>NC_136424.1:255287552-257687552 GCF_052625555.1 Lactuca saligna | reverse complement strand
TATGCATCAACCGCATGAAACAAATGAAAAACTTTCACATCAAAATCCTCAATATTCATACCCATCAACACTCCAGCTAACCCAACACGAAGGAAGCCCACATGTAAATCTTCCATAGCAGTAATAATACTAATGGGATAAGGGATCTTCTTGCTTCAAAACCCCTCTGCACTGCAAACTCCTAGGTACGGACCTATTAACCCAACCCGAGGTTCTAGTAGAAGAAAGTTCAACCATACTCCACCCACGCCACATGAACCAAACCCCATAATCTACACAATTTCGAGGAGATAATCTCAAGAAAGTGAATAACTTGTGACAGAATCCTAGTACCATTTAAGAAAACCAAAAGCGAAACCATCTGGACATGGAGTTTTATCAACCCCACGTCCCAAACTACCCGTTTAATCTCTTCCCTAGAAAAAAACAAAAGGTAATTTTGTTTTACTTTATAGATTAAAACATAATGCTAATTCTCAAAATTATATCACTCTCAAATCACCTATAATTCGCAAACCTAATTGACGGATTTGATTTTCTTGTTGCGTCTATTAACTTTGATGGAATTGTATAACAAGTGGTTTCACATGGACTAATTGTGAGACAAAATTTTGTAAGTCAATTAACTTGCATAAAATCATATAATAAATGATTATACGTTTACTAATTTTGAGACAAAATGTTTTGCATATGCTAATTTCAGAAGTAGAATATCTACGAGTTTTTAATCAAAATGGGGTTATTGAAAAAACTATTTACCAATCTAGTATAGTTTTAAAAATATTTACCAAAATAGTATTTTTCTTCATTTTACTTCTATTATTTAGTTTTGATTATTATATTTTTACTTTAAATACCTTTTTTTTTTTTTTAATTTTACTATCTTTTTACTATAAGTTTTTTCTTTGTTTTTTAAAATCAGTTTTTTTTTTAAAGTATAGATGAATATTACAAACATACAATATATATATATATATATATATATATATATATATATATATATATATATATATATATATATATAACAACGAATATTCTAGTAACAAATATACAATATATATATATATATATATATATATATATATATATATATATATATATATATATATGTGTGTGTGTGTGTCTCTTATAAAAAATGTATCTTAATTAATATCATTACGATCTATTAGATGTGAAATAAACATAATATATAACAACTAATATTTTTGTGCTATTATATCTATAATGCAATTATATATTCTAGTAACAACTGTTTTTTTATTGTTATATGATCTTATATTTATATTACTTTTTTTTTTCTATAGCTTTGATAAAAAAAAAAAATTTAACAAAAAGGAATCAACATGAGTATATATAAAACTTTAAAATGGAAATACTAAGCCGTAAAAAGATTTGAAAAACCATTAAGTTTATTTTAGAAAATAAACGTAAAAATTCGGTATAACTAATCTAGTGCACACATATTATTTTGGTTCATTAGATGCCTATTTGTTCGATTTTTTAACGTTTCTATAGTAAAAATTCGGTATAACTAATCTATAGTGCACACATACAATGTTCTTTAAGATGTAAAAACTTCAACATTATACAATGTTTTTTCTAAGGTAAAAAAAAAATCAAAAACATCATAATCACTATAGAAATGCTAAAAAAAACAAACAAGTAGGTCTCTAATGAACCAAAATAATAATAGTACACTAGATTAGTTATACTGAATTTTTACGATTATTTTTTAAAATAAACCTAATGGTTTTTCAATCTTTTTATGACTTAGTATTTCCATTTTAAAGTTTTATATATACTCATGTTGTTTCCTTTTTGTTTAAAAAAACTTTGATCAAAACAAAAAAAAAAGTTAATTTAAATATAAGATCATATAATAATAAAAAACATTTGTTACTAAAATATGTAATTGCATTATAGAAATAATATGACAAAAATATTAGTTGTTATATATTATGTTTATTTCACATCTAATATATCGTAACGATATTAATTAAGATATACTTTTTATAAGATATGTAGTCATATATGTATAAATATTCATTTCAGTATATTCGTTATATTCATCTACACTTAAAAAAAACTGATTTTAAAAAACAAGAGAAAAACTTTTATCAAAAATAAAATTAAAAAGATAGTAAAAAAAATTTAAAAAAAAAAATAGGTATTTAAAGTAAAAAGATAATAAAAAAAACTGAATAATAGAAGTATAACGAAGAAAAACATTATTTTGGTAAATATTTTTGGAACTATACTAGATTGGTAAATAGTTTTTTAAATAACCCGTTTTGGTTAAAAACTCAATATTATACTTTTGCTAATTAAGTTTATACATATGTTCATTTGAAAAGTAAATAATAAATTACCTAAGGAAATTGTTGCTACGTAGGTCTAAGGTAATTCACAGTGCTAGCAGATCAGAAGGAAGTGGGCCCTCACCCTTCTCTAATCTAATAGGGGCAATCTCTTCTGAACGACAAAGTCATAATGAGATTAAAAACCGATGCTTCCTTGGCCGTGTGGAACATGGATTAGCATTATGTCATTCCTACAAGTGATCCCCCATCCAGGATTGGAAGAAGTGTTATATGAGGACTTCGAGGTTAGGTCTCTTTTATTCTGGACAAAATTACACAGATGGTCCCTGTGGTTGGCACGAGAGACCAAAGATAGTCCTTATGAGAAATTTTGGACGAGTATGGTCCATGTGGTTCCAAATTGTTGCACGAATAGTCCTTATGACATACTCCGTTTAATTGTTGCCGTTTATCTAAATCACGTGACCCTCACACGAGGGTATTTTCGTCATTTGCTTATCCCTTCTCTCTCATGATCTGCAAAAGATAGTCCCTTTCCCTATAAAAATTAAACCCCCATCACTTCCTTCTTTATTTATCGCCTCCTCTATTCTCTCTTCTCTTTTCTCTCTTCTGTGTGTTTGTAAGAAAATTTGCATACGAATGGTAAATTGTTTTTGTGGAAGGCAAGCGGTGATAGTGACATCATGGATGGATCTCAACCCAGGGCGTAGGTTTTGGAAATGTCCTAGCAGTTGCAGTTTCATTGCATGGTTTGATGAGCCCATGTGTCGAAGGGCTGTGGCTGTCATTCCAGGTTTGCTAAGATCCAAGAACAAGCTTCAAGAATCTCTGCTGCAAGCAAGTTTTGAAGCAAAAAAAGTGAAGATGATGCTAGTTTTTAGTTGGGTTTTCTTTTTCATGTATGTGTACAAAAGATGTTAATAGTATTAGTCTGGAGATGATGGTTCTTTTGCTTGTGGGTAGATAGATGATGGTTCTTTTGCTTGTGGGTAGAATCAGATAGTACTATTAATTTGAAGATGATTTCGTTTTTTTGTTTGTGATGTAAGAAATGTTCGTATGTATGAATGGAATGCTTTTTATTTGGGAAACTTTTAGTCTGCAACCATTGAAAAATATTGGTCTGGAACGTAATGAGTGTAAAATATTGGTTTGCAACTTAATGAACTATCCAGATCCATTAAAGTATAAAAAATGAAAGTGAAAGGTTTTTATAGGGTTTAGACCATTGTAGTATAATGTGTGAACCATTGTAAAGCCATAACAACATTAGAAATGTTCAAAAATAAAATGCAAACTTTTGCATAGTCATAAAGTTCATTACATAACCTTCAAGTGAAAAGTCATAATACCAAAAAAATATCAAAAGAGCTTGCAGACTAATGTATCATAACCAAAAGAACCATCTTAGTCTAGCACCCTGTGTGAACCATAATACCAACAAAAGATAAAGACACACAATAACCAACTTAGTCTGACCTTTCTAAGGTACCAAAACAAACAACACAAAAGACCTTTCTAAGGTTCCATAACAAACAACACAAAAGACAACAAATCAAACTTTTTCCTTCATTTTGGATTTATCCTTTTTTCCATCTCCCTGCTTCTTTGCCTTACTAAGCTTCTTTCCCCCTGCCACCACATTTCTAACTTCAGTTTGTCCCCCTTGTCCCTTGCAACTCCTAGAGTTGTGACCATTGTTCTTGCATTTGCTACAAGTAACTGTAAGGAACTTCCTGGTCAAACTTTTACCTTGATTATTTGGTTCTTCAGTTTGAGCTCTCTTTCTCTTCTTTTTTGGTCTCCCTACCTGCATAATTAATAAATTATAAAACAATATAAACGTATACTAACTTGTAAATTGAAAATTATTTACCTGTTTAGTATGTTTGGGGGGTGTTAGTGTTGTGGGGCAATCTGACTTTGGCCACATACTTCTTCCATTGATTGGTTGAACTTTGTACTTGTACATTTCATTCCATGTGCTTAACCTATAACATGGATGTACCCACTCCTCAAGAGGTGGGACATTTTTTGCCCCATGCTCAACCTTATCCCAAATGACACTAACAAGATGAGAGCATGGTATCCCAGTGATCTCTGTATGCCTGCAACTACAGTTCCTGTCCCTCCAATTAACCACAAATTGTTCCCCCATTGTCCCAGTAACTTGAGTCTTCTCAGCACCATTAAATATGCAAGTGTATTGAGAAGCATGTTTCTTAACTCCATCTAAAAGTTTTGTGGCTGTTGGGGTAAGAGGCCCTTGAGACTTATCTATCACATTTTGCACAATACAAATTCGTTTCATTATGTATTCCCTAATATATTCTAAACATGTAATTATAGGTTTGTCTCGAGCATCTAACAACTTTGAGTTGAAAACTTCACATAAATTATTCAACAAAATATCTGTATGTGCTCTTCCTGTACAATGCAACAAAATATCTTATAAGAATCTGTCAAAGTGTAAATCTTCCTTGAATCTGTCAAGGTGTCTAACTGTTATATAAGGGTAAATATACCCGAAATATGTGCTCTGGCCCAATGTTTGGGTGGAATTTTCTTTAACCAATCACATGCCTTTGAATTGAACTTGTTAAAATCTTCCATGAATCTGTCAAAGTGTCTAACTGTTGTTGCTGTTGCACATTCCCATAAATGATCTCTGTGCTCCTTCCCCCTCCATTGTAGCTTCATGTTTTCGTGAATATGTCTTAAAAAAAACCTGTGTTCAACGCTAGGGAATAGGTTGGCAATGGCAGGTAAAATCCCCTAATAAACAAGTAACAAAAATGTTATTTTTTAAAGGTAGCAGACAAAATTACACAGATGTCATGAACAAGTATCATAAGAAGACTAACCTTTTGCCTGTCAGAAATAAATGTGAAGTTTGAATTTGTAGACAGCTCGAAATCTTCACCTAGACACTCTAGAAACCAACTCCATGAGCTTATGTTCTCGGCTTCAACTATGGCATATGCTAGTGGGTAGATCCCATTATTGGAATCAAGACCCACAGCAGTAAGAACCTGTCCAGGGTAAGGTCCCTTCATGAAAGCCCCATCGAATCCTAAGAAATCTCTTAAACCTGCCTTAAAACCCAGTTTTAATGCACCTAAACAGACATAAATTCTCCTAAACATCCTAGTTTCCAAGTTTGAATTTGGTTCACTGTATACATCAATCTTCACAGTTGTTCCTGGGTTGCACTGTTGTAATTCTAGTACATAATCCCTGAGAAGGCTGTATTGCTTTTCATAATCTCCGTGAACATGTTTCTGTGCAAGCTGTTTAGCCCTAAAGACCTTCATTCTTGACATCCCCACCTCGTATGTCTTTTGTAACTCTACACGCAAAGCTTTGACTGGGATAGTTGGGTTTCCTTCCACTTGTTGAAGAATGGTGGTTGCAAGAAACTTAGAAGTACACGCTTTAATAGATCTTGACTGCACACATCTATGCTCATGAACCAAAGTTTTCACCATCCAATCGCTTTCTTCATCAGATCTAGAAATTAATACCACCCAAGGGCATGTTGCTTTTTGTGAACTGACTGTTTTGTCCTTGCATTTGATTCTACTTTTTGTCCATGGTCCACCTGTCATTTCTGGGACCACACCCCTGCATTTTGCCCTAATTCTTTGTTTATCATTTTTTGCAAAATAAATGTTTCTCCTAGTTCGAATTGCATGCATTTTAATGTAGTCCTTCGCTTCTGATGAGGACTTAAATATTTGACCCAGATAGAATGCAGTTTCATGTACTACTCCTGATGAACACGTGGTTGGTTTGTTTAACCTTCTCATTAACTTCTTCCTCTCATCTTCTTCTACAACAGCTGATTCAAACAACTGTGTATCTATCACCTCCAAATCGTCATCAACTGTGACATCAGGTGCATTGAATGATTGGTGGTTATCTAGATTTGGAAAAGAATAAACACCACTGTGGAAGTCTTTCATATTCACTTCGACATCCTCCACCATATTAAGTTCATCCACTAAAAAGTCACTATCCTCGCTTATACTTCCATTGGTACTAGTCTCATCACTAATAGCATCTCCAATTTCTTCATTGTCCCCCATCTGTTGGTAATCATCGTCCCCCATCTGTTGGTAATCATTATGATCCATATAAAAGAAAGGATCAAAGTCTTCTGAAGGTCCAACATCTTGGGCTTTGTTAAGCTCCTCACTTGCAGGCTGAACTCCAACATCTTTCAATACATCTCTATCAAAATGTCCAAAAGGTACAACAGACCTAGAAAAGTCATAGTTCTCATTCAAGTCCAATTTTCTACTACATGATCCTACCTCTGTACTTGTAAACTTTTTTCGATTGAGTTCCGGAGAAATAGGCTCATTGATTTCTTCTAATACGACCTTATTTGGAGACATAAAGTATGTATGGAGTCTAGTAGTTCCATGTTCAGTATACACCATAATCTCTTTATGATTAGCGACATGCTTACTTAACAAAAGTACGTCTGAGTCATTACCTAAAGGAAGTAACCCATAATCGATTTCAATCTCTGGAATCAAGAAGTGGTAGTAGATAGGCTCACCGTTGATATAACCTATCTCCTTCATCATATCGTCTAACTCATGTACGGAGAACACGTCCATGTCTACGTAGTCAACATAGTCAATACTCCCACCAACGTAACGTCTTCCTGGGTATTTTGTGAACATACCCCCATGGTGAATCTTGAATGTGCAAAAACTACTTAACTCAACTGAAAAACAAATAAATAATGATATGAGGAAAGAATGAAGTCTCAAAATTGAATGTGCATAAATTACTTAACAAAATTGGAAGTTGTTAACTGATCACTCACCATAAGCTTTGATCAGGTCAGGATTTTCTGAGAATTTTGAACGGACATTCCACAAAGTTAGAACCATCGCAAATGATGAAGATGAAAACCCTAGTTTCCGTTTGATGTTTTGCAGTGACGAAGATGATAAACCAGAGGAGAAAAGAAAGGGACGATTTCTTGGGGCAACGTAAATGGCAACTGGATGTAAGGATCATTTATGTATATGATCATTTCGTGTAACAAAGCAAAAGACGAAAATACCCTCGTGTGAGGGTCACGTGATTTAGATAAACGGCAACAATTAAACGGAGTATGTCATAAGGACTATTCGTGCAACAATTTGGAACCACAGGGACCATACTCGTTCAAAATTCCTCATAAGGACTATCTTTGGTCTCTCGTGCCAACCACAGGGACCATCTATGTAATTTTGTCTTTATTCTGGTATTCAAAACAGTCACTCACGGGAGGTTTGGAACCCTGAGTGCAGTTCTTCACGATTCGCATCTTCCCGTCCAGCAAAGAAAGTGAAGGGGCGACCTCGTAGTTTTATAATGATTCTTTCACTCCTATCCCCTCATAAGGGGAGGGACGAACCGCCGAATTTACATCTAAAATCGCCAACATGAACACAAACGAAATCTTTAATTTCGTATAGAAAGAAAACGAACCACTTCTCTTCCCGGAGTTTTCTATTTGAGTTTCGGAAAAGAAAGGAGAAAGGACTGTTGAAGCTAAGTGAAAGTTCTTTCGTTTAGTACGAGATCGCTTCTGCACAGCAGACAATGAATCTATGGGTCCCAAGCCACTAAAGGAGTTCAACGCAGAGCAACAAGCTGCTACAATCATTGATTAAAGAGAAGGGCCATAAGGAGTGTAGCGAAGTGATTCTCCGCGACAGAGGAGCTTCGAGTGACGGGCTGTCGAAGAGCAAAGAGTTGGGGGTGGGACTTGTTGGCATAATGCAAGCTGGAACGTGGGAATTCGAATTAAAGAATCGTACTGCAACTGCTGAAGAGAGATCAGAGCTAGTACTTTGGACTTTTCAAACTTAGCGAACTGAAACATCTGAGTAGCTAAAGGAAGGGAAATCAACCGAGACCCCGTTAGTAGCGGCGAGCGAGACCATGCTATTATTGATATGACAATTGAATGGAAAATTTGATTTTCAAAGAAATATAATGAGGTTATTGTTGATCAAATCACATAAACAAGAACACGCAAATTATAAGCCAACACACCAAGAACAACGAGCAACAATAGGAAAAAGAAAATATGAATCTAAATAGATGTTTATGGATCAAACCGGCAATATGAATAAGCACAAGAAGATCATAAACAAAAGTAAGATCAAAGCAACTTTTCAAGGAAAAAATGTAGATTTTTTTTTTCAACTACCGAAAAATCACTGGTATACCTGCTAAAAGAGTAAAAAAAAAAAATTAAATGTGAGGCTTTTTTTAAATAAAAATTAGGTTTAAAGAAAAAAAAGTATTAGGTCTTTCATGATTACTAGCCCAAAATAAAAATAAATAATAGTTATTTGTAAAAAAAAAAAAAAAAAAAAAAAAAAAAAGGTTGTCTAAAATATGTTAAAAATGATAGATTTCTGAGTAGTATTTAACGAGACGAGTGTGTATATGTTTGCCGTTTAGATTTTACAAATTATTTTAATAAGTATTAGTAGACATTAATATTTAAGTACAACTACATTAGGTAATTAACTAAAATATAAAAAAGAATTGTTATAGTTATAAAATTAAACATGAAAAATATTATATAATAAAATATTTCATAATTGAAATACTATCATATTTTTAATAAAAAATTTTTTTTTTACTAAAAAACTAATTGTAAAATATTAAATATAATTAAAGAGGCAATATAAAATATTAATCCATTTCAAACAAATAATAATTAATTATAATAAAACTTCCCATTAAATACGCTCTTATAACTCCATTCTACATACGAGTAATGCTATTAAAACATGTAAGCTATACATTGATGATTATATATGGTTTTGGATTTCTCAATATCAGATTAAAAAACAAAATTCACCATTTTTCTTGAACATATTGTTTCCATTCTATCATAATATAGACAAAACCAAGATAAATATAACAGAAAACAAATAAAAATCAAATATAATATTTCCATTCTACCAAGGACATTTGTAACGTGAATCCTGAGGTTTCGTTAGCTTTCACCATTTACATTCAACGCTAATAAATGAGAACACAATGGTGGGAATTGTTTACTTTATATCCAAAAGTAAAGATATTGTATTAAATCAGGATATCTAATTTAATTTGTACCCATAATAGACTTAACCCCATCAAGAATACGAAAATAGTCATAAAAAAGCGAAGAGTGTTCCCCTTCAAGTCCATCACGTGTTCTCCTATTTCCACCAGCAAGATTGTTACAAGGACTCCCTCCAATCACAAGATCAAACCCTCCAAAACACCCAATCCACTCTTTTAACTTCTCAACTGTCACATCTTCAACATCTGACACGTGTATCAAATTCCCTTTTTGGTTAGTTTGTTCCCACCAATCCTGAAGAATATTCTGACAAACTAAAGATTTCTCAACAGAAACCACATTCTTCATTGGAATCCCGAGTCTGTGTAGTGCAACTTCCGCCCCACCAATCCCGGAGAAAAGCGAAAGAACGTTTACTCCGTGTGGGTACAAATTCTTTAGCACGGACAAATGGTAAGCAACCGTATCAACCTGATTATAACAAATTCATAATTATTTACGTATTATAGATTATTACAAAAGTTATAATAGAAAAAGACAAAAGATAGCTAAAAAAATTAAGAAAGAACCCGAATGGCCAATGAAATCGCAGATGGGCCTTCGCGGGTTGCCATTTCGTCAAAAGTATAAAAAAAATATAATAATAATTTTTGTTATTTTTGTACCATGAAATCACAGGTGTCATCGGTCATTGATTTTTTTTTTCCAAAATCTCATATGGGATTTCCTCTATTTAAATGAAATTATACAAGTGTTTAATGCATAATGTTATGCATTAAAGACATGTACAATCTCAGTTAAGGAAAGGAAATCGTAGATGTTTTGACATCTACAATTCCATCATGCAAAAATGACAAGATTGCAACATGTGAAAGCTCATCTGCCATTTCATTTTGTGTAGTTTTGTTTTGAGTAAATTACCGAAATCGTTCCTATGGTTTGGTTAGAATTGCACGTTTGGTCCTTAATTTTTTTTTTGCACTCGGATCGTCCCTATGGTTTGATTTTGTTGCATTTTTGTTCCTATGGTTTGGCAAAAGTTGCATGTTTGGTCCCTAACTTTATGTATGTAAGGGACGAAAAATGCAATAAAATCAAACCACAGGAACAAAAAACGCAACAAAATCAAACCACAGAGACGATCCGAGTGCAAAAAAAAAAAGTTAAAGATCAAATATGCAGTTTTGACCAAACCACAGGAACGACTTCAGTAACTTACTCTTTTGTTTTTTATAACTTTTTGGCTATTTCTCGACAAATGATGATTTCAGAAGGCTAAATATGTAGATTTCTCAAATTAAAATTTTAAAACATTTTAACCTGAAATGCATTCCCGAGGCCTTTGTGTCACACCCCGCTAAAGCGGAAACGCAAGGTATGACAGCGATAACGGTTTCATTGCAAAAGATAAAGATACATCACCATAGCAGTATTTAAAAGTTTACAACCCATAGCTTCAAAAGAACAAAATACAAGTTTTTCAAAATAACATTGTTCAAAATATAGCTTCATAATAGCTTCAACACGATGCAGCATGCTCTATGATGATGAATCTTTACATCCACTTACTAATTATTTCCTGAAAAAGCATGTAAAACGAGCGTCAACTATGAAAATAGTTGGTGAGTATCACAAGTTTATAAAATCGAGCGTACAATAAGGCTTTTCGTAAATACAAGTACATTGCTTCAATAATAAACAAGTTGATTGCTATTAATGAATACAAGTTTATTGCTATAACGAGAAACGAGTTTGTATGTGTATGAGCAAACAATGAGTCTCAACCAAACCTATGACTGAAGCCCTATCGAGATCTATGCTTATCGTTCCATAGATGAATATGGTATCATGCACTCCAGCGATTCGGGCGAGTGAGGAGTTGTCAATTCCTAATAGCGCTATCCATAACGACCATTGGCTCAAAGAGTTAATGGTTAGAGATAAGGGAAGGGCCTTTGTACGATAAGTTCTCATGTTCCGTGTTGCATAGACATACATAAAGAAACATAGCAATACAATAGCAATCATGTTTGATACAATTCAATTTAAGTACAACATGCAAACAATAGTTTTTCTGGACATGCTTTTCCACCCCAAAACATAAAACTTGAAAATAGGGGAGTGCGTGAATACTCACGATGTTTTGTGTAGACACAAGCGGTACTTCGGGATGCACCAACGTCTTACTACCGGGATCCTACGACACCAAACACACGCACTAGTGAGTTTCCATGTCGATATCTAATGCTAATATACTAAACTCTACATATAGGGAAATGCCAATTTATGTTTTAGTATTGGATTTATATCATTTTGTTACACTTTTTCTGATGTATTGAAATTTTACAAGTCGTGCGATTAATTACAACCTTGGAAGGTTAATTTTCCAAATTTTAAGTCTCAATAACAACATAAATTCACGAAAAATAGTATTCGAGGGATAAAAATTCTCAAACTTTTTATTTAACTGTTAATACACAACACTAAGCTGGGAAAATTATAAAAATGGATTTCCAAGCTGTTTAATTATATTTTATAATTTTTGAGCATTTATTTCAATAAAAATTGAAATAAATAGTAAACAGTTTCCAAAATTACCCAAACTTTTTATTTAATTGTTATTATACATAAATAGGCTGGGAAAAATATAAAATATATTTTTCAGTGGTTATTTGTATTTTTCCTTGTTTTATTTCTTTAAATAGTCATTAATTAAAGAAATATTATTAAACAGTTAAAATAAATTACCATAAATTTTTGTAACATCATTTACAGTATAAATATCTTGGGAAAAATATCAAAAGTGGTTTTCATAATGTATAAACTGGTTTTGGGTATTTATGTATATTTAAGTGAATTTTAGTGCAATTAACTTTAGAAAATAAGGGAAAAATAGTTTACAGTGGAGAAAAATATTCAAAATTTTTATGTAACCTCCTACTATATAATATGATATCCTGGAAAATTTTCATGAATTTTGGATAATCAGAACTATTTTTCCCATTTTTAAGCCATTATAATTACCAAAAATTGGGAAAAATAGCTAGACATGATGAAAAATCTTGAAATTATTTTCTTGAGTCACCCATCACAAGTAAGGTATGCGAAAATTGTTAGATAAAATTTTCACATCCTAAAAAGTGGTTTTGTAATTTATCATGTCCTAAATAAAAGAAAATTAGAAATCATATGAAACAGTAACAAAAATTGCTGAAATTTGGTGAGGGGTCATTATTCCCCATAAGTATCATCCATGAATTTATTTAGGATTTATTGACCTCTGGAAGTATTTTATATGATTTATGCCCTTGGTTTTAGCAATAATTCTAATAAATCAAATAAATAACAAAAGCTCTTGAAATTTTCCAGATTATCTCATGCATGCAAGGGCTTTCAAAAGTAAAAATGTTAAGAATGTATTCAGAAGAGAAATGAGGGTAATGATTCCAAACAATTTAAGAAAAGTTGCATGCAATAATGCATGAAGTGTAGATGTGGCTGAGGTTCATGAATTTTTGTAGCCCATTCAGTGAGGTTTTAAGCCACGAAATTTCAACCATAACTCACTAGATATGTTAAGTTTCTAAGGTATTTTTCCTAAGATTTATGGTTGGGTTTAAGACCATTGTTTAAGCAAGATAAAAATAGTGATCACAGAAAAAGAGCTGTATGCGCAACCTTTTTGTAAAATCTGCCAAAAATCGGATATTTAATATTTTACAGTAAGACCAGTTGGGTTTGAAATTTAACTCGTGGAACTAACCAATACAAAAAGAATATCATGATTTGGTTAAAAAATGACTGAGTTATGACTGTTCAAAGTCGAACAAAATAATCTGGCAGATTGCATGTTTGCTTGTGTGCATTTTTAGGGTATTTCAATAAGAACATCATGCATGTCCTTGGTAAGGCCCGATTTCTAACACATGCATGGAATGAATGAGCATCCAAGATGTACTAGAAATGGTTTAATGCTTTCGTTCATGCATGAACACACAAGAAATGGAGAAGAACATGAAATATTATGTTTTGATGTCACATGATCATATGTGCATCTTTTTCACTCCTTGCATGGGTTTGATCCCGGATTTTCACCATTTCAAACACATGCATTGTGTTATGGTGAGAATCTACAAACCACAAGGGGAGAATAAAGATTTCTAGCCATGGAAAGGCATAGAATCCTAAAAGAAGAGAAAACTAAGAAGGAAAAGAAGTAGAATCATCAAACTATGGAAGAAGATGATGTTGTTTACCTTGGTTATGATCTTGAGAGAAGTAAGAACACTTCAAGGTCTTCAAAGTCTTGAAATTTGGCAGAGAAATGAGAGAAATTTCGTGAGTTTAGAGAGAGAGAGGAAGAGGGTGAAGTGTGTGAAGAGAGTGAAGTGAGAAGAGTGAAGAGAGAAGAGGTGGAGTGTGGGTTTGAGTTTAATCATGAGTTTTGGGAAGAGAGTGCATGGGGAGAGGGGAGATGGCCAGATTTTTGAGGCATTAAAGCCTCCTCTCTCCTAAATTCAAATTTTTATAAAAAATCCCTCCTTAATTTTTATAAAAATCTAATTTTTATAAAAATCTAATTTTTATAAAAGTGATTCTTTAAGCAATTTTTGATTTATTTAAAAATCTTGTTTTTAACTAATAAATTATGATTAATACTTGTAATTTATATTTCTATTTCATTGGTATAATCCATAATTTGATTAATAAAATTTGATATTAGAAAGTTTATAGCCAAATTTTATAAAGTTTTTAAGCTTTAAGATTTATAAATTTGGATTTTTGGCTGTTTAGAGTTTTTGGAACATTGATTGATATTCAACAACATGTTGAAGTATAATTAGAATGTTTTAATTTATTTTTAGAGTTTTATACCCTATTTCAATTATAACAAAGCTTGAAGCTTTATTCTAATTATAGTATTGGCATTTCCTATTGTAGCTAAGCAACTTACTAGAATTGTAAGTATCAAGTATATTAGTCCTAGACCTTAGTTGGATCCTAGTTTATGCAAGATTTTTGACCTAATTTATACTACTAGGTCATGACATGTTGTGCATGAATGGTTATTATAAAGATGCATGAGTCCAAGAATGACCTGAATTGGCAGTTGTCACAGTATCCCCCACTTAGAAAGAATTTCGTCCCGAAATTCATTCTATATCATCGCTTGTCATCGCATGGGAATAGTTGCGGATACTTTTCCTTTATGTAATCCTCGCGCTCCCAGGTGTACTCCGGCCCGCGTTTTGAGTTCCATCGAACTTTCACAATCGGGATCTTACTCCGCTTAAGTTGTTTTACCTCCCTGTCAAGGATTTCTATCGGTTCCTCAACGAAGCTCAGCTTATCATTGATCTTAATTTCCTCCAGGGGTACTATTAATGTTTCGTCGGCTAGACATTTCTTAAGGTTGGAGACGTGGAATGTGTCGTGAATGGCGCTTAACTCTTGGGGCAATTGGAGTTTATACGCTGCCGGACCAATCCTTTCAAGGATTTCAAAGGGTCCAACATATCTCGGGCTTAGTTTTCCTTTCTTACCAAAACGCACAAGCCCTTTCCAAGGCGACACTTTTAAAAGTACCTTGTCTCCTACTTGGAATTCTAATGGTTTTCGACGATTATCCGCATAACTTTTCTGACGATCTCTAGCAGCTTTAAGCTTATCTTTGATGATAGTAATCTTGTCAGATGTTTCCTGGATAAGTTCGACTCTAGTCAACTGTCTGTCACCGATTTCTGTCCAGCATAAGGGCGAACGACACTTGCGTCCATACAATGCTTCATATGGAGCACATTGGATACTCGTGTGGTAACTGTTATTGTAGGAAAACTCAATTAGGGGCAAATGAGTATCCCAATTTCCTTTGAACTCAATGACACACGCTCGTAGCATGTCTTCCAATGTTTGTATTGTTCTATCTGTTTGCCCATCTGTCTGAGGGTGGTAAGCTGTGCTCAAATCTATCTTGGTTCCTAGTGCCCTCTGTAACATCCACCAAAATCGAGATGTAAAACGACTATCTCTATCAGAAATGATAGATAGGGGTGCACCATGCAGAGAAACAATTTTGTCGATGTAGATTTGGGCCAATTTTTCCATCTTGAAATCTTCTCGAATAGGGAGAAAGTGAGCGGATTTCGTCAGTCGATCCACTATGACCCAAATTGAGTCGTGACCTCTAGCAGTTCTAGGGAGTTTGGTAACGAAATCCATAGATATTTGCTCCCATTTCCATTGGGGAATTTCAGGTTGTTGCAACAACCCGGAAGGTTTCTGATGTTCAGCTTTGACTATTGAGCATGTCAAACACTTCCCGACGTACAAGGCAATATCCTTTTTCATTCCAGGCCACCAATAGTACTCTTTAAGATCCTTGTACATCTTATCTGCTCCAGGGTGGATGGAGTATTTAGATCGATGAGACTCTTCTAATACCATGTCTCTCAGGTTGTTAACCCTTGGAATCCAGACCCTGTCTTTAAAATAACGAACTCCATCAGGTTTGGTTTCAAATCTTTCTTCCAAACCATGTAAAGTTTCGCCTGGAAGATTTTCCTTGCATAACGCTTTCTCCTGGGCATTAATGATTTGAGATTTCAAGCTTGTCTGAATTACCATTCCCAAAGCTCTCACACGGGAAGGTTTCACTCTTACTTTCCTACTAAGAGCGTCGGCTACTACGTTAGCCTTTCCTGGGTGGTATCGTATCTCACAATCATAATCACTAAACAACTCTACCCATCTTCTCTGCCGCATGTTTAACATTTTCTGATCCAGAATATGCTGAAGGCTTTTGTGATCGGTATAAATGGTGCATTTGGTTCCGTACAAATAATGCCTCCATATCTTAAGGGCGAAAACTATTGCTCCTAGTTCTAGATCATGGGTGGTATAATTCTTCTCGTGCGGTTTGAGTTGTCTGGAAGCATATGCAATGACCCTATCTTTTTGCATTAGCACACATCCTAATCCTTGATGAGACGCATCACAATACACCACAAAGTTCTCTGATCCTTCTGGTAAAGCCAGAATTGGTGCATTGCACAGCTTGTTTTTCAGGATTTGAAACGCCTCTCCGTGTTTCTCTTCCCAGAGAAATTTTCTATCCTTTTGGGTCAAAGATGTTAATGGTTGAGCAATCCTAGAGAAATTCTCAATGAAGCGTCTGTAGTACCCAGCTAATCCTAGGAATTGTCGTATTTCTGTCGGGGTTTTGGGGGCCTCCCATTTCTTGATTGCCTCTATCTTAGCTGGATCTACATGGATTCCTCTTTCACCGATCACATGACCAAGAAAATGTACTTCCCGAATCCAAAATTCACACTTAGTGAACTTGGCATACAATTTTTGTTCCTTCAACAGCTCCAACACTAGCTTTAGATGTCTATTGTGATCTTCTTTGGTCCGCGAGTAAACAAGTATGTCATCGATAAAGACAATTATAAACCTGTCTAGGTATGGTCTACAGACCCTATTCATCAAATCCATGAATACAGCGGGTGCGTTCGTTAGTCCAAAAGGCATGACTAAGAATTCATAATGTCCATAACGGGTTCTAAACGCTGTCTTGTGAATGTCCTCTTCGTGAATTCTTAGCTGATGATACCCTGACCGAAGGTCGATTTTTGAGAAGTAGGAAGCGCCCTGCAACTGATCGAACAAGTCATCTATTCTAGGGAGGGGATATCGATTCTTGATTGTCAACTTGTTCAATTCTCTGTAATCAATGCACATTCGGAACGAACCATCTTTCTTTTTGACGAATAACACTGGGGCTCCCCAAGGTGAAGAACTTGGTCGAATAAACCCTTTGTCTAGAAGTTCTTGAAGTTGTCCGGATAGTTCTTGCATCTCGGATGGTGCAAGGCGATATGGTGCTTTTGCTACCGGTGCCGCTCCGGGAACTAAGTCTATCCGAAATTTGACCTGTCTATAAGGGGGTAGACCGGGCAATTCCTCCGGAAATACTTCGGGATAGTTTTGAACCACTGGAATCTCCTTGAGTTGCTTAGCTTCTAGTTCTCTTTCTAGCACGTGGGCCATGAATGCAATACAATTCTTCTTCAGGTACTTGTGAACCTTCACGCTTGATACTATGTTTAAACTTCTTCCTGGCTTCTCACCGTGTATGATAAGGGTTTCTCCATTAGGGAGAGGCACTCTAATGACTTTCTCATAACAACCAATGTCCGCTCTATTTTTGGATAACCAATCCATCCCTACTATCACATCAAAACTACCTAGCTCTATAGGAATTAGGTCAATGCTAAAGAGTTTATCAGCTAAATTCAAAGTACAACCAGGAATTATATCACTAGCCCTAATTTCATACCCATCAGCAAGTTCAATAGCATAAGCATTCCTCATCTTTACCGATTTCAAGCCAATTAACGGTCTAAATGCTAAAGAAACAAAACTCCTATCTGCTCCCGCATCGAATATTACTGATGCAAAATGGTTGTTCAGGAGGAACGTACCTGTTATCACTTCAGGGTCCTGACAAGCTTCTTCTGCACCAATCACAAAGGCTACACCTCTTGGCTGTCCAACTTGATTTCCTTGAAAGTTTTGCCTGGCTTGGCCTTGTCCATTGTTACCAGGTCCATTGTTCAGTTTAGGACATGCTCTACGGAGATGATCATTACTCCCGCACTCGTAACATGTCCTTTTTCCCTCCTTATTCACCTTACAATACTTCGAGTAATGGCCTGTTTGCTTACAGTTTTGGCACACCGGGCAAGCTCCCTTGTGATGGAAGTTACACTTATTGCACTTCGGAAGCGGCCCTGAGTACTGCTTTTGCTCCTGCACTTCTTGTCCTTGAGTTTTCACTGGTTCTTGCTCCTGGGCTCTTACCATAAAGTTTCTTGAGACTTTCTGCTCCCTCCCTGACTTGCCTCCATACTTCTTCTCTCCCTGATTTATTGGCTTCCTCTTGCTACTAGAGCTTTCCTTTGCTGATGCTCCCATCCTTATCACATCACAATCAGGAACAGCCCACCAAACACATAATATGCTGTCATCGCATGACCTGCCTCTCGTCTAGCAGCACTAGCAGTGTCAGCAGTCTCCATCGAATGCTGATACAGGATTTCCATTCCTGCCAAGACTTCATCCAAAACTTCTCGATGCCCAGCTGTCACAGCGAGACTGTGACGTTGGCCCGCTGCTATCGACTGCAATCTCCAGGACTCCTCCGGGGTCATACCTGGCTGTCTGACAGGTATCCCTATAACTTGCTGAGGTGAGGGTGCTCTCGGTCCTGCATCGCTGGGTTCTGCTCCGCTAGGTCCTGCCGTGCCATTACCTGCTGTGCTGGCGGGTATCCTTCCTGGAATGGGGACACTCTTCCTCGCTGTCCTCCGAATGCGAAGTCCATAGAGCGGTGGCTGTGGCAACACCGATGTCGGTGATGCCTCGCGTCGTTGACTCGGGGCGTTGTCATTGCTGATCTCCACCGAGTTCCCAGTATCTTCCGTATCCTCTGATGGGTCTTCTTCTATCGAGGCGGGGGGATTACGTCGAGGGATAACAGTGACGTAGCCGGATTCATCGGCTGAGGCGGTAGCGCGGGAAGATGACGATCTTGACATAGTGGACTGTGACATAGTTTCAATGAGATATGAAATAAATGACAATGCATGCCTATAATATGCAATGCTTACACACACCAAAATTAACCTTTTGAAATTTTTAAATAAGGTTTTCTCAAATATTTTTGTTGAACATATTCCCATTATAATTAGCTCAAGCTTTGTATAAATCTTTTCTTAATTAAACATAGGTGATCAGGCTATGTTTAATCAAGGTCCAATAATACAACTCCCAACCTAATTATACTTGTAATATGTTTGATGTAAAAGGAATTTCTTTGTAAGTTTTAGTTATAGATTGTGTTTTCTTAAAGAAAAACCGATGTTCTCTATAACTTTAGCTCTGATACCACTTCTGTCACACCCCGCTAAAGCGGAAACGCAAGGTATGACAGCGATAACGGTTTCATTGCAAAAGATAAAGATACATCACCATAGCAGTATTTAAAAGTTTACAACCCATAGCTTCAAAAGAACAAAATACAAGTTTTTCAAAATAACATTGTTCAAAATATAGCTTCATAATAGCTTCAACACGATGCAGCATGCTCTATGATGATGAATCTTTACATCCACTTACTAATTATTTCCTGAAAAAGCATGTAAAACGAGCGTCAACTATGAAAATAGTTGGTGAGTATCACAAGTTTATAAAATCGAGCGTACAATAAGGCTTTTCGTAAATACAAGTACATTGCTTCAATGATAAACAAGTTGATTGCTATTAATGAATACAAGTTTATTGCTATAACGAGAAACGAGTTTGTATGTGTATGAGCAAACAATGAGTCTCAACCAAACCTATGACTGAAGCCCTATCGAGATCTATGCTTATCGTTCCATAGATGAATATGGTATCATGCACTCCAGCGATTCGGGCGAGTGAGGAGTTGTCAATTCCTAATAGCGCTATCCATAACGACCATTGGCTCAAAGAGTTAATGGTTAGAGATAAGGGAAGGGCCTTTGTACGATAAGTTCTCATGTTCCGTGTTGCATAGACATACATAAAGAAACATAGCAATACAATAGCAATCATGTTTGATACAATTCAATTTAAGTACAACATGCAAACAATAGTTTTTCTGGACATGCTTTTCCACCCCAAAACATAAAACTTGAAAATAGGGGAGTGCGTGAATACTCACGATGTTTTGTGTAGACACAAGCGGTACTTCGGGATGCACCAACGTCTTACTACCGGGATCCTACGACACCAAACACACGCACTAGTGAGTTTCCATGTCGATATCTAATGCTAATATACTAAACTCTACATATAGGGAAATGCCAATTTATGTTTTAGTATTGGATTTATATCATTTTGTTACACTTTTTCTGATGTATTGAAATTTTACAAGTCGTGCGATTAATTACAACCTTGGAAGGTTAATTTTCCAAATTTTAAGTCTCAATAACAACATAAATTCACGAAAAATAGTATTTGAGGGATAAAAATTCTCAAACTTTTTATTTAACTGTTAATACACAACACTAAGCTGGGAAAATTATAAAAATGGATTTCCAAGCTGTTTAATTATATTTTATAATTTTTGAGCATTTATTTCAATAAAAATTGAAATAAATAGTAAACAGTTTCCAAAATTACCCAAACTTTTTATTTAATTGTTATTATACATAAATAGGCTGGGAAAAATATAAAATATATTTTTCAGTGGTTATTTGTATTTTTCCTTGTTTTATTTCTTTAAATAGTCATTAATTAAAGAAATATTATTAAACAGTTAAAATAAATTACCATAAATTTTTGTAACATCATTTACAGTATAAATATCTTGGGAAAAATATCAAAAGTGGTTTTCATAATGTATAAACTGGTTTTGGGTATTTATGTATATTTAAGTGAATTTTAGTGCAATTAACTTTAGAAAATAAGGGAAAAATAGTTTACAGTGGAGAAAAATATTCAAACTTTTTATGTAACCTCCTACTATATAATATGATATCCTGGCAAATTTTCATGAATTTTGGATAATCAGAACTATTTTTCCCATTTTTAAGCCATTATAATTACCAAAAATTGGGAAAAATAGCTAGACATGATGAAAAATCTTGAAATTATTTTCTTGAGTCACCCATCACAAGTAAGGTATGCGAAAATTGTTAGATAAAATTTTCACATCCTAAAAAGTGGTTTTGTAATTTATCATGTCCTAAATAAAAGAAAATTAGAAATCATATGAAACAGTAACAAAAATTGCTGAAATTTGGTGAGGGGTCATTATTCCCCATAAGTATCATCCATGAATTTATTTAGGATTTATTGACCTCTGGAAGTATTTTATATGATTTATGCCCTTGGTTTTAGCAATAATTCTAATAAATCAAATAAATAACAAAAGCTCTTGAAATTTTCCAGATTATCTCATGCATGCAAGGGCTTTCAAAAGTAAAAATGTTAAGAATGTATTCAGAAGAGAAATGAGGGTAATGATTCCAAACAATTTAAGAAAAGTTGCATGCAATAATGCATGAAGTGTAGATGTGGCTGAGGTTCATGAATTTTTGTAGCCCATTCAGTGAGGTTTTAAGCCACGAAATTTCAACCATAACTCACTAGATATGTTAAGTTTCTAAGGTATTTTTCCTAAGATTTATGGTTGGGTTTAAGACCATTGTTTAAGCAAGATAAAAATAGTGATCACAGAAAAAGAGCTGTATGCGCAACCTTTTTGTAAAATCTGCCAAAAATCGGATATTTAATATTTTACAGTAAGACCAGTTGGGTTTGAAAGTTAACTCGTGGAACTAACCAATACAAAAAGAATATCATGATTTGGTTAAAAAATGACTGAGTTATGACTGTTCAAAGTCGAACAAAATAATCTGGCAGATTGCATGTTTGCTTGTGTGCATTTTTAGGGTATTTCAATAAGAACATCATGCATGTCCTTGGTAAGGCCCGATTTCTAACACATGCATGGAATGAATGAGCATCCAAGATGTACTAGAAATGGTTTAATGCTTTCGTTCATGCATGAACACACAAGAAATGGAGAAGAACATGAAATATTATGTTTTGATGTCACATGATCATATGTGCATCTTTTTCACTCCTTGCATGGGTTTGATCCCGGATTTTCACCATTTCAAACACATGCATTGTGTTATGGTGAGAATCTACAAACCACAAGGGGAGAATAAAGATTTCTAGCCATGGAAAGGCATAGAATCCTAAAAGAAGAGAAAACTAAGAAGGAAAAGAAGTAGAATCATCAAACTATGGAAGAAGATGATGTTGTTTACCTTGGTTATGATCTTGAGAGAAGTAAGAACACTTCAAGGTCTTCAAAGTCTTGAAATTTGGCAGAGAAATGAGAGAAATTTCGTGAGTTTAGAGAGAGAGAGGAAGAGGGTGAAGTGTGTGAAGAGAGTGAAGTGAGAAGAGTGAAGAGAGAAGAGGTGGAGTGTGGGTTTGAGTTTAATCATGAGTTTTGGGAAGAGAGTGCATGGGGAGAGGGGAGATGGCCAGATTTTTGAGGCATTAAAGCCTCCTCTCTCCTAAATTCAAATTTTTATAAAAAATCCCTCCTTAATTTTTATAAAAATCTAATTTTTATAAAAATCTAATTTTTATAAAAGTGATTCTTTAAGCAATTTTTGATTTATTTAAAAATCTTGTTTTTAACTAATAAATTATGATTAATACTTGTAATTTATATTTCTATTTCATTGGTATAATCCATAATTTGATTAATAAAATTTGATATTAGAAAGTTTATAGCCAAATTTTATAAAGTTTTTAAGCTTTAAGATTTATAAATTTGGATTTTTGGCTGTTTAGAGTTTTTGGAACATTGATTGATATTCAACAACATGTTGAAGTATAATTAGAATGTTTTAATTTATTTTTAGAGTTTTATACCCTATTTCAATTATAACAAAGCTTGAAGCTTTATTCTAATTATAGTATTGGCATTTCCTATTGTAGCTAAGCAACTTACTAGAATTGTAAGTATCAAGTATATTAGTCCTAGACCTTAGTTGGATCCTAGTTTATGCAAGATTTTTGACCTAATTTATACTACTAGGTCATGACATGTTGTGCATGAATGGTTATTATAAAGATGCATGAGTCCAAGAATGACCTGAATTGGCAGTTGTCACACTTTGTATCTTTCGGCTTTGCTTGCACCTCTTGTATGGTAGATAGGGTACCCCATGATTAACTCAATCTCATCAGGCTCAAGTGGCGCCACCTTCGTCTTCCCTGTCCAAACCATGTTCCATTTCTTGCATTCATTGATAACGAATTTCTTCACTTGCTCCGAAGGCTCGCACTCACTTTTCAAATTCGAATTCGAATTTGAAAGGGCTAATCTGATCCGATCCGTAAGTTGGGCACTTCCTATACATGTAAGTATGCAATTCAATTGTTCTCTTTTGTCCCACGAAGGCCACCATTTTTTAGTTCCAGGAAGAGCTTCGAAAATCGTGCGAGGGGGAAGCGGTTGAATTGGGGATCTGTTTGTTAACGGAAGGTTGTGGATGTAACCTCGTTTTCTAGCTGCTGCACATAAGAATTTTGAATCCACAAATTCGGGTTCGATTTCGTATAAGAAACGTTTGATTGTATTCCAAACACCTTTCGGTGTAAATGCAACATTTTCATAGTAAAAATACAGAGGCCCAATGGCTGCATCGGGAAGCGTTCTGTGAATATTGTGAAATGGTTCGTGTGGAACCCCAAATCCTATCATTGGATTAGGAAGGTGAAGAACGTCTTCATCTTCATCTTCATTGTTTCTTTTTCTTTTTGGTTTTTTTTCGATCGTTTTCTTTTTCATCAAGAAATTCCTTTTTTGAGACTTTCTCTTCTTGTCCTTTGGCTGTTTTGAGACTTCCTCTTCGTATGTCAATGCATCGAATTCTGCATCGGCTTGTTTTGATATGTGAGCAGCACTGATGAAATCTACTAGCTCTGATAATGGCATATCTTTTCCTACAAATTTGATGAAATTTTCATTTTAAGGTCATGAATTAAATGTGTTGCACATAGTTTTATTTTTGAGAAGAGGAAGTAGTAACTACACACACCACATCTGGCAATAGCAGCTGAAGCTTCTCCATTTGAGTACCCCATATCAATTAGAGACACCAATGAGTCATCCTTTTCAAAAGATTCATTACTGTCTTCCTGCAAAAACATGAAGGAAGCTAGTCATATAATATACTTGTCTATTGGAAAAAAAAAAAAAAATACACTCAATCATAGCATTGTACTTTCAAATATTTTTAGTGGGACATTTTACTTTGAAACTCTACCCAATTATAAGCAATGAAAATTGCTTTGTATTTGGATCACATTGCTATAACTAGGAAGATTTTTTATGATGCTATGATAAACAAATAAATGAAAGTGTATTGATATTTCTTGCATTTAACTTATTAAAAAGGTAAATTCTATCTATTTATAAGATTTTCCTCTAGTGTCTATTTCTGAACCTATATTTATTTCTCTTTATATGAAGTAAATGAGATGAATTGTCTCAATCCTTGTGCATAAGCCAGTTTCACTTAGTCAAATCTTCAATATTCTCACACCATATAAACAGGACCCATAAAATTAACCTAAAGTATAGGAGCTAAGGATGCATTTGGTTGTGGAAAATTTTCTAATTTAAAAAAAAAAAAAACGATAAGTTAGAAAACATGTTTGGTTCAATTTTTTTTCCAAAAATTTTCTATGAAAAGGGAATTTTCCAATTTTCTAAATTACGTGTAACTTGAAAAAATGATAACTGTTGTTTTCCATACTTTTCCATTTCTAATTTTTTTTAATTATAAACCCACACCCAGAAAATTTTTAATGTTGACAAAGCAATTAAACAATAAGTTCAAGAGTAAATTTTATTTTTAAACTATTTAAATATAAAAAAGGTTATTTTCTACAAAATGAACTTACGCAAAAAGTCATTTCCTGCAAAATGTAAAGACACAAGGAGTCAGGGGCCAATTCTGTAACTTTACTATTATACGGGATCATTTTTGTAATTTTTACATTCCATGCAATTACACAGGGATCATTTCTGTAATTTTGTCTATTTCATGCACAATGCAAGGACACGGACCATTTCTGCAATTTACTATTACACAGGGACCATTTCTGTAATTCTTTGCATTAGAGAACTGTAGTTTGATGCGACAATATTTGCTAAATGTTATGTAAGTAATATATTAAATTGTTTATTATTTGAAATAACAAAAATTGGAAAATAAAAAAAAGGATAGAAAATACACATCTAAACATGTTTTCTTTTCTAAATTTTTCTACGGAAAATTGAAAATAAAACTCCACTCCTTTCTCTAAAATCTTTTCCAAAAAAACTGAAAATAATTTTCCACAACCAATTCCCTCCTCAGAATGTGTTTTGTTGTGGAAAATTTTGCAGTTTTCCACAAAAAATTTTGTAAGAAAAATGTTTTTTTCCTAAGAAAAGAGAAATTTTCAATTTTCTAAACTACATCATATAACTTGAAAAAAACGATAATCGTTGTTTTCCATACTTTTTCATCTCTAAAATACATGAAGAAGAAAGCCAGACTACGAATTCGGTGCTTTATTTGACAAAAAAGAAAATCAAAAGCAGGACTTACATCACTACAACTGTCATCAAGATCAGAGAAGTCACTTTCAAAATTGCTTTCAGACTTCACAAATGAATCATTGAGTTCTTGTTCTTGGTGGAGAGTCTCATCAAGATACTGCAACACTTTCAATTAGAAACAATACAATTTCTTTTATTCAAAGAAAGGTTGATATAAATAATAGTAAGATACAAAACATATGGAGAACTTACATAGTATGAGAGTAATGTATCAAGTATTGCATCAATATCATGATCTCCTGGAAATGAAACAAAACTAGATATATAATAAAATGATAATAGATAAAATTAAAAGATGAATTATTACCAATTTCAGCTATGACTTTATCCACCATTGCTTGAGGAAATCCCATTTTTATAAAGTGATAATTGCTAGAAGAACTTGACTGCAGCAACCAAATAGTAAAAGAGATTAGTGTAACATTTCATTATCACATCCCATGTGGCATTATGTGGGACCCGGTGTTATTATTTATGTGTAATTAATTAATTGTAAACTACCTCCCCGAATTCGGATAAAACAGTTCCATTAGTACTCATAGAAACTGAGGAAGATGATGATTTATTATTAGCGATCTCCAGCTCACATCAGTATTTCATAGGGATGAGCATCGGAACCGGGTACCCGCTTTTGGAACCGGAACTGCCGATTTTGGAATGGAAACCGCCTTAGGCGGTTCCGGTTCCGGTTCCGGTTTCGGTTCCGGTTCCTAAACTTATGGAACCGCCTTAAGCGGTTCCGGTTCTCGTTTTTTTGGAACCGCTACCCGTTGGGTACCCGCCGGAACTGGTTTATATATATATATATATATATATATATATATATATATATATATATATATATATATATGTGTGTGTGTGTGTGTGTGTGTGTGTGTGTTACTTAGACCGGTATAGAATATATTGGTCCGATTTTGTTCGTCTTTGGTCCGAATTTATTTGATTTAGATCGAACTAAATTGCGGTTTTGTTAAAAAAAGTTAACAAAATTAATGCGACCGGGTTACCCGCTCCCCGGTTCCGAGACTGGTTCCAAACATTTAAGAACTGCCTAGAGCGGTTCCAGTTCTGGTTCTAACTTTCTAGGAACCGCCGGTTCCAGTTCCGGTTCCGGTTTTCACAAAATGAAGCGGGTACCCGCCTACGTTCATCCCTAGTATTCCAATCAATGGTGTCACTTCTTACAGAAGAAGAATTGTCATCCTGCATAGAAATGAATTTTTAAATAAATTCCAAGTTTGATAGGGCCCACCAAATAGCTAATGAAGAACATTTCTTGCTTTTAAATTTTTGTTGAAAGGCTTTGAATATAATCATCTAAAAGCAAATTACTAATAGCACCAAGTTACCATTTGTCCAAAAGATTCAGGATATGCGACTCTGTAGGCTGCAGCAGATAATAATTTGTTAAAAGGATTGGAATCCATATCAATCTTTATCGATGAAATAATAAAATATTCTTCAACAAAACAACAAGATTACATAACTCCCTCTCCTAATATGAAGCAACATTACATGGAAATTCAATAGTTAGCTCCTCATCAAATCTAGGGCTCATGTCTTCCATCAACCAATATAAATAATGTTAATATATTGAATAAAATCCAGGACTCCACAAGAATATCCCGAAATGGATCAAATCACGTATATTGTAGTTGTACAGTACAAGTAAGTCATGCATAATGAGAATCATTTAGCTTTGAAGGGTTTCCTTCTTCGTTATGTGAAAGGTGAACGACGACGGATTAAGTACAGAAACTAAGGGAGTAATGAAATGCAACAAGAAGTGAAAATCCTTGATTACACGCATTAATGTGTGTGGCATTGTAAAGGTAAAACTAGAATAAACGGCAACAAATCAAAACGCAAATCGTGTTTGAATGATGTTTCAGCAAACATCACAATGTAGGTATTAGCAACTTGATTTCTACTGTTTACCAAAAATGAAATCGGAATGAAATCAGTGATGAAATCCGCTTTCAGAGGTAGCTTTGCCAACAAGCTACAAAAGTTGCAGGTAGCTTGATGCTGCTCGCTTTTACAGAGGATCCCGAGACAATGGCGTATGCAATCGCCGATTAAAACAGCTTTAATTAGTTTATTTTTATATTATTTTTAAGAAAAACTTCAAAACTTACGAAATCTGAAGTTTGATCCTTAATTTTAAAAAATTTCATGGATGGTTAAGGCGGTTTCAAAACTTTTAATGTTTAGTCATTCTGCGTAACTCGGTCTGCTTTCTAACTTTAAGTGAATGGTAATTTCATCATTTCAATACCCAGTGACTATTTCTCTATTTAAAAAATATAAATATTTAATATAAAAGGGTCCTACCTCTCTCCCCCCCCCCCCTCTCCTCTCTCTCTCTCCATGTAGATTTGTATACATAATGCGATTTTCTTCAAATCGTCATATTGGTATCTAAGTTTATTTTGTAATGTATTCATGTCTTTCGGGGATCATTCTTGTTCGATTTTGATGCACTAAGACTATTTAAAGGTAAATTTTTGCTCTGGGATTAGGATGATGCAATTCACGGTTTTGTGAATTCTGGTTAGGTGATCTGTAAAACCCTAGTTACCTCTCATGTTTTAAATCTTATATATATATATATATATATATATATATATATATATATATATATATATATATATATATATATATATATCAATTTAGGGGGGGTTTTTCTAGATTTATTGGGAGTTCTTGTTCCGGATCTATAATGTGGTTCTGAATCGAATTGAGATCAAGAGAGTTTTTTTCAAGTTAGGTTTTGATTGGTATAGATGGCTTCAAATCCTCCATTTCAGGTGGAGGATACTAACGAAGATTTCTTTGATAAATTGGTCAATGATGGCGATGATGATTATACGGTTACTCTATTATCCTCATAAACGACCAAATTAGTTGATGGAAACGATTATGATGATACTAAAGCTTTTGCTAATATAAGTATCAGTGATGTTAGCACTGGACTCGAAGATTTGGGGAAAGTAGGTGAAGATTCTTCTTCCATTGATGGGGATACCAAACATGCGTAAACTGACACTTTTTTAGACCATGTTCATCTGTTGGTTTCTTCAAATTCATTTACATTTGATAGCGTGAGTGAAGAACCCAATACTGAGGTAGCTGGTTTGGAGGAGCCTTTTGGATTCTATGGCTAGTTGGGATCATGGATCTGGAGGTGCTCCTGGTGTTAAGGAGGTGTGGTGGACAACTTTTGCTACCGAACCTGCTGAGAATGATGGTAATGGGTTTGGATCCTACAATGATTTTTTCACTGAATTTGGAGATAGTTATGTGGATCAAATAGGGAAAGGTTGTAACTTGGTTAGTCAGAAACAAAATGTTGTGTTAAGCAGCAACAATGTAATAGATGATTCCATGCATAGGAAGAATGTTTATGATTACTCAAATCAATTTCAAGACGTCTAGACTTATGCTTCGGCTGGAGAACAAAGTACAAAGGTCCAAGCTTATGGTACACATGGGGAACAAAGTACAGATGGTCAAGATCCAAACGATAGTTGTTTGGTTAAGAGAGAGAGAGAGAGAGAGGGAGAGAGAGAGGGAGAGAGAGAGAGAGAAAGAAAGAAAGACCATTTTATATTTTATATTTATATTTTATTTATATTATTTTTTTAAATAGAAAAAACCTCATAAATGGTCCCTGAGTATTGAAATGACGAAAATGTCCCTCACTTAACGATAAAAAGCTGATGGAGTTAAGCAGAAGTGTAACATACACGTTTTAAAATCGTGTTTTGTAATGAATAAAATTGTGAAATATTATGTAAAATTGAGTGTTGAGTTCTAACAGATGGTTTTTACTAGAAATGAAGTAAAACTATGTTTAGAATCACTCAAAAAATATTGGAAGTCTTATGAGATTCCAATTAAAAGCCAAATAGTGAAATTTAGCGAAAATATGAAATTTTAAATAAGTAAAATTTTATTATTTGATATTGTAGAGAATCTCGTTAGAAATTTGTAGGAGAAAACCTGGTCAAAATCCGAGTTATAACGACGAAGTTATGACCAACCGAAGATCCGCGACAAAACCAGCACGGCGCCGAATGACGTAAAAAGTGAGTTTTTGATAAACTACCTTTTTAGCCTTAGTAATCTAAATGAAAGTCGTAGTATTCGTTAAACTGAGAAATTCGATAAAAAGAATGCCAAAATCTGACTTCGTATGAGGAAGTTATGATTTTTCGAAGTTTCAACTTAGTAGGAGACAGCTAAAAACTCGAATTTTAGATCGAGCGATATTTTACCGATACATCTTAAACGAGAATCGAAGGTCTCGTCATATGTAGTACAACGGTAAAAAGTCTGACGAAAACGGATGTCGGATGAAAAAGTTATGAATTTTTAACGGATTTTTCCTGCCCCCGTCTGTTAAAAATAATAATATTAAAACTAAATTCAAAATTAGCTAACGAAGTCTAAATGAAAGTTGTAGAGCATGATTTTAGCTACGCGTGTATATAAAGAACATAAAAAACGGAGCTCGTATGAGAAAGTTATGGATTTTAGAAGTTCGGGGTACGAAAATCAGAAATTTTCGCATGAATAGTAACCGGCCACGTCACCTCGCACGAAGCAGGTGTGTCACCGGAGACGTGGCCCGGACCGAACTACCTCGCTGCCTGCTTCCGGAAGTCTGACGCGTGCCGCTCAGCTATTCGACCGAGGTGCGAGCCAATAGGCTTCCGACGCGCCTCACCCTCGTGTCCGAGTCTCGCACCTCCACGTCGCGCCTACCAGCTTCGCAGCCGAGCCTCGCATCCAAGCCTCCCTCTCACACCACCTGCTTCGCTCTGCTGCTGCCACCGAGCTTCGCTTCTAGACTGACATCCGAACCTCGGCCCTATATAAAGGGGGCCTGCGAGATTTGCCGACTAACTTTGAAAATTTGACACTTTTAGCCCCTCTTTCCATATTTTCTTCATATTAACTTTCCCCGAAGCCCCGAAATCAATTTTAGCACCCGAAACACGTCCCGAGATCCCCGAGAAGCCAGGAAATTTTATCTTTTCGGTTTTGAATCCCTACCTTCGTAGAGCCCGGTTTTCAAACAAACTCCCGGTTTTCAACATAGAAAGGCATATTTAAAGCCGAAGTGCTGTCCAAATTACTATTTAATTTAACCCCCGGTTAACTTAAGGTGAGTTCAGTATATAGGAACAATTGTATGTTATGTGTTATATGTGCTATGTGCTTCTCAGTGTTATTATTCTGAGTTATTTTCTCATGTTATTCGCTATGTTTATAGCAATTGTAATACCTTTGACCATGTGATCAGTGAAAGAACTTAGATTCACATTGGCCATGTAGAGCATGTCTCCATAAGAGAATGACTTCTATTCTATGGCATTGGCAAATGGTTAGACAGGACTATAAGCCTGAAATCTAACAAGATGTTAATCAGAAATTGCATGTCTTCTATGCCAATTGGGCCAAAGCTTTATTGATGTATATCAAGAATTGAAAAGAATATCTTTGAATAATGTCTTTGATTGATATGAACGCTTGTTACATGATCTCACATACATCTTGTTGTTCCTCTTTGCTTTGCCACATTGAAGTATATATATATGGCATAACATTATATTGTATCTATTTTTGAACTCACTAAGCATTACCGCTTACCCTATCAATGTTTAACAATTGCAGGTGATAAATAAATAGTATGTTTACATACTATTGAAAGATGTAGAATAGTTTGTAATAGTACTTTTGTACTACTTTTTATGTTTGTATAAATTACAATATCCTAGGTAGTTATGTAATATATAAAACACTTTGTAATAGAAGGTTTGTATCCAATAGTTTGTAAATCCTTTATATCAATATAAAATATTGCTTTTATGAATATGCAAATAGCATGTTTTGGAGTAATGATAATGTGAAATATGAAAATTTGGGTCTTTCAAAAATACGAAAGTTGGGGTCTTTCAACCATGGTATCAGAGCAGTAGTTTAAGCGAACTAAATTCCACGGATTGGTATTTAGACTTAAACTATAGGAAGTTCAATATATGAACTTAATCATTGTAAGTATAGGGATACAAACCATAGGAAATATGTAAGTAAAAGTATTAGGTAATAGTAAACCCTAATATTCTAAAATACTATCTTACTCCGTATTTCAGATCAATGGCTGAACAAGTAAGTAGCAATACCCCTGATGTTGGTGGAGATCCTCAACCCGAGGAAGTGAATACTCCAGTATCTCCTCGTGAGGAGCGACTTTTAGGTAAACTTACCAGTGTTATTCGACAAACTCTCGAATAACACAAAAAGAATGATGAGAAAGGAAAAGTGTAAGTCACAGTAGAATCTTCAAGCGGAAAGGTGAAGCGTCCCTCGTTCAAAGATTTCAAGAGTAATGGTGCTACAGAGTTTTCTGGTGTCCTTAATCCTATAATTGGCCTAACTTGGATTCAGAACACTGAGAAAGTATTTCGTGTGTCTCATGTGGATGATGAAGACAAGGCTATTTATGCTTCTGCAATGCTCATTGGAGAAGCTTTAGTCTGGTGGGAAGCAACATATGAAGCTTTGGATGGATGTGACCAGGAGAACTTATCCTGGGAGTTGTTCAAGACTCGTGTGTTAGAGAAGTATTGTCCTCTAGATATGAGGAGAAGATTGGAGAAGGAATTACTCGAGCTTAAACAAGGAGGAATGACTGTGAATGAGTATGAAACTAAATTTAATCAAAGAGCAAGGTTTGCTACGAAGTATATTCCAACTGAAGACGAGAAAATTCAGTTATTCATGGAAGGACTACGACACAAAATCCATGATTTCGTTGTCAACCGGGATGTTATGTCATTCGATAAAGTCGTTGAGTATGCTCGAAGCCGTGAGCATGACTTAGAAATACGTGGTGCCACTCTTACTATTCCAAAGCATCCACGTAGTGAAAGAACTACTCCTGCTTCCACTATTCCACCAGCTCAATCTATTCGAACTGATCCTAGCAAGCAAGCACAATCTTAGAGTGCTTTTCGTGGCCGTGGTAGGTCACAATCTTTTTCTATTCAATCACCATCATGTCGCGTTTGTGGAAGGAATCATCCGGGTCAATGCAAAATAGACAAAGAATCCATTATGTGTTATGGGTGTGGAGAAACAGGTCATATCAAGCCAGCTTGCCCAAGGAAGGATGTGACTTGTTATGCATGTGGTATTACTGGCCACAAGAAGCGTTTTTGCCCTACTCTTACTAGCCAATTGACGGGAAGTCAAGCTTCTGTTCAACAACCAGCGAGAAGTCAAGTCCCTATCCAACAACCGAAGAATACTCCAGCTAAAAAGGAGGAGGTGCCAAAAGCTAAGGGTCATGCATTCCAGATTACCGCAGAGGAAGCACGTGAGGACCCAAATGTCGTGACGGGTACATTTCTTGTCAACTCTAGACCTGCTCACATCTTATTTGATTCTGGTGCTTCAGATTCTTTCGTATCTCATGAATTTGCGCGTTCTTTTCAAACTGTTTGCTATGCACTCGCGCAACCATTTCACGTAGATACTACAGGAAGTATATCATTACTTGCTGATAAAATCTATAGGGATTGTGTCCTAGAAATTGAAGGCTATAATTTTCTTGCTAGCCTAATCCCTATCTCCTTGCCCAATTTCGATATTATTCTCGGCATGGATTGGTTGTCAAAGAACCATGCTGAACTCTTGTGTTATGAAAAGATGGTACACATTCCTATTGAAGGGGAAGATCCTGTTCATGTCTATGGTGAACAAAGAATCTTAAAAATAATCTCTTTCCTCAAAGCTCGTAAATTCATATCGAAAGGTTGTTCTATCTATATGGCCTATACAGTTGACATCTCAAGAAAGGAGAATAAAACTGTAAATGATATTCCCATTGTTAACGAATATCCCAATGTTTTCCCCGATGATCTGCCTGGACTTCCTCCGGACAGACAAGTAGAATTCCGAATTGACCTTGTGCCCGGTGCTGCTCCGATCGCAAAGACTCCTTATCGTCTTGCACCAGCCGAGATGAAAGAAATGATGATCCAACTGCAGGAATTACTTGACAAAGGCTTTATTCGATCGAGTACCTCTCCCTGGGGTGCTCCAGTATTGTTTGTCAAGGAGAAGGATGGATCGATGCGAATGTGCATCGATTATCGTGAACTGAATAAGGTGACTATCAAGAACAAGGATCCACTACCTCGCATCGATGATTTATTCGATCAACTTCAGGGTGTTAGCTATTTCTCAAAAATTGATTTGAGATCTGGCTATCATCAGTTGAAAGTACAAGAGCAAGATGTACCAAAGACTGCTTTTCGTACTCGTTATGGGCATTTCGAATTCCTTGTCATGCCATTCGTTTTGACAAATGCTCCTGTTGTATTCATGGATATGATGAATCGAGTGTGGCGACCAATGCTCGATAAGTCTGTCATCGTATTCATTGACGATATTCTAATCTATTCTAAATCTGAAGCCGATCATGCCATTCATATTTGTGAAATCTTAGAACTTCTTCGAAAGGAGAAACTTTATGCTAAATTCTCGTAATGTGAATTTTGGCTCCGCCAAGTTCAATTTCTCGGCCATATTATTTCTAGTAATGGTGTATCTGTAGATCCCATCAAAATCGAAACCATTCAAAATTGGGAAGTGCCCCGTAATGCTTCCGAAATTCGAAGTTTCTTAGGTCTCGCGGGATTTACCGGAGATTCACTAAAGACTTTTCTCGTATAGCCGTACCCCTCACAAGCCTTACACGGAAGGAAGTGAAGTTCGAATGGGTGAAGATCAAGAAAAAGCATTCTCAACTCTAAAAGATCTTTTAACTCATGCTCCCATCTTATCACTCCCAGAAGGTGATGATGATTTCTCCGTATATAGCGATGCTTCAAGATTGGGTCTCGGTTGTGTGTTGATGCAGCGTGGTAAAGTGATAGCCTATGCCTCAAGACAACTGAAAGATTATGAAAAGAATTATCCCACCCATGATCTTAAACTCGCTGCAGTAGTATTTGCCCTAAAACTTTGGAGACATTACCTTTTTAGTACAAAATGCCAATTATTTACCGACCACAAGATTCTCAAGTATATATTCAGTCAGCAAACTCTGAATATGAGACAACAATGAGCCATGGAGCTGATCAAGGACTATGATTGCGAAATCCTGTACCATCCTGGAAAGGCTAATGTGGTTGCAGATGCACTTAGTAGGAAAGTTTATCGTAATAGTATGTGTTATACTATTACTCACACTACGGTGAAGTTCACCATTCTTGATGAACTAGAGAAGTGGCAAGTTGAAGCTTTAAAGCTAGAAAATGTAAAGAAGGAAGGAATGGTACATTATGCCGATGTTTTACTTGATGATCCATGAGGATTAAAAGTATTTAAGAATCAGCTATGGATTCCAAAGATTGGTGGATTAACACAGAAGATTTTAGATGAAGCTCATAAATCTAAGCTATCAATACATCCTGGCACAAGTAAAATGTACTATGATGTAAGAGTTGATTATTGGTGGCCTGGATTAAAGAGAGACATTGGAAGATATGTACAGGAATGCTTAGTATGCTTACAAGTCAAAACTAACACCAAAAGCCTTATGGAACTCCAGAAAGCCTTAGTGTTCCTGTATGGAAGTGGGAAGAGCTTTCCATTGATTTTATTACCAAATTGCCAAAGACTGCTAGACAGAATGATAGCATTTGGGTAATCATCGACCATCTAACTAAGAGTGCACATTTTCTCGCTATGCGTGAAACAGCTCCAATGGAGAAATACGCACAGGTATACTTGGATGAAATTGTTGCAAGACATTGTGTGCCACTAAAGATCGTTTTCGATCGCGATACTCGCTTCACTTCTCAATTTTGGGTGAGTATGCAACACGAATTGGGATCTCGAGTTGCTCTCAGTACCGCTTATCATCCTCAGACAGATGGTCAGACAGAGAGAACAATCCAGATAGTAGAAGATATGCTTCGTGCATGTGTTTTGGAGTTCGGTGGTAACTGGGATAAATACTTACCGCTTGTCGAATTTTCGTATAATAATAGTTACCACACTTCAATCAAAATGCCACCATATGAAGCATTATAAATTTATATGGTCGTAAATGTCGTACGCCATTATGTTGGCATGATGTAGGACAGAAGATCCTTGGAGGCCCTGAAATGATTCAAGACACTACCGACAAGATTCAAATCGTACGAGAAAGAATGAAAGCAGCCCAGGATCGACAGAAGTCCTATACGGAAAAGAGAAGAAGACCTATTGAATTTCAAGTGGGTGATTTCGTGATGCTGAAGGTATCCCCATGGAAAGGCCTTATGCGATTTGGGAAGAAAGGAAAGTTGAGTCCTAGATTTGTTGGTCCTTTCAAAATCATCCAAAGAATTGGAAAGCAAGCTTACCGCTTAGAATTGCCTGAAGATTTGGCAGGTATTCATGATGTGTTTCATGTAAGTTATCTGCGCAAATGCTCATCTACGATGAGACAGTTCCATTATCCGAAGTGAAATTGGATAATAAGTTAAGATATGTAGAAGAGCCTGATGAAATCGTGAATGAAAGAACAACTAAGCTACGCAATAAAGAAGTAGAATTGGTGCTTGTCAAGTGGAAACACCATCGTGGCCCAAACTATACTTGGGAGAATAAGAATGCGATAAAATCAAAATATCCCCATTTATTTTAATTGATGTAATTTCGGGGACGAAATCCTCAAAAGGAGGAGGTATTTGTAACATACACGTTTTAAAAATCGTGTTTTGTAATTAATAAAATTGTGAAATATTATGTAAAATTGAGTGTTGAATTCTAACAGATGGTTTTTACTAGAAATGAAGTAAAACTATGTTTAGAATCACTCAGAAAATATTGGAAGTCTTATGAGATTCCAATTAAAAGCCAAATAGTGAAATTTAGCGAAAATATGAAATTTTAAATAAGCAAAATTTTATTATTTGATATTGTAGAGAATCTCATTAGAAATTTGTAGGCGAAAACCTCGTCAAAATCCGAGTTATAACGAAGAAGTTATGACCAACCGAAGATCTGCGACAAAACCGGCACGGCGCCGAATGACGTAAAAAGTGAGTTTTTGATAAAGTACTTTCTTAGCCTTAGTAATCTAAATAAAAGTCATAGTATTCGTTAAACCGAGAAATTCGATAAAAAGAACGCCAAAATCTGACTTCGTATGAGGAAGTTATGATTTTTCGAAGTTTCAACTTAGTAGTAGACAGCTAAAAACTCGAATTTTAGATCGAGAAATATTTGACCGATACATCCTAAATGAGAATCGAAGGTCTCGTCATATGTAGTACAACGGTAAAAAATTCTGACGAAAACGGATGTCAGATGAAGAAGTTATGAATTTTTAACGGATTTTTCCTGTCCCGGTCTGTTAAAAATAATAATATTAAAATTAAAATCAAAATTAGCCGACTAAGTCTAAATGAAAGTTGTAGAGCATGATTTTAGCTACGCGTGCATATAAAGAACGTCAAAAACGGAGCTCGTATGAAAAAGTTATGAATTTTAGAAGTTCGGGGCACGAAAATCGGAAATTTTCGCATGAATAGTAACCGACCACGTCACCTCGCACGAAGCAGGTGCGTCACCGGAGATGTGGCCCGGACCGAACTACCTCACTGCCTGCTTCCGGAAGTCCGACGCGTGCCGCTCAACTATTCGACCGAAGTGCGAGCCAATAGGCTTCCGACGCGCGTCTCCCTCGTGTTCGAGTCTCGCACCTCCATGTCGCGCCTACCAGCTTCGTAGCCGAGCCTCGCATCCAAGCCTCCCTCTCGCGCCACCTGCTTCGCTCTGCTGCTGCCACCGAGCTTCGCTTCTAGACTGACATCCGAACCTCGGCCCTATATAAAGGGGGCCTACGAGAGTTGCCGACTAACTTTGAAAATTTGACACTTTTAGCCCCTTTTCCCATATTTTCTTCATATTAACTTTCCTCGAAGCCCCGAAATCAATTTTAGCCCCCGAAACACGTCCTGAGACCCCCGAGAAGCCCGTAAATTTTATCTTTTCGGTTTTGAAGCCCTACCTTCGTAGAGCCCGGTTTTCAAACAAACTCCCGGTTTTCAACATAGAAAGGCATATTTAAAGCCGAAGTGCTGTCCAAATTACTATTTTAACCTCCGGTTAACTTAAGGTGAGTTCAATATATAGGAACAATTGTATGTTATGTGTTATATGTGCTATGTGCTTCTCAGTGTTATTATTCTGAATTATTTTCTCGTGTTATTCGCTATGTTTATAGCAATTGTAATACCTTTGACCATGTGATCAGTGAAAGGACTTAGATTCACATTGGTACTGGTACGTAGCCTCTGGCCATGTAGAGCATGTCTCCGTAAGAGAATGACTTCTATTCTATGGCATTGGCAAATGGATAGACAAGACTATAAGCCTGAAATCTAACAAGATGTTAATCAGAAATTGCATGTCTTCTATGCCAATTGGGCCAAAGCTTTATTGATGTATATCAAGAATTGAAAAGAATATCTTTGAATAATATATTTGATTGATATGAACGCTTGTTACATGATCTCACATGCATCTTGTTCCTCTTTGCTTTGCCACATTGAAGTATATATATATGACATAACATTATATTGTATCTATTTTTGAACTTACTAAGCGTCACCGCTTACCCTATCAATGTTTAACAATTGCAGGTGATAAATAAATAGTATGTTTACATACTATTGAAAGATGTAGAATAGTTTGTAATAGTACTTTTGTACTACTTTTTATGTTTGTATAAATTACAATATCCTGGGTGGTTATGTAATATATATAACACTTTGTAATAGAAGGTTTGTATCCAATAGTTTATAAATCCTTTATATCAATATAAAATATTGCTTTTATGAATATGCAAATAGCATGTTTTGGAGTAATGATAATGTGAAATATGAAAGTTTGGGTCTTTCAAAAATACGAAAGTTAGGGTCTTTCAAGAAGGACTAAACATTAAAAGTTTTGAAACCATAGGTACCATCTGTGTGGTTTTTTAAAATTAGGGACCAAACTATAAATTTTGTGAAACCACAGGGACCATTTTTGAAGTTTTGTCTTATTTTTATGTGCATGTTAATATTTAGAGTAATTTATATGAATAGTTATTTAAGTAATTTATACATTTTTTTCTAACTTATTTTTTTAATTTTGAAGATTAATAGAGTTTATTGTGTGTTTGATCATTGTCTAATCTAAAAGGACTATTACATCACATTAATTTCTTTTTTAACTTTCTCTCATTTATTTATCATTTTTAAATTTAAATGAAAATTAAGAAAAAAAAGGCTCGCTGTCCATTTGATATTATCTATATTTTTTTAACCGACAAATCTAATATACTTATAATCTAACACTTAATTCCACCTATATGTCCACGACGGGACTTAAACTCTCAACCTCAAAGAGGGAATGCACCACCTGATAGAATCCATTTGGTCGATATCATATATTTTTCTTCTAAAATACATTAAGCTCTAAATCACTACACTAAGGTCTTTTCCCTACTTGACTAGTCGACTATTGTCGCCTCCTTTTTCGAATGATCGTCGCCACCTCCTTTGTCGGATGATTGTAGCCACCTCCTTTATCGGACAACTATCGCCGACCCTTTGTAATAGGATCGTGATCACCCTTGTAATCGGACTATCGTCATTGTCAGTCCACACCTCTTATCCACCACCACTCGATTTTTACACAATCTACAACCATTCTTTTTCTGCACCATCAACCACCAAGTTTGTGACGAATTCCAACACTACTGAAGTTTATGCTAAAATTGGGAGTTTTCCTTTGAGAAATCCTCTTATTTCTCCGATGCATTGACTCGATCTAAAGTTGGGTTTGTAAGGTTTAATATGAAGAAGAAGAAGAAGATGATGATGATAATGATGATGATGGGTGTTTAAGGCTTTTTTTCCTTTGAGAATCCTTTTATTTTCACCAAGATCATTGTCGTCTCCATCAATTGTCGGTGACTCCAACAAATCTATTTTTGTTTTCTCCCTTCTCTAACAGCACATCGTCGCCTTCACCCTAACAACATGATACATTATCTGTGATGAAGGCATCTTCATTGACCTGACCTCTCTACCGATTGCAACCCTACCATGGCTTTTGGTTTTGATCTTCAGAATCGACCTCCTACGCCTTCCTAACCTTTGCATCTTTATTCAGTGACAATGAAGTTGTCTCTACTACTCAAGCTTCAATGATAAACCTATCAAATCCATATTTCTTTGTATATTGTTTTACACAAATCATATCAAAAATTCATTCAAAACAAATGTGTATTTTTTATTTTAGTCTGATTTTTGGGTTGATTGGATTGAATTTGAATGAATTGATTTTAGTTTTGATTTTAGTTTTGGATTTGATTTTTTGTTTTAATTTTATATTTGATATTTGGTTTGAATGGATTCGATATGGTTTTTATTTTCCATGGTGGTTTTTTGCTCCATGAACTATTCACGTAATTTACTCTTTTTTAAGCAAGAAAGTTTTGTTTTATTCTCAATTTATAGAACAAGATTTATTTTTACACAAATGATGCAAGGAAATTTTTAAAAAGGGAATAAATACTGCAATATGTTAATTTAAAAGTTAAAACCGATAACCTAGAATGTGATATATATTTTTTAATTTTAAAAACTCATAGGAAGTTTAGGACATATCATATATTCAAAATTTTGAGTCCTAATCACGTTTAAGATCGATACGCTAATGTTTTAGTCCTCAATATCACATATTTTCAGTGTTGCTTTTCTCCATCCTTTTTATTATATGTGCACATACTCATGATTTTAGTGATATATTGAATGTAATTTTACAACAAGAACGTCTTATAATTGTTTAATCCTTCTTAAGGATTGGTCGAGGCTTGCATTGAGATCTATGTGATAGAGCACAAGCTTTTGAGTTAAAATAGTTTTTTGTAGTTTTTCTTATGTCCATTTCAAAATTCAACATTATTTACTTCGTACACAACTCTTCTCTATTATGGGTGCACTCTCAAACATTACATCGACAAGTTATAATTATTTTGGCAACAAGATATGTTCTTACTCAATTCAAAGATTGTGTAGGCTAGTACTAGTTTCTTTCGGTGATCCATATCATGTAAAATGTTAGCAAATGAGTGACAATAAAGCGTTTGGCTGCTGATATGGCAAAACAACTCTCTAAGAAGAAAAAGCGAAGGGTGATTCTTTCCTCAGATGAGGGTGAGGTTATTCCCAAAACACCTGAGACAACTTTTGTTAAAGATTCTTCTCATGTGGATACATCTGTTATTACACCACCCGAAGTTTCGATTGCCAAGACAGGTACTGTGGAGGCTCGAACTTCAGGCATCCCTGTAAACATATCTGATATGGATACAAATGTCATCATGGGTGAGGACGATTCGAATAAAGCAACAAAAGGTAACCCTTCGAATGTGGTTTCAGAGTCTTTCATTTCTTTACCTTCACAGATTACCCCTATCATTCCTACAACATCCACAACAGATTCTCCAACTTTTGCAAACATTATTTTACAACCTTTTACCACTCTTTTTCCTTCACAATCAACTGATCCACAAACCACTACTTCTCCAATAAAAGATTCATTCATGGATACTGAAAATGAATCTGAAGGTTTTGGGGGAACTTTTGAGAATCTGGAATTTGATGAGGAGGAAACTGACTTCTCGGATCATATGCTCATGATGATGAACTTTTGAGAATCTGGAATTTGAATACGAAGCTTAAATCTATCATTCAATCCCAAGCTGATCTTGGGGGAGGTCATTCTGTATTTGGCCTTGAAGTTGATGGCATGTTGTCCTTACTTGAAGGGAGATTAACCACCAAAGTCTCTGGAATGTTGAAAGATTCAGAGTCTAGGTTATTGGAGAAGATTGATCATTCTAGTCAAAATAATGAGTTAAGAGTGAATTCTCAGAAGACTGAATTTGTATCTGACTTGAAAGAATTGAAGATAGTTGCAAAAGAGAGGCATGTGATGTTTGTCCAGGATGTAAAGAAGGTGAGAGAAGATGTTAATTTCAAAATTCATGAGTTACGAGAAGATATGGAGAAAGAAGTTTCTGTTATTCGAATGAAGTTTGATTCCATCAACAAGAAAGTGGACATTATTTGTGAGGCAGTAAAAAAGTTTGCAAAGCTATACGAAAGTCTGAGCCCTCAGATATCTCAGCTTTCAACCAATGACAACAAAAATTTCCTGGAGGTGTTCACACTTTTGAAAAAGCTTAAAAGTATATCTTCCAAGTCTACTGCGTCTGTGCTGTCTACGGAAGATCTGATCCAGGAATTTTCTAAATTTGAAGAGTTACTTATCCAACAACTAGCTCCTTTGTCACGCATCTCCAGTCTTCTTCCAACTACATACCCCCCACCTGCTAGCACAGGGGTGCAAGCGGGAGAAAAAATATCTACAGGGTCAAAGACTGAAGGAGAAAATTCGAAAGTGGCGGGGAAGGTTTACTCTTTGAATATCCCAACATTAAAACCATTAATGGCAACAGCTGGTCCAATCACCTCAACAGTTATAACAACCGTACCAACTACGAAACCGAAAGGAATAGTGATTGGTAAAAATGGAGACATTGGAAGAAGTGTTTCAAAGCCAAAAGTTGATGATGTTGTGTCTGGTTCAAAATCGAAAGGTAAAGAAATTTTGATTGAAAACTCAAAGGAGGAAAAGAAAGCAAAGATAGAGGTTGAGGTTGAAAAAATGAGAATGATCTAGAGTATTATGACTCAAAGGGCCAGTGCCCCTCCTGTCTTGAACAAAGGTGATCCTTCGAAGCATTACAATTATGAAATGATTGAAGCCAAAGTTGCATTCAATCACATATACGCATTTGAGAAAAAACCAAAGCAAAGCTATATTGTCACAAATACAGATGCAGGCCAGCTGGATTTCCCTATAAATGATATGATGTTTATCATGCCACAATTCAAAGCTGAAAGCAAATTCAAAGAAAAGGATAAAGGAACACACATGAAGATCAGATTTCATGTTGTTCTTGCAAAGCCAGCTGAGGAGGTGTGGTCTTTAACAAAGATCAAGAAAGTGATGAGTATAAAGAAGGATGTGGTCTTCGAAGACACAGTCCAAAACTTGAAATATACAGTGGTGAGGGAAAATGGCAGTGTACATGAATTCACAATTGCTGGCTTTCCATTAATGAACTTGTATGATCTTATACAAGTTGCATTATTTCTGAAGGAAAGGTCATTTTCTTATTTGCAAAACACTGAACCGGAAGAGTTTAAGCTGGGAGTTACTCACATCAAAATCTTCATTGAAAATTATTATGAATGTCTGGAAATGGCAGATGTGGAGTTGGCTACAACAAAGGGTCTTGAAATAAGTGCTCCCATGAATCCTTCGAAGACTCAAGCATAACTTAAAAGATATGATGATGGAGAAATCTACTTAAAACCTTTTGGTTTAGTCTTTTCTGGGAAGGATAAGTCTGGTATGTCGAAGAAATTTTTGTTTCAAGCTGCTGAAGTAGAAAGATATTCGACTTCGCAATATACGAACTTAATTGTTTGTATGAATCATTGCAAGAAGAATAATGAGGGAGACAAGAAGGAGCTTAAGAATATAATAAGCCGGTACACAGAAATACGAAGAGTCTTGTTGTATTTAATCCAACTTCTTACAAATTGATGTCTTCAACTCTGATTACAAAGGGGGAGATTGTAAGGGTATTTGGGAATTGTAATGAGTCGAAGTCTTTTGTACTCTTCGTATGGATTATAATATATTTTTGATGTGTGTAAAACGAACTAGTTTTAATCCTACTAACTTAGACACAAAATAAACACACGAAAGGCAGTGTACCTATCGATTAGTAATATAGTTCAAGCAAGTAGGGTATCGAACACAGGGAACGGTAGACAATTAAAATAAATGCTAATATTATCTAAATAAAACAAGTAATAGAAAGGGGGTTTCTCTAGTTTTTCAAGACTAGAAACTTAAATACTTTACTAACACGCAAACTAAGCAACTAATAGCTAAGAAAACAAAGATCAACTAAATTCAATGATTAAAAAGGCCTTCTGTTTAGGTTCGAATCATTTGTTCACATGGATGATTTTATGGTAAATATATCGGATTAATTCTTCATTGGTTACCGACTAAAGTGATTAGATTCACATTCGTTATAGCTAATCCTTAGAAAACAGATTAATTCAAGCAATGGCCAGTTGTCTAAATTAATGAATTTCCTAGTTTGTTGATTCGGGTTTAGAAAGACTTGTAATTAGCTAATCAAATTGGTTCTTCAATTAACCTTTTGTTGATGGTGTATCACACAAGCTCACACATTAACTTACCTATCTTCAAGTTAATTCTAGTTTCACATTCGTTATTCCTAGACATACAACTATGTGGTCACGTAAATCATATGAAATTAGCAACTAAGAGATGTTCATACAACTTAATTACTGATTTATTAACAGAAGAATAGTTATTGTTAACACATACGGTTCTTTAACAAGCTTAATAAAACATAATCACCAATTAAAATTAATCCTAATTAAATAATCAATCCATGTTCACAAATTCATCTACCTAAACAGAAGTTATGAGTTTTTAGCTCATGATTACAGTAGAAAAAAGGACAAAAACGAAATCAATTGGTAAAAATATAGTTCAAACAAGAGATTAGGTAAGAGTAAACTTGATTTTGACTTGATTCTCCTTAAAATTGAATGTAGGGTTGATTCCCTTGCTTCCCACGCTCCAGCAGCACCTCTAGTCGACAATTGGCCTCCAAGGGTTCATCTATATGCTAGGGTATCGATCTGAAAGTCCCTTTATATAGATTTTCACAAAACAGAGGCTACTCGGCGAGTCCATCACTTAAAACCCGTGTACGGCAAGTCAGCGCATCCAGAATCGCGAAAGTTCGATACAACTCGCCTAGTAATCGACCCTACTCGCCGAGTACGTTTTGAATCAGCATTTTCTCAAAACACGAAAGTCGTCCGAAATTGTGTCTACTTTTCAGAACATTTTGAATCTCGTCAATCGGAGTTACGGTTCATGAGAAATGACCAAAACACTGACGAGGGGTCAAGCTGTCCAACAACATCCTTCTTTCTTCAAAATCCAAGATCCAAGCTTCCAATAGCTAGTTCCGCTTCATTTTTCTTTGGAGCATGTCTTTGTTGCTGAAAATGAAATATTTAATCTAATTAAACACCTTTTTTTTCATTAAATGAGATAAAATTAACATAAAGTATTAAGATAATGCATGAATTTTATAACTAAATATGCCCATATCAATTTTACTAAGGCATTGTATTCGAAGCTTAATGCTTAGTCCTTGGTATATTTTTTGTACGCTTTTCTCTCCTATAAATAGGAGAGTTTACTAGAGTTAGATAGAGGTCTTTTGATAGAATTATCTATTGTACTCTGTAAAAACATAAGAGCGTAATAGAGCTGAACCAAAAATCATATTTACATTGGTGTTCAAATCTCACACATTTACTTTTGATCATTGTTACTCTGATTCATTACATACTCGATTTCTTGTTTCATCAGCAAGTTACGAAATTAGGGTTTTCAAGACAATATGTGTAGCTCGAAAGAATTTGTGTGGGTGAGTATTTTGCAATTCTTTTTCTTCAAATTTGAATTGGAAAATGTAAGGACTTGTTGACTTTTCAAATTAATGTATCTGGCTTTTTATAGCAAAGAAACCATCATTCTTGTATAAATGCAAAAAAAAAAAAAAAAACACATAAGCACCATACTACAATTTGCTAGAATGAGTATTTTAATCTCAAGGCACTGTACTTTGTGAAATTTACTCATTATAGCATCATTCTTTTAATTTGTTTTCCTCATTATGACAATATACTTTGAAAAATCTACTTCATTATAGCACTGGAAATTGCTTTGTACTTGGGTGAAATTGTTATAATCGCTAAAATTTTAAAGTAGAATTTTGTGATTAGAAAAAAATGAAGAAAAAATGTTATAATAAACTAATCAATAAAAGCACTTAGCTATTTCTTGCATTTAACAGTTGTTTAAAATCCATCCAAAGTTCACGACTCATGAGTGTGTTTTCTTAAGGTGAAGGAAAGAAAGTGAAAAGTAATCGCCCAAACATATGAAAGTAAATATATGGTGTTTCACTTTTACCCCGTCAAATTTATATATTGTCTTATTAAAGAATGATTTTAGATTTTACTCCAAAGTTCACCCAATATTGCTTCTGCCCAACTTTTCTACAGGGTAGTGCAGTTTATTATTTTATCATTGAAAATTAGAAGGAATTAATTATTTATTTTGAGTTTTGAAACTTATTCCATTTGACATAAATAGCCAAATTGATCACTCCCTTAGAAAAAAAATGACATATGTAAGATTTCTCATAAGTTTGGATTCAAAGAAAGGTATCTATCTTGACAAGTTTTTATGTTATTTTTTTTATCAGTGATTCCAAATCAGATCACTCTATGTCACATGCAAAAATGTTCTATCCTTTTGGTGCTTGCAAAGCTTTAAATTTTTTTAGATTTTCATATAGGAATGATTAAAACCACTTTTGTATGCTTCACATTATGATTATGAAGATATTTTTCCTTAATATACAAGTGGTATTATTTTCTTGGAGTATTTACCTTTACAAAAGGACAATTATCCAATAAGATGGAGTATATAATAAACGAGGTTTTTAAGTCCGCGCGTTGCGGCGGGAGTTTCGACAATACTTATGATATAATATGTTCTTTTGAACTTTAAGCTTCACATAATTTGTCACGTATCTATTTTTTAATATGGAATGCTATAATACCCAATAAATAAAAGTATATTATTATTTTTTACATGGATATGACACTAAACCTTTTAACTTTAAAAGAAAAGAAACCAAAGATATTGTGGAAGCATTCTATCACCTTTAAAACATTTTTTAATGTTTTGTCATAATTTCATTCACCATATTTATGGACCGCAACAAACATTTCATTAACCTCAACAGCACAACAGGCCTAACGATTGGTTTTCCATAATATATGTTCATAGTCACTTTGTGTTCTTTTCATGTGAGGTGAAAAATTCTGACTCACTCCTGTTATTCATGTAAGAAAAAAAAAGTCAAACTAAATTAAAAACTTACAGTATTATGTTCAGAAAAAAATGAAAGCTACACAAACAAAAGTAATTATATAAAAGTATGTTATCATTTCACACATTTAGCCCCCTATTTAAGGGAATATAGTTTGACAAAGCACCCAAATAAGAGGAATTTTTATAGTACAATGACATAATGAGAAAAATGAAAATACATTAAATGTTTAGGTATTTCTTCAAGAATTTGATCATTTTAGAGCAAAAATCATAGAAGATATCTCCATTTGTAAGAAATTGAGAGACAAAAGCAATCTACATATAAGTAGAAAATACCTCTATGTTATATACTCTCATACCAGACCAATCGTTGATGAAGTCTTTGTTTAACTAAAAAAATGAGAAAAGTTATGACAAAGAAACCAGTCACATGTTACAATGAGAAACAAATATATAAAAGGAATAAAAGTTCAAAAAATAAAATAAAAGATGACAAATATTTTGTTTTCTTATTATTTTAACAAAATGTAAAGAAGTAAAAAGCTTCTTTAACAATGATTTAAAATAGATTCTTTGGCAATGGTTCTCTAACAATGGTTTCATAAAATATAAAATTAGTTGGTTGACTAACAATTATAAAAAGAGTAAATTACACAAATGATCCCTATGGTTTGGGGTAATTTGCAAGTTTGGTCTCTAACTTATTTTTTTAACTTGGAAGGTCTCTACAGTTTGTTTTCGTTGCGCACTTTGTCCTTTTTACCTAAAAAATCTATTTTTCCTTTGATTTTTTTTAAATTTATTTAAATAAAATAGGGTAGGTAAGTTAATGTAAGATGAGGTGGAAGTAGGGTAGGGTGTGTTTATTTAAATAAATTAAAAAATCAAGGTCAAAATAATATTTTTAGGTAAGACATGTACCAAACACACAACAAACAAACTGTAGAGACTAAACGCAAATTACCCAAACCATAGAGACCATTCGTGTAATTTATTCTTGTAAAAAGGAAAAAGACAATAGCAACATGAAAATCATATAGCAACATTATGTGAAAATTAAGCAAATTGCAGGAAAAGAAGATAAAAAATAGAACAAATTGCATGAAATAACAATGTATTTTTTTTTTTATATATAGATATAGACAATACACTTTATTTTTTACGGTTTTTGTCGAGTTTTATGTCAAATTTCTAATGGAAATTACAAATCCTCAAATGAAAAGACCTATAATCCCACATAGTATTTCAACACTTAATTTCATTAGTCAAATTACATAAATCACACCACATTTAAAATCATCTTTATTCCTATTGTTAAGATTCCAACACTCTTATAAATTTCCAATACTCTTTTCCACACTTCCACTTCTTGGTGATGAAAGCCAAGCACATGGTACAATCCACAGGAGCAATACAATCCCTGAAAACCACCAAACACTTTTGTTCTTTCCACTTTCCTCTTCCTATTCATTACTAAATCAAGAGTGCCTAAAGTACAACTCCACACCTTTAAAAAAAAAATAGATCAAGCAAAGCATACAACCACTTAAGCACTTATCCTTACAACAAATTCGTTTAATGCTTAACTTATTAAAGATAGATCGACAGAAACAAAGACTAATCTGAACCATTCTCATTTTGATCTCATTAGGACATTACCTCTATATGTATTATATTGAGCACTTTTTCCCTTACACCTATAAAATTTAATTTATAAAAGACAATAATGTCCTTTGATTAACCATATCTTCTATCATAGTTTTTACCATTCACCATGCCATCTTCTATACAAGCACCAAACCAAACATATGACTCCCATCACATTTTCATTGCTACCCCTGATCGCTTCACCTCCATGTTGTCACATTTCCATGTTCCTATAAAAATAAAAAAAAAATAAAAATAAAAAAGAAGCTAGAAAACCTTTAAACAAAATTCAAATATCAAGATTCCAACACAACACAATCCATACAATTTCCAAATCTTTACAATCTCTAAAAGATCAAAGTCACGAAAGTTAAATCGTTTATATCTCAAAAGCATGATCTACCTAAATAAATCAAATTCATATAGTAAAATTAATGGTTAAAATTTTAACTTTGGAAAAAAGATTGCAGTAATCATATATTATGTATGTAACATATTAAACAATTGGCTCCCTGAAACTGAAAAATTAACAAAAATCGAGAAATAGCTTATCTACAGTCAAATAACATTTGATAAATGTTAGAGTTTATAATATAATCAGATAGAAAGAATTAATTTATGTTTTGTGTGTCACATTTAATTTTCTTAGACTTAATTCTACCATGTGGAGACTTTTTGAAAGGAGAAACTTTGAAGGATGTTAATCTAACGTCGGCTACTAGTGGGTCCCAAAGACAGAAAACAAAAGACGCTTTTAGACTCTCTGTGAAATTTAGTGACGATTTAGACAAGTATTTGAAGAGTAAAGCGAAGGTTTCCTAAAAAATACTTGAAGCTTGAGCATGTAGAAAATCTAACACCTTCATGTACTTTTAAGCAAAGCCAGGTACAACTATATCATCATTTATACCACTAATCTATACATATAAATTAAAATCCTCATGTCTTCTTTTTGATTTATACAAATCTATCGGTTTTTCTCAAACTAACAAAACCTTTTAAAGCATGGGCAAAATCGACTTTTTCTCTATTCTTGTTGTTTTGTTATTGGTTCATGGCACTCATGTTGTAAAAAGTTTTTATGGTTTTGATGAAGTTGAAAGTTTGGATGTTGAAGATGATGAAATTGAGTTCTTGGAGTTGCCTTGGTGGTCAAGTCAACATGGTAGCAAGGTTATGATCAATGTGGATAGCTTTGGTGCAGTTGGAGATGGTGTTTCTGACGATACAAAGGTGAGTATGTGGAAATGTCTAAAATACCCTTTTCAAGAAATTGTTTTGTGATATGAAATGTCTAAAATACATTTTTCAAGATTTTTTTTTATAGCGGTTTCCATATGTTTTTGTTTGTGGAAATGGAGTTTCTGATGATGCAAAGGTGAACATGTGGAATGTTTAAAATACCCTTCGAAAAAATGTTTTGTGTGATTTGAAATGTCTAAGACACCCTTTTCAAGAAGAGAAATTAAATGATCTCCTCCTATTTATTCCTAATATCTTCCTACTTATTTTAGATGGTGATAAGTGTCATTAAATTTAATTTAAATTTGATTGAGATTTTGAATTTGTACACTTATCATCATCTTAAATAGGTAGGAAGAAAAATAGGAAAAAAAGTAGGATGATATTTATTTTTCTTTCAAGAAATTAGTTTTATAATAGTTTCCGTAACTTGTTGATTGTGGAAATGGAGTTTCTGATGATACAAAGGTGAATATGTGGAATATCTAAAATGCCCTTTAAGAAATTGTTTTTTTTTTATCCGATATATCTAAATTACCCTTCAAGAAATTGTCTTCATTTGAAAGGTCTAAAATACCCTTCAAGAAATTATTTTTATAGTAGTTTCCATGTCCTTTTCTGTGTGGAAAATGGAGTTTCTATGACACAATGGTGAAGATGTGGAAATTACTAAAATACCCTTATAGAAATTGTTTTTTCATTTGTCGTACCTTTTGCTACGCAGCATGTAACTCACCAAGATGCTTCTAAGCAATTGTTTTTCATTTCCGAAATGTCAGAAATACCCTTAATGAAAAAAATATATTTTTTTAATCCAATAAGTTTTGATTTATTTATTTTTCAGGCATTTGAAAATGCATGGTCAAAAGCCTGCTCTACAGCAAAAGCCGTACTTTTGGTTCCTCCTGGTCGCTCTTATCTTGTTAATGCAACAAGATTTAAAGGACCTTGTGCTACAAAGTTAATTGTTCAGGTATTAATTTTCTTTTAAATATGGAAAGAAATATGTAGGACATTTTAAAATTAAAGCTTAACTATAGTGTTGGGATGGAGATAATGTAGTTATTTAAAAAATTGAAGCATTTCACTCACTATTATTCACTAACATCTTCTAAGAATTTTTTTTTCATTCGAGAAATACTTAAAATACCCTTCAAGAATGACATAATAAGGGAACCATCACAATAGTCTTTTCTAATGGTGACATTGAACAAGATTTAAAAGTTTTCAAAAATAGAAATGTTGCAATTTTTCTGGAGGGAGCATACATTTTAAAGATAAAATACTAAAGATCTTATTCATTTTAAAAATAGAAATGTTGAAATTTTAACGAGGCATCTCTTGATCGAAATTTAGGCAATTTGCGTAAGTATTTTTTAGTAGATAATTAATAAAATGATGAATATAATTATATACAGATCGATGGAACAATCGTAGCTCCAGATGAACCCAAGAACTGGGATTCAAAAAATCCTCGGAATTGGCTTCACTTTTCTAATCTGACCGGAGCCACTTTCCAAGGACATGGAATTATTGATGGATCCGGCAAGAAATGGTGGGCTGCATCTTGCAAAAAGAATAAGACAAACGTAAAATCTTTATTCTTTCCGAAAACTCCAAATTAACCATCATAAATAAATTATTAACTCATAATTCAATATAACCGATAAAAATCAAGTTATTGACATACTTTTTTTCTTGTTTTACAGCCTTGCGTAGGAGCACCATCGGTAAGAACTCAAGGACCTACTTGATACACATAATACAGTTTGTACTGCGTTTAACAGGCATTAGACTTGGATTATAACTTATTTCAATAGGTTAGGTTTTTGATTAAAACCGAACAAAAAATTTTGGTTTTTTTGACTTTGAAAAATTGGATTAAGGTTTTTATTTTAATGTTTTTTCATCAACCATGCCAATAAGTTTTTTAACAAAAAAAAATAAGTAAATTTACTAAAATATAACAAGTAAATTTACTAAAATATAATTAGTGACGATGTAAACACAAGTTCGTTATTTTAGTTATTAATAAAAACCATAAAAGCATTTTAATTTTTGACGTACTCACTCATTTAAAATTAAACATAAATCAATGTCGTTTGGGTTTTTCGGTTCTTTTTTTTTTCTCGGATTTTATATAAAAATTAAAAAAAATATCTACAAAAGGTTTCGATTTTGAGTTTTTCAATTCATCCCCATGACCAAAAAGTACCATAAAAAGCTTGCAGTCAGTCATGTCCCGTGTAACAAACACGTTCTATATATGGTTTTGAATGAAATTTATTTTAACATAGAAGATTGTATACAGGCGTTCACAATTGATCAAAGTTCATCTATAAAAGTGCAAGGTCTTACTTTCCAAAATAGTCAACAGATGCATTTTGTCATCTCTCATTGTGACTCTGTGCGCATAAATAGTGTTGTAGTTTCTGCTCCTGAAGATAGTCCTAACACTGATGGAATCCATCTTACTGGATCAACCAACGTCGTTATTCAAAACAGCAAAATTGGAACAGGTTTTTTTTTTTTTTTTTTTTTCTTGTCTTTCATGTTCTATAATATATAGATATAATCATATAAAAGCTCCTCTCGTTACCAAAAATCCTACTTTTGTTTTATCGTTATTATAACATTCAACTTTTGAAATTCTACCCAATTATAGAACTGCCATCTAGATTGAAAACAATAATTGGGAATATTTTCTGAAGTATAATTTGGTAATAAGATACTATGCGAAAGTATAATGTTTTAATAGAAAGAAATGAGAGTAGCATGATATAATACATTATATGAAAGTACAAATCAATGAAAGCAAGTTTCTATTTCTTGCCTCTTCGTTATAATTCATTAGTAAAAATTTTAACACTAATAAAGGATACCAAGATTTTGTGCAACTTTTTAGCCTAAAGTTACCTGATATGGGTCCACAAGATTTTTATTTTGTGAAGGATCTTAAGCCATTGACTAATAGTCAAATTGTTTTTTTGTTGACCTTTAAATGTTCCAATTCTTATGAGATTAATAAAACATATAAATGGTTGATTTTAACGTCTAAGAGACTACTTTCAACTTCAAAATCGATATGAAAATTCTTTAAATGTAATAACTATGATAAACTATATATAAAACAACCAAGTGTCAATATACTTCAAATAGAATCCAACAAATATAACATTTGACCACAAAAATAATGTACTAACCGTTTATCTATTTTCACACATGTTGTTTAGGTGATGACTGTGTCTCGATTGTGAATGCTAGCTCAAATATCAAGATGAAGAATATTTATTGTGGGCCCGGTCATGGAATTAGGTGTGTTTTGATTTCCATGAATGTTTGATTAATATATATTTATATAATATTTAAATGATTAAATAAAAAAAAAGGGGAATAGTTATTAAAGATTTTGGTGTTTGCAGTATTGGAAGCTTGGGTAAGGATAACTCTACTGGCATAGTATCAAAAGTAGTCCTGGATACAGCTTTCTTGAAAGGCACTAGTAATGGCCTCAGAATTAAAACATGGCAGGTACTTACATAATAAGTATTAATATAAATATATTAGTTATTATTAAAAAAGGTGTGATTAGAATAATGATTAAATTATTTTAATGAAGCAAGTAAACTCTTATTTATATTTAGGCAAAAATATTTCGTTCTTCTTGAATGCACATACATGATTTAATTCGATATATTTTAGATGAAAAAGCATCGGGTTTTTAAATTTATATCATGTTTTAAACACAGGGAGGATCAGGTTACGTTAAAGGCGTACGCTACCAAAATGTAAAAATGGATAATGTAGCCAATCCCATCATAATCGATCAATTCTATTGCGATTCACCTAAAAGTTGTCAAAATCAGGTACAATTTCTATCATATCTTAATTTTCAACATTTACATTAAGAATAACAAAAAACTCTTGAATCAACTTTTTTTTCCTTGTACAGACGTCAGCTGTGGAAATAAGCCAAATAATGTACCAAAACGTCACCGGATCATCAAAAAGCACAGACGCAATGAAATTTGCATGCAGCGACACTGTGCCTTGCAATAACATAATTTTAAAAAACATCAATTTACTAAAGCTTGATGGTAAAACAGCCCAAACTTATTGCAATTCTGTTACAGGAATTAATTATGGGCAAGTTCAACCTTCTGCTGATTGTTTGACTTCATCTGATAAGTCGTCTATTGAAGAAATTGAGGTCAATGATGATGAGCGCTTGATTCATAATGAGCTTTAGCTCGATTTCCTCGAGTCTTAGGTGCTCTAGAGGCTACTTTATATAGTATATATGAGCCTATACAGATACTGTATAGGCTCAACAAATTATATAGATACGATATGTGTTTTAAGTTTTGTGAAATCTTGTAAAAAATATACTAATGTCGAATGGATTTGCTATCTTTTTGTCATGTATTGTCACGTTATGGTTCTCCATAAGAGGTGTGTCAGATACTCAAATATTTGGATTTCACCTTCTTTATTACGGGGACATTGTGATTTATCTTTCACATGTTAGTTATAGAAATAGTTTGTGGGGGACATTGTGATTTATCTTTCCCATGTTAGTCCCGAGATTAATTTGTGTGGAATGCCTAAGGTGGTGTACGCCAAAAAATATTGTCATGTTTAATCACTTTGATAGTTTCGTATTTTAGGTTTTTATTTATATCTTTACATTGCTTGATGCAAGCAAGAAATGATTAAAACGTATAGAACAGTGAGTGAAAATTTGAATTTTTTATGTAAATGAATTAAACCTATATAAGTTTTACTGACCATTGAGTTTTTCTTTAAGGACAAGCTACACATGACAATGTTTGGTTCTTTGTTTTTGTTTTAAACTATCCATGTTCAATGAATCTTTTCTTGAGTTTATTTACCTTTGGTTTTCATATGATGTTAGTTTTTGGTAATTGCGTTTAATGTATTAAACTATGGTAACATAACATCAATATCTATTAGTGACACTTTCGACTCATTTAGCACCATGCATAACATAGTTGGTTTCAAGATAATGTACAAATGGCTAGGGTTTAAGTGTTAGTTTCCACAACATGAGAGTTTGAATTCCGATATTGAATGGGACTCCTTGTGGGCATTGTATTTTAATGTTAGTCTCCTAGTGAAATGTTGTGTACACGATTTATAATTCACTAATATTTCTTTCATATTGTAGTTTTGAGACGAGAGGATGTGTGTCGGCTCATGGGTTACTAAAGTGATAATCAATTTTGTAAAAAAGTTAACTAAATTGTTTAAATTTTTTTTGATTCTAGCTATATTTTATCTCAAATGAGCAAGATTAAAATAATATAGTTAGAACTAAAACATAATTAGATGAGTCGATGATTGAATGTTGTTCTAAGGACATTGTGATTTATCTTCTCCACGTTAGTTTTGAGACTAGTTTGTGGGGGATGCCTAAGGTGGCGTATGCCACAAAATATTGTCATGTTTAATCAATTTGACAATTTCAAATTTTGGGTTTTTTATTTATATATTTACATTGCTTGAAGTAGGCAAGAAATGATTAAAACGTATAGAAAAGTGAACGAAAATTGAAATTTTTTTGATGTAAATGAATAAAACTTATATAATTTTTACAGATGATTCAAGCTTTCTTTAAGAACAAGCTACACATGATGATATTCAAATCTTCGTTTTTGGTTTTAACTATCCATGTTCAATACATCTTTGCTTGAGTTTATTTACCTTTGGTTTTCATAGGATGTTAGTTTTTGGTTATTGCGTTTAATGTATTAAGCTATGGTAACATAACATCAATATCTATTAGTGACATCATTTAGCTACATGCATCACATAGTTGGTTTCAAGATGTCACACCCTCGGCCGATGATAGAATCGTCGAGCTGCGCGACGTTAGAATGTTGGATCACAGATAGTAAACATACGTTAAACAATACAAAACAAGATGTAACATAGATATCACTTCCATTATGAGTAAAATGTTACATCGGTATATGTTTTATTGAAGTCTCTAATAGAAAAGGGTGCCTCTATAGTTAGGCATAAAACTAACTGATACAAAGCTTCCAGTAGCTCCAAAAGCTTCCAGTAGCTCCATTGATTAACCGATGCTCCAAGGAGTGCATCTTCTATCGCATGGTTTCCTAGGAATACATGTGGTTTTGAAATGGTCAACGTAATGTTGGTGACTTCACATGTTTTATAGTTTGAAAATACTTTTTACATGTAACTATATGTGGCTATAAAAGTATTTCGGCCTACATGGTTTTAAGGTAAGATTTTACTGTTTGTTGGTACTATGGTTTTCTTACTCGATTTGATGTTGACTGTATACTACTATTCTCTTTAGGCGTCTCCTTACCAAATGTAGTATATTAGGTGTTTCCTATGGTATGTTTCTATCTTGCTTCTTATATCTAATAAGGTAGGTTAACAACTTACTGTCCTATAATTGTTTGCTAGAGGTGGGTTAATAGGATACGGTTATATCCTATAACTGTTTAGTATTCTTGCTATATAACATATGCTTAAGATGTTCCTCATTTTGAATGTTTATAGTATTTATTACATGATATGTGCATAATTAACTACATATTTAATGTATATTTCTAATACTTTTAGCTATAATTATGCTTAACATGGAACAAAAGATATTTATTATGTTTAAATTGTGTTTTGTAGAGGCAAAGACTTGCTCAAGAATAAAAGGAAGAATATGAGGAGTTGGAAGCATGAAACAGAAGCTAAAACAAAAGAAGAAAACAAAAGGTCTGAAGACCACATCATGGTCACATAAACACAACATGGTGATCGGAAGAATCACGACCCATTTGTTGACATGGCAGACACGGGATTAACACGAAGACCACGTCATGGTGGTGGTCTAGGTTGCTAGTGTTGTGTGGCACGATCCGATGCGAGTTTCAATGTTTATTTGAGCCAATATATATGTTATAGTGTATTTGTGGCTTCCCTATCTTAGTGAAATCATGAAAAAAAAAACACGAACTTGCTTCGTTTGAGGGCTGCAATATGATTAGTATTGTGTACCATAAATGTATCCAGGAGATCTTATGTAGACATTGCACCTTAGGCTAATACCTCTAACCAATAAGGGTTGAAGTTAAGTTCCCTTGCTTAAGCATATGTTTTATAAGATTTTTAGTTTTGAGTGAAAAAAAAAGAGAGAAAAAAATAGAAAAAGTAAAAAAAAAAAAAAAGTTGCAAAAGTTGAAGAATAAGAGTCTACAAGCTATGTAGATCAAGAAATATCATGAAGAAAAACTCCAAATTATCAAAAACTCAAGAATAAGGAAAAATTTTCCAAGTTATTTATTGTATTTTTATTTTCTAGGTTATTTTTCCATATGTATGCTTAGGGATTCAACCAAAAATACCTTGAGGTTAAGAAAGTTTTATGGGGATGGATTCGGAGGGATTCATAAAATGAGCGTTGTTCAAAAGAAGTGGAAAACTGTTTATGAAGATTGTAAGTATTTCGGATTGGGGAAGTTCTTAGGAGAAATTTAAACACAAATATATGCATTGCAGTCTTGGAGTAATGGACAGGCTCAAAATAGATTATTTTGTCTGATGTTGGTAGTTAAAGTTTTGATATGATGATAATAAGATCAGTTTCGCTTGGGGGCAATCAAAAGCCAAATGTGGGGTATTTTGATAGTGCATAATTAACTATATATTTAATGCATATTTATAATAATTTTAGCTACAATTATGCTTAATATGGAACAAAAGATACTTATTATGTTTAAATTATGTTTTGTAGCGCCGAAGACTTGCTTGGGACAAAAAGGAAGCATATGGGGAGCTGAAAGCAAGAAACATGAGGTAAAACAAAAGAATAAAAGAAAAGGTCCGAAGACCAAATCGTGATCACATAACTGCAATGTGGTGATTGGAAGAATCACGACCCATTTGCTGATGTAGTAGACACAGGATTAACACGAAGACCACATCATGGTGGCAGTGAACCACAACGTGGTGGTCAGATTTCCTCAATTACGAAATCCCGAACATTAGGTCAAAACTGAGAGGATGCATTCGGTTCTCTGAGGTTAGTTGTGACAAACAAACCCTTAGAAACCGATAGAAAGTCGAAATTCAAGAGAGGTCAAGAATTGTAGAAGACTTAGAAGATATTCAACATTCATCTAGTTGGTTTGCTTATTAAACTTATGTTTAGCTTACTTTACTTAGATCTAATGTGTTTTTCTGCTACAATGAGAGGCTACTCACCTTTTACTCCTTTTTGGTGAAGATGAGCTTGATACATATGTGTTGATTTCGATATTAGATGAGTATTATTGATTTTACTTGTTTTTTTATATATATAAAGCCTATCATGTTTAAGTTCTAGTTTATATTGCTTATAAATAAGATTTTGTGTGTTAACTGATCATATTAATTACAGGAATATATCTCCTAATTGTTTATGATCATTAGATATTTAGAGCTAGGATTAATCACATATTAGTTTAAGTAATTAAGCTAGTAACTTTAACTGTTTTAGAGAGTATAAATAGTATTAAGTTGTTCTTGGTTTCTTGAATTGATCATATATATGAGAGTAACTCATATCATTCCTAATCCAATTGTGCTATTATCAATTTGGTGTTTAACTTGTGCATTGATCATTGCTTTGTCATTCATACATTAGTAAGCCTATATATTTGATCATAATAGCTAGATAATTGGTATTCAATATAATCTATCCATAAGAAATCAATGATAGGATTAAATGAAATCGAATCTAGGCAGAAGTATTTTTTTTAATTGTTGAAGTTACTTTGTTTTTGTTGCTTGCTTGTTTGATAGTTGATATTAAGTTATTCTGATCTTGAAAATCTGTAACCCCCCCCCCCCCCCCCCCCCGGAATCATAGTTCGTTTAATAGTTTAATTAGAAGTAGTTAATTTAAGTAATTGAATTCTGTTCCCTATGATCAACACCCGACTTACCTGAGCTATACTATAAACTGACTAGGTAAATTGCATATAGGTTCATAGTTAGTAAGAGTTTGTTAAATTATAACTTAAAAACTAAATAGGTACTTTTTCTGACATCAAAGTTTTTGGCACCGTCGCCGGGGAATAACTTATTTGATAATCTATTTAATTCCTTTTGGTTATTCGATCATTTTTGTGGGGTAAAACCCACAAAAATTTAACTTTATGCAATTAGTAGATTTTGTTTTTCTTTCTGAGACACATCCGCATCATGGTTATCCTTACAACGTCGTGGTCTCACTTCAATGAATTTATTAGTTTACTGATTTTTATTCCTTTTACGCATTTTTGTTTTGTTTCAGTGATTTATGACCCAAGTATCTAAAACTCCTATTGTTCCTCCACTTCAAGACCTAGAATCCACTTTCCACAAGAAGAAGGATAAGAAATTCAATGAGTCAACAAGCACTTTTCAATAAGACAAAGGATTTGAAAGCGTTGAGAGGATGCTAGATAAAAGGAATTGATACGAGCCACAATCCTCTACCGAAGGAAGTTAAGACAATTTGGAGATTAAAAGCAAGGCTGAAGAGATTACAAGCATTACAAGAACGATGATTGGAGACTATAAGAAGAGGATACATGAAGAATATGTACTAGGTCTAGTTCCACCTAAGATACCAGTCGAGAGAAGTTTTGAGCTCAAGGGACACATTCTATCAATGCTCAAGGACATACCTTTCGCTGGGAAAGAGTATGAAGATGCTTTTAAGCACATTGATGAGGTTAAAGATATTGCAAACTACTTTCATGTCCATAATGTTCCACGAGAATATATGTTACTAAGGATGCTTCCGGTCGCATTTACTGGTGAAACAAAGGTTTGGCTGAAGTCTCTTGCACCCGGATCTATTACCACATGGGCTACTCTTCATGATGCTTTCATAGAGAAATATAGTTCACCTTCGAAGATTTCAAAGCTTAAAAAGAAGATTGCTAACTTTCAACAAGAGGTGGGAGAGTCCTTATATGAAGCTTGTGAAAGATAAAAGGGCTTGCTTAAAGTTTCCCTCAACATGATTTGAATTTCAACAAGAAGTTTCCATATTCTATGATGGATTGAATGTAACTACTATACAACTTCTTGACTCATAAGGGCCTATGACGAAGAAGGAGCCGACAACTATAAAAGAATTAATTGAAGAATTTGCAAAGCACTCAGGAGAGTACCATAATCCATTAGATGATGTTACAAGAGGAAAATGAGATGGTGGGAATGAGAACTTGGCTGCAATCATAGCTGAATTAGATTCTATGGATAGGCGAATGACAAAATTAGATCAATCCATTCACGCGATAAGAGTTAGTTGTGACAATTATAGTCGTCCACATTTGACGAAGGATTGTGATTTGGATGAAAATGGGAACAAGAAGGCGCAAGTGTTCTACTCAAGTGGTGATAAATATGATGAAGATTACAGGAAGCCCAAGAAGGAGTGGTTGCCATACGAAGAGTACAAGAGACAAAAGGATGAGAAGTATACACAAACAGGAAGGGGTTTCTATCAAAAAGAGAAACCACCACCAGAAAAGAAGATGGATTTCGAGTCGGTACTACATAGATTTATGGAAGCATCTGAAAAGAGGCATAATACTCCTGATGTCGATGTGAGAAACCATCAAGCTTCCATAAAAACATAGAAATTCAACTTGGTCAATTGATCACACTTGTTAATGAAAGATTACCACCCAAAAATCAAGACCCAAAGTCACAACCTCATGTCATGGCAATCTACACTGAAGAAGAGGTTCATTCTGGGCCACTAATGACCGATGAAGCAGCTATAAGTCAATCTAAGTCGTGTGCGGAAGAAGAAAAGCATGGAGCCAAAAGATCATATAGTGGATTGCTCTCTAATGCTTCACCATGTCGTCGTCTCGATCTGAAGAAAATTTTTTCTCTTCGCAATTCATTTCACTCACCTTTTCCATTCTCATCTCGAGCAATCAAACATTCTCTAGAGCCCGAACAAAGGAAATTTATGGAAAAAGTGCTCTCACTCTCGATCAACGCACCATTCCTTAAATCAATGGCAAAACTTCCAAAATTTGTAAAAGATGTAATGAGTAATAGAAAGGAGTTAGGAAATGCCTAAACTATAATTCTTAATGAGTTATGTTCAGATGCGATTATCAAGGGATTACCAATCAAGATGGGAGATCTAGGTAAACTCGCATTTCTTTGTAAATTTGGCAATTTGATTTCTATTAATGCTTTATCTAATTCGGGGGAAAGCATTAATCTCAGGTCATACTCTTTCTATCGAAAGCTCGGATTACTAAAGCTCCAAGACACAAGGATGACCATTCGAATGGTTGATCATTCGACAACATGCCCATAAGGAATCATTGAAGACTTACTAGTGAAAGCGGGAAAGTTTGTTTTTCCGATCGCTTTTGTGGTTATTGACATGAAGGAGGATGAAGAACTTCGAATTATTTTAGGAAGATCATTTTTAGTACCGCAAGAGCACTAGTTGACATCCATGAATCAAGAATCACACTTCGTGTGGAAGACGAATCTATTACCTTTGAGATGGGTCCTAAATTGAAACATAAAGAGCCAAGAGGTGAAGTATTGAAGATAGATGCGATGGAAGAGGATCTTGATGAGCTAGTTGCAATTGAGAAGATGATGGAAGAAGAGCTTAAGGTTTGGGAGGAGCCCAATGTTGAAAAAGTCAAAGATTTGAAGCTAGGAGCCTCAAATCCTATGAATTTTGAGGTGATTTCACTTACTACACCTAAGGTTCAAGAGGAAGAAGAAATGGATGAAATCGAAGAGGACTTGTATGAGGAAGTGTAAATAATAGAAGAAGATATGAGATGAGAATTGGAGGAGCCAACAATGGTCAACATGGACGTAGATAACGATGGATCTAAGGAAGATGATTAGAAGGTAAACAAGGCAAAGAAGTAAGGAAAAGGGGTGAAGCTTAAGGGTGAGGAAAGTGCCAACAAGAAGAAGAAGAAGGAGAATTTAAAGAAGGCTTACAAGAGAAGGGTTCAAGCTTACAAGAGAAAATGGAATGAGCAAAAGGAGCAAAGGGATATCCCTCTCCAAACTTCAACAACGTAGAGTGGGAAGGAGTCCGACTCACGACTCCTAAAAAAGAAGCACTTCTTGGGAGGTTGTAACGACCCGTTTTCGGTATGTTAATTCCTTGGTATTTGTTTTGAAGTTTTGCAAGAGGGACTCAGCGAGTTCATAGCCTGACTCGTCGAGTAGGGTCGGGGTTTCGAGCACGTGTTAGCTGGAGACTCGGCGAGTCCATATTCCGGACTCAGCGAGTCTGTCCGTCTGGGTGAAACCCTAAATCCCCGGGTTGCCCACTATTTAAGCCACCTTATGGCCCTCATTCTCGCCTCCTTCACCCTCAGAAGCTGTGAGAAAAACCCTAGTTCATCCTTGAGTGTTTGTAAGTGATTTTGTGTGCTTTTGTGAAGGTTTGAAGAAGGAGAAGAAGAAAGGAGCAAGGAGAAGGAGTATAGAGCCGAGATTCAAGGGAAAGCAAGAGCTCTTTGAGGTATTCTTCTTGTTTCTTTCCCTTTTTATGCTTAAAAGCCCTTTTTAGATCTAGTTGATGCCTTTCTCAAGTCTTATGTTGATATGGAAGCCTTATCATGCCGAGATATCTTTAGATTTGTGTATTTAGGATTTGTAGAGCCCAGATCTACTGCCTTTTTGGAGCTATTTTGCATATTAACCCTAGATCTACCCCTTTTATGCATCTTTTAGCCTTTATTCCCTTGTTCTTGTGTTTGTGCACGTAAAGTTGGAAACTTTACGTGGTAAACCAGCTTATTGGACTAAGATCTATCATTTGTATGTTTTGGATTCGAGCAGAAACGAGTGTAGAATAGTTGCATGGCGGTGACTCAGCGAGTCGGAAGAACGACTCGGCGAGTCGAGTCGTGAGTCTCTGATTCCTTCCTTTTGAGCGGTGACTGTTGTGTGGGACCAGTGAGTAGTAGGGTGGACTCAGCGAGTTGAGGGTAGACTCAGTAATGGAGGGACTCGGCGAGTTGTTCATACAACTCGGTGAGTCCAAGGTAATCTTCTTAAGTTCAAGAACAACTCGTCGAGTTGTTCATATGACTCGGCGAGTCGGATGAAGATTGTCTGAGTTCTTGGATCGAGAGGGTACTCGTCGAGTCGATGCCATACTCGACGAGTAGCAGCGAGTAGGGTTGAGGTGTGAGAGTAGAGACTCGGCGAGTTGGCGGCCCAACTCGGCGAGTCCATATTCCGGACTCGGCGAGTCTGTCCGTCTGGGTGAAACCCTAAATCCCCGGGTTGCCCACTATTTAAGCCACCTTATGGCCCTCATTCTCGCCTCCTTCACCCTCAGAAGCTGTGAGAAAAACCCTAGTTCATCCTTGAGTGTTTGTAAGTGATTTTGTGTGCATTTGTGAAGGTTTGAAGAAGGAGAAGAAGAAAGGAGCAAGGAGAAGGAGTGTAGAGCCGAGATTCAAGGGAAAGCAAGAGCTCTTTGAGGTATTCTTCTTGTTTCTTTCCCTTTTTATGCTTAAAAGCCCTTTTTAGATCTAGTTGATGCCTTTCTCAAGTCGTATGTTGATATGGAAGCCTTATCATGCCGAGATATCTTTAGATCTATGTATTTAGGATTTGTAGAGCCCAGATCTACTGCCTTTTTGGAGCTATTTTGCATATTAACCCTAGATCTACCCCTTTTATGCATCTTTTAGCCTTTATTCCCTTGTTCTTGTGTTTGTGCACGTAAAGTTGGAAACTTTACGTGGTAAACCAGCTTATTGGACTAAGATCTATCATTTGTATGTTTTGGATTCGAGCAGAAACGAGTGTAGAATAGTTGCATGGCGGTGACTCGGCGAGTCGGAAGAACGACTCGGCGAGTCGAGTCGCGAGTCCCCGATTCCTTCCTTTTGAGCGGTGACTGTTGTGTGGGACCAGTGAGTAGTAGGGTGGACTCAGCGAGTTGAGGGTAGACTCAGTAATGGAGGGACTCGGCGAGTTGTTCATACAACTCGGTGAGTCCAAGGCAATCTTCTTAAGTTCAAGAACAACTCGTTGAGTTGTTCATATGACTCGGCGAGTCGGATGAAGATTGTCTGAGTTCTTGGATCGAGAGGGTACTCGTCGAGTCGATGCCATACTCGACGAGTAGCAACGAGTAGGGTTGAGGTGTGAGAGTAGAGACTCGGCGAGTTGGCGGCCCAACTCGGCGAGTCAGGTCAAATGAGAGTTGATTGTGACCAAGGGTAAAAGAGTCATTTTACCCAAGTGCAATGTTTAGTATTTGATTGAGTGTGTTTATGGACTTGTAGCTAGGGAGATATCGGAGCAGCATCAGTTAGATCCCAGAGTCATACACTCAGCAGCCAGTTTACGAGGTGAGTTTCCTTCCAGTAGGAACGGGTCTAAGGCCATGATGCCGGCCCGTTTAGTAGCAGTAGTTTCCGGACTTTGGTCCGATGCAGTTGTTAGTTTGTTTGATGCTTTCGTGGCTCAAACAGGATTTATGTGTTAAGTGTTATGGGCTACGGCCTGACATAGTATGCAGTATATGAGTTTATGAGCATGTGTGTTATGCTATTTGAAATATGTTTTTCTATGCTATGCTATGCCCAGTCAGTTCCGGACTTCGGTCCGATGCAGTTAATTCCGGACTTCGGTCCGATGCAGTCAGTTCCGGTCTTCGGTCCGATGCAGTTAGTTCCGGACTTTGGTCCGATGCAGGGGACAAGGTCCCAGTTAGTTCCGGACTTCGGTCCGATGCAGTTAGTTCCGGACTTCGGTCTGATGCAGTGGGCAAGGCCCAATATGTGCTTATTTATATATTGTATGGTATGTGGTAGTTTGGGGGAGCTCACTAAGCTTCGTGCTTACAATTTCAGTTTTGGTTTCAGGTACTTCCGCAAGCAAAGGGAAGAGCTCGGGGTGATAGCATCGCACACACCATAGCTTTAGCTTTTATACTGGGAATTGATTTAGTTTGTTTTGATTTGACATAGTATGATACAGTTTTCCGCACAGTGTTTTTATTATGTTTGGGATACATCACGTATGGTTTTATGATATGACACTCAGATTATGGTTTTGGTTATATTGAAAAAAAAATGAAATTTTTGGGTTGTATTTTTGGGTCGTTTCAAGTTGGTATTAGAGCCCTGGTTTGAGGGATTCGGATACACTTCCGGGTGTATCTGAACTCAAACTAAGGGGAAATAAAAAGATTTTTATTTTTAAAAGAAAACGTCTTCTAAAAAGAATTTTGAAAGCACCTAGAAAGAAAGAAATTTTTAACGAGATAGAGGTGTGTGCATGCGATCAGCCGAGCTCAAGTAAGTACTCCCAAATTACCCATACAAGTTATTTGTTCAGTTTCAGTTTCAGTAGAACAACATGCTAGTATAGGACTAAGGATCTATGAGAATGCCTTATGTGCCTGCTTTATGTGTTACAGCTTTATGAGTATTGCATGCTAGTATTGAGTAGACAGCAGTAGGATAGCCTGTTTAGGTTATGCCTGATAGTAAGAGCTTAGCATCCTATGCTAGTACAGTTTCTTGTTATGAGAATAGTTTTGCCTGAGTCTGTTTCCCTTATCCGAATGCTGCTTGCTTCGTGCTTTGTGGGGTTCTGAGTGATGGGAGTTAGCCATTAGGTGAACACGTCACACCACATGTGATCAGGGTTGAATAATCCCAGAGTGTTGGAACTGGCCCTACTGCGCAGCTCTTGTTTGAGTCCAACCGTTATAGGGACGGGTCTTTTACTTGAAAGATTATCTGATCCTCATCACATGTGATGGTGTTTAGGTGGTGGCTAATTGGCATTATGAGGAAACCTTCAGCAGCTAAGGACCAGTTGTGTTGAGCCTGAGGTTTCCCTAGGGCAAGCCTAGGATGAGAGTAGCAGAGAGCAGCAGTAGTAGAAGTGACTTGGTGGAGTCAAGGCAGTTCTTGAGGAAAGTACGGATAGATGTGGAAGGTAGTATGGGCCCGTACTACTGAAAGCAGAGGATCCGTACTCGAATCAAGGAAGGCCAAGACAAGACCAGGAAGCTAGTAGTAGTATCATGATCCCTTGAGATATTTCAGTGTTCTGATGTTGTTATGATATGTTTCAGAATGGTAGTTTTGCGTCCGAGACCAGCAGTCGGCAGCTCAGATGCCGGAGGGGGATCAGGATCAGGATCAGGCCCGGAGGTCGGGCAGATGGATGAGTAGACCAGAGAGTTCCTTTCTTCTGAGGTTACCCGCATCATACTAGAGCAGACTCCTGTGATCTTCGGTTCGATCAAGGAGGGTATTTTAGAGCTGATGGATGAGAGATTGGGTATTTTCCGTGCCGAGATGGCGGCCATGATGGGGTCGCGCACACTTACGTTCAGGGAGTTCAGGGCATGCGGAGCTCCAGACTATCATGGGGCGCGGGACCCCATAGAGAGTACCAGATGGTTGGCGGATGTGGCCAATGCTTTTCGCACTAGCAGGTGTCCCGAGGGGGACAAAGTCAGATTGGAGTCCTGTCTTCTGAAGGACAGGGCACGGGATTGGTGGGAGGAGGTCGGACATGCCATCGGGGATGATGCAGCATTGGACGCCATGACCTGGACTGATTTCTCTACCAGGTTCAGGGCGGAGTTTGCACCGGTCATTGAGGTGCAGCAGTTAGCTAGGGAGTTTCAGGACCTTACCCAGACTACAGAGACAGTGGCGGAAATCACCGCCAAGTTCAAGGAGAGGGCTCTTCTTGTTCCTCAGTATGCAGCCGATGAGGAGATGAAGAAGGCCCGTTATCATGAGATGTTGCGAAGTGATATCCGCATGTTTGTGAGCCGGTCCAGTTGTAAAACGCTGGATGACATGATTGCTAGAGCTCGGGAGAGGGAGATTGATGTCGAGATGGAGAAGAAGAGGAAACCGGAGGCGGTTTCGGGTTCAGGCAGTTTGGGCAAAAAGCCAAGGTTTCAGATCACAGGTCTAGGAGTCAGCAGAGCCATGGTCGGTGTGGCAAGTGTGGGAGATTGCACGAGGGAACGTGCAAGGCAGGGAGTTCCGGCTGCTACAAGTGCGGTCGAACTGGGCATTTGAGCAGGGATTGTACGGCCCCTGCTACTGCTGTTGCAGCATCAGATCTGATTTGCTTTCAGTGCAATCAGAGGGGACATAAAAAGTCCCAGTGTCCAAGTTTAGCTGCAGCAGGGAAGGTGGTTGCACCTGCCCCTGCCACCTTGAGGATTACAGATGGCCGGCAGGGCCGAGCTGATGCGCCAGTGGTGAAGAGTAGGGCGTTTCTGATGACAGCAGAGGAGGCGCGTGTAACTCCTGATGTGGTGACGGGTATGTATCTTTCCTTCATCTTTTAATTATTATTATCGTTTGAATATTACTTGATGGTATGTTTTATCTAGGGTCGTTCTCGGTGAACGACATTTCTGCTTTGGTATTGTTTGATTCGGGGGCTACCCGATCATTCGTATCGCTTGCGCTTAGCAAGAGATTTAGTAGAGCTCCTAGGGAGCTGGATTGTCCATTAGAGGTTGAGATAGCAGATGATAGGACCGTGAGGGTCGGCAGAGTACATAGAGGGTGTTCCCTTCAGATATTTGATGAGCAGTTTTCAGTGGACCTGGTACCTATTCCCCTGCGAGGGAATAAAGTTATTGTGGGCATGGATTGGCTAAGCCCCAATGGGGCGGTGATTGATTGTGAGCTTCAGCTAGTGAGGGTTCGCACTCCCAGTGGGGGAGAGTTAGTGATTCAGGGCGAGAGGCCACAGCGAGGACCAATCTTTTGTTCCGCCGCAAGGGCGAGGCGCTATGTTCAGCAAGGTTGCGCCGGTTTTGTAGCTTACGTCTTAGATGCCCGGGAGAAGGGCAAGACGACAGTTGATGATGTTCCTATTGTTCGAGACTACCCGGATGTGTTTCCCGAGGATTTTCCGGGGATACCTCCTGAGAGGCAGGTTGAGTTCAGGATCGACCTAATTCCTGGTGCGGCTCCGATAGCCAAAGCACCGTATCGACTAGCTCCCCCTAAGATGCAGGAGTTATCTACACAGCTGCAGGAGCTGTTAGACAAGGGTTTCATTCGGCCGAGCAGTTCGCCTTGGGGAGCGCCGATCCTGTTTGTGAGGAAGAAGGATGGGTCGCATCGTATGTGCATTGATTATCGGGAGTTGAATAAGGTAACGGTGAAGAACCGTTACCCACTTCCGAAGATAGATGATTTGTTTGATCAGCTTCAGGGAGCGTCTTGGTTCTCCAAGATCGATTTACGCTCCGGTTATCATCAGATGCGGGTTAGAGATGAGGATGTACAGAAGACTGCTTTCAGGACCTGGTATGGTCATTATGAGTTTGTGGTGATGCCATTTGGGCCTACCAATGCCCCAGCCGCGTTCATGGATCTCATGAACCGCGTGTGCAGGCCGATGCTGGATCGGTCAGTGATAGTATTCATAGATGATATCTTGGTATATTCCAAGATGTAGGGGCAGCACGAGGAGCACCTACGGGAGGTGTTGGAGGCTTTGAGGAGGGAGAAACTTTTCGCAAAGTTCTCCAAGTGTGAGTTTTGGTTGCGCGAAGTGCAGTTTCTTGGTCATCTCGTCAACCAGAAGGGTATTTTGGTAGATCTGGCCAAGATAGAGGCCGTGATGCAGTGGGAGGTCCCGAAGTCTCCATCTGAGATTCGGAGCTTCCTAGGGTTGGCAGGGTATTATCGGAGATTTATTCAGGACTTCTCCAAGATAGCAGTGCCGCTCACCCGACTAACCAAGAAGTCAGTGGTATTTCGTTGGGGGCCTGAGCAGCAGGCGTCGTTCGAGACTCTCAGACAGAAATTGTGCGAGGCCCCGATCCTTACCTTGCCAGAGGGAGTAGAGGACTTCGTAGTCTATTGTGATGCTTCGATCACAGGTATGGGGGCAGTATTGATGCAGCGAGGCCATGTGGTAGCTTATGCCTCGAGACAGTTGAAGCCTCACGAGGCTAATTATCCTACCCACGATTTGGAGCTGGGGGTAGTCGTGTTTGCCCTCAAGATTTGGAGACATTACCTTTATGGGGTCCGTTGTACTATTTACACGGATCACAAGAGTTTGCGGTATCTTATGGATCAGCCGAGTCTGAACATGAGGCAGAGGAGGTGGTTGGACGTGCTGAAGGATTATGATTGTGAGATCCTTCATCATCCTGGGAAGGCCAACATAGTGGCCGACGCCCTAAGCTGCAAAGTGTCGGCGGCCCCTATCAGAGATCTGTGTATGAGGATGATAGTGATCACTCCTTTGTTGGAGCGGATCAAGGAGGCTCAGATGGAGGGTCTCAAGGAGGAGAGGCAAAAGTGTGAGAGGATAGTGGGCCGAGTAGCTTCGTTTGATTATGATAGTCGGGGTTTGCTGACGCTTCATGGGAGGGTGTGGGTACTGTACTGGGGTGGAGTACGACAGGTATTGATGGACGAGGCTCATAAGTCTCGGTTTTCTATCCACCCAGGGGCGACGAAAATGTATCGAGATCTTCGATCTGATTATTGGTGGCCCTGCATGAAGCGGGACGTCGCTTGGTATGTTGAGAGATGCTTGACCTGCCGGAAGGTCAAGGCGGAGCACCAGAGACCTCACGGCAAGATGCAGCCGTTACACATTCCCGTGTGGAAGTGGGAGGACATCACCATGGATTTTGTCACCAAGCTCCCCAGGACCGCACGTGGAGTGGATTCGATATGGGTAGTAGTGGATCGATTGACGAAGAGTGCCCATTTTATTCCGATTCAGGAGAGTATATCGGCGGAAAAGTTAGCCGATATCTATGTGCGAGAGATTGTGGCACGTCATGGAGTACCGGTATCGGTGGTGTCAGACCGAGATGTCCGTTTCACATCCAGATTCTGGAAGCGGTTCCACGACGAGATGGGTACTCGTCTCCATTTCAGCACCGCTTTCCACCCTCAGACTGACGGGCAGAGCGAGAGGACGATTCAGACTCTTGAGGACATGCTTAGGGCATGTGTTCTGGATTTTGGGGGCAGTTGGGATACGTATCTTCCGTTAGCGGAATTCTCGTATAACAACAGTTATCATGCGAGCATTGATCGACCTCCTTTTGAGATGCTGTATGGGAGGAAGTGTAGGACCCCGATTTGTTGGGGCGAGGTCGGTCAGCGAGTCATCGGGAGCACAGAAGTGGTGCTCAAGACGACTGAGTTGATCCAGCAGGTCCGTAGTAGGCTGCAGACTGCGCAGAGTCGGCAGAAGAGCTACGCCGACAAGAGGCGTTCAGACTTGGAGTTCCAGGTGAGAGATATGGTCCTTCTGAAGGTCTCACCTTGGAAGGGTGTCATCAGGTTTCGGAAGAGGGGCAAATTGGGCCCCAGATTTATTGGTCCTTTCAGGGTTTTGGCCCAGGTGGATCGGGTTGCTTATCGGTTAGATCTTCCTGAGGAGCTTAGTCAGATCCACAACACCTTCCATGTGTCTCAGTTGAGGAAGTGTTTGGTGGATGAGTCAGCAGTCGTTCCCCTAGAGGATATTCAGGTTGATAGCAGCCTGAATTATATTGAGAGGCCGGTCGCGATTCTGGACCGGAAGACCAAGACCTTGAGGAACAAGGTAATTCAGTTAGTGAAGGTGCAGTGGCAGCACAGGAAGGGGTCTGAATGGACGTGGGAGGCTGAGGAGGAGATGAGAGCGCACTACCCGGAGATATTTGCAGATTCAGCCGTAGTAGACTTCGAGGACGAAGTCTGAGATAAGTGGGGGAGAATTGTAACGACCCGTTTTCGGTATGTTAATTCCTTGGTATTTGTTTTGAAGTTTTGCAAGAGGGACTCGGCGAGTTCATAGCCTGACTCGTCGAGTAGGGTCGGGGTTTCGAGCACGTGTTAGCTGGAGACTCGGCGAGTCCATATTCCGGACTCGGCGAGTCTGTCCGTCTGGGTGAAACCCTAAATCCCCGGGTTGCCCACTATTTAAGCCACCTTATGGCCCTCATTCTCGCCTCCTTCACCCTCAGAAGCTGTGAGAAAAACCCTAGTTCATCCTTGAGTGTTTGTAAGTGATTTTGTGTGCATTTGTGAAGGTTTGAAGAAGGAGAAGAAGAAAGGAGCAAGGAGAAGGAGTGTAGAGCCGAGATTCAAGGGAAAGCAAGAGCTCTTTGAGGTATTCTTCTTGTTTCTTTCCCTTTTTATGCTTAAAAGCCCTTTTTAGATCTAGTTGATGCCTTTCTCAAGTCGTATGTTGATATGGAAGCCTTATCATGCCGAGATATCTTTAGATCTGTGTATTTAGGATTTGTAGAGCCCAGATCTACTGCCTTTTTGGAGCTATTTTGCATATTAACCCTAGATCTACCCCTTTTATGCATCTTTTAGCCTTTATTCCCTTGTTCTTGTGTTTGTGCACGTAAAGTTGGAAACTTTACGTGGTAAACCAGCTTATTGGACTCAGATCTATCATTTGTATGTTTTGGATTCGAGCAGAAACGAGTGTAGAATAGTTGCATGGCGGTGACTCGGCGAGTCGGAAGAACGACTCGGCGAGTCGAGTCGCGAGTCCCCGATTCCTTCCTTTTGAGCGGTGACTGTCGTGTGGGACCAGTGAGTAGTAGGGTGGACTCAGCGAGTTGATGGTAGACTCAGTAATGGAGGGACTCGGCGAGTTGTTCATACAACTCGGCGAGTCCAAGGCAATCTTCTTAAGTTCAAGAACAACTCGTCGAGTTGTTCATATGACTCGGCGAGTCGGATGAAGATTGTCTGAGTTCTTGGATCGAGAGGGTACTCGTCGAGTCGATGCCATACTCGACGAGTAGCAGCGAGTAGGGTTGAGGTGTGAGAGTAGAGACTCGGCGAGTTGGCGGCCCAACTCGGTGAGTCAGGTCAAATGAGAGTTGACTGTGACCAAGGGTAAAAGAGTCATTTTACCCAAGTGCAATGTTTAGTATTTGATTGAGTGTGTTTATGGACTTGTAGCCAGGGAGATACCGGAGCAGCATCAGTTAGATCCCAGAGTCATACACTCAGCAGCCAGTTTACGAGGTGAGTTTCCTTCCAGTAGGAACGGGTCTAAGGCCACAATGCCGGCCCGTTTAGTAGCAGTAGTTTCCGGACTTTGGTCCGATGCAGTTGTTAGTTTGTTTGATGTCTTCGTGGCTCAGACAGGATTTATGTGTTAAGTGTTATGGGCTACGGCCTGACGTAGTATGCAGTATATGAGTTTATGATCATGTGTGTTATGCTATTTGAAATATGTTTTTCTATGCTATGCTATGCCCAGTCAGTTCCGGACTTCGGTCCGATGCAGTTAGTTCCGGACTTCGGTCCGATGCAGTCAGTTCCGGTCTTCGGTCCGATGCAGTTAGTTCCGGACTTTGGTCCGATGCAGGGGACAAGGTCCCAATCAGTTCCGGACTTCGGTCCGATGCAGTTAGTTCCGGACTTCGGTCTGATGCAGTGGGCAAGGCCTAGTATGTGCTTATTTATATATTGTATGGTATGTGGTAGTTTGGGGGAGCTCACTAAGCTTCGTGCTTACAGTTTCAGTTTTGGTTTCAGGTACTTCCGCAAGCAAAGGGAAGAGCTCGGGGTGATAGCATCGCACACACCACAGCTTTAGCTTTTATCCTGGGAATTGATTTAGTTTGTTTTGATTTGACATAGTATGATACAGTTTTCCGCACAGTGTTTTTATTATGTTTGGGATACATCACGTATGGTTTTATGATATGACACTCAGATTATGGTTTTGGTTATATTGAAAAAAAAACGAAATTTTTGGGTTGTATTTTTGGGTCGTTTCAGAGGTAACCCAATTTTTAGAGTTTTCATGTTATTTTCCTTTTTGATTTTCCTTTTTAGTTTTATTTTCTTTTAGTTTTATTTTGGTTTAGTTTTTTATTTTAACTGATTAATCATGTGTTTCTTTAGTCTTCTTAACTTATTTTGTAGTTTTAGAAAAAATAAGTACATGAAGCGATAAAGGAGCTTAATGGATGAAAAACTCGTGATATTTTTGAAAACCACAATTGGAGACCATGTTCTTAGATAAGTGTGGGGTTCCCACATTATTATGAAGAGAATAGGCATTTGAAGAATATTTTAATAAAAACGAAGTTTGGGAATGGTCCTACACGTTACGAAGAGTCGATTCCTTACTCTAATTTTTAAAGACACTCGGAGAAGGAACCACGACATGGACATCATCAACACGTCATGGCAAAAATTTTTATCACGATTGATTTCGACTACACCACGACGTGGTGTCATTAGACCACGTCGTGGCAACATTATTTTGCTCGACTATTACGACTTACAAATTTACATCATGTCGTGGCGGTGCTTTCCCACAAGCTGGTAGCGGTTTAACACATTTTTCAAGAATGGTTCTTTGATTTTATTCCGATCGAGCACATTTGCATTCACAAAAAAAGATCCAATATTACTGTTTCCAGCCATATTATGAGAAGTCCAAGCTTTCCACACGCTTTCAGAATTCGATCTTGCCACTACTACCCATTGGGAGTCTGTTCCAGTTCTTCCTCTTTAATTTATATGTTCTTAATTGTTTTAGTACACAATGGGGACATTGAATCATTTAAGTGTCGGGTAGCGGGTTTAATCAAGGGAAACAAGAATTCTGATAAAAAAAATTGAAAAATGGATAGGATTTTAAAAAATTATTAGAAATATTTGAAACAATAATCTAAAACTTAATCTAGTCAAACAAAATTGTTTTCTTGAGATCTAGGTTGCTAGTGTTGTGTGGGACGATCCAATGCGAGTTTCAATGTTTATTTTGGCCAATATATGTTATAGTGTATTTGTGGCCTCCCTATCCGATTGAAATCATGTAACAAATATACGACCTTGCTTAGTTTGAAGGCCGCAATATGTTTAGCATCGTGTACCATAATTGTATCCAGGAGAGCTTATGTAGTCATTGAACCTTAGACTAATACCTCTAACCAATAAGGGTTGAAGTTAAGTTCCCTATCTTAAGCATATGTTTGATAAGATTTTTAGTTTTGAGTGAAAAAATAATGAGAAAGGAAAAAAAGAAAAGAAAAATAGAAAAAAGAAACAGAAAGTTGCAAAGGCTAAAGAATAAGAGTCTACAAGCTATGAAGATCAAGAAATATCATGAAGAAAAACTCCAAATTATCAAACACTCAAGAATAAGGCAAAATTTGCCAAGTTATTTATTGTATTTTAATTTTCTAGGTTATTTTCCATATGTATGCTTGGGGGTTTAACCAAAAATACATTGAGGTTAAGAAAGTTTTAAGCGGATGGATTCGGAGGGATGAATAAATGAGCATTGTTCAAAAGAAGTGGGCAAGTGTTTATGAAGATTATGAGTATTTAGGATTGGGGACGCTCTTAAGAAAAATTTAAACACATATACATGCATTGCGGTCTTGGAGTAATGGAGAGGATCAAAATGGATTGTTTTGTGCGATGTTGGTAGTTAAAGTTAGAGGTGGCAATCGTGTCGTGTCGTGTCGGGTTCGTGTCGTGTCGAAACACTAAACGGGTTGAAAGTGCTTGACCCTAACCCGACCCATTTAATTAACGTGTCGTGTCGTGTCAACCCGTTTATTTTCGTGTCGAGTTCGTGTCGGGTTTCGGTTAGGGCTATACTTTGAAATATGTCATGTCATGTGAGGCTAAAAGATTGAGCATGTTGAAAGAGTAGTAGTTGGGTAGGCGGAGAGAAAACTAATAGTTTGGAGGCATAATAGATGAAGTCATAGCAAGTTCAGATGATAAAATTAAAAGAGTGGGAGTTGGGGAGGCGGATGAAAATGTCGTGAGGATGTGAGAGTGGTGAAAGAGAGTGGGTAGTTTAGGAGAGAATGGAAAAAGTGAAATTAAGTCTTGATCTAGACGGCTAAGTCATTTCAATATTACAAAATGACTCAATTTGAAGGTTTTCTTTTACTTATGGTTTTGGTTTTGTATCTTTCTAGTTTATTTAAATAATTCAAAAAATTTGCATATAAATAAACAGGTCATATTCGAGTTGAAATTCTCAACCCTAACCTTACCTGTTTAATTTTCGTATCGTGTCGTGTCAACCCGTTTATTTAAACGGGTTGAAATATCTTACCCAAACCCGTTTATTTCGTGTCGGGTTCGTGTCGGGTTTCGTGTCGTGTCAATTTTTGCCACCTCTAGTTAAAGTCTTTATACGATGATAATAAGATCAATTTTGCTTGGGGGCAAGAAAATGCCAATTGTGGGGTATTTTGATATGTGCATAATTAATGACATATTTAATGCATATTTCTAATACTTTTAGCTACAATTATGCTTAATATGGAACAAAAGTTAATTATTATGTTTAAATTATGTTTTGTAGTGGCAAAGACTTGCTTGGGACAAAAAGGAAGCATACGAGGAGCTGAAAGCAAGAAACATAAGGTAAAGCAAAAGAAGAAAAGAAAAGGTCCGAAGAGCATGTCATGTCACGTAACCGCGATGTGGTGATTGGAAGAATCATGACCCACTTGCTAACGTGGTAGACAAAGGATTAGCACGAAGACAACATCGTGGTCGCGTTCAACCACAACGTGGTGGTCAGATTTTCTCAATTATAAAATCCTGGATATTAGGTCGAAATTGAGAGGATGCATTTGGTTCTCTAAGGTTAATTGCGACTAATAAACCCTTAGAAACCCAAATAAAGTCAATATTCAAGAGAGCTCAGGGATTGAAGAAGATTTAGATGATATTCAACATTGATCTAGTTGGTTTGCTTATTAAACTTATGTCTAGCTAACTTTACTTAGATTTAATGTGTTTTTCTGCTACAATGAGAGGCTAATCACCTTTTACTTCTGCTTGGTGAAGATGAACTTGATACTTGATTTCAATATTAGATGAGTATTATTGATTTTACTTGTTTTGTTTATATATAAAGCCTAACATGTTTTAATTGTAGTTTATATTGCTTATAAATAAGATTTTGTGTGTTAATTGATCATATGAATTGCATGAATCTCTCTTCTAATTGTTTATGATCATTAGATAATTAGAGCTAGGATTAATCACATCTTAGTTTAAGTAATTAAAGCTAGTAAGTTTAATTGTTTTATAAAGCATAACTAGTATTAAGTTGTGCATAGTTGCTTGAATTGGTCACAGGAGAGTAACTGTAACATCCCGATGATAAGGTACTTCAAAGTCCAACCCTTTAATTCATTTATATTGCATTTGGTCCCAAGGTTCAAGAATTGTATGCAAAAATGGATTTAAGGGCATTTTGGTAATTTAAGGCTTTAGAGTACACCATGCGTACATGGTATACAATGAGCATATTAGGGCATGCCCTAGTACGTTGGGTGTACATCATTCTACGTTGCACGTACTTCCTTCATCTTATGAGCCTCTACCCTCTCATTTGTGTTTGAAGCCCTAATTCTCATTGAGAATCCATTTCTAGACTAAAAGTGTGTGTTTGCGTACTTAGAAGAGGAAGGGAGAAAGCCAAGATCATCTTTGGAGAGGGAAGCACTTTGGATTTAGGATTTTATCTTATTTTCAACTCTTCAAAGGTATAAAGCTTGCAACTTTATCTTTCAATCATATAGATCTAGAAATGGTTGTTTTAGTGATACGTTTTGGTTACAAATGTCTTATCTTGAGCATGGCATGTTCTTGACGATTTGAGTTGTCCTTTCAGACCCTAGGAGGGGTCCTAAGTCATAAAAATTAAGTCCCAATGGTTAGTGTTGCTCCATCCATCTTGTAGAATGTCATAAAGGATTAAGACCCATAGTTAAGAACTTAATGGGCATGTAAAGTCATAAGGTTGGAAACTTTATGTCTTTAGAGTGTATTTAATGCGAGAGGACACCCCGCATACTCAGAGTAAGCCCTACGTACGAGGTCAACCACCTTGATGGTGGTCAACTGCGAGGGTTTGGTGTATGCTGAACGTACCTATAGAGTACGCCGCGCGCACTCACACTTGGTCAGTACGGATGAGTTGACTCCGTTGGGTTAACTCAGTTGACTTAGTGGGTTTCACCAATTGACTTTAAATTTGACCAATTTTGACCTTGAGGGTATTTTAGGATTTTGATGGAAATTGGTCATTGGTGGGATTAGGTTCCGGTTATAGAGCTGAGATTCGGGGTCGGGACCTCACCAACTTCTGTTTAGTTGTGAGGTGAGTTTTCCTCATTGTACTTGCGGGTCGAAGGCATCAAGGTCAGTCCTTCGAATTCGATATCCTGTTATGCATGCTATTGTACTGTAGTGTTCTGTTAGATTGTTACCCTGATATATAGGATGTTGCTATGCTTAGTGATCAGTGGATCTGTATGTTGTCTGTTGGCTGACAATATGTTTATTTGTTATATATATGTACACATATTTTGTTGGTGGTTGAGGCTTTACTTCTTTGTGCGTGAGTCGGCTGACCGGGGGCATTCCAACCCGATGGTTGAGTAGGCCCAAGAGTATTCCATCCTAAGGATGATAGGACCCGTTATGTATTGGAATTACAACCCGGTGGTTGAGGGGCCTGGGATACTCCAACCCGATGGTTGATCAGACCCGATATGCTATTATTGTATATGTTATTTGTTTGTGTTTTGGTACTTTGGGGGATCTCACTAAGCGTTGACTTATAGTTTTTGGTTATGTTTCAGGTACTTCGGATGATCGTGGGAAGGCGAATGTGTGACCGTACACATCCTTATGTTTGGACTTATACTTTTTGGAGACTCTGATATTGAACATGTTTTGAAAACTATGTTTGTAGCAATTTGTGGAAATGGTTGGATTTAAAAACTTTAAATTTATCATGATTTTTATGAGTGTTAAAATAACTCATATCATTCATAGTCTAATTGTTCTATTATCAATTTGGTGTTTAACTTGTGCATGGTCATTGCTTTTTCATTCATAAATTGGTAGTCCTAGATATTTGATCATAATAACTAGCTAATTGATAATCAATATAATCTATCCATAAGAAATCAACCAAAGGAGAAAGTGAAAGCGGATCTAGACAGAAGTATTCTTTTAATTCTTGAAGTTACTTTGTTTTTTTTGCTTTCTTGTTTGCTAGTTTATATTAAGTTTATCTGATCTTAAAAAATCAAAGAAAAAAAATCCCAATCCTAGTTTGTTTAATAGTCTAATTAGAAGTAGTTAATTTAATTAATTGAATTCCGTTCTCTATAATCGGCACACGACTTACCTGAGATATACTATAAACTGACTAGGTACACTGCATATAGGTGCATAGATAGTAAGAGTTTGTTAGGTTATAAATTTAAATATAAATAGGTACTTTTGCCTGCGTTATTACATAAAAATTTATGTATTGCTTATCAAATTAAGGTTGATGGATAAAGTTACAATGAATTTGTCGTAATCGATTCTCAGATCTAACTAATGCCCCACAAGATACTTTGCTGTGAAGATCCATGATTATATGCTGAGGTATAACTAAAAACTAATTAGCTTTTTAAGAAGAGTGAAACGTCTCATTTAACACTTGTTTATTTATCCTTAATTTGTTGTCGTCATATCGTGTATCTTATTTTTCATTCTTATCTTTAGTTGTATTTAATATATATATATATATATATATATATATATATATATATATATATATATATATATGTTTTTGAGTTATTTTAGCTTATTATGTTTTCATATAGTCGTATCGTGGCTTTGCTTTTCTTGTTTGGTTTCTATTGTGCTTAATCAATATATATATATATATATATATATATATATATATATATATATATATATATATATAGAGAGAGAGAGAGAGAGATCATCCTATATATAATTAAGTTGGTATAGTTTGTGTTGGTAAGATATTCGGGCATATTAACAACTAGCTACAATGTTATTGAAAAGTTTGACCAGGGTAACGATTAGGTATACTACTTTCCTAGCGAGCGTAATGACTATGTATAAAATTATACGATGAAGTTGATCAGCTTAACGATTAGGTATGATGTTGTGTTTGAAAGTTGGTGAGGATAATGACTAGGTACGATATTATCCTATAAAGTTGATCATCATAACGACTAGGTATGATGTTGTATTTGAAAGTTGGACAGGATAACCAGTAAGTATGATATTAAGATGTAAAGTTGATCAACATAACGACTAGGTACAAAGTTATGTTTGAAAGTTGGTTAGGATAATGACTAGGTACAATATTATCTTATGAAGTTGGGTAGGGTAGATACTAGATATAATATTATCCTAACATTCTAGGCATAGTCATATCACTAATACTATACAATTAGTAATATTTATAAAAACAGTAAGTATTACAACATATATTCACCTCGTAAAACATTTGAAAAGTCGTCAGCCGTGAACTCACCCTTGAAGTGTGATTTTTGCTCCGATAGATTTCGTCTATCTACTCGAGACTTTCTTATCTCAAACGTGGGAAAATTTTCTCAAAAAATTGAGAGGAAGTGAAGAAGGAAGGTGTGCGAAATGGTTGTGCTTCGCTGGGATTTTATAGGGAAATTGTTCAATAGGCGTGTCACGCCTTGCTGACATGGCCCCAATGGTTATGTAACACGTGTCTTGCTTTCCCCGATCCATGTTGCCCCCTTCTAGAAAGCTTGCACGTCGCGCGCCCATGTGCATGCTGAAAATACCAATTTTTATAAATTGTGTAACTTCTTCATACGAGCTCCGTTTTTACGTTATTTATATTCACGCGTAGCTATCTACGCATACTACAACTTTCTTTTAGGTAGAGTTGGCTAATTTTGACTTTATTTTAGCACTTACTTTTATAGGTTTTACATGATTTTGTGGAAATCATATCTCTCTAGTACGGAGTCCATTTTTTGGCATTCTTTTTTAACCTGTTTTATATCGAGGAGTACTTCGATTCTCCTTTTGGTGACTTTAGCCAAAAGTCAGCCGTTTTCTTCATAATTTTTTTTATGTTATAACTTTTTGTGGGCGATAGATTTTTATATTTTATAAAAATAATAACTAATTCACGCAAAATCAGATTTTTACGAAATTTATATTTTTGTGATTGGGAGGATGTGTACTTTCGAAATTTGTAATTATCTAAATATGCTGACACGACCTTATACACACCTTATTTTTAGTTTATGGATGATCTGGCTAATAAAGGGATGCAAATTCTTATATTTTCATCATAGTTTGACTAATATTTAGTATATTACGTTTGTCACGTTAATGATCGGTGACACTTATTGGAATTGTCACATTCTCCCCCCGTTAAAGGAACTCCGTCCTCGAAATTCAACTTGTAGTGCCTGACGTGTAGGCACTATTTTGGAGAATGTTAAGGAAACATGTTTTTTTAAGCATACTCTTAGGTAGTAGTGAGTAATGGTACAACTTAGACTCCTAGAAAGTGAACCGACTTCCTAAGGTTTAGTTTATATCAGTTTTATTTTTTAACGAGCGCTTAAGACTAGTAGTTATAAAGCCTATCTACATATAGGTTGCACAAAAGTTATTTAGTAAGGATATACCATTTTCTAGGTTAGAATCTCTTGTGCTAATGTAAAATGATCTTCCTTGAGCATTACCTCCTTAGTTTGTCCTCCTCGGACAGTATCTCTTGATGTGGCCAACTTCTTTACATTCATAACATTTGCGTTTACCACCATCTCCAGTATTTTGGTTTATGGAATGTGTCGGGTTTCTACAGGACTTAGCGGTGTGTCCCTTCTTACCATAGTTCTTACAGACCAGTTCTCTAGATTCTCCTTAATGGTGGTACTGGCACTTATTTCATGGTGGTAGATCTCCAAAATATTGTCTTAGTGGAGTGGTAGATGTGGTGTTTGCGGCATAAACCTACCCCAAGTCTCAATTGTTCCATATTGGTTGTTCTAAATCACCATTAGATTTTCTCTTACTACTCTCAGACTTGGGAATGTCAACCTTCTGAACTATAGTGCCTTGGAAAATTTTCTGATTAGTTAGGTTAAATGCCAATCTTTTGGCACTATCGTATGTAGTTGGCCTTGAAGCAGTGACCAATCCTTAAACAGGCTTAACCAAACCCTATATGGACCTTTCAAACTTTTTGTACTATGGGGTGAAAAGGTTGGGATAGAAAGTGGCGGGATCATTGGAGCGGTTGATATAAGTTGCAATATCTGCATCTTTCATGGTGAGATTCCAGAATATTGGCTCTAGATTTTGCATCTCTTTTAAGGGGAAATACTCCTCAATTAGTAGTTGTTTTAGTTCATCCCAAGATATGGAATTAATTGCATTAATATCCATGGTTTTTGGATGGCTGTTCCGCCATGCTAATGTTGTATCTGCGAAGGTGTAGATAACAAATCTAGCCTTGGCGTTTTCAGCACAAAAACTGATCTCAAACGATTACTCCATCTTCTCGATCTAGTGAGTGAGTATAACTACTCATTCATTTCCATATAAGAGTTTGGGTTTGTAGTTCATAAATTCCTTATAGTACATGCCCTTGGATAACCTCTGTTATTCATTGTCACTGTCTGCTCCTCCATTATGACTTGACTTGATATTCCTATTAGCTTCAAAGATATCTATTGCATTCGAGGTGTGTTAGGCTATCAGTGTCTCAATGGCTGCTAGGTCCATGAATGTGTGATCCGAGTCTGATTGGGGTTCTAGATTGCTTTGAGTTGGCAACAAGTTTCGATCCTATGGTTTGTCAGCATAAGAGAGGGTGTTAGTTTTTGATGTCGTAGATAACGATGTTTATGAGAATGAGTTAGTACAACAATTCTTACTAAAAAGTTTACTAATAACGTGAAATTTTTGGGTGGAAAGCTTTGATATGCCCAAAGGCCCAATCCAACTAGATGGCGAGGATACTATACTCTCGTGTAACCTGACTTTGTATTGTACCCGTAATCCAAGGACCGTAAGGCATAACTTTGACTGGGTAAGTCTATCATATCTTAAAAAGGTAATTGTTACTGATATAAGGTTAGAGAGTTGTTTTTTGAGCGGAGCGGCTCCTTTCCTTGTCGTATAGGCTCTAGCTTTGGTGGTGATTGATATTTTCTCCGCATTTTCCGCATGGGGTCTTAATCTTCTTCATCATAGACTTTTACCCTCTTCTCATCTTTGGACTATGTTTAGATAGAGCTATGGTTTTCCTTTGATGATTCCAAACTCATCATTGATGGTGTGAGTATGATTGGCATGATGCGTACGTGTTAAGAGTGGCTAGGATAAGTATAGAGGGATTTAGATGATGTTTTGAGGGAAAGGTTAATTTCTGAAGCCTATGGTGATTTCTGACCTTAAAGTGGGAAGGTATCTGATCTACGTCTCTTCATAGCAATGTTTTATGCGAGGATCTTCCGAAAAAGTTGAAATGTTTTGACTGATAGTGGAGCTTATTCCTTAGTGACGAACTCTAGCTTTTCTTGTCCCTTCTTAACACTTGGTCCTCCTTCCTTAGTTTACTTTTTATCAGTTTCATCTTTCTTATTCTCATACTGCAAGAAATCATCTTCTTCCTTAGTGGGATTTGTTTGCTCCTCTACATGATCGTCTTCCTCAGAGGGCTCTGAAGGGTCCTCATGGGATTCTTATGACGACTCAACTATATCTTGAGTTGATCGTTCTCCTTGTGGGGTTCCTCGTTTGGGGGTTAAAGAAAATAAGGTTTTGGAGACCTCATGAAAATGGATATCCATGGTTTTAATAGAGAGTATCTCAACTTGATCTTTCTCTAGAAATGGTTTTGTTACCCTGTGTCCAAGATCTACCATTCTCGCGCGATAATCGTGCTATCTTTTCTAGATAGTAATGGTCTGAATTATTGGGTTCTAAGCTCTATAGGATTCTTGAGGGTTTAGTCCATCAATTACAACATCCAGGATTAGTTGTATATCAATCTAACCATAATTAAGCACATGTGTACATGTTGTGCCTAGTTGTGGTTCGATCCATATATTGTGCCAATCTTAGATATCATATTTGACCTAAACTCTTGATTTTGGGTTTCTATAGATTTCATTATATGATAGAGGTGTTTTCTCATCGAGGGATTGGCTTTATATATATATATATATATATATATATATATATATATATATATATATATATATATATATATATATATATATATATATATATATATATATATATATGAAGTATGTTTTTTTAATTCTTGTTTTGTACTTCAAGACTATCAAGTAAAGATTATTTAGTCTTGAAGTTTCGGAGGGAAGGGCTACTTTAGCATATAGTCGTTCTGAAATCCAACAACCCAAGCGACAAGTTAAATCTAGACACCTCTCTTGTAAGTAGTCTATCAGTAGTGTAATTAAGAATAATACTTTTATTTGTAGGTTTGACGACAATTCTAATCTAAGTATAAGTCCGTAGGCTATAGTACTAGTTCACTATAGTCAAGAACTCTGATACCAATCTGTCACACCCTCGATCGGTAGTGGAATCGCCGAGTTGTGCAGCATTAGAAGGTTGGATCACATATATTGAACATAAACTGAACAATACAACACAAGATGTAACATAAATATCACTTCCATTGTGTGTAAAATGTTACATCACAATATGTTTTATTGAAATCTATAATACAAAAGGGTTCCTCTATAGTTACGCATAACACTAACTGATACTAAGCTTCTAGTAGCTCCATTGATTAACGGCTACTCTAGGGAGTCCAATCTTCTATCTCACGGTTCCTAGGAATACAAGTCATTTTGAAATGTTCAACATAGTATTGGTGAGTTCACAAGTTTTATAGTTTGAAAATAATTTTTACATGTAACTAGATGTGATTATAAAAGTATTTCGGCCTATACGGTTTTAGGGTAAGATTTTACTGTTTGTAGGTATTATGGTTTTCGTACTTTATCTGATGTTCATTGTATACTACTACTCTCTTTAGGCATCTGTTTATCAAATATAGTATATTATGTGTTTCTTATTGTATGTTTGTATCTTGCTTCTTATATCTCAGAAGGAAGGTTAACATGATACTATCTTATAACTATTTACTGGAGGTGGGTTAATAGGACACCGGTCTATCCTACAATTGTTTATTTTTCCTTCTATATAGCTGTATGCTTAAGACATTCCACATTTCAAAAGTTCATAGTATTGATTACATAAAAATGTATGTACTACTTATCAATTGAAAGCTGATGGACAAAGTTAAAATGAGTTCCTCATAATCGATTCTCAGATCTAACTAATGCCCCTCACGATACTTTGACATGAAGATCCATGATTATAGGCTGGGGTATAGCTAAAAACTAATTAAATTTTTAATACATGTGAAGCGTCTCATTTAACACTTGTTTAGTTTAGCCTTAATGTGTCGTCGTCATATTATGTATCTTACTTTCTGTTGTTATCTTTATTTGTATTTAATATATATATATATATATATATATATATATATATATATATATATATATATATATATATGTGTGTGTGTGTGTGTGTGTGTGTGTGTGTATGAGTAAGTTTAGCTTATTTGGTTTTCGTATAACCGTATCGTGGTTGTTTTAGGCGCAGCTGTATCGTGCCTTTGCTTTTCATGTTTCATTTTTGTTGTGTTTAATCTCTCTCTCTCTCTCTCTCTCTCTCTCTCTCTCTCTCTCTCTCTCTCTCTCTTTCTATATATATATATATATATCATGTATATAATGAAGTTGGTATATTTTTTTTTTGGTGTGATATTAGAGCATAGTAACAACAAGGTACAATGTTATCCAAAAGTTTGGCCAGTGTAACAATTAGGTATACTTCTTTCCCAGTGAGCATAACAACTGGGTTCGATATTATCCTATGAAGTTGATCGGCGTATTGTGTTTGAAAATTGGTCAAGATAACGACTAGGTACGAGATTATCCTATAAAGTTGATCAACATAATGACTAGGTATGATATTGAGTTTGAAAGTTTTCGGAATAACAACTAGGTATGATATTGTCCTATAAAGTTAATCAACATAAAGACTATGTATAATGTTGTGTTTGAAAGTTGGCCAGGATAACAACGAGGTACAATATTATCCTATGAAGATGGCAGGGTGTCTACCATGTATAATATTATCCTAACATTCTAGGCATAGTTATACCACTAAGCCTATAAAACTAGTAATATTTATAAAAACAATGAGTATTGTAACATGTATTCCCCCTGTAAAGCCTTTCAAATGTCGTAAATGTGGGGTCATGAACTCACCCTTGAAGCGTGCTTTTTGCTCATATAGATTTCGCCTATCTACTCGAGACTTTCTTGACTCAAAAGAGGGAGAAAATTCTCATAAGGTCGATCGAATGTGAAGAAGGAAGGTGTTAGAAATGGTTATACTTCATTGGGATTTTACAGGGAAATATTTTAATAGGTGTGTCGCGCATCCTTAAGTGCGTGTCGCAGCCTGGTGATGTGGCACAAGTGGTTGTTTTACATGTATCCTGCTTTCGCTGGTCCTCGATGCCCCCTTCTAGAAACCTTGCGTCGCCGCACCTATGCGTGCTCCGGAATTGGTGATTTTTGTAAATTACATAACTTCTTCATATGAACTCAATTTTCGACGTTCTTTGTATCCACGTGTAACTACAAATGAGCACTACAACTTTCCTTTATGTTTCATTGGCTAATTTTAAATTTATTTTTAGCACTTGTTTTTCTACGTTTTAAATGATTTTTCGAAAATCATATCTCTCTCGTACGGAGTCCGTTTTGGGCATTCTTTGTTTCATCGTTATGTGTCGAAGAGTACTTCGATTCTTCTTTTGATCGTTTTAGCCAAAAGTCAACCGTTCTCTTTGTAACTTTTTGACGTTATAACTTTTTGTGCGCGGTAAATTCTTATATTTTATAAAAATCATAACTAATTAATGTGGAGTTGGATTTTTACGAAATTTATATTTCGGGAGGACGTGTACTTTCAGAATATGTAATTATGCACATATGATGACACAAATTTGTTCACCTTATTTTTAGTTTACGAACGATTTGGCTAATAACGGGATGTGAAATCTTATATTTTCATCCTAGGTTGACTAATATTTAGTCTATTACGTTTGTCACATTAAGTATTGGTCACAAATTTTGGAATTGTCACAGAAGATAATGTACAAGCGACTAGAGTTTAAGTGTTAGTTTCCACAACATGAGAGTTTGAATTGCAATATTAAACGGGACTCCGTGTGAGCATTGTATTTTAATGTTATCCTCTTAGCGAAATGTTGTGTACATGATTTATATTACACTGATAGTTCTTTCATATTGTTTTTTTGGGACGGGAGGATGCGAGCCGACTCATGGGTTGCTAAAGTGATAATCAGTTTTGTAAAAATTTAACTAAATTTTTCAAAATTGTGTTGATTCTAGCCATATTTTATCTCAAATGAGTAAGTTTAAAATTATATAGCTAAAACTAAAACATGATTAAATGAGTCCGTGATTGAAAGTTATTCAAAACATATCAAAAAACTTAAATAATTGTATATCATTTGAAGTAAATGATTATATCTTTTAGAACCACCGCCATGGGCTCTACCCTTGGGACCTGGCTAGGGGTGCTGCCCCTAGACTCCGCCAAGGGGGCCACAACCCCTTGGAACCCGGGTGTTGCCCCTGTACCCTCGTATTATCAAGTTTACAATTATCACACCGAGTGTGCACCTCATAGCTCCAATCTCGGTTAGTAAATGAAACTCGAACTATCTTATTATTAATAATAGTTACACCAAAATATGTTAATAGCACTAAAATCACCAATAATTGTTATTGTTTTTTGCTCGCGAGCTTTCTATATGTACACATTGGTTTATTAGTCAAGCAGTGTACAATGATTTGTGTGATTGCAATAGTGTTCTTACTTAATTATTGTTTCAAATTGAAGTTCTTCTAAGGCTGATGGACTAAGGTTAAGGTATTAGAGTTGGATTTAGATGGAAGGTTGATAAAATTTGTCAAATTGAATCTTAGAAAATCATAATCGTATCCTAAAATGAATTTCCTTAGCTCAAGCATATGCAATATGGAAAATTTGAATCTCAGGTGTACAATTTTTCACTAATTTAAGACTAGTAAAGCTTTCAGTTTAAGTCAACAAGTTAATAGTTACATATCAAACCTTTAATTTGACTATATCCACTGTGTGTATGTATGTTTTTCTTGAAGGAATGAGCTCCAATTTTATGTTTTGTCATCTACTATATTCCTTATTCCTAATTACCTTTGTAATTTTATTACCAATTGTTCTGAGAACCTGATGTTGTTCAGGATTCTTGAGACCCTCCCCTAAAGTTTACCTTCATTGGGAATGGTCGACTTTTTAAATCAACATCAATGGGCTGGAGTGAAGATGAAAAGAGCTTTTGTTAAATTTTTTAGGCCAATTCGATATGCTTCTCTACATCATGGTGAGAAAATATCAAATGGGGTTGCACAAAGATCATATATAAATAATGGGAATTTCAATACATCATCTTACAATATCTATAAATGTGGACTACCTACTTATATGGTTTCAAGAACCATTTCTTCTGATGTTGCTGAAGTAAACTATAAAGGTCCAAAATTAGAATTTAACAGTTTAATTTAGTCATTGATAATTGGTAAAAGTTGAAAATGATTAGGTTATGTTTATAATAGAGGTGAAAAGATCAGGGCCTTTTGTGGAGTTTGAGAGAAGAATCAAAGCTTGGGATCTTGAAGATGGTGATAATATTCAGGTAATTTAGAAAATGTTGAACTATTCTTGAACTGGGTCTAGACCCTAAAAATTGTTTAACACTCAAGACTACTTTTTAAGGGTACATTGTTTAATATTCAACTTTTTAAGGGACATATACAACATCATATACACAACTAACTTAGAGCAATACTAACTAAAACTATAGATATGGTGGTGCTCAAGAAACATGGCGTGTATCTGTGCTATCAAGGCTCTGTATTCATGTTCGGTAATAAAAGTATATCTTAGCCTTCACTAAATCAAACTCTATTCTTAAGGCGTAAGAAGTACCCTTTATGTCAAATATAAGTTTTTCTTACCTTTTCCATTGCGTTTGTCTGCTATTTAAATTTATCTCATAGATTAATTATCCATTTTTAGGTGTCATGCAACTATAAGAAAGACATCCCCATAGTAGAGGCTCGATGTGTCATCTTTAAAGGTACTTATTGTTCATCTATATGATCACCGGTGTCTTTTCTGTTATGCCTTTTCCTATTTACCACCTTTAATCAGTTCTAATTCTTAGTTCTTTAGACCGAAGATTTTTTGTAAAAGTTAAATGTAAATGTAATTGTTTCCATGAAAAACATGTCGTACTATGGTAAGAACGTATAATTTTGTCGGTATAAAGATGCATTTTAGTATTTCTGAAACTCTGGTTTAGAAGAGTCTTCATTTCTCTAGGTCCATGGATGAAATATATAATGCTTTGGCTGAACATGTGGTGGCAACTGTAGCTTCAGGAACAAATACGAGTGTGATGTAAGTTGAAATAATCTTAATGATATTTATTTATAAATTATAAATCTCAAATATAATATGAATATGGTTGATTTTTATTAGATGTCAAGATTATGTTGTATGTTTATGGATACAGTTATCTTGTGGGATTTGCTGGGCCTCTGGGTGTTGTAAAAACCACTATTGCTTAAGAGGTGGCTAAGAGAGTAAACAAGTTATGGCCTCAAAAATCATGTGCATTTGATTTTTAACCTCCATAAATTGTTGTTGTTGTTGTTCCATTTGTGGTTTGCATTTACAGAAGTTTATCGCGACAAACCTTTTCACTTACAATGTCTCAATTAAAAAAAATACACTCATCCCTATAACACAAAAAAAAAAAAAAAAATAAGACCCGGGCAACTGTTTTTTTTTTTTTTTTTTTTTTTTTTTTTTCAAGTTGTATTTTAATGTCAAGTTGTATTTTATTCTAGTTATATTTTATCTCAATTGGGTAAGATTAAAATAATATAGCTAAAACTAAAACATGATCAATTAAATCGATGATAGAAAGTTATGGGTAAGATTAAAATAATATAGTTAAAACTAAAACATGATCAATTGAATCGATGATAGAAAGTTATGACTCCATAATTGAAAGTTGTCAAAAGATATTAAAAAGCTTAAATCATTGTATATCATTTTATTTAATCAAATTAGATTATCATTTTAAGTAAATGAATTTCTAAATCATATATGTTGTTTCAATTTTTTATATAGTTTTGACACCAAACCCGAGTTTCTACCTAAAATGGGGTGCCTAATGAAAAAAATATTTACCAATCTAGTATAGTTTGAAAAATATTTACAAAATTAGTGTTTTTCTTCATTTTTTTCATTATTTCTTATTGTTTTTCTATTTATTTAAAATATGGGTTTTTTTACTTTTTTTTTGTTTCAGTTTTTTTACTATATATTGTTCTTAAATATCAAGGTTTTTTTTTTTTTTTTTTTATTTTTTTTTTATTTTTTTATTTTTTTTAATATAAATATGTAACACACAAAAGAGCTTTATTATTTTGGTTCATTATATGTCTATTTGATAAAAAAATTTCTACCGTTTATATAGTGATTACGTGTTTACTTTAATTTCTTACAGTTTATTTATACATATATTTTAAAAACTTAACCCTTTACAAAAAGAAGTTTTTTCTCATATCTTTATTTATAAAACCTTTGCATGCTTTTTAATTGAATTTCTTTCCATTAAAAATAAAATATAAAAAGCAAAAGTAATAGTTGTGTTATCAAATTTTGTCCGTATATTTTTTTACAATTTTGTTTTCACATGTTTTGAAATAATAGTTTTTATTGATTTGGAAATTTATTTTCTAAATAATTTTTACATATTTCGTTTTATGCATGTATTTTATGATTTCTTTCGTTTTACAAATTGGATTTTTTTTAATTTGTTTTCTATATTTTTACATATTTGTTTTTATTTAAAGACATAAAAAATATTTAAACTTTTGCTTTTTTTCAATGTAAAGAAACTCAATTAAAAAGCATGCAAAGGTTGTATTAAATAAAGATATGAGAAAAAACTTTTTTTGGTAAAGGGTTCAGTTTTTAAAATATATTATCCATAATAAATAAAGAACTTTTTGTTATATGTCACATTGTCATTAATTTGGCCACATGTTATTTTGTTATTATTTTCAATTATTTTTTTTCCAAATGGTATTTTGTGGGGTTTTTTTTTTGCATTTTATTAATTTTCACATAATATTGAAATGTAATAATTGCAATAAATGTAATAATCAATGCATATTAATTTTATTAATTGACTTATTATTAATTTCAAAATTTCTAAATTAAAGTTTCATTATTTTCCTTTGTTTATTTATCTACATTATTTTTCTAATTAAAGAAAAACATTTTAATTTCAACAATTCAATATTTTTCTATTTTTTTCTTATAGTTTTAAACTTCTTAAATGTTTGATTTTTTTTTCCTTTAAAATAAACCCATATAATACATGGATCTTACAGATAGTGTATAAATAAATGGTAAGAAAATTAAAGTAAACTTGTAATCAGTATATAAATGATAGAAAAAAATTAATCAAATAGGCATACAATGAACCAAAATAATAAAGCTATTTTGTGTGTTAGATATTTATGTTAAATGTATATTAAAAAAAAGACCGAATAAAAAAAAAGCCGATATTAAAAACAATAAATCGTAAAAATATTGAAATAAAAAAAGTAAAAAAAATGAAATTTTAAATAAATAAAAAAAAAGAAATATTGAATAAAAAACATTAGTTTGGTAAATATTTTTCAAACTATACTAAATTGATAAATATTTTTTTCGATAACCCCATTTTAATTAAAATCCATATTAAGAAATAATCATTTCATTGGAATATACTTTTCAAAGGGAGAAAGATACAAGGCACCGTAAGCTCATTCCAGAAAATTGGTATAAATCAAAAGAAGCAACATTTGGTGGTGATTGGTTGGTATGTAATCATATAAGTAAGCACCATACTTCATTGTTTATTAATGTGTTTGGTTGTTACCATGATATAAATACACAAATAATATTTATAAGTATTTAATTAGAAGTATTTCTATAAATAAGAAGATTTAAGTATTTAATTAAAAGTATTATTGAAACTAAAAAAAATTTTAAAAGACATGTACGAAAAACTTAATCATGTCTGTTTCACTTAATTTATATCTACAATTTCTAAATATTTAAAATTTTATAAATATTAGATATATATTATAGGAGTTGATCTGTATATAATATTTTCTTCATACACCATAATTTATGTTTTAAATTGTTGTAATGTATAATTTTATAAGCACAAATTTTAATGTATGAAGAAAAATTGACTTCCTATATTTTATATTTATTCATAATCCCATAACGTCCCGCTATCAATTTTGTATGCCAAATGAAATACTCAAATATGACAATTTAAAGGACCATATAACAACAATAAATGTTAGTGTCAAATGGGTCTATAATACAAAAAGTTTGTGTTCTTATAAATAAAACTAATTTGTATTCAAATAATACCTCCAAATACAAGTAAGTAGAAGACTATTGTCCAGACTCATCATTAATGATTTGTTCTTTTTTGAAAATGAAGACATTTTTCTTTTATTGTGGAACTATTTTATTACATAATTGTGCAAGAGGCAAATTTATTACATTTGTTTGGCATATGTATTATATTTGTTGAATCTATAGAATATAGACAAGATGGTCGAGTAAAAAATAGTTATAATGATAATTGATAAATATTAAAAGTGTTTTGCACATTAGAAAAAGCAAATGATTTATAAATATGAAGTGAATCATACACAACAATTCTGTCCATATACAACAATTTAGGTTTTATAGAATTGAAAAATATAACATTTTAAAGCATAAATTATTATATATGAAGAAAAATTGATATATACAAATTATCTTCTTTTAGAAATACATGTTAAGATGTGAATTATTTTTATTTAAGTCTTCTTTAAAATTTATAAATTATCAATGTTATTAATTTACTTGTAATTTTAAATGATTTTCCACTCGATTGATATATTCCACTAATCTCTAATGTAACTAAAAAGTATGGTTTTGCACGTTCGGCATATAAAAGATTAAATATTACATTATTACTCCGATCAATACATATACATGGTATGCATTGGTCAAAATTAACACGTAGTGTTAAAATAACATACAAATTATTAAAGTATATCAAAGTAGACTTTTGAGCACTTTAGTGGTTATTTTGCGATAAAGTTTATTTACGATATAAAAAGCTATGCATGCATTTAAAGTTGACCAAATTTAGCTATAAAAGTGAAAGGTCGTACTTTCTAAAACAGTCAACATATGCATTTTGTTATCTTACTCGATCAACTAATGTCTTATTATCGACTAATGTATTGGTTGAAAGATATCCTCGGTCAAAGGTTAAAGATTTAAGTTCTGTTGGACCTAAAATGAATAGTTTAGGAATAAGTAAGTTTACCATTTAAAAAAACCCAAAAAAAAAAAAATTGATGTCTTATGTTAAAACGAAACACTAGAATAATTTTTTCGAGGGGTGTAGGCAAAGACGGAGAAGGTAGGTCCTAGGACCTATCTTTTTTCTTTTCTAATACATTAAAGCTTTATCAAAAAAAAAAATAATAATAATAATAAACAAGAATCTACCTTATTTTTATCAAAGAAACTTCCTAATTTTTTTTGGTAAAAATTTTCTATCAACAACTCATATCTTTCATATTTAAAAGCCCATATCAATTAATCAATAACCCAATCATCCAATGATCCATTAATTTTTTAAAAAAAGGAAAAAAAAGAAAAAGAAATAGAAAATAAGAAACCGAACGTCGTATGGTGTCTTGTTCTTAGCTTCTCGCTGTCCCTGTTCCGAAATCGAACACCATCCAACGATCATCGGCTGCTCCGGTCACTGTCTGGCTAGGCTATCGGCGTCGACTTCCTCCAGCCGTCCAATGACAATCGACAGCAGTCTAGCCCATCGGTTTCTTCTCCCCAACACTCAGTCAACAACCTTGTTTCATGCTTTTAAGTTATACAAGTTTAGATTACAACTTTCTTTTTGTTTGAAATCGAAACCCTTTGTGGCTTTGTATAATTAATGATTATATAATACATATCGATTTCATTGACCTATTGATCAGATTTTAGAAATCAAAACCCTTTGTGGCTTTGTATGATTAACATTTGATTAATATACATTCAATTTTATAATTTATTTAGAGTTGTTATTGTCTATTTGATATAAGTACATTGTTTAATGTGTTGGTTGTTATTGTTTATTTAGAGTTGTTAATTTGTTATTGTCTTTTTTAATATAAAAAAAATTCAATTTCAGAATCAAGAATCAAGATTCAATCATTCAAAAATATCTTTGAATAAGTTTTATAAAAAGAAAGAAGATAGTGAACGTCAACATAAATATAAATACACGAATGTTGATTTAAACTCACTACCCGTTGATTTATTTGAACGGCCAAGTATAGAACCCGACCTGCATACAACCCGATCCGTCACCACTCATGTTTTTTTAGTTTCATTTATATAAGGAACCATGTGATTTTTGGTTCTAGATTCGCCACTGATTTTTTCCCCAATCTTTTCTTCCACTTCAAGTTCTATGACATGTCTACATACTTATTATAGTTAAGGGTTTAGTGCAAGAAATAACAACCTATTTACGTAACATGTAAATCGTTGATTTGTTTGTTATAGCACGTGCTTTTATTTCTCCTTATCACATCGTTGTATTTGTAAACTACAAAACTTAACAAAAAGAATTTCAGGGTATTTATGTGCATTCCTTTTGCTTGTAGGTCCACCAATGACCCATGTCTCATTAAATTGCAACATTTCAAAATTTGCGACGTTTTAGCCTAAAGTTACCTACTTCAATGTGGTACCACTTGGTCCACTACCACGAATCAATGTCAATGATATTTATATGGGGTGCACAAAATACTTCTAATTTGACATTATTGAAAGACATTAAGCCATTTAACTAGTATTCAAAACATTTTTCTAGAACCATCTAACTTTTTATGTTGTAATTGTTTTGGAACTCATAAAATGTATAAATGGCCTGATTCTAATTTCTAAGGTCTAATAAACTAGGTTCAACTTCAAAATTGATATAAATTCTTAAAATGTAATAACTATAAAGCACTTCATAGAACGTATAAGTGTTAGTGTTATATTTTAAATAGAATCTACAATATTCTTGAACCCAACACAATATATCATTTGACCTCAAAAGATCACCATGCTAAACAATTATCTATTTTTGCACGTGTTATGTAAGTGATGATTGTGTGTCGATTAAGAATGCTATCTCAAACATCAAGATGGAGAATATGTATTGTGCCCCCGTCATGAACTCATGTGTGCTTCGATTTCTAAAAAAGTTAAACGTATAAATTTATATAATTCAACGATCGATAGTTGAGGCTTCAGGGAGTGGGAGACACTAAGGAGCTTTAAGCTCGCTAGTGTGCGCAAAACACTGCCCCTGGCTTGCACTCTAAGGGGAGGCACTAGGGAAGGGTCGCCATGACTGCAACGAGAGGAGAGAGGAGAGAGAAAGTTAAATCTTGGGTTGTGATTGACTGATTCCTTTTTATTTTTTAGTTTTTTTCCACCAAAAATAAACCTACTAAATTCACACACTACCATTCTCAATTGTTTTTATGTTAGACATGTTAAGCTTATGTGACTTCAAAAACATTATAAAATCCTACATGACAATGTACTGAGAGTGCTACCACACCATCAAACCTAATAAACAAGTAGATAATACTTATCCCTAAAGATTTTGGTGTTTAAAGCATTGGAAGCTTGGGTAACTAACTAAGACCGAAGGGAGTTGTCGTCATATACATCATTATATGCCATGTTGTCTGCGGCAAACACTTGCTCGGGTCCGTAGTATATGCAAAGCCCGACATCTCAATGTCATGCTTCTCTCCCCTCTCCAACATTAAATTTTCTTACTCTATCTCTTCTCTCTTGTAACGACATCCATAAACATTGATTCCTCTCATCTTCTTCTGCCAATGTAAGTGTAGCATCCTAATAATCATAAAATTTTAAATTCTTCAAAAACAACCATTATCCATAATTGTTTACAAGAAAATCTATTGTTTCAAAAGTAAAATCATATCAGAGTATCCTAAAAGTCAATATCATGAAAATAAGAAGATGTGCACGATAAGGTCTTCGCTTTCCCACGATCATTTGAAATACATGAAACAATAAACTAAAATTGTAAGCCAAAGCTTAGTGAGTTCCCCCAAAGTACCATTACACCACATAACAAACTAGCATGCAAATATGAGCTGTCAGCCTGACTGATCGCCTCGCAAGGCCTATAGCCTATCTGGACCGCTCTACAGGCCTTCGACCTGACTAGACCGCCTCGTAGGGCCTACAACGTATTTGGACCTCCCCGAGTGTCTTGGCCTTTAGCACAAAGCAGGGCCGCCTCAACCCAACCACAATATGTCGATATATACACCAAACAAACATAAACATAGAATCAGCAAATACAGATAACCATATATATATATATATATATATATATATATATATATATATATATATATATATATATATATATATATATATATATATATTAATTAATTAATCATATACTAGCATAACGCTATCCTATAACCAGGATACATAATCTAGTGGGCCGACATTGGTGCATTTGACCCACGAGTACACTAAGGCAAACTCACGTCTCAGTTCGAACATAGGCTGAATAAATCTCTGCTCCAAATACCAGCTGTACCCGACACCTATTAATCAAAAGATTGCCCACCTTAAAATTAATATCAATTTACCCAAAATATCATTTGGTCAAAACTGATCAAAATCAACAAACCAGACGAGTTAACCCGACCATGTAGGCAGGGCGTACTCAAATGTATGCACGTCGTACTCCACTTAACCGAGGAGTCGGGATGTAGACTTTGTACGTGCATCATACGCACCTGGTCAACAACCATTCTCAAAAGAGCTTAATACATTAAATCTTTTCGTCTAAAACCAGATCTATGCCTAAAATAACATTATAAGTCATAAAGTTTCCAACTTTATGACTTTGCATGGCTAGAAGTGCTTAACACCAACAAACCCTAACTTCTTAATCCATTAAGACATCCTAGCACATGCATGGGAAGAACTAAGAGCCAAGATCACATTTTATGCTTCTAGACATCTCAAAACGTCTGAAAGGAAAACTTATATGGGCTAGAGCTTGCCATACTCATAAAGGTCAAGACTTGGGACCATAATGCTCCATGAATCAAGAATAATAAGATATAAAGAAATGTAATCCAAGTTCAAGACTTTATACCTCCGAACGATGCCAAAAGATGATGTTATTCTGGATCTAAAGAGAAAACACACACAAAAAGCTCAAAAAGACTTCAGATAGATAAGGGTTTGCTTTGGAGGTAAAAGTGGGTTGGAAGTTGATAAGGGAATGAGCCTTTGGGAGATAATGTTGTATATAAAGGCTCCATACTCTAAAAACTAGGGTTTAAGGATCATGCATGTACGCCACACGTATACCGTGTACGTCCAACGTATGTGACCTCGGGCCATAAATAAAAAAATGCCACTACGGGCCATTTTGCAACATTTCGTATACATAAGTACTAAAATACAATTAATCTTCATAATTAGGGTTAAAATTGGAAATACCTCAACATCGGAATGTTAAAATTCTCGCCCGCTTGAACTAGACTTTGTCCTTGAAGTCCGTTGCTACAAACAACTCTAAAAGATGATCTCGCATCTCTGACTCGGGTTGCCATGTCCATTCGGAACCCTTCTGATGCTGCCACTGAACTTTGAATAAAGACACCACCTTGTTGTGCAAGGTCTTTGTCTTCTAGTCCAGGATTTCCACCGGTCTCTTCACATAACTCAAGTGATCATCAAACTAAATATTGATAGGTTTTATGCAAAACAAATAAACTTAAAACCCTTAAGTTCATATGAAACCTACGAATCTATGTTTTCACTGTTGAACCAATAACTATGAGCATCAAATAAGAAACTCTAGAAACCATAGGTATATTTCAAAAATCATAAAGGGTTTAGGCTTACACACCTTGTTTTTATTGTAGCAAATAACAAGAATCCTTCACTTGTATAGCTTTTGGAAGCAAGCACCATAATTGTCGTGTCTCTAATATCTCACACCCAAACTATCAAGATGGAAGACAATAGAGAGAAGAGAGGAGAGGGGAGAATTTCGGCTATTTCTATAGAGGTATGAGTTGCCGAAAATCTAAGGCCTAAGGGTCCTTATATAGTAGCACAAGGAAATCCTAGATAACCCTGATTTCAATATTAAATTAATATTTCCAATCTGGTATTTATCTCATTCCCTATTTATACACATGGGATATTCTAGAAACCCTAGAATATCCTCCCAAAATTGTCCAACCCTAATGGTGGAAGGTTCTGGAGCCTTTTGTTCAACTATTGAACAATTAAACTTTAGACCCTACACTTTTAACTAATTCTATTCATCCTAAAATTAATTCTAATTAATTTCTGATTAATTATTAACTAAATAATAGTTGTTCTAATTAATATATTATTTTCATAATACACTAATAAACTTTTTATATTAATTTATTAATCACATAATAGATTAATGTCTTTCTCTCTCTCTTTCTCTAAAAGTCATCCTGTCTAAATGGTAGGTTTGAGGGCAACCCAAAAGGACTGTGCTACCATCAAGTGAAGTGTATAGCAATTATAGCTATAGGCCTAGACACCTAATCCAACAGTCTCCCACTTGGATAAGTATGTAACTATAGCTACCAGTACAACTTATGAATTGATCAATAAATTGTGGCTTCTAAAGACGCGACTGTACTCTAACCCAGTTAGTTATGCGTCCTAAGCTAAGTCATCATATAATCCTCCTCTCTGAAAGATATCATTCGGACATGATACATGGAATAAAATCAATCTCATTTTCCAAGACTTTGTTTCCTGATTTCTGATTGTGATGATATAGGACTTTTAATCTAACACATCAATTTAGTCCTAGCTGGGCCCAACACTATATGTCACCATTAAATCATCGAAGGGCTCAAAGATATTACTTTTTTTCTTTACGGAAAATGGAATGAATAAACTTTAACTCATATGCTTTCATCCTTTACTCATTAAATCACACATGACAATACATTTTATAACATCAAGTTACTGATGTGTTTACGCATTACCAATGCACAACCAACTTGTAAATTACAACTCATATATCCATGTTTCAAAATTATAAGATATTATCGTCTCAGAATTAATCGTGATAGAATCCATGAAGTAATTCTCTAAGCATGGGTTTATCCAATACTTAAATCTCCATTTCTAAGTACTCATGAATATTGCAGCAATTTTATTGCTATGTATAACTCCCTTAGACAATCTACAATCCAATTCATGGCAATCTTAATGCACTACTTACTTCCAAAAGTGTGACCAAATTTGAACTTTGAATAATCATATTATTCAGGAAGCAAAACATGCAAAACGAAACACAATAATAAACAATTGACAAAAGCCAGTAAACAAACTCATAAATAATTCTACATTATTTAATCACCAAAAATCAATTACATTTATTTTGTTACAAGATTCAAAATAACTATCTAACTACTAAAAAATAATATCACCTCTTAAACCAATACTCCTGGCATGCTAACTTTGCCTAATCCTACTCAGAGCCTTTGTTAAAGGATTTACAGGACTCTCTTCAGATGATACCCTCTTTATGAGAAGATGATTGTCACACCCCCGAACCAAACGACGGAAACGTCCGAGGGCTCATGTGACTTAAATTGAATATCATCACAATGAATATACATGAATCATAACATAAAAATCACCATGCATCAATATATTACAACTTACATTGTTCACATCAAGTACATTGTTTTAATATTACAAATCCATACATAAATTGTTTGATAGTTTTCAAAAGCAAAACACATTAACATACTTGGTACTTATTCCTCAGCTTACCTGTTACCTGAGAATACAAGTTATTTTGAAAAATGGTCAACATATGGAATGTTGGTGAGTTCATAAGCATATTTGATATGAAAATGTTTTGTGTAGTTTGAACGAAAACAACCCAGAAAATCCGATATTTTTTGAAAAGACCATTGTTTATAAAAAGTTGTGAAGATCTGTAAATATATGCATGATGATTTCAAAACATGTGTAATTGAAAAACTTTGTGTAACAACGTGAATTTTCAAAACAATTTTTCGTTTTTCAAACATCATAAACCATCATTCAATATTCTCAAATCTCGCGTTTAGCAAATGTCATCACAATAAAAATACATCCCAAGATCATAAAATAAATCTTCCGTCAGTATGTACAGATCATGTCGGCACCTTCCCACGGTCCTCGGTAGTACCTGAAACATATAACACAACAACTTTAAGCATAAATGCTTAGTGAGTTCCCCAAAATACCACTTACACACATACGCCCTTCCAGAACATGACCTCCCGGTCCATGTCTCAGGGGACTTCCATCCCAACCCGGTAAACCTTTCGATCCTACTCGTGTCAACCTTCCGACCCATGACTCCCTGACCTTCCGGTCTACCTCATAATGCCTTCCGACCCATAACATAATGCCTTCCGGCCTATATCAAGCATATCATGCATAGCACATACAAACAGGTAACTAATCACATACAATGCATATATCTTATAGCATATCAGACCTTTTAGTCACACATAGGTACCCTTCCAGGTACAGTATAGTGAGAAGACTCACCTCTGATGTCTCGGTAAATCACTTACTCGGTAGAAATATGATCTAGCCTCCGCCTAAACACATAAAGTAATATTCTCATAAATATAACTCTTAGAACTAGACTCTACTTTCTCTAAACACCCTTAGAAGGGTGAAAGACCATTTTACCCCTCCTTTGGCTCAAAGGCCCTCGTTGTTAACCAAACCCTAAAAGTCAACCAAAGTCAATGGTCAAACTTTGACCCAACTCGGCGAGTGCACTTGGGCAACTTAGCGAGTCCACCTGTGTCCACTTAACTCTTTAGTCCCATTTAACACGTCGAGTCCCTCCCTTTACTTGACGAGTCCCCAGGTAAGAATCGCGGGGCTACCCTGACTCAACTCACCGAGTCCCAAGAACAACTCGGCGAGTACATGCTATGCACAAGTTCTATTGACCTCCTGTGTCACACCCCAAAACCAAGAACGGCGGAAACGTTCTGGGGCGGAGGACGTCATGTAAAGTATCACAACACAGTAAATGTAAATAAGCAAACAACATCATCCATTGCATTAATTATATAATTTTAATACAAGTGTGTTCTGTACAGTATAGACACCAAAAAATAACGCATATCAAAATTATAAGATGAGTCTTGAATGCGCTCCATCTTCTCAAAAGCTGGCCTCGGTACCTGTCTATTGATGACCTGAGAATACAAGTTATTTTGAAAGAGTTTATCAGCATTAAGCTGGTGAGTTCATAAGTATTTTAGTGTCGGTATTTGTCATCCAAAAATGTTTGAACATGTATCAAGTATAAGTTTGTAAAATGTATGTAAAGATTTGTAAGTGTTTGTAAAAGTTTGAATCTCTCAGAAAAACCTATATTTTCTATTAAAGTAGCCTTCTACCAAGGCTTAACTGTTTTGTATGCTCGTTTGTTGTAAAAGTGTGTAATTTACCAAGTGTAACTATCATTTAACAAAATATAGTTTGTACATTAATGTTTAAGTGAGGTCATCACTAAAATATGTAATGGGTAAATCATTGTAGTACTGTAGTTTTGTATTATAGGAAAGACTGCTGTACTAACTACCTTAAACCGGATTTATATTAAGGTATAATGTAATAAATTGCACCATGCTATCGACTGGTAACAACGAGATAATGAATGGTCGTAATAATGGAATGACGTTTGGCACCCGCAGACCTGCAGGTCCGACTGTAGCTAGCAGCAAGGTGTAGGATAGTCAATCCAGTATAGATCTATACACAAACTCACGCTCTCTCTCCAAGAGAATTCTGGCTACAACTCGGGCCATGACATTTAAGGCATGCTCCGACACAGTGGATCACAATTGTTAACGTGTTCATGTATATGTAATGTTTCTCGTTCTAGTATAGTAGTATATGTTCTGTTTCTAGTATAGTTGTATATGTTCTGTTTCTAGTATTGTTGTATATGTCCTGTTTCTAGTATAGTTGTATATGTTCTGTTTCTAGTATAGTTGTATATGTCCTGTGTTACCCCGATGGTAACTAGCTATTGATGTACTGATAAGTATGAATATGGAAATACTTTTATGTCTATACATGTATATATGATATATAACTAATATTGAAACGACCCTCGGATGGTCACCCGAAATCCCACGAGACCACATCCAAATCGAGGAAAAGGAAATAGGGCGAATGGCTTTCCTAAGCCCTTTAAACATTACTTATATATCTATACATATATGGGCATGCAATTTTTAAGAAGTAAAACAAAGTTTAATAAAAGCATTTGATAAGTAAAAAGAGTTTGTAAAACATTTTGAAGTGAAACAGTTTGATAAACAGTTTGAACAGTGATAAAATCATTGGTTTTCTAGTTATTAATCACATGTGATTAATGTAATCACATGTGATTGATGTAATAACTGTAAGTGTTTAACTTGTATCCCCCCATAAAGTATTTAAAACATTTAAAAGCATTTCAAAGGTTGATTTAAGGGGGTATGCACTCACTTGTGGTGAGTAGATTGGATTGATGTATCCCGTACCGTGCTAGGTGGCAAACGGAGACTTGTTCACACGTACGAGCCTAGTTATCATATAATGAGCATATATATAACTAATTAGCCAAATAATAACTTAAAAAAATAAGTTGAGACACTTAGGAACATGTAAACACTTTATATAAGTGTTATAGGTCCTAATGGTTGCATCTAAGTTGATACGGGACAATGAAAAAGGGGTTTAATGCACCAATGACCTTGTATATGAGTTCACCACCCAACAAACCCCACCTTTGGAGTTTACGGTCATAAAATCCTTGAGTTTACGACCGTGAACTCCACACTTGGTGGTTTTGGGTGTTTTGAAGTGCTATATTGATACTAGAATAAGCCTAGCCTTGTTGGAATAATCCTTGAAGTAGTTTAAGGCCCTAGAATGCTCCTTTGGGGAGTTTATGGCCAAAGGACCATATCCCCTAGAGTTTATGGCCGTAAACTCCTATGGGGTGTTGGTTTTAACTCATTTAAGGCACTTGCACATGTAGGATAACTTCCATGTTTTTGCTTAAGGCTAAAGGGGACATTAGGCACTCATTTATGCCTTTACTTGGAGTTTACGGCCCAAGAGATGTTCCTTGGCCATAAAATCCCTTTAAGGGATGATTTTGATGTCATTTTCTCCCCATTCAAGTTACAAGTATCCAAGGTTAATTGTCTTAAGGCCTTAGGGGTGTTTAGGGTACACTTTGCCCTTGAAAAAGGGGTTTACGGCCCAAGAGCATATCCTTGGCCGTAAACTCCTAAAACTCTATGATTTTGAAGTGTTTTGGTGTCCAAATTAGCTACAAGCATTAGAGGGTAAATGTCTTTAAGCTTTAGGGGTGATTTAGGGCACTTATAGCCCTTAAAAAGGGGTTTACGGCCCAAGAGATATCCTTGGCCGTAAACTCCTATAACTAGTGGTTCTTGATTGATTTCTAGCCTCTAATGTTTATACATTAAGTCATTAACTAGTTGTCTAACAAGGAATTGGGACTAGGAAGCTTTTAGGCCTCGTTTTGGAGTTTACACCCCAAGAACGTTCTTGGGCCGTAAGCTCCCGGATCTTGTATTTTAGACATGTAAACAATGTTATAAAGCATATATCAAACATTAAAACACATTTAGGAAAGTAGACTCATAATCCGGGATGAAAACCCGAAGATCCGTCAGAGAGAAAATGGCTTTTCTCTAGTTGGAATTGTCAATAATGAATTAATTAAATTTAGAAATCTATTTATAGTCCTGAAATATTTTGACAGAAAATATTTTTATTCCGGAAGTTGGACTATAACATTATGAAACTTGGAATGTTCAAGTTTCACAAATCCAGGAGCATCCACTCTCCTGATATCTCCAGAAACGTAAACCCTAATGTACACAAACTTGTTCGGAAAAGTCTGAAAATCACTAAAACTGGACTGGCTTCTATTGAATAGTTATTTTTCGTACAAATGGAAATTTCGGGTTGTCACATCATCCCCCCGTTAGACGGAATTTCGTTCTGAAATTAGAATTTAAGCAAATAAGGAGTTACAAACAACTAAGCGAAAAGATGAGGGTATTTCAGTTTCATTTGATCCTCGCGTTCCCAAGTGAATTCCGGTCCTCGCTTGGCGTTCCAGCAAACCTTCACGATAGGGATACGACTTTGTTTCGTCTGCTTGACCTCACGGTCCATGATCTCCACTGTTTCTTCCACGAAGTTGAGGCTCTCGTTGATCTCGATCTCGTCGAGTGGGATTACAAGAGTCTCGTCGGACAGACACTTTTTCAAGTTAGATACATGGAATGTAGAATGTACGTTACGAAGTGTGTCGGGTAGATCGAGTTTGTAAGCTACGGGGCCGACTCTTGCAAGAATCTCGAAAGGCCCTATGTACCTAGGATTAAGCTTCCCACGCTTACCGAAGCGTATCAAGCCCTTCCAGGGTGAGACTTTGAGAAGGACTCGGTCTCCCACCTGAAATTCCAAAGGTTTTTTTCGTTTATCAGCGTAGCTCTTCTGTCGGTCTCTAGAGGCTTTCAATTGTTCATGGATCTGAACGATCTTCTCTGTCGTTTCTCGAATGATTTCCGGACCGGTAAGAGTACTGTCGGAAGCTTGCCCCCTGGCTAATTGGGTATCACCCACCTCAGCCCAACACAGAGGGGATCTGCACTTTCGGCCGTAGAGGGCTTTAAATGGTGCTGCCTTTATGCTCGTGTGATAACTGTTGTTGTAGGAAAATTCGACGAGGGGTAAATGGGTATCCCACGCTTTTCCAAAGTCAATTACACAAGCACGCAACATATCTTCTAAAGTCTGGATCGTCCTCTCACTCTGTCCGTCGGTCTGTGGATGGTAGGTTGTGCTCATGTCCAGCCTTGTTCCTAGGGAATGTTGCAGTGATTGCCAGAATCTTGAGGTGAACCTACTATCTCTATCGGAGATAATGGATATAGGCACACCATGTAGCTGTACGATTTCTCTAATGTATGTTCTCGTAAGTTTCTCCATCTTGTCGGTTTCTTTGATTGGCAGGAAGTGTGCAGAATTGGTCAATCTATCGACGATGACCCATATGGTATCAAGTCCACCCGTTGTCTTGGGCAACTTGGTTATGAAATCCATAGTGATCCCCTCCCACTTCCATTCGGGAATCTCTGGTTGTTGCAGTAAACCGGAGGGCTTCTGGTACTCGACCTTAACCTTTGCGCAAGTAAGGCATTTACTTACGAAGGTAGCAATCTCTGCTTTCATATTAGGCCACTAGTATAGCTTTTTAGGATCCAGATACATCTTATCTGAACCTGGGTAGACGGAATACTGAGTGTTGTGCGCCTTGGTCATGACCATGTCTCGGAAACCACCGTGTTTCGGTGTCCAGATCCGGTCCGTGAAATATAAGGCTCCGTCACCCTTGGCTTATAAATTCTTGTCCATTCCTCTGAGGGATTCACTCGTCACATTTTCAGGTTTCATGGATTCAAGTTGGGCCGTCTGAATTTGTTTAGACAAGTGTGAATGGATGGTTATTGACAATGACTTGACCTTGCGACCAGAATATTTTTTCCGACTCAGGGTGTCTACTACTACGTTGGCTTTACCCGGATGATAACGAATATCACATTCGTAATCACTGAGTAGCTCGACCCATCGTCGTTGTCTCATGTTGAGCTCCTTCTGATCGAATATGTGTTGTAAACTCTTGTGGTCGGTAAAGATAGTGCTTTTCGTTCCATACAAGTAATGTCTCCAGATCTTCAAAGCAAACACCACTGCTCCCAGTTCAAGATCGTGGGTAGTGTAGTTAACTTCGTGTGTCTTCAACTGTCTGGAGGCGTAGGCCATGACCTTACCTCGCTGCATCAGAACACACCCGAGCCCTTGGTTCGATGCATCGCAATAGACTACAAAGTCTTCTATCCCTTCGGGGAGAGATAGTATTGGCGCGGTGCACAAGGCTCGCTTGAGCGTTTGGAACGCTCTCTCTTGTTTCTCTTCCCAGTCAAAGGCCACGCCTTTCTGGGTCAGGGTTGTAAGAGGTTTCACTATTCGGGAGAAGTTCTGAATGAATCTGCGGTAGTAGCCAGCGAGGCCTAGAAATTGATGAATTTCAGTAGGCGTCTTCGGTGCTGACCAGTTCTCAATGGCATTAATTTTGGATGGGTCCACGTGGATTCCCTCTTCGCTTACCACGTGTCCTAAGAATTCAAGTCTTCGTATCCAAAATTCACATTTCGAGAACTTCGCATAGAGTTTCTCTGTTCGTAAAGTTCCTAAAACTTGTCGTAGGTGATCGCCATGCTCTTCCTTACTTCGGGAGTAGATTAGGATGTCGTCAATGAAAACGATGAAGAACTGATCCAAGTAAGGTCGGCATACTCTGTTCATCAGGTCCATGAAAACTGCGGGCGCATTGGTCAATCCGAATGGCATCACCACAAACTCGTAGTGTCCGTAACGAGTTCAGAAGGCTGTCTTTGGAACATCCTCCTATAGTACTCGTAACTGGTGATACCCAGATCTCAGATCAATTTTGGAGAAGTAATTCGCCCCTTGCAGTTGGTCAAATAGATTGTCTATGCGAGGCAGAGGGTAACGATTTTTGACCGTCAATTTGTTGAGTTCTCTGTAGTCGATACACATACGGAACGATCCGTCTTTCTTCTTAACGAACAAGATCGGTGCTCCCCAAGGTGAGAAGATTGGTCTTATAAAGCCCTTGTTGAGTAGTTCGTTAAGTTGACCAGATAATTCCTGCATCTCTACTGGTGCTAAGCGGTAGGGCGACTTGGCTACCGGGGTAGCTCCTGGGACTAAGTCGATTCTGAACTCGACCTGTTGTTGCGGAGGTAATCCAGGTAGTTCTTCTGGGAAAATGTCGGGGAAGTCGCTCACTACTGGAATGTTCGTTAGTTCTTTCGTTTCGAGGCTCGGGTCGACGACGTGAGCAAGGAATGCGTGGTATTCTTTGCGCATATATTTCTGTGCTTGAATACTTGATATAATGCGAAGACTTGCACCAGGTTTGTCGCCGTAGACTATAAGAGTTTCGTTAGACGGAAGGTTTAGTCGGACTGCTTTCTCGAAGCACATGATGTCGGCGCGATGAAGACTCAACAAATCCATGCCGATGATAACGTCGAAGCTATTTATTGAGACCAACATGAGGTCGATTGGGAATGAATGGTTATCTAGAGTTAGCGTACATCCTAAGTATATGCTACTGGTGTTCTCTGTTTTTCCATTAGCCATTTCTACTGTGAATTGTTCTTTAAGTGCGTGTGGTTGTTGTTTAAGCATGCGAGCAAATTTATGGTTCACGAAGGTTCGCTCCGCTCCACTATCGAACAGAATGCATGCATAGGAGTTATCAAGGAGGAACGTACCAGTCACCACTGTCGGGTCAGCAACTGCTTCCCCGTGGCCTATAGCTAGTACCCTCCTTGCTCCTCCAACATTTCTCTCTTTGGGGCAGTCCCTCTTATAGTGGCCTGTTTCGCCACATCCATAGCAAGTTGGGCTCGCGCCGGAGCCAGGGATTTGGGAGATCGGTTGTGCCGGGAACTTACAGAAACGGACGGTGTGTCCTTTCCTGTTGCAGTTAGAGCACTGCATTTCACGGCAGGGGCCGTTATGGTGGAAGTTGCATTTGTTGCACTTCGGCAAACTTCCAGCATACTGCTTCATTGGAGCAGTAGCAGCAGCAGGGGTTACAGCGGCATGCACTGCCTCAATTTGCTACTTTTTGGTAGCTCGCTGCTTCTTCTTGTCATTCCAGAACTTCCTCTTGGTGTCAGCGGGTTTGGAGGGTTCCGGGATGGCTAGGGCTGTTGTGGTTGTAGGGGTTTTCACTCCATGGTCAATGAGTCGCTGTGCCAATCACTTGGCACTGTCGAAGGTAGCGGCGTTTGATGACAGGATATTCCCCTGATACGGAGGCACTAGCCCCCATATGTACCTTTCGATCTTTTTCCCTTCAGTGGGAACCATATTAGGGTAGAGGGCCACCAGTTCGCTGAATCTGGCGGTGTAAGCAACAATGTTGGTGCCCTTCATGGTCAGGCTCCAAAGCTCCTACTCTAGTTTCTGGATCTCGCCCCTCGGGCAGTATTACTCAATCATTAGGTCTTTCATCGTTTCCCAGCCTATGTCGTTGTCCACGACGAGAGTTAGAGCTTTAACATGGCCGTTCCACCACGTAAGGGCCTTTCCTTCAAAGGTATATGCGGCATATTTGACTTTGCTCGCAGCAGGGCATGAACAGATTTCGAAGAATGATTCAGTCTTCTCGAACCATTGCGAGAGAGCAATGACTCCGCCGGTACCATGAAAGGACTTCGGCTTGTAGTTGGTGAAATCCTTGTAAGAGCACTATTTCGAGCGCACATGATTTTCAACCGGAATGGAGTTAACCGGGGTTCCACCTCTGCTGGCATCAGTAGAGTGATACTGTGCCATGGCAGTTGCCACTGCTGCAGCTACGGCAACATTTAGGGTTGCTGTATTGATGACCGGAGGTGGAGGAGGCGGTGTAGGTGTAGGGTTATTCCGGGGAGATTTGCGAGGAGGCATCTTTCAGCTATAAGTTTATAAAGATGAGAAAAGTGGTAAGAATCAATTTGTAAGTAAGGTGAGAATGACACATGGACTAACTAACCATAGCCCAACAATTGAATGAGTGTTTGAGATCATAACAAGAAAGATGTGTAGGAAAACCCAAGTGTAATGATTCTTCCCACAGAGTAGGTAGTTTTCAATAATACTGGTATTACTGATGTAACGAGTTCAATGAAAATTGACCTAACAGTAGGTCTTACATCATACCATACAGAAAGTTTGACAGTTCTTAGATTCCTAATTAGAGTACTGAAAGTTAGGAATATTTTACAGATAAGTGCTACTTAGAGCACAGATGTTAAAGGCTAATCCTTAACCCAAAAGATAATGATGTACTAGTCATCATCTAACGGCGATGAGTATTCCTCGGGAGAACCCTAAGGTCTCTCATTTGACGGACCACCTCTTGAAGGTGTTGCTCATGAGCCCTTTGACGAGCTCGAAGTTCCATGACTTCTGCTTGAGAGGCAACCAGATGTTGCTGTAGGGTTTCATTGGTTCTCTGGGTCCGTTCCATGTCTTCTTCGAGACGGCGAATGCGGACTGTGTTGAAGCCAGAGTTGGCATCAATCTCCACGACCCGGTCGATGGCTGCTCGACCTTGCTCAGCATTACGAGCTATTCTGCAGATAATGACAGGTAGAGCTCGGTCAGCAGAGCCACCATCGTTGACGTTGTAAAAGGTTCGGTCCCCAATGTATGGTAAGGGTTGACCCTGTTCGTCACTCCAATGATTCAGGTTAGCTCCCCACAAGGGAGTGGGACCTAGAAAAGCTGGTCGAGGGTTGTTGTTCGGGGCTTGACCTACTGGAGGTAGGTTGTTGACTTCGGGCTCAGAGTCTGATCCATCCGAGAAGCCTTCAGCTTGATGATCATCCAACGGAATTTGGTGTTCATCGCCAGACTCTGCTTCGAGCCATCCTACGTTGCCTTCATTTGGAAAGTACGGGTCGCCGTGATGGAATCCAGCCATTTAAATCTACGCGAGAAGAGAGGTATAAAGATATAGTATATATGTAGTTAGTAGTACAAAATACACCTATAGTATTTTAAGTTTAGGTTCTACTGATCTTCTTGTGGTATTGTTGGTAAGTTTTTAGACTTGTTAACACATCACAACCATTCTAGGGCATATGCTAATCACTCCTCCGACCAACATAGTTGATCAGGCTATGCCATTCCCAGGACTGACCATACATCCCCAAGCTTCCCTATGATATTTAACAATCGTAATACTTTTGTTCTTGTCGTTGTGACACTGGTTTTAGTATGAATGCAGACTAGTATACTTAATTAAATATTTTAGTATTTAAAGTATAGACTCTTGGTCAGAGTGTTTTAATCCCAAATGGGTTTATAGTTTAGTATATCTTTTATGGGTTGATATACTTGATTCATTATAAACAATGCTCTGATACCAATCTGTCACACCCCAAAACCAAGAACGGCGGAAACGTTCTGGGGCGGAGGACGTCATGTAAAGTATCACAACACAGTAAATGTAAATAAGCAAACATCATTATCCATTGCATTAATTATATAATTTTAATACAAGTGTGTTATGTATAGTATAGACACCAAAAAATAACATATATCAAAATTATAAGATGAGTCTTGAATGCGCTCCATCTTCTCAAAAGCTGGCCTCGGTACCTGTCTACTGATGACCTGAGAATACAAGTTATTTTGAAAGAGTTTATCAGCATTAAGCTGGTGAGTTCATAAGTAGTTTAGTGTCGGTATTTGTCATCCAAAAATGTTTGATCATGTATCAAGTATAAGTTTGTAAAATGTATGTAAAGATTTGTAAGTGTTTGTAAAAGTTTGAATCTCTCAGAAAAACCTATATTTTCTATTAAAGTAGCCTTCTACCAAGGCTTAACTGTTTTGTATGCTCGTTTGTTGTAAAAGTGTGTAATTTACCAAGTGTAACTATCATTTAACAAAATATAGTTTGTACATTAATGTTTAAGTGAGGTCATCACTAAAATATGTAATGGGTAAATCATTGTAGTACTGTAGTTTTGTATTATAGGAAAGACTGCTGTACTAACTACCTTAAACCGGATTTATATTAAGGTATAATGTAATAAATTGCACCATGCTATCGACTGGTAACAACGAGATAATGAATGGTCGTAATAATGGAATGACGTTTGGCACCCGTAGACCTGCAGGTCCGACTGTAGCTAGCAGCAAGGTGTAGGATAGTCAATCCAGTATAGATCTATACACAAACTCACGCTCTCTCTCCAAGAGAATTCTGGCTACAACTCGGGCCATGACATTTAAGGCATGCTCCGACACAGTGGATCACAATTGTTAACGTGTTCATGTATATGGAATGTTTCTCGTTCTAGTATAGTAGTATATGTTCTGTTTCTAGTATAGTTGTATATGTTCTGTTTCTAGTATTGTTGTATATGTCCTGTTTCTAGTATAGTTGTATATGTTCTGTTTCTAGTATAGTTGTATATGTTCTGTTTCTAGTATAGTTGTATATGTCCTGTGTTACCCCGATGGTAACTAGCTATTGATGTACTGATAAGTATGAATATGGAAGTACTTTTATGTCTATACATGTATATATGATATATAACTAATATTGAAACGACCCTCGGATGGTCACCCGAAATCCCACGAGACCACATCCAAATCGAGGAAAAGGAAATAGGGCGGATGGCTTTCCTAAGCCCTTTAAACATTACTTATATATCTATACATATATGGGCATGCAATTTATAAGAAGTAAAACAAAGTTTAATAAAAGCATTTGATAAGTAAAAACATTTTGAAGTGAAACAGTTTGATAAACAGTTTGAACAGTGATAAAATAATTGGTTTTCCAGTTATTAATCACATGTGATTAATGTAATCACATGTGATTGATGTAATAACTGTAAGTGTTTAACTTGTATCCCCCCATAAAGTATTTAAAACATTTAAAAGCATTTGAAAGGTTGATTTAAGGGGGTATGAACTCACTTCTGGTGAGTAGATTGGATTGATGTATCGGGTACCGTGCTAGGTGGCAAATGGAGACTTGTTCACACGTACGAGCCTAGTTATCATATAATGAGCATATATATAACTAATTAGCCAAATAATAACTTAACAAAATAAGTTGAGACACTTAGGAACATGTAAACACTTTATATAAGTGTTATAGGTCCTAATGGTTGCATCTAAGTTGATACGGGACAATGAAAAAGGGGTTTAATGCACCAATGACCTTGTATATGAGTTCACCACCCAACAAACCCCGCCTTTGGAGTTTACGGTCATAAACTCCTCGAGTTTACGGCCGTGAACTCCACACTTGGTGGTTTTGGGTGTTTTGAAGTGCTATATTGATACTAGAATAAGCCTAGCCTTGTTGGAATAATCCTTGAAGTAGTTTAAGGCCCTAGAATGCTCCTTTGGGGAGTTTACGGCCAAAGGACCATATCCCCTAGAGTTTACGGCCGTAAACTCCTATGGGGTGTTGGTTTTAATTCATTTAAAGCACTTGCACATGTAGGATAACTTCCATGTTTTTGCTTAAGGCTAAAGGGGACATTAGACACTCATTTATGCCTTTACTTGGAGTTTACGGCCCAAGAGATGTTCCTTGGCCGTAAACTCCCTTTAAGGGATGATTTTGATGTCATTTTCTCCCCATTCAAGTTACAAGTATCCAAGGTTAATTGTCTTAAGGCGTTAGGGGTGTTTAGGGTACACTTTGCCCTTGAAAAAGGGGTTTACGGCCCAAGAGCATATCCTTGGCCGTAAACTCCTAAAACTCTATGATTTTGAAGTGTTTTAGTGTCCAAATTCGCTACAAGCATTAGAGGGTAAATGTCCTTAAGCTTTAGGGGTGATTTAGGGCACTTATAGCCCTTAAAAAGGGGTTTACGGCCCAAGAGATATCCTTGGCCGTCAACTCCTATAAATAGTGGTTCTTGATTGATTTCTAGCCTCTAATGTTTATACATTAAGTCCTTAACTAGTTGTCTAACAAGGAATCGGGACTAGGAAGCTTTTAGGCCTCGTTTTGGAGTTTACACCCCAAGAACGTTCTTGGGCCGTAAGCTCCCGGATCTTGTATTTTAGACGTGTAAACAATGTTATAAAACATATATCAAACATTAAAACACATTTATGAAAGTAGACTCACAATCCGGGATGAAAACCCGAAGATCCGTCAGAGAGAAAATGGCTTTTCTCTAGTTGGAATTGTGAATAATGAATTAATTAAATTTAGAAATCTATTTATAGTCCTGAAATATTTTGATAGAAAATATTTTTATTCTGGAAGTTGGACTATAACATTATGAAACTTGGAATGTTCAAGTTTCACAAATCCAGGAGCATCCACTCTCCTGATATCTCCAGAAACGTAAACCCTAATGTACACAAACTTGTTCGGAAAAGTCTGAAAATCACTGAAACTGGACTGGCTTCTATTGAATAGATATTGTTCGTACAAATGGAAATTTCGGGTTGTCACATCCTGAGGTCAGATATGTTCCTCAAATCCATAGATATGTCTTTCCCAAGCAATATAATCATGTAAAGCTTGAAACTTGATGCTTATATATATATATATATATATATATATATATATATATACATAATGGCATCAAATGGTGATTTATTCCTAAAAATGGCCACCTAAGTCCAATGACCCCAAAAAGACTCATAAAGCTTCATGGGTTGAAGTCTCTGGACCCTTTTGAGTCCAGATCCAAGGCACACTCTCGAGAGGGGACTAAATACTCTACATATTCTTCTTGTAAAGGGTATAAAAAAAACCCAAACTCTATGAATCAACACCCAAAACTGGAGAAGGTTCGAAGGAATACCTTAATACGAAGCCTTTGATCTCTGAAGACACTAGATTTGCACTTCCTTCAGCCTTCTTTTGCCTTAGTCACCTTTTCCTTCAAAATTTACCAACAATTGATCAACAATGGCCTCTCTTCTCCTCACAAGCGATCTAAGACTCTCTCTGGGGTGTGGTAGCCGCAATGGATGACCATAATGCCTTTTAATTGGCTCCAACCCCGAAGGATTAGGGTTTCATTAAACAACATGGACTCGCTGAGTCCACTCATGGACTCGCCGAGTCCAACGCGAACCCGGATGATCAACCGCGACCCTACTTGGCGAGTCTAAGCATCAACTCTGTAAAGGAATCAGACTTCGCCCTCGAAGTCTCATTCTGCAAAGAACTCTGGATGTTGCTCACGCATCTTGCGCTCTGGCTCCCAAGTCAGCTTTGACCCCTTCCTATGCTGCCATTGCACATGCACCAAAGGCACTTCCTTGTTCCTCAGAACCTTGACCTTCCGATCCCTAATTGCTACCGGTCTCTCAACATAGTTCAGGCCTTCATCCACCTGAATATCCTCTAATGGTACTACTGCCGACTCGTCGACTATACACTTCTTCTACTACGACACATGAAAAGTGTCTTGAATCTGACTCAACTCCGCAGGTAGATCCAAACGGTAGGCTACCCTACCTACCTTCGCGATTACTCTGAAAGGTCCAATATATCAAGGCCCCAACTTGCCCCTCTTCCTGAATCGATCACTCCTTTCCAAGGAGAGACCTTTAAGAGTACAAACTCACCGACCTAAAACTCGAGCTCGGACCGACGCCTGTCCGCATAACTCTTATGACGACTATGAGCGGTCAATAACCTCTGCCTGACCTACTGTATCTGCTCAGTCATCTGAAGCACGATCTCTGTACTACCCATTACACGTTGCCCTACTTCTCCCCAGCAAATGGGGGTCCAAAACCTCCTCCCATACAATAGCTCAAAGGGTGGCATACCAATGCTCGAATGATGGCTGTTGTTGTACGAAAACTCTGCGAAGGGTAAATATGTGTCCCAACTCCCACCAAAGTCTGTGGGTGGTCTGTGGTTCTTAAATGCAGCCTCGTACCCAAATCCTCGTGAAACTTCTTCCAAAATCTGGAAGTAAATCGCATGTCTCGATCTGAAACAATCAATACCGGAACCCCATGCCGCGATACCACCTCCCTCACATACGACTCTGCTAGCCTCTCAGCAGAAGAGCTCTCATTGATAGCAAGAAAATGAGCGCTCTTCGTCAACCTATCCACAATTACCCAAATTGCATCGACACCTCTAGCAGTCCTTGGCAATTTGGTGATAAAATCCAAGGTAATTTGTTCCCACTTCCACTCGGGGATCTCCAACAGCAGCAGCTTACCATGCGGACGCTGGTGCTCGGCCTTAACCTGACGACAAGTTAGGCACCTCTCAACGAACCATGCAACATCCCTTTTCATATAGGGCCACCAATACCCCTTCTTTAGGTCCATATACATCTTAGTGGCCCCGGGATGGATCGAGAACTTTGATCGATGTCCGTCTTCCATCAAAATGGTATGCGTCCTGCCCACAAACGGTACCCAAATCTGACCCAAGAATGTCATAAGTCCCCGGTTATCGGTAACGAACTCCGATACCTGCCCGACAACTCGCTCCCTCTTTTGGTTTTCTGGTCTCGCAGCCTCGGCCTGGGACCCTCGAATGGTGGTCAATACCGGAGTCATCACTGTCAACCTCATAAAAACGTCTCGAATCGGGGCGCTCTCCGCCCTTCGGCTCAAAGCGTCGGCTACAACATTAGCCTTGCCCGGGTGGTACAGGATCTCACAATTATAATCCTTCACCACATCTAACCATCTCCTCTGGCACATATTCAGGTTGGGCTAATCCATCAAGTACTTCAGAATCTTGTGGTCCGTGTATATGGTACATTGAACCCCATACAGATAGTGACGCCAGATCTTGAGAGCAAACACCACAACCCCCAGCTCCAGATCGTGGGTGGGATATCTCGACTCATGAGGCTTCAGCTGCCTCGATGCATATGCTATCACGTGCCCCCTTTGCATAAGCACTTCCCCCAACCCAGGTATTGATGCATCACAGTACACCACAAAATCCTCCATCCCTTCCGGGAGTGCGAGCATCGGGGCTTCGCACAACTTCTGGCGAAGTGTCTCAAATGAGGACTACTGCTCCGGATCCCATGAAAATGCAACACCCTTCCAGGTCGTCTTGGTAAGTGGCACGACGATCTTGGAGAAATCCCTAATAAACCTCCGATAATAGCCAGCCAATCCCAGAAAGCTCCTGATCTCAGTGGGTGATCTCGGCACCTCCCATCTCATGACCGCCTCAATCTTAGGCAGATCGACCAATATCCCATTCCGGTTGACGAGATGTCCAAAGAATTGGACCTCACGTAACCCGAATTCGCATTTGGAGAATTTGGCATACGACCTCTTCGATCTCAGAACTCCAAGGATCTCCCTCAAATGCTCCTCATGCTATTCTCTAGAACTCGAATATACCAAAATATCATCAATGAATACAATCACCGACCGATCCAACATCAGCCTGCACACCCTGTTCATGAGATCCATAAACGCAGCTGGGGCATTGGTGAGCCCAAAAGGCATGACCACAAACTCGTAATGTCCATAACGAGTTCTGAATGTAGTCTTCTGGGTATCTTCGTCCCGAACCCTCATCTGATGATATCCCGACCTCAAGTTTATCTTGGAAAACCAAGATGCCCCTGCAACTGATCGAACAAATCATCGATCCTCGGCAACGGATACCGGTTCTTTACCGTCAACTTGTTCAACTCCCGGTAATCAATACAGATCCGGTGTGAACCATCCTTCTTCTTGAAAAAAAGGATTGGTGCTCCCCATGGTGAGCTACTCGGTCGAATAAACCCCTTCCCCAATAGCTCCTGAAGCTGCGATGATAACTCCTGCATCTCTGGCGGCGCGAGGCGATAAGGCGCCTTGGCGATAGGTGCTGCTCCTGGAACCAAATCGATACAGAACTCCACTTGTCTTTTCGGAGGCACGCCCAGCAGTTCCTTGGGAAAAACATCCGGAAACTCGCACACTATCGGGACCTCGTCAATCGAAATTGGCCTCCCCGCGGCCACTCGTGTGTCCATCACATAAGCTACAAACCCACGACAGCCTTGCTGCAAACTCTGCCTCGCCCTGGCAGCCGAACAAAACCCCGACCCAGGATACGTACCCTTGCCGTACATGGTAAGAACTCCCCCCACTAGGATCTCGTATGGTCACCAGCTGTCTCTCGCAGTTAATAACTGCTCCAAACTTACTCAACCAGTCCATGCCCACGATGACACAAACATCTCCCATCACGATAAGAACTAGATCAATCGGGAACTTGACGCCAAAAATCTCGAGCACACATCCTCGAATCACCTTGGTGGCATACACCGCTTTCTCATTAGCTATGGAAACCCTCAGGGGTCGACTCATCACCTCCCGACTAATACAGATGTGCTAACTAAAAGCCAAAGATACAAAAGACTGACTTGCACCCGAGTCAAATAATAGGAAGGTAGGTACATAATTCACAATAAAAGTACCTATGCATATCATAATATAAGCACAATATCTCAACAAGAAATTAAATACATGAAAGAATACATACCAGCCACTACATCGGGCGCCGTGCGGACCTCCTTCGCAGTCAACTGGAAAGCTCTCCCACGAGCCTTCGGAGTCTCGGCCTTTGCCGGTCGAATCTCGGTAACCCTAGCAGCAGGCATAGATTCCTGCGCTGATCCCTGGTATAGCTGAGTACACTCGGCCTTCCGATGGCCGGTCTGGTTGCAATGGAAGCAAACCATAAATCCTTTGGCGCAATCCCTGGCGATATGCCCCTCCTTGCCACATTTGTAGTAAGAACCCGATCGACAGGCCCCTTCATGACCCTTCTCGCACTTCCCGCAAGTGCGGCCCTTCTGGCCTCCCATCCTCGAATCGGCGGACTTGGTCCGCTTGGCTTCCGGCTGAGACTGAGCCGGACGCCGATCCATCCTCTGAGACTCGGCCTCCTCCCTGACCTGAGTCTCCAACTCAATCTCCCTTTTCCGGGCATTTTCCTCGAGCTCAACAAATGTCCGGTACGTCAATTTCGACACGAACTCCTGAATGTCCCTCCTCAGAATACCCAAATACCGGCTCATTCGTGCCTGCTCAATAGACACCTACTCAGGGCAGAACATCACCCTCTCATGAAACTTCCGAGTACCGGTTCATCGATTGGCACCGGTTCATCGATTGGCCCTTCTTCCAATATTTTTGCTTTTGGAAGCTTGAAGTTGATATTTCCCAAGAACATTTCAGTTCTGAACAAATGAGCCAGTTCAAAATCACATCAACAGAACTCAGCTACATAATCACTGAGAAAACTCAATGTAGTGTGGTAGGCTCTGATGCTAAGTTTGTCATTTTGATGGCTTCAGAAGTGTGTAATGATTGTCAGGATGTCGTTTGGATTGATGTTTAGGAAGTCGGTGTTTGTGATGGTGAGTTGAGTTGATTTGTTTTGGGAAATGTAGTATCGGTACAACATAGAGTTCAAGCCAAATTTTCTCAGAACGTTCCTTCCGAACCCAGAGATCTTGGTTATTCTCTTCTGAGAACATACTTCTTTCTGGGGAAGTGCATTCACAGAGTAGAAGATTTTCAATTGTTCTCTTTCAGTCTAGATGATCATTGGAGGATCATCCTCTAGGTGGAGTGGAGCAAACTTGATGTACAACTTGCCGTATGGAGAGATGGACAAGTCAATTTGATCCGAATCTTCGTTTGGAAAATCATAATATATGAATGGAATGATGTCGAAATTATGTATTATCCCTTCACAACATAGAGGGGAAAGCCCTTGCATCGGCTGAGGATTATCTTTTAAGGCTTGGATAAATATGCTTTCCTTGAGTGCTTGGTTTATTTCGTCCTAAGACCAACTAGATTTTTGTTTTGGAGGAGGTGTGGAACTGTGAACTTCCGAGATAGACTTTTTGCTTTTGTCTTGTTTCTTCTTGAGAGAGGAGAGCACATGTTGCATAGTTTTATCAATGACAAACTTGGGTGGAGAGGAAATTAGGGGCTCTTCAGGAATATCAGCAGGTTTTTGAAGAGGAGAGTCTTTATCAATAGGGGTTATTTTGGGCAAGGGAATTGGAGGCAGCATCGATTTGGTGGCTCAGAAGGTGTCAGCTGTGTTGGATAAGGTGTCTAAGTCCATAACTTATTTGGTACATACTTGACCCAACCCGACATGGTCCATTTGGGTTGCATTTCATCCCAACTATTTATGGATAATTTTATGAGAATTGTATACTTATGATTTATTAATAATTATAATTTATAATATATTAACATGAAGTCATGTTATTTAACTAGTTTTAGTCTTACATTAATTATGAATTAATTTAGAGATTAAAAAGAAGACTGATTAAATTATGGGCTATTATATTTTATGTAGTGTGGGCTAATACTTATTTGTTAATGGGCTAACCTAATATGGAAGTCCATGGATGATCCATGGAGCTTTTAACCCATGGATCCTTGTAAAGGAAAAGACATGGGTTATTAGGGTTTCACCCTAACCATGCAAACTATATAAAGAAACATATGATGCAAGAAATATGGCTCTAAGGGTAGATTCTAGTTGTGTGAGACTTAGTGGTGGCTGATTCCACAAGAAAGTGTTCACGTATATTGTAAAAGTCGAATAGAGTGTTTTGTATTGTTTTGCATTTTGTGTTATTTTACTAAGTCATCTTTTGTGCGAAGTTAAAATGTATAGACTTAGTATACTTTTTGATTGTTCCCTATAAATAGGGACTTAGGCTAGAAGTTGTAGTACGATGCCAGAACTCACTTCTGCTTAACTTTGTAATCAGTCTTTATCAATATAAGATATGATTAATATTTACTCTCTGTGTTCTTCATCTTAAATCATTCAAATCTATCTTTTCTTTTCTAAATTCTCGATAACAATTCTCATCGATTGGTATCAGAGCAGGATTCAACCTGCTTAGATCTGATTTTCGTATAAGAATCATTTGTTTTTTGAGTTACAAATTAACTCAAAATTTTCCGCACATTTTTGGTTTTGAAAATCACTTTTGATCTTTAGATTTGAATTGATTCTGCATTTGAATTGTTAAGTCGAGTAATCGATTAGTGTTTTCTGATCAATTCATTTGATAAATTCTGAAATTCATCAAGGTTTCAAGTTTTCAGATATTTTTTGTGTTCATCAATGGTGAATTTCAACATGAATTGAATGACTTCTTTCTCTCACTTGCTTGGTTCCTCAACCAAAATTCCGATGTTAATTCCAGAATACTATGATCAGTGGGCTGATAGAATGGAAGATTACTTAAATGGAATTGATGAAGAACTTTGGAAGTGTATCGATGGAACAGTACTAGCTCCTGCTAATATTCAACCAATTGGATCATCTGCTGCATCTACTGATGTTGAAGAACAACGAAATCGATTGAAGAAAAATGAAAAGAGATGCATGAGAGAACTAAGGGGTGTTCTACCTCCTGTGGTTTACAATTACATTCGTAGTTGTAAAACAGCAAAATAGATCTGGAATACTCTAAAAGAAAAATGTCAAGGTAGTGAAAAGACGAAGATCAACTCTGTGAAGCAGTGCCTAGTTGAACTGAAGGAATTCAGACAAAAGGATACAAAAACTCTTGAAAGTTGTTATGATCGTCTGAATGAGCTTATGTTTCACTGCAATAGGTATGGAATTACTAGATCTACCATGGAGTTCAATTTAACTTTCATTATGAGTCTTCACAAGGAATGGCGCGGTGTGAGCATGATGATAAAGATTCAACAATGTTTTGATACAACTACATTGAATGATCTTTACAATCAACTGAAAACACATGAATGTGAGGTCACAGAATTTTATGAAGAATCAAAACAAGCTATTGGTGGTCCTTTGGCTCTTGTTTCAAAAGTAACATAAAATGATGAAAAAGATGGTTAAGATGTAGAAGGATTTTTGATGAACTCCGATGATGAAGCAGTAGCATACTATTCAAAAAACAAAGTTAAAAAGTTTTTCAAAAAGCCTTTTAATCCACAAGGAAAGAATAGTGATGTGAAAAATGATGTAACAAGAACTGGAGGAGAAGAGAAGAAGAAAATGGAGAAAATAGAGGGAAAACAGAAAAATGCGAATGAAGAGAAAAAGTTGAAGGGTGATTCAGGAATTTATTGTCATTATTGCAATGGTGCGAATCATTTCGCAGCGGATTGCATGTTGCGAAAGAAAGAAGAAAAGAAAGAAAAAGTCAAAGATAAAGCTTACTATTCTGAAAAGATTGAAGAGTTACGTGCAAAGAACAAAGGAGTGTCTTTGGTTTCTAAGGGAGAATTAGATGAAGAAGAGAGTGGAACTTATCAGATCTGGTCTTCAGGATCTGATGATAAAGAAATGAGGCATCCCACACATGGAGTAATGTTCGCAAGTTTTGAGGATTGCGAAGAGAACATTTCTGGGAAATGTTTTATGTCTAAATCCACAGACAAATCTCCCATGACAACCAAGGTACGTGCAATTTTTGAATCTTTTAATATTCCTTTATCTGCTTATGATGCTGAAATTGTTTCGTTTGATGATACTGTGGCTTATTTTGATTCTGTTATTGTGTCTGGTAGTAATGAAGCTAAGAAATTAAATGTGCAACTTAGTGAGACACGAAGGGATTTAGAAATAAAGAAGAGCAGAGTTGAAAAATTAGAAATACAAATCAAAAATATAGATTGTGATAGGAATAATCTTTCTAATGATGTTAGATTGTTACTAGCACAAAGAAACATCTATTGTAATTCAGCAAAAAGATTGTATGCAAAATTAACTGCTTTACATCATTCTTCTGATATTAGCAAAGAACAACATAGGAAACTTTTACCTTTTCTTGAGTATGAGCGTGAAAAAGTTGATGTTGTTTCTTATGATTGCGAAAGTACAATTGCTCAGTTTGACAAAATACCTGATGATAGATATTCATATGGTATTGTCAAAATTGATGAATTTCTGAATGCTGATGAGTTGGTTGACATTGTAAATGAAAGTTTGACAAAATGTGAACAAGTGAAAATCTTAAAGAAAACTGAAAATTCAACTCTTACTTCGCAATTCAATTATGCTGATATTGATGAAAATTCTGATAATGTGAGTGAAATCAGTGAAATTGAAGAAGAAGAAGAGATTGATTGTTCTCAATTGTCGATCGTTAATATCACATCTAAGATCAAAGGTAAAGAAATAATAGTTGATTCAATAGTAGAGGATAAAGTTGATAAATCTTCAACTTCGCAACATTGTAAGTTTGATAATGTGGAAGTTGAAAGCTGGAAATCTGATGATACTAATGAAAATAAAGAAGAAAGGAAAAATTCAACTGAAACACATCAAAGGGTTGTGGTTGATCAAGTGTTTGAAAACACAAAAGAATTTGACAAAGTTTTAAATGACAAAGGCGCACATTATTTGGAAACCAACACAGTGGTATATCCAAATTTTGTATGTACTGATAAAACTATTTTTCCAAATCAAGTTTTTGTCACTACTGGAAATGCTGAGAAAATTCATCCTGAGTTCAATAAAATGATTGAAAAAGATAATCAAAAGTCCACACCTGAAGGTTTCTTCACAAATCAAAACATAGTAGAAAACAATTTTACTCAAAATTCTTATGTGTTTCAAAAACAAAAATCATTAGAAAAATGGGTGGTTAAAGGTGAAAAATCAAACAAATCTTTTGAAAAAGTTGAAAACTCAAAGGTTGAAGTGAAATTAAATTCTCAAGAATTCAAATTGATGGTTGGAAATTATTCAACATAAAATAATGTTTCAAAAAGACAAGCAAGAAAAGCAATATTCTGGCAAGTTGTGAATAATGAAAAAGAACAAATTTCAAAAACATCATCAAAATTTCAAAATAAAAACACTAACACAACTTCGAGTTTTCATAAACAAATAAATTCTGTTGACAAAGTTTCATATATTCGCAAATATGACAACAATAGAAAATTTGAGAATTCGCAAAAGTTTGCAAATAATCAAAAGTTTCCAAATGTTGACAAATTCACGAATAATTCATCAAATTTGAAGAAATTAAATCAAGTTAAAGCGAAATTTTCGCCACAACAACCACATTTTCCAAATCCTTCAATATCAACAAAAACCAAAGTTTCATACATCAAAGGAAAGATTGATGTAAATATGATCAATAATTGGTTTGAAGGGAAAGGAAAGAAATATCAAAGTGCAAAGTTTTCAGAACAAGAAATCAAAAGTGCCTTTGATAAGTTCGCAAATAATTCTTCAACTGCTAGTACATCATCTTATAATTCGCAAGTTCCGATTCAAAAATGGAAACCAGTTATCAAACATGCGAATGTTGTGAAGGATAAGATTACATTCAATGCGAATCCAAAATTATTGAATGACTATATTTCAATATCTAGAACTGATGATGCTGATATAATGGATTCAGTTACAAACAAAGTGAAAACATGGTTTTTAAGTTCGAAAAATTTGTTTCATTCTACTAATGATGGACCCAATAAGTCTTGGGTTCCTAAATTTTTTTCAATAAATGCAGGTGCTATGTGACGAGCAATATGATCCAAAATGGTATATTGATAGTGGTTGCTCTCGTCATATGACTGGAAGAAAGGAAAACTTGCGAGATTATCGAAGCTTGGAAAATGCTGGAGTTGTCAAATTTGGAAATAATCACAAGTGTCAAGTAAAAGGATATGGGAAAGTCACAAATGGACACTTCACAGTAAATAGAGTTGCTTATGTTGAAGGACTTCAACACAATTTGATTAGTGTATCACAACTTGTTGTGGGTACTGGAAATCAAGTAGTGTTTAATGAAGAAGGAAGTATCATCTCAAATGCAAAGACAAATGAAATACTTTTGAAATCCAAACGATATGGTGATATGTTTACATTGGACATCAAACCAATTGTGGGAAAACCAGCTGTGTGTTTACTATCAAAAGCATCCAATGATATCAGCTGGCTTTGGCATCGAAGATTGTCACATTTGAACTTTCGAAATATAAATAAACTTGTAACTGAAGATTTAGTTCGAGGGTTACCAATATTAAAATTTGACAATGATTCTTTATGTGCAGCTTGCGAACAAGGAAAACAACATCGAAAAGGTCATCCGATTGTCATAGATTCAAAGATAGTAGATCCATTGGAACTTCTTCACATTGATCTATGTGGACCATCAACTGTTGCAACAATAAATAAAAAGCGGTATATTTTAGTTGTTGTAGATGATTTCTCTAGATTCACATGGGTATTTTTTCTCAGGTTGAAATCTGAAGTTGCTCAGACGATGATTGATTTGATCAAGAAGATTGAAATTAGTCTGAAAAAGAATGTACGAAAAATTAAAAGTGATAATGGTTCGGAGTTTAAAAATCAAACTCTTGAAAATTTTCTCACAAACAAAGGTATTTCGCATAATTTCTCATCACCATATACTCCACAGCAAAATGGTGTAGTTGAAAGAAGAAATCGATCTCTATGCGAAGCAGCCAGAACCATGCTCACATATGCGAATCTACCACAATATCTATGGGCAGAAGCTGTGTCCACAACATGTTTTACTCAGAATAGATCATTCATTCACAGAAGATTCAATGTTACTCCATATGAAATAATCAATAATCGGAAACCTAATGTAAAATTCTTTCATATTTTTGGTTGTAGGTGCTTTATTATGAATCTCAAAGATAATTTCTCAAAGTTTCAAGCAAAAGCTGATGAAGGCATCTTCTTAGGATATTCACAGAATTCAGTTGCATACAGAGTGCTTAATAAACGAACAAGAAAAATTGAAGAAACTTTCAATTTAACATTTGACGATTACTATCTTAAACAGATTGATAGTAAATTCGATCAGAAACCAATACTTGTGGATACAAATACTCAAATTGATGATTATGAAACTAATGATTTTGATTATGACTTAATTTTTGGATTTCTTGACAGGGCAATTGATGCAGAAAATAATGCTCCTGATAATCAAACATCAGAATCCTCAAAACATACTGATGAATCCACAACAACTTCAACGTCGATAACTTGTGAAAGCACACCAAATGCTCATATGGAGGAGGAACACACAAGTGTCCATGAAGATTTTATACCAACTTTTGAGGGGGAGCATTCACAAAATCAACAAGAAAATCAAGTTGAGGGGGAGCATTCTCAAAATCAACGTGAACATAGTTTTGAGGGGGAGTATCCAAATGTAGATCATGTTGACAAAGAGCTTCATGAAACATAGACAAATAGTCTTGATAACAATACATACTTTCATGAATTTAATGATCATTTTTCTGTTGCAGGATCTGAAAATGAAGATATGCATGAAGATGCACCATTAGACTATGATCCAAATTATCCACCACTTGCGAAATGGACAAGAAATCATCCACAAGAACAGGTAATTGGCAATTTACAAGAAGGTGTGTTGACTAGACCTCAAATTCATGCGAAAAATGAGGTACTAAATACTAACCAAGAACTTTGTATGTTTAATGTCTTTATTTCGAAAATAGAGCCAAAAACAGTCAAGAATGCTATGGAACACTCATATTGGGTTGTTGCTATGCAATCTGAATTGGCTGAATTTGAACAAAACAAGGTTTGGAGATTAGTTTCTAAACCTTATGATGTTTCAATTATTGGGTTAAAATGGATTTTTAAAAACAAAACCGACAAAGATGGCAATATTATTCGAAATAAAGCAAGACTAGTGGTTAAAGGATATTCGCAACAGGAAGGCATTGATTATGAAGAAACATTTGCACCTGTTGGAAGACTTGAAGCAGTTCGCATATTCTTAGCTTATGCAGCTCACAAGGATTTTGATGTTTATCAAATGGATGTTAAATGTGCATTCTTAAATGGCAAACTCGAAGAAACAGTGTATGTTGAACAACCACCAGGTTTTGTAAACACTGAACATCCTGATCATGTTTATATTTTAGATAAAGCTGTATATGGGTTAAAACAAGCACCAAGGGCTTGGTACGCAACACTTACAAATTTCTTGAAACAATCTAAATTTAAACAAGGATCAGTCGACCTCACAATATTTTGCAAGAATGTTGGGTGTCATCTAATGCTTGTTCAAATCTATGTTGATGATATTATCTTTGGTTCAACTGATCCAGCATTGTCACTTGAATTTGAAAATTTAATGAAAAGTCAGTTTGAAATGAGCATGATGGGAAAAATTAATAATTTTTTTGGTTTAAACATAAGACAGAACAGACAAGGAATCTTCATTAATCAAGAAAAATATACAAAGAACTTGCTTGAAAAGTTTGGAATGCTTAATAGCACGAAGCTCAGAGTCCCTATGGCAGTAGGAACACGACTAACTCCTTCATTAGACATTCCTGCTGTTGATTTAACAGTGTATCGTAGCATGATAGGGTCTTTATTGTACTTAACTGCGAGTAGACCTAATATTATGTTTTTGGTTTGCTGTTGTGCTAGATATCAAGCAAATCCAAGAGAACCACATTTGACGGCAGTGAAAAATTTCTTTCGATATTTAAAGGGAACTGTTTCTTTAGGACTTTGGTATCCTGCGAAAACAGGATTTTTCATTCAAGCTTTTTCAGATTCTGATTTAGGAGGATGTACCTTGGATCAAAAAAGTACGACTGGTGTATGTCAATTGTTGGATGGAAAATTGGTGAGCTGGCAATCCAAGAAACAAACTTGTGTGGCTATCTCAACTGCTGAGGCAGAATACATCTCTGCGGCTGCTTGCACTTCGCAAATTATATGGATTCAGAGTCAACTTCGTGATTATGCAATCAACATGAAAAAGATTCCTTTGTATTGTGATTCACAAAGTGCGATTCGCATTTGTCATAATCCAGTGCAACATTCAAAGACAAAACACATTGCTGATATTTTTACAAAACCTCTTGATGAAAAATCATTTGTTAGAATTTTAGCAGGTTTGGGGATGCTTAATGCAAATTCAATTTCATTCACACAAGAGTAAATGTTTTGTTCAGAAGATGTGTTCACATTGTTCAGAGGTTAATGTTCATTCAGAGGCTTCGCATGGCTTCGCATCCATATCATTTCGCATCTGGAGTAATATCAACTTAGGTAAGTTTTACGTATATTACTTTATTTTCTTTTGAAAAATCAAAAATACAAAAAGATTTTCATTTCTTTGTATTTACTTTTGAAAAATCAAAAATCCAAAAATATTTTTCTTTGTTTTTTCAATTGTGTGCTAAGAATTTCATGCAGGGCTAACATGCGAAGTGGTCATACATTTTGTTTCTATGGGAAGGTATTAAATTTTTAAGACTAGTTAGGCTGTCCCTAGAAGCATGCCGCTGTATGTAGACCAAAAGCCTCGATATGACTCTATGTGTGCAAAGAAATCCTTAATGACATTATCACATGATAATTTGTTCCCATAAAGGCTTATATTCGCATAAGTAAAAAATGAGCTACCTTACTCTTCTAAAATGAGTTAAGAGTTTTCTGTTTTGTCCATTATAACAAAGGTACACTTCGATTCTCATCCAATCTTTTTAAACCAAACAATTCTTTCAATCCAAAATTTTTTTTTGAAAAGATTTGTCCTTGAGGTTTTTGATCAAACCAATCAAAACCTAGACAAATCACAACTCTGTGTTTGTGATCTATCATCATGAGTCCGTGATGCAAGTGAAACCCAAAAATCATACACCTTAAGGAATTGACGGGGAACTTTGTTCCAGATTTTTACGAAACCTTTGTTTCCATATCAAAATTTCGAAACTTCAAATCATATTCAATTCGCATGTGTGGTCTTGATCAAATATTCCGAACCCAGAATGTTTGATTACCCAACAAGATCTAGAACAAACTTTTCATTTGAATATGATTTCAGTGCAAGTTTCATTCGCAAATTCTCGTCTTGATAAATATTTTCCAAAACCAACTTGTCACTGACTACACTGGTCAAACAAGTAATTTCATTTACAATTTCTCACCTTATGTTAAGGTTGCTATGTAATGAAATTTCAAACCAATCCAAAATGATTTTTAAAAAGAAACCCTTTGATACTTTTCTATAAGTATTCGATTGTAATTCACGGGAAACTATACAAGCAGTTGATTATCTCTCTTGATAATTAATGAAGTAACCTTTGCCCGGGGTTTTACTGCATTCATGTCAAATTGAATTGTTGACATCACCACATTCCAAATATCTTTGTTTCTTATCTTATTTCGTTTGGCACAATTCACACATGAAATCCTTGAGGTTCTGAGTACAACCAACTCCGACTGATGATTTCGCAAGTCTGGCATATGAATTCACTTTAAATCCCAAAAGTGAATGAGCCTTGCTTCCATGCGAAGGGTTTTACCGGTTACTATTCTATAACAGATACTTGACAGGCTGTATACTCAAAATCGTTGGTATTTTGTCCGGTTTTCTAGGAGATGTGACAGTTACTTTTTGGAATGTTGTTACCTTTTGCAGTCATGATCCAACATTCAAGGTGCCACGTCGGATAACATTAAATGTATCCCGCTTCAATTTCAAATCAATTTTGAGCAACCTATAAAAGAGGGTTAAAGAACACTGAGTACGGTTACACAAACAAGAACTCTCACAAACACTTCCAAGATTCAACCTTGATCCAAACTTCAACTTTATTTTTTCAAAACCCTAACAATGGCAGCCACTACTTCCAACACTGATGAGGTTCTTTCTCAGTCTCTGATGAAGATTCAAAGCACTAACTATCAAGTTGATCCCAAAGTTTCTGCTTATCCAGAAGGGTTAAAGATGCTGATTGTTGCTCTGAAACGATCTTCTTTAGCAACTGCCATGTTCCATTCATCTCCGATTCCAATGGTATGGTTATCACGTGCCGCTTCCACGGCTTCATACAATCACACAGCGGATGTGATTACTTTCAATCTAATCAACAACAAACGAGTTAAACTGTCGAAGAACTTGTTTGTGGAAATTCTACAAATTCCAAACAACCCTCCTTTTATCAAACCTGTCAACTCCCAGGTTATTCATATGTTTAACGAAATGGGGCATCAACCGGAGTTAACAAAAATCAGTGATTTTAGAAAATCTGGGTTACCATGTATGTGGAATTTTCTTTTTGGAATCTTTCTCCGATGTATTACAGGCAGAGTAGTTGGGTTGGATAGAGGAAGAATGGAAGTATATGTCATGGTGATGGGTATATACTATGACATTAGTGTCGATTATGCAACACAGCTATGGAAGGAATTTATCAAAAGTCTAGAACATACAAATACGGAGAAGGGAATTTCGTGTGCAAGATATTGGAGTTTAATTCTTGAACACGTGTATGACAAAGAAGAAATTCCGATGCTGTCAAATGTTGAAGTTGCTGAATTTTCTTTCTATCAATTTCCCAAAGCTGTAGAAGATGATGAAGCGATCTTTACACATGTGGCTCGTATTCCAGACGCGATGCTTCACAAAGTCTCTCCCACCCACAAAATTTTGGTGAGATATATGCGAACTGTTGATACAGATGAGCCAACTGGAGTTTTATTAGATGTTGCAACTCCATCTAAAACAAAGAAGGCTAGCAAGAAACTTGCGAAGGGTTCATCTTCATCAGTACAAGTTAAAGTCATCTCAACTGAGGAACCTTCAAAGAAGTCAAAGAAGGAACTCTTACCTTCCAAGTCTGGGGTACTGAAGCAGATTCGCAAAGCGGAAGTGAGTAGTAAAGGTGTTACTATTCGCAATATTCCAGCGCCAGTATCTCCCACAAAGAAGCGACAACGAGCTGAAGACGTTGCGAAAAACATGCAACGTACAATGGTAAAGCGAAGGAAGATGGTGATTCACAATGAATCATCTGAAGAAGAAATTGTCCCAGAAACTCCACCTATCAGCACAATGGTACCTATTTCTTTACCTATCATTCCCACTTCGCAAATTTATACCACTATCTCTCAAACCAAACCACTCGAAATAGTTCTTACCAAATCAGTTACTGAGGAGGTTCCTATTTCTGATATGGTTGTCAATGTATCTGATACGGGGGCACCTATCCTGAGTGTTGCACCATCCATTTAAACAACCTTACCCATTTCATTCCATGTTACCACTTTATCTACCACTTCAAACATTTTTGACCATGCTCTTCAAAACCCTTTCACCACACTTTTCCTTTCGCAATCACCTGAAAATCCTCAACCTTCGCAACCTTCGCAACCAAAGTCTGATCCAGAAGTCGAAGGAGGTGCCTTTGGGGGGATACTTGATGATATTCCTTTTGATTCAGATGAAGAAGATATTCCTGATCATAAGCTAATGACAGGAAAACAGTTTAAAATACTAAATCAAAAGTTGAAGACCATTATTCAATCACAGGCTGATTCAGGTCGAATGTCGTCAATATCTGTCATGGAGGTTGATATCATGATCAAAGGAGCAGAAAAACGAATAATGGAGAAAATTTCTCAATCTGATAAAAACAATGAGCTCAAAATTATGTCTCAAGGCAATAATTTTAATTCTGTAGTTCAAGATCTTCGCGCAGTTACAAAAGAACGTCATGTTCTTTTTGTACAAGATGTTAAAAAGGTTCGTGAAGACGTCAACTTCAAAATTCAGGAGTTGAAGTCTGAACTTGCGAAGGATCTTCACGATGTCCACAACAAACAAGATGCAGTTCAACAGCAAATTGTGGATATTTCTTCTCAGCTTCAAAAGCTGCATAATATTCCTGTTCTTGCCGATCACAAAGCAGAAATAATGATGAAATTTGATCAGCTTATCCAGTTGGTCACTGATCAAAAAACAGCTCTTTCGCATTCTACCTCCTCTCAAATTCTTACTCCTGGATTCTTGTCTCTAAAGATTAATACTTTAGAACAAGCTATTCACAAAGCCCTTACTCCACTCACAAATTTCACTTCTTTACTTCCAAAGAGTGCTCTGCCTGTTTCCACAGGGGTGCAAGGGGGAGAAGAAAGACGAAGCAAAGAAGAGGATGCGAAAACTGTGGGAAAAGTGATATCGACTCAGCTTGTTGCTACTCTTCCAATTCCTTCAAAGCCGATTTCTGCAACAACAATCACCACAAGAACAATTACCAAGGGTATTGTTATTGGAAGAAATGAAGGTGGTTCAAGCTCAAAACCCCAACATGATGTTGTAGGAAGAGGAAAATGAATTTTATATGAAAAATAAAAAGAAGAGTTGAAAGCAGAGGCTGAGGCTGAGATGGAAAAGATGAGGCAAGTCCAGAGCATTATGAGGCAACGGGCAAGTGATCCTCCCTCCATGAACAAAGGAGATGCTGCAAAACTTTACTCTTACGAAACCATAGAGTCAAAAGTTGTGTGTAGGGAGATGTATGAGTTCAAGAAAAAGCCGAAGAGAAGTTATGATATTGCGAACTCAGATCACTGCCAGTTGGACTTCCCCATTAATGAAATGCTATTCATCAATGCACAATACAAGATCAGTGAGAAATTTGATAATCCAAATGATTATACTCAAATGAAAATTAGATTTCATGCTGTCTTGGGGAAGAATCCTGATGAAGTTTGGTCGTTAATGAAGATCAAGAAGGTTGTGACGATAAAGAAAGATATTATGTTTGAAGAGATGTTACAGAATTTCAGATACTTTGTTATCAGAGCTGACAACAAACAATATGACTTCACAGTTGCTGACTTTCCTTTGATGAATTGCAATGACTTGATTCAAGTAGCACTGATTTTGAAGCATATAGAAGAAAACAATCTCAAAGGCTCTGATACAGATGTGTTCAAAGCTGGATTTGCACATGTGAAGACTTTCATAGATAATTACTTCGATTGTCTAGCCCTTAGTGATGATGAATTAGCACATGTTGTGGGAAGGGAAGTGAAAGTTCCATGGGAGGAGACTTTGACACAATCTGCTTTGTCAAAGTATGCTGTTGGAGAAATCTGCTTAAAACCATTTGGTATGGTGTTTTCAGGCAGAGACACAAAAGGTAATCCGAAGAAATTTTTGTTCAAAGTCTCAGAGATTGAAAGATATAATTCTTCGCAATATACGCACTTCATTGTACGTATGAACAATTGCAAGAAAAATAACGAAGGAGACAAGAAGGATTTGAAGAAGGGGATCTCCTGGTATGGAGAGGTGCGAAAGGCAATTCACTCTGCAATTCAAAAGCTTCTGAGTTGAATTGTATCGACTGTTTACAAAGGGGGAGAATGTTGATGTATATTGTAAAAGTCAAATAGAGTGTTTTGTATTGTTTCGCATTTTGTGTTATTTTACTAAGTCATCTTTTGTGCGAAGTTAAAATGTATAGACTTAGTATACTTTTTGATTGTTCCCTATAAATAGGGACTTAGGCTAGAAGTTGTAGTACGATGCCAGAACTCACTTCTGCTTAACTTTGTAATCAGTCTTTATCAATATAAGATCTGATTAATATTTACTCTCTGTGTTCTTCATCTTAAATCATTCAAATCTATCTTTACTTTTCTAAATTCTCGATAAAAATTCTCATCAGAAAGTATACTACTCTCTCAAAGTTTTCCAAACGTTTGTGGTGATTTGTGATTCCATTTGAGGCATTCACACTATTGGTGCTTGGCTCTCAAACTCCAAACAATCAACCACTATCAAAAGGTATGTACTTCTACTAGCAATTTTATAATTCGTAATTCTTTTGCTATGCTAGTTAGGAAGAAATCTTGGAAATTATTATTTGCATGTATTTTAGAAGAAAACATAGATCTAAGGTTTATTAGGGTTGCATGCACACTTAGGAAGTGTTCGATTGCTCAAAACCCAACAGTGGTATCAGAGCCTAGGCTTGAGTTCTTGAATACTTGATGCAAATTGCTGAAAATCGAAGTTTATGTGCTGTCTGCACAGTAAACTCTCCGAGTCCATGAAGGGACTCGACGAGTCCAAGACAAAATTCATCCAACTCGGCGAGTTGGTTCATGCACTTAACGAGTTGGACCCCCAGACAGCATATCTTTGAGTTTTGGTGCTGGAATTGGTCTAGAATCATTTCCTTAAACTGTTTTGATCTTATAAAACCTGTTTTTGATGTGGTAATGATGATGGTGGATTAATTTCAAAGTTATAATCAAAGTTTCAGGTTTATATGTGTTCATATGATTCTTGAAATTGTTGATGTGGATGTTCATGTTCATATGAGTTTTGTTAGATCATAGGAATTATTTGCAAATTGTTTGTTAGTTAATTCTTGATCTTAATGTGTTTTAATGGAATTCATAATTTGTCCTCAAGTTATGGAATTCCAAAAGTTTTTTCTTTTAAATGTTTTTTTTAAGAAGTCATAAGTTACACTTTTGAAGAGTTTTTCTAATAAATGCTTTTATGAACTTCATAACTTGTCCTCAAGTTATGGATTTCCAAGAGACTCTTCATTAAAAGTATTAAACACTTAATTAAAAATCGTAAGTTATGAATATCCAAAAGTTTATGAATTGTTCAAAACTTGCCCTCAAGTTTTGGAATTTGTAAAGTCTCACACAAACTTTAATTCCATACCCTAGAAGTTTTAAAAGTTAAAATTCTACCCTTATACTATTATAAGATTAATGGTTAATTATTATATATATGTATAAGAACAAGTCGTTTTACCGTTAGTAGGCCTCATTCACGAAGCCGGTCTATAAGGTGGGTATATGGTTGTTGCCTATAAAATGGCAACTTAATGGGTGTTCACTCTCACCCACCGCTTGCTTGATCGGTGGAGGGTTATTAGCCGAACGGGTAGGACAATGACTTTAAATTCTCATTAAAAGTATGATGAATATTATAAAGTAACTAAATATTTTTTATTTAATTCCCAATCTTAGTTACTTAAGGAAAAATGTGAATTTGGTGCTAGCCCATGGAATTCACACTTTGTACCTTACCAAGTCGTTGGTGGAGCGTGTGTGGTTAACCGACACACTAACTTGGACTAGTAAGGATCACGAAGGGTGACTTAATGTTTTTCATAGATCAATGGAGCGTGTGTGGTTAACCGGCACATTGATTAGGTGATAATATTAAGGGCAACAAATGAATTGGTATGGTTATTCACACCTTGTTTTGTGATCCTCGGCATCCCAGCCACAAAATTTGAGAGGGCACACTCGAGATTGAAACATGCCATTGAAAAGTTCAATGAATCTCAAAAGATCTAGGAATTTCAAATCCAATTAAAACCTAATACATTATTTTGTTTTTCATGGTGGAAATTGGTGAATCGTCATTCGCCTACCTTCAAATATTTTATATCTTGGAATACGACATCCCTCTTCCAAATTATAGAATATTGTGTTAGGTCCTAGCCTTAATATTTCATATTAGGTGTTATATTAAGGACTTTGAATCAACTAACTTGATTTTCTCCCATAATAGATGTCTGGTTCAGACAACTATGATCTTCCCAAATATGTTGAAGATGGTGTCCCTCAACATCATGCTTCACTTCCTCTACCTCCTCCATTTATTCTCCCAAACTCACAAGTTTAAGGTCACTCAAGCCCTGTTGGCAAGCAAGATCTATATGTGATCACATCTTGGTGATAAAGTCACATATTGACAAGCCGGGATAGTTGGGTGTCAAAGTCTCGTGAAAGTTAGATGTTCAATCACTTTCTTAGTAACATAGTGAGTCTCTTTGGGACTACTATGAGACAAACTATGACACGAGCCTTAATGATCTTATCTATTTGCTTTGTGCTGCGGAATAAACAATGATTTGGAACACTAGTAAAGCAAATTTTATTAGAAGATCAACTTCCCAAACCTTAAATGGATATTGGCAATGGTAGCATTGGATATCTAGAAAAACATTTCTCTTCCTAATGGAAAGGGATCGGCCATAGTCAACTCGGTTGACCAAATGGTAAAGAGAAAGGCTAAGTCTGAGATAGTCTCATGTGCCATTACCAAAGGGTCTATATGTTTTATTGCCAAAGGGAGGGACACTGATTGCGAAGCTGCCATATTTACCTGAAAGATCATAAGATTGATCAAGTCAAAAAGGTTTGACTCTACTTCAGTTAAAGTCCACTGACTAACTCTATTAAGTTTCTATTTGGAGATTCTTATTACATAATGTGAATGGGTCACATGTTGATGTTTTTAAGAATCAAAGAAAAGATAGGAAGCTTAAAGTAAGTATATGTTGATTTTGATTGCGAAGGTCGGTTTCGATCGCATGGTTCGGTAATCAGAATTTTGAGTTGTTGCTTAAGAGTTATAATATATTGATTATGAATAGATAACAACAAGGTTTTCATGTGGATTGTAAGGATAAGTTTTTACGCAATGTTTTAAAATAAAAGAAAAAAAAGGGTTTTAATTTTATTTATTTTAAAAATATCCTTACAATGACATCTGTGGAAAATTGTTACTTATATGTTTCCAGTAATAGCAATATTGGAAAGTGGATTTGATTCTTTCATTTGTGGTAGTGTCTGAATTTACCAAATCAAGAACGTTTTCATCACCCAAGTTTCAATTGGACAGAAACTTGGAATCATACAAGTTGTATTGTAGAAGAGAGGTCATGAATTGTTGGATTGGTTAAAATCAAGAAGATGAGTCATACTTTGTTCCAAAACAATTCTTAAAGTCATACTCCAAGATTGTAGCCTTGAGTGACATAAGGAAGATTTATTAACACTAGTCAAATGTAAGAGTAAAATGTTTTCTACTCTTATACATTTGAGATTGGTAAGTTGTGATGTCTTGGATGAGACAAAGACCAACTAAGACCAATTGTGTGAAGTGTTAGTCTTGATAAGAATCCGCACTATCCCTTGAATATTTGTTTTGTCAAGGAATGGTTCTTGACTGGGGAAACTTATATGTCAAGGGGACAGTGGGAGCCTTAAATATCCTGAAAGAGTTTCAAGATTTAATCAAGAGTAAAACCTGTAATTTATCACTAGCACACGACTTAAGGTTTGCAACCTATCGTGTTGACATAATTCTTATTTCTGAACCTACTTCAAATAAGTTGAATTTGCATGTGAGTTATCAGAGTTCAACTTGGAAGCATTGGTGGACCTTGTGCTACCAAGGTGACAAGAAAACTAAGATTGAACAAGTTTAATCCATGTAAGGCTAAATTTGTCACTAACATTATCTTGTGATTATGGTTTTGAAAAATTCACATGGATAGGAACTCATACACTATAAAATCTAAGTGTCATAAGGTTTCTCTCCGATTCATGAAAATGATGGTCAGGAAACGCTTTCACTAAGTAGTTTTTAAGTAGATAGCAATGGTGTTATTTGCATTTTCAAAAGTCGTTAGTGGAGCGTGTGTGGTTAACCGGCACACTAACATGGACTTGTGAGAAATGGCAAATGCCTAAGCAATTGATACTATGATTACGTCATCCCTTTTCATAGTTCTGAAATTTGTTTAGACACACATGTGAGCTATCTACGGAAAGGTGTATGAATCTCAATTTCAGAAGTCCAGCAGATTTCTGGAAATATGTCAGAGCTAGTGGGAGCATAAGTGTTATGCTGATAATTATCATGTTAGTGGGAGCATGATTATTACGTTTAGTGTTGCAAGTTAGCAATGTTAATTATAGAAAACAAAGTTTCAATTCGTGAAGCTGCAGGGGTTGAAAAGTTGTTTTGCTATAATTAAGGGAGAAAAAATTATACTTCATTTCAATTCTAAAAGCTTAGATTGAGATTTTAATCATCTTTAGTCAAGGACATATATATGAACTTTATGTCTGAATGGTTCGACTTAAGGAAATTATATATATATATATATATATATATATATATATATATATATATATATATATATATATATATATATATATATATATATATATATATTGCGTTCTCAAAATTCAATTATGACTATGGCATCCCTCTTCATAGTTAAATTTTGAAAACATGGCAAATAAAAAATATTGTAGCAAAAGACTGGTCTAGTATCATGTCTTTATGTGAGACATCATGAATCGTGTCCCATATGCTTCGGATATAGGATCGATTTCATGTGCTATAATATTCATCCTTTCTAAATTTTCCAAATGCTCGGGCATTTAGAAGGGAAAAGTATAGAATTGGATATGACTAAAGTGATTAAGCAATTGTCGAGGACAATCTGAGGTTTGCCAAAGATTGGTTGCTCAAGGACATTTGGAAGTATAGTGTTAATTTTGGTAGGACAATATTGACATTTTCTGAAATGAAGTAACTCTTGTTCGGAAGTGATAGTCAAAATGGGATTATGGAAATGTCTCCATAGGTGGAAGTTATTCAATCTATGTAAGATTAGAAAACCTTAATTCAAGAAGGATGTTCAAAGCAATGTATTTTGAATATGAGACTTCCGTTCCATAGAAGTTGACCTTCTTTGGAATACTCTGTAATGATTGGTGACAAGGTTTTTTTTGTGACTTTGTGAATCATCATTACAAGAGGAACATTGCATAAAAGTTTAAAGTCTAACAGATTTTTTGGTAAATGATAGGAATCAGGGATTCTCACATCTACAATAAGGATTTGGGATTGTGAAACGAGTATCATTGGAATCATGTTCAATTGATCTACATCACAATGTAAGGATCATAGACAAACATAGTGTGCATGCTTGGAGTATGGCATAACTATTATTTAGAAAAACAAAGTGTACATGCCAGGAGCATGGGACGACTGTTGTTTTTATTCAAGTCTTAAGTTGATTGTTTGAAACATTATACAATGAATATTGTGTAATCAATATTGTGATAAATAAAAGGTGGTTCTATTTATATTCAAAAGGGTTCTGAAACCATATTGGATTCAATTATTATTGTGTTTCACTTTGCATGTTTTGACTTCCAAAATAGCTAGGTTATTCTTTCCGAATGACTAAGTTATTTAAACACTCCATAGTCGTTCATATGTTGGAAGTAGGTATGAATCAAGACTGTCATGAATCGAGTTTGTAGATGGCTAAATGGGTTTAGTCATAGCAATGGTTGCTACATCATTCATGAGTGCTCATAAGTTATGAGTATTGGAATAAACCCACGCTCACTTGTATCACTTCATGGTATTTATCTCGAGTGATCGTGAGACGGTAATATCATATAAATCTTCAAACCTAGAGATATGAGTTGTTACCTATGAGTTGGTTGTGCATTGATTGCACGTAAACACATCAGTAACTTGATGTTATAAAACGTGACTTTGTGTACAAGTCAACAAGTAGTAGAACAAGCATATGAGTCGAAGTTTATCCGTTCCTTCTAGAAATAGAAGCGATATCTGGGCCCCTCGATGATTTTGTTGTGACCTATGTACCGGCCGGTCAGAACTAAATTGATGTGTTCGATTAAGTTCTTTGTCAAAGAAATCGAAAATCAGGAAACAAACTGCTGGACAATAAGTACGATGTTGTTCCATGTATTTGTCCAACTGATATCATGAGAACAGAGGATTATATGATCAGTTATCTAAAATGGTGCTTCATAGTTCAACAGAGTTTTCGAGAGCTACGATTGTTGGTTGGTTCCTGAAGTAACATACGCAAATATAGTTATTAGACTTATCCAAGTGGGAGTCTGTTGGATAAGGTGTCTAAGTCCATAGCTTATTTGGTACATACTTGACCCGACCTGGCATGGTCCATTTGGGTTGCATTTCATCCAAACGATTTATGGATAATTTTATGATAATTGTATACTTACGATTTAGTAATATATTATAAGTTATAATATATTAATATGAAGTCATGTTATTTAATTAGTTTTAGTCTTAAATTAATTATGAATTAATTTAGAGATTAAAAAGAAGACTGATTAAATTATGGGCTATTATATTTTATATAGTGTGGGCTAATACTCATTTGTTAATGGACTAAGCTAATATGGAAGTCCATGGATGATCCATGGAGCTTTTAACCCATGGATCCTTGGAAAGGAAAAGACATGGGTTATTAGGGTTTCACCCTAACCATGCACACTATATAAAGAAGCATATGATGCAAGAAATATGGCTCTAAGGGTAGACTCTAGTTGTGTGAGACTTAGTGGTGGTCGATTCCACAAGAAAGTATAGTACTCTCTCAAAGTTTTCCAATCGTTTGTGGTGATTTGTGATTTCATTTGAGACATTCACACTATTGGTGCTTGGCTCTCAAACTCCAAACAATCAAGCACTATCAAAAGGTATGTACTTCTACTAGCAATTTTATAATTCATAATTGTTATGCTTGCTAGTTAGGAAGAAATCTTGGAAATTATTAATTGCATGTATTTTAGAAGAAAACATAGATCTAAGGTTTATTAGGGTTGCATGCACACTTAGGAAGTGTTAGATTGCTCAAAACCCAACAAGCTGTTAGCTTAGTTTTTTCCTTTACTACTTCAGGACGTCATTGCAGTACATCAACTATGGATGATTTCCATGATACTATAGACCATATCCATTGCTCTTCCTCGGAAATAAGTTCAGATGGAAACTTTTTGGGAGCTTGAATTCCTATTATTTTGTTGGAAATGTACTTTTCATCTTGATCATCATCTTCATCACTTGAAGGAGTATTAGTGGGAATGATATAAACTGAGTCATCATCAAATTCTTCTTCGTCTCGGAGTTTGAAATTCTAAGACTGACTTCCATGGAATGGATAGATTTCTCCTGTTAGGCCCTTCTCCCCCTCTTTCATCGGATGACCCAACAACTGAGGCAAGCATTGTAGATTCCTTGAGCTCCAATAATCGTTCAATCTCCTTTTGGAAGCTTTTATTCATCTGCAAGGTTAAAGAATCATAAGCTTTATCTATAGGAGCCTGAGCTTTCAAGGGTTCGAAGAGTTGGCCGAGAATGGAGAGGATTTTATCAAACTTTTAGTTGGAACACCCACAATGTTCCAACATGCTCTAAGAAGTTTGATTAGAACTTGTTGGATAATTAAGTTCATCTCATCTTTTTTTTTTTATCTCCTTTTCCAATCATTGAATTGCTTCTCGTGACGAACATGAGTCTGTTTGATCAATTCATTTGTAGCATTGATCATGTCATCCATAACCTTCATCATGGTTGTGATGGTGTCAAGATAGTGGTCAAGACCGGCGTTATACTTTTGTTCAACCTCCTCGATGATATGCTTGAGTCAGAGGGAAATTAGTTGATCCAATTGGTCTTTGTGCTCTTCTTCCGAGGGACCAACTTTCATGACTTCATAAAGGGAGAGCAAAAAGGCATCTAGCTTGGAGTCAAGACTGGACATATTTGCATCAACGTTGGCGTCAAGACCAGCTACGGAGGTTGCAATTGATTCAACCTTCTTGATAGCTTTAGAGACATTGTCTCGGTGTTCCAATAAGGCAAAGGGATCAACATTATTTCCAGATGATGATCCTATGTCCGAGGTGGAGTTTCGAGACTTGGCTTGATCACCTTATTGATTCGCTAGAATTTCCGAGGGGCCAGGATATGTTGCAATTGTTGTTTGATCATGTTTGGGAGGAGTGCATACGGTTTCTCCTCCGAGGTGAAGGTGAGATTGATCATTAATTTTTATTTCTTCATCGACAGGCTCCGATAAAGGTGAGGAGAGGTAGAAATCGTACAATAGCAATGATGATGATGGTTTCTACAAAAGATGAAATGATGAGAGCAATGGAGGTGAAGCAGTCGTGGCACTATCATCCTCAGACATGACATCGCTTGATCCTTCTTCAATTAGATCTTGATGGAAGGCATCATTGTGTGGACATTTAGGAGGATCGTCTGAGATGGGATTTTCTTGTTGAGTTTGTCCCGAAGCAAACTCCAGATCAGTGACTTCATCTGATGGAGCAACAAATGGAACGTCGCTCTCGATTGCTCTATTCCGCATCGAGATAAGAGTAGCTTCAACCTGTAATTTTGTATGCTCAGGATGCCTTGTATGTGCTCTGGTAACAAAATTTGACCAGGGTGGATCATTAGAACCGAGTCATCCTGTACCTTTGGTAGGTATCAGACCAGTTGCAACATCTGAGGTGGGAGGGACAAATCCCGCTTTGGAATGCTTGGGATCCATGACAGGGGTCTCAGATTGTGCTTGTGCGCAAAGGGGGATTTCTGAAATGACTCGTGGGCTTGTTCTAGGGGTGCAAGAAACTATGGTCAACACTGCCATCACCTTGTTAGGAATGTGATGGTGAATTATGAGGAGACTCCCCGTGAGTGTTTATTGTGGTATTAAAACTCCGAAGGGTACTTTGGAAGAGTGGGTAGGATGGGTAAGAGGATGGTCAGAGTCAGCCTGAATGTCTTTGACACATTCTTTTTGATAGGAAGTTTAAACTTTGGTTCTCTTTTTAACCTTGGATTTTGAAGGAATAGACTTCCTTTTAGCATCTTTCTTCTTTTTGCCTCTAGACACGACTGGTTTGGCCACAACTGAGGTGGGCTCAACGGTGACCGGGGTAGACTGTGTATGGCTATTTACAATCGAGGTCGCCAAAAAGGGCACTTGGATGGCAGAGTGGCCAACATATGTTGTGGCAGTCTTCATGTGGGACCAAAGGTAGATTGGTTCAGAAGTCTATAAGTTTCAATAGCCTTAAATGAAATAAATACCTCTTTCGAAACAGTGTCGAATGGGATGGGTTCCTTCCACATCTTGTACAGTTATTGAATGGTGAGTGCCTAGAATCTTAGACTCGAAATTTCAAGCGTCTTTCTTGTGACAAAGAACTTCCGAAAGTCTTGCCATAATACTCCTGTGATTTCGACGACATTTGAGCTTTTGGAGTATATGCTGTAAACAACATAGACCCAGTCTTTTCTCATAGTGTTTTTGTTGCCATGATTTCCATAGAGACCTCGAAGGATGAGGTGCATCAGAACAGTCCATAACCCAGGAACCACCGATTTCTTGAACATTTTGGCCTTGAATTCTCCTTCATAGCCAATGTTGTTAAGGAACGACTAAAATTCCTCAAGAGTGGGTTCTTGAACTCTGAAACCTTTAGGGATTTAAAGCATACTAATTGCATGAAGGAAGGTCTTCTTGTGTACTGGAACAATGTGATCTCCAAAAATCAATGTTTCGAGTACATCTTCTTCAAGTGTGACATGTTCAAAGGTTGTATGAAGAAATCGAATAGGAAGGGATGGATCAAACATCTTTGTGAGAGGAACGGTGATGGGGTGGTGACCAATGAACTCAATCATTAACTTTATGGACTCGTCATAGTCCATGGGATCCAATGAGAATAGCTCAGTGGTATCCCTGATAAAGGGTTCAGTTGATGAACTTGAAGTAGACCGTTTGGATGGCTTCTTCTTTGGAACAATTTTAGAGACTTTGGGAGTGGATTGAGAGGAAGCCATTGATATTGGTTGTGAGAGCTGGAAGAGCACTGATTTTGTAGAGAGAGTAAAAAGGGAAAAGCTTTTTGTGAGCGTAAAGTGAAAAATAGGGTTTTGATGGGGTTTATATAGGTTAGAGAAATATAGGTCGGATAAAGTGGTGAATGGGTCAAATCCAGATATTAGCATGGACCGTATTAAATGTGTTGCACATTTGGAAAGAATTGACCTGCAAGGATGAAAATAAACTATGGCCAGATGTGCAAAATAGAAACCAACAGTGATTGACAAGATCAACACTTTATTAAGACGTGTGCATAAAAGGTTGCGATTTTCTAGGATTAATGCATAATCATCATTAAAAAAATATAACCATTTGGGTTATTGAGAAAAACGTTTCATATTTACTTAATGAAAAAACTTTTGAACTTCTTTGAAGTGAAAGATCTCAGAGCATGAAAAGATGTCCGAGATAGATTTGAAGAGTGATCTCCGAGCAGACAGGGTCCGAGATGGATTTATGAAAGAGGATCTCGGAGCAATAAAGTTCCGAGAGAAATTGTCATAAGATACTTTCAAGTTTGAGAATATAAGTGCTTTGTACATAATATAGAGTATGAGATTGCGTAGACTCGTACTGAATATTAGAGGTAAAAGAAAAAAAAGATATTAGTGGACACTTGTTAAACATATTTTGAAGATCCGAGACAAGAAGGATCTGATGTCGAACATAGAAGTGAGATGAAAATTCAATACCGTTTCGGAGCTGAATTGTCAGATGATGTTCTTACCATATTTATGAAGTAAGTTCCAAGGAGTGATTAGCAAAATACCAATGTAACTATATTGGTCATCAATGTCAAATGACAAGTTAATTTGTACAACATAAAGCTAGAAGAGGTGGTCAAACAAAAAAGACAAGTGAAATGATCCTAATTAGTTCGAGAGGGAACAATTTTGAGATGACAAAGAATTGTCTTTGAAACTATTTCACTTTCTGATGTTATCATATGAGAGTGGAAACGTCTTGAAAGAACTACGAATTTGGCATCATCATACCTATTTTGTTCTGAAAACCATTCAATTTGGTTTCGTCTAATGTCTTAGTAAAGACATTAGGAATCTCATCATCAGATGGAAAAAAATAAGTTTGATGTTACCATTTAACACATGATCTGTAATGAAATGGTACCATATGTCAATATGCTTCGCCATAGAGTGTTGAATTAGATTGTGTGAAATAGCAATGAGACTTTGTGAATCACAATAGATTGGAATCATTTGAAACCGTTAACCATAATTCAAAAGCTATGATTTCATCCAAAGAACTTGAAAGGTGCAACTAGCAGCAACAATGTATTCAGCTTCAGCTACTGATAGAGCAATGCATTTTTGCTTCTTAGATAACCACCTGACTAGGCTTCCACCCAAAAATTGACAGCCACCAAAGGTGCTTTTCCTATCCTGTTGTAGACCACCATAGTTTGAATCGTAGTATGCTTGAAAGAGGAAACTCTCATTTGCTGGATACCATATTCTGAGATTCTTAGTACCTTTCAAATATCGGAATATTTTCTTTAGTGCCAAGAAATGAGATGTTTTTCAGATTGACTTGAAATATAGCACACAAACATGTGGAGAACATGATGTCCGGACGACTTGCTGTTAGGTAGAGTAGTGATCCAATCATTCCACTATATTTTTTTTTCATCAACAACAAAACATGATGGGTCAGATAAGATTTGTGTCCAAAACTCATGGGTACCTTGGCATAGGCACAGGTTTCCATTGAGTATTTCTTGAGAAGCTCGAAGTTGTACTTTTCTTGGTGAATGAATATTCCTCTGTTGGTTTGCTTTACTTGAAGACCAAAGAAAAAACTTAATTCACGATTCATACTCATTTGGAACCGATTAATCATTAAATTAGCAAAGTCGGCAACCATTGATGAATCCATGGATCCAAAAATGATGTCATCAACATATATTTGGACAAGCATGATATGTTTTCCATTCGACCTTCGGAACAAGTTCGGATCAAGAATACTTCTTTGAAAACAAGAACGCTTGAAGAAGTCAGTGAGAGTCTCATACCATGAGCGAGGAGCTTGCTTTAGGCCATAAACAACTTTTCGGAGTTTGTAGCGGTAGTTAGGATATGTGAGATTCTCGAAACCGGGAGGCTTTTGGAGATATAATTTAGTATCTAGTTCACCATTAAGAAAGGAACTTTTAACATCCATTTGGTAAACCTTAAAGCCTTCATGAGTTGCATAAGCAAGAAAGATTTTGATGGCTTCAAGATGGGCAATAGGAGCAAAGGTCTCATCGTAGTCAAGCCCTTCGATTGGTGTGAAGCCTTTGGGCACCAATCTTGCTTTATTCCGAATGATTACTCCTGCATCGTCTAGTTTATTTCGAAACACCCATAGTATACCAACAATGGGATGATTTTGAGGGGGAGGAATGAGAGTCCATAATTCATTTCGATCAAATTTTGCCAACTCTTCCTGCATGGTTGTAATCCAGTCAACATGTTCTATTTCTTCCTTGATGGTTTGGGTTCAACCATTGAGATGAATGCCGAGAAATGACATTCGTTTTGGATATTTGTGGTAGAACGAGTTTGAATGCCGGTCTTTAGATTTCCAATCACTTTGGTTTGGAGGGTGATCCTTGGTCCAGATGTGTAGTCTCGTAAGTTCTTGAGCACTAGAGGATCCGATATCAATGATGAGGTTATGTTGCTCCCCCTGAATAATTTGAAATTCCGGATGATGCTCCCCCTGAATTTTGAAATGGACACATTTACGTCGTCCTTAGGTGGGAAATCAAAGAAATTTGTATCACCATTGTTGTTGATCGGAGTGGAATCAAATTCAAAAAATTGATCTATTGTATCTTGGAATCCATCCACATATGATTCAAGGGAGGGTTGATCATTCACCCCCCTCAACCTGAGAAGGTTGAAATGGTTTGGAATCAAATGGAAGAAGAGTAGGTGTCATACTTGAAACATTTTATGAAACAGGAGCTTCAGTTGATGAGGTTTGTCTTGTTCGAGATTCTGCATCAAGAGTTGTTTCAGAAGGTTCGAACAGAGTTTCAAAGTCAACTTCATAATTTTTTTGTTGGTTTGGACATCCTGATGTTGGAGCATCGGAATCCATGATGTGGGTAGTAACATAAGTTAGGACAAAATTCCGAACATAGGTGTCATCAAATGTGACATCAAATCCTTCTTTAAGAACATGAGTTTGATGGTTCAGAACTAGGTAAGCTTTTGATTTGGCAGAGTATCAAAGCAATATTGCTTCATCGGCTTTGGGTTGAAACTTTGTAAGCTGATCACGATTGTTTTTGATGAAGAATCTACATCTAAAAACGTGAAGGAATGAGATACTCGACTTAGGGCTGTTCATGGACTCGTAAGGAGTCATATTGTGGCGTTGAGTGATGATACTCCGAATTTAAGTGAAGCAAGCAGTTGACATGGTTTCGGCCCAGAGATAGAGTGGAAGATTTGCAAAGTTAAGCATGGATCGAGAAGCTTCATCTAATCTTTCAACTACACTGTGTTGTTGTGGAGTATAAGGAGCAGAGAAGTTGTGGTCAATTCCTTTCTCGGATAGGAATCTTTCAATGGTGACATTGGTGAACTCCGGGCCATTATCACTTCGGAGTCGATGAATAGTCAACTTTACAAGAACTTCAATACCCTTGATGAAGGTAATAAGTTCTGAGGCAGTTTCTGACTTTATGCTGAGGAAGAAAAAACAAGTGAACGTTGTAAAATCATCCACAATCACAAGAATGTATTTCTTATGATGTAGACTTTCTACCATGGAGGGTCCACATAGATCAATGTGTAGCAGTTCTAATGGTTCCGAGATTGATTTTTCAATGATGATAGGATGAACTCTCTTCGATTGCTTTCCACATTCATAGGCAGCACATAGATGGTCGTTTTTAAACTTGAGGAGAGGCAAACCTCTGACCATTTCACCGGAGACAAGATCGTTCATATATCAAAAGTTTAGATAAGCAAGCCTTCGATGCCATAACCAACTAACATCAAGGACTGCTTTTGAGTGAAGACAGAGTTAAGGCTTTCCAATGATCTTATTGATGTCGGGAGGATACAACTTTGCGATCGTCAGAAATGACATAGTTGTGTTTCTTACAGAATTCAACTCGTCGATTTGTGTCGATAAGTTAAGCCACACTGATGATGTAACGGCCCATAAATTACAACTAAAAATTTCTTTTAAAAACGTTACTAAAACAATATTTAATAAAACCGCATCATAAGTCATAACATAATTTCATAGTATTAATCAAAAACATAATCTTATTATCAGAGTAAACATTCCCAGGCTAACTGACTATGGTGTGTGCACTGCAACCTCTCCGAACTCATCTTTTGAAAACTGAGTACCTGAAACCAAAAACTGAAACCGTAAGCACGAAGCTCAGTGATCTACCCGAAACTACCACATATCATACAATAACATATAAAGCACATACTGGGCCTTTCCCACTGCATCGGACTGAAGTCCGGACTAACTGGGGCCTTGCCCCCTGCATCGGAACGAAGTCTAGAAACTGACTGGGACCTGGTCCCCTACATCGGTCCAAAGTCTGGACTAACTGGGGCCTTGCCCCCTGCACCGAACTGAAGTCCGGAAACTGACTGGGACCTTGTCCCCTGCATTAGACCAAAGTCCGGACTAACTGGGGCCTTGCCCCTGCATCGGACCGAAGTCTGGAAACTGTCTGGGACCTTGTCCCCTGCATCGGACCGAATTCCGGACTAACTGAACATAACATAAACATATCAACAAGCATGAAAACATATACTACATACTGCATCGAGCCGTAGCTCGGAACACATAACACATAAATCCGGTCTGAGCCATGAAGGCATCAAACATACTGGCTACTGCATCGGACCGAAGTCCGGAAACTACTACTAGCTAAACGGGCCGGCATTGTGGCCTTGGACCCCTTCCTACTGGAAGGAAACTCACCTACACCACTGAAGTTCTTGCTGATACTCTTCTGACTGCTATCAGGCAACTCTCAAACTGCTGCTCCAAAAACTCCCCGATCTACTAATACAAAATATAACACTTAGTCTGACAGTCCTCCAAAAGTCAACTAAGTCAACTGTTGTCAAAGTCAAAGTCCTGGTGAAAGTCAACCTTCCAGGTTGACCCTACTCGCCGAGTCAGCCTACTGACTCGCCGAGTTCATAAGCTCAGAAACCCCTTTCATTAGCGACTCGACTCGCCGAGTCTACTAATTTCCGAGTCCTGACCTGTCCAACTAATTGAGTCCCCACTCAACTCACTAATCCGAGTCTTAACTCGAAGGGTTTGGGGTTTCGCGACTTGACTCGCCGAGTCCAAGAACAGACTCGCCGAGTCCAAGGAAATCTTCAACAGACTCGCCGAGTTGTTCATCCAACTCATCGAGTTCATCTCCATCTTCATACTACTCGCCGAGTCCACTCGAAGGACTCGCCGAGTCTATTCAGTCCTTCAAACATTCAGAGGCTTTCCAGTCATGCATGGACTCTAAACTGCAGATCCACTCTTCTAAAGCCTATTCCTCACGCAAAGTGGCAAACTTTACATGTCGCTAAGGAGATCTAGGCTCAAAACACTATAAAATAGGGTTTAAGACAAGGAGGCTTTACAATCAACCCATATACTTATGCTTTAGGATTCTCTAGGCCAAGATACAGTTAGATCTGAAGTAGCAACTTCAGATCTGGGCTTCTAACTCGAAATGGTTCTTAAACTTGCCCTTAAAGCCGCAAATCTCATGATAAAGGTTGATCTATATGAAAAAGAGTGAAGGTGGCGACTCATTACCTTTAAATGCTCTAAAAAATCCCACAAACTCTGGATCTACTGCCACTCCTTGAATCACCAATGGTTCCCTTCTACCTTCTTCCTTTAAATCACCCAAAACGGCAAGAAAGCTTGAATGTGCTACAATGGAGGCTTAGGGTTTCGTATTTTGGATAAGAGAGGCTACAAGGAACCCTAAGGGAGAGAATGAGATGCTTAAATAGTGCACAAAGTCCCAGATTTAGGGTTCCCCTCTTCAGAACGGACTCGCTGAGTCCTCTTTGCCGACTTGCCAAGTCGGTCACTTAATCAATCCCCTGGATGATGCTTTAGGTCAGCTACATATGCCACGTTTGATATAGAGAAGTTTCCATTGGTGAGGATTCCATAACCTCAGATTTGAGAGTTGGAGTTGTTGCTATACGTCACATAGCCAACATTCGATGAAAGTTTAAGATCTCGCAGTAAATCTTTCTGCCCCGTCATGTGCATGGAACAAGCACTATGAATATAATATATTGTATCTTGTCCGAAACATAGAGTGTCTACAAGAATTAGTGAAGTTTGGAGTTTTTAGGCCCCGAGATAGGTTTTGGGACTTGGGTACGTGCTTTAGAATTTGGCAGTGACTTTTTAGTAGTAGCTGTCTCCGAAGACATGTTCTTAGATCCTTTGGGAAAGAATCAAAATGCTTAGGTCTTCCGTTAATCCAACAATCATATTCAATTGTAGACGTTTTCGGAACAACTTTCCTCGAACCGACTGTTTTTATAGGAATCATAGTATTACTTGAGATTGCAAAATGTTTTTCGACACTATTGAGTTTCCACTCAAACTTTTTTTTTTTGTAATTCTGTGAAGAAGTTTAAGTGACAGTGTTTTTGACAAAACGTTCTTTGTTTACTGTTTTTGATGGTGCACTTGGTTTTGAAAGTTGTTGAGGTTTAAAAAATATACCATCAGATTTAGCAATGAAAACATAGGAAACAGTCCGAGGAAAATTATTATTTGTGGGACAAGTGTCAAGAATCTTTTATGGAATGGGACTGCCAATTTTTTTTTTCTGAATAACTGGACTAGGAATGTTTGATGGCCTTTTGTGGATTTTAACAGGCGTAAATGTTTTATGGTTCCTAGGTTCCAAACTCGTACTTTGAGATACTTTCTTCTTAGAGTTTTCAATGAATCTGGAATCTTTTCTAGACCTAATTTCCTTTCTGAGAGCATTTTTGGCTTCTATCTTACGATCAACATTATCTTTTCTATTTAACATAGGTTTCTTCCTGGAGTCAGATGTTGACTTGGAAGTTTGGCCAACAGGTGGATTGTTAAACTTGGTTTTGATTGGAACTAGGATGGTTTTGGAAATCACTTGAGAGTTTGAATCACATGAATCAGATGAATTGTCACTTACGGTTTCTACATTAACGCCATTATCTAAGGATGCCCAAACAAAGGTTGATTTTTCAGAGTCACGTCCAGTTGTTTCCGGAATAATTTCCTAAACAAGGAAATTGTTAGGAGGATTGTGGTTCGAAATGTGAACTATAGTGTTAGGAAATTTGGGAGAAAATTCCTAGGTCTAACTTAGGTCCGGCGTATTAGAGGCAGAAGACGCGTGGAATCAGGACACTTGACAACTGTTGGATGAAACTCAGGAATCAGGGCTGAAATATTGTCCAAGGTCACATGAAGTGGTGACAAAGGTGAGATAGGGGTCTCCGATTGTTTGTGGTTCGGAATGTCTCCCATAAAAGTTAGGTTCTTTAATTCCTTCAAGGGATGATTAAATTGTTTCGGAAACTTGCTTCCAAGACCAGGTACTTTGGACGAAGGATGAAGAAAATTATGAGTCATTCGTTCATTTGCTTCAAGAATGTTTATGGAATTATGCAAGGCATCTATTTTGGCATTCTAACATTTGTTATTAGAAATTAAAAGATTTCTTTTAGAATAAATTATTTCACATTTGTCTTTAAGAATGATACATTCATCTTTTAACATTACAAGTTCATGCTCTAAAGACTCTATTTCAAGCTTCTTATCCTCGAAACGTAATCTAAGACGACTTAATTCACTCTCCATCTTCTCACTAGCTTTTATGGCAGACTCATAGGCTTTGTAAATGATGTTCATATATGATTGGATCAGGGTTAGATTTTGTTCACAAAGAGATAAATCAAAATTATTACCAGTAATCATAGATTTTACCTGTTGAACGATGTTTCTTCCGGGTGGGTGATTGGTAGCCATGTAGCAATAGTTTGGTTCAGCATCATCATCATCTTCGTCGGATTCGGATGACAAGTAGCATTCATCACATTTTATGGTTTGTCTAGCCATAATACACATGTTTTCTCCAATACTCACATCATTATCATCTCCAGATGACCAGTATCCTTCCACATCTCTCTATAAAATGATAACGAAAGCCTTCTTACTAGCAAACATTTCTTGAGTTCGACATTCATAGTATGTTGAATCTTTGATCTTTGGTTTTTGTGGAGATTCAGCTATGTAATCTTTGGCAAAGTGGTTTGCATGACCACACTTGTGACAAACAATTTTTGGTTTATCTGACTTTGGAGTCTCATAAGATTTTGAGGAGTGAGCTTGTGTAGGAATATCTGGCTTATATGCAGGTGGATTTTCAGAAGGTTTAGGGTATGGTTAGGGATTACTTTGATGAGGATCTTGGAAATGGTTATGGTAGGGTTTGTGAGTGGGATTGAAAAGAAATTTGTATTTCATGCAGATCAATCTTTGGCAAAGTGGTTTGCATGAACACACTTGCGACAAACAATTTTTGGTTTATCTGACTTTGGAGTCTCATGAGATTTTGAGGAGTGAGCTTGTGTAGGAATATTTGGCTTGTATGCAGGTGGATTTTCAGAAGGCTTAGGGTATGGTTGGGGATTACTTTGATAAGGAGCTTGGAAACGGTTATGGTACGGTTTGTGAGTGGGATTGAAAGGACATTTTTATTTCATGGAGAGCAAAGAAAAAACTTGTTAAAAACATAGTTCAGAGTCCATTGCTTCTGGATCAAGGTCTCCATCAAGCTGGTAGTTTTAAATAGCATAAGCAGATAAAGTTGGTGGAAAGGATTGAACATGTGGGATAGATGGGATAACGGCTTTTAAAGGGTCCGAGACAGAGATGTTTAGAACTTAGGGTTCATAGGAACTGACAATAGCTAGAGGACCTCCTGAGAGTTCTCTTAGGGATTGTGCAAGATTTGATTCATGACCTTGAAGCTCGTCAAACAGTTGATAGAGCTTCAGCTTCTTTAATGATCCATTACTCTGAAGACGTGATTTCACATTTCCCCAACCCTTTCCAAGACTATTAATGAACTTGAGGTTGTATTCAAGTGGAGTTTGGACTACTCCATGAGTTATCATGTTGGAGACAACGATTTGATATTTGTTGGAAACCGAGGCAACAGATTAACCAAGAGTTGTAGTAAAAGTATCGAACTCATTTACAACGAAAGTTAAAATATTATCCTTCATATTTTCTGATCCCCCAAATAGGTCTTGAAGTGTGTCCCAAATCTACTTAGCAGATTTGCACAATGTAATGTGCTCAAAGAGAGAAGGTGGAACACCAAACACCATTTCGTAGAATGTAACTTGATTGCATGCAGTTTCGCGATGTTATCAGCAGTAAGAGGTGCTTGACGCTATTCATCTTATCCCATGAGATTTGTAGCCACATCTCTCACAATTTGTCTTATTGGGACATGTGGACCTTCTTTAAAAAATCACTAAATAGCTTCACCATTTTCTTTTCCATGTAAAAACCTTTCCATTCTGACTTTCTAGTGATCATACTCTTCAACAACTAGCAATGGGGCATGATAAGGGAGACAGACGCTATTAATTTTCTATTTGAATTGAATACATTTGATGAGAATTAGGAACAACCATTGAAGCTTTGATATAAGAGCATAAGCGGTATATAAAAGAACTTTTATCCTGAACATAGAAATGATTGAAATACCAAGGTAATTTCGAATCAACTATAATATGTTCTTATGGATTCAAAGGACAACCACTCAAGCGTTGATACTAATTGTCATTTAAAGATATAATGCGAAGGGACAAGGTCTGAAAACTCAAACCTTGAGTTAATCAAAATATTGATGTCTTCTCTTAATTCAAGTTCTAGTCAAGCTTGGTAGGACCAGTCGAGACTGAAGATAATAGTCAACAAAGTATGCAAGTGTTTAATGAAAGAACTTTGAATATGATAAATGTAAAGAAAATAAATGAACAAGAAGAATGTTTGAATATTGTTGAATTGAGAGAAAAGTGAAAGAGATTTAATGTGAAAATAAGCTATCTTTGGAAGAACAATCCGTGATATTCTTGTAATTATAATGCTCCTTAAATAGTCATGGAGGAACATCATACAAACTATGAAACATACAAAGGACTGAATAATCACACTACTTCTAACATTCTGATTATCCAAATAAACTGAAAACAGTTAGTCCTATGAAATGTTACATCAAAGAAAAAAATAAGAATAATAAATGTTTAATAGATAGACAATCTCGAATTCTGGTACCAACTTGAAAAGTTTTCAAGTTGGACTCCATCCTAATCTCGTACCATAAACTTGTCTTGACCCACTTCACATATCGGACACCAAACTGAATTCGGATCTTCAAAAGTTGTGATTGCTAGATGTTCACTTTCAGGTTCCGACATGATACCCTATGCCTAATGTGATGGTACTTTCTGTCGATATGCCTAGACATTCCATGATCTCTCGGTTCCTTAGCCAAGGCAACCACTCCTTCATTATTGCATAAAAGTTTCATTGGCTCCTGACTGGTTTGGACTACTCCAAGATCTCTAATGAAGTTCTTTAACTAAGCTACTTCACTTGCAGCTATGTACTTTGATTCGTAGGTTGAATCAACTACCATTTAGAATGAACAGCTAGCCCGAATGAGAACGAAAATTGTCTTGATCTGCCTAAAAGTTGGCATCATTATACCGAATCACTCTCATATATATCATTGCCACCAAGGACTAGAAGCATGTCCTTCGTCCTCTATAAATACTTAAGAATGTTCTTAACCGTTGTCCAATAAGCTTTACTGGGATTTCCTTGATAGCGCCTGACCATGCTCAAGGCAAAATACACATCAGGGTGAGTACATGTCATAGGGTACATGATCGACCCTATAGCTAAAGCGTAAGGTACCCAACTCATATTAGCTATCTCTTCATTTGTAGTAGAGTTTTGAGTCTTACTCAATTTGGTATTGCTCTGGATATGTAGCTCTCCTTTCTTGGAATTTTCCTTACTAAACCTCTTTAGTACTTTACCCAAGTATGTAGTTTGAGTAAGTCCACTTAGTCTATTCTTTCTATCTCTGAAGATTCTTATCCCGATAATACAGACTGATTCTCTAAGGTCTTTCATGTCAAAACACTTTCCAAGCCAAGACTTAACTTCTTGTAAAGTTGGATTATCGTTTCATGATTAGTATGTCATCAACATACAACACTAGCAAAATCACTATACTCCCACTAGCGTTGATATACAAACATGAATCATCTTCATTTCTAGAGAAACCAAACTATTTGACTTTCTCATGGAAGCAAAGATTACAGTTGCAAGATGTTTGTTTCAATCCATATATGGATTTCTCAATCTTGCACACTCAATTTGGAAACTTTGCATCTATAAAACCCTCTAGATGACTCATGTAAACATCTTTAGCCAATTTCCCATTTAGAAAAGTGGGTTAGACATTCATCTGCCAAATTTCAAAGTTATGAAAGGCAACTGTCACACCCCCAAACCAAAATGGCGAAATCGTTCGAGGGCGGATGACTTCATGTAGTATCGCAACAATTGAATACACAGTAAAGAAAGCAATACAACCATCATATATATATATATATACATACATACATACATACATACATACATATATATATATATATATATATATATATACAATTTAAAAGTTTACATTGTTGAAAGGTACTTGTTTCAAAAGAAATTACGATATGATGTTAAAATGAAATTAAACTAACGCCGCAACGTCCCTTCTTCAAAAGCGGCAGTTTACCTGTATTACTGAACCCCTAAGAAATACAACTGGTTTTGAAAGAGTAGGTCAGCATTTAACCTGGTGAGTTCATAAGTATTTAGTGACAATGTTTATATGAAATAGAATGAAAATGGTTTGTACATGTTAAAAGTTCCTAGAAAATCCCATATTTTCTACTATGGTAGATGGTGGTTTGATTTTTCCAAAACTGTAATGCAATAGTGCTTTTCATGCCTAAAGTAGTAGTTTTATGTATAAATCGTTAAGGCATTTGAAAAACATCGTAAATCAATGTGTTTTAATACTCCATTGAGTCTTATAACCATACTATTTGACCAGGATGCCTATAACAACGTTCTTCAGGCGTTGGAAAGTTATGATGTTTGTCACCCCAGGCCAGCCGGCCTAGCTGTAGCTAACAGCTTAGGTGTGGGCTTGTCAATCCCGTATAGATCTATATACAAGTATCACGCTCCCCTACAATGGATTATGGTATATAATACAGGACTTAAAATGCATACTCGAAAGTACGTGAAATGTCTCACAAAATCTTGTATAAAACAGATTTACGTATGAAAATGTCCATTTGTTCTTATATATGAAAATATCTCTTTGGTATAGTGTTCCTACTATGTAAATATTCATGATTTTCTCGTAAACTATACCTATTATAGTTTTCCAAAGTGTGTTTCGTCATATAGTAAACACTAGTATAATGCTCACTCGTTATGTAAAGTATAACACATAAAGTGACATAACTGATCAGATATACTTAATGTATAAATGAAGTGTTTGATTCATATATATATATATATATATATATATATATATATATATATATATATATGTATATATATATAAACATGTTTTATTTCCACAAGACAAGGTGTTATCGAGAATACATATTTCATACGAAAATACTCATGTAGTAGTTTATGAATCACATATGATTACTAGATAAAAAGTTTATATAGTCAAACTTTAGGTTACACACGATAATAACTATGTGTTTACTTGCATTCCCCCCCCCCTAATATTGTATAAAGAGCATTTATCAAACTTTTAAAAGCCTAGTTTATAGGGGTATGAACTCATTTGTTAGATCGAAGAAGGCGATACGAAAACCGAGCAGAACTTTGACTTGAGAAAGCGGATTTTCTCGGGATTCTCGGGAATCTCGGGAGTGCAAACTTCCTTCAGGGCTTGAGTATGGAAACTGGGGCTTCGGGATATCACGTGCACGAAAAACGAGGTAAAAACACAAGAAAGAGGATAGAAATTGAGTAATTTCCCCGGAACCCTCGCATCCCTTTTATAGGGGTTGGCAATCGCCTCGGTACGATGGGCGTACGCATGCGTCATGCGTGACAGCATCCTCGACTGCGTCGGATCTCGGATAGGACTTGGCATAGCATTGTAGAGGGGCGATGTGGATGTTCCGAGGCCTAGTCCTCGAGTATGCTAAGCATACACGGTTACGTTGGGCGTAACTCGGATTGGCCCGGTGACTCCTCCTTCGGATAATACCAAAATTTTATTTAATTTTATATTTTAATTATTTAGTAAACTTCAAAAGTTCATATCTTCTTCATACGAACTCTATTTTCGACGTTCTTTATATCCACACGTAGGTGAGATTACGCTCTACAACTTTCGTTATGACACTGTCGGAAAAATTTGAAATTATTTTTATTATTTATTTTAAAAAGGTCGGGGTAAGAAAAGTTCGTTAGAAATCCATAACTTCTTTATCCGATGTCTGTTTTTGCCAGGCATTTTACCGTTGAAATATCATTATCGAGACCTTCTATTCTCATTTAGGTCATTCCGGCCAAAAGTCGCTCGCTCTCTGTTTCGTGTTTTTAGCTGTCTACCGTTATACCGAACTTGGAAAAATCATAACTTCCTCATACGAAGTCAGATTTGGACGTTCTTTTTATGTACGCTCACAGTTTAATGATATCTAACATAGTTGGTAACCAAATAGAGACTTTTGTACATTTTATTTTCAAATTTAATTTCATTATTTTCAAGAGTGGTTACAATACTTGGCTTTTTAGGTCATTACATAGACTCGAAATATCGGGTTGTCACATCATCCCCCCGTTAGAGGGAATTTTTATCCCGAAATTTATTGTAAGCAAAACACTTGTGGATTAGGAAAAAAGATGTGGGGTACTTGTGTTTCATCTGATCTTCGCGTTCCCAGGTGTATTCAGGTCTTCGCTTTGCATTCCAGCGGACCTTCACGATGGGAATACGACTTTGTTTTGTTCTTTTAATTTCCCCTATCCATGATTTCAATTGGTTCTTCTATAAAGTGGAGAATCTTGTTGATTTCGATTTCGTCTAGAGGGACGACGAGGGTCTCATCGGACAAAATTTCTTCAAGTTTAACACATGAAAGGTAGGGTGTACGTTATTGAGTTCCTGTGATAGACGAAGTTTGTAGGCTACCGGGCCGATCCTTGCAAGGATCTTGAATGGTCCGATATACCTTGGGTTAGTTTCCCATGGGTTCCGAAACGTATTAACCCCTTCCAGGGTGAGACCTTTAATAGCACTCGGTCTCCTACCTGAAATTCCAAGGGTTTCCGTCTTTTGTCTACATAACTCTTTTGTCTATCTCTTGAAGCCTTTAGTCGTTTCCGAATTTGTACAATCATCTCGGTTGTCTCTCTTATGATTTCCGGGCCAGTGAGAGTGTTATCGGGTATTTGTCCCTTGGCTAATTGTGTGTCACCTACTTCAGTCTAGCACAATGGTGATCTTCACTTCTGTCCGTAGAGGGCTTCAAATGGAGCAACTTTAATGCTGGAGTGATAGCTATTGTTGTATGAAAATTCGACTAGTGGTAAATGGGTATCCCGTGCTTTACCAAACTCGATTACACAAGTTCTTAGCATATCTTCGAAGGTTTGTATGGTCCTCTCACTTTGACCGTCAGTTTGTGGATGGTAAGCAGTACTCATGTCGAGCCTCGTTCCTAGAGATTTTTGTAACGATTGCCAGAATCACAAGGTGAACCTACTATCTCTATCGGAGATAATGGATATTGGTACCCCATGTAGTCGCTCAATCTCTCGGATGTAGGTTCGAGCTAGCTTCTTCATCTTCTCGGTTTCTTTTATTGGCAGGAAGTGTGCGGATTTTGTTAACCTATCAACGATTACCCAGATGGTGACTAGCCCGCCTGCTGTCTTAGGTAATTTGGTTATGAAGTCCATCATTATCCGTTCCCACTTCCACTCGGGTATTTCGGGTTGTTGCAGCATTTCCCGATGGCTTTTGGTACTCTACCTTGACCTTAGCGCAAGTCAGACACTTGCTCACATAGGTAGCGATCTCTGCTTTCATGTTCGGCCACCAATACAGTTTCTTGAGGTCTAGATGCATCTTGTCTGAACCTAGATGAACGGATTATCGAGTCTTATGAGCCTCGTTCATGACAACGTCTCTAAATCCACCCAACTTCGGTGTCCAGATCCGATCCTTGAAGTAATGAACTCCGTCACCCTTGACTTCAAGATTCTTGTCCATTCCTCTTAGGGCTTCACCTGCCACATTCTCTGTTTTCAAGGCTTCCCTCTGAGCTTCCTTGATTTGTGTGGACAGATGTGAATGGATCGTCATGGTTAAGGATTTCACTCGGTGACCTGAGTATTCTTTCCGAGTAAGGGCATCAACTACTACATTCGCTTTTCCTGGATGGTAGATGTGACAACCGTCAAAATTCGAGTCGGTTCTAGATTTGACTAGACTTAGTTGCACATATAGGCACAACACATATTAGACTTAGTAACTAGAAGCTAAGTTATAACCTAGTAGAAACTTGGAAACAAATAGAAACAATGGATGGTGTACTTAGATTTCACATTGATATGTGAATTCTACTACTACTTAAGTGTAGTGACTATTCATATTTAGGTCACTCTTTGACTCGAACACCATTTCATGAATCGTATAGACACATTATGCACTTGACCTATAAGTAGAAATTAGGTCAAAATCTCATAGAAACTTAAGTCAAAGTTGAAGAGTAGGACTAGTATACTTGATTCCTCAATTTCGCTTGAATCTCGAAATCACTACATAGAATGCCAATAAACCGCTAAAAATAAATTACAAATAATATTTTTAATTTGAATAAGAGTTATGAAACTCTAAAAAAGTTTGAAGTCTCAAAATTCAAGTAATTTTGATATCCAAATATTTACAAACTGTCAAAAACCTTAAATGCCCTAAAAACTCACATTTATAAACTTTAACCTTAAAAATTCTATAAAAATAATTATGAACCTTATAATATGATGTTATAACAATTAAAATTATGAAAATGCATTCAAGGAAAATGAAATTTAACTCATTAACATTTACCCTTAATTTATAAACCAAAAATCAACACTTTTATGCATACAAACTTGGTTAAGTTGCATCTTTTATAAATAATTGAAATTTTTATAAAATATTTAAAATTTATAAAGAAAAATGAAAGGGAGAGGGATATTAAAACCTCAAAAGTCGGATTTCTCTTTCCCTCTCTCTCTCTCTCTCTCTCTCTCTCTCTCTCTTCTCTCTCTCTCTCTCTCTCTCTCTCTCTCTCTCTCTCTCTTTCTCTCTCTCTCTCTCTCTCTCTCTCTCTCTTTCTCTTTCTCTCTCTCTCTCTCTCTCTCTCTCTCTCTCTCTCTCTCTCTCTCTCTCTCTCTCTCTCTCTCTCTCTCTCTCTCTTCCCAACACACTCAATCACTTTCCCAACACACCCACTCCATCTCTTTCTCTCTCACACTCCCTCACTTCATTTTCTCTCTACTCTCTCTTCCTCTCTCCCTCAACCACAAAATTTTCCAGAAAACAAGTCCAAGAACACACCTCAAACACAAAATCTTCATCATGTAGTGGTGTTTATTAAGGTAGAACACGGTTACCTTTCATTTTCCTTCAAGTTTTTAAGATTTTTCTTGCATTTCCTTCTTCTTCTACACCTTTCTATTAGAAAATATGTGTGCATGTTCATTCACTTCAGTTTTGATGATGATGGTTGCAGGATTTCACCCAAAAACAACATGCATGTTGTAAATGATGAAATCCAAGGACCTAAACCTAAGTCAAGATCATGAAAATGCAGTTTTCTACAAGTTTTGGTGGAAAATCACCACATGCACTCTAAGTTTTCTTAAAAAAAAATGATTTTTGAACATTTCAAACTCATGAATGGTCTTCAAACAAACATGCATGTGATGATCTTCAAGCCTAGATGCTAGATCATCAAAGTATGTTGTTAAAAGCTTTCAAATATGTTCATGAAGGATTTATTTCCAAATAAATATCTAAAACTCCTTTTCTGACCAAATCCGATTTTTCCCAGATTTCTACTAACAAAATGAGATGTTCTGCAAATTTCCAGAAAATAATCCATTTATCTTGAATTATTATAATTATTGAAATAAAATAGGACAATAAATCATATAAAATACTTTCTGAGGTCTATAAATTCTAGGTAAATTCGTGGATGACCCCTGTGCTACATAATGATCCCATATTAAATTTCGTCGGTTTTTGCTATTGTTTAATATGGTTTTGAATTTTCTTTTTGTTTGGCTCCTATAAATCATAAAATCAGTTTAGAAAATCTTAAACAACCATTACATTACATATATATGAAAGTTTACATTTGTTTCAAAAGTAAAGTTATACAAGATATACATATGCATCATTTTAACAAAAGTTGAGGTGAGTCTTCCACGCACTCCGTCTTCACCAAAAAGAGATCATCGGGTACCTGTCTAACTTGGACCTGAGAATACAAGCGGTTTGAAAATCAGCATAAAGCTACTGAGTTCATAAGCGGTTTTGTTTTATGAAAATGTATCGGTTTCCTTTAGTTTCCGAAAAGGTTTGTTATCCAAGAAAATCCCATATTTTCTTATGTGAAGTTAGTTTAGTTATCATTTGTTACCAATTCGATTACGTGTTGTATTTCACCCCAGGAAAATCCCATATTTTCCTAATTGTAAGACCAGTTGTATATCACAAAGTATATATTTTCCTAATTGTAAGATCAGTTGTATATCACAAAGTATAGTTTAATACACAAAACTATATGTTGAAAATATTGGGATCACTATCCTGTAAGAGATATAAGATAGTTTGACACGAGATAATTTGATATATATGGAAATATAGATTGAAAACCATGGGATCACTATCCCGGACAAGATATAGATTTAGACCATGGGATTATCATCCCGTAATTGATATAGATTGAATTCATGGGATTACTATCCCATAATAGATACAGATTAAAAACCATGGGGTTACTATCCCGTATAAGATATAGTTAAAAACCATGGGGCAAACATCCCGAATTAGATATGAAATACCATAATATACACGTATTGTAGATAGAAAGTAGTTTGATAACCTTGGGACTAACATCCCGAACTAATTACAAGATAGTTTGATATACTAAGAATAATATTTGAAACCCATGGGATCACTATCCCGGACTAGATACAAAGTAGTTAGATAAAACCATGGGATCACTATCCCGAACGAGATATAGATTCTAAAACCCAAGCTGTGAATAAACTAATATTAATACACGTTGTGAGTCGGGTAACCATGCCATTACGACAACGAGACCTCCTTGACGTTAGTCAGACGTCGAAACGATATTCAGAAATTTGTCACCCCAGGCGTGCCCGCCTAACTGTAGCTAGCAGTTAAGGTGTGGGATTGTCAGTCCCGAATAGATCTATTCACAAATTCCTCGCTCTCCCTCCAGGAGACTCTGGTTACACTTCCAGGGAGGATTTACTGATCATCCATAAAGGGTAGTGACTATCTCACAAACTAGTACTAAACTATTCACAGGGTTCTCTTACGATATCAACATACAGAAGATTATGGAACGTAATACAACGAATATAGATATATACAATGAAATTATCTGACAATACATTTAAATGATACGGAGATAAACTAAATCAGACATAGTTTATCTAATAACTTTATATAGATACCAGTACATGAATAAACGAACAGTAAAGAACCCCAAATTATTCCCATAATAATTTGATTAGTTTGGTTATTTTCTTAACTAAAATCCATTTAGTTGTAATTGATAAATCATTCCTTATGCTCAGCATAATACATAAGGAGTAAAAGAGTTTATAAGTTTGTCAGATATAATATGAAACATATCAATATTATGATTTGAAAATAATTATAGTTTGCTTGTATTCCCCCCTGAAAACATTAAAAAACACGGAAAAAGGGCGTAGGGGTATGAACTCACCGAACGAGAAATGTGACGATTGGGATGCTAAGAGTTGATCCGGGGCTTGTAAACACACGAGGTTCCTAAGTATAATGTAAAGATACACATTTGTATCTAATTAGGACTTAGATTGATTATTTGATAGGGACAATTGCTTCTAGTCGCGAAAACACCCCGATACAAGTGTTTGGAGGGACCCGGGTGGCGTTTAAGGACATGTAATGATGCGAGGGACTTAGGAAATGAGATTACTCCCCAAGAGTACACTTCTAAATGGTGTTTACAGCCTAAACACCCATTCCCCATGAGTTTACGGCCGTAAACTCATGGTGGGTGGTTTATGGTGCAATTTGGACTTCAAACACTTAGGGGACAATATCTAGATTTGGTTTAAGGGTTTGGAATAAATTTTAGTCACCAAAATGACACATTTTAGGGAGTTTATGACCTAGCACGGTCTCATGGGCGTAAACTCCTATAAACCCATGAAAAGTTGTGTTTTTGGATTCCAAACTAGTCACATGTGATTGCTAAAATTGTTTCAAGGTCTTACATGCATTTACTTGAAGTTTTGAAGGGATTTTTGGCGTTTACGGCCAATGAGACCCTTCTCATGGCCATAAACTCTCTTAGAGAGTAAATACATATGTTTGAAGGCTAAAAACTTGCATGTAAGGGCTTCTAAAATTCCCTTAAAGCCTTGAAATGAATTTGAGACACATTATGACACACTTTTTTGGAGTTTACGGCCATGGAACACATGCTATGGCTGTAAACTCTTAAATGAAAGGGTTTTGATGTGTTTAATGCCCTTAAACTATTTTTGGTTGGTCCTACGATTTATTCCAAGGCTTTTGGTGGTGTTGGATGGCTTTCTAACACCTTAGAAATGGATTTGATCCATGTTTCATGGAGTTTACGGCCCAAGCACAAGCCTTGACTGTAAACTCACAATAATCCCTCAAAAATTATGCTTCAAGTGTCCAAATGCTAATACCAATATTCTATAATTCATATCTAAGCCATACTAGTGATTTGGAAGGGTTTAAGGTCAAGAATACCCCATAAATATGAGTTTACGGCCCAAGCTTGTGCCATGGCCGTAAACTCCTTCAAATGTCTCAAAATCCAAGTTTTAAATGTTATTTGTCCATTTCATGAAGCCATTAAGTCATATCTAAAGTCCAAAATTGCTTAGGAGGGGTTTTAGGGCTTAAAAACCCACTTATTATGAGTTTACGGCCTAAGCATGTTTCTGGGCCGTAAACTCATATACAAGGCCTTAATTCATGATTAAACCCCTAATTTGGAAGCCAAATATGCTATACATTAAGCTTAGGAAGGTACCTTAGGGATTTGAGGCCTTAAAATTGAGTTTTGGACCCTTAAACTTTGGATTTAGGAGAGAGGTTAGAGAGAGAGTAGAGAGAGGAAGAAAAAGCTTCAAATGAGTGCTTAAACATTTTTATATTGGTCCTAAAACTTGGACATGGTGGAATTCTACCCGATACCGACGTTAAACGAGGCTTTAAGTCGCACTCGATTAAGTTTCCGTCACCCGACGGGGATGTTTCTAAAACTTATGAATTTAATATTTTGGGCTAATTACATGAGTTCCTAAGTGGTTTAGACACCCATTAAATTATAATAAACATATAAGTTTAAATAATCTAACCCAAAGTGAAAACGGAACGAATTTGATAACGGCGAATTTTTCGGGTAGAACGGGTTGTGGCGATGAACAACTTCGGGTTGTTACATTATCCCCCCGTTAGAGGGAATTTCGTCCCGAAATTCAAAGAATAAGATATAGATCATGAATTTGAAATGAGACACGAATGGGATTGTTACTTCGGATCTTCACTTTCTCTAGTGGAATCGGGTCTCTACTGGGCGTTCTAGTGAATTTTCACTATCGGGACGTGTCCTTGTTTCGTACCTTGACTCTCTCTCAATCTATAATATCAATCGGTTTTCTCTCATGGAAGTTCCAACCTTGGACGACTTCGGTTTCCTCAACGAATCACTAGGGTTTCATTAGGTAGAAGCTTCTAAGGATTCGAGACATGATGTACTGGATAGATGTTAACAAGCTCTAAGAGCATCCGAACCCTGAAGATTGCAGAATCAATCTGTACGAAGATCTCGAAAAGTATGAGGTGGGACTAAACTTTAGACGTTCGAATGAAATTCCCGGAAACTCTTCGGGACAGACATTTAGTAGAAAGAGCTACTAACTTCCCGTTTCTCAATGATCACAGAAACGAGGGATGGGTGGTAATTCGTATCAGGAAAACTTTTGAGTTTTTAAGCATGAAACAATACGAAGGTTTGATGCCGAAGATCATGAGAGTCGGGTCGGGAAAAGATCTAGACGAGCGACCCTCTCGAAACCAAGATAACAACATGAGTAAGGCTCAGTCATTCCATGTTAAATGTAGCATCAAAGCATTTTCGTGAAAAGTTTCCCATTTAATCGAATGGAACCGAATAATTCTCCAGACTGAGAATATAATCTATAGGTACAAAGTTAGTATTCTCTATCTCACTGGTTAGTCGTCTCGATGATACACATTTCGATCACATACGAAGGATTGAGCTTAGAAAATGTTCGAATAGATAGATAATATGTTTCTCTCTTTGTACTGGAATCGAAAAGAGTTGCAACTATAAGAATTATCAAAGAGAAGCATACCTGCGGCGACAGAGGGATCAGTGGTGGTAGCTGCTTTGGGGAAATTCCTTTTGAAGTGCCCTGCTTCTCCACATTTGTAGCAGGTCGGACTGATTCCCGCCCCGGATGATTGGTTCATTAATTTGGCTGGTTTTCTGCAGGTTCGAGCAAGATGGCCCTTCTTGCCACAGTTGTCACAGATCCTTTCGCGACATGGACCAGGGATACGGTGATGGTAGTTGCACTTACCACACCAAGGAAGGGTACCAGTGTAATCACTGGCGGGAGTTTGGGCTGTAGAACCGACCGCAGAAACAGCAACAGGGGCAGTAGCAGCGTGGACTGCTACCGTTTGCTGTTTCTTAGAAGACCCTTTTGTACTCGGGGCCTTCCGCTTGTTCTGAGATTTCTTTTTGCTTCCGTCTCCACTGGTGTCTGGGTCGGGGGTAGTAGCTTCCTCATCAGAGTTGTCTTCGTGATCGATCAAGATTTTCGCAAGACATTTAGCGCTATCGTACATGTCTGGCTTTGCTGCCAAGACATTCCCTTTAGTTGGCTGGGTCAATCCCCAGATGAATCTCTCGATCTTTTTACTCTCCGGGGTAACCATTCCCGGACAGAGTAATACCAGGTCATCGAATCTTGAGGTATAAGCGGCTATGTCGGAACCCTTCATCTTAAGGTTCCAGAGTTCATGTTCTAGCTTCTGAATTTCGCCCCGAGGGCAATACTCTGCAAGCAGAAGCTCCTTCATAGCTTCCCAACCCATGGCATTTGCTACAGGTAGAATTAAGGATTTGACTCGGCCGTTCCACCAAGTCAGGGCTTTGTCAAGGAAGGTGCAGGCGGCGAATTTTACTTTGTCAGACTCCGAACAGGCACATATTTCGAAGATTGATTCGATTTTCTCGAACCATCGAGTTAGGGAAATGACACCTCCAGTGCCATCAAAGGTTGTAGGATTCGCGTTCATGAAGTCTTTATAGGAACCCCCTCTTTGGTGTTCCTGGTTGTCTTCAGGATTTTAGGGTTGGGGACCACCTCCGGAACCACCGGGATTCATTTGTGACATGGTTGCCACCATTGCAGCATTCAGAATTGTCTGAAGTGATGCGAGATCAAATTGAGGAGAGGGTGGTGGCGGAGGAGGATTGTCGTTTTTCTTCGAGCTGGGTCTCTTTCTCGGAGGCATCTTGATCTAAAAAGATCAGGAAAGAGAGGATTATAAGTCCTCTGAATTGAATCAAGAGATATGGAACAAGGGATATCTCACTAAGACATATATAGCATCATACGAAACGATAAAGCAGGAAAGAGTTATCAAGACATAACATTTTATCGCTAGAGGAATGGTCAAGTAACAGCGCGTATACGAGGATTTTCTACGAAGGATTGACTCGAGAAATACTCCCATAGTATTTCATGGTTTGCTGCAGCGACGATTCGTTGTTTGGGATATTAGGTAAGTTTTAGGCATGCTGCGTACCACAGTTACTCCCAAGCACATGTTGGCCGTGTCTCGAATGAATATAGTTGGCCAGGCTATATTGATCCTAGACACGACTACATAACTGCCCAGGTTTAACCGCAGTGTACAACACCCATTTACTTATGTTTTGTTCTACTTGTAGTGAAGGATTTCGACGGTTCGGTACACTTGTATACTTTTGTAAATACTTATAGTTTTGAAGATACTTTTAATTCAGAGCACTGAGGCCCTTTAGTGTTTATAGTTTTATACCATGTAAGGTTTGGTATACTCCGTTCACTATAAACAAGGGATCTGATACCAATCTGTCACACCCTGAAAATTAAAGGCGGAAACAATTCCGGGTGGACTCCGCGTTGTGTATCAAATCCAATGTACATAGTAATCAAAGTAAACAACCATTACATTACATATATATGAAAGTTTACATTTGTTTCAAAAGTAAAGTTATACAAGATATACATATGCATCATTTTAACAAAAGTTGAAACGAGTCTTCCACACACTCCGTCTTCACCAAAAAGAGATCACCGGGTACCTGTCTAACTTGGACCTGAGAATACAAGCGGTTTGAAAATCAGCATAAAGCTGGTGAGTTCATAAGTGGTTTTGTTTTATGAAAATGTATGGGTTTCCTTTAGTTTCCGAAAAGCTTTGTTATCCAAGAAAATCCCATATTTTCTTATGTGAAGTTAGTTTAGTTATCATTTGTTACCAATTCGATTACGTGTTGTATTTTACCCCAGGAAAATCCCATATTTTCCTAATTGTGAGAGTTGTATATCACAAAGTATAGTTTAATACACAAAACTATATGTTGAAAATCTTGGGATCACTATCCCGTAAGAGATATAAGATAGTTTGACACATGTAAAAATACAGATTTAAGATCATGGAACTACCATCCCGGACTAGACACGAGATAATTTGATATATATGGAAATATATATTGATAACCATGGGATCACTATCCCGGACAAGATATAGATTTAGACCATGGGATTATCATCCGGTACTTGATATAGATTGAATTCATGGGATTACTATCCCATAATAGATACAGATTAAAAACCATGGGGTTACTATCCCGTATAAGATATAGTTAAAAACCATGGGGCAAACATCCCGAATTAGATATGAAATACCATAATATACACGTATTGTAGATAGAAAGTAGTTTGATAACCTTGGGACTAACATCCCGAACTAATTACAAGATAGTTTGATATACTAAGAATAATATTTGAAAACCATGGGATCACTATCCCGAACTAGAGACAAAGTAGTTTGATAAAACCATGGGATCGCTATCCCGAACGAGATATAGATTCTAAAACCCAAGCTATGAATAAATTAATATTAATACACGTTGTGAGTCGGGTAACCATGCTATTACGACAACAAGACCTCCTTGATGTTAGTCAGACGTCGAAACGATATTCAGAAATTTGTCACCCCAAGCGTGCCTGCCTAACTGTAGCTAGCAGTTAAGGTGTGGGATTGTCAGTCCCGAATAGATCTATTCACAAATTCCTCACTCTCCCTCCAGGAGACTCTGGTTACACTTCCGGGGAGGATTTACTGATCATCCATAAAGGGTAGTGACTATCTCACAAACTAGTACTAAACTATTCACAGGGTTCTCATACGATATCAACATACAGAAGATTATGGAACGTAATACAGCGAATATAGATATATACAATGAAATTATCTGACAATACATTTAAATGATACGGAGATAAACTAAATCAGACATAGTTTATCTAATAACTTTATATAGATACCAGTACATGAATAAACGAACAGTAAAGAACCCCAAATTATTCCCATAATAATTTGATTAGTTTGGTTATTTTCTTAACTAAAATCCATTTAGTTGTAATTGATAAATCATTCCTTATGCTCAGCATAATACATAAGGAGTAAAAGAGTTTATAAGTTTGTCAGATATAATATGAAACATATCAATATTATGATTTGAAAATAATTATAGTTTGCTTGTATTCCCCCCTGAAAACATTGAAAAACACGGAAAAAGGGCGTAAGGGTATCAACTCACCGAACGAGAAATGTGACGATTTGGATGCTAAGAGTTGATCCGAGGCTTGTAAACACACAAGGTTCCTAAGATTAATGTAAAGATACACATTTGTATCTAATTAGGACTTAGATTGATTATTTGATAGGGACAATTGCTTCTAGTCTCGAAAACACCCCGATACAAGTGTTTGGAGGGACCCGGGTGGCGTTTAAGGACATGTAATGATGCGAGGGACTTAGGAAATGAGTTTACTCCCCAAGATTACACTTCTAAATGGTGTTTACGGCCTAAACAGCCATTCCCCATGAGTTTACGGCCGTAAACTCATGGTGGGTGGTTTATGGTGCAATTTAGACTTCAAACACTTAGGGGACAATTTCTAGATTTGGTTTAAGGGTTTGGAATAAATTTTAATCACCAAAATGACACATTTTAGGGAGTTTACGGCCTAGCATGGTCTGATGGCCGTAAACTCCTATAAACCATGAAAAGTTGTGTTTTTGGATTCCAAACTAATCACATGTGATTGCTAAAATTGTTTCAAGGACTTACATGTATTTACTTGAAGTTTTGAAGGGATTTTTGGAGTTTACGGCCAATGAGACCCCTCTCATGGCCGTAAACTCTCTTAGAGAGTAAATCCATATGTTTTAAGGCTAAAAACTTGCATGTAAGGGCTTCCAAAATTCCCTTAAAGCCTTGAAATGAATTTGAGACACATTATGACACACTTTTTGGAGTTTACGGCCATGGAACACATGCTATGGCCGTAAACTCTTAAATGAAAGGGTTTTGATGTGTTTAAGGCCCTTAAACTATTTTTGGTTGGTCCTATGATTTAGTCCAAGGCTTTTGGTGGTGTTGGATGGCTTTCTAACACCTTAGAAATGGATTTGAACCATGTTTCATGGAGTTTATGGCCCAAGCACAAGCCTTGACCGTAAAATCACAATAATCCCTCAAACATTATGTTTCAAGTGTCCAAATGCTAATACCAATATTCTATAATTCATATCTAAGCCATACTAGTGATTTGGAAGGGTTTAAGGTCAAGAATACCCCATAAATATGAGTTTACGGGCCAAGCTTGTGCCTTGGCCATAAACTCCTTCAAATGTCTCAAAATCCAATTTTTAAATGTTATTTTTCCATTTCATGAAGCCATTAAGTCATATCTAAAGTCCAAAATTGCTTAGGAGGGGTTTTAGGGCTTCAAAAACCCACTTATTATGAGTTTACGACCTAAGCATGTTTCTGGGCCGTAAACTCATATACAAGGCCTTAATTCATGATTAAACCCCTAATTTGGAAGCCAAATATGCTATACATTAAGGTTAGGAAGGTACCTTAGGGATTTGAAGCCTTAAAATTGAGTTTTGGACCCTTAAACTTTGGATTTAGTAGAGAGGTTAGAAAGAGAGTAGAGAGAGGAAGAAAAAGCTTCAAATGAGTGCTTAAACACGTTTATATAGGTCCTAAAACTTGGACATGGTGGAATTCTACCCGATACCGACATTAAAAGAGGCTTTAAGTCGCACCCGATTAAGTTTCCGTCACCCGGCGGGGACGTTTCTAAAACTTATGAATTTAATATTTTGGGCTAATTACATGAGTTCCTAAGTGGTTTAGACACTCATTAAATTATAATAAAAATATAAGTTTAAATAATTTAACCCAAAGTGAAAACGGAATGAATTTGATAACGGCGGATTTTTCGGGTAGAACGGGTTTTGGCGATGAACAACTTCGGGTTGTTACATAAGCGTTATTGAGGAGAAACGTACCCGTAACCACCATGGGATCAGCTATTGCTTCATTCTGCCCTATTGCCAACACTCTTCCTATGCCGCCAACATTCCTTGCTTTAGGGCAGTCTTTCTTGTAGTGTCCAGCCTCACCGCATCCATAACATGCATGGCCTACACCGACTCCTTGGACTTAGGTGATCGGTTGTGCTGGTGCCCTACAAAAACAGGAAGTGTACCCCTTCTTGTTACAGTTGTTGCAGTGCATGTCCCGACAATTTCTGTTGTGATGGAAATTACATTTGCTGCATTTCGGGAGGTTTCCAGCATATGGCTTTGCCGGTGTAGTGATAATTGGAGCAGCAGTGGGGGCAGTAGCGGTATGGACTGCCACAATTTGTTGTTTCTTGGAAGGTTCCTGTGAAGGTTGACTCTTCCTTTTGTTCCAGAACCTCTTGTTGTTGTTGTTGTTGTTGGTATTGTCGTTGTTGTTGTTGCTTCGTCTAGGTTGTTCCGGTGTGGTAGTTGTGAAGTCTTGGTAGACCCCATGGTCTACGAGAGCTTGTGCCAACTCTTTGGCGCTATCGAAGGTGATTGGTTTGGAAGCTAGAACATTTCCTCGAATCTCGAGTGATAGTCCGCAGATGTACCTTTCGGTCTTCTTGCTCTCTAGAGCAACTATTCCTGGGCAAAGGATTTCCAAATCACTGAACCTGTTGGTATAGGTCATGATATCTGAACCTACCATGGTAAGGCCCCAAAGTTCCTGTTCGAGCTTTTGTAATTCTCCTCGTGGACAGTACTCTTGCAGTAATATTTGTTTTAGGTTCTCCCAGCCCATAGAGTTAGCCACTACTAGCGTTAGTGACTTGACATGGCCATTCCACCATGTCAGAGCTCTCTCAAAGAAAGTACAGGAAGCGAACTTCACTTTGTTCCCTTCCGGACAAGAACAAATTTCGAAAATCGCTTCAGTTTTCTCTATCCATTGTGATAGAGCCATTATTCCTCTGGCCCCATTAAAAGTAATGGGTTTGATATTCATGAAATCTTTGTATGTACAATCCCCTGGGTGACCTTGATGTTGGCCATTTGTTGAACTATTTACTCCCCCACCAGAACCATTGTTACTCATTTGGGCCATTGCCGCTGTTACTGCAGCCGTTACAATAGCTATCGATGCGACATTTTTCGTCTTGGGAAGGGGTGGTGGTGGAGGTGGTGCGTTGTTGACACGACGTGTAGATCTATGTGGCGGCGTTGTGCCGAGAAAGAAATAGAATGAAGAACATAAGTTTTTAGTGTGTTAATAAATTTGTCATTTTTATCAATTTATACATTCGACTGACCTACCCATGGTTTAGAGTTTGACTCATAATAAAAGTTTGCATAGTGTTAGATAAACTTATGAATATGAGTGGTAGTCAAAAAATTTACACACAACATAATTTATTCATATATATTAAACACATGCCGAGTTACATTTGGAGTTAGGAAAATTTTCGACCCTCCTAAGGATCTCCGATACAGAAGTTAAAGAAAGGTAAGACTTTTAGCCGAGTTCCTATCCTATAACAAAATTTTGGGATTTAGCAAGCACTACTTGCGACATAGGTTGCGCTGGGAGCTTGACTCCGTGTCTGATTGCTTTGCTTCCATAAGACGCCTATTGATGGCGGCTTGCTGTTCCCTCATCTCTGAGAGAGCTGCCATCATTTGTGCTTGGAATACATCGGCATGGAGTTAGGTGTCATCCTGCAACCTATCCAGTGGATGGATTTCGGATGTGTGAACTTGTACTTCCATGTTGACTTCGTGAAGTTGGTTTGCTTGGACCCCGGATTAATAGGACTGATTGGCTAGCTTGCCCACCATGACCGGGAGTGCTCAGTCGGCTGAACCTCCGTCCCTGATGTCGTAGAAGTCCCGACACATACCGTAGGGTGGATGTCTCCCTTTTTGTTGGCTCCAATGATGGAAGTGACTTCCCCCAACGGGAGTCGGTCCTTGAAAGTTCCTCCTAATAGCGGGAGGTTGAGAGGCTGTAGGGTCGACTACTTCTGGTTCTGAGTCCGTCCCAGAGTCATCCCTTTCCTCCAATTCGATAGGTTCTTCATCATCTTCGGGATCCTCCTATACCCATCCTCCATTGCCCTGATTCGGGTAGTAGGGGTCCCCTGGTGGGTGGAATCCAACCATTTGACTATACGAGAATAGGGTTATCAAAATTGAACAAAAATTGAAAACATGTAACACCAAACATGTCGATTAAACTATTGCATGCACCAAATACTCCTATAGTATTTAAATTTGTATGTTTGATACTAGTGTTTATTTTGGTAAGTTTTGACTTGTTGCTCACTACGACCATTCCTCGACATACGTTGGTCATATCCAAGATAAATATAGTTGATCGGGCTATATTTATTCTTGATTTGATTACATACCCCGAGGCCTAATCATAGTGTCCAACTTGTCTTAATACTTCTTGTATAGTTCTAACCATGAAAATATATTATTGTATGCACGTATTTGTACTTTTACGACCCAAAATAATCTAAATTAAATGAAACGAGGTTTTAGGTGTAAAAACAATGCTCTGATATTTGTCAGAGACCTTGAGTCCCTATGCATTTATAGTTTGTATATCTTATGTGGTTCAATATAGTTAGTTCACTATAAACAATGCTCTGATAGCAATCTATCACACCCCCAAACTAGAATGGCGGAATTGTTCGATGGCGGATGACTTCATGTAGTATCGCAACAATTGAATACATAGTAAAGAAAGCAATACAACCATCATATATATAATTCAAAAGTTTACATTGTTGAAAGGTACTTGTTTCAAAAGAAATTACAATATGATGTTAAAATGAAATTAAACTAACGCCGCAGCATCCCTTATTCAAAAGTTGAAGTGTACCTGTATTACTGAACCCCTAAGAAATACAAGTGGTTTTGAAAGAGTAGGTCGACATTTAAGCTTGTGAGTTCATATGTATTTAGTGACAATGTTTATATGAAATAGAATGAAAATGGTTTGTACATGTTAAAAGTTCCTAGAAAATCCCATATTTTCTACTATAGTATATGGTGGTTTAATTTTTTCAAAACTGTAATGCAATAGTGCTTTTCATGCCTAAAATAGTAGTTTTATGTATAAATCATTAAGGCATTTGAAAAACCCCGTAAATCAATGTGTTTTAATACTCCATGTGAGTCTTATAACCATACTATTTGACCAGGATGCCTATAACAACGTTTTTCAGGCGTTGGAAAGTTATGATGTTTGTCACCCTAGGCCTGCCAGCCTAGCTGTAGCTAACAACTTAGGTGGGGGATTGTCAATCCCGTATAGATCTTTACACAAGTATCACGCTCCCCCTACACGGGATTATCATATATAATACAGGACTTAAAATGCATACTCGAAAGAACGTGAAATGTCTCAAAAAATTTAGTATAAAACAGATTTACGTATGAAAATGTCCATTTGTTCTTCTATGTGTAAATATCTCTTTGATATAGTGTTCCTAGTATGTAAATGTTCATGATTTTCTCGTAAAATATACCTAGTATAGTTTTTCAAAGTGTGTTTCGTCATATAGTAAACTCTAGTATAATGCTCACTTGTTATGTAAAGTATAACACGTAAAGTGGCATAACTGATCACATATACTTAATGTATAAATGAAGTGTTTGATTCGTATATATATATATATATATATATATATATATATATATATATATATATATATATATATATATATATATATAAAGACATTTTGTTTCCACAAGACAAGGTGTTATCAAGTATATATATTTCATACAAAAATACTCATGTAGTAGTTTATGAAACACATATGATTACTAGATAAAAAGTTTATATAGGGAAACTTTAGGCTACACACGATAATAACCGTGTGTTTACTTGCATTCCCGCCCCACCCCCCCAATATTGTATAAAAAGCATTTATCAAACATTTAAAAGCGTAGGTTATAGCGGTATGAACTCACTTGATAGATCGAAGAAGGCGAGACGAAAACCGAGCAGAACTTTGACTTGAGAAAGTGGATTTTCTCGGGATTTTCGGAAATCTTGGGAGCGCAAACTTCCTTCGGGGCTTGAGTATGGAAACCAGGGCTTCGGGATATCACGTGCATGAAAAACGATGTAAAAACGCAAGAATGAGGAGAGAAAATGAGCAATTTCCCCGGAACCCTCGTATCCCTTTTATAGGGGCTGGGAACCGCCTCGGTACGTTGGGCGTACGCGGTTACGTTGGGCGTACGCGTGCATCATGCGTGACCGCATCCTCGATTGCCTCAGAGCACGGATGGGACTAGGCATAGCATTGTAGAGGGGCGACGTGGACATTTCGAGGCCTAGTCCTCGAGTACGCTGGGTGTAACTCGGATTGGCCCGGTGACTCCCCCTTCTGATAATACCGAAATTTTATTTAAATGTATATTTTAATTATTTAGTAAACTTCAAAAATTCATATCTTCTTCATACAAACTTTGTTTTCGACGTTCTTTAAATACACGCATAGGTGAGACTACGCTCTACAACTTTCGTTTAGACTCAGTCGGCAAATTTTGAAATTATTTTTATTATTTATTGTTAAAAAGTCGGGGTACGAAAAGTTTGTTAGAAAACTATAACTTCTTTATCCGATGTCTGTTTTTGCCAGACTTTTTACCGTTGAAATACTGTGGTCGAGACCATCTATTCTCATTTAGGTCATTTCGTCCAAAAGTCGCTTGCTCTCTGTTTCGAGTTTTTAGCTGTCTACCGCTATACCGAACTTGGAAAAATCATAACTTCCTCACACAAAGTCATATTTGGACGTTCTTTTTATGTACGCTCACGGTTTAATGATATCTAACATAGTAGGTAACCAAATAGAGATTTTTGTACATTTTATTTTCAAATTTAATTTCATTATTTTCAAGAGTGGTTACAATACTTGGCTTTTTATGTCATTACATAGAATCGAAATATCAGGTTGTCACAACAAGTATGGCGAGTATTATCCTAATAGATTTTATATTAGCTACTGGTGAGAAGGTCTCATCCTAGTCAACCCCCAAGGTTTGAGTGAATCACTTTGCAACCGGTCGAGCCATGAAAGTGTGTACCTTTCCATCTATGTCGATCTTCTTCTTCAAGATCAATTTTCACCCAACTATCTTTCGACCTGGTACATTATCAACCAAATTCCAAACTTGGTTGTCATACATGGACTTGATCACAGTGTCCATTAACTCTTTCCATTTAGCATCCTTAGGGACTACCATTGTTTCCTTATAGCTAGCCAGCTCATCTAAATTTATCAGTATTCTATCACTGACAAATGTGTCACCATTTTTAGTAATATGGAATCCATATAACTCAGGTGGTATGATAACTCTACTGGAATGCCTAAGTAGTAATGACTTGTCTATCGGTTTAACAGGAACTTCTTCCTCTGTTCGAGTTCTATTATATTCTATGGTTGCTTCATTGGTTGACTCTTGAATTTCTTCAAGGTCAATGGTACCGCCACTTCCCTCTTTGAATATGAGCTTTCTCTCATGAAAGACTCATCTTCGTGCTACAAAGACCGAGGTCTCACTAGGTTTGTAAAACAAATATCCGAAAGACAACTTTGGTAACCAATGAAAATAGACTTCTCACTTCTAGCTACTAGCTTGTCATGAGTCTCTCTTCTCACGAAAGCTTCACAACCCCAAACTTTGATATGTGTTAACAAGGGAACTTTCCCCTCCCACATCTCGTAAGGTGTTTTGGCAACCTTCTTTTAGTGAGAAGATTGAGGATATGGGTGGTTTTATCTAAGGTATACCCCCATAAGTGGATAGGAAGAGAGGAACGACTCATCATGGAATGAACCATGTCTAAGTAGGTCAGATTACTTCTCTCAACCACACCATTTAATTGTGGTTTCGTAGGAGGAGTAACTTGTGAAACTATTCCACATTCCTTTAGATAGTCATTGAACTATATACTAAGATACTCTCCGATTCTGTCGGATCTAAGCATCTTTATCTTCTTGCCCAACTGATTGTCCACATCATGTTTAAACTCTTTGAACTTTTCAAAGGTTTCTGACTTATGCTTGATTAAGTAGATATATCCATATCTGCTATAATCATCTATAAAAGTAACATAGACTCGGTTAGCATCCTTTGTGGATGATCTAATTGTTCCACACATATTTGTATGTATAATATCTAACAAACCTTCACCTCTTTCAAAGATCCAGTGAAAGGTGATTTTTTTTCATCTTTCCCAAAAGACAAGATTCGCATGTATCACCTGACCTTCACTAAATTTTTTCCAACACTACATCCTTTTCCAGTTTGGAGATGTGTTTCTTGTTAATGTGTCCAATACAACAATGCCATAAGGATGCTTTATCTATATCATTAGATGAATCAAAATGAAAAACATTATTGCCTAAACTATCAGCACACATCACAGTTTCATACACACCATCACAAGGTAAAGCTTCAAATTTAAAAACACCATTTTTATAAGTAGAAATATAACCATTCAAATCATTAAATGAATATCTAAAACCTTTTATGAATAAATAGTGAAAATAAATAACGTTACGTGTCATCTCTGACGAGTAGCAACAATTTATTAAATCTAAAGAAACACCACTAACAAGCACTAGACTATAAACATAGTTATTGGTAACAGGAGAAGATCGCATATTCCCTATGATCGAGTTCATTATTTTGTGCTCCACCTCCTCACTTTTCATTAGCCCCTTCAAATCAGAACAAATTTGAAATCCACATCCTGTATCAAGGACCCAAGAACGAGAAGATGATGAGTTATTAGATGAATTAGTATATATAAATGCAGAAGATGGCTTCACTTTACCATCCTTGATGTCTTGTAGATACTTTGGGTAGCTTCGTTTCCAATGCCCCTTATCATTGCAGTAAAAACAAGTAGCCTCTTTAGGATCAGAAGTGTGACGAATGTTAGAACTGGGCTTTCCTTTGTGTCCATTGCTTGATGACCTAGCATGAGATTTTCCTTTCCATTACTATTTAGGAGGACCTCTCCTCTTCTTCCTATTTCCATGTCTAATAGCCAGAACAGGAGCACTAGCAGGAGTGGAGGTCAAACCTTTTCCCTTCATTCCTGCTTCATCTGTCTGTAGAAGGTTGTGTAATTGAGCCAAGGTGGTCTCAGTGTTGTTCAAATGATAGGTCAGGATGAACTGATCATAACAACTTGGTAAGGAGTTTAGGACTATATCAATAGCCAAATCCTCATCAAAATGCACATTAATCCTAACAAGGTGCTCCACGTATCATTGCATTCCCTACACATGGCGACATCCGGGTTCTCCATCTTTCATCTTGCACGCCATGAGGGCTTTGACCACTTCGTACTTTTGTTGAGGAGCTCGCTTGTAGGGCTTTTCCACAAGGCCCTTGTTTATCTCATAAGGCCAGGAATCCTCATCAAATATCTGCAACTCAGGGTTCATAGTGGCGACCATGATGCAAGCAACTTTTGTCGCATCAACGTAGTGTTTGTTGTAGGAGGCTAATTCTTCAGGGGTGGCCTTCTCTTCGTGGATTTCATTTAGTTGTTTCTCAAGGACATACTCCTTGTTCTTGAAACGAAGGGTCATTTTAATGTTTTGCAACCAGTCGTTGTAGTTGGTGCCATCCAATTTCACTTTTGATCAGATGGATAACAATGAGAACTTATGATGTTTGCAGGAGGAGGAAGCAGAGGTATCAACTGGAGTAGACAACTATAAAAAGATGGTAGTTTTAGTTAAACAAGAATAATACTTAATATAGAAATCCAAAATAAAATATTAAGGATAGCACCCAACTATATAATTCACGACATAGAAAAGGGATGTCTTAATCTTATTGTAAATTTTATAAAGATAGGTAAATGACGATTTACCAATTCCACCAAAAAAGAAATAAAGTGAAATTCCTACGTCTTTTGAGATTCATTGAAACTATTTAATGACATGTTTAATATCAGATTGTGCTGTTTGTGACTGGGATACCGAGCATCACAAACAAGATGTGAATAACCATGCAAATGTAATTGGTAACCTTATTGTTATCAATCATCCCAACTGATGTTCTGGTAAACCACACATGCTATATCAACAATGATAATTCTTGAGATACCCATTACAACTCTTTATTAGTCCCTATTAGCGTGCTGGTTAACCACATACACTCTAACAACAACTTACAAAGTACAATGTGTAATTTCATGGGTTAGAATCCCAATTCACATATTTCCTAAAGTAATTAGATTTTGGGATTTTAAATTAAAAGGTTCTAGTACATTTTAATAGCATTATACTTTTAATGAGATTTAGTTGTCATATCAAATCCGCTCTACTCAATACTTTCCACTAATCAAGGAAGTAGTGGGTGAGAGTGGACACCCATTCAATTACCATTTTATAGGTAGTTTCCTTATAAACTAGCTTCGTGAATGAGGCATACTAGTGATTCAACCGACTGATTCTGATACATATAACATATTAACAATGCATAATAGTAATACCTATAAGTTGTATTTTAAACTTTTCAAAATAGGTTTATTTAATTTTTAAATTTTGAATTAATAATCAATTAATTTAAATTTAAAATAAACCAAAAATTTGATTTAATATTTATCTATTAATTAAGAATTAATTAAAAACATTAAATCAAATAAGGATTAACTAACTCGAGTAATAAAATAATTTAATCCTAATCCTAACCTTCTGATTTTCGAAAATTATGGTGTAGGAAATATCCAATTTTATAATTATCCCTTTTAATTACATTAAACTAACAGTTGTCTAAAATAGGAACAACCTAGCCTTTTCGAAAACTTGGGGAGGAAGGCTAGGGTTTCAAAACCCTAACCCTAACTATGAAATCCAAAGGGAATGGGCTACGGTTTTGAAAACCCCTAACCCTAGACGAAATTCTTGTCAGTTTAGGGTTTAATTTCTATAAACCCTAATTGATCTAATTCAACAATTATAGCTATTCAATTGAAAACAAACCATTATAGGTATTCAATTGAAAACAAACCATTATAGCTATTTAATTGAAAACAAACCAAACGGTCTGATATGACCTATAGGTTTTATGCAAAACAAATAAACATAAAACCCTTAAGTTCACATGCAACCTAAGGATCTATGTATTCACTATTGAAGCTATAACTATGAACATCAAATAAGAAACCCTAGATCCGTAGGTATATTTTGAAAATCATAAAGGGTTTAAGTTTACATACATTGTTGTTATTGTAGCAAATAACAATAATCCTTCACTTGTAGATCGTTTGGAAGCAAGCACCACAATTGTCATGCCTTTAATAACTCACACCGAAAATAGAAAGAAGGATGACTATAGAGAGAGGAGAGGAGAAGGAAGAATTTAAGCTACTTCTATGGAGGTATGAGTGGCCGAAAAGCTAAGGCCTAAGGGTCCTTATATAGTGGTACAAAGAAACCACAGATAACACTGATTTCAATATTAAATTAATATTTCAAATATGGTATTTATCTCATTCATTATTTATCCACATGAGATATTCTAGAAACCCTAGAGTATCCTCCCAAAACTGTCCAACCCTAATGGTGGAACGTTTTTGGGCATTTTGCTAAACTATTGAACACTTACACTTTAGACCCCACACATTTAATTAATTATGTTAATCCTAAAATTAATTCTAATTAATTTCTGATTAATTATTAATTAAATAATAGTTTTTCTAATTAATATATTATTTTCATAATATATTTATAAAATTATTATATTAATTTATTAATCACATAACAAATTAATCTCTCTCTCTGAAAGTCAGCCTGTCTAAATTCTAGGTTTGAGGGCAACCCAAAAGGACTGTGCTACCATCAATTCAAGTATATACCAATTATAGTTATGGAATAAGCAAACTAACCATACAAATATCCCCTATGGGAACAACTGTTGAATCATCTACGATATACTTCCGAATCTATGAAACATAGAAATTGTTGTAGATCTAGTTGAGCTCCTTAGGCAAATCCAATCTATACCATACCTTGCCAACTCTAGCTACCACCCAAAACGGCCTAATATATAAGGCCCCCCTACTTTCCCTTTCTTAAGCGTATTATACCCTTCCAGGGTGATACCTTCAGTAAGACCATATCCCTGACCTGGAACTCCAACTCAGTTTGACGCGTGTCAGCATAACTCTTCTCCAAAACACTGATGTGCGACACTTCCTACCAAAAAGGAGCTCGAAAGGCGGTGTACCGATACTGGAGTGGTAACTCGCACCAAAATCAATGATGCAAGCTCTCAACATGTCCTTAAGTGTCTAAATGGTCTGCTCACTATGACCGTCCGTCTGCAGATGATTAGCAATGTTGAGATGCAACCTCCTACCTAGTTCCTCATGGAACTTCTTCCATAAATGAGATGTAAACCTAACATCTCGATTAGATACAATGGAGACTGGAATACCATGCCGAGAAACGATCTAACACAGATAGAAATCGGCCAATTTCTGGGCCGATGAGGTCTCATGGACATCTAGGAAATAGGCAATTTTGGTCAATCGATTCACTATCAACCAAATTGCATCATGCCCCTTAGCCGTTCGAGATAACTTGGCGATGAAATATATAGTAATATGTTCCCATTGCTATATGGTAACCTACAGTAGCTGCAACTTTCCATGTAGTCTCCGATGTTTAACCTTGATCATTCGATAGGTCAAGCACCTCTCAACATACCATTCTATCTTCCTCGTTATGCACGACCAGCAGCAGCTAAGCCTCTAATCCCAATACATCTTGGTGGCTCTAGGGTGTATCGACCCTGGACTTGTGTGCCTCCTCCGATATTGTCTGTCTGATCCCAACAAAATCTATCACCTAAACACATCCATACCAGGTCAATAATTTGTAACTTTCAGTAGCAAACCTGTCAATCTCACCCTTGAGCCTCCCCTGCTAGACTCCCTCTACATGAGCCTCCCTGATCAAATCCAACAATGTCAAATCAATCGAAATCATCATACACGGGCCTCTGACCGCAGAACTAGTTGTCTAGCGCCTTAAAGCATCATCCACCACATTCACCTTCCCGTGATGATATAGAATCACACAGTCATAATCGTACGTCAAGCCACCTACGTTGTCTCATATTCAAATTCAGCTAATCTATAAGATATATCAAACTCTTGTGATCCGAGTAGATATTACACCAAACCCCGTACATGTAATGCCCCCACATCATGAAAGAAAACATTGTTACCCCCAACTCTAAAGCATGATTCAGATAGTGGACCTAATGTGACTTCAACTGTCGAGAGGCATAAGCAATAACTCTCCCACATTGCATTCAAACCCGTGATGGATGCATCATAAAATACCACAAAATCTTTAACACCCTCAGGGAGGGTCAACACTGGGGCCTCACACAACTTCTATATCAGGGTCTCGAATATCACCCGATGCTTAAGGTCCAAATGGAAATCCACGCCCTTCCTCGTCAGACAAGTGAGGGGTACTACAATCTTGGAGAAATACTAAATAAATCTCTGATAATATCATCCTAGACCAAAGAAACTCCTGCTCTCCGAGGGAGACTTCGAAACCTCCCAATGCATCATGACCTAAATCTTGGCCGAATCGACCAAAATGTCATTTTTGTTAACAAGGTGTCTTAAATCTCTTGTAACCAAAACTCACACTTCGAGAACTTGGCGTACAACCGTTCTCACCTTAAAACTCCCACAAGCTCTTGTAGGTGCTCCTCATGCTGCTCCCTAGTCTTGTAATACACTAAAATATCATCAATGAACAATAACTAACCAATCAAGCATCAGCCTGCATACCCAATTTCAAATCCATAATTGATGTGGGCGTAGTGATGATCTCAAATGGCATCACAACGAACTCGTAATGACCATAACGAGTCTGAAACGTGGTCTTATCCACGCCCTCCTCTCTAACCCTCATCTAATGATACCTTGACCTCAGATCAATCTTGGAGAACGAAGATGCACACTGCAACTGATTGAAGATGTCATCAATCCATGGAAGGAGATAATGCTTCTTCACCGTCAACTTGTTCAACTCCCAGTAATCAATGCACATCCGGTGTGAACGATCCTTTTTCTTGGGAAAAAAAATTTGTGCTCGCCACGGTGAACTACTTGGTCTAATAAACTATTTACACAACAACTGAGAGGACAACTCTTGGATCTCCGGTGGTGCCAATCGGTACAAATCGTTAACAATTCAGGCCGCACCTGAAACAAAATCAATCCTGAACTCGACCTGCCCCTTCGGAGGCACACTTAGCAACTTCTCCGGGAACACAGTAACAAATTCTCTGACAACTGGCACCTCTGAAACCGAAACCTGCTTCCCAACTCGGGCATCAACCACATAAGCAAGGTAACCCAAACAACCATGTTGAATATACTATCGAGCTCTGGCAGCAGAAGAAAAGGTTGATCCCAATCTAGTACCCTCACCATAAATAACCAGTTATCCCCCACTTGGGGTTGGAACTACTACTTGCTGACCCTCGCAATCGATCATAGCCCTGAACCTACTTATCAAGACCATCCTTATAATCACACACACACACACACATCTCCCATAGGAATAGGGATCATATCAATTGAGTAAGGCACCCCAAAAAACTCTAAAACACAATCCCGAAAAACACTCGATGCAGAAATCTCATGTTCGTTGGCGATAGGAACCCGCAATAGGCACTCTAGCTCTCCAAGGTTCATATAGAAACCCCTACTAAAAGACTGAGATACAAAGAACTGAATCACACCTGAGTGGAATAACACAAGAGCAGGTAAAAAATTCACTAAGAAGGTACCTAGCAGAAACATTAATATTAGCGTACCATAAAATATTTGATAGAATAGTAAATGGAAACATACTAGCAATGACGTCTGGCGCCGCCCTGGCATCGTCCACTGTTAGCTGAAAAGCGAGACGTCGAGCCCTCAAGGGATCCGCCCTACCCTAGCACCCATCTGTGATCCTCAAAGTAGCCAGTGCTAGAGTTTGCGCTCATCCTGAAGTGAGCAAGGGACAGTTGGCCTTAATATGGCCAACCTGCTCATAGTGATAATAGATCCTGGTGCTCGGTATTGGGACCTACTAATGATAATTCTTGGCATAATTCCCCTTATTGCCACATATTGGGCATCCAAAATAAGATCAACAAGAAACATCATGAACCTTCTCGCACTTGTCACAAGTGCGGCCCTGCTGACCCACAGATCCGAAATCACCAGCCTTGAACCGCTTCTCCACAAGCCGTGTCTGCACCGAAGCCTGCCTCCGCTCCCGCACCTGGAGCTCCATTTCAAGCTCTCACATCCTCGTGGCCTCCTGTAGCTCCATAATTGTACCATAATAGAGTGGACACGAACTGGTGGATGTCCGTCTTGAGCATTCTTAAGTACCGGGTTATTTGAGCTTGCTCGAAAGCAGCGAATTCAGCACAAGAAAGAGCCCTCTCAGTAAACATCATGGTGATATAAGTCACCGACTGATTGCCCTACCTCAGATCCAAATATTCTTCAGCCATCCTTTCGCTCTCTGCCAATGGAATATACCACGTGTGAAACATCTCAGAGAACTGCTCACATGTGACAGTAGTCCTCTACTTAGGAGTGTACGAAACAGTCACCAACCTCCACCGGTCCTGTTCCCTTGACTGAAGAAGGTTCAATGTGCACTTGACCTTCTGGTCAGCAGGGCAGGAGCATGTAAGGAATCAACCCTCAATATTGGATAAACTCCATCGAACACTGAGGGCTTTGTATTATTGAAGTCCCATACTGGAAGGTTCTCACTCCATCAACACTTAAGGATGAAATAACCGTGGTAGCTACAAAAATAGCAGCCTTAGAAAGTGCAACATAGAGATCGTGGAGAATCTCAATCATGGTGGTTGTGATAGACCCAAAAACTCCAAAATCGATCCCCGGACAGTAGCAATCACCTAAGCAAAAAACATCTCCCGAATCTAATCCTCGGTCAACCCTAACCTATCTTGGCCACCTGCTTCGGCTCCTGAACCTGATCCCCTTGTGAACACCATACTGAAAATAAACCATAAAATATTAGACAAGATGCATTTCGTACCATACAAGTTATTCTAAATACACGAAACGCTAGGTTTTGTGACTTTCTTGCAATGCGTATGAGTCTTGTGCTTCCGGTAGTTCGCGCTCATACTACCTTCCACACCTACCCGTATTTGTCTCACATGGTCATCACAACTGCCTTAACAACACAACCCCTAGGGTACACATACATCCTATCCTGACTACATAGAGAACGACTAGACATTCTTCAACTGGCCGGCTGTTCACACATAAACTCATGCATGACACTTTCACCAACCCTGCAACACTCATGTATGCTAATCATACATAACATTGGATCCTATAGATAGTCGAACACTTGATTCTACCCTAAGCCCACAACTAAACTACAAACAGGAAATAAGGCTAAACCAAACATTCTCAGGCTATAAAATCTTAGTTATGTACAACTATGATTTATACACTAAGAAACTACAATAATCATGTCAATTTCCTACAAGAAGTAATCCAAGGCTATCAGGTATCATTTATCCGATAGTTCCATCATGCAATTCCTGAAGATCCATAGCCCATCACTAGCATGTTGTTCTACCTTAAAAATAATATCAATTACAATATGGGTAATTTGGAGTATACTTTCTTGCTCCGACTGATCGTACACATCGCACCCTCCCTTGGGTACATTTGAAAACAAATTGAAAACCATTTTAAAACCTTTTAGTTCCCTAGTTTGAGCCTGGTTTCACACAAATGTTCAACTGATTCTGTCAAACCAATGCTCTGATACAAACTTCTAACATCCAAATAATAAAAAAAAAATTAAAATTTTCTAAAACAACCATTATCCATAAATTGTTTACAAGAAGATCCATTGTTTCATAAGTAAAATCATGTTAGAGTGTCCCAAAAGTCAATATCATGAAAATAGGAAGATGTGCATGATAAGGCCTTCGCTTTTCCCCCGATTGTCTGAAGTAACTGAAACAATAAACTAAAACTGTAAGCCAAAGCTTAGTGAGTTCCCTTAAAGTATTACCACACAACATAACAAACAAGCATGCAAATATAAGCCTTCAGCCTGACTGCACCACCTCGCAGGCCCTAGAGCCTTATGGACCGCTCTACGGGTCTTTGGCCTATCTGGACCACCTTTCATGGCCTATAACCTATCCGGGCCATCCTAGGTGTCTTCGTCTTCAACACAAAGCAAGTCCACGTCAACCCAAGCACAATATGTTGACATATGCAACAAACAAACATAAACACAGAATCAACAAATGCAGATAACCATACGGATATACTAATTAATCATATACTAGCATAACACTATCTTATAACCAAGATACATAATCTAGTGGGCCGACATTAGTGTCTTTGACCCAAGAGTGCAGTGAGGAAAACTCACCTCTCAGTCCGATCACAGGCTGAGTAAATCTCTTTTACCAATATCGGCTCTACCCAAAACCTATTAATTAAAATATTGCCCAACTTAAAATTAATATCAATTTACCCAAAATATCCTTTGGTCAAAATTGGTCAAACTCAACAAAGTAACTAAGTCAACCCATCCGAGTAGTCCCAGCCGCGTACGCGGGGTGTACTCAAATGTACATAGGGCGTACTTCACTTGACCGAAGATTTGCCACCTAGACTGCGTATGTGCAACGTACCATTTGGTACGCCCAACATACATACATGGTCAACAACCCTTCTCTAAGGAACTTAATAACTTAAGTCTTTTCGTCCAAAACCGGATCTATGCCCAAAATAACATTACAAGTCATAAAGTTTCCAACTTTATGACTCTGCATGGCTAGAATTGCTTAATACCAACAAAAGCTAACTTCTTAATCTATTAGGACATCCTAGCATAAGCATGATGAAGAAATAAGAGCCAATATCACATTTTTTTATGCTTCTAGACATCTGAAAATGTCTGAAAGGACAACTTATATGCGCTAGAGCATGCCATACACATAAAGGTCAAGACTTGGGACAAAAATGCTTAATGAATCAAGACTAAAAAGATCTAAAAAATGTAAGCCAAGTTAAACAATTTATTCCTCAAAATGATGCTAAAAGATAATGTTAATATGGATCTGAAGAGTCCCCCTCCTCCAAAGTGTTCTTCTCTACTTCCTTTCTCATCTAAGGCTACCAAAATACAAAAACAGGCTTAAAAAGAATCTAGATAGATTAGGGTTTGCTTTGGAAGGTAAAAGTGGGTTGGAGGCTGATGAAGGAATGATCTTTGGGGAGGTAATGTTGTATATAAAGGGTCCAAAACCTACAAATTAGGGTTTGAGGTTCATGGATGAGGCCTTGCGTATGCTATATATGCCCAACATACATGACCTCGGGCTAGAAATTAAAAAAATTCGAATATGGGCCATTTTGCAACATTTCTCATACACAAGGACTAAAATACAATTAATCTTCATTCTTAGGGTTAAAATTCGAAATACCTCAACATTGGAATATGACAGTAAGAGTATGTTGCTGACGTAGAAGGTTTTTATCATGTTATTACCATGTGATTACTCTCTCCTTCCTTTATCATGTAACATCCCAAAATTCAAGATGAAATATTTCATTTTTAATTGAGTTATTATAAAACCAATAGCATAAAAACATCCATAGTGTCATCCCAAATCAAAACCAGTATGTCAATAATCAAAACATGTAACAATGAAACAATATCAAAGTATAATCCCAAAGATCTCATGTGCGGAAAACATAGTGTGATGCGTTGCGATCATGCAAGCTCCTTTCCTATTTAAAAGAAGTACTTAAACCAAAACTGAAAACCGTAAACACAATGCTTAGTGAGTTCCCCTATCATACCACATAATCATATATTGCCATGCATATCTGGGTGCCCGGCCTACGCTGTCAGGCATATCTGGATGCCCGACCTTCCCTTTCAAGCATATCTAGGTGTGCGATCTACCCTGCCAGGCTTATCTAGGTGTCCGACCTACCCTCCGGTTTATTCCAACCGGTTACGGGGACTATTTCACCCCTACCACTACCATATAATAACATAGCATAAACATAATGTCAGGCATATCTAGGTGCCTGACCTACCCTCCGGTTTATTTCAACCGGTTACGGGGACTATTTCACCCCTACCACTACCACATACTAACATAGCATAAACATATTGTTAGGAATATCTGGGTGCCCGACCTACCTTCGCTTTATTTCAACCGGTTACAACAACTATTTCACCCCTTACCACTACCATATAAAATCATAAAAAACAAGCACACAGAGCATAACAGGTAGTGACATACGATAGAATTATCACAAAGACAATCATCTCTACTATAACCATCTACTAGTGAGCCGACATTGGTGCCTTTAAGCCACTTTGTCACACCCCGAAAACCGAAGGCGGAAACATTTCCGGGGTTGACTCCACGTTGAGTATTAAATCCAATGCACATAGTAAGTAAAGTAAAACAACCATTACATTACATAAGAAAAGTTTTACAGTTGTTTCAAAAGTAAAGTTTGTACATTTGTGATACATAGTATATATATGAACAAAAATGAAACGGATCTTCATGTAATCCGTCTTCAAGCAAAAAGGATCTTCGAGTACGTGTTCTAATGCTGACCTGAGAACACAAGCGGTTTAAAAATCAGCATAACGCTGGTGAGTTCATAAGCGGTTTTTGTTTGTGAAAATGTTTCAAGTTTCCTTTCTATTTCTAAAATGTTATGTATACCAAGAAAATCCCATATTTTCTTAAAAGTTGGTTGTTGTTTCACAAAAGTAAGGTATAGTAAGTTTGTACACTGAAAACATGTCTACTCATGTGAAAATGTATAGTTTGGTTATCCGGCTTGTTAAACTGTTCTGTTTACTTATCATGTATTCCCAGGAAAGTCCCATACTTTCCTTATTGTATATTACTCAATGTAAAAGATGTAATGTTACTCGGTTTGTTACCATTTCTAGTTATGTAGGTTTTACCCAGGAAAGCCCCATGCTTTCCTGCATGTTGGTTTCTAATGTGAACGATGTAAAAGATGTAAAAGATGTAAACGTGGTTAGGTTCCATGTTTTCCCCAGGAAAGTCCCATACTTTCCTGAATGTTAGTTACCGTACGTGAAAGATGTCAAAGATGTAAAAAAATGTATAATGGTTCATTATTACTATGAGTAAATCTCTGTTATCCTAATTGCGAGTTCCATAACCATACGATAGACTAAAACCTATGGCAATAAGTAGTCCACATGTGGCGATAAGTAGTCCACATACTTATGACTTTCGTCACCCTTGAACCATTTCGGTTCGGCTGTAGCTAGCAGCCAGGTGTAGGGTAGTCAGCCCCGTATAGATCTATACACTCAAGTCACGCTCTCTAAATACCAGAGATTCTGGTTACGGGTGTAGTCCTCCACTCGCGTATCTCTGTGGAGTGTTCGCCGAGGACGTGTCTCCAATCATACAGGATTAACAAATTTACTAGTAATAATATGATAGTCCTCCACTCGCGTATATATGTGGAGTGTTACCGAGGACAAAACAGTACAGGTATTATATTCAAATGTCTAATGTCATGCTTTTAGCTGATAAAATGTGGAAAGCCATTTGTGAAATATATGTAAAACATAACAGTTTAAAGATCCATTTCACAAATATATGTTACGTGATCTGCCTGTTAAAATGGTTATCAGTTGTAGTAATCAGTATTAAAAGCATATGGAATATGAAACACACATTTGAAAACATGTTTTGAGTACAAGAATTCCCTTGTACTTTGCTTGTGTTCCCCCCTGAAAGCAGTGAAAACAGTGAAAAGGGTAGGGGTATGAACTCACCAGACTCGGAAATGCGTCGGTTTTGGATACTAGACGTTGGTTTGGGGTTTGATTACTTGCGATGTCCCTATGTAAAATGAAATAATGTCCATATATATTCAATTAGGGATACATTCAATAATTATATGGAACATTACACTCCAACGAGGTTAAACACCTCAAAACGAGCGTTTGGAGTGACTCGGGTGACATCTTCGGACGTGTAATGGCACTAGGGACTTGGGACTTGAGTTTACTCCCCAAGAGTAAACATGTTAAGGAGTTTACAGCCATAAAACACACACATACATGAGTTTACGGCCGTAAACTCATGTTGGTGTGATTTTGAGTGTTTAATGGCTTAAATGGACATGGGGATTGTTGGAATGGATTTCTAAAATGCCTTGGAATAGATTACATGAGTTTATAACACTTGGAAGGAAGTTTACGACCACAACCTTGGAGTTTACGGCCGTAAACTCACCCATGGCCAAGAAAAATTGTTTTAAGCTACAAAGGACAATCACATGTGATTCTAACTAATTTTCTAAGGCTTGGTATCAACTTGTGGCTTCAATTAACACCTTTGTATGAGTTTACAGCCCAGATACATACCCTATGGCCGTAAACTCTAATTTGGTTAAGAAAAGATTAGTTTTTGATGCTATGAACAATCACATGTGATTCTAGGAATTTATCCAAGCCTTTGGGGTGGTTTAAGGCATCATTTAACAAGGTTTTTATGAGTTTACGGCCAAGGGTATGTTCCTAGGCTGTAAACTCCTATATATGACATTTTTGATGTGTTAAAAACCCTTAAACTATTTTTAGATGAATCTAGAATTTACCACAAGGCCATTGGTTGAGTTTCAAGGCATTTGGGCATGTTTATAGGCACTAAATCCCCAATTTAGAGGACTTTACGGCCCAAGAAGGAGCCTTGGCCGTAAACTTTTGTTTTTCCCACAAAATTCATGTTTAATGTGTTCCAAGTCCAGATTGGTAAGCCTCAAGGTCATATCTAAGTCCCAACTATGATTTGGAAGGGTAATTTTGGCTCAAAAACCCCATTTTGAGGAGTTTACGGCCCAAGCTTGATCCTTGGCCGTAAACTCATGTTCTTGGTCCCAAAACATAATTTAAACATCAATTTGATGGCTAAAGAGGTTGGATAACAAGTTAGGGGTGTTACCTCTTTGATTGGAAGCCTTAAATCTTTGTTTTGGACCTTTGATTATGGATGAGGAGAGAGGTTGGGAGAGTTTTATGAGAAAATGGACAAAGGCTTCAAATGGAGGCTTAAGACACATTATATAGTGTCTAAGTTTTGGACAAGGTGGAATTCTACCCGATACCGACGTTAGGCGAGGCTTTTGGTCGTACCCGATTGAGTTGCCGTAACCCGATACGGTAATTTCTAGAAATATTCCGATCACTAAAGTTGGGTGTTAAAATGATTTCTAAATGTATTAAGACACCCATTAAGTCATTTGTCACACAGGATAGTTCTCGGCAGGGACCAGGATGATGATGGTATTTGCACTTGTCACACAGAAGAAGGTTACCAGCATATCTACTGGTAGGAGTTGGAGCTGTGGATCCCACAACAGAAGCAGCAGCAACAGGGGTAGTAGCAGCATGGACCGCTACAGTCTGCTGTTTCTTGGAAGATCCTTGAGAAGATTGACCCTTCTTCTTCTTCCAGAATTTTCTCTTTTCGCCACTCCTTTAAGTCGGCTCAGCAGTGGTAGTGATTTCCTTAACCTCATCGCTGTGATCAATCAGAGTTTGAGCTAAAGTCTTGGCACTATCATAGGTATCTGGACGGGCAGCCAAAACATGACTCTTTGTCGGTTGGGATAACCCCCAAATGAACCTTTCGATCTTCTTGTTCTCAGGAGTGACTAATCCCGGGCAGAGAAGTGCGAGATCATCGAATCGGGAAGTGTATGCAGCAATGTCGGAACCTTTCATTTTCAGGTTCCAGAGCTCGTGCTCTAGTTTCTACATTTTACCATGGGGGTAGTACTCAGCTATAAGGAGTTCTCTCATGGCTTCCCAGCCCATGGCATTGGCTATGGGTAAAGTCAGAGATTTGACTCGGCCATTCCACCAAGTCAAGGCTTTATCCATGAAAGTACAGGCTGCGAATTTAACTTTATCGGACTCCGCACAAGCACAGATTTCAAAGATGGACTCGATTTTCTCGAACCAACAGGATAAGGAAATGACACCTCCAGCGCCATTGAAGGATGTTGGTTTTGCGTTCATGAAATCCTTATAGGAACCCCCTCTTTGGTGCCCCTGGCTAACTTCGGGGTTTTGAGATTGGGGATCACCTCTTGAACCACTAGGGTTCATTTGTGACATGGCTGCCACCATTGCAGCTGTCATGACCGTCTGGAGTCATGCTAGGTCAAATTGGGGAGGAGGTTTCGGCGAAGAAGGATTGTTGTTGTTCTTTGAGCTGGGTCTCTTTCGGGGAGGCATCTTGATCTAATAAGATCAAGAAAGAGAGGATGGTAAGTCCTCTACATTGAATCGATAGATATGGAAGTTATATGATCCGAATAAGAGATAAAGCAGGAAAGAGTTATCGAAACAGATAATTTATCGCTAAGAATAATCACAGAAAGCCACTCATAAAGGATTTCTACAGAGGATTGGTTCGAGAAATACTCCCATAGTATTTCATGAATTGATTACGACAATGGTTTGATGTTTGGGATATTAGGGTAAGTTTTAGGCATGCCGCATACCATAGTCACTCCCAAGCACATGTTGGCCATGTCTCGAATGAATATAGTTGGCCAGGCTATATTGACCCTAGACACGACTACATAACTGCCTAGGTTTAACCATAGCACACAACACCCAATTACTTATGTTTTGTTCTACTTGTGATTACGGATGATGACGGTTTGGTATACTTGTATACTTTTAAAAATACTTATAGTTTGAAGATACTTTTAATAAAGAGCACTTAGGCCCTTTAGTGTTTATAGTTTTATACCATGTAAGGTTTGGTATACTTCATTCACTATAAACAAGGGCTCTGATACCAATCTGTCACACCCCGAAAACCGAAGGCGGAAACATTTCCGGGGTTGACTCCACATTGAGTATCAAATCCAATGCACATAGTAAGTAAAGTAAAACAACCATTACATTACATAAGAAAAGTTTTACAGTTGTTTCAAAAGTAAAGTTTGTACAGTTGTGATACATAGTATATATATGAACAAAAATGAAACGGATATTCATGTACTCCGCCTTCAAGCAAAAAGGATCTTCGAGTACCTGTTCTAATGCTAACCTGAGAACACAAGCGGTTTAAAAATCAGCATAACGCTGGTGAGTTCATAAGCAGTTTTTGTTTGTGAAAATGTTTCAAGTTTCCTTTCTGTTTCTGAAATGTTATGTATACCAAGAAAATCCCACATTTTCTTAAAAGTTGGTTGTTGTTTCACAAATGTAAAGTATAGTAAGTTTGTACACTGAAAACATGTCTACTCATGTGAAAATGTATAGTTTGGTTATCCGGCTTGTTAAACTGTTCTGTTTACTTATCATGTATTCCCAAGAAAGTCTCATACTTTACTTATTGTATATTGCTCAATGTAAAAGATGTAATGTTACCCGGTTTGTTACCCTTTCTAGTTATGTAGGTTTTACCCAGGAAAGCCCCATGCTTTCCTGCATGTTGGTTTCTAATGAGAACGATGTAAAAGATGTAAACGTGGTTAGGTTCCATGTTTTCCCCAGGAAAGTCCCATACTTTCCTGAATGTTAGTTACCGTACGTGAAAGATGTAAAAGATGTAAAAAAAATGTAAAATGGTTCATTATTACTATGAGTAAATCTCTGTTATCCTAATTGCGAGTTCCATAACCATACGATAGACTAAAACCTGTGGCAATAAGTAGTCCACATGTGGCAATAAGTAGTCCGCATACTTATGACTTTCGTCACCCTTGAACCATTTCGGTTCAGCTGTAGCTAGCAGCCAGGTGTGGGGTAGTCAGCCCTGTATAGATCTATACACTCAAGTCACGCTCTCTAAATACCAGAGATTCTGGTTAGGGGTGTAGTTCTCCACTTGCGTATCTCTGTGGAGTGTTCGCCAAGGACGTGTCTCCAATCATACATGATTAACAAATTTACTACTAATAATATGATAGTCCTCCACTCGCGTATATATGCGGAGTGTTACCGAGGACAAAACAGTGTACAGGTATTATATTCAAATGTCTAATGTCATGCTTTTAGCTGATAAATGTGGAAAGCCATTTGTGAAATATATGTAAAACATAACAGTTTAAAGATCCATTTCACAAATATGTGTTACGTGATCTGCCTGTTAAAATGGTTATCAGTTGTAGTAATCAGTATTAAAAGCATATGGAATATGAAACACAAATTTGAGAACATGTTTTGAGTACAAGAATTCCCTTGTACTTTGCTTGTGTTCCCCCCTGAAAACAGTGAAAACAGTGAAAAAGGGTAGGGGTATGAACTCACCCGACTCGAAAATGCATTGGTTTTGGATACTAGACGTTGGTTTGGGGTTTGATTACTCGCGATGTCCCTATGTAAAATGAAATAATGTCTATATATATTCAATTAGGGATACACTCACTAATTATATGGAACATTACACTCCAACGAGGTTAAACACCTCAAAACGAGCGTTTGGAGTGACCCGGGTGACATCTTCGGACGTGTAATGGCACTAGGGACTTGGGACTTGAGTTTACTCCCCAACAGTAAACATTTTAAGGATTTTACAGCCATAAAACACACACATACATGATTTTACGGCCGTAAACTCATGTTGGTGTGATTTTGGGTGTTTAATGGCTTAAATGGACATGGGGATTGTTGGAATGGATTTCTAAAATGCCTTGGAATAGATTACATGAGTTTATACCACTTGGAAGGGAGTTTACGGCCACAACCTTGGAGTTTACGGCCGTAAACTCACCCATGGCCAAGAAAAATTGTTTTAAGCTACAAAGGACAATCACATGTGATTCTAACTAATTTTCTAAGGCTTGGTATCAACTTGTGGCTTCAATTAACACCATTGTATGAGTTTACGGCCCAGATACATACCCTCTGGCCGTAAACTCTAATTTGGTTAAGAAACGATTAGTTTTTGATGCTAAGAACAATCACATGTGATTCTAGGAATTTATCCAAGCCTTTGGGGTGGTTTAAGGCATCATTTAACAAGGTTTTTATGAGTTTACGGCCAAGGGTATGTTCCTAGGCTGTAAACTCCTATATATGACATTTTTGATGTGTTACAAACCCTTAAACTATTTTTAGATGAATCTAGAATTTACCACAAGGCCATTGGTTGAGTTTCAAGGCATTTGGACATGTTTAAAGGCACTAAATCCCCAATTTAGAGGAGTTTAGGGCCCAAGAAGGAGCCTTGGCCATAAACTCTTGTTTGTCCCACAAAATTCATGTTTAATGTGTTCCATGTCCAGATTGGTAAGCCTCAAGGTCATATCTAAGTCCCAACTATGATTTGGAAGGGTAATTTTGGCTCAAAAACCCCATTTTGAGGAGTTTACGGCCCAAGCTTGATCCTTGGCCGTAAACTCATGTTCTTGGTCCCAAAACATAATTTAAACATCAATTTGAAGGCTAAAGAGGTTGGATAACAAGCTAGGGGTGTTACCTCTTTGATTGGAAGCCTTAAATTTTTGTTTTGGACCTTTGATTATGGATGAGGAGAGAGGTTGGGAGAGTGTTATGAGAAAATGGCCAAAGGCTTCAAATGGAGGCTTAAGACACATTATATAGTGTCTAAGTTTTGGACACGGTGAAATTCTACCCGATACCGGCGTTAGGCGAGGCTTTTGGTCGTACCCGATTGAGTTGCCGTAACCCGATACGGTAATTTCTAGAAATATTCCGATCACTAAATTTGGGTGTTAAAATGATTTCTAAATGTATTAAGACATCCATTAAGTCATTTTAAATACTTACCAGTTAATGACTTAATTAAACGGAAGATCGGAAATCGAATTTGGAAACAACGATTGGTTGCGTGAATTGTACTACGAAAGAGTTACAAGAGATGATACGGAAATTTCAGGTTGTTACACACTTTTATAGGAAGGTAACTCACATCGCACTATTGAAGTCCCACAGACAAAACTCTACCTGCTGGATGGCAGATTCCTGAACTATCAACATCAAAATAACAACCAATTAATAATTGGGTCCTAACACATAACCATAAGTCCATGCTTAGCGTAAAACACTAATTTATCCTCAACCTAGCTTGATTAAAACCCAAGGCGCAAGCTCACACTCCAAAGGCCCAAAAGTTAAACAGTGGACCAAAGCCCAATATATGGCCCAATTTTCCAAATTGGGCCCAGACGTCTACATGGTCTTACCTTAAGGCCCAACCTTTTATTCAAGTCCAAACACTTGGTATTCAAATGGTCCAATATCTCATAATCATCAAGGCCCAAATATGGCCAACCTATGGCTCAATTTTCCAAATTGGGCCCAAGTCCTCACAAGGCCTTACCTAAGGCCCTATCAAATATTCTACTCCATATACGTGTTCTTGGATAGCCCATCAATAGCCTAATCACCAAAACCCAATAGAGAGGCCCAACTCAAGGCCCAAACAAATTTAGGGTTTTCATATAAAATGATAATTACGGTTAACTGCTCTTACTTAACCCATTAAGGACTTAATCCACTAAGTCCATAATTCTACTATGTAAATCATACGTTCTGTCTGGGTGTAATTCATAATTTCAATTCCAATGGCCCGAAACACGCATCCCGATAATTCCAAACCAATAAATTGACAGCTAGAGTTTTCTAAACCCTAGTTAGGGTTTCCATCCCAATCACGTTCCCATTAGTAAAATGATTAGGTTTTTAGGTCAATTAATCTTTTAATAGGTCAACTAGCGATTCCTTAGGTCAATTAGGGTTTCATTAGGTCGAGCACGACCCACTGCCACCTCAGGTGGTGGTGGTTGATAGCGGCACCCGCCGGCTGCCACCACCTCATGGTGGTGGTTATTGTTCTAGTCCAATCATGTCGAAGCATCCAAAAAGCAATCTAAACACAAGTAAAAGCACACCACCACCCAACACAACGACTGGTGGCGGCAACCACCATCTCACGGTGGTGGTTATGATTTTCTTGATTATTTCAGCCACCAATTACAATTATACAACACAATATCCCAAAATAAACACACACAATAAGATACACACACAACCACCCTTGTGGTGGCAGGCATTCTGTTGGGTCAAAAATATGGTTTATACTTTACTTTTCTTGAAAAATGTATTTTTGTGTTTTGGACCGTAAACAATTTGGTGTTTACGGCCGTAAACGAGTTTACGGTTGTGTTTATGGCCGTAAACCCATTTATGGCCCATGTGCAGTTAGCCCATATTCCATTGTATATATATTGGTGTTAGGGGTGAGGAGTAGAGATTGATGAACGTGAGAAGAGAGAAACTAGAGAGCATTTTGTGTGTGTGAATCTTTTGTATCCGGATTTTCATTCTAATCAATTCTTACATAGATTCATCATATTCTTCTTCTTCTTCTTCTCTTGTATTTGATCTGACATCATCTTTTTGATTGCGTTTCCGCACCATTAAACGGATCTAATTGATACACAGGCAAATTAAGTACTTACAATCGGTATCAGAGCTTGGTTGTATCAGTCAATTTTGTCAGATTTGGAGCATCATTTGATCTTATTTTTGAAATATTTTTGCGTTTTTGGATAGATCTCTAAAAAATAAGGGGGGTTTGTTCTTCGTGTTTTTCATAAAAAAAAGGGTTTTTGATTGAGTTTTGGAGCTTCAAAGTCGAAAAAACAGTGTTTTTGGTCGAAACATGCGAGGGTGTGGCGGAGTTTGCGGCCGGCGGCTAGGGTTTCGGAGTTCACGGCCCGGAGGTTGCGGCCCAAGGTTCCCGGTCTGAGTTTGCGGCCTCGGAGTTTACGGCCCACGAGAGTTTGCGGCCCAGCAACACATCAGCCCGTAGAGTGCCGCCTATACTAAAGAAAAAGGGGAGGAATTTTCGAGTCTCCAAGGATTCGAACTTGGGTCTCCTCCAAACATAGCCACACGCTTTACCAATTCTTCTAGCACCCCTGATGTTCTATTACTCCCAGATTTAATTCTTACACACTTCCTGTCTTCTTTCGCATTTTTTACACTTTTAACCCAAAATTAAATTTCTTTTAGTTTTAAATTATATTTTCATCCAAAAAATAAAATAAATAATAATAATAATAATAAATTAATAAATAAAATTCTATTTTAAGTTTTGACTTTTATTTTTATTTTTTTTAACTTTTGACCTTAAATTTTGACTTTGACTTCCAAGTTTGACCCTTGACTTTAAAGTTTGACTTTTTCGTTTAACTTTTAAATTTTCAAATTTAGCTTTTAAGTTTGACTTTTGAGTTTAACTTTTTAAATTTGACTTTTAAGGTTTATAATCAAAGGGTTTCACTTTTAAGTTTGATTTTGGCTTCTAGTTGTGTTTTTTAATTGATTTTAAGGTCTACGAGGGAGTTGAAAACAGGAAAGATAGTCATTAGGATATGTTAAAACAAAATTTCAACATTTTCGATTATATCCCCGGAGAAACCCTTGAAACTCAGTTGCAGCGATTTACTACACTTACTACTGAGATGAATATAACTAGGATCTTCTTGTCTAAGTTTGAGATAAACAAAAAGCTACTGAATTCACTTCCGAAATAGTGGGATATGAACGTCGCTATCATCGAGAAGACAAAAGATCTCAATCATCTTAGTCTTGCTGATGCAATTGAAGAACTTGATGCTTTGAAGTGTAGAAAAACAATGAGTTCTGAAAACATTCCGGCCACTGAAGTTACATGTACTCCAGCTTGTGAAACTATGATTAAATTTCTTCGGGAACAAATTTATTTATATAACAGAGAAGTTGAGGACCTAAAATACAAAGGATATCAAATTAGGAATGGACAGAAACCCCTTAAGGCTGAATCAGAAGCAAAAACCAAAGACTTTAGGAAGCTTCAGGAAGAGTATATAGCAACAAGTGTGAAAATTATGACTATATTAAGAGACAACTTGCTGCTTTAACTGAAGAGCTTGACAGTTTGAAAATTAAGTGTGGAAAAACATACGTTAGTTTCAAAAATTATACTGCATCAAGTCAGACAATCAAGTCATTATTTAAAACCTAATTAAAATCCAAAGATAATGAAAACAAGGGTCTAGGGTATGATAGTGTTCCTCCTCCTTTCAATCATAACTACACATCCATCCTTATGACATAGGAAGAAATTGCCAGGGAGGAAAATATTCAATATGGCAAATGAGTTGGATTTGTGTCAGGAGGAGTTATTAATGTTGAAAATACTAATGTTTCTACTTCATGTGCAGATAAAGTAGCAGAAGATGAGAACAAGGAGAGCATTACTGAACAAACCAATGACTCTTTAACTCTGAATCTTTTGCTTCGAATTTTGTTACTCCTAACAAACCTGCTGTTGAGAAATATAGGTCTCCAATTCTAGCGCAACAGAATGATTGTTGCAAGTGTGCGTGTGCGAAAAGCAAGACACAAGGCATGGATACGCCACCAGGGACAGGAAGAAATAACTTCACAGTGAAGAAAAAGACTTCTTTTCACTATGGATGTAGTACCTGGTTCCTGGTACGTAAAAATTTATCTAAGTAATTGTCATTTTAGCCTTGGACTCGGCGAGTTGTAGGTCTGACTCATCGAGTAGGGCTGCAGTCCGGGGGCATGCTTAAGTTGGCAACTCGGTGAGTCCATATCCTGGACTCGGCGAGTCATCGCTGTTTGATGAAACCCTAATTCCAAGGGTTTGCCCACTATTTAAGCTAGCTTGTGCGACCCAAGCTCGCCTCCTTTCACCCTCAGAGCGCCCTACATCAAACCCTAACACGTTTCTTGTGAAATTGAAGTGATTAGAGTGTTTCCTTGAAGTTTTTGGGAGAATAAGGAGAGTGGAGCAAGAAGAGGAGAAGGAGACCAGATATCTTGATGTTATTTCAGAGTTCTCTGAGGTATATCTCTACTCTATTCTGTTTGCATGCTTAAAACCCCATTAGAGCACCTTTTGAGCTCTCGTTGAACCTTTTCCAAGCTTGTGCATGAAGTAGAATTCGTAATAAGTTGAGTATACGCTGGAACAAGTCATGTTTGAGCACCAGAAGCTCAAATCTATAACCTTTATGGGAGTAAATTGCTGGAATGTCCTAGATCTACCTTCTTAGCCATTATTGTGCCCCTAATCCTCATTTCATGCATTTCTACATGTAAAGTTGGAAACTTACGTGTAAACCAGGCCCTAGGAACCCAGATCTATGAATGGAATGAGCTGGATCCAAGCAAAATCGCGTGTATGGTTTTTGGAAGTGGCCAACTCGTTGAGTCGTTCATCTGACTCGGCGAGTCGGGTCGCGAGTCCCAGGGTTGTTCACTTTTGTGTCTACGAGTTGGAGTAGTGAATCATAGGGTATGAATTAGTGAGTTGGAAGCCAGACTCACTCATGAAGTAACTCGGTGAGTCAATGCCATGACTTGGCGAGTTCATGGCAATCTTCTTGTCTCAAGAACAACTCGACGAGTTCTTCATACAACTTGGAAAGTCACAGCTTAGAGTGTTCTTCGGATGAAGGCGAACTCGGCGAGTTGTTCATACAACTTGGCGAGTAGGATGAAGGACTAGTAGACTTGGGTATAGAGAAAGGGACTCGGTGAGTCGGCAAGCCAACTCGGTGAGTCTTCGGAGCAGCAGCAGAAGATAGACTACTCCCACACAGATCAGCAGCGACTACGAGGTGAGTTACCTTCCAGTAACGGTGGGTCTACATCCACAATGCCGGCCCACCAGTAGGAGTTGTATGATGGATGATTGTCTCTGTGATATTCATCTAAGGTTGCTACTACCTGTGATATGTTTATGTGCTAGTATGATATGTTGCTATGTGCTAGTGATAGTAGGGGGAGATAGTCCCTAGATTACCGGTTGATAGGGCCGATGCGGCGGTCATGTCCAGCCATGGTAGATAGATTACGAGATATATGTGTTATGTGGTAGTAGTAGGGGGTGAAATAGTCCCCAGTACCAGGTCGAGAGGACCGAAGGGGGAGACCAGCACCCAGATATGCTAGTCCGTATCCGGTCGAGAGGACCGAAGGGGAGGCAAGCTCCCAGTTATGCTAGATAGTATCCGGTCGAGAGGACCGAAGGGGTAGGTCGGGCACCCAGATATGCCTGACGATATATGCATGTTATGTGATTGTATGGTATGTGGTAGGTTGGGGGAACTCATTAAGCTTCGTGCTTATAGTTTTCAGTTTTGGTTTCAGGTACCTCTTCTTCGAAGGGGAAGGAGCCGGCATGGTAGCGGCCCATCACACACACATGCTTCATTTTACGCATCATGAGATCTTCCTCGGGATTTGTACTCTGACATTATTATGTTTCATGAAATGTTTTCCAGACATGTTATATCTTACTAAAATATTATGATCAGTACACGTTTTAATTCGAATGTTTTTCTAAACTTATGTTTTCAAAAATGAAATTGTTGGCTTGTATTTTTGGGGTGTTACAAGTTGGTATCAGAGCGCTGGTTTGAGGGATTCGAACACACCTTCGGGGGTGTTTGAACTCAAATCGAGGGATTAAAAGATTTTAGAAAGAGAAAACGTTTTCTAAAAGGCTAAGTAAAGGGTTTTAGGAAAGAACAAAGTGTGCGATGTGCGCGACCGGCCGAGCTCAAGTAAGTACTCCCCAATGTACCCATACAATTTTGTTTATGTTTATTATTTTACGTAGAACAACATGCTAGAATAGGACTAAGGATCTAGGAGTGATGCCTTATGTGCTTCGGTATATGAAAGAGTTGCATGCTAGAATTGAGTAGACAGCAGTAGGGTAGCCTGTTTAGGTTATTCCTGATAGTACGAGTTTAGCATTGTATGCTAGTTCAGTTTTCTCTACGAGGATAGAGTTGCTTGAGATTGTTTTATTTATGTCCAAATGCTGCTTGCTTTGTGCTATGTGGGCTTTGAAGTGATGGGAGTTAGCTGTTAGTTGAATACGTTAAAGTGACATTTGATCAGGGTTGAATAATCTCAGAGTGTTGGATTTGACCCTATTGCGTAGCTCTTGTTTGATTCCTAACCGTTGTAGGGATTAGTCCCTTACTCGAAGGATTATCCGAGCCTCGTCATATGTGATTGTGTTCAGGTAATAGCTAATTGGAATCACCAAGAGGCCTTCAGCAGTTGAGGACTGGGTTGGGTGGAGTCAGAGGTTTCCTAGGGTAAGCCTAGGATAAGAGTAGCAGTGATCAGTGGTAGTGGAAGGGACCTGGTTCAGTCGAGGCGGTATTTGCGGAAGGTACGGATAGATGTGGAAGGTAGTATTAGCCTGTACTACTGAAAGCAGAGGACGTCTCCAGGGGTATCAGTATTGCTAACAGTTGTTATTTCTTTGTATTTCAGAATGGTGGTACTACGCCCGAGGCCAACAGTTGGTAGTACAGGAGAGGGATCGGGTTCGGGATCAGGTTCCGAGCCAGTAGATGAGGGGCTACGCGAGTTCAACGCGTCAGAGATCACTAGAGGCATCCTTGAGTCGACCTCCATTATCTTCGGGTCGATCAAGGAAGGGATATTGGAGATGATGGAGGATCGCCTCCATGCATTCAGGAGCGACGTGGCATCTGGCCAGTCAGGACCCCGCACACTGGCCTTTAAGGAATTTCGGAGTAGTGGTGCACCGGAAGTTCATGGGGGTGAAGGACCCCATAGCTGCCAAACGATGGATTGTAGACATTGAGTCTAAACAGTTGACTAGCTTCTGCCCTGAGGGGTCGAAGGTGAGTTATTCAGCAGGATATCTGAGTGATCAAGCTAGGGATTGGTGGGAGTTCATCGGTGACTAGTTGGGAGCCTCGGCTGTCGAGGCTATGACCTGGTCAGACTTCGTGACCAGGTTCAGGGCAAAGTTTGCGCCGGCTGTCGAGCTTCAGCAGCTGGCCAGGGAGTTCCTAGATATGAGACAGACGACGGAGACTGTGGCGGAGATCACCGCCAAGTTCCGGGAGAGGGCGTTGCTGGTACCCCAGTACGTAGGTGATGAGGATATGAGGAGGACCCGTTATCATGATATGCTACAAGCTGATATTCAGGAGCATGTCAGTTTTTCAGCTTACCCTACCCTGGACTCTATGATTGCCAGGGCAAGGGAGAGGGAGATAGATCTGGAGTGCATCCGGAAGAGGAAGATGGAGGGGGGGCATGTTATGGGGGCTTCGGGGAAGAAGCCCAGGGGATCAGATGCGGGGCCCAAAGGCCAACAGGGATGGGGCCGCTACAGGAAATGCGGCAAGACGCACGAGGGAGCGTGCAAGTTGGGATCGTCAGGATGCTACAAGTGTGGCAAGTTAGGGCACTTTAGCAGGGATTGTACCAGCCCTGCACCTGTGATTCAGACATCGGAGTTGTTGTGTTTCCACTGCAACCAGAGGGGCCACAAGAAGGCCAATTGCCCCCGGTTGGCATCACCAATGCCGGTTAAGGCGCCAGCTCCAGCTACCTTGCGGATTATAGATGGCCGGCAGGGCAAGGCAGAGGCTCTAGTGGTGAGGAGCCGGGCGTTTCAGCTGACTACAAAAGAGGCACGCGCCGCACCCGATCTGGTGACGGGTATGATTCTTTCCCTCTACTTTATTTTATGATGTTATGATATTGATATGTGCTCTGTCTATATGCATTAGGATCTTTCCATCTGAATGGTATTCCGGTTCAGGTGTTGTTCGACTCGGGTGCCACCCGGTCATTTGTTTCCCTTGCGCTTAGCTACAGGTTTACTGAGTCCTCGGGCATGTTGGATTGCCCTTTAGAGGTAGAGATTGCCGGTGATCGATCGGTGCGAGCATCAGCAGTGTTCAGGGATTGTGTTTTGAGGTTATTTGAGGAGCGCTATTTGGTGGATTTGGTTCCCATACCGTTGTGGGGGAATAAGGTGATTATAGGCATGGATTGGTTTAGCCCTAATGCAGCGATGATAGATTGCGCACAGCAGCTAGTGCAGGTCAGGACCCCAGGCAGGGGAGAGTTGGTGATCCATGGCGAGAGGCCACAACGTGGACCTATAGTATGTTCAACAGTGAGAGCTAGGCGTTACCTTCAGCAGGGATGCACGGGGTATGTCGCGTATGTCATTGATACCCGGGTGACGGGTAAGGCGACGATGAGCGAGGTTCCAGCGATGCGAGACTACGCAGATGTGTTCGCGAAGGAGCTTCGTGGAATACCTCCGGAACGTCAGGTGGAGTACAGGATCGATCTAGTTCCTGTTGCGGCTCCAATAGCCAAGGCACGCTATCGGTTGGCTCCTCCCGAGATGCAAGAGTTGTCTACGCAGCTTCAGGAGGTGATGGACAAGGGGTTTATTCGACCGAGCAATTCACCCTGGGGAGCCCCGATCTTGTTTGTGAGGAAGAAGGATGGGTCGCATAGGATGTGTATAGATTATCGGGAGCTGATTAAGGTAACGGTGAAGAACCGTTACCCACTCCCGAGGATTGATGACCTCTTCGATCTATTGTAGGGAGCATCTTGGTTTTCCAAGATCGATTTGCGTTCAGGCTATCATCAGATGAGGGTTAGAGAGGAGGATATTCAGAAGACCGTGTTTCGGATGTGTTATGGTCATTATGAGTTCGTGGTGATGCCGTTTGGGCTTACCAATGCTCCTGCCACGTTCATGGACCTCATAAACCGCGTGTGTAGGTTGATGTTGGATCGGTCTGTGATAATTTTCATTGATGACATCTTGGTTTATTCCAAGACTCAGGAGGAGCACGAGGAGCATATGAGAGAGGTTTTGGAGACCCTAAGGAGGGAGAGCTTGTATGCCAAGTTCTCCAAATGTAAGTTTTGGTTGTGCGAGGTGTAGTTTCTTGGGCACCTCGTCAACCAAAACGGGATTTCAGTAGACCCGGCCAAGGTGGAGGCCGTGATGAGGTGGCAGGTTCCGAAGTCTCCATCTGAGATTCGGAGTTTCCTAGGATTAGCAGGCTACTATCGAAGGTTCATTCGGGATTTCTCCAAGATATCCGTACCCCTAACACGGTTAACTAGGAAAGTTGTGGTCTTTCGATGGGGGCCTGAGCAGCAGGCAGCATTCGAGACTCTGAGGCAGAGACTGTGCGAGCCGCCGATCCTAGCCCTGCCCGAGGGCGTGGAGGATTTTAGGGTATATTGCGATGCGTCGATCTCAGGCTTAGGTGCAGTGTTGATGCAGAGGGGGCATGTCATTGCTTATGCCTCGAGGCAGCTGAAACCTCACGAGGCAAACTACCCGACGTATGATTTGGAGTTGGGGGCGGTGGTCTTCGCGCTCAATATATGGCGGCATTACCTCTACGGGGTTCGATGTACCATTTACACGGACCACAAGTGTTTGAGGTACCTCATGGATCAGCCGAATCTAAACATGAGACAGCATCGGTGGTTGGACGTGGTGAAGGATTATGATTGCGAGATCCTTTACCACCTGGGGAAGGCTAATGTTGTGGCCGATGGGCTTAGCCGCAAGGCGGCGCCGATCAAGGATGTTTGCATGAGGATGACTTTAGTGACTCCCCTGTTGGAGCAGATTCGGGAGGCTCAACAGGAGGCTATGAAGGAGGAGCATCAGAAGAGTGAGCGAATAGTGGGATAAGTCACCTCCTTCGACTATGATAGTCGGGGGTTATTAACAATACACCGTAGGGTGTGGTTGCCGTATCATGGAGGTGTGCGGCAGATCTTGATGGAGGTGGTGCACAAATCCCGATTCTCTATTCATCCAGGGGCAACGAAGATGTATTGGGATCTTTGCCTGGACTATTGGTGGCCCTGCATGAAGCGGGATGTGGCATGGTACGTCGAGCGGTGCTTGACCTGCAGGAAGGTCAAGGCCGAGCATCAGAGACTGCACGGCAAGATGCATCTGTTGGATATCCCGTTGTGGAAATGGGAGGATATTACGATGGATTTCATCACAAAGCATCCATGAACAGTGCGAGGAGTTGATTCGATTTGGGTCATCGTGGATCGGTTGACCAAGAGTGCCTATTTTATTCCGATTCCGGAGAGTATCTCGGCCGAAAAGTTGGCCGATATCTATATCAGGGAGATAGTGCGCGGCACGGGGTTCCAGTGTCAGTGATATCAGATCGAGATGTGCGGTTCACTTCCAGGTTTTGGAAGAGGTTTCATGATGAGTTGCGCACTCGTCTGCATTTTAGCACCGCCTTTCACCCACAGACGGATGGTCAGAGTGAGCGAACCATCCAGACTTTGGAGGATATGTTGCGGGCGTGCGTATTAGATTTCGGTGGTAACTGGGATACCTATCTTCCCTTGGCTGAGTTCTTGTACAACAACAACTACCACGCGAGTATTGACCGTCCCCCATTCGAGATGTTGTACGGTCGGAGGTATAGGACCCCAATATGCTGGGGTGAAGTTGGCCAGAGGGTCATGGGGAGCACTGAGGTGGTGCTCAAGCTGACCGAGAGAATCCAGCAAGTTCGGAGCAGGCTTCAGACTGCATAGAGCCAACATAAAAGTTACGCCGACAAGCGTCGATCAGACCTGGAGTTCCAGGTCAAGGATATGGTTCTCCTGAAGGTGTCACCTGGGAAAGGCGTCATTCGATTCAGGAAGTGGGGCAAGTTGGGCCCGAGATTCATTGATCCGTTCAGGGTTGTAGCCCAGGTGGGCAAGGTGGCATATAGGCTGGACCTGCCAGCCGAGCTCAGCCAGATCCACAGCACCTTCCATTTCTCCCAGCTGTGGAAGTGTCTCGTGGATGATTCAGCGGTGGTACCATTAGAGGATATATAGGTTGATGACAGCGTGAATTATATTGAGCGCCCAATCGCAATCCTCGAACGGAAGTCAAAGGATCTGAGGAACAAGAGGGTGGAGTTAGTGAAGGTGCAGTGGCAGTACCGAAAGGGGTCCGAGTGGACTTAGGAGCCGGTGGAAGAAATGATGGAGCATTACCCCGAGCTGTTTTAGGATCAAGCAGCAAACTTCGAGGACGAAGTCTAAAATAAGTGGGGGAGATTTGTAGCACCTGGTTCCTGGTATGTAAAAATTATCTAAGTAATTGTCATTTTAGCCTTGTCCTCGGCGAGTTATAGGTCCAACTCACCGAGTAGGGATGCGGTCCGGGGGCACGCTTAAGTTGGCAACTCGGCGAGTCCATATCCTGGACTCGGCGAGTCATCGCTATTTGATGAAACCCTAATTCCAAGGGTTTGCCTCCTATTTAAGCTAGCTTGTGCGACCCAAGCTCACCCCCTTTCACCCTTAGAGCGCCCTACATCAAACCCTAACTCGTTTTCTTGTGAATTGAAGTGATTAGAGTGATTCCTTGATGTTTTTGGGAGAAGAAGGAGAGTGGAGCAAGAAGAGGAGAAGGAGACTAGATATCTTGGTGCTATTTCAGACTTCTCTGAGGTATATCTCTACTCTATACTGTTTGCATGCTTAAAACCCCATTAGAGCACCTTTTGAGCTCTCATTGAACCTTTTCCAAGCTTGTGCATGAAGTAAAATTCATAATAGGTTGAGTATCCGCTGGAACTAGTCATGTTTGAGCTCCAGAAGCTCATATCTATAACCTTTATGGGAGTAAATTGCTGGAATGTCCTATATCTACCTTCTTAGCCATTATTGTGCCCCTAATCCTCATTCTATGCATTTCTACACGTAAAGTTGGAAACTTTACGTGTAAACCAGGCCCTAGGAACCCAGATCTATGAATGGCATGAGCTGGATCCAAGCAAAATCGCGTGTATGGTTTTTGCAAGTGGCCGAGTCGGCGAGTCGTTCATCTGACTCGGCGAGTCGGGTCACGAGTCCCAGGGTTGTTCCCTTTTGTGTCTGCGAGTTGGAGTAGTGAATCATAGGGTATGAATTAGTGAGTTGGAAGCCAGACTAACTCATGAAGTAACTCGGCGAGTCAATGCCATGACTAGGCGAGTTCATGGCAATCTTCTTATCTCAAGAACAACTCAACGAGTTGTTCATACAACTCGGCGAGTCACAGCTTAGAGTGTTCTTCGGATGAAGGCGAACTCGGCGAGTTTTTCATACAACTCGGTGAGTAGGTTGAAGGACTATTAGACTTGGGTATAGAGAAAGGGACTCGGCAAGTCAGCAAGCCAACTCGGCGAGTCTGGTCAATTGGCAGTTGAATGTTACTTGACTCATGACTTGTTAAGGGTAAATGGGCAATTTACCCTGAGGGCGGTTAGCAGTATTTGACTAAGTGTTTGGTGGGAATTACAGTCGGAGGATCTCCGGAGCAGCAGCAGCAGTAGACAGACTATTCCCACACAGATCAGCAGCTACTACGAGGTGAGTTACCTTCCAATAGCGGTGGGTCCACGACCACAATGTCGGCCCACCAGTAGGAGTTGTGTGATGGATGATTGTCTCTGTGATATTCATCTAAGGTTGCTACTACCTGTGATATGTTTATGTGCTAGTATGATATGCTGCTATGCGCTAGCGACAGTATGGGGAGATAGTCCCCAGCTTACCGATCGATAGGGCTGAAGCGGCGGTCATGCCCAGCCATGCTAGATAGATTACGAGATATATGTGTTATGTGGTAGTAGTAGGGGTGAAATAGTCCCCAGTACCCGGTCGATAGGACCGAAGGGGGAGACCAGCACCCAGATATGCTAGTCCGTATCCGGCCGAGAGGACCGAAGGAGAGGCAAGCTCCCAGTTATGATAGATAGTATCCGGTCGAGAGGACCGAAGGGGTAGGTCGGGCACCCAGATATGCCTGATGATATATGCATGTTATGTGATTGTATGGTATGTGGTAGGTTGGGGGAACTCACTAAGCTTCGTGCTTATAGTTTTCAGTTTTGGTTTCAGGTACCTCTTCTTCGAAGTGGATGGTGCTGGCGTGTTAGCGGCCCATCACACACACATGCTTCATTTTCCGCATCATGAGATCTTGCTGGGGATTTGTACTCTGACATTATTATGTTTCATGAAATGTTTTCCAGACATGTGATATCTTACTAAAATATTATGATCAGTAAACGTTTTAATTCGAATGTTTTGCTAAACTTATGTTTTCAAAAATGAAATTTTTGGCTTGTATTTTTGGGGTGTTACAATGGAACACCTGAACACATTGCTAGAAATTGTCCTAATCATGCATACGTTCCCTACTATATTCAAGGCCGGCAGAACGCGCCAAGAGGGAGATACTTCAAAAGAAACCCCTCAAGGTCACGTTCAGACAATGCTAATTGGAATGCCATGAAATCCAAGAATTCAACTTCCAAGGCCAAGCATCCAACTCCCAAGAGCAAGAAGGGAATGCTGGCCCAGAAGTCTAGTTCAAGAGATGCTCCTGTGAAGCCAAGACCGGTTAGGTCAAAGTCGTCTAGGCAAACGACTTCAAGTTCCAAATCAAGTGCCGAGGCACCTATCAGATCAAACAAGAAATGGGTTAAACCCGAATATAGATGGGTACCAAAGGTGAAAAATCCCAAATCTTCTAATGAATCTAATATTTCATCATCTTCTGTTTGTGATAAGCAGGATATGTCATGGGAGAGAGTATCGTGCGTTGATGACAAAGGTCGATCCAGTTTCAAAATGGACTGGGTTCCAAAGGCCAATTAATCCCGCTCTGTGTCAGAGCAACTATGGAGGTATATCATCAGACTTCGGTTTGTTGGTAGTGGTTGTTCCAGGCACATGATACGGGACATGTTTCAACTGTACAACATTCAAACTTTTGTTTGAGAGTATGTATCCTTTGCGTCAAGGGAAGAAAGGAAGGGATCACATAGGGTCTATGCTTAACGATGTGAAGAATTTTTGGATCTGCTTCAGAGATTACACGTGCTGTTCTCAGACCTTTTGGATGCAAATTCAATCGGTGACTTACGATTTGAATTTTCTTCTCTATACTCCTGAGTTTTTCTTAAGCTGATTCGCTTTAAAGAATAATTTTTGTTTTAGGATAGTTTAAATTTGCGCATTTACTTTCGTTTGTCTCCTATGCACAAATTTAGGGGCAGAAATAAAAACAAAAAAAAATTAGAAATTTTTATTGGTTTTAGACTATAAAAATAAATAAATAAATAAATAATATAAAAAAAATTCGAAAATTAGAAAATCAAAAATATGGTGTTAATGGAATGTGCCTGCAAGAGATGTTTTAGGAAATCAAATTAGCAAGTGATAATGGGCAATCTGATTTCGTGTAACATACCTAAGTTGAATTGTCAACACTCTATGCTTGATGCGCTGGTAGGCACGAAAGATTTTTAATGCACATGACTAGGGAGAGATAAACTTAATGAATTAAAGGACTTGACAAACTTTGACCTAATTAGATCCGTTAAGCCTAACATCACGACGCTCGGATAGGTTGAGCAGGGAGATATACATGGAAATCTACCGGTCACATTAAATAACCCGTATCTAGAACTGTGGATTCATTTTTCCTCCATGTGCGGATTTTATCCTCAATTCCGGTTGGATTGGGTGATTGGTAAATTCCAATGAATTAGGTTTGTAGAACATTGTTTTTTTTTCTGTCTGTCTGTCAGTCATATGTTGCCTCCTCTGCGTGATCGGGAGATCTGACCTGGACTGTAACATATGCGACTCTATTTCTCTGTAAATAATATCTATGAAATTCTTCTTATCTGTTAGCCATATGTTGTCTCCTTTGCGTGACTTCTAATCCGACCAGGTACACAACATATGCAACCTTCTACTTCTCAATCCCTCTAAAACTATATGTAATAACAATCTGAATCCATCCTCTCTCCTAATGATTGTCTGCTCACCCGATGTAAGGAGTACTCTGGAAGTCCTTGATGGCTGGGGCACATCAGGAAACGGGTAACACGTTCTAGTATAATTAAAATTGAACACATACAGATTGTCTGAAGATCTCGCTGCTCGATTTAGGTGGACAACAATATCCATGGTCGTCGTCAGCTGAATGGTCCTTAAGATATAGTATATAGGAACTTAGGATCAAATATAGTATCTAGAAGCTTAAGTTCACCTTATCTTGTAACAAATAGTATGTCCTAAATTTGTCATAATTTTTCATGTTTAAGTGGATAACAATATCGGCGATCGACCAGTCAAAGATGCGAATGTGAAAGGTACCGACAAGTGGATTAAGGTTGTCTAAAAACTTTGATCCCAAATCATTCTTAATGTTAGATATCATTTTATTTTTGTTAAATTTGTCATAGTGTTCTTCTAATTTAAATATCAGGGGGAGAATTAAAAATAAGAAAAACAAACAAAAATCAGAAAATTCAAAATCAAAAATAGTGTTATTTCTATTTTATTTCTTATTTAGAAAAATCAAAAATCCAAAAATATTGTTGTTTCTGTTTTATTTTTTTGTTCGTAAAATATGAAAAACCCAAAAATATTATGTGCTAAGTTTTCTTTTAGTTTTGTTTTGTCTTGAAAAGTGATTTCAGGTACAGATAAGACTCATGGAGTTTGTGTCAAAGATTTCTGAGTCAAGGCTTTGTCCGTGAGCATCAATGAATTCTCATTCGAATGAGCTAGAAATGAAGAGCATTCTTTCAATATTCAATCCTTCAACCCTAGAAGCAAGGTGAAGCAGAAATTGAAGATTATGTGATAGATTGCATTAAAACCTTCTCAATCAGTCTGTTGCTATCGTTGTACCTGCTGAAGTGATCCAAAAAATTATTTCTCTATGATGTTCTCTCTGAAGATTCTCAAGCTGAAAGCGCTATCTTTCAAGAATCTTTTCAAGAAGCCTCCTCACCTAATGTGCGTTCAATGTCAAATCTTGAATAAAAGCTCAATTGCTCAAGATGAAGTCATTCATTGAAGATTCATATGTTCATCCTGATGTTGTGAAGAAATCGAAGGTTAAAGCTCAAGCCAAGCTCCCATTGAAGATTGATAAGAAGAGCCAGCTACTTTTTAGGGGGAGCTTGTTGGGTCAATTAAGAAAAGAAAGTTATAAACCAAGGGGGAGATTGTTGGGTCAAAAATATGGTTTATACTTTACTTTTCTTGAAAAATGTATTATTGTGTTTTGGACCGTAAACAATTTGGTGTTTACGACCGTAAACGAGTTTACGGTTGTGTTTACGGCTGTAAACAGGTTTATGGCCGTAAACCCATTTACGGCCCATGTTCAGTTAGCCTATATTCCATTCTGTATATATATATATAGGTGTTAGGGGATGAGGAGTAGAGATTTATGAACGTGAGAAGAGAGAAACTAGAGAGCATTTTGTGTGTGTGAATCTTATGTATCCGGATATTCATTCTAATCAATTCATACATAGATTCATCATATTCTTCTTCTTCTTCTCTTATATTTGATCTGACATCATCTATTTGATTGGGATTCCGCTATTTGATTGGGATTCCGCACCATCAAACGGATCTGATTGATACACAGGCAAATTAGGGACTTACACATTGGTTGGAGGTGACAACCACCACCTCAAAGTGGTGGTGGTAGCTTTTCTCGTGAAATCCGACCAAGCAAAAAAATGCCCACAAATTGAAACACGTATGTATTTGTTTGAATGTTGAACATAAACACCTACCTAGTGGCGTATAAAGACGATGGTGGCCTGAGATGGTAATAGCAGCATATGACTAACGATAGTGTTGACAGCGGCAACCACTATGGTTAGACGCGATGGTGGTTCGTCACAAATTACGCTTATCAGAAAATGTACACGCCTTTCGTTCCACCTTGTTACAGAAACACAAACACACACGCACACACATACACCCGCTTCACGATTCCACGAACCTAGCCACCATTCCACGGTGGCATGCGGCGGACGGAGCACGCCAATAAGGTTGATCAGCCTCCACACGGCAATGGTGATGCAACCATCGGGAGACAAATGAAGAGAGTAAAATATGGTGCGAACCAACCGACTACAGCAGCAGCAGCGGAAGACGCTCGCTCGTGGTCCTCGTTGGCAATTGGAGTGACGACGGTCCTAGAGGATTGACGACTCACATTGGTGGCAACCTTGCCGACTGGGAACGGTATTCGCTTGGCGGCCATGGGCTACCAGAAGAACAAGCATGGTGTCAGCGACCAGAGGTGAAAGGATACATAAGGGGGGGTGGAAGCTGCTCCATGATTAGTATTAGGGGTTACCGGGATGGTGATAGGTTATATACCCCGACCCCGTGAACTTCATTCCATAATGATGCAAATGGTCCCGCCTTCTCCTTTTTCTTTCAACTTAAGCCCATAATTCATCCTTTTAGCCCCAGCCCCTAAAAACCCTTTCATAACAAGCCCAATATTGTACCAAACAGCCCCTTCTCTACAACTCATTTTCAACTGAAGTCCTTATATTACCATTCAGCCCTATAGCCTTCAAAATCTTTTAATTTAGGTCCAATATTTACCAAGCACTCCCTAACTTCTAAAAATCTTTACAAAATAAATCCCACATTCACACTTTAACCCCACCCCCCCCCCCACAAAAAAAAAACACAAATTATATCATTTGGCTCCCTGAAACCAAAATCTTGCTAAATTATTATTGATTTTGGCTACAGTAATATAAAATAGAATACAATTTACATGTCGGGGTTTTATAATTTATTATTTATTTACTTATTTCATTTTAATTTCAAACAGGGTTACAACTCTCCCCCACTTAAGTAAGATCTCATCCTCGAAATCCTTCCTTACCATTCCATACACGGCACGAAACTCGAACGACCTAGCCACAATCCTGAGCATCACCCCAGAATTCCCAAGGAAATCAGTACCAAACCTCACAGGGTTCTAAAACCCAAAGATGGATGAGTTTCCCGCTTTATGCTCACATTACTCAATCTGAAATTTGTAGTCTCAAGATGGTCTGAGTCCCTTACAGACCACTCATTTTGAATCATTATTGTTGAACCCATTCCACTTATCTCTCAACTAACTACTTAACTTCTGATAACTGGGGAGTTCCCACTGGAAAACAGAGTCGCAAACCTAACAATCCGTGCAGATCACTTATACTTGGCCAAGGCTCAGATACTCCCGCTATGAGTGACTTACCATAACCCAAGCAACCTGTTACTCTAACCATACATGGAATCCTAAAACATTAATACTTCCAGAAACAGAGTGATGCCACACGACTACTTTCCAGAGTCCATCAAGACATCCCTGGTCCTAATTCAACAGTCAGTCATCTAAAATATCGGGTTCCAACCCAGTCGCAGAGCTTAAAAGACTCCCACACAGTCCCCCCATACGACTTTAAAACGAATCCTCTTTTGTCAACAATTACCATTAGTTTTCTTACCACTATGGCTCTAACGACCTCCTGATCCAACCGATGAAGTTCATACATCGAATCCCCATGTCACCAAATCCAAGAATAAAAGTGAATGTTACATGACCAAAAGGTAACCTTATACCAGAAACGGCCTTATACGATCCATTTCTTCCTTGATCCCATGACTGTAGTTGTGACCCTATGGTCATATCACTCGCCCAAATAAGTTTAATTCATCTGAGAAAATCTATAAACCAATCTGTGTATTTGCCACGCCCTCACTGATGCACCCGAACTGGTGGGTACTACTGTTCCTTACGCGATCTAACAACACTCCCATGCTATCTACCAATGTAGTGAATGCTATGACTACACCCGCAATCATACAACACTGTAGTACTATTTGCCAACCTGTAGAAAGCTATGGCTACACCCACAGACTTACAACACTCTAAAACTATTTGCCAACCTTGTAAATGCTACAGCTATAGCCGCAGTCTTACAACACTTTCCATACTATCTAACTACTTTTGAATGTTATGGCTACCCCCATAGTTTTACAACACTTTTTCCATAACAAAATCGCAGCCCGTTGCCTTAACCCTAATCTATCAATTTGAAATGCACACACAGTCGAGCACGCACTTGACCAAACGCCCAAACTAAACTCAATTCGTGATCGGAACCCCAACCGGATTCCCCAAATTCTGCTATCAAACACCAAGAAGATGCGATTCACATGTTGGTAAGGTTTACCGAACTCCCAACTCACATAACCCTCAAACCAAGTAGCCACTTGGTTTGCCATCCTTAACGGGGATGCGACACTCATCCTAGTTTCGTAACCGCTCCTGCTCCCGAATACCTAAATGATTCTCCCCCACTTTGAATTGATTAAATTTCTAAAGCACATGAGAATTGAAGGATTCCTAATCCCTCTTACCTTACAATGATCGACCTGATGACAACTAGCACTTACCAACTAGTGTTCCGTCACTAGCCAATCTCAACGGTTACCCAACTCCCTGGATCACATTTTCGGCTTTGCTGGACAATGTTTTTAGACTCACATTATCTTCATCTGGACTACATTTTATGGATGCTTCACATTTTTAGCAGGTTATTCTTTGAAGAATTTCTATGTATTATGATTCGAGAATTCGAGATGTTTTTCAGACTTTTGAAGCCGAAGTGTTTCTTTTATTGGATCTTCTACTTGCTCATGGTGACCTCCTTCTTCAGGTGATTATGACTAGTTTGAAGATTTGGATCTTATCTTTTCTACTTCATTGGTTGTGCTTTGAAGTCGAACACCTTCATTGTTAGAGATTCATGGCCATTTTCAGACTTCACAGAAACTTCACAATTCAGAGACATTTTAGCAATTGAGTTCATTTTATTACCACGCTTGCTAGTTGGATTATTGTATTATAGCCTTGTATCACTTATTGGATCTCTCATCATTTGTCAGCATTTAGGGAGAGAATGTTGGTGCATGTAAATGCTCCAGAAATAATTAGTGTTTATTAGGTTGTATTTTCCCTTTATTTTGTATTGTTGGTGTAAATACTCTCCCTCCAATATAAAGGGAGAGTTGGTCATATCTTACTTTTTAGCTAGCTCACTTTTCTTACCATGTAATCCTAGAGAGTGAGAGAGCGAGAGATTGGTGGGTTCTCCCACCCAGGGAGAGTTTCTCTCCCACCATGTTCTTCGTGCAATATATTTTATCTCTCTTTGTTCTTAGTTTTTTTTATGAACTTATATTATGTTCTTTGTGTTCATACTTCCAAAAACACGATTAATCTCGAGATATCTTACTTCCGCATTGACCGTTCGTTATAAAAGTGGGTTCCTACATCACCCTCTCAAACTGATACCCAAAATTCTCGCTAACAGCGCAACCAAATCCACTAAAGCATTTCCTAGACTTTCCTAGGTTCTCGACCTCACCTAGCCCTCAGCTGCTGAAAGACTCCTAGCAATGTCAACTAACTACCTCATGGATATAGTTCCATGCAATAGAGATCAGATAATCCTTCGAGTAAAAGATTTAATCCTAGATCAGTTGGACTCAGACAAGAGTTGCACAATATGTCCAAGTCCTTCACTGTAAGATTGTCCAATCTATGCCCCATGTGACTTTTCATATCCACTTAGAAGTCAATTCACATCACCAAGAGCCATAAAGAGAACAAAGTAGGCAACATTCAGACAATGGGGAAAATCTAACTAGCATATCACTATTCATACCATTCTATCCTCTATTCAAGAATCTGTACTAACATGTAATGCGAAGGCTCATACATTCAGGCATAACCTAAAGAGGCCATCCTATCACTAACTGACCAGTGCTAGCATGCAGTTCGATAAGCTCATGCAGTAGGCATACAATGCATCCTTCCTAGATCCTTATCTCTAATCTAGAATGCAGTTCACATATTCACAATTCATATCATAACATAACATGTATGGGTATATTGGGAAAAGTTGCTTGAGCTCGGCTGATTGCACACATCACTCCTTGTTCTTTACGAAAAATCCTTAATTTTTAATTTCTGGAAAATTATTTTTCTTGGAAAAATATCTCAAACCCTAGATTTATGTCCAGACACACCCGAGAGTGTGTTTGAATCCCTCAAACCAAGGCTCTAATACCAACCTGTAACATTGATATTGCCATATTCATACTTATTTTTAGGCAGTATTTAAGTACATTTTTATTAATAAATTGATAATATGTGCAGAATAGTGATATTTATGAGTTTAAATTGTTATTTTCAGTCAATACAAAGGATTTTCGAAGAGAGGGACCAGAGGTGACAAAATGGGGAACATGGGAGGCTTGGAAGACAAGAAAATAATAATTTCATAATAAGAGCTTAATTCACGACGTGGCGGTGCATCCCACGATGTGGCACGGGTGTTCCAGTAGATAAACATCGCGACACGGAGGATTTCCTTGAAGGATACGTTTTACTTGGAGCCCACGACGTCGCGCATATGGCCACGACGTGGCGCAGGTTTTTGAGGATTATATAAGTTCTCCTATTATTACGAATAAAGGGACTTTTTGCAGCAGAAAAGGAGTTCCAGGAGACGTTTCAGAAGAGAAGAAAGGTCCTGGAAGAGGGATTTCAACACCAAAAGAAGTAAAGTTTTATATTTAGTTGATTATAAACATGTTTTTCATTAGTTTTAGCTGTGCTAGTTTAATTACTATGATGAGCAGCTAAATCTAGCTACTTTTGCTTAGCTAGATGAATCTTTGAACTTATGAATAGTTATATGTTTATGGATTAATTTGAGTTGGTAAGAGTTGTTTGTGTTTGATTTGTATAACCTAGCATGTTATTATTTGCTTATCTAATTGCTAGATTGCATGTTCTGTGTAGCTTAGTGACTATGAAACTACATGAACTTGTTTACCTAATAATTTAGTGAACATTAAATTGTTAGAGCTAGGATTGACCAATCTTAGTTACTAATTAGGCTAAATAAATCTTAGCTGTGATAGAGAACGTAAATTGTGACCATAATTGCGTTGATACAACAAATCTTACATAGCATATTCACATTCATAATTAGTTCTGTGTTTTATTATGTGTGAACATAGATGGTTTAATATGAATTAGTTACTTATTGGTAAGATAGAACTAAATTACTAATATAACTAAAACCCAACTTAATAACCCATAATCATTAGCTAGCCATAAGGAAGAAGTGGATTCAACTAAGCAAGAGTGTGTTTTTATTAATTTGATTAAGTTCATTTGATCTTGCAAAATCAGATAAACCCCCCTTATTAAATTTGTTAATAAATTAGGTCAATTTATTAGTAATTAGGTTAATTAGTAACACCTTTCCCTGTGATCGACACCCGACTTACCTAAGCTATACTGTAATCTGACTAGGTACATTGCCTATAAGTGCATAGTTAGTCATAGTTTGTTAGGTTATAAATATTAAAATTAGTGGGTACTTTCGTGCACATCAAGTTTTTGGCGCCGTTGCCGGGGAACAGTGCAGATTATTAGCTTATTTAGTTGCATTAGATTAATCTTTTTTTTTTTTAGGAATAAAATCTGCAGAAAGCTTAATTGGTTATTTATCTTGCTAGCTTATCTTAGTTTAATTATTGTTTTGTTTGTCGCAGAGTTCACGATGTGAGATTTAGTATACTCACGACGTGAAATCTGAGAGGTCATTTTTAGTTTTTCTTATTTTAGTCCAGTTTTACGTTTTAGTTTAGCAAGTTGCAGGAGTTAATGACCAGAGGCTCAAACACACCATTGGTGCCACCACTAGAAGATCTCGAGTCTACAATTCACAAGAAAAAGACGCCCTTTCAAGAATTGAAGTCAGCCTTCTTTAGGAAGTCAGGAAAGAAGACAGGAGAGTCAAGTTCCTCAACGAAGCACAAGAGCAATCTTGAGCATTTGGATCATTCACCCGTGCAAACCGAGTACGAAAGCGACACCGAGCCAGAATTTGAAGAACACACGAGTAAACCCGAGAATGAGCCAAGGAACGTGTAACGACCCAATTTTTACGTCCGAAAATTTCATTTTAAAATATTACTTTAGAAAACATTAATAAATAAAACATTGTTTGATCACACCATAACACATCGTAATCATGTTCTAAAAGGTCAAACCATACATCCCATAAAAATATCAGAGTACAATCCCAGTAAATCTCGTAAATGCGGAAACCGAAGAGTGTGTGTATCACGTGCCGCTACCGCGCCGGCTACTTCCCCTTCGATGCAGAGGTACCTAAAAACAAAACTGTAAACGTAAGCACAAAGCTTAGTGAGTTTCCCCCAACGTACCACATACCATACAAACACATAACATACGTACTGCCAGGCTATTCTGGGGTGCCTGACTACCCGGTACAGCCATTCTGGGGTGCCGACCTACCCATACGGCCATTCTAGGGTGCCGTCTTACCCGTGTCAAGCCATTCTGGGGTGCTGACTACCCATGTCAAGCCATTCTGGGGTGCTGACTACCCATCGGTCCTAACAACCGATCCTCGGGGACTGGTCCCCTCCCGCTACCTCCATCGCATAACATAACAGACCAACATACAAGCATACCATCACATACAGTCAGATAATTCTGGGGTGTCTGACTACCCAGCGGTCCTAACAACCGAACTCTACTACTACTGCATATAACGTATCATGATAGCATTTAACATAACAGGTAATAGCAAACCTAGATGATTTCACAAAGACAATCATCTATCATTCGTCTCCTACTGGTGGGCCGGCATTGTGGCCTTAGACCCACCACTACTGGAAGGTAACTCACCTCAAAGTAGCTGCTGAACTGATCGGGAACTAACTGACTGTTGCTGCTCCGGGAGTCCTCCGGCTGCAAATCCCACAACATACTCAATCAAAAACTGCTAACTGTCCTTTAGATAAAATGACCATTTTATCCCCGGTCTAGCTCTAAGCCAATGCTAGGGTCAACTTTCAGTTGACCCGACTCGCCGAGTGGATCTCCACTCGCCGAGTCCCAAGCAAACCATTGTCCTGGGTCCCTGGTTCTACTCATCGAGTTGGGCTATGACTCGACGAGTTCATCTTCTAACTGTCATTCAACTCCTTCATCCTACTCGCCGAGTTGTATGAGCAACTCGCCGAGTTCATCTTCATCCGAAGAACACTTTATGCTAAGACTCGCCGAGTTGTATGAACAACTCGCCGAGTCTTTTCTTAATCTATGAAGATTGCCTTGGACTCGCCGAGTCAGGGCATTGACTCGCCGAGTTCTAACATGGATGAGTTCAGCTCCCAACTCACCGAGTCACCCCCTGTGACTCACGACTCAACTCGACACATCATGAAGGGAACAAATCGGTGACTCGCGACCAGACTTGCCGAGTCACCTATACGACTCGCCGAGTCGTCGCCATGCATCCACCAAATACACAAATTTTCTCGATTTCAGTCCATGCCATTCATAGATCTGGACTTCTAGGACACAAATCACACGTAAAGTTTCCAACTTTACGTGTGGATATTCACCAATGTGGATTTTAGGGTGCAAAATGCCCCAAAAGGGTAGATCTAGGATGAACAAGCCACATGGGGCCATAAAGCTCACAGATCTGAGCTCCTGGAGCTCAATCTTGCCTAGATCTAAAGGTTAATCCACTTATTACGAATCATTAAGCACAAACAAGCTTGAAGAATTGCCCAAGAGTGTCCCACATGAAATCCTAAGCATAGAAACAGGGGGAAAACGAGATATACCTCAAGGAAAATGTTGAAATGACACAAAGATGGTTGATCTCCTTCTCTTCTACTTGATCTACTCCTCTTTCTCCTCAAAACCTTCAAGAACACACCAAGAAAACTTCAATTTCTCAAGGAAATAAGGGAAAACGATGTTGGGGGAGTTCTGGTGGTGAATGGGGACGAGTTGGGGCGGAATGAGGGTTTAAATAGGGTGCAAACCCTTGAAACTTAGGGTTTCATGCAGCAGCGGTGACTCGCCGAGTCCAGGATATGGACTCGCCGAGTCGCCCACTTAAAACGTGTCCTGAGTCTCGTCCCTACTCGGCGAGTCGGACCTTATGACTCGCCGAGTCCAAGGCTAAAATAGGGCAACGCCTAAATAAAATTCACATACCGGAAACCAGGTGCTACAAATCTCCCCCACTTATTTTAGACTTCGTCCTCGAAGTCTACTGCCCGGTCCTGAAACAGCTCGGGGTAATGCTCCATCATCTCGTCCATCGGTTCCCAAGTCCATTCCGAACCCTTGCAGTGCTGCCATTGCACCTTTACTAGCTCTACCCTCTTGTTTCTCAATGTCTTGGTCTTTCTGTCAAGTATTGCGACTGGGCGCTCAATGTAATTCAAGCTGTCATCAACCTGAATATCCTCCAACGGTACTACTGCTGAATCGTCCACCAGGCACTTCCGTAGCTGCGAAACATGGAAGGTGCTGTGGATCTGACTAAGCTCGGCTGGCAGATCCAGCCTATACGCCACCTTGCCCACCCGGGCTGCAACCCTGAACGGCCCGATGAATCTTGGGCCCAACTTGCCCCGCTTCCTGAATCGAATGACACCTTTCCAAGGAGACACTTTCAGGAGGACCATATCCCCGACTTGAAACTCCAAGTCGGATCGACGTCTATCGGCGTAGCTTTTCCGCCGACTCTGTGCAGTCTGAAGTCTGCTCCGAACCTGCTGGATCCTCTCGGTCGTCTCTAGCACCACCTCGGTGCTTCCCATGACTCTCTGGCCAACCTCCCCCCAACATATCATGGTTCTGCACTTCCGCCCATACAACATCTCGAACGGGGGTCGGTCAATACTCGCGTGATAGCTGTTGTTGTAGGAGAACTCATCCAAAGGAAGATAGTTATCCCAGCTGCCACCGAAATCCAGTACACACGCCTGCAACATGTCGTCCAAAGTCTGGATGGTCCGCTCACTCTGACCATCTGTCTGCGGGTGAAAGGCGGTGCTAAAATGCAGACGAGTGCCCAACTCGTCATGGAATTTCTTCCAAAATCTGGAAGTAAAACGCACATCTCTGTCCGAGATCACCGATACTGGCACCCCATGCCGCGCCACAATCTCCCTGATATAGATGTCGTCCAATTTTTCGGCCGATATGCTCTCCTGAATTGGAATAAAGTGAGCACTCTTGGTCAATCTATCCACGATGACCCAAATCGAATCCACTCCCCGTGCGGTCCTGGAAAGCTTTGTGATAAAATCCATCGTGACATCTTCCCATTTCCACAGTGGAATGTCCAACGGCTGCATTTTGCCATGCGGCCTCTGATGTTCGGCCTTGACCTTCCTGCAGGTCAAACACCGCTCGACGTACCATGCCACATCCCGCTTCATGCAAGGCCACCAATAATCCGGACGAAGATCCCTATACATCTTCGTCGCCCCGGGATGAATAGAAAATCGAGACTTGTGCGCCTCCTCCATCAAAATCTAACGCACGCAACCGTGATACGGCACCCACACCCTACGGTGTAATGTCAAAAGTCCTCTACCATCATAATCAAAGGAGGAAACCTGACCCACCACACGCTCGCTCTTTCGATGCTCTTCCTTGATAGCTTCCTGTTGAGCCTCCCGAATCTGCTCCAACAGGGGAGTCACCACAGTCATCCTCAAACAGACGTCCCTGATCGGCACCGTCTTGCGGCTAAGCGCATCGGCCACCACATTGGCCTTCCCCGGGTGGTAAAGGATCTCGCAATCATAATCCTTCACCACGTCCAACCACCGCCGCTGCCTCATATTCAGATTTGGCTGGTCCATGACGTACCTCAAACTCTTGTGGTCCGTGTAGATGGTACACCGAACCCCGTAGAGGTAATGCCGCCAAATCTTGAGGGCAAAGACCACCGCCCCCAACTCCAAATCGTGCGTCGGGTAATTTGCCTCGTGAGGCTTGAGCTGCCGCGAAGCGTAGGCAATGACATGCCCTCTCTGCATCAGAACTGCGCCCAACCCTGAAATGGACGCATCGCAGTAAACCACAAAATCCTCTACGCCCTCAGGCAGGGCTAGGATCGGTGCCTCACACAATCTCTGTCTCAGCATCTCAAACGCAGCCTGCTGCTCGGGTTCCCACCGAAAGACCATGGCTTTCTTCGTTAGTCGTGTCAGGGGTACGGCTATCTTGGAGAAATCCTGGATAAATCTCCGATAGTAGCCCGCCAATCCCAGGAAGCTCCGAATCTCGGATGGAGACTTCAGGACCTCCCATCTCATCACGGCCTCGACCTTGGCCGGATCAACCAGAATCCCGTTCTGGTTGACGAGGTGTCCAAGAAATTGCACCTCGCGCAACCAAAACTCACACTTGGAGAACTTGGCATACAAGCTCTCCCTCCTCAGGGTCTCCAATACCTCCCTCAGATGCTCCTCGTGTTCCTCCCGAGTCTTGGAATAGACCAAGATATCATCGATAAAGACTATCACAGACCGATCCAACATCGGTCTACACACGCGGTTCATGAGGTCCATGAACGCGGCAGGGGCATTGGTGAGCCCAAACGGCATCACCACGAACTCGTAATGACCATAGCGCGTCCGAAACGCAGTCTTCTGCATATCCTCCTCCCTGACCCTCATCTGATGATACCCCGAATGCAAGTCAATCTTGGAGAACCAAGATGCTCCCTGAAGCTGGTCAAATAGGTCGTCAATCCTTGGAAGTGTGTATCGGTTCTTCACCGTTACCTTGTTCAGCTCCCGATAATCTATACACATCCGATGCGACCCGTCCTTCTTTCTTACAAACAGAATCGGGGCTCCCCAGGGTGAGCTGCTCGGCCGAATAAATCCCTTGTCCAGCAGCTCCTGCAGCTGCGCAGACAACTCCTGCATCTCGGGAGGAGCCAACCGATATGGTGCTTTGGCTATCGGAGCCGCACCGGGAATGAGGTCAATCCTGAACTCCACCTGTCGCTCCGGAGGTATCCCAGGTAGTTCCTCCGGGAAAACATCAGCAAAATCTCGAACCACCGGGACCTCGCTCACGGTCGCCTTACCCGCCTCCCGGGTATCCATCACATACGCGATATAACCCGCGCATCCTTGCTGAAGGTAGTGCCTAGCCCTCGCTGCTGAACATACTGTGGGCCCACACTGCGGCCGCTCTCCATGAATCACTAACTCTCCCCCGCTTGGGGTCCTGACTCGCACTAGCTGCTGTGCGCAATCTATCACTGCCCCATTAGGGCTCAACCAATCCATACCAATAATCACCTTGTTCCCACGCAATGGAATGGGAACCAAGTCTACCAGGTAACGCTCCTCAAACAGTCGCAGAACACAATCTCGAAACACCATCGATGCGCGCACCGATCGATCGTCAGCAATCTCTACCTCTAACGGGCAATCCAACTCGCCTGAAGTCTCATGAAATCTCTTGCTAAGAGCAAGAGAAACAAACGATCGGGATGCACCCGAGTCGAACAATACCTGAACCGGGATGCCGTTCACATGGAACGATCCTAATACACATGTATACATACGGAGCACATATCAATATCATAACCACGTAAAATAAAAGGTAGAAGGAAGGAATCATACCCATCACCACATCGGGCGCGGCGCGTGCCTCCTCGGCAGTCAACTGAAATGCCCGACTCCTCACCACTGGAGCCTCTGCCTTGCCCTGACGGCCATCCGTGATCCGTAGGGTCGCTGGACCTGGCGCCTTCACTGGCGCTGAAACTGTCAACATGGGGCAACTGGCCTTCTTGTGGCCCCTCTGGTTGCAGTGGAAACACAACAACTCCGATGTCTGAATAACTGTCGCAGGAGCAGTGCAATCCCTGCTGATATGCCCAAACTTGCCGCACTTGTAGCAGCCTGACGATCCCATCCTGCACGCCCCCTCGTGCGGCCTGCCGCACCTCCTGCAGCGGCTCGGTCCTGACTGGCCTTTTGTCCTCCCATCTGATCCCTTTGGCTTCTTCCCCGAAGCCCCTGCTGCCTGACCGTCCTCAAGTTTCCGTTTCCGGATGTGCTCCAAATCTATCTCTCTCTCTCTAGCCCTGGCAATCATGGAGTCCAGGGTAGGGCAAGCCGAAAAGCTAACATGCTCCCGAATGTCAGCTCGTAGCATATCATGGTAACGAGTCCTCCTCATATCCTCGTCGCCTGCATACTGGGGCACCAATAAAGCCCTCTCCCGAAACTTGGCGGTGATCTCCGCCACGGTCTCTGTCGTCTGCCTCATGTCTAGAAACTCCCTGGCCAGCTGCTGAAGCTCGACCGCTGGTGCAAACTCTGCCCTGAACCTAGCCACAAAGTCTGACCAGGTCATTGCCTCGATAGCCGAGGCTCCCAACGAGTCACCCACTGACTCCCACCAATCCCGGGCTCGGTCCCGTAAACACCCTGCTGCGTACCTCACGTTCGATCCCTCAGGGCAGAAGCTGGTCAACTGGGCGGACTCAATATCCGCAATCCATCGCCTGGCGACAATGGGGTCCTTCACCCCATGGAAATCCGGCGCACCACTGCCCCTGAAGTCCTTGAAGGACAGTGTGCGAGATCCCGACTGGCTAGAGGCCAAGTCGCTCCTGAATGCCCGTAGGCGATCCTCCATCAACTCCACGATCCCTTCCTTGATCGACCCAAAGATGATGGGGGTCGACTCAAGGATGCCCCTAGTGATCTCCGACGTGATGAACTCACGTAGCCTCTCATCTATCGGCTCGGTGCCTGATCCTGAACCTGACCCCTCTCCTGACCCGCCATCTGTCGGTCTCGGTCGAAGTACCACCATTCTGCAAAACATCATAATAATCATTAGTGGTACTGCTACTTTCTGAGGGATCTCAACTACTTACAGGTTCCTTGGTCTCGTCTTGGCCTTCCTCGGCTCGGGTACGGATCCTCTGCTTTCAGTAGTACGGGCCCATACTACCTTCCACATCTATCCGTACCTTCTCGAGGAATTCCTCACCTCCACCAGCTCCCCTTTACTACTGCTACTCTCTGTTATTCTCATCCTAGGCTTGCCCTAGGGAAAACTCAAGTTCACACGACTGGTCCTCAGCTGCTGTAGGTCTCCTCATAATGCCAGTTAGCCACCACCTAAACACCATCACATGTGATGAGGATTAGATAATCCTTCAAGTGAAAGATCCGTCCCTACAACGGTTGGACTCAAACAAGAGCTGCGCAATAGGGCCAGTTCCAATACTTTGGGATTATTCAACCCTGATTACATGTGGTGTGACGTGTTTACCTAGTGGCTAACTCCCATTACTCAGAATCCCACCAAGCACGAAGCAAGCAGCATTCAGATAAGGGAAAAACAGACTCAAGCCAAAACTATTCTTATAACAAGAAACGACACTTAACATAGGATGCTAAGCTCATACTGTCAGGCATAACCTAAACAGGCTATCCTACTGCTGTCCACTCAATTCTAACATGCAATATTCATAAAGCTGTAACACATAAGCAGGCACGTAAGGCATCACTCCTAGATCCTTAGCCTATTCTAGCATGCAGTTCTACGTAAGCTGATGAACATAACACAAACTTGTATGGGTACTATGGGGAATACTTACTTGAGCTCGGCCAGTCGCGCACGTCACACACTTTGCTCTTTCTTATGACTCTTTTCCGGGTTTTAAAGAACAATTTCTTTTTTTTTTTTTATTTTTTTTTTATTTTTTTTTTTGGAAAAATCTTTCAATCCCTCGATTTTAGTCCAAACACTCCCGAAGGCGTGTCCGAATCCCTCAAACCAGGGCTTTGATACCAACTTGTAACGACCCAATTTTTACGTCCGAAAATTTCATTTTAAAATATTACTTTAGAAAACATTAATAAATAAAACATTGTTTGATCACACCATAACACATCGTAATCATGTTCTAAAAGGTCAAACCATACATCCCATTAAAATATCAGAGTACAATCCCAGTAAATCTCGTAAATGCGGAAACCGAAGAGTGTGTGTATGACGTGCCGCTACCGCGCCGGCTCCTTCCCCTTCGATGCAGAGGTACCTGAAAACAAAACTGTAAACGTAAGCACAAAGCTTAGTGAGTTTCCCCCAACGTACAACATACCATACAAACACATAACATACGTACTGCTAGGCTATTCTGGGGTGCCTGACTACCCGGTACGGCCATTCTGGGGTGCCGACCTACCCATACGGCCATTCTGGGGTGCCGTCTTACCCGTGTCAAGCCATTCTGGGGTGCTGACTACCCATGTCAAGCCATTCTGGGGTGCTGACTACCCATCGGTCCTAACAACCGATCCTCGGGGACTGGTCCCCTCCCGCTACCTCTATCGCATAACATAACAGACCAACATACAAGCATACCATCACATACAGTCAGATAATTCTGGGGTGTCTGACTACCCAGCGGTCCTAACAACCGAACTCTACTACTACTGCATATAACGTATCATGATAGCATTTAACATAACAGGTAATAGCAAACCTAGATGATTTCACAAAGACAATCATCTATCATTCGTCTCCTACTGGTGGGCCGGCATTGTGGCCTTAGACCCACCACTACTGGAAGGTAACTCACCTCAAAGTAGCTGCTGAACTGATCGGGAACTAACTGACTGTTGCTGCTCCGGGAGTCCTCCGGCTGCAAATCCCACAACATACTCAATCAAACACTGCTAACTGTCCTTTAGATAAAATGACCATTTTATCCCCAGTCTAGCTCTAAGCCAATGCTAGGGTCAACTTTCAGTTGACCCGACTCGCCGAGTGGATCTCCACTCACCGAGTCCCAAGCAAACCATTGTCCTGGGTCCCTGGTTCTACTCGTCGAGTTGGGCTATGACTCGACGAGTTCATCTTCTAACTATCATTCAACTCCTTCATCCTACTCGCCGAGTTGTATGAACAACTCGCCGAGTTCATCTTCATCCGAAGAACACTTTATGCTAAGACTCGTCGAGTTGTATGAACAACTCGCCGAGTCTGTTCTTAATCTATGAAGATTGCCTTGGACTCACCGAGTCAGGGCATTGACTCGCCGAGTCCTAACATGGATGAGTTCAGCTCCCAACTCATCGAGTCACCCCCTGTGACTCACGACTCAACTCGACACATCATGAAGGGACCAAATCGGTGAATCGCGATCAGACTCGCCGAGTCACCTATAGGACTCGCCGAGTCGTCGCCATGCATCCACCAAATACACAGATTTTCTCGATTTCAGTCCATGCCATTCATAGATCTGGACTTCTAGGACACATATCACACGTAAAGTTTCCAACTTTACGTGTGGATATTCACCAATGTGGATTTTAGGGTGCAAAATGCCCCAAAAGGGTAGATCTAGGATGAACAAGCCACATGGGGCCATAAAGCTCACAGATCTGAGCTCCTGGAGCTCAATCTTGCCTAGATCTAAAGGTTAATCCACTTATTACGAATCATTAAGCACAAACAAGCTTGAAGAATTGCCCAAGAGTGTCCCACATGAAATCCTAAGCATAAAAACAGGGGGAAAACTAGATATACCTCAAGGAAAATGTTGAAATGACACAAAGATGGCTGATCTCCTTCTCCTCTACTTGATCTACTCCTCTTTCTCCTTAAAATCTTCAAGAACACACCAAGAACACTTCAATCTCTCAAGGAAATAAGGGAAAACGATGTTGGGGGACTTCTGGGGGTGAATGGGGACGAGTTGGGGCGGAATGAGGGTTTAAATAGGGTGCAAACCCTTGAAACTTAGGGTTTCATCCAGCAGCGGTGACTCACCGAGTCCAGGATATGGACTCGCCGAGTCGCCCACTTAAAACGTGTCCTAAGTCTCGTTCCTACTCGGCGAGTCGGACCTTATGACTCGCCGAGTCCAAGGCTAAAATTCACATATCGGAAACCAGGTGCTACAGAACGAGATGGCAAATATTGAAGAAATGTCCATGGGAGCTTACAAGAAGCGGATCCGCGAAGATGTGGGTCCCGGATTAGTCCAACCCGCAATGCCTGCCAATGCCACATTCGAGCTGAAGGGACACATATTGACTGCGCTGAAGGACATCCCATTTTTCGGGAAAGACCATGAGGATGCTTTTAAGCATCTAGATGAAGTCAATGACATTGCTGATTACTTCAATGTACCAAATGTCAACAGGAACACCGTCTTGCTTAGGATGCTGCCCGTTACTTTCAAAGGAACTGCTAAGGAATGGTTAAAAGCACTCCCACCGGGTACAATCACCACTTGGGCTCAAATGCGTGAGCAATTCCCAGACCAGTTTTGCCCGCCATCCAAGATAGCCAAACTCAAGAAGGCAATAGCCAACTTTGAGCAACAGCCGGGGGAGTCACTGTACGAAGCGTGGGAGCGTTACAAGGGCTTACTCAGAAACTGCCCGCAACATGACCTAAATGTGCAGCAAGAGATGTCAATCTTTTATGATGGGGTCAATGTGATGACAAGACAACTCCTTGATTCTCAAGTACCGTTGACAAGGAAAAATCCAAGGGAAGTCAAGGAGCTAATTGAAGAATTCGCGAAACACTCCCGCGAATACCATAACCCGAGGCAGGATGGAAGCAAAGGCGGTGGAGGAGCCCAAACTGAAGAAATTGCAGCTGTCATGGCCATGCTGAATCACATGGATCGCAGGATAACAAAAATGGACCAGTCGATACACGCTATAAGAGTGGGGTGCGAGCGATGCAATGGTCCACACTTGACCAAGGACTGCAACATGGATGAATTTGGGAACAGAAAAGCTCAAGTGTGCTACTCTAATGGGGATAAGTTTGAAGAGGACTGGAGGAAACCGAAGAAGGAGTGGCTGCCATATGAAGAATATAGGAAGCAAAAAGAAGAGAAGTATAGGCAGACAGGTCGAGGCCTATATCAAAAGGAGCATCCACCAGCCGAGAAGAAACCTGACCTAGAGACCATTTTAATGAAATTTATGGAAGCATCGGAAAAGCGACACGAGGCCACGAATTCCGCTATCATGGAACAACAAACATTGATCAAGAACCAACAAGCCTCCATCCATAACCTTGAAGTACAATTTGGTCAACTAGCAACTTTAGTTCATGAAAAATTTTCTCCGAAGAGTCCCGAAGTACAAGCCCAATCTCACGTAATGGCCATCAATACTGAAGAAGATACAATATCTGAGTTCCTGGAGGCGTTGGAAGAAGAACCGCAACAGCCCAAGAAATTAAGGAACGACAATGGAGAAAGTGCTGAACCAGGCGACCCACGACGTGACTCTCCTCTCGCCATGACGTGGCGCAAGTCTGAGCAAAAACCCTTTGCGCCTATTCCAGCTTATCATCCACCTATGCCATTTCCCACCCGCACAGCACTTGTCGACTGGAGAAGGAACATTTAGAGTTTGTGAAGCATGTGAAAGGGATCCCAATTAATACTCCCTTTGTTGAATCCTTATCCAAAGCTTCCGAAAACCAGAAATTACTGCAAGACTTGATGGATACGCGAAGGCAATTAAAGAAGCAGTCTACAGTGATTCTGAGTGAACAAACTTCAAAAGTTGTTTTGGGAGAAACACCAGAAAAGATGGGGGATCCTGCACGCCTCACTCTTCCATGCGAGTTTGGGAATAAAATGAAGGTTAATGCTTTAGCCGATTCTGGGGCTAGCATTAATCTAATGCCTTTTTCATTTTATCAAAAATTGGGATTCAGAAGATGAAGGCTACAAAAATGAAGATTCACATGGCGAACCGTTCGGTGACACAACCCCGAGGCAGAGTGGAGGATATTTTGGTGAGAATTGGAAAATTTATTTTTCCAATAGACTTTGTAGTCATGGACATGAAAGAAGATCCAGATGTTCCGATAATCCTAGGACGACCATTGCTCAACACTGCTGGTGCCCTTGTTGATATCTGCGAGTCAAAGCTAACTTCGAGGGTTGGAGATGAACAAGAATTCTTTGGGATAAAGGATGACTTTCAAGAAAATAAAGAAGAGGTGTTCACAATTAATGAAGAGAATGAACTAGAAGAACTGGAAAAGCTTATGGAAGAAGAGATAAAAGTAGTTCATCAAGTCAAAATGACAAAACCAAAGGCATCTGTTCCATATTGGATTGAAGTCATAGCCTACAAGAGCCCGCCTTCTTGGGTAAGAAAAGAGGATGAGGAAATAACAAGTGATGAAGAGCAGGACACTTCAAGAGTAACAAAGCCGGTGGTGAAAGCAGAAGAGAATGACATAAAGTACAAGGAGGAAACCACGGGCACAAAACGCAAGCTTGAAGAAAAGGGAAAAGCTAAAAAGGAGAATTCAAAGAAGGCGTATAAAAAGAGAGTTCAAGCTTACAAAAGGCGGTTCAAGGAACAAAAGATCTTGGTGGAGGACTCTTCCGAAGATTCAACGTAGAAGGCACGGAGTCCAACTCAAGACTCCAAGAAAAAGGAGCGCTTCTTGGGAGGCAACCCGAGTTTGGTTTGCATTTTCTTTTTTTTTTTTTTTTTAATTTTCTTCCTTTTTAAGTAGGAAAGACATCGATGCATCATCTAAAAAAAAAAAAAAAACCCGGTAACTAGTAGAAAATTAGTTGTAGGGAACTTTAAATAATGATTGATATGCAAAATAATTAATTAATATGATAAACATTATTGAGACTTTTGCATCTGGCAGTCTCCACGACGTGGGCATAGCCCAGCCACGTCGTGGGAAAAAGAGAATGCGCGACTGAGAAAACAAAAATTTAAGGTCCACGACGTGGGCATCACCCGCCACGTCGTGGCCGTTAAAAATCAGGGGGGACCAATTGTTTAAAACCCTTTGACTGATAATTCTCATTCCCACTTGTGAGGCTGCCGCACGAACGGAAACATTGTAACCCCACAGCTAATTTCGTTTCTACTTCTAATTTCCTTGCAAGATCTTGCCAATTCATCTATTTGGTACGTGATTTCTTTATTATTCTGTAGTAATTCTTCTAATTTCAAGTTTTCATGGTTAGGGTTTGTATGATTCACGAAATTGGTTGAATCCAATGGTTGATTTTAGATTAAGTATACCTTTAATGGTCATAGGAACAATCCACAACCATTGATTTTAGTAGAAATCGCATGCAATTAGATCGATCAACACGCTGTGAACGACGCGACCCACGACGTGGCGCAGCCTAGCCACGTCGTGACTTCTGTCAAATTATTTAAACTGTTTAATGTGTTGGTTGTTTGCTGTTTTGGTTTGTTCTAATTGCAGAAATGGGACCACGACGAGCTGTTCCGCAGGAAGAAGACCCGATAGATGTCGCAAGCATACATCCTTTATACCAGTTTCCTCAAAACATTCCCCGACCGTTGCTAACAACCTACGAGAATCGGCTTGGATGGTTATATAATAGGGAGTTTGCAATAGCCCCGATTATTGATTGGGGATGGCTAGGTGGAGTGGGCATGGTAGCGGAGCTGGGACGTTATTGGTCAAAGACTTATGTTGGAGATCAATTTTCGTTTACTTCTCACCGGTGGAGGAATTTATTCACCATTCAAGAACCAGTGTACCGGGAATTATCGGTAGAATTTTTCTCTACCGTATGTTTCGAAGAACGCACCCTTGATGCCACCTACAATAGGGCACTTGTTTTTCGTTTGGGTGGTGTATATCGTGAGTGTAGCCTTCGGGAATTTTCTTGGCGTATGGGGCTCTATACGGAAGTGGAGACGCAATCTCCATTTTTTATCCCTTTCTTGCTTGGATGTGTGCGGAATTTTACTCCGGGTATCTTGGATGTGCAGTTTTGGCGGGGCATTTCTAACCATGAATACAACACTCGTGACTCGAGTGAGTCAAAAATTCGGAATCCTGTTCTCCGATTTTTGCACCGCCTCATCACGTTTTCAATCAATCACAAGCATCATGGTGACAAGGTCCCCCTCCAGAATCTATTTTATTTATGGACTCTTATTACCCCGGGGGTTTGCTGTGATTTGCCTTATATGTTGGCAAGGTTTATGGGGAAGAAAGCGGCCAACTTTAGGCCTGGGAGCCCGATTACTGGGGGGCATTTGGTTACTCGCCTGGCTAGGTCATATCAGATTTTGACCCATGACTTTGTGAGGAATCTTACTCGATTCCCGTATACCGACTTGACCATTCAAGTCTTGGGCGTGATGCGAGCAGTGGTGAATATCGGGGGTCATTTTATGATACCACCAATAGATGACGAGGAAGAGGAGGGGCAGCCGGGACAGTAACCACCCGTTAGGCCGAGGCGTCGAAATGTGCAGGCTAGAGGCGAGGTCGAGCGAGAGCGTGCTGCTTCGCAGTATGTGTAGGGAGTGCCCACCGACCCTTTTCAGAGTCGGGTGGGAACATATTTGGATAATCTACGGGGTCATGCCATTTACCATACCCAGCTTACCGAGGGTATTTATTCACATTTGGGTGTGATCCGACCACCTGCTATGCCACCGCAGTATCCCTATTTTCCGACATGGGAGGAGTTATAGCGTCCAAAAAATGATGAGGCAGGGCCAAGTGGAGCACAAGATCAAGATGCTGATTGATTTTATTTTATTTTATTTTATTTTTTTAGTTTGACTTTGGTGTGTAATGTAAAACCTTATTAAAACTATGATGTTACTTTTTGTTTCTTTTGGGTTGTTCTAACTTTTCAGATTAGCGTTGGAATTCTAAGGAGCATAGCCGGTTATCTTTCGAGTCGTGTTTGTCTAGTCAAGGAAGCTTAGAGTTGTGAGTCCGAGTCCACAATTCAAGATAAGTATGGGGTATATTAGGAGAGAGGTTCTAGTTGGGACATATATTTGCAGAGAAGTGTCGGACACCAGTTAGCCATTGGTCAAAGCTGCTAGAGTAAATAATGCCAATAAGTCATTTTCTACTGATGCTCAGTTCCACGATGTGGATTCCTTATGCCACGTCGTGGCACGCTTGCAGTTTGTAGTAGTTCAGCATTTTGGTGTTCGTAGTTTACACCCGTATCACGACGTGTCCAGATATGTACCACGACGTAATCCAGTTTATCATTGCCATATTTTTCATCACAAATGGCCACTTTGAGAAATTGAAGTTCGAGTCCTGTTTGTGGTTTATTTACATATTCAACCAGTTCTACACCGAGCTTCTATTTTTGGAAGTCCAATTCCGCATTTTCCCAACTTTTCGAGATGCTCATGCCGTTTTTCCAGGGGAGTCTGTTCCTTTTTCTTCCTTTTCTTTAATTTTGATTTGTTTTTATACATACAATGAGGGCATTGTATGAAATAAGTGTGGGGTAGGGGTAGAAAAAGTAAATTGCTAGGAAATTTTGAAAATTGCTAGTATTATGTGGGATGATTCGATGAAAGTTCAAATGTTTAGTTAAGCCAATATACGTTATAGTGCATTTGTGGCTTCCCTTGTTTTAGTGAAATCATGGAACAAAAACATAACCCCGCTCGGTTTGAAGGATGCAATATGTTTAGCAGCCTAAACCTGAAATGTATCCAGGAAAATTATTATCATTAACCAATAAAGGTTGAGGTTGAGCGCCTCTGCTTAAGCATGTAGGTTTTGAGCGAAAAAAGAGAGGTACATGTAAAAAAAAAGAAGAGAGAGAATTACGAAAAAGTTTGAAGAATTTTGGAGCAAATAAAGTGAAGATCAAAAGATCAAAATTCTGAAGAAATCCAAAAAGTTGAAGATACCAGAAATCAATTCAAATAAGGTGTTGAATTCAAAGAAATCGAAGATCAAAATGTTCAAAAAGTGAAGCATTCAAAGAAAGCTCCATAGTGGTATCGGAAAATTGTAATTCTAGATTATGTATGCTTAGGTTGCTCAACTAAAAATACCTTGAGGTTATGAGGTTTTCTGAGGATGGATTCGGAGGGTTTCATAAAATGAGCATTGTTCGGAAAAAGTGGGCAAGTGTTTATGAAGATTGTGAGTTTTTAAAGTATGGGGGGGTACTTAGGAAAATTTTAGACACAAATGCATGCGTTGAGGTCTTGGCATAATGGCTGAACTAGAGTTGGATTGTTCTGTGTAGTGTTAGTAATTAAGAATTAAGTGTAAATTTGCTTGAGGGCAAGCAAAGCTTAAGTGTGGCATATTTTGATATTGCCATATTTATACTTATTTTTAGGCAGTATTTAAGTACATTTTTATTAATAAATTGATAATATTTGCAGAATAGTGATATTTATGAGTTTAAATTGTTATTTTCAGTCAATACAAAGGATTTTCGAAGAGAGGGACCAGAGGTGACAAAATGGGGAACATGGGAGGCTTGGAAGACAAGAAAATAATAATTTCATAATAAGAGCTTAATTCACGACGTGGCGGTGCATCCCACGACGTGGCACGGGTGTTCCAGAAGATAAACATCGCGACGCGGAGGATTTCCTTGAAGGATACGTTTTACTTGGAGCCCACGACGTGGCGCATATGGCCACGACGTGGCGTAGGTTTTTGAGGATTATATAAGTTCTCCTATTATTACGAATAAAGGGACTTTTTACAGAAGAAAAGGAGTTCCAGGAGACGTTTCAGAAGAGAAGAAAGGTCCTGGAAGAGGGATTTCAACACCAAAAGAAGTAAAGTTTTATATTTAGTTGATTATAAACATGTTTTTCATTAGTTTTAGCTGTGCTAGTTTAATTACTATGATGAGCAGCTAAATCTAGCTACTTTTGCTTAGCTAGATGAAGCTTTGAACTTATGAATAGTTATATGTTTATGGATTAATTTGAGTTGGTAAGAGTTGTTTGTGTTTGATTTGTATAACCTAGAATGTTATTATTTGCTTATCTAATTGCTAGATTGCATGTTCTGTGTAGCTTAGTGACTATGAAACTACATGAATTTGTTTACCTAATAATTTAGTGAACATTAAATTGTTAGAGCTAGGATTGACCAATCTTAGTTAGTAATTAGTCTAAATAAATCTTAGCTGTGCTAGAGAACGTAAATTGTGACCATAATTGCGTTTATACAACAAATCTTACATAGCATATTCACATTCATAATTAGTTCTGTGTTTAATTATGTGTGAACATACATGGTTTAACATGAATTAGTTACTTATTGGTAAGATAGAACTAAATTACTAATATAACTAAAACCCAACTTAATAACCCATAATCATTAGCTAGCCATAAGGAAGAAGTGGATTCAACTAAGCAAGAGTGTGTTTTTATTAATTTGATTAAGTTCATTTGATCTTGCAAAATCAGATAAAACCCCCTTATTAAATTTGTTAATAAATTAGGTCAATTTATTAGTAATTAGGTTAATTAGTAACACCGTTCCCTGTGATCGACACCCGACTTACCTAAGCTATACTGTAATCTGACTAGGTACACTGCCTATAAGTGCATAGTTAGTCTTAGTTTGTTAGGTTATAAATATTAAAATTAGTGGGTACTTTCGTGCACATCAAACATCCTAAAATTCAAGACCAAAAATTTCATTTTTAATTAAGTTATTATAAAATCAATAGCATCAAAACATCCATAGTGTCATCCAATATCAAAACCAGTATGTCAATAATCAAACGATGTCCTAATGAAACGATATCAGCATATAATCCCAAATATCTCATGTGCGGAAAACATAGTGTGATGCGCTATGATCATCCCGACTCCTTTCCTTTTTAAGAAGAAGTATCCGAATCCATAACTGAAAACTATAAGCATAAAGCTTAGTGGGTTCCCCCATCATACCACATAACCACATACTTCCAGGCATATCTGGGTGCTTGGCCTACCATGTCAGGAATATCTGGGTGCCTGACCTACCTTGTCAAGCATATCTGGGTGCTTGACCTACCCTGCGAGGCATATCTAGGTGTCCGACCTACCCTCTAGTTTATTCCAACCAGTTACGTGGACTATTTCACCCCTACCACTACTAGATAATAACATAGCATAAACATATTATGAGGTATATCTGGATGTTCGACCTACCCTCTGGTTACGGGGAATATTTCACCCCTACCACTACCACATAATAACATAGCATAAACATATTGCTAGGCATATCTGGGTTCCCGACCTACCCTCCAATTTATTTCAACCGATTACGGGGACTATTTCACCGTTACTACTACCACACGAAATCATAACAAGCAAACACATAAAGCATAACACGTAGAGACATACCATACAATAATCACAAAGAAAATCATCTTTACTATAAACATCTACTAGTGGGTCGGCATTGGTGACCTTGACCCACTTCTACTGGAAGGTAACTCACCTCGCACTGCTGAAGCCTCACACACAAAACTCTAGCTGTTGGATGGCAGATTACTGAACTGTCAACATCAAAATAACACCCAATTAATAATTGGGTTATAACACATAACCATAATTCCATGCTTGGGGTAAAAGACTACTTTACCTTGCACCTATCTTGATTCAAGCCCAAGGCCTAGGCTCACACTCCAAAGGCCCAAAAGTCATACAATGGACCAAAGCCCAACATATAGCCCAATTTTGAAAATTGGGCCCAGACCTCTTCATGGTCTTACCTTAAGGCCCAACCATTTATTCTAGTCCAAACACTTGGTATTCTAATGGTCCAATATCTCATAATCATCAAGGCACAATTATGGCCTACCTATGGCCCAATTTTCCAAAATTTGGCCCAAAACCTGACATGGAGCTTACCCTAAAGCTCGTTCAAATATTCTAGTCCATATACTTGTTCTTGGATAGCCCATCAATAGCCCAATCACCAAAACCCAATAGAGAGGCCCAACTCAAGGCCCAAGCAAAATTAAGGTTTTCATATAAAATGACAATTACGGTTAAGTGCTCTTAATTAACCCATTAAGGACTTAATCCATTAAGTCCATCATTCTACTAGGTAAATCATACGTTGTGTCTGGGTGTAATTCATAATTCAATTCCAATGGCCCAAAACACGGGTCCCAATAATTCCAAACCCATAGATCCACAGTTAGGGTTTTCTAAACCCTAATTAGGGTTTCCAACCCAATCATGTGCCATTCAGTCAAATGATTAGGTTTTTAGGTCAATTAATCTTTCAATAGATCAACTAGGGATTCCATAGGTCGATTAGGGTTTCATTAGGTCGATCAGCACCCACTACCACCTCGGGCAGTGGTGGTCGAGAGCGGCACCTGACGGCAGCCACCACCTCACAGTGGTGGTTATGCTTCTAGTCCAATAATTTTGAAGCATCCCAAAAGCAATCTAAACACAAGCAAAAGCACACTGCCACCCAACACGATGACTGGTGGCGACATAAGGTGGCAGCCACCACCTCACGGTGGTGGTTATGAATTTCTTGTTTATTTCGGTCACCAAATACAATTATACAATAGAATATCCCAAAATAAACACACACAATAATATACACACAGCCACTCTTGTGGTGGCAGGTGGTGGTTCGAGGTGACAGCTACCACCTCACGATGGTGGTGATGATGGATTTTCTCGTGAAGTCTGGCCAAGAAAACAAATGCCCACAAACTTAAACATGTACGTCTTTGTTTGAAAGATGAACACGACCACTCACCCGGTGGCGTGTAGCGACAGAGGTGGCCTGAGATGGCGACAACAACAGCAGCTAATGGTAGACACATGGTTGGCCGTTATGGTGGTTCTGCACAACTTGCGCTCAACAGAAAACGTACACGCCTTTGTTCGACCTTGTTATAGCAACACACACGCACCCACTTCGTGACTCTACGAACCCAACCACCATTCCATAGTGACATGTGGCGGACAGAGGGAGTTAAAGGGTTGAGCAACCTCGAAACGGCAACAGTGATGCAACCATCGGGAGAGAAATGAAGAAAGGAGAGGATGGTGTGAACCCACCGAGTACAGTAGCAACAGCAGAGAGACGCCACATCGTGGTCCTCGTTGGCGATTAGAGTAGTAGTCGCTTGGCGGCCATGGCGAACCGGAAGAACTAGCATGGTGGAGGCGATCAGAGGCGAAAGGAGACATAAGGGGGGGATGGTGGCTGCTCCATGATTACGATTAGGGTTACCGGTAGGGTGACAGGTTATATACTCTGACCCCATGAACTTCATTCCATAATGACGCAAATGGTCCTTCCTTCTCGTTGTTCTTTCAACTTTAGCCCGTAATTTACCATTTTAACCCCAACTCTTAAACATCCTTTCATAACAAGCCCAATATTTTACTAAACATCCCCTCCTCTACAAATTATTTTCAATTGAAGTCCTTATATTACCATTCGGCCCCTTAGCCTTCAAAATCTTTAAATTTAGGTCCAATATTTACCAAACACTCATTGAACTCGGAAAATACTTACAAAAGAAATCCTGGAATCACACTTTAACCCCCGAAAACCCAAATTATATCATTTGGCTCCCTGATGTGACAACTCGAAAATTTTAAGTAGAGCAAAGTTTAAAGGGTTGTGTGTATAAGTGTACCAACAACATATATATGTTACAGTAAGAATCATTGAAAGCCAAGAAGGTATCATTTGTATGATATATATATATATATATATATATATATATATATATATATATATATATATATATGCTTTGAAAATCAAATTCGTAATAATCACTTGAAAGTCAATAAGATAGGCCAAGAAATTTGAAAATTCCATTTGCATTTAAAGTGTTTTAAGCCTAGAACCAAATCATGCCCAAGACCGAGAACCACCACTAGGCCGAGAACTCCCTTCGCCGAGAACCCTAAACCGAGTACTCACTAGAATGAAGACTCTAGTGTTCTCGGTCTCTCTTGGATGGAAATTCCCACATGTTCTCGATGGCACCTAGGACCTGCATTATAACCAGAGTCTCTTGTAATGAGAGCATGACACTTGTGTATAGCTCTATATGGGATTGACAGCCCCGCAGCTAAACTGTTAGCTACAGTTGAACCGACAGGTCTGGGGTGACAAATGTCGTAATAGTTCTGACGTCTGAAGCGTGTCGTTCAGGCCACTAGTCACATTAGTATGGTTATAGTAACTCACATAGGGTATCGACAACACGGATGATTTACGGGTTAGCATACATTCAAGTAGTTTTATATAAAGATAAACTTCATAACATTACTTCTCAGTACCACATTACTTACGTTTTTAGTCTTTTGATTAAGACTTAGAGCTCAGTTATACAGTAATATTGGATTTTATGGAAGTATACACTATCATTTTACACGAAACAATTACAAATTCTTCTCATACAAACTTCTTATGAACTCACCATCTTAATTGTTGACACTTTTCAAAATCACTTGTATTCTCAAGAAATCAGTAAACAGGTAATCAAAGTATTTTTAGAGGATGAGGCATCGCGGCATCATGTTATTCATTTTTTTCATATGCACTTGATGTTATGTAAACAATACTTTGAGTACGATGTAACTTATGAATTATACAATACAATGGTTGTAATGCTTTAGTCTCTATTATTAATTGTTATGATACTATAGATGAAGTAATCTGCCCCTAGACATTTCCACCGTTCTGGTTTGGGGGTTTGATAGATTGGTATCAGAGCATTATTTATAGTGAACTATGTGTATCAAACTATTTAAAATATACAGCTATAAATACAATGGGGCTAAAACATTCTGACTAAAAGTAAACTTTTTTAAAATGTATGTATTTTTTTAAGAGTATACATACATGCATACATACTAGAAACAACATCGTAATAAGAACCATACGAAAAGTATTTGGTGGAGTTAAACACTGCAATTAACCTTGGGTAGTTTTGTAATCGTATATAGGATAAATATAGCCTAATCAACTATATTTATACGAGATATGACCAACATGTGTTTAGGAATGGTCTCGATGGGTAACAAATCTAAAGCTTAGCAACCCTATAAACAAACATAAAGATAAAATACTATAGGAGTATTTTAGGATACTATAGAATCATACACTTAAGCCTTTTATATCTTTCTCATATCTCTATTCTCGCACATATATCATGGTAGGATTTCACATGCTCGGAGACCCCTATCTCCCTATTGGGGGAAATGGTGGGTGGATCAAAGAGGATCCCAAAGAGGATCCTAAGGCACTAATGGAAGAAGAACCTGAAGACGATCTTGAAGAGGATATAAAGGATGAGGAAGAAGAAAATGAGGAAGAGGAAGATGAGGACTCGGATGTAGAGTCCAAAGTCATTAATCCACCCTACGTCACCCGGGTTCCCGCAAATCAAATGGACTACTAAGGATCCATGCCCCGCTCGGCAGATAACCTGGAGAGGTGGAGTAGGCAGCAATGTTACCGCTTACCCTACGGCATACAACGAGGTTTATATAACCTCATCCATGGAGGACCGGTAGAAAGGGACTTCCCTGTCATGGTCCAGCAAATCTTGCACCTTGGAGATTAGACTACAGCGTCCGCAAATCGGATCATGGAGCTAGGGGCTGCTGCTGAGGCCACTGACGCACACACTCGATTTATGGAGAGGGGCTATCCCCGGATGTGCCATCTCATTGACAGTCTCTATGAGGACGTTACCACCGCTTGAGCAGAAGTGAGGGAGTATTAAGAGAGGCACTTGAATCTTGAGGAAAGGCTAATAGCAGCTGAGTGTCGGATAGCAGAGTTACAAGGCACCTGAACTTCATTGTCTGGTCTATAAGACACTGCCCGCCGTGAATAGGGATCATGTCTTGATTTTATGTTCGAGTAAGCATTGGTGCTACTCTATCTTGAAGATCTTATTAAAGGTCAATTTTAAGAAGACTATGTACTAGTATCCTATTATCAATGAAATGGTTATGTATTTTATTTCATTGGGTGTTGGTATTTTTTATGAAATTGTTTACTTATAGAAAATCTCATTTTTTTAATTTCTTGCAAATTTCAATTACAATAACAACTAGACTTGATACACATAGAAAACAAGGAATATAATTACGACCTGGTTCATAACTCTTCTAAAAAACTTATCATCATTCCACCTTTACAATTTATGGCAGAAGTATGCCACCAAGGAAGTCAAACAGGTGCAAGAACAACACACCAACAACCCCACCACCACCACCACCTCCACAAATAGACTTTTTTGTGTTCTAGGCACTTGTAACAGCCGTTGTAGCTACTGTTATGGCCCAAATCATCAGTAACAGCAACAGAGGCAAAAAACGGGACTGATTGTTCCAATCAGGGAGAAAACCAAGGGCACCATCGGATGTGCTCATACAACGAATTCATGAATTGAAAACCTAGGACATACCATGGAGACAGCGGGGTTGTTACTTTGACAAGATGGTTCGAGAAAACTGACTCCATCTTTGATATATGCACCTTCCTAGATGAGTTCATGGTCAAATATGACGCATATACATTTGCGGGTACAGCCTTGTCGTGGTGGAAAAGCCACATCAAAACTTTGACTCTAGCGTTTGCCAACTCCATGAATTATGAGGACTTGAAAGAAATGATGCTCGAGGAATACTATCCAAGGAGTGAGATGTAGGAGCTTGAACAGGAACTGTGGGAACACTCCATGAAGGGTTTTGACATTACCACCTATACTGCACGCTTTAACGAACTGGCAACTCTGTGCCCAAGAATGGTCATTTTTGATGGGTTTTGTACATAAGAACATTCCTATATACGCATACAAACCCTAATGTTTGGATCTAGGTTTCTCTAATTAAACATGCATTGAATGCAAGACTCCTAATGGCTAATTAGGTATAAGAACAATACAAAACCGGAGTTAGAAGCATACCTTGAAACACTTGTTTGATCTTCTTGTTCTTGGAGCTTTAGAGTCACAATTGTCACTCCTCTAATGGCTTACAAACACCAACTAGCAAAGAGAATGATTTGAGAGAGAGGAGAGAGGAGGAAATAGGCTAGGGTATCCTTGTTGTAGAGGAGGTGCCGATTTCCCTATCCCAAGGGGTCTATTTATACTTGTAAGGCTCCTAGGGTTTCACCCTTAAACCCTAATTGGATAACTTAGACTCTAAGCAATCCTAATCCTTTCCATAGATAAGCCATGGAGGAATTTTGAGGCTATCCCAAGCCCTAGAATTCGTCCAACCCATACCCTTAAAGGATTTACAGCCTAAAGTGTAACTATCAAACAATTGCCAGTTTATACCCTGTTATTTAATTAATCTCTTTAATACTAATTAATATATGACTTATATTAATCAAATAACAATATTATTATTCATTATATTATTCTCATAATATATGAATAATAGCTATTCTCTCATTATAAATCATCCTACCAAGTTGCTATGGTGAAGGCAACCTAAAAGGACCATGCACAATCGGGTCAAATACTTGCCTAATATAGTTGCAGCCTTAGACACTATTCTAACAGTCTCCCACTTTATAAGTCTAGTAAATATATCCACAAGTACAATCCGATTTGCAATCGTAGCTCTCAAAGACGCTGTCATAACTCTGATCTAATCAATCTTGTCCTTTAGATAAGGGATCGTACAGTCCTCTGTTAGATATCATGCTGACAATTCAATGGAATCATTAGTCTAGCATTTGGTTTCTCGATCTCCGATTTATTCGACATAGAACTTAATCGAATACATCAATTCAGTCCTAACCGGGCCCGGCACATAAGTCAAATCAAATCATTGAGCGGCTGAGATATCACTTTTTCCTTCTTAGGATAAAAGTTACAGATAAACTTCGACTTATATGCATTTACTTATTCATTAATCAACTATACACAACAATGTGTTTTATAACATCGAGTTACCAATGTGTTTTTGCGTTATCAATGTACAATCAATTAGCAAATAACAAACCATATATCTAGGTTTTAAGACTATATGATATTATCGTCTTGCGATCACCCTTTTATCACATTCCATAAGGTGATTCCAGCAAGCGCGGGTTTGTTCCAATGCTCAAAACTAGTTCATAAGCACTCATGAACATTGCAGCAATCTTTTGCTATGTCTAAAACCATTTAGACAATCTACACACCTATTCACGACAATCTTCATTCATATCTACTTCCGATATATGAACGATTGTGGAAAATTTAAACAATTTGATTATTCTTAGTAAACTCAATTATTCTGGAAGTCAAAACATGCAAAGTGAAATAATAGTTAAACAATTAACATAAGATAGTAACATTACTTATAAATAAAACTCTTTTATTTAATCATCAAATGTTAATTACATTTATCTATTATACATTTCTAATACTATCTAATCTATGCTAATATAATCCTTCAGCCCAATACTCCTAGCATGCTGCAAATGCTTAACCCTACTCGGTCCCTTCGTAAGCGGATCTGCTGGGTTATCTTCTGATGATATCCTGTTTAATACGAGTTGTCCTTCTTCTACACGATGTCTAATAAAGTGATATTTTCTGTTGATATGTCGTGATCTACCATGATCTCTTGGTTCCTTGGTCAAGGTAACCGCTCCTTCATTATCACAGAAAATCTCCATGGGCTCCTTTATGGCGGGTACAACTCCAAGATCACCAATGAAGTTCTTCAGCCATATTGCCTCCTTCGACGCTTCGCTCGCTGCAATGTACTCTGATTCGCACGTTGAATCAGCTACGGTTTCCTGCTTGGAACTTTTCCAAGTCACTGCTCCTCCATTCAGGGTAAAGACCCAGCCCGACTGCGAACGGTAATTGTCCCTGTCGGTCTGAAAGCTGGCGTCACTATACCCTTGCACCTTCAAGTCATCACTCCCTCCAAGGACTAAGAACCATTCCTTCTTCCTCCAAAGGTACTTAAGGATATTCTTTATTGCAATCCAATAGGATCTGCCAGGGTTCCGTTGATATCTACTAACCATGCTCAAAGCAAAGGCTACATCAGGGCGAGTACAAGTCATAGAGTACATGATTGAGCCAACTGCGGAAGCGTATGGAACCCGGCTCATTTCCGCTATCTCGGCTTCGGTACTCGGACTTTGAGTCTTACTCAACTTGGCATTGCTTTGTATCGGTAATTCTCCCTTCTTTGAGTTTTCCATACTAAAACGTTTTAGTACCTTCACTAAGTAAGTGTTCTGACTAAGTCCTATTAGTCTCTTACTTCTTTCTCTTACTATCCTTATTCCCAAAATATAGGAAGCCTCTCCGAGGTCCTTCATAGCGAAACACTTCCGGAGCCAGGACTTAACCTCCTGCAGAGTCGGGATGTCGTTTCCTATGAGTAATATGTCATCGACATATAGAACGAGGTAGCTTACTACACTCCCACTGGCTTTGACATATACACACCATTCATCTTCGCTTCGTATAAATCCAAACTCTTTGACTTTCTCATCGAAGCTAAGATTTCATCTGCGAGACGCTTGCTTTAGTCCATAAATGGACTTCTCAAGCTTACACACTCTATTCATATGCTTCGGATCCACAAACCCCTCTAGCTGAGCGATGTAAACATCCTCAGCCAACTTCCCGTTAAGGAAAGCAGTCTTGACATCCATTTGCCAAATCTCCTAATCATGAAATGCGGCAATAGCTAGCATCACTCTACTAGATTTTATCTTCGCAACTGGTGAGAAGGTCTCTCATAGTCAACTCCGGGAGTTTGAGTAAAGCCCTTCGCAACCAATCGCGCATTATACGTGTGTACCTTTCCATCCACGTCGGTCTTCTTCTTGAAGATCCATTTGCACCCAACGGTCTTACGTCCAGGCACATTATCAACGAAATTCCAAACTTGGTTATCATACATGGATTGGATCTCGCTATTCATTGCGTCTTTCCATTTCGCAAACTCCGGGCCTGCCATGGCTTCCTTATAGCTAGTAGGTTCATCAAGGTTTATTAGTGTACTATCACTAATGTACGTGTCCCCTTCGGTAGTAATATGAAAACCATACAACTAGGGTTGAACTCTAACTCTTTCGGAACGTCTAAGAGGTAATGATACGTCAATCGGTTCAACCGGAGTTTCCTCCTCGGGTTGAGTGCCAACGGTAGAGGTTCCTTCATCTATCGACTCTTGAATCTCTTCAAGATCGATTTTCCTCCCACTGTCTCCTTGGCCTATGAGGTCTCGATCTCGGAAAACTCCTCTCCTCGCAACAAAAACAACATTGTCCTTCAGTCTATAGAAGAGATATCCAAAGGATTTCTGCGGGTAGCCGATGAAAATACATCGCTCACTATGTGGTTCGAGCTTGTCATGAGTATCTCATCTTACGAAAGCCTCACAACCCCAAACCTTGATATGTGCTAACGAAGGAGCTTTCCCCATCCACATCTCGTGAGGAGTTTTGGTAACCTTCTTAATAGGGACTCGGTTAAGGATATGGGCGGCAGTCTCTAAGGCATACCCCCAAAAAGAGATAGATAGCGAAGCACGACTCATAATAGAGAGAACCATGTCCAACAAGGTTCAATTACGCCTTTCTACCACACCATTCAATTGTGGTGTCCTAGGTGGCGTCAATTGTGAAACTATTCCACACTCCTTGAGATAATCGTGGAATTCAAGACTTAGGTACTCTCCTCCTCGATCGGATCAAAGCATCTTGATCTTCCTGCCCAATTGATTCTCCACTTCATTTTTGAACTCTTTGAACTTTTCAAAAGTTTCTGAGTTTTGCTTAAGTAGATATACCCATATCTACTATAGTCATTGGTAAAACTCACGTAGAAGCGGTTTCCATCCTTCGTGGTAGATCTAAACGGTCCACACACATCGGTATGTATGAGGTCCAATAGACCCTCACCCCTCTCGCACGTACCAACGAAGGGTGACTTATTTATCTTTCCAAGTAAACTAGACTCGCATGTGTCATCTTCCCTAAGGTCGAATGACTCCAACACTCCATCCTTTTGGAGTTGGGCTATGCGTTTCTTGTTGACATGTCCAAGATGACAATGCCATAAGGATGCCTTATCCATACTATTGGAAGAATCCATGCATAAAACATCATTTCCTAAGTGATCAACAATCATAACAGTTTCATAAATTCCATTACATGGTATAGCTTCAAAGTGAAAGACACCATTCAGATAAGCTAAAATAGAACCATTCTCATTATTAAAAGAAAATCTAAAACCTTGTCTAAACAAACCATGAAATGAAATGATGTTTCTAGCCATTTCTGGCGAATAGCAACAATTGTTCAAATCTAAAGATAAACCATTCCTAAGCACTAAAGAATACACTCCAATCTTGGTCACAGGCGACGATCTTCTGTTCCCCATAATTAGATTTATTCTTCCATGCTCCACATCTCTATTTCTTCTAAGTCCCTGCACATTAGAACAAATGTGATAACCACAACCGGTATCAAGAACCGAAGAAATATCATGAGATGAATCGTTAGATTTAATTGTGTATATACTTGCGAAAGATGGCTTGATCTTTCCTTCCTTGATGGCTTGCAGGTATTCTAGGAAGCTTCTCTTCCAATGTCCTATCTTGTGGCAGTGGTGGCACTCTACCTCCTTCGGGTTAGGGTAGGGCTTAGCGGGATCAACTTTGGTCCCACTAGAAGAGGCACCATCTTGGGCTTTCACCTTGCAATAGTTCTTTGACGAAGCCTTCCTCTTCTTTCCCTTTCCTTGTCCAATTGCCAAGACAGGAGCGGTGGGCGGATTGGGAGTTGGTGCAACAGACTTCTCCTTGAAGTTGCTGTCAGCGACCCTCAAGAGACCTTGGAGTTTGCTTAGGGTGACCTCTTCTTTGTTCATGTGATAGGTCATCCTAAATTGATTGTAGCTTGGAGGAAAAGAGTGAAGCACCATGTCGATCGCCAAGTCTTCCCCAAAGTCAACGTTTAACTTGCGAAGGCGGTCGACATACCTTTGCATCTTTTGCAGGTGCACGGTAAGAGACTCTCCATGACCCATCTTAGCGGAAATCATGTTAGTGAAAATCTCATAACGCTCTTGTCTCGCGTTTTGATGGTGTCTCTCCAATAAGTCTTGGTGCATTTCGTACGGATACATATCCTCGTAGGACTTTTGGAATTCGGGGTTCATAGTTGCGATCATGATGCAATGTACTTTCGTTGCATCACGCTCGTGAGTTTCAAAAGCGGTCATTTCGGAGGGAGTAGCGATTTTGGGATTGATTTTCTCGAGCTTCTCATCGAGGACATACTCCTTATCCTCATAGCGATCAATCGTGCGAATGTATGTTATACATTCGCTAAAGTTCGTTACATCAAAGGTGACCTTTTGACATAGGCTCATCAAAGTGAATAAACTAGCAGCAGCGTTGTTAGCGTTCGACATCTACAATAGAAAGGACAAAGATTGATTAGAATGTGAATCCCTAATTATCACCCAATAAGAAAAATTAGGGCCAGGATCCAACAACAATATTTACGCATTAGAAAAGGGGTGTCATAATCTAATATGCAAACAATTTGAAGCTAAGTGAATGACGATTCACTAATTCTCCACCATGAAAAACATAACTTTAAGTCCTAAATGTATTGAGAATTCCTAGGTTCATTGAAACTTTTCAATGGCATGTTTAAATCTTGATATGCCCCTCTTGTTTGTGACTGGGATACCGACGATCACAAAGCGGGTGTGAATTACCATGCAAATTCACATGGTGCCTTCATTGTAACGATCACCTATTTGATGTGCCGGTAAACCAAACACACTCCATCGAACTATGATAAACAATGAATCACCCTTTGCCACCTTCGCTTAGAACCAACTAGTGTGCCGGTAAACCACACACACTCCACTAACTTCTTAGCAAGGTGCAAAGTGTAATTTCATTGGATTGCATCAATTCACTTTTCTTAAAGTAACTAAGATTGGGAAATTTTAAGAAAACATGTAGCTACATTGTATTTCTTATTATACTTTTAATGAGAGGATGAGGTTGCCCTATCCTAACCGTTCGGCTAACGACCCTCCACCGATCAAGCAAACGGTGGGTGTGAGTGTACACCCATTAAGCGCCATTTTATAGGCCGCAACCTTATACCCACCTTATACATCGGCTTCATGAATGAGGCCTACTAATGGTAAGACTAGCATTTAAGTTATACATATATAGATATTAATCTTGTAATATTATATTAGTATAGGGTTGGATTTTAAACTTGTAAAATTCTAGGGTTTGAAATTTAAATTGTCTAAATTAAACTTTTAATCACAAAATATAAATTTCAAAACTACAGGGTAAGTTTTAAACATTTAAAACATAAAAGGATCACATAACAAATAATTCAAATTAACAATTAATCACATAATTATCCATATTTGATTTATTTATGATTTCTTGAAAAACAATTTACCAATTTAATCAAAATAATTAATAATTATCATATAAGGAAATTAAATATTTTATTAATTGATAAATATCTTCAATTAGATTAAAAATATAGTCATATATATCATAAAATCGGATTTGGGTTGATCTAATATGATTAAGGTAAGTTTCCATAAGATTAATACGAAAAAATCCTGTTTTTGGCTCTTCCTGACGCTCGGACTCGCCGAGTACCCAAACTGGACACGCCGAGTTAGGCCAACTCGTCGAGTCCACTATGGGACTCGCCGAGTCCATGACTCAGAACCACAAAAATCGAATTTTGCAGTTAACATTCAAACAATTAAGCATCAATTTAATAGAAACCAATCTAGGCTCTGATACCACTAATGGGTTTTGTACATAAGAACGTTTCTATGTGCGCATACAAAACCTAATTCTTGGATCTAGGTTTCTCTAATTAAACACGCATTGAATCCAAGACTCCTAATGGTTAATTAGGTATAAGAACAATACAAAACTAGAGTTAGAAGCATACCTTGAAACACTTGTTTGATCTTCTTGTTCTTGGAGCTTTAGAAGCACAATTGTCACTCCTCTAATGGCTTACAAACACTAACTAGCAAAGAGAATTATTTGAGAGAGAGGAGAGAGGAGGAAATCGGCCAGGGTATCCTTGCTGTAGAGGAGGTGCTGATTTCCCTATCCCAAGGGGTGTATTTATACTTGTAAGGCTCCTAGGGTTTCACCCTTAAACCCTAATTGGATAACTTAGACTCTAGGCAATCCTAATCCTTTCCATAGATAAGCCATGGATGAATTTTGAGGCTATCCCAAGCCCTAGAATTCATCCAACCCATATCCTTAAAGGATTTACAGCCTAAAGTGTAACTATCAAACAATTGACAGTTTATACCCTGTTATTTAATTAATCTCTTTAATACTAATTAATATATGGCTTATATTAATCAAATAATAATATTATTATTCATTATATTATTCTCATAATATATTAATGATATCTATTCTCTCATAATAAATCATCCTACCAAGTTGCTATGGTGAAGGCAACCCAAAAGGACCATGCACAATCGGGTCACATACTTGCCTAATATAGTTGCAGCCTTAGACACTATTCCAACAAGTTCGGAGGACAAGAAAGAGGAGTCTTACATTTGGGGGTTATCCTCTTGATCCAGGTGATGGTCAAATCTGCCAACCCGAGCACCCTCGATAGTGACATGTGCCTGGCACAAACTCTTGTCACCAGGGAGTTCGCCAAGGCATCATAACCCCTACGCCAGAACAACAAAAAGGAGGTGACAACAAGAGGATGTTTTAGAACAAAACGAAAGGACAACCCGCTCAAGACCCAGAAAAGAAGCAACAACCTGTGGTTATCCATGCCATCACCACCCCTACCACTCCTACCGCCCCTGCGCCAGCCAAGCAATATGTTGGAACACTTTTGAAGTGTGACGAGTGCAACTACCACCTCCGTGGACCCTGTTGAGAAATGTTATGTAACAATTGCAATAGGAAGGGGCGCACACTCTATTTCTCCAAAGCACCTGGACAACAAACCAACCAGGACGCTAATGATGGGGTGAGTCGCGCATGCTACGGTTGTTGTTAGACCGACAATTTCATGAGGGACTGCCCGAAGGCACAAAATAGAAATAGCGGAGGTGTATGAAGAGTTCTGATGATGGGACATGAGGAGGCCATGAACGATCCCAAAGTAGTTACTGGTACACTCCTCCTAAACGACTCATATGCATGCATACTATTTGATAGTGGTGCGGAGAAAAGCTTCGTGAGCCACCAGTTGAAATACTTACTCAAACAGAAACCCCAAATAGTAAACGAAACATTCACCATAGAAATGGCCAACGGAACTACAGAAAGCACTAAAGATATATTTGTAGGATGCACACTAACTCTAAACAATCATTCCTTCTGAATCGACCTTATGTCGGTCAGAATCGACCTTATGTCGGTCACAATAAGTAGCTTTGATGTTATCATTGGTATGGGTTAGTTAAGTTCTCACCATGTTGATAATCTGTGTTACAAAAAGGTCGTTCACCTTAACCTACCAAATCACGAAACCCTAGTTATTTATGGCGACAAACCCGATGCAAATCCAAAAATCATCTCCCGCTTCAAGGCTCAGGAATATATGTGCAAAGAATAATACACCTTCTTAACCCACGTAGTGGCTGAGAAACAAAAGGTGAAAGACATCAAGGATTGAAACACCCCAACTTTCGTATTTATGAAAGACCCAAACTTTCATACTATTTCAAAAGATTTCTTAAGTTACTTCATCAAAACATGCTACATGCATATTTATAAAACAATATTTTATATATTAATAAAGTGATTACAAAGGATTGGATACAAACCGAATAAGTTTTATTACATTTAATATCTACCCAGGAATCTACTATTCATATACATACATGACCATTAAAATACAGAGAAATAGTATTAACTATTCTAAGTCTTTCAGCAGTATAAAACTATATTGGATACTCATCACCTGCAATTGTTAAACATTGATAGGAATAAGCGATAACGCTTAGTGAATTCAATAAATAGATACAGTATAATCTTATGACTTACATATACCAATATGACAGAAGCAGAAGGGAACAAGAAGACATATGTGAAATCATGTGACAAGCGTTCATATAAATCAAAGACTTTATTCAAAGATATATTTTTCAATGAGACATAACGATTTCAATACTTGATATGCATCAATAAAGCTTTGGCCTAAATGCACAGAAGACATATAATTTCTGATTATCAATTTGATAGATTTCAGGTTTTCACGCCCTGCTTATCATTTCAGTATATTTCAGGTTTTCACGCCCTATTTAATCATTTCAGTAGATTTCAGGTTTTCACGCCTTGTTTAACCATTTGCTAATACCATAGAATAGAGTTCAATTCCCTTACGGAGTCATACTCTACATGGTCGGAGGCTACATACCATTTCTATCTAACTTTCTGCCAATGTCATAGCATAGAAGTCATTCTCTTACGGAGACATGTTCTACATGGCCAGAGGCTACGTACCAGTACCAATGTGAATCTACGTCCTTTCACTGATCACATGGTCAAAGGTATTATATTTGCTATAAACATAGCGAATAAAATAACACGGGAGAATAACTCAGAATAATAACACTGAGAAGTACATAGCACATATAACACATAACATCCAATTTTTCCTATATATTGAACTCACCTTAAGGTAACCGGGGGTTAAAATAGTAATTTGGACAGCATCTCGGCTTTAAATATGTCTTTCTATGTTGAAAACTGGGAGCTTAATTCAAAATCGGGCTTTGCGAAGGTAGGGCTTCAAAACCAAAAAGATAAAATTTTCGGGCTTCTCGGGGGTCTCGGGATGTGTTTCGGGTGCTAAAATTGATACCGGGGCTTCGGGAAAAGTCAAAATGAAGAAAATATGGAAAAAGGGGCCAAAAATGGAAATTTTCTAAAATTACCCGGAAGATCTCGCAGGCTTCTATTTATAGGGCGTGTAGCTCGGATCCGAGGGCTGAGATGAAAACACGTCGTGCCTGCAAGGTTCGGTCAGGAGGGAGAAGACGTGGCAGCTGCGAGCTTTGGACATCTGGCAGGAGGAGCGAAGGCCACGAGGCCGCTGCAAGGCTCGGACATGGCGTCTGCGAAACCGAGCATGTGGCTCGCATGCGAGATGGGTGTTGCGGTGGCGAAGCAAGGTTCGGACACGTATAGAGGCAGGTGTCACTGCAAGGCGAGGCCACGTCTCTAGTGACGCACCTGCTTCGTGCGAGGTGACGTGGCTGCTTCGTGGCAGTTACTGTTCATGCAAAAATCTTTGGATTTTGAGCCCCGAACTTCTAAAATCCATAACTTTCCCATACGAGCTCCGTTTTTTACGTTCTTTATCTGCACGCGTAGCTAAAATTACGCTCTATAACTTTCGTTTAGACTTCGTTGGCTAATTTTGACTTTATTTTTAATATTGTTATTTTTAACAGACCGGGACAGGAAAATCCGTTAAAAATTCATAACTTCTTCATCCGACATCCGTTTTCGTCAGACTTTTTACCGTTGTACTACATATGACGAGACATTCGATTCTCGTTTAGGATGTATTGGTCAAATATCGCTTGACCTAAAATTCGAGTTTTTAGCTGTCTACTGCTAAGTTGAAACTTCGAAAAATCATAACTTCCTCATACGAAGTCAGATTTTGGCGTTCTTTTTATTGAATTTCTCGGTTTAACGAATACTACAACGTTCATTTAGATTTCTAAGGCTAAAAAGTAGTTTATCAAAAACTCACTTTTTATGTCATTCGGCGCCATGCCGGTTTTGTCGTGGATCTTCGGTTGGTCATAACTTCTTCGTTATAACTCGGATTTCGACGAGGTTTTCGTCTACAAGTTTCTAACAAGATTCTCTACCACATCAAATAATAAAATTTTACTTATTTAAGATTTTATATTTTTGCTAAATTTCACTATTTGGCTATTAATTGGAATCTCATAAGACTTCCAATATTTTATGAGTGATTCTAAACATAATTTTACTTCATTCTTAGTAAAAACTATCCATTAGAACTCAACACTCAATTTCACAAAATATTATTCTCTTTTATAATTTACTATACACAATTTTGTCCCCGAAATTATAACGATTAAGACAATTAGGGATACTTCACTTTTATTTCATTCTTATTTTTCCCAAGTATAATTTGGGACTCCATGGTGTTTCCACTTGAGAAGCACCAACTTCAGTTCTTGATTACGTAAATTAGTCGTTCTTTCATTTACGATCTCTTCTACTTATTATCCAGTTTCACCTTGGATAATAGAACAATTTCATCATATATGCTTAACCTTTACACAGATAGCTCACATGAAATACTTCATGAATATCTGTCAAATCTTCAGGCAATTCCAAGCAGTATGCTTACTTACCAACCATCCTTTCTTCCAAAGTAGTATAACGTCTTTTCATGAAATACCTTCAGTATTACTAAATCATCCACATGGAATTCTATGGGTCGTCTTCTCTTTTCTGCATAGGGAATTTATCGATCCTGGGCCGCTTTCATTCTTTCTCGGAAAATTTGTATCTTTTTAGTGATGTCTTGAATCATTTTAGATCCTCTAAAGATCTTCCGTCTTACGTCACGCCAACATATTTGAGTATTACATTTATGCTCATACAGTACTTTATATACGTTCAGTATATTTTCTATTGTTCAGATTCCTCTCTTCTTTTGATCATTTGTCTGAGGATGATAAGTTGTACTAAGAGCAACTCGAAATCCTAATTCATGCGTCATTCTCAGCCAAAAGTGAGGAGTGAAACGGCTATCACAGTCAGAAATAATCTATAGTGGTGCTTCATGACTTGCCATAATTTCGTTTAGGTAACTTACGCGTATTTCTCCAATGGATTCGTTTCACAGGTGGCGAGAATATATGCACTCTTCATCAGCCGGTCGATAATTATTCAAAGGTTATCATTCACAGTTTTCGTCTCCTCTTTCAAGGTATTAACTGTATAAGCCGGATAAGTAGAATATCCCTTCGACATAATTTACGAGTTTTTAAGAATGAATTTATTACTTTCATCGTAGACATAAATAGGGTCTTCCCTTTAGATAGGGATGCATATCATCTCTTTCTAGATCAAGAGCTTTGTGTGGTTCTTTAACAACCAATCCATGTCGAGAATAATATCAAAGATAGGAATTAGGTTAGTAGGAATATTAGAACTTTCAATTCCTATAACACTAACTCTATAGGCTTTATCAGCAAGTAATGATATATTTCTTATGTTATCTATATGAAATGATTGGACAACTGCGTAACAAGCAATTTAAAAAAAGTATGCGAATTTATAAGGCACGAAAGACTTTGAGGCATTGAAATCAAATAAGATGTGAGTAGATCTAGAGTTTACAAGAAAATTACTAGTCACAACATTCGAGTTATTAACTTACTCCCTTTGTGATAATCTTAAATGTACGATATTTAACTTTTAGTTTACCAAACGATTGTCAAATTCTTCAAACTTCCTAATTACTGGCGTTGTTCAAACTTGCACCCACTCTTCATTCTCTATTGAACATTCAATCTTAATCTTTGAGTTAAAACTCAATTCTCACTGCAGATTCCTGCTCCTTCTTGGTTTATATGCTAAACCCAAGATAAGGTCTTTACTTTTGCTATAACAACAACTCGAATGGTCATATTCTAATGACCTTTGATTTTATCTCGCACAAGACACAAAACGATCCAAACTCTTGTATTAGAATCAGATCAAATAAATCGAGCTGATAGAATAACGAAAACAAAAAGAGTTGGATCAATACGTAGATGCTTTGGAACAGAAAGAATAGCACCACGTATCTCTAATTTGTGCTTTCGGACCTACACATCTTTTAACTTTTGGCACCTCCTCCTTTTTAGTTGGAGTACTCTTTGATTGTTGAATGACAACTTGACTTCCCGCCATTTGACTAGTAAGAGTAGGGCAGAAACATTTCTTGTGGTCAGTAACACCACATAGCAAGTCTCATCTCTGGCTAATGATTGCTCAATTCTTTAATGAAGATTGTTATATTTCTATCGACTATCTCGACCATTTACTTCTTCAGTATTCCTACTGAAGTTTTATCACTATATAAGACATGGTTCTCTGAACCAATCAACTCCTTTCGCGGATTTATACTAATCGGACTCGATTCCTTATGACATTAAAATTTGAACGATAATTATCTTCTTAGTCATTACCGCAACGAAGGTAACGACACACTTGAATAAAACGAAATCATTAACTAGCTTCTTGGTAACCTTGTGACTTTTCCTGATCCAAGTGTGAGTCCTGTGCTTCCAGTAGTATAGGCCTCTACTACTATTCACACCTACTCATACTCATCCCAAGTATTGTCTCGCAGTTACCAAGTCACCAATCAAAAGTTTTCACAAAGCAACTTATCACACATGAACGTGTTTAAACAAATACATACAACAATTTATCCTAGACTCAACTAGGGTTTTCATGTTTCTATCAAACATATATTGGATTACCTATACTCGCCTTCTAGGATTCTTCTCATGCATATGCTTGATTTAATATATCCTAATACTTTTCCATAGGTCGACAGAAATTTTACTTCCATTTCTTCATACTAATTCTTTCTTGAATAGTGTCTACTCTACAAGACACACTATTCCAAAATTTACTTTAGCAGCATGGAGATAAATGGTCTTCTACTACCTGCATCATCTTCTAACTCGTGCAATCCATCATGTACTTTTGTTCATTTCATTATTCTTCCTTGACATCGTTATTCTTGTATCTGAGTAATTCTAAGTCTACTTCATAGGAGTCTATCCTAAGAAGTCTGCCTCTTAGCTGCATCTCAGCAGGCTTTACTAGCTTCAACTTGGTTCTATGTCATTCCTGACTACAACATCTCTTCATACGATACTATGGGTGTATTTCTTCTTCAATTAAGCATTCTTCCTTACTTAAACAAGTAAGTTGCTTAACCATTTACCACTAAATGACTTAATTCACCATCCCAATCTTATATGTTAAAGTCGGCTTAACACACAATGGAACTTTATATCACAAAGTCTCGGCCTATTGAGTTTAAAAACTTCATTAGCCTTTCTTTTGATCTTCATTTAATTCTTCTAATATTGTACCACATCAATTGAGATACTATTGAAGTATTGATCGCCATCTTCGGTTCTTTCGACTTTCTAAACACTCACTGCTTCAATCTGAACAACGGTAGAACAACTTCGTGGATTTGTACCAACACATTTATCTTGCCCAAACGTGTTTCAAACGCACATCTTTCTTCCAAAGATGTTATTATAAATCAGACATACTTTAAATGTATATTACCACTCTATTGGTATTAATACACTTATTACGATAACAATTCATATTATTTCACGATATCTCGCGATCGTTTATTTATAAACTTATCGATGTCGACTATCATAAGTCTCTTTATCACTCCGAAAAATTCTATTATGAAAATTCTTAAAATTTTCTAAACCATGGTCGGCAACAGACCTTAAGCTTTCTAACATAATAGAGTATAAGGCATATCTCTTCTCTATATTCATTTATCATTTAGCACATAATAGAATATAAGGCATATCTCCTCTTAATATTCTAATGCGTGCCTCCATTAGGTATTCAACCTAAAATATATCATATCATCTTTACCTAATAATTCTTGTTTAAGTTTAGAAATTCTTAAAATTTCTAGGTCACTTAAACTCATTTTCTTAAAATTCTGAAGTAACTTAATATCTTAGTATACTAGGGTTTATCATTACCCAATCCCCCACTTAAATATTTCCTATGGTTTGTATCCATATACTTATTATGAATCAGCTCATATATCGAGCTTCCAACAGTTTAAGTCTAAATATCAATCCATGATATTTAGTTCACTTAAACCATTGCTCTGATACGATGATTGAAAGACCCCAACTTTTGTATTTATTAAAGACCCAAACTTTCATACTATTTCAAAAGATTTCTTAAGTTACTTCATCAAAACATGCTACATGCATATTTATAAAACAATATTTTACATATTGATAAAGTGATTATAGAGGATTGTATACAAACCGACTATGTTTTATTACATTTCATATCTACCCAAGAATCTACTATTCATATACATACATGAACATTAAAATACAGAGAAATAGTATTAACTATTCTAAATCTTTCAGCAGTATAAAACTATATTGGATACTCATCACCTGCAATTGTTAAACATTGATATGAATAAGCGATAACGCTTAGTGAATTCAATAAATAGATACAATATAATCTTATCCCTTACATACACCAATATGACATAAGCAAAAGGGAACAAGAAGACATATGTGAAATCATGTGTCAAGCGTTCATATCAATCAAAGACTTTATTCAAAGATATACTTTTCAATGAGACATAACGATTTCAATACTTCATATGCATCAATAAAGCTTTGGCCCAAATGGCACAGAAGACATATAATTTATGATTATCAATTTGATAGATTTTAGGTTTTCACGCCCTGCTTAGCATTTCAGTAGATTTCAGGTTCTCACGCCCTGTTTAATCATTTCGGTAGATTTTAGGTTTTCACGCCCTGTTTAACTATTTGCTAATACCATAGAATAGAGTTTAATTCCCTTACGGAGCCACGCTCTACATGGTCAGAGGCTACATACCATTTCTATCTAACTTTCTGCCAATACCATAGAATAGAAGTCATTCTCTTACGGAGACATGTTCTACATGGCCAGAGGCTACGTACCAGTACCAATGTCAATCTAAGTCCTTTCACTGATCACATGGTCAAAGGTATTATATTTGCTATAAACATAGCAAATAAAATAACACGGGAGAATAACTCAGAATAATAACACTGAGAAGTACATAGCACATATAACACATAACATACAATTGTTCCTATATATTGAACTCAGCTTAAGTTAACCGGGGGTTAAAATAGTAATTTGGACAACATTTCGGCTTTAAATATGTCTTTCTATGTTGAAAACTGGGAGCTTAATTGAAAACCGGGCTTTGCAAAGGTAGGGCTTCAAAACCGAAAAGATAAAATTTTTGGGCTTCTCGGGGGTCTGGGGACGTGTTTTGGGTGCTAAAATTGATATCGGGGCTTCGGGAAAAGTCAAAATGAATAAAATATGGAAAAAGGGGCCAAAAATGGCAATTTTTAGGGAGAGGGGCTCGGATCCGAGGGCTGAGAAGGAAACACGTCGTGCCTGCGAGGTTCAGTCAGGAGGGAGAAGATGTGGCATCTACGAGCTTTGGACATCTGGCAGGAGGAGCGAAGGCCACGAGGCCGCTGCGAGGCTCGTACGTGGCGTCTGCGAAACCGAGCACGTGGATCGCATGCGAGATGGGTGCGGTAGTGGTGAAGCGAGGTTCGGAGACGTGTAGAGGCAGGTGTCGCTGCGAGGCAAGGCCACGCCTCCGGAGACGCACCTGCTTCGTGCGAGGTGACGTGGCTGCTTCGGATTTTGAGCCCCGAATTGTAAAATCCATAACTTTCCCATACGAGCCCCGTTTTTGACGTTCTATATCTGCACGCGTAGCTAAAACTACGCTCTACAACTTTCGTTTAGACTTCGTTGGCTAATTTTGAATTTATTTTTAATATTATTATTTTTAACAGACCGGGATAGGAAAATCCGTTAAAAATTCATAACTTCTTCAACCGACATCCGTTTTCATCAGACTTTTTACCGTTGTACTACATATTACGAGACCTTCGATTCTCGTTTAGGATGTACCGTTCAAATATCGCTCGATCTAAAATTCGAGTTTTTAGTTGTCTACTACTAAGTTGAAACTTCGAAAAATCCTAACTTCCTCATATGAAGTCAGATTTTGGCGTTCTTTTTATCGAATTTCTCGGTTTAACGAATACTACGACTTTCATTTAGATATCTAAGGCTAAAAAGTAGTTTATCAAAAACTCACTTTTTACGTTATTCGGCGTCGTTCCGGTTTTGTCGCGGATCTTCGGTTGGTCATAACTTCTTCGTTATAAACTCGGATTTCAACGAGGTTTTCGCCTACAAGTTTCTAACGAGATTCTCTACAACATCAAATAATAAAATTTTACTTATTTAAAATTTTATATTTTTGCTAAATTTCACTATTTGGCTATTAATTGGAATCTCATAAGACTTCCAATATTTTATGAGTGATTCTAAACATAGTTTTACTTCATTCTTAGTAAAAACTATCCGTTAGAACTCAACACTCAATTTCACATAATATTCTTCTCTTTTATAATTTACAATACACGATTTCAAAACGTGTATGTTACAAGGATATTCCCGAGTTCTGTAACTTCCCCGATGTATTTCCAGAAGACCTTCTGGGAATACCCCCAAACGCCAAGTCGAGTTCAGAATCGACTTGATTCCATGAGCCGCACCCATAGCCAGATCCCGATACCTCTTAGCACCTGCCAAAATGCTGGAACTGTCCAGCCAATTGAACGAATAGCTAAGCAACAGATTCATTCGAACGAGCTTCTCACCTTGGGGAGCACCGGTCTTGAAACTGAAAAAGAAGGACAGATCATTCCGCATGTACATAGACTATCGAGAACTCAAAAAACTCACTATAAAAAACCTTTATCCCCTACATTGAATCGACGACTTATTTGATCATTTGCAATATCGAGCTACTTATCAAAGATTGATCGATGGTCGAGGTATCATCAACTACGAATTCAGGAGGAAGATGTTCCTAAACAAAATTTAGAACTTGCTATGGTCACCACGAGTTTGTAGTGATGCCTTTTGGTTTGAATAATGCACCTATAGTGTTCATGGACTTAATGAACCATGTGTGTCGACCTTAGTTGGATAAATTTGTGACAGTATTCATCACCAATATACTAATCTACTCACGAAGTAAGGAGGAACATAGTCAACATCTACAACAGGTCTTGGAGACGTAAGGGCCAAAAAGCTATACGCAAAGCTCTCAAAGTGCGAGTTCTGGATTCGAAAAGTAGACTTCTTGCGACACGTAGTGTGACATCCCATTTTCACGACCAGAAAAGACCGATTTTGTTTATGCTTTATAAAAATCAGAGTACTTCTTTTAATAAAAATTTTTTCCCAGAAAAACATGATAAATACGTTATCAAAGCATATTCGAAGAAATGTATTTTTATTCATTTAAAACATTTGGGATGTCATCGTCAATACAGAAACATAAGCATAAACAGAACTTACATTCATTTACATTAGTGATCTACATCTCTTTTAAATCTCTCAGTGCAAAGTAGCTTCATATCGACACCTGTGATAGAAATAAGCTGGAGTGGGTCAGGTTGGGAGACTTGGTGAGTACATAGGGTTTTCAACCCACAATAATATAATTATTATATTTAAACATCAAACAATCAACCCGATTACCCATCCCCATTATCTTCTTTGATATTCCTTAAAGAATTATCTTAAGGGTCATCTCCTATATCATATTTACCTCTCATCTTTTTACCTCACATTTCATTATATGCTCATTCCTAAGGCATGAATACGTAGTTACAATGTCGCCTGAACTCATAATTCATAGTAAGGGTTAGAGTATCATCACATGAATATACAGTCACAACATCACCTGGACGCGTAATTCATCACTTACAGGTTATAAGTCCGCTGGTGTTTCCACGGGTTGTCTAGAATAGTCCGTGGTCGCCATCTATACTTTAGTAAATGACTGCATCTCCAAATTGCCGGACAAGGTTATAGTATCTTTCATCCTACATCACCGATTCATCATCACCTAATTATCATCACCTTCCTATCATCACCTATCTCTCATCATTTTTTTCATCACACACCAACTATTTCATCTACCCATGTTTTATCGCAACATATTTGTATATATAAAATAAATATATATTTAAATCATTTAAAACATGTATAAAATCATTTATCCATCATAGACAGCAAGTATTCAGATAATATGCACACATAGCACGTAATTTATATAAAATACTTCATATATATGTGTAAGATGAAAGGGACCATGCACTCATGTGAAAAGGTGGTGAATTCGAACTCAGGCAGCGCTTCGCTTCTTAAAAATAATTTCCTTCGACGAAACCTAGTATTATTACCATTAGAGTTTAGTCTATTATTCGCCGAGACTAATTAATAGTTTAGATATTATTACTATTATATAAGTGTTAAACAATACTTATATAAACCATAATAATAGCCCAAGTACTTATTATAAGTTCCTAAGAACGTTACTATAATTAAATAAACGATATATTAAAAATAGCGTAGGCGTAGCTCACTTATAGCGGGTTTTATAGAAAACCAGGCTTTGCTTGGAGCATCGTTCTCGAGCCAAAAATCTCTTCTTCTTGGAGCGGTCGAGCACTCCTGGGCTTCCGTCTCGTGCTAGGGAGGTTCCCTAGGCTTTTCGGGGGGTTTCGGGGTTAGAGAGAGGTTCTAGAGAGAGAGTAAAGAGAAGAAAGAATGGGAAATGTGTGAAGAAAATGAGGGTGGGAGAGGTTCTATTTATAGGGGAAAATGGCTGAACTTGGTACCACATGTCACCATCTAGTGGCAAGACTTGGGGAGAAAGCAATGGCTCAGATTGTGCAACATCATCCATTTTCGCACAGCACACTTCCAACTTCTAAAATCCGTGACTTTCACATATGACCTTCGTTTTTGACGTTCTTTATATCCACACGTAGATAAAAATAAGATCAACAACTTTCATTTTGACTCCGTCAGCTAATTCTCGACCGATCTTAAATTTAACAGTACGAGGAGATTATAATGTTAAATGTCCGCATAAAATTCATAACTTCTACATACGGACTTTGTTTTCATTTGTATTTTTACCGTTGAGTTCCTATTAATGAGATCTTCAATTCTCATTTAGGTCGCGTAGGCCAAAAACCGCTCAAACTAAAATTCGAGTTTCGGGCCGTGCACTACTATGCCAAATCTTAGAAAATTCATAACTTCCTCATACGAAGTCAGATTTGGGTGTTCTTTTTTTGTATGTTCTCGGTTTAATGTATACTACAAATTTTATTTAGATCACTAAGGCTAAAAATTCCTTTACAAAAAATTCACTATTTACGTTTCCCGGTGTCGTGCCGGTTTTGCAATAAAACTTCGATGGGCCATAATTTTTTCGTTATAACTCGGATTTCGGAGTTCTTTATATGTACAACATGATGGGTTTTAGGTAAAACAAATAAACTAGAAAACAATTCCTAAGTTCACATGCAACCTACTTTGGATCTATGTTTTATCTATTGAACATACAACTTTGAATTGCAAAACAAGAACCCTAGAGGGGAGAGGCTATAATTGAAATTTACAAACTAGGTTTTAGTAATTACATACCTTTCAATTGTTATAGTAAACAATTGATGATTCCCTTGACCTTGATCTTGATCTTCTTGGAAACTTAGCACCACAAGTGTAATGCCTCTAATGGAATCACACCCAAACTAGCAAGAAGGATATTAGAGGAGAAAGGGAAGAGGGAGTATGAAAAATTTTGGCCCTTAGGGTTTCTTCAAAAGAAAAGAGTGACCAAAACATGAACCAGGAGGCTCCTTATATAGATGAGGGATCTAGGGTTTAGGGGAAACCCTAGTTATCTTTTGGTTAGGGCCTAAGCAAACCCAAGGGCCTTATCCAAGCCCCTATGGACGAAATTATTAGGGCTTCCCCTAAAGAGTTCGCCCACCCTTATCCAAGGGGGTTCTAGAGCCTTCCACTCAACTATTAGATAATTGCAAACTAGTCCCTGCACCTTATAATTAATTCTTTTAACCCTGAAATTAATTCTAATTAATTTCTGGCTAACAACTAATTAAACAAAATGATTTCTTATTAATATATTAATCTTTTAACATATTAATAAATTCATTTATATTAATTTATTAATCTTATAATAAATTAATATCTCTCCTTTCATAATTTCCTTGTCCGGTTGCTAGGTTTGAGGGCAACCCAAAAGGACTGTGCTGCTATCAATTCAAGTACATACCAATTATAGTTATGGGCTTAGACACCTAATCCAACAGTCTCCCACTTGGATAAGTCTGTAACTATAATTGCTAGTATGCCTTCTAAATTTGACCAGCAAATTGTAGCTTCCAAAAAGCTGCTGCCGAACTCTGACCCAGTCAGTTACGTGTCCTAAGATAAGTGATCATATAATCCTTCGTTCTGCTAGATATCCCTAGACAAAAGACATGGAATGCAATCAACCTCTTTGTCCAAAATCTATGTTTCCCAATTCCTGATTAGTGATGATGTAGGACTTCTAATTGAACACATCAATTTAGCCCAGCACATAAGTCAACACCAAATCATCGAGGGGCCTACAGATATCGCTTTTTCCCATTAAGGAAAAAGGAACGAATAAACATTGACTCATATGCTTGTATCTTTTACTCATCAAACCATACATGACAATACGTTTTATAACACCAAGTTACTGATGCGTTTTTGTATTACCAATGCATAGCCGACTTGCAAATTACAACTCATATATCTCCGTTTCAAGATTATAAGATATTATCGTCTCTGTATTACTCGTGATGAATTCCATGAAGTAATAATCTGAGCGAGGGTTTATCCAATACTCAAATCTCAATTTCTGAGTACTCATGAACATTGCAGCAAAAACTATTTCCATGTCTATCCTTAGACAATCTACAATCCAGTTCATGACAGTCTTGATTCACTACTTACTTCCAAAAGTACGAGTGCCTGTGGGGTTTGAATAATCTTATTATTCGAGAAGTAAAACATGCAAAAATGAAACACAATAATAAACAATTGACAAAAGGTAGAACCCAAACTTATAAATAATACTTTATTATTTAATCACCAAAAGTCAATTACATTTATTTTGTTACAAGTTTCAGAACAAAACTAATCTAACTACTAAAACTAATATCATTTTTCAGTCCTATGCTCCGAGCATGCTGAATATGCTTAGCCCTACTCAGACCCTTTGTGAGGGGATCTGCTGGGTTATCTTCAGATGACACCCTCTTCACTATAAGATGGCCTTTTTCTACTCTCTGTCTGATGAAATGGTACTTTCTGTCGATATGTCTAGTTTTACAATGATCTCTTGGTTCCTTTGTCAAGGAAACCGCTCCGTCATTATCGCAGAACAGTTCCATAGGCTCCTGGATGGTTGGAACAACTCCGAGATCCCCGATGAAGTTCTTCAACCAAGCTGCTTCTTTCGACGCTTCACTTGCTGCTATGTACTCTTATTCATAAGTAGAATAACCCACCGTATCTTGCTTGGAACTCTTCCAAGTAACTGCTCCTCCATTTAATAAGAATACCCAGCCTGACTGAGAACGGAAGTTATCTCTATCCGTCTGAAAGATGGCATCACTGTAACCATCTACTCTCAAAGTATCATTGCCACCAAGTACAAGGACCCAGTCCTTCGTTCTTCGCAAATACTTGAGTATATTCTTCACGGCTATCCAATGAGCTCTACCTAGGTGTCCCTGATAGCGACTGACCATGCTCAAAGCAAATGCCACATCAGGGCGAGTACATGTCATAGCGTACATGATCGATCCGACAGCGGAAGCATAAGGTACACGGCTCATGTCATCTATTTCCTCATCTGTACTCGGGCATTGAGTCTTACTCAATTTGGTATTGCTCTGGATAGGTAGCTTTCCCTTCTTGGAATTTTCCATACTAAACCTCTTTAGTACCTTATCCAAGTATGTGCTCTGACTAATTCCAATTACTCTCTTCTTTCTATCTCTCAATATTCTAATCCCAAGAATATAGGTGGCTTCTCCTAGGTCTTTCATGGCAAAACACTTTCCAAGCCAAGACTTAACTTCATTCAAGATTGGAACGTCGTTACCAATGAGTAATATGTCATCGACATATCACACCAGAAAAGTTACTATACTCCCACTAGCGTTGATATACACACAAAACTCATCTTCACTTCTAGAGAAACCAAACTCTTTGACTTTCTCATGGAAGCAAAGATTCCAGCTGCGAGATGCTTGTTTCAATCCATAAATGGATTTCTAAAGCTTGCATACTCTATTAGGAAACTTTGCATCAACAAAACCCTCTGGCTGACTCATGTAGACATCCTCAGCCAACTTCCCGTTAAGGAAGGCAGTCTTGACATCCATCTGCCAGATTTCATAGTCATGAAAGGCAGTTATGGCGAGCAATATCCTAATAGATATAATCTTAGCCACCGGCGAAAAAGTCTCATCATAGTCAACCCCTGGGGTTTGAGTGAAACCTTTTTCAACCAGTCGAGCCTTGAACGTATGCACATTCCCATCCATGTCTGTCTTCTTCTTGAAGATCCATTTACACCCAACTATCTTCCAACCTGGTGCACTATCAACCAAATTCTAAACTTGGTTGCCATACATGGACTTAATCTCGCTGTCCATTGCTTCTTTCCACTAGGAAGCCTCTGGGCCTGCCATTTCTTCCTTATAAGTGACTGGTTCATCTAAGTTTACCAGTGTTCTGTCACTTATGAATGTGTCACCATCTGAAGTAATATGAAAACCATACAACTCAGGTGGCACACTCACCCTAGTGGATCTTCGAAGCGACAATGATTTATCAATCGGTTCAACAGGAACTGTTTCCTCTGGTTGAGTGCTAGTGTCATCTAAGGTTCCTTCATTGGTTGACTCTTGAATCTCTTCAAGGTCAATGGTACTCCCACTGTCCTCTTTGAATATGAGCTCTCTTTCCATAAAGACTCCTCTTCGAGCTACAAACACCACGTTTTCACTAGGTCTGTAGAACAAATATCCAAAAGACTGCTTTGGGTAACCAATGAAAACACATTTCTCACTTCTAGCTGCTAGCTTGTCATGAGTCTCTCATCTTACGAAAGCTTCACAACCCTATACTTTAATATGTGCTAACGAGGGAACTTTCCCTGTCCACATTTCGTGAGATGTTTTGGAAACCTTCTTTGTAGGGACAAGATTGAGGATGTGGGTGGCTGTCTCTAAGGCATACCCCCAGAAGTGAATAGGAAGCGAGGCACGACTCATCATAGAACGAACCATGTCTAACAAGGTTCGATTACGCCTCTCAGCTACACCATTTAACTGTGGTGTCCTAGGAGGAGTCAATGGTGAGACTATCCCACATTCTTTCAGATAGTCGTTGAACTCGGTACTAAGATACTCCCCGCCTCTATCGGATCTAAGTATCTTGATCTTTCTGCCTAATTGATTTTCGACTTCATGCTTAAACTCTTTGAACTTTTCAAAGGTTTCTGACTTATGTTTGATTAAGTAGATGTAACCATATCTGCTATAATCGTCAGTGAAAGTCACATAGAATCGATTAGCATCCCTTGTGGTTGATCTGAAGGGCCCACACACATCTGTGTGTATGAGATCCAACAGACCTTCACCTCTTTCACAAGACCCTGTGAATGGTGATTTTGTCATCTTTCCCAAAAGAGAAGATTCACACATATCATCTGATTTTAGGTCAAATGATTCCAACACTCCATCCTTTTGGAGTTGGGCTATTTGTTTCTTGTTAATGTGTCCAAGACGACAATGCCACAAGCATGCCTTGTCTACACTATTAGACAAGTCAATATTAAGTACACTATTTCCTAAGCTATCAACACAAGTCACTGTTTCATACACACCATCACAAGGTAAAGCTTCAAACACAAAAACACCATTCTTATAAACAGAAATTGAACCATTCAAATCATTAAAAGAATATTTAAAGCCTTGTCTGAACAATGCATGAAATGAAATAATGTTTCCCGTCATCTCAGACGAATAGTAACAATTTATTAAGTCTAATCTAACATCATTACTAAGCAATAGTTGATAAACTTCGATCTTGGTCACTGGTGAAGACTTTCTGTTCCCCATGATCAAGTTTATCCTCCCATGCTCTATCTCCTCACTTTCCTTTAGCCCCTGCAAATCAGAACAGATATGAAAACCACATCCTGTATCAAGGACCCATGAACGAGAAGATAATGAGTTATTAGCAGAAATAGAGTAAATACCTGCCGAGGATGGCTTCACTTTGCCATCCTTGATATCTTGCAGATATTGTGGGCAAGATCTCTTCCAATGCCCCTTTTGATTGCAGTAAAAGCAAATTACCTCTTTTGGATCAGAAACATGGGGAGTGGAACCATTGGGCTTAGCCTTCGGGCCATTACTAGATGACACAGCTTGAGCCTTGCTCTTCCAGTTTTGCTTGGGAGGACCTTTCCTCTTCTTCCCCTTTCCCTGTCCAATGGCCAAGACAGGGGCACTTGCAGGTGTGGAGGGTATACTTTTACCCTTCATACCTGCCTCAGCTGTCTGCAACAAGTTGTGCAATTGGGCCAAAGTCTGCTCGGTGTTGTTCAAATGGTAAGTTAAGATAAACTGACCATAACAATCAGGCAACGAGTTCAAGACCATGTCAATGGTCAATTCCTCATCAAAGTGAATGTTGAGCTTGACCAAACGCTCTATGTAGCGTTGCATTCTTTGCACATGAGATACAACTGATTCCCCCTCTTTCATCTTGCAAGCCATGAGTGACTTGACTACCTCAAACTTTTCTTGACGAGCTCGCTTATGGTAATTTTCCATAAGGTCCTTGTTCATCTCAAAAGGCCAGTAGTCTTCATAGTACCTCTGCAATTATGGGGACATGGTTGCAACCATGATGCATGCCACTTTGGTAGCATCATCATAGTGTTTCTTGTAGGCAGCATACTCTTCGGGAGTGGCTTTTGACTCATCAAGTTCTTTGAGCTCCTTTTCAAGGACATACTCTTTGTCCTCGAATCTAAGCGCCATCTTGATGTTACGCATCCAATCGTTATAGTTGGAGCCATCCATAATGACTTTGGAGCAGATGTTTAGTAGAGAGAAGTTGTGGCTGGAGGATGATGAAGCAGAAGTGTTTCCAGGAGTAGACATCTGAAAAGAAAGATAGTTTTAGTTAGATTCCAAGATACCTCAATATAATAACCCAAAGATATCATATCAAGGCTAGGACCCAACTATGATGATTTACAACTTAGAAATAGGATGCCGAGATCCAAGTTCAAATGTCATAAAGGTGGGTGAATGACGATTCACCAATTCCACCATTAGACAAAATAAACGAAGTGAAATTCCTAATTCTTTTGAGATACATTAAAACTATTTAATGGCATGTTTTAATCTCGGATTATGCTCTACTATTTGTGACTGGGATACCGAGGATCACAAACTAGATGTGAATAACCATGCAAATGTGCTTGGTAACCTTATTGTCTTTATCATTAACTATTGATGTGCCGGTAAACCACACACGCTCCATCAAAATGATAATTATAAGATACCCATTACTACTCTTTATTAGTGCCTTTTAGTGTGCCGGTTAACCACACACGCTCCACTAACAACAAATAAAGCATAATGTGAAATTTCATGGATTAGCATACTTTTCACATTTTTCCTAAAGTAACTAGAGTTGGGGTTTTGAAAAATAGTGTTCTAGTACTTTCTTTAATAACATTATACTTTTAATGAGGAGTAGTTGTCCTATCAAATCCGTTCTGCTAACGACCCTCCACTAATCAAGGAAGCGGTGGGTGAGAGTGGACACCCATTCAACTACCATTTTATAGGCAGTTTCCTTATACCCCCCTTATAGACTAGCTTCGTGAATCAGGCATACTAGCGATTTGACTGACCATATTCTTATACATATATAATGTTTAACTTTTAATTATAATATATATATATATATATATATATATATATATATATATATATATATATATAAGGTGTGTTTTAAAACATTTTAAAACTCCAAGGGTTTTTATAAATTTTTGAAATTTAAACTATTAAATTTTAAATTTAAATAAACCAATCAATTAGATTTAATATTTATCTATTAATTAACTTTTAATTAATTTATTAAATCTTGTAAGGATTATCTAATCAAATTAATCAATTAATTTAATCCTAATCCTTATCCCTCTAAATTTCGAAAATTATGGGTAAAGGATAATTATCCAATTAATCTAATCAAGTAATAATTATCCAAAACAAGAAACCCTAAAATCTCTACGATATTTCGAAATTCACAAGGGAGGAGGCTAGGGTTTTCAAAACCCTAACCCTAATTTCGATTAGGGTTCTTTGGAGGCTAGGGTTTTCAAAAAAACCTTTGATCCATAATCCAAAAAAATCGAGAAAATGGCCTTTAGGGTTTAATAGCTAAAAACCCTAATTTGCAATTCAACAATTATGACAATTCAATTTAAAACAAACAATGGCTCTGATACCACTGATGGGTTTTAGGTAAAACAAATAAACTAGAAAACAATTCCTAAGTTCACATGCAACCTACTTTGGATCTATGTTTTATCTATTGAACATACAACTTTGAATTGCAAAACAAGAACCCTAGAGGAGAGAGGCTATAATCGAAATTTACAAACTAGGGTTTAGTAATTCCGTACCTTTCAATTGTTATAGTAAACAATTGATGATTCCCTTGATCTTGATCTTGATCTTCTTGGAAGGTTAGCACCACAAGTGTAATGCCTCTAATGGAATCACACCCAAACTAGCAAGAAGGATATTAGAGGAGAGAGGGAAGAGGGAGTATGCAAAAATTCGGCCCTTAGGGTTTCTTCAAAAGAAAAGAGTGACCAAAACATGAACCAGGAGGCTCCTTATATAGCTGAGGGATCTAGGGTTTAGGGAAACCCTAGTTATCTTTTGCTTAGGGCCTAAGCAAACCCAAGGGCCTTATCCAAGAACCTATGGACGAAATTATTAGGGTTTCCCCTAAAGATTTCATCCACCCTTATCCAAGGGGGTTCTAGAGCCTTACACTCAACTATTAGATAATTGCAAACTAGTCCCTGCACCTTATAATTAATTCTTTTAACCCCGAAATTAATTCTAATTAATTTCTGGCTAACAACTAATTAAACAAAATGATTTCTTATTAATATATTAATCTTTTAACATATTAATAAATTCATTTATATTAATTTATTAATCTTATAATAAATTAATATCTCTCCTTTCATAATTTCCTTATCCGGTTGCTAGGTTTGAGGGCAACCCAAAAGGACTGTGCTGCTATCAATTCAAGTACATACCAATTATAGTTATGGGCTTAGAAACCTAATCCAACACAACATCCTTGATACATGTTCTACAACTTGGTTAAGATTATTTATTCTAAATAATATTTTGTCAAAAAGTCGTTTTCGACCCCTATTATCTCTAAATTGACTAGCTCGGATCTGCGGGCGGTACACGTAGTCAGCGAGGAAGGGATACACATGGACCCTTCTAAAGACAAGCCGATCGAAAACTGGGCAACACCAAGAACACCGACAAAGATCCACCAGTTTTACGCCTTGCTGGATACTACCGAAGATTCTTAAAAAACTTCTCCAGGATTGCAAAGCCACTCACTACCTTGACCCATAAGGGAGTGACATTCAGTTGGGGGAATAAAGAAGAAGTCACCTTCCAAATGCTTAAGTAAGCTATATGCAACACTCCAATCTTGTCTCTCCCTGAAGGGACCGAAGACTTTGTGGTCTACTGTGATACCTCCAAGCAGGGCCTAGGGTGTGTGCTTATGCAACGAGGAAAGGTAATCGCCTATGCCTCAAGACAACTTAAGACACATGAGGTAAATTACACCACGCACAACCTTGAATTAGGAGCAGTGGTGTTTGCCATGGAGATCTAGAGACACTACCTGTACGGTACCAAATGCACCATCTTCACAGATCATAAGAGTCTACAACACATCCTCAATCAAAAGGAGCTCAACATGAGACAACGACGATTAGTTGAGCTGCTAAATGACTATGAATGTCAAATTCGTTATCATCTAGGCAAGGCCAATGTAATAGAAGACACCGTAAGTCGAAAGGAATACTTGGGCCACTGAGTAAAATCATTAACCATAACAATCCACTCTCACCTGTCTTCGCGTATCAAAGAGGCTCGGTGGGAAGCCTTGATACTCGAAAATGTCATAAAAGAAGCCTTGTGAAGAATGGATAAAAACCTTGTAGTCAAGGATGAAGGAGCTTACCGCCTCATGGATCGAATCTGGACACCAAAGTTTGGTGGGTATAGAGACATTGTCATGAACGAGCCTCACAAGACAAGATACTGCATTCATCTTGGCTCAAACAAGATGTATCTAGACATGAAGAAATGCTATTGGTGGCCGAACATGAAAGCTGAGATCGCTACCTATGTGGGCAAGTGCCTGAAGTGTGCCAAGGTCAAGGTAGAATATCAAAAGCCCTCAAGTTTGCTTCTACAACCGAATATACTTGAGTGGAAGTGGGAGCGGATAACCATGGACTTCATAACAAAGTTGCCGAAGACAGCGGGTGGACTTGACACTACATGGATGACCTTTGATAGGTTAACCAAATCCACACACTTCCTACAAGTTAAAGAGACCGACAAGATGGAGAATCTAAGCAGGACGTACATTAAAGAAATCGTGCGACTACATGGGATGCCAATATCTATCATCTCCAACAAAGATAGTAGGTTCACCTCATGGTTCTGGAAGTCTCTACAAAAGTGCTTCGGAACCAAACTCGACATGAATATAGCTTACCACCCTCACACAGATGGTCAAAGTGAGACCATTTAGACGTTGGAAGACATGTTGAGAGCAAGTGTGAATTGCGATAGACTTTAGTAAGGACTGTTATACCCATTTACCACTCATTGAATTCTCATACAATAACAACTATCACACTAGCATCAAAGTCGTGTTGTTCGGAGCCATCTACGGACGAAAGTGCAGATCACCTCTGTGGTCAGCTGAAGTGGGTGACACACAACTAGCAAAGAGGAAAGTGCCTAATAGCACACTCACCGTAATGGAGATCATACAAGAAGCTACGGAAAATATCATTCAGATATGTGGACGATTAAGTGTAACTCTGGATCAGCAGAAGAGCTATACTGATAAGCGACAAAAACCCTTAGAGTTCTAGGTCGGTGACCGCCTATTGAAGGTCTCGCTGAGGAAGGGAATGATATGCTTTGGAAAACGTGGGAAGCTAAATCCAAGGTATATCAGGCCATTCGAGATCCTTGCTGGGATCGGCCCACTGGCTTACAAGCTTCGAATGCCACAAGAACTCAACAATGTACATCCTGTTTTCCACGTATCTGTCACACCCCAAAACCGGAATGGCGGAAACGTTCTAGGGTGGATGATGTCATGTCAAGTATCACAACACATGCATTATAGTAATCAAAGTACAACAAAACATTGAATTAATAGTAATAGTTTTACATGGTTTACAATACATCAAAGTAATACAAGTAATGAAATAAATACAGCGTAGTACTAAGCTATCTTCATCAACAACCCCTGCAATGTACCTGTCTAATGCTAACCTAAGAAGACAAGTTATTTGAAAAGCGAGTATCAGCATTTTTACAAATGTTGGTGAGTTCATAAGTAATTAGTGACATTTTATTCAAATAACTTTATAATGTAGTAGTTTAATAGTTTACAGTGTATTAGAGTTCTTTCCAGAAAATCCTATATTTTCTTTAATAGAAGAAGCCTTCTACCAAGACTAGACGGAGTTATGTGGTAAAAAGTAGTTTTCCCTTAATCGCTATCATTATCAAAATACTGAATTTGATTATGAAAGGAAGCGAGAGAAGTCAGGGAAATAAGATATGTCTAAGCAGTGAGGACTGCTGACTAAGGAGAAGGAATCATAGACTCCAGGAGAGTATCGAACGAACGTCAGGCCTGGTTCCGTCTAACAAATGGAGATACAGACCCCAGAAGGTACCAATATGAAAGGTACAGCTGGTAAGGTCTAAAATAGAGAATACAGACCGCAGACAGTATCAAATGAAAGATGCATCTTGCAAGGTCAAAACAGAGAATACAGACCGCAGACAGTATCAAATGAAAGATACATCTTGCAAGGTCAAAACAGAGAATGCAGACCACAGACAGTATCAAATGAAAGATACATCTTGCAAGGTCAAAACAGAGAATATAGACCGCAGACAGTATCAAATGAAAGATACATCTTGCAAAATCAAAACAGTGTGACTCTAAAAATGAGTTACCAGCATAAAGTGTAAATTTCTGGTGAAATACTGTTATATAATATGACATTTGTCACCCCTTGGCTTGGTGGGCCGTGGACTGTAGCTACCAGTCAGGGTGCGGGGGTGTTAATCCCGTATAGATCTATACACACAATGTCCGCTCTCCTTACAGGAGACTCTGGTTACCAACTAGACGACGAAGAAGGCTGTGTCCCGAAGATGCATCCCAAATAGTGGGTAGTGGGTTTCATATGCAAGAGCTGAACTAGGGGTAGAGACTCATAACTGTACTGACTAATGTAAACCTATATGTCTATACTCGTATACATAACATACAACAAATGAACCAAACGACCTTCGGACGGCCATCCGATCCCACCAGACCACATCTCAACGAAGAGAAGGAAATAGGGCGGACAAACCTTCCTAAGTCCTTCAATCATTATTTATATGCACCTATACAAGTACAGACATACATCTAACTACGATTGAGTGTGTAACAAGTCCAAACACGTCGTGATATATAATTGGGTCGCGGTGTGTAAATGTACAGAGTGGAATAACCGAATCGTGATGTATAATGTACAGTGTGAGTGAATAGTGTGGAATAACTGAATCATATAGTGTGAGCGAATAGTGTGGAATAACTGAATCATACAGTGTGAGCGAATAGTGTGGAATAATCGAATCGTGAAGTATAAGTGCAACAAGTATAAGTCTATCACGAAGTGGAATCGACAACTAATGAAGTAGAAGCGTCTAACAAGTATAAGTGACTACAAGTATAAGCGAAATAGAGGCAATAACAGGTATAAGTGTATCAAGAAGTGAAAGCGTTATCAAGTAGGAGTTTACAATAAATGAAAGCGAAGCAGCGGTAACTAACAAGTATAAGTATACGACGTGAAGGAGAAATTTGACAAAAACCTTGGAAAACCTTTATACTTAGGAAAATCACATTTTGGTATTCTTTGGTAAAATAAGTTTGAAAACCTGTAGAAATCTTTGGAAACTTTCATAAACTAGATTAAAGTGAACATTGATAAAACAGTATAAGTAAGAGTGATGAGCAAGTGAAAACATTTTAGAAAACCATTCATAGCATCCTACTCGGTAAAACAGTTTACAGTATGGTAAATTCTTGTGCATGCGGGTTATCAATCACATGTGATTGATATGATAACTGGCATGTTTAACTTGTATTCCCCCCCCCCTATAAAACATGTAAAAATATTTAAAAGGTTCATTCATGGGTATGAACTCACCTGGTGTAAGTAGGTCCGACGGAGGTGCCGGTTGGGTGTTCGGTGTCACGTAAAGACTCGAACACACTCAATGACCTATTTAACATATGATAACATATGTTCACACACAATTAGTATATTTAATACTAATTAAGATGTATATGCACTCAAAGGATCGGATAACACTCTGGTCAAGTGTTTGGGGTGTCCCGGGTAGCGTCTAAAGGTGTGTATGGCTTAGGAATGGAGTTTACTATCCGAGAGTAAACTCTCAATACTATGTTTATGGCCCAGGGACATCTCACCATCAGTTTACAGCTGTAAACTCATGGTGAGGGGTTCTAGTGTGTTTTAAGGCTTCTAACTTGTTCATGGAATTATTCTAGGTTCAAATCTATATAGTATGAATGGGTTTAAGGTCTTTAAGGGCATCATTAGGGAGTTCACGGCCCATGACCCATCCCTAAGGGAGTTCACGGCCGTGAACTCTCATTCCTTGAGTTTCTTGAAGTTTAAAGCCCTTAATACCTTCCTAGCATTTTATAGTAATAGTCTAAGGCCATTTGGGGAATAAAAACCAACATTTTGGCATGTTTGAAGGTGTTTGGGGCATTTTGACAAGGTTTAGATGTGTTTACAACCAAAGCATGTGCTTGGGCCGTAAACTCTCTTTTATGCCCTAAAATCCTATGTTTTAATGATTAAACACTCCTAGACAAATTCCTTAATTGGTTCCTAGGCTCAATGGGACAAGTTCGGGTCATTTTGGCCACATTTAAGGGGTTTACGGCCCTAGAGTGTTCCTGGGCTGTAAACTCCTCTTTGACATCTTATATGGTCGAATTTTGGGGTATAATCACAAGTCATAATGTTTAGAATAAGCTAGGGTAAGTGGACTTACGATTTGGAAGCGTTTGGTTGCGGATTCGGGTCAAAAACGAGTCTAGAGCTAGAGGGTGGAAAAGGCTCAAATGGAGTTTACTCCCCCTTATATATGGGTGGGAGTTGGAGCTTAGTAATTTTCTGCCCAATACTGTCGTTTAATGGGGCATTTGGTCACACCCGATTTAGTGGTTGGAATAATAAAAACTAACTTTTTCCAATTAAATGGAAATGTGTATTATGAGTTGTTATTTCTCTTATCACGACTTAACGACATAAATAAATGAAATATTTATTTAGTTGGCGACCTCTGATTAACGGAACTTTATTACAGTGGAATATTTCGTTAATGCTAACGGGGTTATGTAACGGAATAACTTTGGGTTGTCACATCATCCCCCCGTTAGAGGGAATTTCATCCTAAAATTCAGGTCTAGGCAAGGTAATTGGTATGAATGACCGAGTAGACACAGGAGGGTACTTCCTATTCGGTTTTTCCTTGCACTCCCAAGTGAACTCTGGCTTGTGTTTGTCATTCCAACAGACCTTCACGTACGGGATGCAGATTTCGACTCGTGTAGCTAGTGGGTTCCAACTGGTGTATCTACGAGGTTAGAGTTCTCAATGGTTTCTATTAGGATGAGTGGGGTACGGAGAGTAACGTCGAGTAACCACGTATCAGGTCTAAGAAGTGGATCGATCGGGTGTGAATCTTGTGGAATATCCGAAGGTAGTGGCGGCCTAAAAAGGGTTGGACCAAGTCTTCATGAGGATTCTCATATGGTCCTAAGCTCTCGAAATGGTAGAGCTTTTTCCGTACTCAGAACATAGTGTACTCCTATGGCGAAATCATCACTGACGTGATTGCCATTACGAAGTTTCTAACGTTCTCACTCGTACTGAATGTGTAGTCCTTCAGGTTGGTTCTTAGAAATCTCGGGTTGTCTTTGGTCTCGTGCATCCTGTCAATTGGCTTTTAGAGGCTTTCTAGGTCATCGGATGGGCTGCGTATCTACTCAATGACCTATTTAACATATGATAACATATGTCAATTGGCTTTTAGAGGCTTTTTAGGTCATCCAGTTTGTCGTCTAGGTCATCGGATTGGACACTTCAAGAAGGACTCCTGTGTCTTTGGTCTCATGCATCCTGTCAATTGGCTTTCAGCAGTCCTTCTTGAAGTGTCCAATCTCACCACATAGACGACAAACTGGATTGGCTGCCAAATTAGTGGTTGATGTAATGAACTCAATCGGGGTTCTGCAGATGCGGGCATTATGCCCCAACATGTGCCACCTAGCACAATAGAGTTCCCAGCATATACCATGATGATGCTAGCTGCACTTGCTGCAATGGGGAAGGTTTCCTAGGTATGGTCTTTTTGAAGTAGGGATGGAAGAGTTGGCAGGGATATTGACTTTCTCAGCTCGTTGCCCTTCGGAAGGTCCTTGAGTCGAGGTACTTCCCTCCTCGATCTTGATCTTTCTCTTCAGTGGATTTGAGTGAGGTTCTTGGGTGGCTGGGTATGAAGGTGTTGGTTGCTGTTGTCCATTGCTAGGATCGGAAATCCCGATAGGCACCTTGCTAACATTGGCATTGTTAGCATTCAGGTGAGCCATGACAGCTGCTACGGCTCTTGAGACTGCAACATGGAACGTAGCTTCATCGAATAAGAGTGTAGGTTTCTTTTTTGTGGATTGGTTACGCTTCTTCGGAGGCCTGGTTTTCCTACACGGAAAGGAACGCATGAAAATGAGAGACGATGGCTAAACCCTGGACATATCTGTCCTAACTGTATTAGGCATAAATTTTTCCCATGCCTAGAGTACTGGTTGTCTGAGTGTCGACCTACATCCCTATGATGTAGTCCTGGTGTACAAGGTAAGAGTGTGAGTACAGGAAAAAGGCCATAAGATGCGAGTCGTTCGTACTACGTTTCCTTTATACTGGGAAGGTTTCACTCTCCGTCCTGGAAAGATTTAATAACAGTTCGGAACGAACACCGCGGAAAGAGAGGCTCATGAAGACTTATGGCTAAACAACCTCAATAGAGGTGTGGGGGTCCACTCTAATCGTGTTACTGGCAACGGGAAACGATGATTTACCTAACACATAGTGTGAGTAGTGCAACCAGTAACTCACTAAATTGTATTATTTTAAGGGTGTATTGGCGTGACGAACACGAGGGTAAGATTCTTCTTGGGTTCCAGGTACTGGCTCCCTCTGTCTGCCTCGTAGCTTTGACTGGAATCGGCGTTGGTTTCCTTCGGGTAGCTACCTAGGGTTCTCTCCTCGTATGGACATATTGCATTTCTACTCCGCCTTCCTTCTGATTCCAACTCTGGGTGTCATCACTTCATGATGGATGACTGGAATCTCGGAAGTTTAGGCGAATTTCTTCAGTGGTGTCCCTAAAAGATATAGGCACTTGGTGAATTCAATAGTCTCGACCTAGTTCATTCGTTTCTGAGTTGGAAATCTTCTCAATGAACTTCTTCGGGGTTGGAATCAACTCTTCTATCGAGTATTGAAGTGGATAGCGTTTTCTACAGGGTTCGTGCGAGAATGGAAATGTCTAAAGAATCCTAAGAGATTATTAACATTTCACTGAGTGATCCATACCGAGTCCTTCTACGATTACATAGGGTATACAAATCATATATAGCTTAGATCCGATAGGCCTTCGAATATGTGATACTAGTCTAGATCCACATCCCAACGAGGAAAAGGAAATAGGGCGAAACCACACATTCTTAGCCTATGGGATCCTTATTATATATAACCTTGGAAGTATACTCTCTGTAATTGTAGGTATATCGATAAGGATCATTTTAGTTCTTCACATAAGGTTAGTTATGGATCCTAAAATACCCCTATGGTATTTTAAATTTCTTGTTTGTTTCTTATCTTCTGAATATGATTCTAGGATTAGTGTGAGTCTTTTAGTATTCCAAAATACTCCTAGAGTATTTTAAACTTTATGTTTGGTCTAGAATTCCTAGTTGGTAAGTTTCAGACCTCTTGTAACACCACTATCACTCCCAAGCACACGTTCATCGCATCTCGAATAAATGTAGTTGATCAGGTTACATTTATTCCAGCGTACGATTACATAATTGCCCAGGTTTGACTGTAATGCTCAACATCCGAAGACTTTTATTATTGTTCTTCTTGTGATACTTGTGTTCAAGTGTTTAGATTCTGGATGTTAATATACTTTGGTAAAATATTGTTATATTTTAAAGTATAATTCTTGGTCAGAGTGTTTTATCCCTTGTATTTATAGGCTGTATATCTTTTATGAATTGATATACTTAGCTCACTATAAACAATGCTCTAATATCAATCTATCACACCCCAAAACCGGAAGGGCGGAAACGTTCTGGGGTGGATGACGTCATGTCAAGTATCACAACACATGCATTATAGTAATCAAAGTACAACAAAGCATTGCATTAATAGTAATAGTTTTACATGGTTTACAATACATCAAAGTAATACAAGTAATGAAATAAATACAGCGTGGTACTAAGCTATCTTCATCAACAGCTCCTGGAATGTACATGTCTAATTCTAACCTGAGAATACAAGTTATTTGAAAAGCGAGTATCAACATTTTTACAAATGCTGGTGAGTTCATAAGTAATTAGTGACATTTTATTCAAATAACTTTATAATGTAGTAGTTTAAGAGTTTACAGTGTATTAGAGTTCTTTCCAGAAAATCCTATATTTTCTTTAATAAAAGCAGCCTTCTACCAAGACTTGACGAAGTTATGTGGTAAAAAGTAGTTTTCCCTTAATCGCTATCATTATCAAAATACTGAATTTGATTATTAAAGGAAGCGAGAGAAGTCAGGGAAATAACATATGCCTCAGCAGTGAGGACTGCTGACTAAGGCGAAGGAATCATAGACTCCAGGAGAGTATCGAACGAACGTCACACTTGGTTCCATCTAACAAATGGAGATACAGACCCCAGAAGGTACCAATATGAACGCTATAGCTGGTAAGGTCTAAATCAGAGAATACAGACCACAGACAGTATCAAATGAAAGATACATCTTGCAAGGTCAAAACAGAGAATGTAGGCCGCACACAGTATCAAATGAATGATACATCTTGCAAGGTCAAAACAGAGAATACAGACCGCAAACAGTATCAAATGAAATATACATCTTGCAAGGTCAAAACAGTGTGACTCTGAAAATGAGTTACCAGCATACAGTGTAAATTGCTGGTGAAATACAGTTACCTTAAGGCCATGAATTATAAGGCAACCTGGGATACTCGTAACAATACTAACCGAGACTAGAGTACCTGACGCCCTACAAGCTTCTATATAATATGACATTTTTCACCCCTTGGCTTGGTGGGCCGTGGACTGTAGCTAGCAGTCAGGGTGCGAGGTGTCAATCCTTTATAGATCTATATACACAATGTCCGCTCTCCCTACAGGAGACCCTGGTTACCAACTAGACGACGGAGAAGGCCGTGTTGTTGCAATCGTCAATCTAGAGTCAAGTCAATTCATCAAGTCAAACCGGTCAACTTGATTAAACCTTGTGTATTAGGGTTTGTGTTATGTACATACTATATAACTTGCTATATTAATGGAAAAACATCACTTGGGAAAAGTTCTTGTGTTAAAATTTCCTGAGCCTTAGTGCTAATCAATGAAATAAACTGATAAAACCATCTTGCATACTCATCGGGAGTGTGTAGGATCCTTAATCATGACTGAACGGGGCTCAAGAACCTTGCGTTGCGGAGCCAAACACTCACAATTGTCACATAAGGAACCTCTCTCAATCGTTTTCACTCTATGTCTCTCTATGTCAAATCTCTCCCAAATCTCTCCAAGTATGTGAAATCTCAAATATCTCTTTGTATGAGGAATCTCTCCAAGAATGTCAAATCTCTCCCAAATCTCTCCAAGTATGTGAAATCTCTCTCAAATATCTCTTTGTATGAGGAATCTCTCCAAGAATGTCAAATCTCTCCCAAATCTCTCCAAGCATGTGAAATCTCTCTCAAAAGTTTCTTGGACTTTTTATAGTCTTTCGGGCCATCCCGACCCTTAACCAGGTCAAAAACGGCTTAAAACGGGGTAAAAACGAGAAAAATGGACCTTAGGAACCGAAACCTCCTTATAAGAGCCGAAGCCTCTTAGGACCCGAAGGTCCTCTTAGGGACCGAGACCAAGGAGGAGCCGAACCCGAGACCAAGGAGGAACCGAACCCGAGACCAAGGAGGAACCGAACCCAAAGGTCCTCTCAGGGTCGAACCTCGCCCAGGAAGAACCGAACCCGAAGGCTACTGTTCATTCGGCTCATTTCGGTTCTGACCATCTTCGCCTCTTATCTCCAGACCGAGCCTTCCCTTCGCTTCCTCGCCTCCTCTCGCTTCCTCGCCTCCCTTCGTTTCCGGCTCAGCATCAGCGAGGACCGAACCTCGGCCTAGGACCGAGAGGTCTCGCTGGGAATGCTTTTCTTCCCGGTTTTCGCGTAGTTTTGCGTTTAAGGCCCATTTTTAATTATTTTAACGCGGGATTTTCACCCAAAATTATATTTTAACATAATGAACCCTAAATATTCACAATTTAATCATATTTTCATGAAAATCTTTATTTAAATAATAAAAGTTAGTGGGTAAAGTACAAAGAGGTGGAGTGTTGACTTTGCTTTACCTTATGACACAAGCAACCACTCCCACACCCACTCTATGACTAGCCACACCTCCCCACCTTACCTAGGTCACATCAATATCCCTTACAATCAATTACCACCCATTTCCACGTTTTTGAGAGCTGAATATTCATCCTCTCTCCTCACTTCTCTCATTTGCTCTCATTTCACCAAGAATCAAGCACCACTTTTCTCTCAAACTTCTTCTCTCCATTTAAAGTCTCCAAGGCTGATTATCAAATTTTCATCCACTCTTGGTAAGTATAATTTATCCTCCTTGTGATTATTACACTTCATTCTACTCAAATCATTGATTGCTTACACAAACTCCATAAACTATGATGTTAGATTCTCGAAAATCTTCAAGGCATCTCCAAGTGTTCTTGAGTTAAACACTTCCATTCTTCAACAATCATATACTGAAATCACTTAAGGTGAGTTCATACCCCTACATTTTCATGTTTTCTCAAGTTTTTATGGGGGGGGGGGGGGGAATACAAGTTAAAACACCAAGAACATAACTAAGTTTTTCTAACAGCCTTCATCAGAAAAGTTCAACTCTATTCACGGACTGTTTTGGGCAACTTAAACATTTTTGTTTTCAAAACTGTATAAGGTGAAAATAGTTGAAGTTCTTAGCTTTAAAATGACTACTTGCACATCTCCATACGATTTTTCTACAATTTATGGTGAGTTTTACAAAACTGCCTATCATTTCAAACAACAATCCGGACCAGTCTGTGATTTTTCGACTTCGTATGATTTTTCGACTTCGTATGATTTTTCTATGATTTTTCCAAAACAATGCAGAATGGCTAAATTTAGCCAACATCATGTAAATATCATAACACTTTGTATTATGTTGAGCAAAGTGTATAATCATAAGTTCTAATTATTGAATATGTTTCTTTGTCAGTTTATCATCATGAACTGAAACTAAGTCATTTATATTAAATATTATTCATTCATTTTAGAACACGTATATTAAACTATAAAAAGTATAGTTTAATGAATTCATAACACTAATACATTTCCATAAAAGAGTTCTTACATATTACAAACGTTTTAGATAAACCATAATAGGTATAGTTTATGATATATTGCATAACACACTCGTACTAAAAGGGTACATTCATACAGAAAAGATTTACACTCACACACCTTATACGTAAACTTGTTCCCCTAAATTGTGAGACAATCTCTCTTTCCGTACGTCTGAGTGCGGAATATAATTCCTGGTAGTTATAATCAGAGTCTCCTAGAGGGAGAACATGATACTTGTATATAGATCTATATTGGGTTTGACACCCCACACCTTGCTGCTAGCTACAGTGGGACCTGCAGGTCTACGGGTGACAAATGTCATTTCATTTTCGCGACGCCTGAGAAACGTCGTGGCAGGTTCACATAGTCATAGTATGATTATAGCGACTCACATAGGGAGATAACACTTCATAAAGTTTACCGGATTTCATAAAACCTAAGTAGGTTTTAGGTTGATTTAAATTCACTTTTTATATCAATTCAAACTGATGACATTTCTACTAAGTAAGAATGATTTCTTATACATTTTGGTCTTTGGTCATAAGGCTACATTATACGGATTTCAAGGAAAATATCGGATTTTTATGAAACAAACGCGACATTTACATGAGAAAGACTTCTATTAAGTTTTATAGCAAAAACTTATGAACTCACCAACCTTTGTGTTGACACTTTTCAAACAACTTGTATTCTCAGGAAATCACAAAACAGGTAATCAAGTGCTTTTGAGGATAGGACGTTAAGGCGTCAAACTTTTCATATTTTGTCAACATATTGTAATTGATTTTGAAACATGTAATTCGTACAAATGATGTAAAATTTTAAATTATATATATGTTGGTTGTGTTTGCTTAAATTACTATTGAAATTGTGGTTATGATACTATACATGAAGTCCTCCACCCCCGGACGTTTCCGCCATCCTTGGTTTGGGGGTGTAACACGTGTCCCGAAGATGCATCCCAAATAGTGGGTAGTGGGTTTCATATGTAAGTGCTGAACTAGGGGTAGAGACTCATAACTGGACTGACTAATGTAAACCTGTATGTCTATACTCGTATACATAACATACAACAAATGAACCAAACGACCTTCGGATGGCCATCCGATCCCACCAGACCACATCTCAATGAAGAAAAGGAAATAGGGCGCACAAACCTTCCTAAGTCCTTCAATCATTATTTATATGCACCTATACAAGTACAGGCATACATCTAACTACGATGAAGTGTGTAACAAGTGGAAACGCATCGTGATGTATAATTGGGTCGCAGTGTGTAAACGTACAGTGTGGAATAACCGAATCGTGATGTATAATGTACAGTGTGAGTGAATAGTGTGGAATAACTGAATCATACATTGTGAGCGAATAGTGTGGAATAACTGAATCATACAGTGTGAGCGAATAGTGTGGAATAATCGAATCGTGAAGTATAAGTGCACCAAGTATAAGTCTATCACGAAGTGGAATCGACAACTAATGAAGTAGAAGCGTCTAACAAGTATAAGTGACTAGAAGTATAAGCGAAATAGAGGCAATAACAAGTATAAGCGTATCAAGAAGTGAAAGAGTTATCAAGTAGGATTTTACAATAAGTGAAAGCGAAGCAGCGGTAACTAACAAGTATAAGTATACAACGTGAAGGAGAAATTTGACAAAAACCTTGGAAAACCTTTATACTTAGGAAAATCACATTTTGGTATTCTTTAGTAAAATAAGTTTGAAAACATGTAGAAATCCTTGGAAACTTTCATAAACTAGATTAAAGTGAACTTTGATAAAACAATATAAGTAAGAGTGATGAGCAAGTGAAAACATTTTAGAAAACCATTCATAGCATCCTACTCGGTAAAACAGTTTACAGTGTGGTAAATTCTGGTGCATGCGGGTTATCAATCACATGTGATTGATATGATAACTGGCATGTTTAACTTGTATCCCCCCCTATAAAACATGTAAAAACATTTAAAAGGTTCATTCAGGGGTATGAACTCACCTGGTGTAAGTAGGTCCAATGGAGGTGCCGGTTGGGTGTTCGGTGTCACGTAAAGACTCGAACACACTCATTGACCTATTTAACATATGATAACATATGTTCACTTACAATTAGTATATTTAATACTAATTAACACGTATACGCACTCATAGGAGCGGATAACACTTTAGTCAAGTGTTTGGGGTGTCCCGGGTAGGATCTAGTGTGTTTTAAGGCTTCTAACTTGTTCATGGAATTATTCTAGGTTCAAATCTATATAGTATGAATGGGTTTAAGGTCTTTAAGGGCATCATTAGGGATTTTACGGCCCATGAACCATCCCTAAGGGAGTTCACGGCCGTGAACTCTCATTCCTTGAGTTTATTGAAGTTTCAAGCCCTTAATACCTTCCTAGCGTTTTATAGTAATAGTCTAAGGCCATTTGGGGAATAAAAACCAAGATTTTGGCATGTTTGAAGGTGTTTACGGCCTTGTCACATGTATGGTCCGTAAACTCCTTTTTCCCTTTCAATTCATGGAGTTCAATTGATCTAAACCCGAAATAGCAAGCCCCTAATTCATGTGTTAAGCCTAAGGGTGTTTTAGGAGTGTGTTTGGGGAATTTTGACAAGGTTTAGATGTTTTTATGGCCTAAGCATGTGCTTGGGCCATAAACTCTCTTTTATGCCCTAAAATCCTACGTTTTGATGATTAAACACTCCTAGACAAATTCCTTAATTGGTTCCTAGGCTCAATGGGACAAGTTCGGGTCATTTTGGCCACATTTAAGGGGTTTACGGCCCTAGAGTGTTCCTGGGCCGTAAACTCCTCTTTGACATCTTATATGGTCGAATTTGGGGGTATAATCACAAGTCATAATGTTTAGAACAAGTTAGGGTAAGTGAACTTACGATTTGGAAGCGTTTGGTTGCGGATTCGGGTCAAAAACGAGTCTAGAGAGAAAGTATAGAGAGAGAGGGTGGAAAAGGCTCAAATGGAGTTTACTCCCCCTTATATATGGGTGGGAGTTGGAGCTAAGTGATTTTCTACCCGATACTGTCGTTTAATGGGGCTTTTGGTCACACCCGATTTAGTGGTCGTAATAATAAAACTAACTTTTTCCAATTAAATGGAAATGTGTATTATGAGTTTTTATTTCTCTTATCACAACTTAACGACATAAATAAATGAAATATTTATTTAGTTGGTGACCTAAAATTAACGGAAATTTTATACAGTGGAATATTCCATTAACAGTAACGGGGTTATGTAACGGAATAACTTTGGGTTGTCAGAGTATCCAACCTGAAGAAGTGTTTGTCCGATGAGACTCTGGTGGTCCCACTCGATGAGATCGAGGTAAATGAGAGTCTACACTTCATAGAGGAACCTGTGGAAATCATGGACAAGGAAGTCAAAAGGAAGAAATAAAGCCATATACCAATATTGTAGGTCCGTTGGAACGCCAAGCTAGGGCTCAAATTCAATTGGGAACGGGAAGATCAAATGAAATAGAAGTACCCACAACTTTTCCTTTAAGATGCAAGAACCTATTGAAGATGCAAATTTCAGGATGAAATTCCTTCTAACGGGGGGATGATGTGACAACTGGAAAATTTTGAGTAAAGCAAAGTCTAAAGGGTTGTGTGTATAAGTGTAGCCACAACTTATATATGTTGCATTAAAAATCATTGAAAGCCAAGAAAGCATCATTTGTGTGATTTAAATATATATTCTTTGAAAATCATATTTGTAATAAACACTTGAAATTTAATAAGATAGACCACGAATTTCAAAAATTCCATTAGAACTTAAAGTGTTTTAAGCCTACAACCGAGAACCCTCCCTATGCCGAGAACTCCCTTGGCCGAGAACCCTAAACCGAGTACTCACAAGACCGAAGACTCTAGTGTTCTCGATCTCTATTGGACCGAAATCCCTACATGTTCTCGATGGAACCTAAGGGCAAAAACCCATGTTCTCGGTAGAGCATAAAAGGTTTTCGTAGGGAGAGAAAAGGGAGAGTTGACTTTGTGAAGTGATAAATGCCTTGGATTTCCCATAAAAATTATTAACCAACATATAACCAAGTTATTATCCCTCATATAACAATTTAAACATCCCATCCACCTTCACCCATTTATTTTCGGCCGAATGCACTTCACCCACCATCATCTTCTTCTTTCATCTTCATTCATCCTTTTTCTCTCAAGAACAAGCTCAAGTTCTTCCAAGATCATCACCTCCAAGTTGGTTCTTAGCATTTTTTGTAAGAAATTCGTGATAATCTAGTGTTTTAATACTTTTTCATGTCAATTTCATCTTATTTACACACATTATTATGTGTTAAAACCCTTAGGATAATATCATTTCCAAGAAGTTCATCAACTCCATTCAAGTGTTTAGGCTTGAAATCTTCACATCATCTCTTAAAACAACTCACATATCCACTCAAGGTGAGTTCATACCCCCATATTTTGAAGTTTTTCATGCTTTTAGGGAGGGGAGGGTAGGAGGAATACAAGTAAATTTAGATTTTACATAAATATTTGTATCTTTCATCTCTATGATAAATAAGATAATATTTGCATGAGTTATGGTTGTTACTAGTTTTTATACAAAATACTTGTGATAAACTAGTTTTCATATGCAAAAATAACAAGAACAAAACATAATCTATGTTATAAAAATCATAAAAAAAATTATGATTTGTAAATCTATAAGGTTTTTGGAAGTTTTTTACTAAAAATATAGCTTTTCTAACAAAAAGGAATGCATTCTAGTTATTTCACTATTTTGTGGGTTATCACCCACAAATATGATGTTTAACCTTACATGCTGAAACTAGACAAGATGACTACTATGTATTTGTATAAAAGATTATATAAATAGTTTCGACAAACAAATATGATAAACGAATTGATATAGTTTGGGAGTCACAAAACTACACTATCATTTCGGAAGAAACATACAATTATTTAAAGTTATAATTATTTCATTTACAAGAAAAAAAAAAGAGTATTTAGTTCTCGTAAATCAATTGATACTGGTTGTGAGACATTGGCTTCACCGTACCTAATAGAGTACACAACTTAGATCTGCAATATAACCAGAGTCTCTTATAGGGAGAACGTGACACTTGTATATAGATCTATACAGGATTAACAACCACGCACCTAAACTGTTAGCTACAGTTAGACTGGCAGGTCCGGGGTGACAAATATCGTAACAGTTTCGGCGTCCGAAGCGCGTCGTTCAAGCCACTAGTTGCATTAGTATCGTTATAATAACTCACATAGGATATCGACAACACGTTTGATTTAGGGTTAAAATACATTAAAGTAGTTTTATATAAAGATAAAACTTGATAACATTACTTTACAGTACATCATTACTTACATTTTTAGTCTTTCGATTAAGACTTACATGTAGATGTCAAATTTAGCTGTGAGGTGTCGAATCTTGTTGATAGCTTCGTTATTTTGTAATCTTATTACAAGGGCATTTTAGTGTTCAGAGTTTAGCGTATTAGTCTCTTGTATTTTTTTTGTTCACTTTCATCTTTCCTATAAATATGGAAGTGTACTAGAGTAGATAAGAACTTCACATTTGCTCATTCATGTAATCTTGTCTATTCTCTTTGTACTTGTTGAAAACTAATTAGGGCCAAACATATTATATTTACTTATTGTGTTCATCAATCATACTTTACTCTGATCTTGTTATTTAATCTCGATTTCTTTGCAACTTCATTACAACTCAGTGATAAAGAAAATATTAGATATCTGGAAGTATACACTATCATTTTACACAAAACAGTTACAAATTTTTCTCATACAAACCGGTTATGAATTCACCAACTTAATTGTTGATACTTTTCAAAATCACTTATATTTTCAGGAACTTAGTAAGCAGCTAATCAAAGCGTTTTTGGAGGATCAAGCATCGCCGAATCACCGCATCACGTTATTCATTTTTTTCATATGCACTTGATGTTATGTAAACAGTACTTTGAGTACGATGTAACTTACTAAATATTCAATACAATGGTTGTAATGCTTTGATCTTTATTATTTAATTGTTATGATATTATACATGAAGTCATCCGTCCCGAGACGGTTCCACCGTTCTGGTTTGAGGGTGTGACACCCAAAACCAAGACCTTGCTAAATTATTATGGATTTTGACTATAATAATATAAAATAGGATATAATTTACATATCTGGGTTTTAGAATTTATTATTTATTAGCTTATTTTATTTTAATTTCAAACGGAGTGCTACAATAATTGCCTCGGATATACATACAAACGGTGTGCTACAATAATTGCCTCGGATACACATAAATGCATACTTTTTGCCTCAAAAGTAATTTTCTCGGATATACCATTCATTAAAGGCACTACTAATGGTTACACACGTAGGTACTTCATAACTGATAACGATTAAAAAAGTACTGACTATAATAAATAATAATGATTTGATTTTTAATAATTTTAAAAATTATTGACTATAATAAATAATAATCAGTTAATTTTACGATAAAGAGTTTTTGAAGTTATCAAGTTGCAAACACTTGAGTATAATACTTTAGACAATTTTTAAACACTACGACCTGTATGTTTATGGTATAGTTTAGAAAAATATAGACAAATACTATAAAAACCACAACATTTTCACATGTAATTGGAAAAAATTCTATTATCTTTTTTTGGTTGGTTCTAACAAAAAATGGGACATAGAGTTATCACTCTAGCTCATTTAACCGGTTTAATGGTTAACATTTTTTTTTTTTTTTTTTTTTTTTTTTTTTTTTTTTTTTTTGTAGAATTTGTCTTAAAATTGGTTTAAAGTTCAGATTTGATCCTTGTAGTTTGCAAAAACTTACACAGTATGTTTAAAACTCGATTTTATGTTTTTTAACTTTTTATTTTAATTTCTTTTTTTATTTTTTAGTCAAAACTAAACTTGTTATATATATATATATATATATATATATATATATATATATATATATATATATATATATATATATATATATATATATCTTTTGTATTTTTTTGTGTTTTTTTTTACATTTTTCATATTTTTTTTTATATTTTTTTCGTATTTTTTTTAAAAAAAATTTCGTATTTTTAATTTGTCTCTTTTTTCGTTTTATTTTTCATGAATTAGTTAACTTTTTCTTGAAAATAAAGAAGTTAAAAAAATATAAAACCAAAAAAAAAAAGCAAAATGTAAAAAAAAAAACATAAAATATATGAAAAACTATGAAAAAAATAAATACGAACAAAACCAAAAAAATACGAAAAACGTAAAAAAAAAAAAAGAAAATATGAAAAAATACGAAAAATATTAAAAAATGAATATATATATATATATATATATATATATATATATATATATATATATATATATATATATATATATATATATATATATATATATATATATAAAAGCAAGTTTAGTTTTGACTAAAGAATAAAATATAAATGAAAATAACGAAGTTAAAAAACATAAACTGTATGTTGGACATGTGATGTATTGTTTTTTGCAAACAAGTATGATTAAATTTGAACTTTAAACCTAATTTTAATTTTGCAAAAAAGATACGAGTTAACTATGAAACCTTTTAAATAGACTAAAATGATAACCCTATATCTCATTTGTGGCTAGAGCCAACCAAAAAAAAATATGATTTTTTTGAATTACTTTTTGAAAGTGTTGTGACTTTTACTATGTTTGCCAAAAAAATATATCACAAAACTGATCCATTTTAACTAATACACCCATTTATTACATTTTTGTTTCTTTATCTAAATAACTCTTTTTCAATTTATCAGTTAATGGTTTTGGTTCATGCTTACATATTTGTCTACACCAAGGGGCTGTTTGTTTTTTTGTTTAGATCTGCACTACCATTTTTGTCTGCGCCGTGTAGACAACGCGCAAACATATGTAATGACAGAGTGTTTGTTTTTTGAAAATGCGCAGAACAAAAAATGTCTGCGCGAGATCTTCCTGATGCAGATACGAGCTACTGTCTTCAAAGGTTTTCACGCCTCATTTTAACCTAAACAAAAAAAATGTCGCGTATCTTTTTTGCTGAAAATGACATTTTTATGTTTATGAAATGAAATTAAGTTTGAAAAATCAGTTTATTTTAATATTTGCACATGTTAGATAACAAACAGTCTTTTTATTGCAGACTGCGGATATTTGGTCTACTTCTTCTACTGCAGAGACTTACAGATATGGTCCGCAGACGGTAGACATGTTTAGACAAAAATAACATGAATACACGTACGTGATTGATTGTAGTCGGTAGAAACACAATCATTTAATCAAAAAGAAAATAATAAATAAATAAATAAACTAAAATCAACCTAAAGTTACTTTAAAATTTAAAGACACCCTTCCTAATCTTTTTTTTTTCTTTTTTTTTTTTTAATTTTATTTTTTATATTCCGTTTTCTATTTATCTTCTTTTATTCTACGTTTTTATAAATTTTTGCTAGTGTTTATTTTTTCTTTGTGTTGATTTGGTTCCATTTTTAGTTTGATTTTAAAGATGAAAATTGGTTTTTAGAGGATTAGGTTAAGTTAAAGGCATGCTACCAAAACGTAAAAATAGATGATATTTACTTATTTAGCATTTTTTTTTTGAACGGCCGATGATAAGCTATTCATCATCTATTGCTATTCGCTTAATAGTTATAAAAATCGGGCACAATTTAAACATCTTATCCACAATACTTAGCACACCATCTTCAACTTCTATAATCCAATCTTAACTTTCTTATATTAAATATTCTACTATTGCAAATGGGTAAGAAAATATATAGGAATAAAAATAAGAAGATTTAGTTTCTAAAACAAAAACTTTGGAGTTCAAACCTATTTTTCATATTTTTTCATTTTACAAATATCATGAGTGGAATTATCTCAAATAATGTACCAAAAAGTGGATCATCAAAAAGCACATACACAATGGAATATGCATGTAACGATAGTAATAACACAATTTTAAAATAACATTAAATTTTTGAGGTTCAATGGTAAAAATGTTGGAAATATGTTCATGATTACAACATGTTAGTAATATTTATATAAATAGGAAAGTTCTTTTAGGTTACACAAAATATAATTCAAGCATAACATGAAAAATTAAATGATCAGTTTATTAATTTATATGAGTTAATTAGAAGTTAGTAAAGCCATGTGGTTAAACTGTAATTATCCATAATTTTAAATTTGGATGAAGATAACACTTTGGTCTAGTCAATGATAAGGAAGATAAGGACTATATAAATAAGAGAACCCAAGCCACTATCTTAGAAAACCGATCACTCTTTACCTATCTTTTCTTTTTGCTATTGGTTTCCTATTGTACTCTGTACGTAACATATGTTTTTCTGGTTAGTAATTTTAATTATTTAATTTTGAGTAGATTAATTTAGGTTTTTTTTTATTATAGCGGCGCGACCGAAGGGTCTCGGCACATCAACTTCATAACACAAAATTTAATGAAGCTCGCGATGCGATGGGTCTTCTAGGCCAAACCCCAGAGGTTTCGAGTTTTGGGTCTATTTAATGTCACAAACCCCTAGGGTTTCGTCATCCACTGAACCTCCGTCTCAGAGAAATTTCCCATGCAAACCTTAGCCTCTTCTTGAGTTTTTAAAGTGTTTTTCTTTCCTTTGGTGAAGCTTGAAGGTGTCCTTTTGTTGCAAAAAGTTATGTGCAAGCCAAATCTAATAAGAATCAACCATTCTACCTTGATTATAACCTCTGTGAGTATTTAAGTTCCATGCTTTACGTTTCATGAAGGATATATCTAGGTTTTTGGATTGGTGTTGGTTCTTTCTAGTTGTTTGGGTGGAGTTTGGAAAAATCCTAGTCCAAAGGTTGAATTTTGGGGCCTTCTGGACCCTTTGTGACCGATTGTTATGTTTCTTATCATACATTTGATCCCACACAAGGTTATGAGCTCATTTTGGTCCCTTTTAACCTAAGTTTAGAGATCTTGGCAACTAAGGCTTCTAAATGCATAAATTTGGAACTTTATCCATTAATACAAGGTTTTAGTAAGTTCTAGAAGTTTAGACTTTGATTCTTGAAGGATTAAGACCTTAGGGAACAAGTGGTTGCTAATTTTTAATTAGCGGTACGACTAACATGAGCTCACATAACTACCTTTAGGGTTTTCTCAAATTTCTCATTTAGTGGTCACGACGTGACTAGTAACTGGTCACAACATGATGGTTGTTGACTTTTGTTGACAGTTAACTTTTTGGTCAAATTGACTTTTGATCAAACATATGGTTTAAGGTTATAGATTGAGGTTTGACCTTTGATTGGTTTAGGTGGTGCATGTCTCTGATCTTATGTAGGACACTAGGTGGCATGATATGCTTGTTTTCTTTGTGACTCTTGCTTTTATTATGATATGCTCATTGTATTGGGCCGTTGGGTTGGGAGCGCTTGGTTGAAATATACCGTTAGCTAAGACCCGCTATGTTGTATGGTATGTGGTATCTTGGAGAACTCACTAAACTTTGTGCTTATAATTTTAAGTTTAAAATATTTCAAGTTATTCTAGTAGCAAGGAAAAGGGCATTACTTGATTGAATCACATCCATTAGAGATTTATGTACTATATGAATCTTATGTTTATTATTCTAATGTTGGTTTTTGGAATTTCAGAATTGTGCTTTTTGGTTATACACTTATCTTGGAATGAAATTGGGATGGTTTTGTTATTATTAAATATGAAAAAGTTTGTTCTATGTTTTGGGGACGTTACACTCTCGCCTTTCTCTCATACTCAAACTAGGGTTTCAGTTTTGGCCTAAAGGAAGAAGGAGAAGTCATTTAGCTAGCTGATCATCGACTTGGGGTACTACTATAAGAAAAGAGTTTTATTTGGGCTCTAAAAACATTAGAGAAACTAAGAATTTTGATGAAAAGAATGGTATTCTTTTGATCTTCACTTTTTAGGGTTACTTTTGTTGCATGAAATCCATAAACTTGTGATCATGTGATTATTGTTTTATACTTTACTTGCATTGATGTGTTTTAATTTTATAAAAGAATCACCAAAATTTCATAGTGATATTAAAGCCATCAGTTAATCTTTCTTGCACAAAAGAGTAATCATTTTGTATGTGTAACGACCCAATTTTCACGTCCGAAAATTTCGTTTTAAAACATTACTTTAGAAAACATTAATAATTAAAAGCATTGTTTGATCACACCACAACACAACGTAAACCATGTTTAAAAAGTCAAACCATACAACCCATCAAAATATCAGAGTACAAATCCCAGTGAATCTCGTAAATACGGAAACCAGAGTGTGTGCATGATGTGCCGCTACCGCGCCAGCTCCTTCCCCTTCGAAGAAGAGGTACCTGAAAACAAAACTGTAAAACGTAAGCATAAAGCTTAGTGAGTTCCCCTACTATACCACATACCACATAATCACATAACATACGTAAATTTGTCAGGCATATCTGGGTGCCCGACTTACCCCTTCGGTCCTCTCGACCGGATACTGCCTAGCATATCTGGGTGCTGGCCTCCCCTTCGGTCTTTTCGACCGGATACTGCCTAGCATATCTGGGTGCTGGCCTCCCCTTCGCACCTTTCGACCGGATACTGGGGACTATTTCACCCCTACTACTACCACATAACACATATATCACATAGTCTATCTAGCATGGCTGGGCATAACCGCCCCTTCGGCCCTATCGACCGGTATTCTGGGGGACTATCTCCCCCTACTGTCACTAACACTTAACATAACACAGTAATAGCAACCCTAGATGAATATCACAAAGACAATCATCAAATCACACATCTCCTACTGGTGGGTCGGCATTGTGGCCTTAGACCCACCGCTACTGGAAGGTAACTCACCTCAAAGTAGCTGCTGAACTGATCGAGAACTGACTCACTGCTGCTGCTGCTCCGGAAATCCTCCGACTGCAATTCCCACAACATACTCAATCACACACTACTAACTGTCCTTTGGGTAAAAGGACCATTTTACCACTGGTCTAGCCCTAAGTCAAAGGCAGAGTCAACTTTCAGTTGACACGACTCGCCGAGTTGGCTCTCCAACTCCCCGAGTCCCTATCCAGACGATTGTCCTGAGTCCTTGATCCTACTCGTCGAGTTAGGCTATGACTCGACGAGTTCTTCTTCTAAACTGACATTGAAGTTCTTCGTCCTACTCGCCGAGTTGTATGAACAACTCGTCGAGTTCATCTTCATCCGATGAACACTCATGCTTAGACTCGCCAAGTTGTATGAACAACTCGTCGAGTCTGTTCTTGATCTATGAAGATTGCCTTGGACTCGCCGAGCCAGGCCATGACTCGCCGAGTCCTACCATGGGTGAGTTCAGCTTCCAACTCACCGAGTCACACCCTGTGACTCACTGCTCAAACTCGATACATCATAAAGGGACAAATTCGGTGACTCGCGAGCAGACTCGCCGAGTCACATGAACGACTCGCCGAGTCGTCGTGATGCATCCATTAAATACACCGATTTGTTCGATTTCAGTCCATGACATTCATAGATCTGGGCTTCTAAGACACAAATCACACGTAAAGTTTCCAACTTTACGTGTAGATATTCACCAATATGAATTTCAGGGTTCAAAATGCTTCAAAAGATTAGATCTAGGATGAACAAGCCACATGGGTCCATAAAGCTAACAGATCTGAGCTCCTGGAGCTCAATCTTGCCTAGATCTAGAGGCCACTCAACTTATTACGAAGCATTATGCACATACTAGCTTGGGGAATGGCTCAAGAATGTCTTAAATGAAACCTTAAGCATAGAAATAGGGGGAAAATGGGATATACCTCAATGAAACTGCTGAAAAACACAATGATGCTTGGATGGCTCTCCTTCCTCTTGATCTTCTTCCCCTTCTTGCCTCAAAGCCTTCAAGAACACACACAATAGCCTCAAACTCTGAAGGAACAAGCTTAGAACGAGGGTTGGAAGCTCTGGGGGTGAATGGGGGCTGGTAAGGGGCGGATATGAGGTTTAAATAGGGTGCAAACCCCTGAAACTTAGGGTTTCATCCAACAGTGGTGACTCGCCGATTCCAGGATATGGACTCGCCGAGTCACCAACTTAAACGTGTCTAGGGTCTCGTCCCTACTCGGCGAGTTGGACCTATGACTCGCCGAGTGCAAGGCTAAAAATGGAAAATACTCAAATAAGATTTACATACCAGGAACCAGGTGCTACAAATCTCCCCCACTTTTTTTAGGCTTCGTCCTCGAAGTCTGCTGCTCGATCCTGAAACAGCTCGGGGTAATGCTCCATCATCTCGTCCATCGGCTCCTAAGTCCATTCCGAACCCTTGCGGTGCTGCCATTGCACCTTCACTAGTTCTACCCTCTTGTTCCTCAAATCCTTCGACTTCCTGTCGAGAATTGCAACTGGGCGCTCAATGTAATTCAGGCTGTCATCAACCTGAATATCCTCTAACGGTACTACCGCTGAATCGTCCACTAGGCACTTCCGCAGCTGAGAAACATGGAAAGTGCAGTGGATCTAGCTGAGCTCGGTTAGCAGCTCCAGCCTATACGCCACCTTGCCCACCCGGGCTACAACCCTGAACGGTCCGATGAATCTTGGGCCCAACTTGCCCCGCTTCCTGAATCGAATGACGCCTTTCCAAGGCGACACCTTCAGGAGAACCATATCCCTGACTTGGAACTCCAGGTCGGATCGGCGCTTGTCGGCGTAACTTTTCTGCCGACTCTGAGCAGTCTGAAGTCTGCTCCGAACCTACTGGATCCTCTCAGTCGTCTCGAGCACCACCTCGGTGCTTCCCATGACTCTCTGGCCAACTTCACCCCAGCATATCGGGGTTCTGCACCTCCGCTCGTACAACATCTCGAATGGTGGTCGGTCAATACTCGCATGGTAGTTGCTGTTGTATGAGAACTCAACCAAGGGAAGATAGGTATCCCAGCTACCACCGAAATCTAACACACATGCCCGCAACATGTCCTCCAAAGTCTGGATGGTCCGCTCACTCTGACCATCCGTCTGCGGGTGAAAGGCGGTGCTAAAATGCAAGCGGGTGCCCAACTCATCATGAAACTTCTTCCAAAATCTGGAAGTGAATCGCACATCCCTGTCCGAGATCACCGATACCGGCACCTCGTGCCGCGCCACGATCTCCCTGATATAGATGTCGGCCAATTTCTCGGCCGATATGCTCTCCTGAATCGGATTAAAGTGAGCACTCTTGGTCAGTCGATCCACGATGACCCAAATCGAATCCACTCCACGTGCGGTCCTGGGAAGCTTTGTAATAAAATCCATTGTGATATCTTCCCATTTCCACAGTGGAATGTCCAATGGCTGCATCTTACCATGCGGTTCTGATGTTCGGCCTTGACCTTCCTGCAGGTCAAGCACTGCTCAATGTACCATGCCACATCCCACATCATGCAGGGCCACCAATAGTCCAGACGGAGATCCCTATACATCTTCGTCGCCCCGGGATGAATAGAGAATCGGGACTTGTGCGCTTCATCCATCAAAATCTGGCACACGCCCCCGTGATACGGCACCCACACCCTATGGTGTAGTGTCAAAAGTCCCCGGCTATCATAATCAAAGGAGGATACCTGACCCACCACGCGCTCGCTCTTCCGATGCACCTCCTTGATAGCCGCCTATTGAGCCTCCCGAATTCGCTCCAATAGGGGAGTCACTATGGTCATCCTCATGCATACGTCCCTGATCGGCGCCGCCTTGCGGTTAAGCGCATCGGCCACCACGTTGGCCTTCCCCAGGTGGTAAAGGATCTCGGAATCATAATACTTCACCACATCCAACCACCGAAGTTGCCTCATGTTCAGATTCGGCTTATCCATGAGATACCTCAGACTCTTGTGGTCCGTGTAGATGGTACAACGAACCCCGTAGAGGTAATGTCGTCAAGTCTTGAGGGCGAAGACCACAGCCCCCAACTCCAAATCGTGCGTCGGGTAGTTCGCCTCGTGAGGCTTGAGCTGCCTCGAAGCGTAGGCAATGACATGCCACCTCTGCATCAGAACTGCGCCCAACCCTGAAATGGACGCATCACAGTAAACCACAAAATCTTCTACGCCCTCTGGCAGGGCTAGGATCGGCGCCTCGCACAATCTCTGTCTCAGCGTCTCAAATGCAGCCTGCTGCTCGGGTCCCCACCGAAAGACCACGACTTTCTTCGTCAGTCGCATCAGGGGTACGGCTATCTTGGAGAAATCCTGGATAAATCTCTGATAGTAACTCGCTAATCCCAGGAAACTCCGAATCTCAGATGGAGACTTCGGAACCTTCCATCTCATCACGGCCTCGACCTTGACCGGATCCACCAGAATCCCGTTCTGGTTGACGAGGTGCCCAAGAAATTGCACCTCGCGCAGCCAGAACTCACACTTGGAGAACTTGGCATACAAGCTCTCCCTCATCAGGGCCTCCAACACCTCTCTCAGATGCTCCTCATGCTCCTCCTGAGTCTTGGAATAAACCAGGATGTCATCGATAAAGACTATCATAGACCGATCCAGCAACGGTCTGCATACGCGGTTCATGAGGTCCATGAACGCGGCAGGAGCATTGGTGAGCCCAAACGGCATCACCACAAACTCATAGTGGCCATAACGTGTCTGAAACGCGGTCGTCTGCGTATCCTCCTCCCTGACTCTCATCTGATGATAACCTGAACGCAAGTCAATTTTGGAGAACCAAGATGCTCCCTGAAGCTGGTCAAAGAGGTCATCAATCTTCGGGAGTGGGTAACGGTTCTTCACCGTCACCTTGTTCAACTCCTGGTAATCTATACACATCCGATGCGACCCATCCTTCTTCTTCACAAATAGAATCGGGGCTCCCCAAGGCGAACTGCTCGGACGAATGAATCCCTTGTCTAGCAGCTCCTGCAGCTGCGTAGACAACTCCTGCATCTCGGGAGGAGCCAACCGAAACGGTGCTTTGGCTATCGGAGCTGCACCGGGGATAAGGTGAATCCTGAACTCCACCTGTCACTCCGGAGGTATCCCAGGTAGCTCCTCCGGGAAAACATCTGCAAATTCTCGAACCACCGGAACCTCGCTCACTGTCGCTTTACCCGCCTCCTGGGTATCCATCACATACGCGACATATCCTGTGCATCCCTGCTGAAGATAGCGCCTAGCCCTCGCTACTGAACATACAGTGGGTCCACACTGTGGACTTTCGCCATGAATCACTAACTCTCCCCCGCGTGGGGTCCTGACTCGCACTATCTGCTGCGCGCAATCTATCACCGCCCCATTAGGGCTCAACCAATCCATGCCAACAATCACCTTGTTCCCACGCAATGGAATGGGAACCAAGTCCACCAGGTAACGCTCCTCAAACAGTCGCAGAACGCAATCTCGAAACACCATCGATGCTCGCACTGATCGATCATCAGCAATCTCTACCTCTAAAGGGCAATCTAACTCGCCTGAAGTCTCATGAAACCTATTACTAAGCGCAAGAGAAACGAACGATCGGGATGCACCCGATTCGAACAATACCTGAACTGGGATGCCGTTCACATGGAATGATCCTAATGCATATATATACACACAGAGCACATATCAATATCATAACATCATAACACAAAAGATAGAAGGAAAGAATCATACCCGTCACCACATCGGGTGCGGCGCGTGCCTCCTTGGTAGTCAGCTGGAATGCTCGGCTCCTCACCACCGGTGCCTCTGCCTTGCCCTGTCGGCCATCCGTGATCCGCAGGGTCGCTGGAGCTAGCGCCTTCACCGACGCTGAAACTGTCAACTGGGGGCAATTGGCCTTCTTGTGGCCCCTCTGGTTGCAGTGGAAACACAGCAAATCCGATGTCTGAATAACTGCTGCAGGAGCAGTGCAACCCCTGCTGATGTGCCCAAACTTGCCGCACTTGTAGCAGCCTGATGATCCCATCCTGCACGCCCCCTCGTGTGCCTTGCCGCATCTCCGGCCGTGTCCCCGTCCCTGTTGCCCTTTCGACCCCATATCCGATCCCTTGGGCTTCTTTCCCGAATCCCCTCCTATCGTCCCTCCTCTAATTTCCGTTTCCAGATGTGCTCCAAATCTATCTCCCTGTCCCTCGCCCTGGCAATCATAGAGTCCAAGGTAGGGCAAGCCGAAAAGCTAACATGCTCCTGGATGTCAGCTCGAAGCATATCGTGATAACGAGTCCTCCTCATATCCTCATCACCAGCATACTGGGGCACCAACAAAGCCCTCTCTCGGAACTTGGCGGTGATCTCCGCCACAGTCTCCGTCGTCTGTCTCATATCCAGAAACTCCCTGGCCAGCTGCTGAAGCTCGACAGCCGGCGCAAACACTGCCTTGAACCTGGTCACAAAATCTGACCAGGTCATAGTCTCGATAGCTGAGGCTCCCAATGAGTCACCCACTGACTCCCACCAATCCCGGGCTCGGTCCCGTAACACCCCGCTGCATATCTCACCTTCGACCCCTCGGGGCAGAAGCTAGTATACTGTGCAGACTCGACGTCTGCAATCCATCGCCTGGTAGCAATGGGGTCCTTTACCCCATGGAAATTTGGTGCACCACTGCCCCTGAAGTCCTTGAAGGACAATGTGCGTGACCCTGACTGGCTAGAGGCCAAATCACTCCTGAATGCCCGCAGGTGATCCTCCATCAACTCCATGATCCCTTCCTTGATCGACCCGAAGATAATGGGAGTCGACTCAAGGATACCCCTGGTGATCTCTGACGCGATGAACTCACGTAGCCCCTCATCTACCGGCTCGGAACCTGATCCCGAACCTGATCCCTCTCCAGAACCGCCATCCACTGGCCTCGATCGAAGTACCACCATTCTGCAATACATCACAACAATCACTAGATATACTGATGCTTCCTGAGGGATCACAGCTACTTACAAGTTCCCTGGTCTTGTCTTGGCCTTCCTTGGTTCGGGTACAAATCCTCTGCTTTCAGTAGTATGGGCCCATACTACCTTCCACATCTATCCATACCTTCTTCAAGAACTGCCTCGACTCCACCAGGTCACTTACGCTAAGGCTGGTTACTACTATACTCATCCTAGGCTCACCCTAGGGAAATCTCCGGCTCTACTGGATCCAGTCCTCAGCTGCTGCAGCCGTCCTCGTAATGCCAATTAGCCATCACCCAAATACCATCACATGCGACGAGACTCAGATAATCCTTTGAGTACCCGACTCGTCCCTACAACGGTTGGACTCAAACAAGAGCTACATAGTAGGATCAAATCCGGTACTCTAAGATTATTCAACTCTGATCACATGTGATGTGACGTATTCGCCTAATGGCTAATTCCCATTATTCGGAGTCCCACGTAGCACGAAGCAAGCAACATTCAGACGAGGGAAACAACGTCAAGCAATTCCGCTCTCGTAGAGAAAAACTAAACTAGCACACTGTGCTAACTCATACTACCAGGCACACCCTAACAGGATACCCTTCTGCTGTCTACTCTATACTAGCATGCAATTCTCATATAGGTGGAACACATAAGGCATCATTCCTAGATCATTAGTCCTATTCTAGCATGGTGTTCTACAAAAGCTGATAAACATAATCATACACTTGTATGGGTACTTTGGGGAATACTTACTTGAGCTCGACCGGTTGCGCACATCACACACACTTTTGTTCTTTCTTAAACTCTTTTCTCCATTTTAGAAAACATCCTCTTTTAAAAATCTTTTAATCCCTCGATTTGAGTTCAGACACCCCCGAAGGTAATTCCGATTCCCTCAAACCAGGGCTCTGATACCAACTTGTAACGACCCAATTTTCACGTCCGAAAATTTCGTTTTAAAACATTACTTTAGAAAACATTAATAATTAAAAGCATTGTTTGATTACACCACAACACAACGTAAACCATGTTTAAAAAGTCAAACCATACAACCCATCAAAATATCAGAGTACAAATCCCAGTGAATCTCGTAAATGCGGAAACCAGAGTGTGTGCATGATGTGCCGCTACCGCGCCAACTCCTTCCCCTTCGAAGAAGAGGTACCTGAAAACAAAACTGTAAAACGTAAGCACAAAGCTTAGTGAGTTCCCCCACTGTACCACATACCACATAATCACATAACATACGTTAATTTGTCAGGCATATCTGGGTGCCCGACCTACCCCTTCGGTCCTCTCGACCGGATACTGCCTAGCATATCTGGGTGCTGGCCTCCCCTTCGGTCCTTTCGACCGGATACTGCCTAGCATATCTGGGTGCTGGCCTCCCCTTCGGTCCTTTCGACTGGATACTACCTAGCATATCTGGGTGCTGGCCTCCCCTTCGGTCCTTTCGACCGGATACTGGGGACTATTTCACCCCCTACTACTACCACATAACACATATATCACATAGTCTATCTAGCATGGCTGGGCATAACCGTCCCTTCGGCCCTATCGACCGGTATTCTGGGGGACTATCTCCCCTACTGTCACTAACACTTAACATAACACAGTAATAGCAACCCTAGATGAATATCACAAAGACAATCATCAAATCACACATCTCCTACTGGTGGGCCAACATTGTGGCCTTAGACCCACCGCTACTGGAAGGTAACTCACCTCAAAGTAGCTGCTGAACTGATCGGGAACTGACTGACTGCTGTTGCTGCTCCGGAAATCCTCCGACTGCAATTCCCACAACATACTCAATCACACACTGCTAACTGTCCTTTGGGTAAAAGAACCGTTTTACCCTTGGTCTAGCCCTAAGTCAAAGTCAGAGTCAACTTTCAGTTGACCCGACTCGCCGAGTTGGCTCTCCAACTCACCGAGTCCCTATCCAGACGATTATCCTGAGTCCCTGATCCTACTCGTCGAGTTAGGCTATGACTCGACGTGTTCTTTTTCTAAACTGACATTGAAGTTCTTCGTCCTACTCGCCGAGTTGTATGAACAACTCGTCGAGTTCATCTTCATCCTATGAACACTCATGCTTAGACACGCTGAGTTGTATGAACAACTCGTCGAGTCTGTTCTTGATCTATGAAGATTGCCTTGGACTCGCCGAGCCAGGCCATGACTCGCCGAGTCCTACCATGGGTGAGTTCAGCTTCCAACTCACCGAGTCACACCCTGTGACTCACTGCTCAAACTCGATACATCATAAAGGGACAAACTCGGTGACTTGCGAGCAGACTCGCCGAGTCACATGAACGACTCGCCGAGTCGTCGCCACGCATCCATTAAATACACTGATTTGTTCGATTTTAGTCCATGCCATTCATAGATCTGGGCTTCTAAGACACGAATCACACGTAAAGTTTCCAACTTTACGTGTAGATATTCACCAATATGGATTTTAGGGTTCAAAATGTCTCAAAAGGGTAGATCTAGGATGAACAAGCCACATGGGTCCATAAAGCTAACAGATATGAGCTCCTAGAGCTCAATCTTGCCTAGATCTAGAGGCCAATCAACTTATTACGAAACATTATGAACATACTAGCTTGGGGAATGGCTCAAGAATGTCTTAAATGAAACCTTAAGCATAGAAACAGGGGGAAAATGGGATATACCTCAATGAAACTGCTGAAAAACACAATGATGCTTGGATGGCTCTCCTTCCTCTTGATCTTCTTCCCCTTCTTGCCTCAAAGCCTTCAAGAACACACACAATAGCCTCAAACTTTCAAGGAACAAGCTTAGAACGTGGGTTGGGAGCTCTGGGGGGTGAATGGGGGCTGGCAAGGGGCGGATATGAGGTTTAAATAGGGTACAAACCCCTGAAACTTAGGGTTTCATCCAACAACGGTGACTCGCCGAGTCCCGGATATGGACTCGCTGAGTCGCCAACTTAAACGTGTCCTGGGTCTCGTCCCTACTCGGCGAGTCGGACCTATGACTCGCCGAGTGCAAGGCTAAAAATGGAAAATACTCAAATAAGATTTACATACCAGGAACCAGGTGCTACAGTATGAATATTATGAGGTATAGATTGTAGAAACTAATTATAAATGTCATGGTTTTTAAAGGAAATGAAAACATTGGTTTCAAATTATTTTTTTCTTCAAACCTTTTGAAGTATATCACCCTTTGATGTATATCATAATTTTGATTTGTTTAACTATAGTTACATTAATAGAGTGATATATATATATATATATATAGAGAGAGAGAGAGAAAGAGAGAGAGAGATTTAGATTTATATGTAGATGGACAACTATTGTGTGAACTTGGGATGTGTATGGGTCTGTTTTTGGATATATATAGATATATATATATATATATATATATATATATATATATATATATATATAATTTAACATTCATAAAATTCTTGAAAATTTAAAATCTTTTAAACAAACCACAAACCATCATTGTTTCCAAATTGTTTTCAAAATAAGTTCTATATTAGAAAAATCCACAAATTGTAAAACAACACATGAATAGGTGCACGATCACACCTTCGCCTTCTCGCGATCCTTTGAATTACTTGGAACATAATCGAAAACTATAAGCCCAAAGCTTAGTGAGTTTCCCCCAAAATACCAATACATAACAAATAACGCGTATATAATAAGAACATACTATGGGTCCAATCAATCATCGGGTTGAAATGCCAATATACTATGCGTACAATCAACCATCGGGTTGGAATACCCCTGGCCCTCAACTATCGGGTTGGAATGCCAACATACTATGGGTCCAATCATCTTTGGGATGGAATACCCTAGGCGCTCAACTAGCGGGTTGGAATGCCCCGACCTGTTGCCTTATGCACCAAGCAGTGAAGCCTCAGCCACCAACCAATCATGTACACATAATACATATAACCATACTATTAACCAACTAGCAAACGAATAAACAGATCTTACAGATCACAAAGCATAGCATCATCCCAACTATCAGGATACTGATCTACCAGATCTCTATAGCATAACATGCATAATATGATGTCAATCCAAGGGCCGGCATTGGTGCCTTCGACCCTTAAGTACAGTGAGAAAGGCCCCCTCACAAGCAGCTAAACATATAATTCTCTAACTCTGGAACTCAGCTTCCGACTCGAATGCGTATAACCACCATGTGACAAATTTCATCAAAATCCTGTAATACCTAAATTGCCCTCAAAAGTCAAACATGGTTAACCATGTTCAATGTAACGCCCCGATTCTCAGGTATTGTCTAAATACGAGTTTTTAGGTTAATCCCTACTCGACGAGTCGATTGATCTACTCGTCTAGTAGCAGTGGGAAGGATCGCGGGTTAAGTGACCTACTCAACGAGTCCATATCGGCACTTGGCGAGTAGGAGCTGGCAGCTGAAACCCTAAATCCCGGGGTTGTGCACCCTATTTAAGGGAATACAAACCTCTTTCATCTTCTTTTGCAGTCTCTTATCAAACTCTAATACATGTGTGTGTGTGTGTACATTATGTGTTTGAAGCCTTGGAAGGGGATTTTGGTGAAAAGAGCTTGGGAAGCATGTGGTTCGAAGCAAGGAGCTTGGGGGAAATCCATATCTACTCCATCTTTCATCTCTTGGGAAGGTATCAAGCTGTTATCCTCCTTCTATTTCGTTCTAGACCTCCTTGGTTGGAGATTAGGGTTCTTGGTTGGATTATAATGTCATTTTCTAGAGTATGAGCCAAGATCTGTAGTTGTAACTTTAGATCTGAACTCTCTGAGGATTAAGGGACCGTAAAGTTATTAGTTTTGGCAAGTTTGAGCCCCTCCCTATGTGTAAAACCCCATTTCAAGCATAGTTTGGGCTTTTTGAGACATTGGAGCCTTGCATGCACGTAAAGTTTGCAACTTTACATGATAAGCTGGCCTAAGGAGGTTGGATCTACAATTTTGGGTCTTGCCATGGCTTAAAAGTTGTCTGCATGATAAAATTACTGAATAAACTCAGAGGGCGCACAGTTGACTTGCCAAGTCACATGAAGATGGTCGTGAACTGGACGAGTTAGAAGAACAACTCGGCGAGTCCGATGAAGATTGCCATAAGACTCGATGAGTTGAAGAACAACTCGGCGAGTCGGATGAGTTTTAACCAGGACATGTTTGCATGTATGACCGTCGAGTTCAAGGAGGGAACTCGACCGGTGGCCTTAAGGGTTGATCGAGATTCGAAGGGACTCAACGAGTCACTCCGATGACTCGAAGAGTTGGAATGTGCTTCAGAGAACTCGACGAGTACCCATGTGTACTCGGCGAGTTAAGGTCAACATGGATTGTTGACCTTGATTGGGGACTTTGACTATGACCAGGGGTTGACTAGTGTTTTATGGAGCACCTTATAAGGTGAAGAACTTATGAGCATGTCATATTATGGTAATATGTGACAACCCGAAATTTATTCCGTCACTGTAACCCGTTTCCGTTTATAAAACCCGTTTGTAATTCAATTTTTCCGTTAACTTTTGGATTAGGTTAATTAAATTGAGACCTTTATTATGACTTCATGAGTGTCCAAACACATTAAAAACACGTGAAAACACCCTCGATATTCAATTGGAAAATTTTTAGTTGCAACCATGTCGGGTTACGACAACTTAATTGGGTATGACCATAAGCTCTGTTTAACATCAGTATTGGGTAGATTTTCACCGGGCCTCAAACTCAAACCCTATATAAGGGTGAGTGGACTTCATTTGAAGATTTTTCACTCTCACTCTCTACTCTCTATCTAGAATCCAAATCTTTATCCAAAATCACCCATTTCAAGCTCCAAATTGGTAAGTAATCCATCCTAGCTTACAGTTTAGCTTGTTTAGCATTCAAATCCATGTTTAAATCATCCAAATGTGCCAAAAACTTGTGTTTACGGCCCAGGAACAACCTTAAACCGCAAATACCCATAAATGGGGTTTTGAAGCCCCAAAACCATTCTAAATCACTTATGGTGCTTAGCCATGACTTAGGGGCTTACATGTATGTGACATCCCCAAAATCACGGCCAGAAAAGACCGACTTCATTTATGTTTTTTAAAATAATTTAAGAGTAAATCGTTTTGATTTAAAAGTGTTGCGGAATTTGTTCCCAAAACAAAACATGATAAAATAATATTTATCAAAGCATTTCATCAAGAGATGCATTTTCATTATAGAATTAAAACTCGGGGTGTCATGTTCCGATACAGACCATAAAGCATAAACGATAACATTACAAGTCATTCAACAAATATATACACATACAGACTTGTAAAAAAACAACTCGATGATTCATCCATCTTACGCCCTTGCGCCACTTCCTGTAATACAAATAAAACTAAGTGGGTCAGGCTTGGGAGCCTGGTTAGCATATAGGGTTTTCAACCCACAATAAATAAATTATATTTAATTTCACCAACCAATCACTATCCCGATTACCCATGCCCGTTATCCTCACTTTACGTCCCTAAAACAACATCTACTTCAAGGGACCTAATCTAGGATTTTCATCGGGACAGACATTACTGCTAAGGGGTTTCCTCAACAATAGATATCCTAAAGGCAACCATGAGGGGGATAGAGTACACCGGTGAACACATCGTTCACAACACCTACAGGTTATGAACCTGCTAGCGTTCCACGAGACTGTCTAGAAGGAGTATGTGGTCGTTATCCATACTCCGCTGAATAACTAGGTCAAAAACAGCAACATCGAGGCCTCTCATCTGTTTATTACACACCAACTATCTACCCATGTTCTACCCAACATATTAGTAGATAAAAATATATATTTTTATACATAGTTTAAAACCTGTATAGCATTTTCATCCAATACATATTTCACATAACAGATGAGGCATACCCACATAACACGTATTTTATAGAAAACAAATCCGATTTATTAGATTGAAGAGAGTGAATATACATTCACGTACATAACAACAAAATTATACACATAACACGTATTTCATATAAAATACTTCATAATTATGCGTTAGAAGAAAGTAACTACACACTCACTTGATCAGAAGATGATCGGACAGCACTACGGCTTGTAGAAGTAGTAATCCTCAGTAGATCTGGAAGATCTCTACAAAAATCGAACTTCTCGCGGACAGAGCTTCGGCTCGGAAATCGCACTTCTCGGGATCTTCGGGGCTTCGAAACTTGCTTCGGGGCTCGAGAATATTATCGGGGCTTCGGGGTACAAACGGCACGCAAAAAGAGGTAAAACGGGAGAGAGAATAGAGAAAAATAGCAAAAGAACTCGGCAGCCTCGCATCCTATTTATAGGAGGCTGGAGCCTCAGAGTACGCGGGGTCATAACTTCTTCGTTATAACTCGGATTTCGGCATTCTTTATATCTTCGGAAACCTTGTTTCAACTACTACAACATTATCCAAAGATATCAAGTTTATTTTATACTTAAATTTTGACGCTTATTTTTATTCTTAATTAATCAAACCAAATAATTAAGCAATTAAGCACAAAACACATAATACTCAAATAATACGCTCTTATTATTTCAAAACGGGTTACAAAGGTTAACCTAGACTATTATATCAACATTAATGATAGGCCCCGAAACACAGGCGTTACAATTCTCTCCACCTTAGAATGATTCCGTCCCCGGAATCACACATCCACAAACAAATGCGGATAGCAACCCATCATGTCACTCTCCGTCTCCTAGGTGAGATTCGGCCCATTCGTGTGTTTCCATCGGACAAGCACTAACTCAACCATCTTGCATCGCAACTTCTTAGTGATTCGGTCAACGATTGCCTCTGGTTCTTCAATCCACCTTTTGTTCTCATCGATTCTCAAGTCCGAAAGTGGAATCATGTCGGGAACTTCCCCCGTGAACTTCCTCAAATAACACACATGAAAAGTGTTATGAATTCCATTCAGTTCTTCTGGTAGTTCGAGCTTGTAAGCTTGGTTCCCAATCCTCTGAAGAACTTTAAACGGTCCAATTAACATTGGACTTAATTTTCCCCTTTTTCCAAATCTTATAAGTCCCTTCCACGGCGAGACTTTAAGCAAAACCAAATCCCCAACTTCAAAAGTCATCGGTCTTCGCTTTTTGTCAGCATAGCTCTTTTGACGATCCTGAGCTGCTAACATTCTTTCCCTAATTATTTTCAACTTTTCAGCAATTTGATGAACCATCTCCGGTCCCATAAACTGCTTTTCCCCAGCCTCAAGCCACCAAGATGGCGTATGACACTTTTGTCCATACAAAGCTTGGTAAGGTGCCATCTTAATGCTCGAGTGGAAACTATTATTGTAGGAAACTTCTACCAACGGTAAATGTTCATCCCAGTTACCTAGGAATTTCAAGGTACATACTCTTAGCATATCTTCAAGCGTTTGTATCGTTCGTTCGCTCTAGCCATTAGTCTGCGGATGGTAAACTGTACTTAAACACAACTTGGTACCCATTTCCTCTTGTAGACTTTTCCAAAACCTCGAGGTGAAACGGCTATCACGATCCGATACAATCATTAACGGAACACTGTGAAGCCTCACAATTTCCTTCACGTAAGAATTTGCAAGCTTCTCGATAGACCATTTCTCCTTGGCTGCTGTGAAATGCGCACTCTTAGTGAATCGATCAACGACCACCCAAATCATGTCGTGACCATTCTTTGTTCTGGGCAGTTTAGTGACAAAATCCATAGCAATGTCTTCCGACTTACCCATAGGAGCAGGCAATGGTTCTAAACTCCCGTACGGTTTCTGATGTTGTGTCTTAACCCTTGCACAAGTCACACACTCAGCCACATACTTTGCAACATCAAGCTTCATCGTCGGCCACCAGTAGTAGGGTTTCAGGTCCCTATACATTTTAGTGCTACCGGGATGAATCGAGTACATGGTTGTGTGAGCTTCTTCCATCAGAAGATCTCTGATTCCTCCTGTCTTAGGTATCCAAATCCGATCTTGGAACACCTTCAGTCCATGACTGTTTACACCGAACACCAACGTTTTGCCCAAACGTTCCTCCTTTCGGTCATTATTCTCAGAAGCTTCACTTTGAGCTTTCTTTATACTTTCCAAAATAGTCGAGAAAACTTCAATTCTCAACGCTCTTGCCCTTTTTCTCTCAACATTGACTTTCTGACTGAGAGCATCAACAACAACATTAGCTTTACCGGGATGGTAAAGTATCTCACAGTCGTAGTCCTTGAGTAACTCTAGCCAACGTCGATGCCTCATATTTAACTCTTTCTGATTGAAGAGATATTGGAGACTCTTATGATCAGTGAAAAGTTTGCACTTCGTGCCATAGAGGTAATGCCTCCATATCTTCAGAGTGAAAACTACCGCTGCCAACTCCAAATCATGAGTCGGGTAGTTCTTTTCATGCTCTTTCAGTTGTCGAGACGCATATGCTATCACCTTATCTCTTTGGGTCAAAACACAACTCAATCCAACACTAGACGCATCGCTATAAACAGTGAAGTCTTCAATTCCATCGGGTAGAGAATGTATCGGTGCCTCACATAGTTTCTTCTTTAGCTTCTCGAACGCTTCTTTATGCTTATCACTCTAAGCATAAGTAGCTCCCTTGTAGGTCAAAGCTTTTAATGGACTAGTGATCCAAGAAAAACCTTGGATAAACCTTCGGTAATATCCGGCTAATCCCAAAAAGCTTCGGATCTCCGTGGGACTTTTCGGTTGTTCCCACTTCATCATAGCTTCGATATTCGCTGGATCAACCATTATCCCTTCTTGGTTGACCACGAGACCCAAGAATTGGACTTCACGAATCCAAAAATCACATTTGGAGAACTTCGCATACATCTTCTCCTTCTTCAAGACTTCCAACACTTCTCGCAAGTGTCTGCCATGCTCCTCCTGGATTTTCGAGTAAATCAGAATGTCATCTATGAACACTATTACAGATTTGTCAAGGAACGGATTACAAACTTTGTTCATTAAATCCATGAATGCTGCTGGAGCATTGGTTAGTCCAAACGACATAACCAAAAACTCATAGTATCCATATCGGGTTCTGAATGCAGTCTTTTCTATATCCTGCTCTCTTACTTTCAACTGATGATCCCCTGACCTTAGGTCGATCTTCGAGAAATAGCTCGAACCTTGTAGTTGATCGAATAGGTCATCAATCCTCGGCAACAGATATCTATTCTTTATTGTTGCCTTATTCAGCTCTCGGTAATCGATGCACATTCTCATACTTCCATCTTTCTTCTTCATAAATAACACCGGAGCTCCCCAGGGTAATGAACTAGGTCTAATGAAACCTTTGTCCAATAACTCCTGAAGTTGCATCATTAATCCTTCATCTCCGTCGGTGCTAATCGATAAGGTGCTTTTGCAATTGGCGTTGTTCCTGGTAACAAGTCAATTCTGAACTCCACTTGTCTATCAAGTGGTAATCCAGGAAGATCTTCAGGAAATACTTCCGGATAATCACACACCACAGGAATACTCTACATCACCTTCTTTTCCTTCTTAGCATCAATCACGAATGCTAAATATGATGTACATCCCTTGGTCAAACACTTTCTGGCTTTCATTAGGGAAATGATTCCAGAATTCACTCAGCCTTTGTCCCCATACACCATAAACGATTCCTTCCCAGGCGGGTTCACTTTCACTATCTTCTTCTTGCACAAAATCTCGGCGTCATTGGCACTAAGCCAATCCATTCCCAAAACGATGTCGAAACCGTTACGTTCGATAGGCAATAATTCCTCGTGGAACCTATTCCCATTCAGATCGATTAAGATGTTTTTCATACGATGGCTAACAGGTACAAACTTGCGACTAGCAACTTCGACTAATAAAGCATTATCTGGTCTATCAACAAGCAAAGCTAGGTTTCTACCAAATTCATGCGATATAAAGGAGTAGTTGGCTCCAAAATCAAATAAAATTTGGGCAGCCTATTTGTTTACGAGAAAGGTACCTGAAGCGACATCAGTTTCATCTTTAGCGGCTTCCAGTGTCATCTGGAATGCTCTCGCCTTTGGCTTTGGCAGAATGTAGGGTCTAGTTGCCTCCTTCTTCTTCGGGCAGTCCCTCGACATGTGTCCCTCCTCACCACAACCATAACAAACTTTCTTAGTGAGGGTACATTCATTGGTATAGTGACCTGGCTTTCCACACTTGTAGCATGTGGCCACTATCTCACATTTTCCATGATGCTTCTTCTTACATTTGTCACACCATTTCGCTTCGCCTCCACTTCCCCTCGAACCAGACTTCGAGAACTTTTTTTTCTTATTGGACCCTGAAGTTCCATCGAACTTCCTCTTTTCACCAATTTCTATCCTTTCCAGACCCTTTTCCTTCTGCTGGGCCTGCACATTCTTAGCTGCACGAACAACCGTTTTCAGAGTAGTTGCCATCTTGACTGTCGGACCAAAGTCGGCAGGCAGTCCATTAGCAAACCTCTCAATCTTGGAAAGCTCTGTTGGCACTAGGTACGGAAATAATTTCATTTTCTCAGTGAATGTTGTAGCATAGTCGTCTATGCTCATCCTCCCCTTCTTCAAGTTTTGGAACTCATTGTTCAGATCAATCAGATCTATCTCTGAACAATACTGCACCCTTAGTCGTTCCAAGAACTCCTCCCATGACATTTTCAGGGCTTCTCCTCGTGGCATAGTATCTTCCAACAACTTGCACCAACTCAAGACTCCAGTCTTCAGTTATCTAACTGCAAAGACGGTCTTCTGTTTGTTGCTACAGTCGCAACTTTCAAAAACCATCTCCATTTCAGAGATCCAATCCATTATTTCAATAGGCTTTGAGCTCCCAAAAAGACTTGGCGTCTTGGCGCCCAAGAAGTTTTTGTACATTTGCCCATCCTTGTTGTTTCTCCTTTCCGGATCGTTCCTTCGTTCTCCTTGAGTCCCAACTTGACTCATAATGCGACTATTGTTCCCTTCCTCCGATTGCTCGGGAATCAATTCGGGTTCCTCAATAGGTATGATAGGTTCGTCCCTATTATTATGCAACATTTGTCGCATCTCCTCTCTTTGTTGGGCTAACATAGCCCGAATCATGGCTTGCACCCCAACCATCGTTATTAGTTCTGGTGCTGCTGCTACAACAGGTATTTTCTCAATCACTGGCAGTTGATTCCTGTTTTCATCCGCCTTTCCAACGCCACTCCTTGTTCTCACCATTTTTGATCTACACACTGAATAAGGTGAAATTTAGATCTTCATTCACGATAGATTTCAAATCATCCTTATCACCCCAAAACGATTACATGATAGTTCTAATATCGTATACATACGCTTAGAATCCTAAACACATAAACCTTCAGATCCTGTTGGCAACAAACCGTAGATCCGGACAAATAATATCATATATGGCAACATATAACATTTAGCACATAAAATCATTTTAGGCAACTTAGCATTCTAACTTTAAGTTTAGAAATCCTACAAATTCCTAGTTCTCTTAAACTAATGCTCTGATACCAACTGTGACATCCCCAAAATCACGACCAGAAAAGACCGATTTCATTTATGTTTTTTAAAACAATTTCAGAGTAAATCCTTTTGATTTAAAAGTGTTGTGGAATTTGTTCCCAAAACAAAACATGATAAAATAATATTTATCAAAGCATTTCATCAAGAGATGCATTTTCATTATAAAATTGAAACTCGGGGTGTCATGTTCCGATACAGACCATAAAGCATAAATGATAACATTACAAGTCATTCAACAAATATATACATATACAGACTTGTAAACAAAACAACTCGATGATTCATCCATCTTATGCCCTTACGCCACTTCCTGTAATACAAATAAAACTGAGTGGGTCAGGCTTGGGACCTGGTGAGCATATATGGTTTTCAACCCACAATAAATAAATTATATTTAATTTCACCAACCAATCACTATCCCGATTACCCATTCCCGTTATCCTCACTTTACGTCCCTAAACCAGCATCTATCTCAAGGGACCTAATCTAGGATTTTCATCGGGACGGACATTACTGCTAAGGGGTTTCCTCAACAATAGATATCCTAAAGGCAACCATGAGGGGGATAGAGTACACTGATGAACACATCGTTCACAACACCTACAGGTTATGACCCTGCTAGTGTTCCACGAGACTGTCTAGAAGGAGTCTGTGGTCGTTATCCATACTCCGCTGAATAACTAGGTCAACAACAACAACAACATCGAGGCCTCTTATCTGTTTATTACACACCAACTATCTACCCATGTTCTACCCAACATATTAGTAGATAAAAATATATATTTTTATACATAGTTGAAAACCTGTATAGCATTTTCATCCAATACATATTTCACATAACAGATGAGGCATACCCACATAACACGTATTTTATAGAAAACAAATCAGATCTATGAGATTGAAGAGAGTGAATATACATTCACGTACATAACAACAAAATTATACACATAACAAGTATTTCGTATAAAATACTTCATAATTATGCGTTAGAAGAAACTAACTACACACTCACTTGATCAGAAGATAATCGGACAGCACTACGGCTTGTAGAAGTAGTAATCCTCAGCAGATCTGGAAGATTTCTACAAAAATCGAACTTCTTCCGGACAGAGCTTCGGCTGGGAAATCGCACTTCTCGGGATCTTCGAGGCTTCGAAACTTGCTTCGGGGCTCGGGAATATTACCAGGGCTTCGGGGTAAAAACGATATGCAAAACGAGGTAAAACGGGAGAGAGAAGAGAGAAAAATATCAAAAGAACTCGGTAGCCTCGCATCCTATTTATAGGAGACTGAAGCCTCAGAGTACGCGGGGCGTACTGCTCCGAAATGTCATTGCTTACATATCCGAAGTCCTCGAGTGCGACTGTCGACATTCCTCGGTGTACGCGGGGCGTACACGAGTATGCCGGGCGTACTTCGGATGAGTCCGATGACTCGTCTTTGGATAATACCGGGATTTAATAATTAAATTTAATTATTAATTATTTAATAAACTTCGAAAATTTGTATCTTCTTCATACGAACTCCGTTTTCGACGTTATTTATACCCACGTGAAGGTGAGACTACGCTCTACAACTTTCATTTAGACTCCGTTGGCTAATTTTGAATTTATTTTTATTATTTATTTTTAATAGGCCGGGACAGAAAATTTCGTTATAAATTCATAACTTCTTCGTTTGACATCCGTTCTCGCCTAACTTTTTATCGCTTCGATACTAACAATGAGATCTTCGATTCTCGTTTAGATCACTAAGGCTAAATATCGCTCTAACGTAAATTTCTCTTTTTACGTCATTCAGCGTTGCCGGTTCTGTCGCGAAACTTCGACAGGTCATAACTTCTTCGTTATAACTCGGATTTCGGCATTCTTTATATCTTCGGAAACCTTGTTTCAACTACTACAACATTATCCAAAGATATCAAGTTTATTTTATATTTAAATTTTGAAGCTTATTTTTATTCTTAATTAATCAAACCACATAATTAAGAAATTAAGCACAAAACACATAATACTCAAATAATACACTCCTATTATTTCAAAATGGGTTACAAAGATTAACTTAGACTATTATATCAACATTAATGACAGGCCCATAATACTCAAATAATACACTCCTATTATTACAAATGGTATCAAAGTCAGGGCACGGGTCGATGTGTTCGACGAGGACGTCAAACCTTATAATGTGAGGTGAAAGTGGGTTAGATCTGATCCCACATCGGTTGGGAAGGAGAATTAAGCATTCCTTATAAGGGGTGTGGATACCTTCCCTATCACAACGCATTTTAAAGTTGTGAGGGCAGCAGATCCTATAAGAAGTCTGCAGTTAAGGGTGCTCGGGCGGGAGTAGTACCAGGATGGGTGACCCCCTGGGAAGTCCTCGTGCCGAGTGGCCCAAAACGGACAATATTGTGATACGTGACAGAGGGGATGTTACAAATGGTATCAGAGCCAGGGCACGGGTCGATGTGTTCGACGAGGACGTCAAACCCTATAATGGGGAGTGAAAGTGGGTTAGATCTGATCCCACATCGGCTGGGAAGGAGAACTAAGCATTCCTTATAAGGGGTGTGGATACCTTCCCTATCACAATGCTTTTTAAAGTCGTGAGGGAAGTCGACCGCATAAGAACTCTGCAGTTAAGCGTGCTCGGGCAGGAGTAGTACCAGGATGGGTGACCCCCTCGGAAGTCCTCGTGCTGAGTGGCCCAAAGCGGACAATATTGTGATACGTGACAGAGGGGGATGCTACAATGTACGAACTTAGAACACCAAAAAAACTTGATATTTGGGAAGTAAACATGAGTTTACGGCCCAAGATCATGCTTGGACCGTAAACCCTCCTTCATAGGCCGTAAACACCATTTAAGGTCTTAAATTACCCCTTAAACACCTCCTATGGCTTGGAATAATGTCTAGAACCAACCACCATTGCATTAGGGACCTTAAACTTGAAGGAAACCATGTCCTTAGGAGATTACGGCTGTAAATCCCCCAAGGAATGGTTCCTTGGCCGTAAAATCATCTAAAGTGGTCAAATGGTGCCCTAACTTCCTTCCATGGCTTGTATATTGGACTAGAATCATTTGTGCTTAACCTAGGACCATTAAAACACAAAAGGAAAGGGCATGTAAGACTTTACAGTTGTAAACTCCTTGTTTACAGCCGTCAACTCCTTAAAATGGTCCATTTGATGATTTAATCACTTCCATTTCCCTAGAACTGAACCTAGCCTAATTCCACAAGTGTTGTAAGACCTTTAAGCATCCAGGAACACACCACCCATGAGTTTTTGGAAATAAAATCATGAGGATATGGTCTGTGGGGCGTAATCACCCATAGGAGTTTACTCTTGAAGAGCAAACTCCATATCTAGGCCTTACACCCCCTTAGATGCAACCCGTATCACTCCTAACACTTAAATTAAAGTGTTTCCGCATCCCAGAGTGTATTATCTCAATTAATTAGTGGTTCAAAGTCTAATTAGATACAATTATGTATCTCTTCATATTACATAGGAACCTCGCGTGTATTCAAGCCTTGAACTGACACTTAGCATCCTAACCGACACATTTCTCGATTGGTGAGTTCATACCCCTACACCTTTTTCGTGTTTTTCAATGTTTTCGGGGGGGGATATAAGCAAAAGTACAAGGAAATCTTGTACTCAAAATTATTATTTCATTTGAAATGTTTCATATTACATATGCTTTTAACACTGGAAACCGTATTAACAAACCATTTAACTTGCAGAGTTACTTTTCAAACTATTTGTGAAACTCATTCTAAAATGCTATATTTCATATTTCACAAATGATTTTCCACATCATTATTGTTAAAAGCATGAACCTTAGAACTTTAAAAATGTCCTTGATAACACTCCCCCTAGATATGAGAGTGAAGGAATAATTACATTAATCATAGAACTTTACATACGTCCTTGATAACACTCCCCCTAGATACGAGAGTGAAGGACCAATAACATTAAAAACTTTAGACACATCCTTGATAAGACTCCCCTTAGATACGAGAATGAAGGACTAATAACATTAAACTTGGAACTTTAGACACGTCCTTGATATCACTCCCCTTAGATACGAGAGTGAAGGACCAATAAAACAGAATTTTCCGTATTATTATTTTTAAATTCATTAATCTTAAGATTGGAGACACGTCCTTTGTAACACTCCCCCTAGATACTAGCGTGTAGGACTACCCCTGTAACTAGAATCTTCTGGAGGGAGAACGTGACTTGAGTGTATAGATCTATACGGGATTGACTACCCCGCACCTGGCTGCTAGCTACAGTCGGACCGACTAGTCCACAGGTGACAAAAGTCATAAAACGATTCTAGCCCCGTTACGAGCCTTATGTAGTCTATTGTATGGTTATGGAACTCGCTACTTAGATTATGAAAACTTTTCGACTTACTTATTAGTTTTATATACGTGTTAAAACTATCGTACTTTTCAAGGATAACCAGGCTTTCAGAATACTTATCTTAACACTACAAGTATGGTAGATACTTGTCCACTACATTCCGAATCGATAACCAATCACAAACTTTTAAGGAAAATAAGGGTTTTTCCGAGGATAAGTTAACTATTCTTAACCAGACTGTGTAACAAATGGATAACTAAACTTTTCTTATAAGAAAATATGGGATTTTCTTGGATAACGACTTTTTCAGAAAACCAAAGGAAATTTGTTCTTTTACCAGAAACAAACCACTTATGAACTCACCAGCTTTATGATGATATTTTTAAAAAATGCTTGTATTCTCAGGTCCTCGTTAGACAAGTATCTCACAATCTTTTGGAGCAAGACGGAGCATATAGAATTCTCGTCTCTATTTTGTTATACTGTTGTACATGTAAAAATGTATTACCTTACTTTCAATCTAATGTAAATATTCTTATGTAATGTAATGGTTGTGTTTACTATGCTTACTATGTACATTGGTTGTGATACTTTACATGACGTCCTCTTCCCCGGAACGTTTCCGCCTTTGGTTTCAGGGTGCGACAGATTTGTATCAGAGCCCTTGTTTATAGTGAACTAAGTATACCGAACCTTACATGGTATATAACTATAAACACTAAGGGGCCTAAATGCTCTGAACTAATAGTATACTTTAAAATATAAGTATTTTTCAAAAGTATACAAGAATACCTAAACGCTAGAAACCGCAACCATGAGTAGAAAAAATCATAAGTAATTGGGTGTTGTATGGTGCGGTTAAACCTGGCTAGTTATGTAGTCGTGTCTAGGGTCAATATAGCATGATCAACTATATTCATTCGAGACACGGCCAACATGTTCTTGGGAGTGACTGTGGTGTGTAGAATGCCTAAAACTTACCAAATATCCAAACAACGAGTCATCGTTGCAGCAGAACATAAAATACTATGGGAGTATTTTCTAGAGCCAACTTCGTTATAGAAATCCAAGTTCAAGTGTTTCTACTCATTCATTCCGTAGCGATAAATTTGCTTGCTTTGGTAGCTTTCCTGTATATTATTGCATAGTAGAACACTCTATCTGTCATAATGAGATATCTCTTGTTCCATATCTCTTGATTCAATTTAGAGGACTTACTATCCTCTCTTTCCTGACCATTTTAGATCAAGATGCCTCCAAGGAAAAGACCCAACTCAAAGAACAACAATCCTCCTCCACCACCACCTCCCTCTCCTTTTGATCCCGCCATGTTCCAAGCAGCTGTTACTGCTGTTGTGGCTGCTGCCATGTCACAAATGAACCCTGGTGGTTCAGGTGAGCCAAGAGGTGGTACTCAGCCCCAAAACCTGGAAGGTAGTCAGGGACACCAGATGGAGTGTTCCTACAAAGACTTTATGAACGCAAAACCCACACCGTTCAATGGAACTGGAGGTGTCATTGCCCTAACTCGATGGTTCGAGAAAATCGAATCTATTTTCGAAATTTGTGCCTGTTCAAAATCTGATAAGGTGAAGTTTGTTGCCTGCGCTTTCACCGATAAAGCCCTGACTTGGTGGAATGGCCGAGTCAAATCCTTAACCCTGTCTGTAGCCAATGCTATGGGATCGGAGAACATGAATGGGCTTCTGCTTGCTGAATACTGCCCACGTGGCGAAATGCAGAAGCTGGAGCACGAACTCTTGAACCTAAAGATGAAGGGTTCCGATATCGCCGCTTACACTTCCATATTTGATGACTTCGTGCTTCTCTGTCCGGGAATGGTTACCCCAGAAAGTAAAAAGATTGAAAGATTCATCTGGGGGTTGACCTAGCCAACCAAGGGTAATGTGTTGGCTGCGAAGCTAGACACCTACGATAGCGCCAAATGCCTAGCGCAAACTCTGATTGACCATGGTGATGATATCGAGGAAGTGACCACCACTCCTGAACCGGCTAAAGGGAGTAGTGAAAAAAAGAAGAAATCCTTAAGCAAACGGAAGAGTCAGAGTTCGCAAGGATCTTCCAAGAAGCAGCACACTGTGGCAGTCCACACTGCTACTACCCCCGTTACTGTTTCTGTCGCTGCTTCTACAGCTCGAGCACCTACCAGTAGGTATGCTGGTACCCTCCCTAGGTGCAACAAGTGCAACTATCATCATCTCACTTCCAACCCATGCCGGGAGGTGCTTTGCAACAACTATGGCAAAAAGGGCCACACTGCGACAAACTGCAAAACACCAACCCAATCAACCAATCAAGCTTCTGGAGCAGGTGTCGGTCAGGCCTGCTACGGTTGTGGTGAAGTCGGGCATTTCAAGCGAAACTGCCCCAAGGTAGAAACAACTGGAAACACTGGGGGAGTGCTAACTATGGGACAAGATGAGGCAATCACCGATCCCACCGTTGTCTCGGGTACGTTCCTTCTCGACAACTCTTATGCTACTATCCTTATCGATTAAGGTGCTAAAAGAAGTTTTGTGAGCCATTCATTAAAACATCTTCTTAAACATAATCCCCAACCATTAACCGAAACATTAACCATCGAGATGGCTAACGGTGAGAAAGAGAACGCTAACGATATATTTATAGGCTGCACCTTTACCCTGAATGATCATTCTGTTCTCATTGACCTAATGCCAGTTTCCATAAAGAGCTTTGATGTTATCATTGGCATGGATTGGTTGAGTCCCAATCATGCTGATATCCTTTGTTATGAAAAAGCCATCCGTCTCAATCTCCCCTATGTCCAGACTCTCATGATCTACGGAGATAAACTTCGTTCCAATCTTCGCATCATTTCATGCATCAAAGCTCAAAAGCTCCTGCGAAAGGAGTGTTACGCATTCCTAGCTCATGTAATCAACGATGAACAAGAAGTTAAAGACCTTGAGAGCATCCCCGAAGTCTGCAAATTTCCTAATGCCTTTCCCGAAGAGCTCCCGGGAATTCCTCCCGAACGCCAAGTCGAGTTTCGCATCGACCTAATTCCAGGAGCAAATCCTGTAGCCAAATCTCCATATCGCTTAGCTCCAGCAGAAATGTAGGAGTTATCCAGTCAGCTCAATGAGATACTCGACAAAGGGTTCATCGGACCGAGTTCCTTGCCCTGGGGAGCCCTAATATTATTTGTGAAGAAGAAAGATGGATCCTTTCGGATGTGTATAGACTACCGCGAATTGAACAAACTGACCATCAAAAACTGTTATCCTCTTCCTCGAATAGACGACCTTTTCGATCAACTTCAGGGAGCTAGCTACTTCATGAAGATAGACCTTAGATTAGGGTACCATCAACTTCGTGTTCATGAGAATGATGTTTCCAAGACAACATTCAGGATTTGATATGGTCACTACGAGTTCATAGTGACGCTCTTCGGTCTAACCAACGCACCGTAGTGTTCATGGATCTGATGAACCGGGTGTGTCGCCCCTTTCTAGACAAGTTTGTCATCGTGTTCATTGATGACATACTTGTCTATTCCAGAAGCGAAGAAGATCACAAACAACATTTGAGGTTAGTGTCGGAAACTCTTAGAATGGAGAAGCTATACGCGGAATTCTCCAAATTCGAATTTTGGATTCGAAAGGTAACTTTCCTTGGTCACGTGGTAAGCGAGGAGGGTATAAACATGGATCCGTCCAAAATCAAGGCGATAGAGAATTGGTCGGCACCGATGACACCCACAGAAATCCGTCAATTCTTGGGTCTCGCCGGCTACTATCGTAGATTCATTTAGAATTTTTCCAGAATCACCATACCCCTAACCACTCTGACACAGAAAGGTGTACCCTTTTGTTGGAGTGAAAAGGAAGACCCTGCATTCCAAACATTGAAGCGAGCCTTGTGTAGCGCACCTATCCTGTCCTTGCCCGAAGGGACAGAAGATTTCGTTATCTATTACGATGCATCAAATCAAGGCTTAGGCAGTGTGCCTATGCAGAGACGAAAAGTTATTGCTTATGCCTTGAGACAACTGAAGGCACACGAAGTTAACTACACGACTCACGACCTAGAGTTAGGAGTAATGGTATTCACACTGAATATTTGGAGACATTATCTCTACGGAACTAAGTGGACGATCTTCACCGACCATAAAATCCTACAGCACATCTTTAATCAGAAGGACTTAAATATGAGGCAACGACGATGGGTAGAACTGCTCAATGATTATGAGTGCGAAATCCGCTACCATCCTAGCAAGGCCAATGCCCTTAGCCGAAAGGAGAGTTCAAGCCGCAAAGTGAAGACACTAACAATGACCATGCATTCCCACTTATCCGCACAGATCCGAGAATCCTAGTTGGAAGCCTTAAAACCAGAGAACGTGTTGAATGAAGCCTTGAGGGGAATGGATAAGAAACTTGAGATCAGAGGTGACGGAGTCTACTATTTCATGGATCGAATCTGGACCACAAAGTTCGGAGGTTTCAGGGAAGTTGTCATGAACGAAGCTGACAAGACCAGATACTCTGTTCACCTAGGTTCGGATAAGATGTACTTGGATCTTAAGAAACAATACTGCTAGCCAAACATAAAAGCCGAAATCGCTACCTTTGTGGGCAAGTGTCTGACTTGTGCCAAGGTAAATGTCGAATATCAGAAGCCCTCGGGTCTGCTCCAACAGCCCAAGATACCTGAGTGGAAATGGGAGATTATCACCATGGATTTCATCACCAAGTTACCCAGATCTGTGAGTGGGGTACGATACCATTTGGGTAATTGTCGATCGTTTGAAAAAATCCGCTCATTTCCTTCCGATTAAAGAATCATTCAAGATGGAAAGACTTACACGAACCTACATCCAAGCGATAGTCCGATTGCACGGTGTGCCTGTGTCCATTATCTCCGATCGAGATAGCAGGTTTACCTCAAGGTTTTGGCAATCCCTTTAGAAAGCTCTTGGAACTAAGTTGGATATGAGTACAACTTATCATCCTCAGACTGACGGGCAGAGCGAGAGAACTACCCTGGCCCTGGAAGACATGTTGAGAGCATGTGTCCTCGATTTCGGAAAGTCGTGGGACACCCGTTTACCCTTGATCGAATTCTCGTATAACAACAGCTACCAATCCAGCATCAAGGCTGCCCGTTTCGAAGCCCTCTACAGTCACAAGTGTAGATCCCCTCTGTGTTGGGCGAGGTATGGGACACGCAGCTAGCTAACGGTTGAGTTCCCGACAGTGCTCTCACTTGTCCTGAAATCATCCACGAAACCACTGAAAAGATCATCCAGATCCGCGAACAGCAGAAAGCTTCACGAGACAGACAGAAGAGTTACTCGACGAAAACCCTTGGAATTCCAGATTGGAGACCATGTCCTGTAGAAGGTCTTGTCCTGGAAAGGTATGATACGCTTTGGAAAGCGCGGAAAACTTAACTCGAGGTACATAGGACCTTTCGAGATCCTCGCTAGGATCGGTCCTGTAGCCTAGAAACTCCGACTACCTCAAGAACTTAGCAACATCCATCCTGTCTTCCACGTCTCTAATCTTAAAAGGTGTCTATCCGATGAAACCCTTGTGATCACTCTTGATGAGATCGAGATCAACGAAAACCTGAACTTTGTGGAAGTACCAATCGAAATCATGGATCGAGAGATCAAATGTACGAATCAAAGCCGCATCTTGATAGTGAAGGTTCGCTGGAATGCCAAGCGGGGACCCGAATTCATTTTGGGAGTGTGAAGACTCGATGAAACAGAAATATTCGCATCTCTTTCCAAATCCATGATTTGTATCTTAACTCTAAATTTCGGGACGAAATTCCCTCTAACGGGGGGATAATGTGACAACCTGAAATTTATTCCGTGATTGTAACCCGTTTCCGTTAATAAAACTCGTTTGTAATTAAAATTTTCTGTTAACTTTTGGATTACGTTAATTAAATTGATACCTTTATTATGACTTCATGAGTGTCTAAACACGTTAAAAACACGTGCAAACACCCGCAATATTCAATTGGAAAATTTTTAGTTACAACCACGTCCGGTTACGACAACTTAATTAGGTACAACCATAAGCTCCGTTTAACGTCAGTATCGGGTAGATTTTCACCGGGTCTCAAACTCAAACACTATATAAGGGTGAGTGGACTTCATTTGAAGCTTTTTCACTCTCTCTCTACTCTCTCTCTACAATCCAAATCTTGATCCAAAATCACCCATTTCAAGCTCTAAATTGGTAAGTAATCCATCCTAGCTTATAGTTTAGTTTGTTTAGCATTCAAATCCGTGTTTAAATCATCCAAATGTACCAACAACTTGTGTTTATGGCCCAGGAGCAACCCCAAACTGCAAACACCCATAAATGGGGTTTTGAAGTCCTAAAACCCTTCCAAATCACATATGGTGCTTAGCTATGACTTAGGGGCTTACATGTACGAACTTAGAACACCAAAAAAACTTGATATTTAGGGAGTAAACATGAGTTTACGTCCCAAGATCATGCTTGGACCGTAAACCCTCCTTCATAGGCCGTAAACACCATTTAAGGTGTTAAATTGCCCCTTAAACACCTCCTATGGCTTGGAATAATGTCTAGAACCAACCACCATTGCATTAGGGACCTTAAACTTGAAGGAAACCATGTTCTTAGGAGATTATGGCTGTAAACCCCCCAATGAATGGTTCCTTGGCCATAAACTCCTCTAAAGTGGTCAAATGGTGGCCTAACTTCCTTCCATGGCTTGTACATTGGACTAAAATAATTTGTGTCTAACCTAGGACCATCAAAACACAAAAGAAAAGGGAATGTAAGAGTTTACGGCTGTAAACTCCATAAAATGGTCCATTTGATGATTTAATCACTTCCATTACCCTAGAACTGAACCTAGCCTAATTCCACAAGTGTTGTAAGACCTTTAAGCATCCAAGAACACACCACCAATGAGTTTACGACCGTAAACTCTTGGGGATATGGTCTATGGGCCGTAATCTCCCCTAGGAGTTTACTCTTGAAGAGAAAACTCCATATCTAGGCTTTACACCCCCTTAGATGCAAACCATATCACTCCTAACAATTGAATTAAAGTGTTTCCGCGTCTCAGAGTGTATTATCTCAATTAATTAGTGGTTCAAAGTCTAATTAGATACAAATATGTATCTATTCATATTACATAGGAACCTCGCGTGTATTCAAGCCCTGAATGACACTTAGCATCCTAACCGACACATTTCTCGACTGGTGAGTTCATACCCCTACACCTTTTTCCGTGTTTTTCAATGTTTTCAGGGGGGAATACAAGCAAAAGTACAAGGAAATCTTGTACTCAAAATTATTATTTCATTCGAAATGTTTCATATTGCATATGGTTTTAACACTAGAAACCGTATTAACAAACCATTTAACTTGTAGAGTTACTTTTCAAACTATTTGTGAAACTCATTCTAAAATGCTATATTTCATATTTCACAAATGAATTTCCACATCATTATTGTTAAAAGCATGAACCTTAGAACTTTAAAAATGTCCTTGATAACACTCCCCCTAGATATGAGAGTGAAGGAATAATTACATTAATCATAGAACTTTACATACGTCCTTGATAACGCTCCCCCTAGATACGAGAGTGAAGGACCACTAACATTAAAACTTTAGACACGTCCTTGATAACACTCCCCTTAGATACGAGAGTGAAGGAATAATAACATTAAACTTAGAACTTTAGACACGTCCTTGATATCACTCTCCCTAGATACGAGAGTGAAGGACCAATAAAAAAAAATTTTCCGCACTATTATTTTTAAATTCATTAATCTTAATATTGGAGACACATTCTTAGTAACACTCACCCTAGATACGAGAGTGTAGGACTACCCATGTAACCAGAATCTCCTGTAGGGCGAACGTGACTTGAGTGTAAAGATCTATACTGGATTGACTACCCTGCACTTGGGTGCTAGCTACAGTCGGACCGGCTGGTCCATAGGTGACAAAAGTCATAAAACGATACTGGCCCCGTTACGCGCCTTATCTAGTCTATTGTATGGTTATGGAACTCGCAACTTAGATTATGAAAACTTTTCTACTTACTTATTAGTTTTATATACGTGTTAAAACTAATATACTTTTCAAGGATAACCAAGCTTTCAGAATACTTATCTTAACACTACAAGTATGGTAGATACTTATATACTTCATTCCAAATCGATAACCAATCACAAACTTTTAAGGAAAATAAGGGTTTTTCCTGGGATAAGTTAACTATTCTTAACCAGATTGTGTAACAAATAGATAACTAAACTTTTATTATAAGAAAATATGGGATTTTCTTGGATAACAACTTTTTCAGAAAACCAAAGGAAATTTGTTGTTTTACCAGAAACGAACTGCTTATGAACTCAACAACTTTATACTGATATTTTTAAAAACTGCTTGTATTCTAAGGTCCTTGTTAGACACATATCCCGCAATCCTTTGGAGCAAGACGGAGCATATAGAAGTCCCATCTCTATTTTGTTATACTAATGTACATGTAAAACTGTATTACCTTTCTTTCAAACAAATGTAAATATTCTTATGTAATGTAATGGTTGTGTTTACTATGCTTACTATGTACATTGGTTGTGATACTTTACATGATGTCCTCCGCCCTGGAATGTTTCCGCTTTGGTTTCTGGGTGCGACATAATAGGTGGTGGAGTCTTTGACAAGTGATTGGGGAGCTTTGATTATTTACCGAGTTGACATCTACGAGGTGAGGTATCCTCATTATACTATGGGGTCTAAGGCACCAAGGCTGTCCCATTGGATTTGATATCCCAATATTTGTTGATATGACAAGTTGAGTCAGTAATGTATGCCAGTTGATATGCTAGTCGGGTAGATTTGTAGGACTGCCTGTGACATTGATTGATTATATGTATGTGTATTTATCATTACATGTCGACATGTTATGTGGGGTGGGTTGAGGTTGTACTGCTTCCTGCAGTAGCCAACAAACCCGAGAGTATTCCAGATATAAGCTGTGGGCCCGGTAGGCATTCCAGACTCATAGTGAGGACTCGGGAGCATTCCAGATACGAGCTGAGGGCCCAATAGGCATTCCAGACTCATACTGAGGGCTAGATGGCATTCCAAATACGAGATGAGGGCACGGTAGTCATTCCAGACTCGTACTGAGGGCCCAGGGGGTAATCCAGCTTGTAAAGTTGTGGGCCCAGTGCATGTTTTTTTGTTTTATTGATATGATATCCTAATGATGATATTTCTATGTGGACTGTATCGGTATCGGTATTTGGGGGTAACTCACTAAGCTTTCAGGCTTACAGTTTCAGTTTATTGTTTCAGTTACATCAGAGGATCGCGGCAAGACGAAGGCGTGATCGTACTGCTCCTCCTATTATATTTATGTTTCTGGGAAAAACTCTGGTAACCATCATTTTGAAAACAAAGTTGTAATGTTTTGATGAACTTGACATGTATAAAAAGTTTAAATTGGTTTGAAATTTTTGGGTGTTAAAAGTTGGTATCAGAGCCATGGTTTGAGTGAATTCGAGGAACATTCGTGTGAATCCAGTTTCAAATCAAGGTAAGATTTTCAAAATGGTTTTCAAAATAATTAAATGAGGATGAGAAGTGTACAATCAGTCAGAGCTAGTATGTAGACCCCAAAATACCACACAGTTATTTGATTATGTGATATGTTAGAATAGCATGCTAGTACTAGGCTAAGGATCTTCAGGAATCGCATGGTAAAATTGCCTAACTACATGATGCCTGCTAGCCTAGGGTTTCTCGTATATGAAATTGATATCATTACTATAGTTGTCTAGTGTAGGCATCACAGTTATACATAACTAAGATCTTATAGCCTGAGAATGTTTGATTTGGCCTTATGTTCTGTTCTTGTTTGATTGGGAGCTTAGGGTCAGATTGAATATTCGAAAGTCTATAGGGTGCAACGTTATGTATGGCTAGCATACACTAGTGTTGCATGCTTGGTGGAAGTTTCACGGATGGATAGCTTGTTTAGGAGGTGTCTACCGACTTCGAGGCACTTAGCCTTCTTTTAGGGGTGAATTTTGAGTGCTCGATGTGATTATGTGTGTTGTTAGGGATTTATGATGATACTTGGGACAAATATGGGTAGGTGTGGAAGGTAGTATGGGCTCGTATGAGTTATCTTGTTTGGGAGGTGTCTACCGAAAGCACAGGACCCATATGCGTAACAAGGAAGTCACAAACCCTAGGGTTTTATCAGGGGTTGGTCCCCAGTTATTTGTATGAGTTATCTGATGCCTTGTGTTATGTTTCAGAATGGTGGTGACCATGCGCTTTGTGACTGCATCCGATTCGGGATCAGGATCAGGATTAGGAAAGGGCGGACAGGGGGAGCTGACAGCACCCAAGATGATCGACCAGATGAGGCCATATGAGATGGATGACAAGATACGAGCGATCCTTCACGATGAGGTTGCTGCATTGTTCCGGGCTGAGTTTCCGGAGATGTTTGGGTCGATTAAGACCGCCATGGTGGAGTATTTTGATGAGCGCTATGCAACCCTCACAAAGACAGCCACTGCAACAGCTGCATCAGCTGTATCTACGGCAGGGGGAGGAGTTGGTAGGGGTTTTCAGTACCGGGACTTCGACAACACGAAGCCCCCTACTTTTGATGGGACACAGGATCCCATCATGGCTATGAGATGGATTTCAGATGTGGAAGGGTGTTTCCTTGCCTGCTCGTGTCCTACTGACCAAAAGGTCAAGTGTGCTATGATCCTGCCTAGGTCCGGAGCCAAGGACTGGTGGAGACTTGCAAATGGGGCCTACACTGATAATCAGAGAGTTGATGTTACTTGGAAGCAGTACAAGGATATCTTCCATGCTCGTTACATTCCGTGAGTCGAGCATGAATGTTTGGTACATGAGTTTCTAAGTTTGAGGTAGGATGGAGAGTCGGTGATGGAGATCACTGAGCGGGCGATGTTCTACCCAGAGTTTGCTTCCGAGCGGGTGATGTCACCGACCTGAAACTTCAACTCAGATTGGTGTCGGTCGAAATAGCTCTTATGTTGACTTTGAGCAGTCTAAAACCTCTTTCTGATCTGTTGAATCATCTATGTAGTCTGTAGAACCACCTCGGTCTGACCCATGACCCTGTAACCAACCTCACCCCAATAGACTAGGGTATGAGACCTCCACCCATAAAACATCTCAAAAGGCAGTGTTACACCCGAAATTCAGAAGGCTAATTAAGGAAAGAAAAATCTTCAATTAACAGGCCAAATCTTCGAGTTCAAGGGTGCGAGCTCAACGTGTTTGAATAATTGGGCACGATGGAATTTAAAGACCAATCGAGGAGTTTGAAAGGACCAACTCAACAAGTTGGACAGGATTTGGGAAACCCTGGATCTTGGATTTTGCACCCTATTTAAACACCTTATGCTTATGGGTTTGGCCATATCTCTAGCCTCCACTGTCTTAACCCTAGACCTAGAAACCCTAATTCTATTGTGAGTGGTTGTGATCCATTTTGAATGTTCTTGTGGGTGTTTGAAGCTCTTGGAAGGAAGGAAAGTTTGAAGGAACAAGGAAGACTTGCTAGATCCAGAAACTTCACTCCATTTTTGTTACTTTCTAATAATCAAGTCTCAAACTTGCCTAACAGTTGATTAGATCTCATTTTTAGCACCTTTTACTTGTTTTTGGTCCAAAGGAGATGAGTATTGAGGATTTGGACATCCCAAGTGGAGAACACTTCAGATATAGGGTCTTGAGGGGCTTTTATGGCATAAAGGTGCCAACTTTGTGTCCCTAGAAGCCCCATGCAATATCTATGCTCTTCTTTTGACCTTTCAAGCTCCAAATGGTCATGCATGTGGACAAAGTTGAAGACTTTACGTGCGCTTCTAGTCTCTGGAGTACATATCTATGTTCTGATGCCCTATTTTGATGTTTTGAGGACTTTTGGATTTAGATTTAAGCCTTTTTGGAGTTAGGGTTTAATGTTAATCTCTTTTTAGAAGGATATTAATAGGTAAAGTTGGAAACTTTACACTTCTAGAGGTATTTCCATTTTGGATCTGAAGTATGGGGTTTAGATTCGAAGAAAAATGGCTTAATGAGTTAAGAAGGGGTTAACAGACTAAGGAAATCGACGAGTTTATATAATAACTCAATGAGTTTCATAGAAGTGTTGCAATTAAATTTAAATAGAAGAACTTGATTAGTTTGGGGAAAACTCAACGAGTTGATGCGAGATATCGTAATTGTGCAATTTACGGGAACTCAACTAGTTGAAGGAATGACTCGACGGGTTGAGTCAACTCGGAGCATTGACATTGAGTTTTACTTTGACCTTAACTTGACTTTGACTAAGGTATGGGAGGATTATGAAGTATGGATTGGATTCATAAGGGTTGCGCCATGCAGGATTGATGGGTTTTATGGATTTTATGGTTTTTGGCCTGGGCCTTAATTATGAGTCTTGTTGGACTAGGGGTGAAACGGTCATTTAACCCCAAGTGAGCATTATGGATTACAGTGTGGAACCTAATGGTTAATTAGGTGATATTTTTCATGGATAACTCGGGGATTCGGTAGGACTACAACTAAGGATTTTTGTAGTGAGATTCAGCGTATGAGGTGAGTCTCATTACTGTTTGTATGGGTCGAAGGCACCAATGCCGACCTATTTGGTTTATGTATAGTAGGAAGACCTGGGGTTAGCCATAGGCATTATGTATGAAAGACCAGGAGGCGACTCCTGGCACACTGTATGCTAATTAGCTAAGTAGAGTAGTAAGTATGCTAGTTATCTTTGTGATGCTTGCAAGGAGGACCAGGAGGTGGCTCTCGGTACTTGTCTGTAAGATCCAAGTGTGGCCTTGGGCTTGACAAGAAAGGCCATATTGCAGGTGGCATAACAACAAGACTATGTATCAACACATAGCATCTTTATTGATTCTGAATGATATGTATGGCTCATGGTTATGTGTAACAGTATGTGATATATGTGCTTATATGCTAGACAGTATCCGATTGAAAGAAACTGAAAGGGTAGGCTAGCACCCAAATATGCTAGGCAGTATATTGATTTTTACAGAATGTGGTATTTGGAGAACTCACTAAGATTTGTGCTTACTGTTTTCAGTTTTGGTTGTAGGTATCTCTAGTTTTTAGATAAAGGAGCTCGGGACGGTTACAATGGATCCACCTATGTTTTCCGCAATATGTGATTTGTGGGAATGAACTTTGATAAATGTGTTATTTGAAATGATTTTCAATGTGTGAACCAAGTTACAAATATGTTTTAGTTATATTAAATGAAAATTTTACCCTGAAATTTTGGGATGTTACAAGTTGGTATCAGAGCCATGGATTTCCTAATTATATGTGCCTTCAAATTGCATGCTAGTACAGTTTCTTGATTAGAGGATAAAATGGTTTGATTGGAGTATGTTGGTTAGATTTTCCATTGTCCGAATGATTCTTGCTTTGTGCTTTGTGGGACTCTTAGCAATGTGAGTTAGCTACTAAGTGAATATGCTAAGTCACATGTGACACCAGTTGGATAATCTCAGAGTGATTGACTTGACCCTATTGCACAACTCCCGTCAGAGTCCAACCGTTCTAGGGATGAGTCTTTTACTCTAAGGATTATCTGATATTTGTTGCATGTGGTTATATTCATGAGGTAGCTAGTTGACATTAATCGGAATCCTTCAGCAGCTGAGGACTGGGTGGGTTCGGGAACCTAGGAAAGCTTAGGATATGCTGTAGTGGGTTGGTGGTATGGTTCAGTGAGTACTCGCATAATCGTTTGAAGAAATGACTGAGAGGATTCAGGAGGATTGCTGAGGAAAATATGGATAGGTGTGGAAGGTAGTATTGGGCCTATACAACTAAAAGCACATGATCCATACTCGAATCGGTGAGAGTCTTGGAGAATCTAAGAAGCTTATGAGAGGTGGATTCTTGTATATGTTCTAATTTTTGGATTGACTGTATTTCAGTTTGGAGATGAGCTATCAGGGAGATGGTTCAGGTTCGAGTTCCGGCTTAGGTGCAGGTGCTAAGCCAATTAGCGAGTAGTTGTGGAAGTTCATTTCATCATAGATCTCTCGTTGTATTTCAGAGATAGTGGGCGAGCGCTTGGGCGCATTCCATGCAGAGTTTATGGCCATCATTGGAGCTCATACACCGACTTTCCAGGATTTATGTGCTTGTGGAGCTCATGTGTTACATGGGAAGATAGACCCTATTGTTACTTGGAGCTGGTTAGCAGATATGGCTAACGCTTTCAGGACGATTTTCTGCACTGAGGAGGTGAAGGTCAGATATGATTCTTGCCTGTTGAAGGATCGGTTACATGATTGGTAGGAGGAGATCGCTAGTTTGTTGGGTGATGATGTGGCCGATTCTATGTCATGGGGTGACTTCTCGACTAGGTTCCAAGCTAAGTTTGCATCGGTGATTGAGGTGTAACAGTTAGCACAAGAGTTTCTGGATCTCTGCCAGACTACTGAGATTGTGGCAGAGATCATTGCCAAGTTCTGGGAGAGGGCTTTATTCGTATAACAATATGTAGAAGACGAGGAGATGAAAAATATAAGGTATCATGATATGTTGTGGGATGACATTAGGAAATTCTTGAGTATTTCAGGGTGCGAGACCCTAAATGATATGATCTTTAGAGCCCGAGAGCGAGAGATTAATTTGGAGCATATTGAGAAGAGAAGGTCGGATCACGTGCATACTTTAGAGGGTCCTGCGAAGAGACCCATGACTTCTAACCAACATTCGAGATGCCAATAGGACTAGAGTTAGTGTATCACGTACGGGAAGCTGCACGATGGGGCTTATCATTCCAGGGGTCTAGGTTGCTACAAGTGTGGTTGGGTTCGCCACGTTAGCATGGACTGTCCTTAGGGAGCAAGTCTCTTATGCTTTACCTATGATCGGGTGGGCCACAAGATGGTCGACTGTCCGATGTTGAGGGGAGGAGAAGTGAGCGCACCTGCTTTGGCTTCTTTGAGGATCATCGATGGACGAGATAGTAGGAAAGGAGCCCCAGCAGAGAGGAGTTGAGCTCTACAGCTATGTGTCTTTTACCTTATTTCATGTTATTTATATTTGTGTTTATGGTTGTTAGAATATTGCATTAGTTTGGGTAAGCATATATTTGGTTTATTTTTCTGCTTGTGTTTGGTTTATGTTCTCAAGAAATGTCATATGCCAATTGCATATCATGAATCATTAGTGGTTTGTTTAAGGTTGTATCCGTTTTGCTAGCTTGGGGTGTTCAGGATTATCTCGAATTATAATTGATCTCTGTTCAGGGGCATTACGTGGAAGGTATGATGGTCAGGTTTCAATAGGATTATTATCAATCTCGTCAAGATTTGGAGGATTCAATCATTGTGCTCAAATTGACTCTTGGGGTCGCTAAGGGAAGTGGTGTATTACCGAGGTTTTTCACTTAGCATTTGTTAACTGGGTTTCAAGATCTGAGTACGTTATCATTTCATGGCATCTGCAGTTGTCAGTATTGTTCAGATTTAGAAAGTGTTCATCTAGTCTTCAGAGCTTGTATGGTATTTTAAGTTCGGGTTGTAAGGGATCGTTAGCATTAGTAAGCACCGGTTTTCAGTAGATCAATCATTGGAAGGTAGGAAGGATCGAAAATCCTTCCACTTCTAGTATGCCATGGAGACTTAGTTGGATGGATGTGGGGGAGAACCATTCAGATACGCGGAACAGAAGCCAGTGTGAAAGTGGGATGAGCTCGTACCTCCATCAGGAGAGGAATTGTGGCCCAAGTGGCTGCCTAAATGGAGGATAGTGTAAACGGGAAGTCCAGGAAACTCCCAGTCTTTGGGATCACATCTGATTGATGTGTAGCATACTATGGGGAACCAGGTTGAGGATACCAGTCAGGGCATGCGTTTATTGTGGGATGTTAGACCTTGTGCGTGATCGACTTTGGGTGTGTTCAGATTGGCAATCAGCGGTAAGACCATGGTTAGTGGTTGAGTTAGCATGGAAGGTGTTGTAAGACTGTGGGATAGACGTAGCACTCACTAGCAGCGAAATAGCATGGCGAATGTGGTAAGAATCTAGGGTGGCACATAGAATTAGTCATCAGACAATGTAGAAGTGTTGTAAGACAACAGGGTGGCCCTTAGCATTCACTAGTTCGAAGGTAGTGTAGAAGTATTTTAAGACTTCGGTATAGCCCGTAGCATTCACTAGTTGGCAGATAGAGTACATGTGTTGTAAGACTGCGGGGGTGGCACGTAACATTTACTAGTATTCAGATAGTATGTGAGTGTTGTAAGTCTGTGAGGTGGCTCGTAGCATTCACTTAGATGATTTAGGTCAGGGTGGGTCAGCCACACAAATGTGAGTAGGCCACAATATGATCAGATTTGTGAAACGGTAGGTCGTTGGAGACCAGGTGTGATGTAAGACTACAATGGTTCTGGTAATATTCACTTTTCATATTAGATTCGATGGAGAGAGGCAATCAGACTGTTATGATCAGGATGATCAGAAGGAATAATGGAGCCATGAGTGGCAACATGGTTAGGATGGGTTTAGATAGCTGAAGTACTCTTCAAAAGTTGTGGGGAGCAAATGTGAGGTTGCTATCTGACTCATCAATCGGGTAGGATTACGATATTCCAGATAGCGACAATCATTCAGGATTTTGCGTAGATTCGCTTGTAGATAGGAAGGGGCTAAGTCACTTGCAGTTGGATTAAAAAATATCAGAGTAATTGATTTGACCTTGTTGCGCAACTCTCGTTTTAGTTTAACTGTTTCTGGGATAAATCTTCTATTCGGAGGATTATTTGAGCATCCTGTTGAGTTAAGTGTTCTTTAGCGATATATGGTCATTGACCTTGTTTCCATTGAGATGCAATATAGTTGGGGATTAGAAGCATTTTGTGTGGTGTGAGACTCTATGAGGATGGCTTGGTGGTAGTTTAGTGTGAAGTGTCTAACAAGGAGTAAGATCACCGAGACTTAGGTTTCGGATTTTAGGTAAGTCGGGTCGGTTTCTATTCGAGAGTTGGAGGATTCGTTCTTCATCAGGTTCGGGGAACTATTCCGAGGAGGGTTCCACCAGATTGGGGTAGATCATTGTTGGAAATGTTATGATTGATCGGCAATTCATCGAACATGTGGCAAAAACTGGTTTTAGCATGGGCGAACTATCGGAAAATCAGGTGATTATAGATATTAGGTATCAGAAGGTAGATGTGGCTTGCAAGGATTGAAGTTTTGGGTGTTATTTCAAAGATAGGTGTCTTGGTTGCCTTAGGAAAGCCATTGATTGCGTGGGGGCGATGGTAGTACCCTCAAGATGGCGAGTGTTAGTAGTCGTCGAAAGAATCAGTTGGTTCATGGCAATTAGTGGTAGCCGCGGGCATGACACATGAGCTATAGCCAGGGTAGGTGACTGAAGTAGACTTCGAGGACGAAGTCTAGTATAAGTGGGCAAGACTTGTAACACTCACAATTCAGAAGGCTAATTAAGGAAATAAAATCTTCAACTAAGAGTCCAACTCGTTGAGTTCAAGGATAAGAACTCGATGTGTTAGAATAAGTGGGTACGTGGGAATTTAAAGACCAACACAATGAGTAGGGGAGGACCAACTCGAACAGTTAGACAAGGTTTGGGAAAACGTAGATCCGGTATTTTGCACCCTATTTAAACACCTTATGCTTTTGGGTTTCGCCTTATTTGTAACCTCCACAGTCCTAAACCTGTACCTCGAAACCCTAATGCTATTGTGAGTGATTGTGAGCCATTTTGAGTGTTCTTGTGGGTATTTGAAGCTCTTGGAAGGAAGGAAAGTTTGAAGGAACAAGGAAGACTTGCTAGATCCAGAAATTTTACACTATTTTCATCACTTTTTGGTAATCACGTCCCAAACTTGCGTAATAGTTGATTAGATCTTCTTCTTAGAACCTTTTTCTTGTTTTGGTCCATAGGAGATTAGTATTGAGGAGTTAGACGTCCCAAGTGGTGAACACTTTAGATCTAGGGTCTTGAGGGGCTTTCATGGCATAAACATGCCAACTTTGTGGCCCTAGAATCCCCATGGAACATCTAAGCTCTTGTTTTGAATTGTCAAGCTCCAAATGGTCATGCATATGGATAAAGTTTAAGAATTTACGTATCCTTCTAATCCATGGAGTCCAGATCTATGTTATTATGCCCTATCTTGAAGTTTTGAGGGCTTTTGGATATGAATTATAGGGTTCAGTTGTGAAGAATAATTGCTTAATGAGTTAAGAAGGGGTTAACAGACTAAGGTATTTGACGAGTTCATAGAGGAACTCGATGAGTTGACTCGAAGTGTCCTGAATCTATTGAAATAGAAGAACTCATCGAGTTTAGGGAAAACTCGGTGAGTTGATGTGAGATATCGTGATTATGCTATTTAAGGGAAATCAACAAGTTGAAGGAATGACTTGACGAGTTGAGTCAACTTGGAGTGTTGACTTTGACTTTGACCTTGACTTGAATTTGACCAAGGTTGAACTGTGACATCCCCATTTTCATGGCCAGAAAAGACCGATTTTGTTTATGCTTTATAAAAATCAGAGTACCTCTTTTTAATTAAAATGTGTAGAATTTGTTCCCAGTAAAACATGATAAATACGATATCAGGGCATTTCCGAAAAAAAGTATTTTTTATTCGTTTTAAAATATTTGGGATGTCATCGTCAATATAGAAACATAAGCATAAACAAAACTTACATTCATTATCACTAGTTATTTATATCTCTTTAATCTCTCAGTGTAATGTGACTTCATATCAACACCCGCGATATAAATAAACTGAGTCGGTTAGGTTGGGAAACCTGGTGAGTACATAGGGTTTTCAACCCACAGTAAATAAGTTTATTAACTTTATCAAACCAAAAACACCCAATTACTCATTATTGTTATCCTCACTTTACGTCACTAAAACATCTAACACAAGGGACCTAGTCTAAGGACTTCCATCAGGGTGACAACACATGCTTCGGGGGTTCCTCAGCAATTCATGTCAAATAAGGCAACTATGTGGGGGATGGAGTATTGCTGGTAAGCACACAGTTCAAATAAATACCTACAGGTTGCGAGCCTGCTAGCTTTCCAATGGACTGTCTAGAATAATTCGTGGTCGTCATCTATACTCCGCTAGATGATTGGATCATCATAACATCTATATCGAGGCCTCTCATTATTTTATTTGGTCACACAGCAAGTATTACATCTACCCATGTTTTACCCAACACGTTTTGTAGATATAAAAAACATATAGAATTTAAATCATTTAAAACGTGTATAAAAATATTTCACCCAATATAGACAAAAAATATTCAGACAATATGCACACATAGCACATAATTTATATCAAAATACTTCATATGTATGTGTAAGATGAAAGAGACCATGCACTCACTTGATAAGGTGGTGAATCCGAACTCAGACAACGCTTCGCTTCTTAAAAAAAATAATTTCCTTTCACGAAACCTAGTATTATTACCACCAGAGTTTATTCTATTATTCACCGAGACTAATTAATAGTCTAGCTATTATTACTATTTTATAAGCATTAAACAATACTTATATAACCGATAATAATATCACAAGTACTTATTTTAACTTCCTAATAACGTTACTATAATTAAATAAAAGTTATATTAAAAATAGCGTAGGCGTAGCTCACTTACAGTGGGTTTTATAGAAAACTGGGATTTGGTTTGGAGTAGCATTCCCAAGCCGAAAAGCTCTTCTTCTCGGAGCCGTCGAGCACTCCGGGGATTCCGCATCGTGCTAGGGAGGTTCCCTAAGCTTTTCGGGGGGTTTCAGGGCTAGAGAGAGGTTCTAGAGAGAGAGTAAAGAGAAGAAAGAATGGGAAAGGTATGAAGAAAATGAGGGGGAGAAAGGTTCTATTTATAAGGTGAAAAATGGCTGAACTTGGTGCCACATGTCACTATCTAGTGGCAAGACATGGGGAGAAAGCAATGGCCAAGATTGTGCCACATCACCCATTTTCGCATAGCACACTTCTGACTTCTAAAATCCATAAATTTCACATACGACCTCCATTTTTGACGTCCTTTATTTCCACACGTAGGTAAAAGTAAGATCTACAACTTTCATTTTGACTCCGTCGGCTAATTTTCGACCGATCTTAAATTTATATGTACAAGGAGATTATACTGTTAAATGTCCGTGTAAAATTCATAACTTCTACAGACTGACTCCGTTTTCACCTGTCTTTTTACCGCTGAATTCCTATTAATGAGATATTCAACTTTCATTTAGGTCGCGTAGCCCAAAAACCTCTGGAACTAAAATTCGAGTTTCGGCCGGTGCACTACTATGGCAAATGTTAGAAAATTCATAACTTCCTCATACGAAGTCAGATTGGGGCGTTCTTTTTATGGACGCTCTCAGTTTAACATATTCTACGATTATTTTTAGATTAGTAAGGCTAAAAAGTCCTCTATCGTAAATTCACTATTTACATCTCCCGATGTCGTGCCGATTTTGCCGAAAAACTTCGACGGGCCATAACTTCTTCGTTATAACTCGGAGTTCAACATTCTTTATTTGTACAGAACCCAGAGACGTACTCTACAACTTGGTTAATATTATTTATTCTAAATAATATCTTGGCAAAAAGTCATTTTTGACCCCTATTTTCTCTAAATTGACTAGCTCGGATCTACAGGCGTTATAAATATCTCCCCCTTCGGATGATTACGCCCCGAAATCATCAATGAAACAGGGCTCACATGATCACTCCATACATTTTCTCTTCATCCTAAGTAATAACAGTAACTTTGATGTTTGTTCGAACGAATATCTAACTTTAAGACTTCCTGATTGTAGGTGGTTCTCGATCTTGCACTTGCTACCTATTTCACGTTAGACTCCAAATTATGACCTACAAGTCACAATCTTGATCCTTACTGGAGACTACTTCTTCTTCTTAACAAACTTAAGATAAATTATTTTATTACTAAAATGGACCGATGTGTAATATTCTAATGACTTATCATCGTATGTTCCCACGCTTAGACTCAGGTCTCTTAGAGTCTTCTAGAACAGACTATGCATTTCTTCATGTTCTAATCACATCTTAAAAGGTAGCATTTCTAGTTACAAGCAACTATCCCAATACCTCTATCGATCTCTTTAATTATCTTTTATTTCAATCTTCCAACTTAAGTAAGATGCTACATCAAACTTGGTTCTCTGAATCATGTAACATACTTATCGTAGTCGGAATCAATTCGATATGACCACTAGGGTCGGAATAACAATCATCCTCTTAGTCATTACCGAAATGATGGTAACGGCATATTTTAATAAAACGGTATCAATTACTAGCTTCTTGGTAAGCTTGTGACTTTCCGTGATACAAGCATGAGTCTTGTGCTTCCGGTAGTATAGGGCTCTACTACCATTCACACCTGCTCATACTCGTACCAAGTATTTTCTCGCAGTTCACCTAAGTCACCATACAATAAAATCACATAACAACTTGACACATTAGATAACAAAACGAAGGTTTTATTATTATTCCTTGAAACGATTACATAGGTGTTCAAGTTTAACCTATACTATGCGTCTATTAGGCTATACCACGTGGTACTATATACACGACTACTTCATAGATCCTCATTCGTGATCCCTTTAATTTCCATCTTCTTCGCCAAGGATCATATGGAACGCTCTTGCAATCGGTTTCAGTGGAATGTTTGTATTACCACCTCTTTCTTCTTCGGCTAATCCTTAGCAACGTGCCCTTCTTCACGGCATTCATAACACACGTTTTTGCTAGAGGTGTACTCGTTGGCGCAATGTCCGGTCTTCCCCACTAGTAGCAAGTCACTTCCTCGCTACATTTCCCAAAGTGCTTCTTCTTGCACATCTCGCACCATTTCACTTTGTTTCCTCCTCCGCTAAACTCCTTTGAACAAGATTTGATCTTCTTATTAGGCCTTGTAAAACCCTCAAACTTCCTTTTTTCGCCAACCTCAATCTTGTTGGCAGCTCTTCCCTTAATCATATCCTTCACTGACTTGGCAGCCCATATAGCTGCCTCCAGAGTAGGTGCCTGACGCACTGGCACCGCGTACTCCCATGGAAGTCCCTTTGCGTACTTGTCGATTTTTGTTAACTCATCTGGAACAAGACCTAAGGTGAACTCCATCTTCTCTTTGAAGTTGTTGGTGTATTCAACAATTGACATGCATCCTTTCTTCAAGGTCAGGAATTGGTTTTATAGCTCGAGCAGGTTTTTGGCTGAGCAGTACTTGCGTTTGAACTTCACCAAAAACTTTGCCCATGTCAGTTTTAGGGGATCATTGGGGCTCAAAGTTTTCCCTAGGGTATTCCACTAGCACACAACACCTCCTTGGAATTTACGTACTGCAAAGGTGGCATGTAACTTGCCTCTGCAACCACACGTCATGAAAGCTAACACCATCTCCAAGATCCAATCCATGGCTCCAACCAGATCTTCCTTTCTAGTGAAAGTCGATGGCTTGCAAGTCAAAAAATCCTTGTACTTGCAACCATTCCTCTCAACTACGTCATACTGGTTGTTTTGTCGTACTATTGGTGGGTTGGATTGACCAACGGTCCCACTGCAATTCCCTCCTTCTGACTGCCCGTCGTTCAATTCGGCATTGTAGGTTCGTCCTTATTTTCATGCAACATTTTCCTCAACTCTTCCCATTGTTCAGCCAACATAGCCCGTATCATGGCTTGTACTTTGGCCATTGTAATTGGATCGAGAGGATTTACTACAATAGTTATTTGTTCAATCATGGGTGGTTGATTCCTGTTCCCATTTTTATTCCTGCTCCACTATGGGTTCTTTCCATTTCGATCTATATACCAAATCAGACGTTCAGTGTGCAATGATGATAATTAATATAGGAAAGATTTTATTTACGATCGACGTGTAATTCTTCCTATTTCTCTGAAAAGTTATATGCTGGTTCTAATACCGTAATTAAACGTTTAGAAATCTGAACACATAAAGTTTCTAGATCCGGTAAGCAACAGTCCATAGATCCGATCATACAATTCATATCATAAATAGTTTAGCACATAAAATGTGACAACCCGAATTTTTCAATTGTATAATTTCTACAGTCTAACACTTCATTGAAAGTCAAATTCATTTATGCTATTATTTAGCACAATTTAGAGTCTATTTGAGCATTCCGAGCCTTGTACACTTAAGGAATAAGTGTTAGAAAGCAACTGTTAAAGCCCCAACACAAAATTCATGCCTTAAACTCCATGAGATGGAGTTTATGGCCGTAAACATGGAGTTTACGGCCGTAAACTCATTCAGGCCATGAACTCCCACCTATAAAGGTGAGTCTTGATCATTTCTAACCCTTTCTCACATTTCCAACCTTAAGAACACCAAGTTTTCTCTCAACTATCATCACACATTTCGTCAAAATCCGCCAAAAACATAAGCCTTCCTTCCTAGATTCATTCATACAACACTTAATCTAGTGTTTATACATAATTTCATCCATGAATTCTTGTTTTTTCTTATATCTTCAGGTGTTATTCAAGAACACCAAGAACACACACTAGTGTTCTTGGGTCCAAAACACTCTTACAAGCTTCCTATAATTAAGTATACTCTTCCTAGCTATTTATTTGCTTAGTGTGCTTATAAATCCATGGAATGATCACCAAAAACCCCAAGAACATGAGTTTACGGTTTGGGGATCTCCTAAAACCGTAAACACCCCCAAAGGGTGTTTTTATGCCCCTAAACACCATCTAATGCATGGACAAGGGGCTAGGAACTTGCATACATAATCTACAAACCACAAAACACAAAAAGAATGAAGTGGCCAAGAGTTTACGGCCGTGAACTCAAGGGTTTACTACCGTAAACTCCCATGGAGTGTTCCAAAGGCCGCAAACTCCATAGGGATGGCATTTCGAGCACTAACCACTTCCTAAGCCTTTGATTCAACCCTAGAGCACTTCCTTGTGAAGCATGAGGCCTTAAAGCACATAAATACACCATTCCCATGAGTTTAAGGCCGTAAACTCATGTGGGAAATGCTCCATGAACCGTAAACACCCCTAAGGACCACCATTTGAGGAGTAAACTCCAATATGAGGCCATACTCTCCTTAGATACAACCCTTAGCACTCGTAGCACTTGAATCAAAGTGTGTTCATTCATTAGAGAGTCTTTACTTACTTAATTAGTGATTAATTAACTAAATTAGATATATTTATGTATCACTATATGTTACATAGGATCCGAGTGTGTGTTCAAGTCCTCACTTGACACGTAGCATCCTACTTGGCTCTTCCATCAAATCCACTCACTACAGGTGAGTTCATACCCCTTAATCAACCTTTTAATTGTTTTTAAATGCTTTTATTGGGGGGGGGATACAAGTTGAGTCAAACAAGTTATAGTATCAATCGCATTTGACTTATAAGTTGCAACCAAAAAGGATTTTCTATATTTTTAACTGCTTTTCCAACCAAACAACTTTAAATGTTTATCAAATTCATTTTCATGTTAAATTGTTATAAAACTATTCCCAGACTCTTTTAAAACTTCTTTTGTTCCTAAACCATATCTACACCAATATATTTTAATAAGTAAGATTTGAAGGACTAAGAACTGATAGCTCACCTTACTTCCTTTTCTTGTTTGATTGTGGACTTAGGGTATATTGTTATCGGTCTGACCTTCGTTGATTTCTTAGGTATATATCATATATATTTGGGATAGATATAATAGTCCTCGCTTCAACTCATTACCTTTATATATCAAAGATATGAAATCAATATTTCTATTTAAGTATAATAGGTATAGTTAAGAATTACTACTCATTTCTACTATTACCTTGATACCTACTAGAATCGGTACAGTTGTGAGTGAATAAATGAGAAATACTATACAAAGAGAATACTATATACTATACAATAGAACACTTGAAACATTATAACAGAAGATACATTATATAATATACTAGAGAATATACTGTAATTAGAATGTGACATACTACTTCCCGATACGACACTTCATAGTGGTATCACCGTGTAACCAGAGTCTCTTGGAGGGAGAGCAGACATTGTGTGTATAGATCTATACGGGACAGACACTCCCACATCCCGACTGCTATCTATAGTCCGAGCCGCCTAGGCCCAAGGGTGACAGAATGTCACTATTCCACATTTGACTCGGAGGGTCATTAATTATTCGATCGTCAATCAGCATGGTTACATACGCGTTCACATTCAGACCTTAATTAATACATTAAGAATTAAAGGCTACACAGATTTCCCCAAGGTGCATCTTACACATAATGCTACCTGGAGTCTGCATTTTTATTAAACCAGTTGTATCACTGCTGGGAGTAAAACATTATTTTCCCATTTACTTTATATAAATGAAGTCTAAAACTATATTTTCGTACTGATAGTTTCACTGGGAAATCTTTTGCTTTTTCAAGTGGTCAAACATATAAACAACCGGGTCTTGGTAGAAGACTACTTTTAGTGGAAAAAGTGGGATTTTCGAGGAGACACACTAGTTCCAAACATTTATATAAATTTTTATACTATATGGTTGTAAAGATTTCTATACAAGCAATAACACTAAATACTTATGAACTCACCAGCTTTATGCTGATACTCGCTTTCAAAATAACTTGTATTCTCAAGTCATCAGTAGACAGGTACAGATGCAACTTTTGTGAAGATGGAGCACATACAAGACCCATCTTTTATTTTGATTATACTTTTGGTGTCGTACAAACTGTATAGAACACACTTGTATTACAAATTATTATATTAATGCAATGGATGTTGTTGCTTGTCTTTACTATTATGCATTGTTATGATATTGTACATGACGTCCTCCAGCCCAGAACGTTTCAGTTGTTCTCGGTTTTGGGGTGTGACATAAAAGCATGTTAGGCATTTTCCCTAAATTAGCTAGTGCTTGTGTCTATTCAGGTGCTTTACCTAAATTTTATTAGACACACTCCTCACAAGCCTTGCTTAGCATTCTAAGTTTAAGTCTAGAAATAAATCCATATTCCTAGTACGCTTAAACTAATGCTCTGATACCAACTGTGACATCCCCATTTTCACGGCCAGAAAATACCGATTTTGTTTATGCTTTATAAAAATCAAAGTACCTCTTTTTAATAAAAATGTGTGGAATTTGTTCCCAGTAAAACATGATAAATACGAGAGAAGGGGATTTCCGAAGAAAAGTATTTTTATTCATTTAAAATATTTGGGATGTCATCGTCAATGCAGAAACATAAGCATAAATAGAACTTACATTCAATATCACTAGTGATTTATATCTCCTTAATATCTCAGTGTAATGTGACTTTTATTGGATAAGGTGTCTAAGTCCACAAGTATTTCTGGTACGTACTTGACCCGACCCGACATGGTCCATTTGGGTTGCATGGCACCATACATTGGATAAACTAAATGAGAGAAATAAAACTTATGGTTTATTAATATATTATAAGTTTTGATATTATTAATATATTATTTAATTAGTTTGATCGATAATTATTTATAATTAATCACGTGATCAAAAGATAACTGATTAAATATATGGGTTTATTATGTAAATCATCCATAACTTATATAGTGGGCTAAGAGGCTCCATGGATTATCAAGTTGGGTTCCACCCATAGGATGCTCCATGGGTTTAATCCATGGATTATGGAAATGAAGAGTCATGTTACATTAGGATTTTACCTAATGCAACACACTATATAAACAATGTGACATCTCCCAACATCGGCTATGCATGTGTACTTGAGGGCTACAACTGATTTTTGAGTGTTATACTTTCTCTCCAAGTTTACTCCATAGCATTTGGTGTTGTGTGAAGCATTTGAGGCATAACACTTGGGGTTCTAGGCTCACAAGGTTTCAAGGAATCAAAATCAACAACAAGGTATGTTATTGTATCTATCATTTAAGTTAAAATGTTCCCCATGTATGCTAGATAGGATCATGAACCTTGGAAATGAATTTCGCATGAATCCTAGAAAAACATAGATCCAAAGTTTATTAGGGTTGCATGTACACTTAGGAAGTGTTAGAATGCTCAAAACCCATCATTGGTATCAGAGCCTAGGCTTGTTTTTTTTGTTATTTGTGCAAAAATGTGTTAAAAATTGAAACTGGTTGCTATCTTAGCAGTGGACTCGCCAAGTCCATGGGGGGACTCTATGACTCCAAGTGAAAATTCATCCTACTCATCGAGTAGGTTTATGCACTCGACGAGTAAGAGGCCCTGACAGCAGATTTTCGACTTTTTTTTGCCGGAAATGGACTAGAAATATTACCCTACACTGTTTTGGTGTTTTAAATCTTGTTTTAGGTGGTGTAATGTTCATGCTAATCCATTTACAATGGCAATTATAAAAAAATTACAAGTTTTATGAGTAATTTATGATTCTTGAAATGTTCATATTCATGTTCTTGAACTTATGAAGATTAGCTGATCATAGGAATTGTTTGTAACCTACTTGGTAGTTTAATTCATGATCACTATGTATTTTAATGTATTCCATAACTTGTCCTCAAGTTATGGAAAACCAAAGGTCACACATTAATAAAAACCATTAAAAGAACACAAGGGTTATAAAAATGAAGATTCTTCATTTTTAATACTTAATCAATTCATAAGTTATAAGAAATGAAATGTTTTGAAAGTTTACAAAACTTTCCCTCAAGTATTTGAACAAGTAAAGTCATGATTAAAACTTTAGTTCCAACCCTTCAAATTTTCAAAGTAAAAGTTCAACCCTTATACTTTATAATATTATAAGTTAATAATATATATATATATATATATATATATATATATATATATATATATATATATATATATATATCTTTGTGTGTGCGTATAAGATCAAGTCGTCTTACCGCAAGTACACCTCATTCACGAAGCCGATCTATAAGGGGGGTATAAGGTTGTCGCCTATAAAATGGCAACTTAATGGGTGTCCAATCTCACCCACCGCTTCCTTGATTGGTGGAGGGTCGTTAGCCGAACGGGTAGGAGAAGGACTTATAAATTTTCATTAAAAGTATAATAATAATTATAAATTAACCAAATGTTTTAATTAAATTCACACTCTTAGTTACTTTAGGAAAATGTGAATAAGGTTCTAATACATGAAATTACATTTTACACTTTGTTTAAGTCGTTAGTGGAGCGTGTGTGGTTAACCGACACACTAACTTGAACATAAAAAGGTAGGTAAAGGGTGAATTAAATTTTATTATAGGTCGGTGGAGCACGTGTGGTTAACCGACACATCGATTGAGTAATAAACATTGAGGGTACCAAGTGGTTTGCATGGTTACTTCAAACCTCGTTTTGTGATCCTCGGTATCCCAGTCATAAAACTTGGAGGGCACACTCGAGATTGAAACATGCCTCTGAAAAGTTCATTGAATCTCAAAAGAATCTAGTAATTGCTAAGTACCATATTAAAAAAATTAATATATTAATATTTCGTTTTTGGTGGAGATTGGTGAATACTCATTCACCTATCTTTCAAATGTGTTATTACTAAGATTACGTCATACCTCTTCTAAGTATAATATATTGTGATTGGGTCCTAGCCTTAATATTACATTTGGGTGTTTTATTAAGGAGTATATTTATATCTAAACTAATCTTGTCTTTTTTCTTGCTCAAATGTCTTCAAACAATGCTGCTTCTGGCTCTAATCGTAATGGCTCCTTTACCCTTATGAACTTGAGTGGGAATGTGACTTTTAATGGATCCAACTTCAATGAATGGATCAGAAACATCAGGATGATTACCCGCTACGAGGACAAGGAATATCTCCTCGATAAGGAGCTTAAAGAGATTGATGAGACCACTGCAACTCCCCAGGAGATCGTTGACTTCTGGGCACATTAAAGGCATCCCACCAAAGTGGCATGCATCATGATAGCCACCATGACAATAGAACTCCAAAAGTCCTATGAGGACTTCTACCCTTTTGAAATGCACCAAGACTTGATGGAAAGATACCATCAATGTGCCCGACAAGAGAGGTATGAAATCCTCTCCTCCATGATAACAACCCGAATAAAGGATGGTCAACCCATCACGAGTGACATGCAGAAAATGCAAAGATTTGTGGACCGTCTACTGAAGCTTAATGTTAACTTCCCCGAGAAGCTTACAATAAATATCATTTTGCACTCCTTACCCTCGTGTTATGATTAATTTCGCATGACATATTACATGAATAAGGAAGAGGTCACACTCAGCAGATTTCAAGGACTCCTAAAGACCGCAGAAAGTGGTCTTAAGGGTAAGTCGGTTGTTACTCCTACTCCTATCAACTCCGCCCTTGTCTTGGCAATCGGGAAAAGGAAGGGTAAGAAGAGGAAGAGTCTCTCGAAGGGTACCAAGGGTAAGACCCTTGAAGGCTCCTCTTCAAATGGAACCAAGAAAGATTTCATCACTCCTTCTGCTAACCCAAAAGAGGCTGAATGCTTCTATTTCCATGAAAAGGCACATTTTAAGAGAAACTGCCCAAAGTACGAGCAAGATGTGAAGGATGGGAAAGTTAAATCCAACAATGTAGGTATTTACACTATCTTATCTGATAACTCACCCTATTCTAAATCTTGGGTCCTTGATACCGGTTGTGGTATTCATATTTGTTCTGGTTTGCAGGGACTAAGAAGAAGTGAGAATGTGCAACATGGAAGAATAAACTTGATCATGGGGAATAGGAAAGCTTTACCTGTTACCAAGATTGGAGTTTATACTTTATCGCTAAGTAGTGGGTTTAGTTTAGATTTGAATAAATGTTGTTACTCGCCAGAAATGGCAAGAAATATTATTTCCTTTCATGCATTGTATAAACAAGGCTTTACCTTTTCATTTGATAATGAAGTTGGTTCGATTAATGCTTTCTTTAATAATGTTCTTTATTTTAAAGCATTACCTTGTGATGGTGTATATGAAATTGTATATATGTTGTACATAACTTAGAAAATAATGTATTGTGTATTGATTCTGTTAATGATAAGTACTTGGATAAAGCTTCATTATGGCATTGTCGTCTTGGACATATAAGCAAGAAACGCATAGGCCAACTCTAAAAGGATGGAGTCTTGGAATCATTTGACCTAAATTCAGATGATAGTTGCGAATCATGCTTACTTGGAAAAATGACAAAGTCTCCCTTCACTGGTTCTTGTGAGAGGGGTGAAGGTTTGTTGGATCTCGTACACACGGATATTTGTCGACCTTTCAAACATGCCACAAGGGAAGCTCATCGTTATTATATAACTTTTATAGTTGATTAAAGTAGATATGGATATGTCTACTTAAGCAAGCATTAGTCAGATACACCTGTTATTGAGGCACAGCAGCTTGCTAGGGAGTTCCAGGATCTCCAGCAGACGACAGAGACGGTGGCAGAGATTAACGCCAAGTTCAGGGAGAGGGCTCTTCTCGTTCCTCAGTACGCAGCAGATAAGGAGATGAAGAAGGCTCGTTTCCATGAGATGTTGATGAGTGATATCATATAGTTTGTGAGTCATTCCAGCTGTAAAACGTTGGATGACATGATTGTGAGGGCTCGTGAGAGGGAGATCGATTTATAGGTGGAGAGGAAGAGTAAGCCAGAGGTGGTATCTGGCACGGGGAGTTCAGGCAAAAAGCCCAAGGTATCTGATCACAGACCTTGGGGACAGTAGATCCATAGTGGGTGTGGAAAGTGTGGGAGGTTGCACGTTGGAGTGTGCAAGGCAGGGAGTTCCGGTTGCTACAAGTGCGGTCGAACTTGGCACATGAGCAAGGATATCACCGCTACTACCACTATGACTCCCACCCCAACACCTGATCTAATTTGCTTCCATTGCAATCATATGGGACACAAGAAGTCCTAGTGTCCGAGTTTAGCATCAGTAGGACCGGTGGTGGCACCCGCTCCTGCTACCCTGAGGATTACAGACGGCCGAAAGGGTCAGGCTGAGACACCAGTGGCGAAGACCAGAGCATTCCAATTGACAGCCGAGGAGGCTCGAACGACTCTCGATGTGGTTACGGGTATGTATCTTCTCCATCATCCCTTTATTATTATTGTCTATTGCTTATGGTTATGTGTTTTTCTATAGGATCGTTCCTAGGGAACGACATCTCAGCTTTAGTATTGTTTGATTCGGGGGCTACCCGATAATTTGTGTGGCTCGTGCTTAGTAAGTGATTTAGAAGAGCTCTGGGGGAGCTGGATTGCCCACTTGATGTGGAAATAGCTGATGACAGGACCATCAGGGTCGCAAGAGTTCATAGAGGATGTACACTACAGTTATTTGATGAGTAGTTCTTAGTAGACTTGGTTCCTATTCCCCTGCGAGGGAATAAATTTATAGTAGGTATGGATTAGTTGAGCCCCGATGGGGCACTGATTGATTGCGAGCTATAGTTAGTGAGGGTTCGCACACGTAGTGGTGGAGAGTTAGTGATTCAGGGCGAGAGGCCACAACGCGGACCGATTCTTTGCTCTATGGCGAGAGCGAGGCGCTATTTTTACCAGGGTTGTGTGGGGTACGTCGCCTATGTTATGGATGCCTGGGAGAAGGGTAAGGCAACAGTTGGCGATGTATCAGTGGTACGAGAGTACCCATATGTATTTCCAAAGGTTTTTCCTGGAATACCTCCTGAGAGACAGGTTGAGTTTAGGATTGACCTGGTACCTGGTGCGGCTCCGATAGCCAAGGAACAGTATCGGTTGGCTCCTCCAGAGATACAGGAGTTGTCTACGCAACTGCAGGAGCTGCTAGACAAGGGTTTTATCAGACCGAGCAGTTCTCCCTACGGAGCCCCGATCCTGTTTTTGAGAAAGAAGGACGGGTCGCACCGCATGTGTATAGATTACCAGGAGTTGAATAAGGTAACGGTTCAGTGAAGAATCGTTACCCACTTCTGAGGATAGATGATTTATTTGACCAGCTTGAGGGGGGCCTCTTGGTTTTCCAAGATTGATCTATGATCCGGATATCACCGGATGTTGGTCAGGGATGAGGATGTTTAGAAGACCGCTTTTAGGACCCGCTATGGTCATTATGAGTTCGTGGTGATGCCGTTTGGGCTCACCAATGCTCCATCCGCGTTCATGCATCTCATTAACCGTGTATGCAGACCAATGCTAGATCGGTCCGTGATAGTATCCATCGACGGCATCTTGGTTTATTCCAAGACTCGGGAGCAGCACGAGGAGCACCTGAGAGAGGTGCTAGAGACACTGATAAGGGAGAAACATTTCACGAAGTTTTCCATGTGTGAGTTCTAATTGTGCGAGGTTCAATTCCTTTGACACCTCGTCAACCAGAAGGGTATACTTGTAGATCCGGTGCAGTGGGAGGTCTCGAGGTCTCTATCTGAGATTCAGAGCTTCCTTGGTCTAGCAGGGTATTATAGGAGATTCATTCAGGATTTTTCCAAGATAGCAATACCACTCACTCGATTGACTAAGAAGTCAGTGGCGTTTCAATGTGGTCCTGAGCAGTAGTTAGCATTTGAGACGTTCATGCAGTGATTGTAGTCTACTGCGAGGCACTGATTCTTACCCTGCCAGAGGGAGTAGATGACTTTGTAGTCTATTGTGATGCCTCGATCATAGGTATGGGAGCAGTGTTGATGCAACGAGGGCATGTGATAGCTTATGCCTCTAGACAGTTGAAGCCTCACGAGGCTAACTATCCGACACATGATTTAGAGTTGGGGGCAATGGTGTTCACCGTCAAGATTTGGTGATATTACCTCTATGGGGTCCAGTGACATCCCTATTTTTATGGCCAAAAAAGACCGATTTTATTTATTCTTTGTAAAAAAATCAGAGTACTTCTTTTCATGAAAATAATATATTTATCATGTTTAGTCATCAAACAATTAACCCAATTACTCATCCCCATTATCCACTTTATTCCTAAGTACCCTCCCTAAGGATTTATCCTAAGGTTCATCTCCTACATCATATTTTACCTCTCATCTCCTTACATCGCATCTCCTTTTATGTTTGTTCCTAAAGACTTTCCCTTAGGATCATCGCCTACATCGCCTAGACAATATTGACTCAGAGATTACCCCCTCAATACGTGCCCACCAAGGGTTAGGGTATCATCGCATGAATACGTAGTTACAACATTGCCTGAACTCGTAATTCATAGTAAGGGGGTTAGACTATCATCGCATGAATATGTAGTTACAACATCGCCTGAACTCGTAATTCATCACCTACAAGTTATGAGCCTGCTGGTGTTTCCACGAGGTTGTCTATAATAGTCCGTGGTCGCCATCTATACTCTGGTAGATGACTACATCTCCAAATTTTCGGACAAGGTTGTAGTATCCTACATCACCGATTCATCATCACGTATCTATCCCCACCTAATTATCATCACCTTCCTATCATCACCTATCTCTAATTATTTTATTTGATCACACACCAACTATTTCATCTACCCATGTTTTACCCCAACATATTTGTAGATATAAAATAAATATACAGTTTAAATCATTTAAAACATGTATAAATCTTTCATTAAGCAAAGACAAGAAGTATTCAGATAATATGGACACATAGCACGTAATTTATGTAAAATACTTCATATCTATGTGTAAGATGAACGTAACTATGCACTCACTTGAAAGGTGGTGACTCGGCACTCGGACAACACTTCGTTACTCTTAAAACAACTTCCTCGACAAAACCTAGTATTATTACCACTAGGGTTTAGTTTAATATTCACCGAGACTACTTAATAGTCTAGCTATTATTACTATTATATAAGCGTTAAACAACACTTAATATAACTCATAATAATAGCCCAAGTAATTATTTTAAGATCCTAATAATGTTACTATAATTAATTAGAAGCTATATTAAAAAAAAGCGTAGGCGTAACTCACTTACAACGGGTTTTTCGCAAAATCGGGCTTCGCTGGAGCAGCGTTCCCAAGCCGAAAGGCTCTTTTCTCGGAGCCGTCAGGCGCTCCAGGGCTTCCACCTCATGCTAGGGAGTTACCCTAGCCTTTAGGGGGTTAAGGAGGCTTAGAGAGAGAATTTAGAGAGAGAAAGAAGTGGGGAAAGGTGTGGGAAATGGAGGAACCCGACACCTCTATTTATAGGCTAAATTCCTGATGGACTCGCCGAGTAGGAGGACCTACTCGCTGAGTTGGGGTATGTGGCAGCCTTCTGGTGGTGCCACGTGTCCAATTCTGGTGGTGCCACGTCACCCCTATCGCGTATCAGCCTTCAAACTTAGAAAAATCATAAATCTCGCAGATGAGCTCCGTTTTCAACGTTCTTTTTTCCACGTGTAGGTAAAATCAAGATCTACAACTTTCATTTAGACTCTGTTGGCTAATTTTCGACCGATCTCAAATTTAACAGTATGAGGCGTTTAGACTATCAAATGACCGCGAATAATTCTTAACTTCTTCATACGGAATCCGTTTTCATCTATCTTTCTACCGTTGAGTTCCTATTAATGAAATCTGCAACTCTCATTTAGGTCGTGTAAGCCAAAAACTGCTCGAACTAAAATTCAAGTTTCGGGTCGTGCACCGCTGAGCCAAATCTTAGAAAATTCATAACTTCCTCATATGAAGACAGATTTGGGCATTCTTTCTTTGTATGTTCTCGGTTAAACATATACTACAACTTTTGTTTAGATTTCTAAGGCTAAAAGTCGCTCCATCATAAATTTACTATTTACACTTCCCGGTGGCGTGTCGGTTTTGCCGTGAAACTTCGACGAGCCATAACTTCTTCGTTATAACTCGAATTTCGGCGTTCTTTATATGTACGGAAACCTTGAGACATATTCTAAAACTTGTTGAAGAGTTTTTATTATAAATAATATTTTTCCAAAAAGTCATTTTCGACACTTATTGCCTCTAAATTGACTAGCCCGAATCTGCGGGTGTTACAGGTCCGTTGTACCATTTACACGTATCACAAGAGTCTGAGGTACCTTATGGGTTAGCCGAATCTGAACATGAGGCAGCATCGATGGTTGGACGTGGTAAAGGATTGCGACTGTGAGATCCTTTACCATCTGTGCAAGGCTAACGTAGTGGCCGATGCTATGAGTCGCAAGGCAGTGGCGACCCCCATCAGAGTTATATGTCTGAGGATGACAGTGCTTACTCCATTGCTGGAGCAGAAAAAGAGGCACAAGTTGAAGGATGAGAGGAAAAATTTTGAGAGAATCATGGGCCGAGTAGCTTCCTTCGATTATGACAGTCAAGGAGTGTTGACCCTGCATGGTAGGGTCTGGGTACCGTATTGGGGCGGGGTATGGTAGGTGTTTATGGACGAGACCCATAAGTCTTGATTCTCCATCCACCTGGGGGAGACGAAGATGTATAGAGATCATTGACCCAATTACTGGTGGCCTTGTATGAAGCAGGATGTAGCGTGGTATGTAGAGAGATGCCTGACCTGCAGGAAGGTCAAGGTAGAGCACCTCATGCCCCATGGCAAGATCTAGCCGATGGTTATTCCCGTGTTGAAATGGGAGGTTATCACCATTGATTTCATTACTAAGCTTCCTAGGACCATACATGGAGTTGATTCGATTTGGGTCATCGTGGATCGGTTGACCAAGACTGCACATTTTATACTGATCCAGGAGAGCATCTTGGCTGAGACTTTAGCCGATATTTATGTGCGAGAGGTAGATGCACATTATGGAGTGTATGTTTCGGTGGTGTCAGACCGAGATGTTCGGTTCACTTCCAAGTTTTATAAACGGTTTCATGACGATATGGGTACTCGTCTTCATTTCAGCACCGCTTTCCACCCTCATACGGACGGGCAGAGCGAGAGGACGAGTCAGACTCTTGAAGAGATGTTACGGGCATGTGTCCTAGATTTCGGTGGCAGTTCGGATACGTATCTTCCATTAGCAAAATTTTTGTATAACAACAGTTACCACGCTAGTATTGACCGTCCTTCCTTTGAGATGCTTTATGGGAGGAGTTTTAGGACCCCAGTCTGTTGGGGAGAGGTCGTTCAGAGAGTAATGGGGAGTAAGGGGGTAGTACTCAAGACCACAGAGTTGATTCAGCAGGTCCGTAGTAGGCTTCATACTGCATAGAGTCGGCAGAAGAGTTACGCTGATAAGCGGCGCTAGGACTTGGAGTTCCAGGTGGGCGATATGGTCCTCCTGAAGGTGTCACCTTAGAAAGGTGTCATCCGATTTCAGAAGCGGGGTAAGCTGGGCCCCAGATTCATTGGTCCCTTTAGGGTTTTGGCCCGAGTGGGTCGGTTTGCGTATCGGTTAGATCTTCCGGCAGAGCAGAGCCAGATCCACAACACTTTCCATGTTTCTCAGCTGCAGAAGTGCTTAGTGGATGAGTCAGCAGTTTTACCATTGGAGGATATTTAGGTTGATGGCAGCCTGAATTACATCAAGAGACCTGTTGCGATCTTGGATCGGAAGACAAAGACCTTGAGGAACAAGGTGGTCCAGCTAGTAAAGGTGTAGTGGCAGCACCAAAAAGGCTCGGAGTGGATGTGGGAGCCCCGAGGAGGAGGTGAGAGAACACTACCCAGAGTTGTTTGCAGAGATAACAAACTTCAAGGAAGAAGTCTAAGATAAGTGGCGGAGAATTGTAACGCCCCGTTTCTGGTACGTATTTGATCTGCTTTAATACCATTTATATTAGTGACTCGACGAGTGGCAGCCCTAACTCTTCGAGTAGATGCGAGGTTGGGACACGAGTTTAAGTAATCTACTCGCCGAATCCGCGCTTGGACTCGATGAGCAGGCCAGTCTGGATGAAACCCTAATTAAAGGGTTTGCACCCTATTTAATCAACATTATGAGCTTCAGGTCCAACCTCCATCACCTCCCGAGCATTACTTTCGAAACCCTATTTTCCTTTTGGCAAGCTTGAGCTTTCTTAGTGACTTAGGGGGTTTTTGGTGTATTGTGTATCTAGTAGAAGAATTGGAATGAAGAAGGATCGAGGGAGAAGGACTAGATCCAGTAGCAACATCAGTTTCTTTTCACTCTCAAGTAATCAAGCTCAAAACTTGACTTGTGGTTTTATATATTTTCTCCTTTTCCCCTTTATGGATTTTTGGGGTCAATAATCTTGACCCTTAAGACTTAGACGTCCCAAGTCGATTCACCTTCAGATATAGACTCTAGAGCCAAGTTCATGGCATAGTGATGCAAGCTTTATGGCCATATTAGCCCATACACCTCTTTAGACTGCTTTTTGGGTGCTTAAAGCTTATACTTCCACGCATGCACGTAAAGTTCATAACTTTACGTGTTAGATTGACCTTATAAGCCTAGATATACCTTTTGGATAAGGATTGTAAATCTGAAATTGAGTTATAGACTTGGACAATGGGCAACTCAACGAGTTGTTCTTGGAACTCGGTGACTCCGGGGCTTGAGTCCCTAATCTGTTGTGGTTCAAACGAGCCCAGTTGAGAGTTAGCAGAGGTTTAGAAAGGTCCCAAGGAGTGTTTCGAAGTTTAAGATTTATCCATAATTTGGAAACCATGGGACTCGATGAGTGTAAGAACACACTCGGTGAGTCCAAGGCAATATTCTTACCCACAAGAACAGACTCAACGAGTTGTTCATACAACTCAGTGAGTCGTAGACTGGACGTGTTCATATGATGAAGGAGGACTCGACGAGTTGTTCATACAACTCAGCGAGTCAGATGAAGGTTGATTTGATGTTATTGTAGAAGGATAACTCGTCGAGTCTTTGCTAAACTTGATGAGTAGAGTTCGGTTGGGGAATAGAAGAAAGGATAGGGACTCGGAGAGTTGGCGGCCCAACTCAGTGAGTTATGTCAACTGGCAGTTGACTTTGACCAGGATGATGACTTTGACCAGGGATAAAATAGTCACTTTACCATAATATTAGTATCCGTGTGTGACTAAGTGTCTTTGTGGAAATTGTAGTCGGGGAGTTCCCGGAGCAGCAGTCAGACAGTTCCCGATCAGGATTCCAGTAGTCAGCCTTACGAGGTGAGTTTCCTTCCAGTAGGAACGAGTCTACGGCCACAATGTCGGCCCGTTTAGGTAGCAGTAGTTCCGGATTTGCGGTCCAATATCGTGGTAGTCTCGAGAAGTAGTACAATATGCTTGATGTCTTTGTGATTTAGGCATGTCTACATGTTATGTGTTCTGGACTGCAGTCTGATGCAGTATGCAGTATATGTATTATTATTATATGATTGATTATGTTATGCTATGTTCAGTCACTTCTGGACTTCGGTCCGATGTAGTGGGCAAGGCCCTAGTTAGTTCCGAACTTCGGTCCAATACAGTGGGCAAGGACCTAGTCAATTCTGGACTTCGGTCCGATGCAGGGGGTGAGGCCCTAGTTAGTTCCGGACTCGGTCCGATGCGGTGGGCAATGTAACAACCCGAAATTTTGTTCCCTCGCCGTAACCGTTTCGTTAATAAAACTCGTCTTAAGCAAGTTGTTCCGATTTCATCTTCGAACTAGGTCAATTAAGTTAAAACTTTTATTTTGACCTTGTAAGTATCCAAACATGTTGGAAACATGTTAAAACGTCCCAAGCTAATAAATTGAAAAATTTTAGTTTCGACCATATCAGGTAACGACAACTTAATCGGGTGCGACCCAAAACATCAGTTAACGTCGGTATCGGGTAGGATTCCACCGTGTATCCAATTCAAACCATATTTAAAGTGAATTAAGACTCATTTGGAGCCTTTTCACTCTCTATCTAACCTCTCTCCTCAACTCAAGAATTTAGTCCAAAAATCATCCATTTCAAGCCTCAAAACACCAAGGTACTTTCTCTAGCTTGTTATGTAACCCCTCTAGCCTTCAAATTCTAATTCAAATCATGGAATAGGACCACATTCATGACTTTACGGCCCTAGAACAGTCCTAGGCCGTGAACTCATATAAAATGGGTTTTGGAGCCCAAAAACCCTTCCAATCGACCTTTGGAGCTTAGATATAGCTTAATGGCTTAATGGACTAGACTTACAATGCCTTTAACATGGATTTTGAAGAGTAAACATGAGTTTACTACCCAAGAACATAGTTGGGCCGTAAACTTATATATATGGGGTTTTTATGCCCTTAAACCCTTCCAAGCCACAACTAGACTTTAGATATGGATTAAGAACTTCATGAAATGAACCTAAAACACCTTAGACATAGATTTTGAGGGATTTACATGAGTTTAAGGCCAAGACATATGCTTGGGCCGTAAACCCCTCAAACATGGGTGTAAACACATTCCAAACATGTTAGAAAGCCATCCAACATCACCAAAACCCTTGGAATAAATCATACAACCAACCAAAAATAGTTTGGGGACCATAAACATAACAAAAACCCTACATTTGAGAGTTTACGGCCATAGCATATGCTCCAAGGCCGTAAAATCCTATATATGTGTCATTTGATGCCCTAAATTCACCCCAAGTCTTGTAAAATTGAGTTGAATCATTTGTGATTAATCATTGGCCTTCAAATCAATTAAGGATGATGTGGGTGAGAGTTTACGGCCGTAAACACTTAGTTTACTACCGTAAACTCATATATTGGTCCATATGGTTGAGTTAATTCCTTTGTAATACCCTAGAACCAAACCTAGCAACACCCCTCATTTGATTTAAGGACATTTAGCACATAAAACACCCCACCATGAGTTTATAGCCGTAAAATCATGGGGATGAGGTGTTTAAGGCCGTGAACACTCCCTAGAGTTTACTCTTAGAGAGTAAACTCCATATCCTAGCCATTCATGTCCAGAAAAGTCACCCGGGTCACTCCAAACACTTAATTTGAAGTGTTTTCGCGTCTTGGAGTGTAAAATCATATCTAATTAATGTTTTAAATTCTAATTAGATACCTTTGTGTATCATTTAACATTACATAGGAACCTCGCTCGTTTTCAAGCCTTGATCCGACGTCTAGCATCCCATTCGACACATTTCCCGTTCGGTGAGTTCATACCCCTACCCTTTTTCAATGTTTTTCACTGTTTTCAGGGGGAATACAAGCAAAGTACAAGTAATACTTGTACTCAAAACTATTTTATATGTGTTGTATTTCATACTACTTATGTTTTTAACACTGTTAATCTTAACACTGATAACCGTTTGAACATGCAGATTTCATTATCATAGTATTTGTGAAAAACGTTATAAATTGTCGTATTTTATATTTTCACAAATGATTTTCCTCACTTCAATAGTTAAAAACATAACCTTTAAACTTTGAACAGGAAACTTAATAAGTTGTTTTGTCCTCGGTAACACTCCACGGAGATACGCGAGTGGAGGATAGTAGATAGAACATTTGTAATGTCTGTAATAGGAAACACCTAGACTCGAGTGTAAGGGTCAGACACCATTAGGAAACACAAAACAATCGTATTGACCTTAATAAAACACCTGGGCTCAAGTGTAAGGATAGGCACCATTAGAATATAGTTATTCATAGATACTACTTCCCAGGCACGAGAAGTAATTAGTAATCTTAAAGATTGGAGACACGTCCTTTGTAACACGTCCCGTGGCACGAGAGTGGAGGACTACCCCTGTAACCAGAATCTCCGAACGTAGGAGAATGTGACTTGAGTGTATAGATCTATACGTGACTGACAATCCCGCACCTGGCTGCTAGCTACAGCCGAACCGAAAGGTTCAAGGGTGACGAAAGTCATAAAAAGGATACTGGCCACGACCCGAGTCATATCTAGTCTGAAGTATGGTTAAGGACTCACAATCAAGATTATTAATGCTTTACACTTATTTATTATTTTTATGTACGTAGTAAAACTAATGTACGTTTGAGGATAATCGGAATCGGTAATAGTTCACACATACACATTCAGGAAAACATGGGGTTTTCCTAGGGATAACATTGAACATAATCAGAATCGGTAACAGTTCATACACACGCACATTCAGGAAAATACGGGGTTTTCCTGGGGAGAACATTGAACATAATCAGAATCCGTAACAAGTCACACACACACATGTAGGAAAAATATAGGATTTTCCTGAGTATCAGCAGTACATAACCAGAAAAAGTATAGCAGGTTAGATAACTAAACTATACAATTCACAAGAACAATCATGTTTTCAGTATACATCTTTTACATTACCATTTGGATTTAGTATCTAACACTTAAGAAAATATGGGATTTTCTTGGTTAACCACTTTTTCAGGAAACTAAAGGAACTCGTTCTTTTCATAAAACAAACCGCTTATGAACTCAACAGCTTTATGCTGATTTTCAAACCGCTTGTATTCTCAGGTCCGCATTAGAAAGGTACCCGACGATCTCTTTTGGTGAAGACGGAGTGCGTAGAAGACTCGTCGTTTTTTTTTTGTTTAAACTATGTATCTATGAAACTTGTACTACTTTACTTTTCAACTGATGTAATGAAATTTATGTAATGTAATGTTTTGTGTTTTACTTTGCTTACTATGTACATTGGTTATGATATCCCCATGAAGTCACCTCCACCCCGAGACGTTTCCGCCTTCGGTTTCGGGGTGTAACAGGCAAGGCCCTGGTCAAATCCAGACTTCGGTCTGATGCAGTTGGCAAGGCCCAGTATGTGTTTATATGTTATTGTATGGTATGTGGTAGTTTATGGGAGTTCACTAAGCTTCATGCTTACAGTTTTAGTTTTTGGTTTCATGTACTTCAGCTTGCAAGGGGAAGGGCTTGGGATGCTGACATAGCACCCACCACAGTTTTAGCCTGGGAGTTAGACTCTGATATTTTGAAATGATTTGACATCAATTGGGATATGAGACATATTTTATGACATTTTGAGTCACACGACTTATGGTTTTTTTTATATGATATTATGATATTATGGTTTTAGTAATGTTTTCAAATGAAATTTTTGGCTTGTATTTTTTGGATGTTTCATTGCAATTAAAATATGGTATCAGAAAATGCAATTGTCAAGTATACTGAAGAGAGTCGAGTGACTACAATAAAAACATTCATGGAAATAAATCATATATATATATATATATATATATATATATATATATATATATATATATATATATATATATATATATATAGTGAGAGAGAGAGAGAGTATTCAGAAAGTGGTTGAAGGTTGCACTGTGTGATTCTGAATCCCTAATAACACATCAAACCTGATATGCCAAAAAAAACAATCTGAAAATTTGAGATCCTATTTTAAAAGTCATGAACTAAGAAGTACAAAAAAACTACCACCGCCATTGTTTACATAACATTTCCTGGTGACCCTTATTACCTAAAAATAAATATTAAGAATAAAGAACCATCAAATGTGGTTGTGTTATATGGCGGTTTTAGAGAGAGAGAGAGAGAGAGAGAGAGAGAGAGAGAGAGAGAGAGAGAGATACCATCGACAATCGTTTAGTGGTTGTGGTGTGGTGGTTTCTAGAGACAGAAAAGGAAGAAGAGTGATGGTCATGCGAAATTCAATATTAGGCCTAAATTGATGCTAAAGAGTGAATTCAAAATTTTTATGTAATGAATTACTAGTTTGTAGGGATTTGAAGTCAATGTTGCAGGGTATAATATATACAGAAATCTAAATGAATGAAGGGTATAAATTGGGTTTCACTTTAACAGACAATGGTTTGTGGTAATGCCACATTTCAAAAACTGATTCATTCTTTAAGGTAGGGATATTAAAGAAATACACCAATATGGCTTTCAAAAAAATAAAATAAAAAATAAATAAAAACTGAAAGGCGGTATTGCAATGGAAAAATGTGTCTTGTCTTTGTTGGTAATTACATTGTACATTTGATATTAATAACTAATATAGTGCAATACCAACTATATTTAATATCAATGCAAACTTCAATCCATATCAATATCAACTATGTTACATCAGGTGAAGAAAATACAATATCTGAAATGATTTCAATTATTAGAATAATGTAATATTACTATTAATACCAAAATTCTTTTGGATTACAAGCAACGATAAATTTAAGCAATTATTGACATGAGAGTTTATCGTGGATGTCGTTTGTTAATTTATGAGTGATTAATAAATTAATAGAAGTTCGTGACGCGTCTCCTTAATCCTCGTGACGGAATCCTAAACATTCTAGCGTTTTAGTATTTTGTGATACAAGGTGGCCGAGATAGGAAACCACCTCTTTAACAACTGCCAGTTCATCTTCAAAATTAGGGGTAAGTTTGAAACAAACAAACAACTTATTTGCTGAAAAATAGTCAAAATCGACATACAAAGGAACCATGGAAGATACGAAACATTTTTTGATGTTATTTTTTCTTGGAAGCGCAAATTCGGGTCGGAAGATAGCAATCATAAAGAATCTCATTGTCTGCTATAGAGAGAGATGAAACTGAAGCCGATGACATCTTATTTTTGAAGAAAACTACGCACCAACATTATTTAACCAATATATGAATTAGGTTACTGGTATAAGTGAGGGATAAGCCACCTATGATAACATTTTATTAATGATTATCCCACGTACGATGTTATATGAGCAAAACCTAAAGAAAACCGTTCATAAGGACTAAATATGTTCAAAACAATGATTTATTTTGCAAAAAAAAAAAACATTAATATCTAAATGTGTACAAACTTAGAACTTAACCTGCAGTAGCCGGTAATAAAAACTGAATGTATACAAAACAACAAGTTAAAAGATTTATTTTACACAAAAAAAAATGACTAAATGTATAGATAACCAAAAATACGTTACCCTATTAAAATCATTTTCCTTGTTGCAATTCAATTTGAAGGCTGCCATGATGAGCAGGCTATGATCCGTATTACTTAAGAAGAACATTATTTTCCATATTCCACACAGAGATATACCGATAAATAGTTGTTATCGTTATTCTTTTATTATTACTTTTATTATTGTTATAGTTAATTTAGTATTTATATTTTGTGTTTAGAGAAATGTAATATGTTTTATTTTAGGTTTACTTAAGAAAATGGTAAATGATTTTATAAATTTTCAAGCTGAAGTTACCTACTTAAGTACTCCTGCAATATGATTTTATCTGTTCACTTTAACATCCTATTATTTATATTTTAAGAAACATAACGATCTAAATTAAAAAGACAAGAGTTTAAAACGTATTTCCTCTTATAAAAATGATCTAAACTGTAACTTGAATGTTCTTTTAAAGTATACATACCAAATAGAAAACGTCGAGATCCTACAAACGATGATCATTGAACACCACGTATCAGTTATGTATGCCAAATAAAATGCGACATATTTAAGGAATTCTAAAACAAGCATATAACAACAAGAAAGGTTAGTGTCAAATGGATCTATATAATTAAATGGTTTGTGTTCTTATAAATGAAAGTAATTTGTATTCAAATAATACTTCCAAATACAAGTAACCAGAATACTATTGTCCGGATTCATCATTAAAGCCTGAATTGGTGTGTTCTTGTTAAAAAAACACATTTTTTTATGGGAATTGAGTAATCTAACAATTTTTTATTAGTATTTAAAAAAAATAACCATAAAAAAGTTAATTTGAAAAGATCATTCGGTCCGGAATGATTCTGGAACCATATTTCGTAATTGGTAAATGGGTAGGGTAAATAACACAAAAAATATTCAGTTTAGACCAAAATTCTAATATAATAATGTGTTTTTTTTTCTCAAATTTGACACTGTGATTTTCAATTTATTACAATTCTGACCACTTGACCGGTCAACCAGGTTACATGTTGATGTGATATGACGACTTGTCAGTTTTAATGATGTGACATGCTGAAATGATATGTTGACGTATCAAAATTGAATTTTATTTTCACAAAAAACACTAAGTTTTCACTTTTTTCGATTTTGACGCTACGTTAAATTTTTTCTTTCAATTTTGACACTATTTTTTTGTTTCAAATCGAACATCATTTATTATATTTTGTTCAATTTTGACCATTTTTCATTTGAAACCGTATAAATATATTTGTTTATTACAATTTAAACCGTATAAATATATTTCTTTCGTTTAAAACCCACATTTTTATTTAAATCAAGATGTTTTTTTTTTACATTCAAAGCATAATGTATAAACATGCATTAGTTAAACCATGATAATCAAACTAATCATAAGCTTCTAATAAGATGTAAAAATTCCATGGGTTGCAAACTTGATATCCGGGTTTTGATCGACTACACGTCTCCAAACCTCCAAACTCATTTTAAAGTTGCATATTTAATATCAAATACGATTTTTAAATAACTAATAAATATTTATACATAAAATCATGGTTTGAATGTAAAAAATAAAAAATAAATAAATAAATAAATAAATAAATTTTATTTATACAAAACTATGGTTTTTAATTGAAAAAAACATATTTATACGGTTTAAATGTATAAAAAAGATGTTTATACGATTTAAAATAAAAAAAATTGTCACAATTGAACAAAATTGAAAAAAATGATGTTCGATTTGGAACAAAAAAAAAACATAGTGTTAAAAATGAAAGAAAAAATTAAACTTAGTGTCAAAATCGAAAAATAAAAGTGAAAACCTAGTGTTTTTTGTAGAAAAAAAAATTAAATTTTGACACGTCAGCATATAATGTCAGCATGTCATGTCATCAAATTTGACAGATCATCGTGTCACGTCAACATGTAACCTCGTTGACCGGTCAAGTGGTCAGAATTGTAACAAATTGGAGAACACAGTGTCAAATTTGAGACAAAAAAGACACAGTGTCAAATTAGAATTTTGGTGTAAACTGAATGTCTTTTGGGGTATAAGGATCTGACCTGGTAATTTGGTTCCCCTATAAATAACATTTTGAACCTATTTTAGACTTTATATTGAACTCACTCATTTTGGACTTCAGTCCGAACAACATTTCGAACACCAATCCAACTGAAAGAATGTCTTCTTCTTGCAATGAAGCGGCTCATTTTTTTATATGTGTGTTTCGATTATCTTTATATTTATATGTCTTTATTTAAGATTATATGTTAAAAAGTAGATATATTTTTATTATTTTTTTATAAATTGTGCGATTACATAGGTATTATTTGTTTTCCTTTGATTTTTAGTAGTTTTTAGGCTATTAGAGGATTACATATGAGTATATGTGTGCATTAGAAGAAAAATTCTTAAGAGTATCCTAATTCTTAAAATTTCGGAACAACTTCGAAATACAAAAATCATGCCCGGAAGATGTAGAACACTTACAGAGTGCATATAATTTATCCAGAATGGTATACTAGAATGTTCATTCATGAAGATTTATCCAGGAAAAGATTACAACCTTTGAAGTCTTTAATTCTCATGGTAGATGAACGTTGAGGAAGTGATGCATGAAGATTTAAAGGAGAAGCTCTCTACAAGTATCTACCAAGCAAGGAAATAACATCAAAGATGTCAATTTTCACTTCTATATATGTTGTTCGTAATCCTTCAAAGTTTATACTAAATAAACCTTAAAGAGAGGCAGCATATGAGCTCTTAATCCAAGCACCAAATGCAAGAAAAAGATAGGTAATGGAGCTCCTAAATCTGGAAATATGGCAGACCCAATCAGAAAGAATATCAACAAAAGAATTACCATCTCTCTTAGCCAAACACTCCTTATATACATACCATTATGCATTAAATCAAGGCTAACATTAAATGAAATTATGGTGTAGTACTCTTATGACATGTAAGCATGTAAGAAGCAAAGCAACACACAAACTCTTCCTTAATGAGGAAGCTACGTCTTTGGTACAAGAAGTCAAGACCAAAGTGTGTGTTTTCCTCTTCCTTCAACCTAGTAGTTAGATTCTAACTAAATGATTACTCTAAGTGCCTAAAAAGTTGTACAAAACATTAATATCCGTACCATATGATATTTACTAGTTTTTTGGTCACTTTATTATATTTCATAGACACATTAAATCCCACTATGTTGGTAAAATATTATTTTTATAAAATATTTTTTTTCCGACTTAAATACAAGTGTTGATATTTCTTAATAATCAAATTTACTCTAATAAATGATCAATTAATAGTGACTTGCTATAAGGTGTGATGCTATAGGATCATATGTTATTAGCAAATATCATTCTATAATGACTCTAGGGTATAAAGATCTTTTAATCTCCCACTTGCACAAGAATCATCATAGATTAAGAAAGACAATGGTGAACGTCTAGCAACGTTACTTCCATTGATAACATACAATGAAGGATTCCATTCATCAACATCCAATTCTAAAAAGCTCAAAGCTACAGTTGATGTGTAAGGTAAGTTTATCAGTTATCCCATTGTTACTGACATCTTATTGAACATGAGAATAGCATCGCAATCAATCTCATTTGGTGTTCAACTTTAGGTAACGTGTGTTATATGTCTAGCTCTAAACACATAAGAGGAATAAATCTCATTTTGACTACATAAGCCTCTTGCATACTTTCACACTACACCTGATAATAGCTTTTATAACTACCTGGTTAAGGATCAATTTTTGACCACAACAAAGTATTGCACTCCCTACACTTAAGTCCAAGTATGTATTTCATGTATTAAGGACACAAATATAACACCTTTTTTAAACAAGTATCACTCATGATATCGATCCATGAGATAATCTTGATGTAGGTCTGTCCAATACCAGTTCTCTAACAAGTACCTATGAATCTTGGTTACAACCCATTGCCTAATTTCATCTGATGATAGTCAACCAATCCAATTCATATTAGTCTTACTTCATAATTGTTCCCACAATTATAACCGACTATGAACTTTTAGAATAATAAGATTATTCATGGATTAAACGCTTTAATAAGGAACACAACAAACATTGATGTGAAGATCATATCCTTATATATATATATATATATATATATATATATATATATATATATATATATATATATATATATATATATAGAGAGAGAGAGAGAGAGAGGGGGAGAGCTAGGTTCAGGTATTCAAAGTAATTATTGTGTTATTGTATGTATAGTTGTAGGCCAATCAAAATTAAATAAAAAATTAAATAATTAAATAAATCAATGAGGGTAATTTAGTAATTTGGTAAATCAATTCTATAAATAGTCCCTTTATTTTAGGGGATCCATTTCTTATTAACCCTATTAAAATTCACCTCTAGTTCACGAACTAAATCCACCTCTTTCTTCCTCACACTAACAATTGGTTTTTCCCCTTCCCTCTGCGTCGTAGGTCACCTTCCTACTTGTCTCCATAACCAATTAATCGTCCTCCTCGCCACTACACAATAGGTTAAGAGAACGATATGTAAGTTCCAGTGCTCTTGAATCTAGGGTTAGGTTATGCATACGACCTTAATCGTGTTATTTTTGTTCTTTAATTTTCAGCTATCGCAATGAAGATGGCGAGCCGTTGATGGATTACGATGACATATTTCAATCCGATCACGGTGATGATAACAACAATCAACATCAAAACCTCCTTGATCACAATCTCGATGATGAATTGGAACATAATGATTGGCAGAGTAATAGGCAGGAACGGTCTCGTCGGTTCACAACGAATCCGATTTGAAGTCAAAGCCCTGTAAAAGGTTAATCAAGAAGAGCAAGGCAGAGGAGACCTTTCTGGATTTCACGATTTGATGATGACGTGGAGGATGAAATGGTGAGTTTTGTCAAGGATGATTCAGATAGTGGCGGTGGGAAGAGGAAGAAGTTTTCCAGTGGCGGTGGGAGTAGTAGCAAGAAGAAGGAGAATAAGTTGAGTGCTTCCAAGTTCTCGGATAGAGGAGGGAGATTGAATGAGAAAGGTGGGTCAAAATTTAAGGTAAGTAGTAAAACGGGCGGGCGTTCTGGTGGGGATGATGCAGAATTTAAGATGTAGGATACAATTGTTGGTGGCGATTCAGCGGTACATTTTAGTTGCAAATTGGCTGAGTTCTGTGTGTTATCTCTTTTGGATTCCGTGGAGATAGTTTTACGAACACTGTCAAGTACATTGTTCTAACTAATCTAACAACACTGGTTTTATCCCAATATTAATCTATCTTGATTGTGCAACTCAAACATTTCTTTTTCTATGGCTTTTGGATGCCATGAACCGCCCTGCCACCTTCAATAATGGGAGGAACTTTGTTGTGTTTGACACTGTAATTTTTTTGATAGCCTTTGCTTGACTGATGCAGAATGACAAAGAGGGTCCAAGAATGCTAGATGACGATAACTTCATAGATGAATGTGGTGATAATAGAGACAAAGCATTTTCAATGCTCGTAGGCTTAAATTACAATTGGTAATTTCCTGAAAACCATAATGAAATTTTAAATATCTTCTAATTACTTTTTTAAGGTCATCTAGTTTTACTGGTATCAAGTAAGACCACTTGGAATTTTCACTGAACTTTAATTTTAAGTTGGATTATTAGTTTGATATTTCTTTTTGATTATCAGAAAAGGATCTGAAGCTTGGAACTGGTAAAGGAGATAAGCAAAAGCAAGGACTGCAAGTTTTCGTATATTAGATAAGGAGAATAAATGTGTTCTAATAGAATGGTATTCTTGTAGAATGTAATTCTCGTTTGGTATTAGTCTCACAAAATGTCATTTTCGTAAGAATGGTTGGAATCAATCGACTATGGACCATTGAAGAAGATCAATGGCATTTGTTCACGAATTTTATGGAATCACAAATTCCAATTCTGTTGGAATGGAATCATGAATTCTAATTCTGTTGGAATCTAAACTACAATTTGGTTTTATTTTCACAGTAGTTGATACTTGAAGAACGGACCACAAAATTGAAAGTGATTCTAAGCAACATTATTCTTTTAAAATGTATTAGTGTCATTAGATTTTGATGTTTTCTTTCCCGTTTTGAAAGTTTTTTAGTTTTATTTTTTAACAATAAATGTAATTCTTAACAATTGTTACTTGTCGTATTATATAAGAAATAATGTATTTTTTTATTCTTCAACTGATTGTTTAAAAATTTGTTATTCTACAAGAAGTTTTTAAAGTCATGATCAAGAAATAGGTTCAAGAATATTTTTATTATTTATGGTTCAAAAATATTTTTATTTTTGAATATACTCATAAACACATTCTGTCAGAATGTCCGAATTAAAAGAATCATAATTCGTAAAATCAAAATTTTAATATTAATAGAATCTATAATCCATTAAAATATTCAATTTTTCTTTATTAAATAGATATTATTTGACTAAAAGACCCTTGTAATTATATTATATGATATTTTTCATTTATACTTATTTCAATAATATATATTAATCACTTTCTTAAAATAAATAAAATTGATTGGTCCACATTCATGCATATAATAACACAATAATTACTTTGAATAGAATAACCTAAGCTATATATATATATATATATATATATATATATATATATATATATATATATATATATATATATATATATATATATATATATAGAATCCAAATCAAATACCATTTCTCAGATAACAAACTCTTATAGCTCAAGTGCAATCATTCATGCTTAGCTTAAGGAAAGACTTTATTAATGAGTCTAACTAAATTTAATTTGTGTGAGTTATGTGAATACAATCATCTCTATATTTAACTTTATTCTAAGTATAGTTAAATATCTTGGAGAATATGATTGGTGTTCTGATTTGATTTAGCGTCTCTTAGCTTGATTAAATATACTCTTGAAGCCACAAAAGATTTCTAGGTTGTCCGTGAATAGAAGGACTTAACCTAGGTTTTTAATAAACTTATTTATCCAATCATACTTAGTACAAATGATCAAAAACACGAAAATCATCATCCACAAAACGCCCATAAATGTTGGTATTTGTAGTCAAACAAGTTGCTACTAACTTATATTTGGTCCGACAGTAGCAAAAGTTTTGTACCAATTGTGATTGGTAGGGTACAAAGTTTATTGGAAAAATAAATGACTGATACCATACCAATTTCATCCATTGAACTAAGATTTGTTCCAGTGTTTTTTCATCAATTTTCAATTTTGGAGACTTTAGCCACAATGTCTTTGTCCTTTTTTTGAGGTAATGCCTTGTGTTATGAACTATTAAGTTAGAGAATATAATAATAAAGTTACAATAATAATAAGCATAAAACAAAAGATAAAAGGGGAAGAACGAACTAATAACCAGGATGAAGAGAATTTTTGTTAACTAATGAATTATAATTACACTAGTGATGTAATTTTAGTAAATATAAACAAATAAAACATCAAAAAAAATATTAAAAACTATTTGAACAAGACGTGAAAATATTTAATAATTTAATCAGATAAAACATAAAAATAAATATATAACGTTTTTTAAATCAATAAAAAAAGAATGTGTTTAGATGATAAAAGTTGTTGCCTATATATTTTTTTTCATTAACCTCCACAGAAGCAGTTTATGTATCTAATTTTCATAAAAAACTACAAAATGTTTTCCTCCTTTTTTTTCTTGTTGTCTTTTCTTTATATATATATATATATATATATATATATATATATATATATATATATATATATATATATATATATATATATATATATATATATATATATATATATATATATATATATATATATATATATATATATATATATAGGGTTAGGTTATAATGTTTTTGCTAAGTATTGTGTGCTTGTGTTATGCATTCTAGGCCAATCATTTGTGGTAAATTAAGAAAAAGGTTTTCTTTTAAAATTAAATGAAAAAAAAACATTTTAAGGGGGTTTCATTAAATGAGTGGGCACGGAAGGGTAAAATGGTATTTAGCATCGACAGTTACCGTCTTATTTATGGAACGGATTCCACCGATAATCCCAAACATTTCGCATAGAATCAAAATCAAACATCCAAAACTTTCGGAGTTTATAACATATTCTGATTTTGTGTAATCGTTCTTTAGAATCGGAAGATTCGTCAAAGAGTTTGGATATAAATATCGACAGTGAACCCTAGAAGACGGAATCGACATTTTAGCGTTGCTGTAAACTTGATTCTCGTAGAATGAGGAGTACACGATCGAATTCCTTCAAGTCCAAGTTCAAGAACACAGTGGAGACGCCATTAAATCTTGAAGATGATGTCGATGATTTCATTGCCGAAGCAGAAGGTAAGAATTTCTTGTCTTATGTCTTTGTTTTGTGTTTTTTTAGAATGTAGTAAACTGTTACAAGTATATTCAGAGACGTTTTTGTAGGTATGATTTGCGTTTTCAAAATGAATTTGTGATTATTATGTAATTTCTTAATAATACATGATGGGTAGAGTATTCAACGGTAGTAGGATAAAGTTAGTGATAGTAATCTAGTTGGAATAAGTAGTTTGATGGTTTTGTTCAGTTAGAATGGTGTATTTCTGTGAATGTGAAAATGTTTTTTAATCTATTAGAATTAATCATGGATTTCGTAGAAAGGTGTGGAAACATGATTTTAAATTCTGTTCGAATTGAAGTTCGTGGAAAAATTCTATTAGAATATTAATCATCATCTGATTGTAAGTATATTAATGGATTGTTTATTATATATTTTGAGTTGTAATTACTAAAAATTCTGGTTGAATATATCTTTTTAATTTTGTTTTTCTGCTGTTCTAGTTTCTTTAATGTGTATACTATGTGTATAGTGTGGGCATTAAAATTATAATATGGTAGATTTAAAGTTTGTTTTGTTGATTGATATATTAAATATGTAGTATATTCTAGTAGAATATGCATATGTATATAAATACCTCTATTTCAATCTCAATTGTAAAATGTATAGAATACATGAATTCAATGTTATGTGTTTGGTGTGTAGAATATTAGGAATTATTATTATGCTAGTAGAATGTATGGTATCATATGGGTATGTGTTTGGTGTGTTGAATATGTAGTATATTCTAGTAGAATATGCATATGTATATAAATACATCTATTTCAATCTTAATTGTAAAATTTATAGAATACATGAATTGAATGTTATGTGTTTGGTGTGTGGAATATTAGCAATTATTATTATTCTAGTAGAATGTAAGTATATAAATGTATTGTTGATTTAATTCTTTAGGTTGTAATGTTTGAGATTCTGGTGGAATTTGTTTTTTTAATTTTTTTTCTACTGGTATAGTTTCTATAATGTGTATATGATGTATGTACTTGGTTACTGAAAGTCTAATAATAGTAAATGTATAGTTTTTTGTTTATTGATAAAGTGCATATGTAATATATTCTAATAGAACATGAACATGTGTACGGATACATGTATGTCAATGTTCAATGTGTAAAAGAGGGATTTAGAATGTTGGTTGTTGTTATTTGTTTGGTAAATATTCCAGTAGAATAAATTAAACAGTTCAATAAAAGAAAATGTCTATGACTTTGAGAACCATGGTTTTGTTAATTGATACATTGTATATGTAATATATTATAATAGAATATGAATATATGTATGAATATATCTATTTTAATGTTCAAAATGTAGGAGTGGAATAGAAAAATGTTTTTGTTGTATTATGGTGGTGATTTATTCTAGAAGAATAAATTAAGAATCTGAATAGAAGGCATGATAATTTGGTAGTTTGTGTTATATTCTGATGGAATAATAATAAGTGCTAGTATTGTGTTTTATGTCATCACTTAATACATGTTACTACACATTCTTATATTTGTTATGTATTATAACAGAACAAGTACAAGAAGAAGAACAACACATAAAACGAGAAAAAAGATCAAAGAAAAAACTTGATAAGCTAGTTGCAGAAAAGAAAAGTCCTAAACCTCTAAATGTACTACTTTTTGAAAGGGAGATAAGATCAAAGAGCACACATGAGAGAGTTCCAATTCTAAAGAATATAAAGAATAAGGGAATTGATGAATCTGTGAATGAGGAAAAAGATCATGTTAGAAAAACAACTAACGAATACCCACCTGGATTAAGGAATCTGTCAACCAGAATGAAATGTGATAACATCACTGCAGTTGTTAGGGGCATGTCATCGGAACAAAAAAAGCAATATTAAGTATGGGTTTTGGGTCAATTCTGCAAGTGAATATAACAAGTTATCCTGGCCAACTATGCTACTACCTTTTAGATGTTTATGATGCTGATAGTAGAAGACTTGTCCTACAAAATTCTGTTATTGAGATCACAGAGCAAACTGTACATGATATGATGGGGTTGCCAATTGGTGGAGAAGACTTCAATGAGTTGCCATTGTGTGAAAAGGGGAATGAAATTTTGGAAGAATGGAGGGGACAATATACTAGTGATAAGTTCAATGGTGAGGAGTATTTAAGGAGAATTCAGGCCACATCAAAAGATAGTTTGATGTTTAGGCTAAATTTTTTAACTCTTTTCATCAACAACTTCATAGAGTCAATGTTGATGGGAACAAATCAAGTAAAAGTGGTAAGGAAGTTGGTGTTAGTACAAGACTTTTCAAAGTTAAATTAGTGTAAGTTTATGCTCAATTGTTTGGGATCAAGGAAGAGTCTATGGAAAAGAGATGACAAATCAAGCTACTATACTGGGCCTATTACACTCCTTCTAGTAAGTGTTCAATGGTCTGATATGATATTATAGATTGGTTGTTAATGTTTTATTTATATGTTTATTTAGTTAATGTTTGGTTAATTTTTTTTGTAGTTGGTGTACGTGTACAACATGAAGTATTCTATCAAGTTAGACAAAAGGGTACCTTTTATTGGGCATATAATTGGTGCCAATTTATTAGAGATTCAGCGATACAAAATCAGCTTGGGAGGGTTCGGAAGGTTGTTTCGCGATGAGCATGATGATGTCGATATTAATGTTGAAACAGGGGGTGAAGATCAACAGCTGGTCAGTTTTAGGAAGGATTTTGGAGATGAGGAGGTAAAATTATATTTTTGTGTTGCATAAATATTTAGTTTGTGATTATTACACTTTAAACTTGATCATACATTCTGATAGAATATATGTGAATATTCTGATAGTAAAATTGTTGAAATATTCTTGTAGTGTAATTAAAAAAGTAATAATATGTATTGCAAGCGTATGCTGGTGTTTTAGAGCATAGTTATGGGTTAATTCTAACAAAAAAAAGTACTATGGAGGTTGCGTTGAAGGATGGATTGGAAAAGTTCCCTGATAGTGTGTTGTTGAAACAGTGGTTAGAAAAGATGAATGAGCTTTTTAGGGGAAATCATGAAGGCACAAACAACACAAAGGTGAATGATTCAGATGGAGATAATGAGGTGAATAGGAATGATATGTTGATAGCAATGGAGATAATACTTCACCTGTTAGAGGATTGGTAATTAGTGAAGTTAATATAGAGAAAGATGTAAGTTATAATACCCGTGTTAACACCAATGATTTAACAATGAGCCAATTTCATCGACTTCCGGGAGTGAATGATGAAATGATTCAGATGTTGGAAGAAACTAAGTTACAGGTGTATAGAAGAAAAAAGCTAATGTTAGGATTGATGGGGGAAGATATGGTTGGAATAAATTTAGGAGAACAGGTTGAGAATGCTGCAGAAGATGCTGACATTGAAGTGAGGGAAAAATGTATCCCTAAAAAGGCAAAGATATTCCATTCCTCGTATATTGAAAGAATTGTTAAGGTTGGGGATAAACTGAGTAAGTATGAATCAGGAATTTGCAATTCAATTTTTGCATCTAATAGAGATGATGGGTAAGTATATATGAGCTATTTAATTTTTTTTTAATAAAACTGTAATTTTTTGAACATTGATTTTATATGTAATTTGTGGTATATGGATGAGATTTGGGACATTGGAACAGGTCATGTGTTGGACTAGGGTTTTGCATTTCAATTTAATCAAGGAATGTTTCTACATTCTAGAGTAATTGACTGTTGGGCTGGGTTTTTAAATAAAATGGAGAACTACAAGGATGAATCATCGCTGTCAAGATTTTTCTTCGATACAACTATTGTGGTATGGAATTTTTTTGTAAAGTATGTTTAAATTGTAGTTTAATTTTTTTAGAATAAAAATTTTGTGATGATGTGGATGGTTACAGACAGAAGAGATTCTAAAAGAATTAAAAACGGAAGATCTGAAATGTAGGCTTTTTGCTACTCTGTTGCAAATCTACATTAAGAAATTTGATGTGAAGCCAAGTTTCAGAGATGTTGCACTTATACGTATATTGTGTGTGTGTATTAATTGTTGATTCACTTAATGTTAATTTAACTTTCTTTTTTACTGTGTACAAGGTTTTCTTCCCAATAGTTGATGATGCAAAGTATTACCTACTAGTCTTTGATCTAAGATCAAGTTCTTACTACATAGTGGATCATGTTAAGAGAACAGGAATCTTAGATAGGAAATATGGAATGATACCAAATTTGGTGGTAAGATACTGAATAATATTATGAGCATTCTGTTTTCATTATAAAAAAATGTTTATAAACTATACTTGATGTATTCAATGATAGAAAAAACTATTCTGCAACTACTTAACATCACAACATCATCCAATGGCAAAAGCCTTATGTTTTAAGGTGGGGCGGGTGATGAACATATCTTGGCAGGTAGAACAGGTTGGAACAGATTGTGGAATCTACCTAATGAGGCATATGGAAAGTTACATGGGTGGAAGTGAAGGGCGTTGGGAGTGTGGGCTTATAGATAAAAAGGCGGGTGATTTGACTGTTATACTTAAGTTAAGAATGAAATACATGGCAAGATTGTTGACAGCTGACTTCAACAAGTGTAAGAGTATAATAGTTACAGATTTTGAAGCGTTTCGTAAGCTGGATATTTTGGAACAAACAATGATTCTACAACAGTCAGCTGAAAATAGGAAGAAAAAGAGAAAAACGAGGGGTCGTCACTAAGAAATTGAAGTTGTAGTTTGGTATTTTGAAGTTAGATGCTGACATGACATTAGTTTAAACCTTTTTTTTTATTTTGTGTTTTTGGGAAAAGTACTTTGTCTATCAGAAGGTTTGAACATTTGGTATCTATATGTTAGATTATATGTTCTAATGGAATGTTCGTTTTGGGTTAAAGGTTGTGTTGATGCATTGTATGCTGTCATGAGTGATTATGTTCTTAATTTTGAATAACCCATTCTGGTAGAAGTATCATTAGGTGAATGTTAGTTTTTTGGTGGGCTATTTGGAAAAATAAAATGCAGAATTAAATTGAGAAAAAAAAATTATGACTAGGTATGGGGGTAGTATTTTTTTTTATGCTGGTAGAATGGTTTTAATGTTATTATTCGATTAGAATATTTTGTAATATTTCATTTTCTGATAATGGGCTTTATATGGGGAATATAACTTTTGGTATAAAGGTTTCTTGTTGAAAATAAATGTGTGTGAAAATGTGTGCTTCTGTAAAAATCAGTATAAAAGTGTTTTGGAATTAATATGTTTAATTAGTATTTAGTATGTTTATACTTCATTAAGCAATAAAACATCTAGTTAACATGAAAATGAATTTGAAAAAAAAATGGAAAAAGTTGTAACAAATAATTAAAGGTATGAAAAGAATTAGTTTACTAAATATTTCTATTTCGGAATATTTTTATTTTTAAGAAATAAAAAAAACATAAACATAAGTATATTTAATGATCGGGGCATGTTTACTAATAGTGAAAGTGAATACTTTGTGACTAGGTTGTGGTTTATAATTTTTTGATGTTGATAGAATTGATTTACAATTATGATTATAATAGAGTATTTTGTAATAATTTATGATTTATTAATGGGATGTATATGGAAAATGTGCTTTTACGTATAATGTATCCATGTTTAAGTAAATATGTGTGTATAAATGTGTAATTCTGAAAAACTTAGTATAAAATTGTATTGGAATGAATATGTGTAATTAGAAGGGCATGGTCACTAACAGTCAAAGTGAAAACTTTATTCAAAGACATAAAAGATAACATTGACTGTGAATGACCAATGTAAAATGAAAATGTGATTTTAATAAAACTGAAAAACTAACAAACAAAGAACTATGGCGGGACGTTCTTTGAAGGACAATTTCTTTTGTCATGATGAGCCATTTGTTTACATATAGCACACGTTCTCTTCGGTTTCGAGATTTCTTTTTCAATCATTTCTTTTTTAGATTTTAATCTGTTCCCACGACTTCCACATCTTTTTTTTCCGAATATCTGAAGGATTCTGAATATCATTAACATCAAATACTACATCAGGAACTACCACGCCTTGAAGCTTGTTGAAATGTTCTATATGGTCGGTACTTCATGATTTGGACAATCATCAACAAAAATTTTTTCAACTTATTATGCTCGTCAATGTATAACTTCAATTTAGTTGCATCATGACAAAGAAAAGAAACACAACAGTCAACTGTGTTGAGGATATTAATTGCAGTCATGTCGGAATTAGAATCGTCAAAAGATTTAGTGAACCGTCTTCTAAGTAATTTTGTTGGAATAACCTCCCTGCGCCAACGTTTTAGAATGTACTTTTCAGGAAGTTGTTCGATGTCATAGTACTTAAACACACAGAATATGTGTCTACATAAGATCCCGACATGTTCAAAATGCATACAAGTACATTTGAATGAACCGTCTTTTGTTGAGTGTGTGACCTGTACAATGTAAGATGAGTAAGGATAAGTTTTTAGTTGTAGGTATTTAGAAATTAAAATCAAAGGATAAAATGTACTATTTTTGTGAAAAAGAAAGATGTACTGTGTATTCAGTATCTCTTATAAGACAATCGTAATTGTATTCCTCGTCTTTTTCGTCAACATCGACATCAGTTGGTTGCGTAGTGGTTATGTTGTTTTTTTCTCCAAAACGATAATTGTTTCCACACCGTTGGAAGAAATCACATTTTTTTGGAAACAATTATCTTCTGCTCTTGATATCTCCTTCTGAACTTGATAAAAAATCTTGCATGTATATACCTTTGAAGCATGAGGTTCATTCGGACTACAGGTAATGAATTTAGGAAAAGCTGTGACAGTATTAAAATCATTGAGAATTTGATTATGTATTTGTCGTTCCATGACTGAATCAAATGTCATCATAAACATGATAAGATAAGAACCGGTTAATGTAGTTGTTTGGAATGACCAATTCTGACTTTCAGACGGTGATGTAGTTCGCATAAGACCAGACATTGGAATGTGCTTAAAAAATGCAGCAATCCAATATCTTCGCAACCCATACATGAGATTCATCCAACTGTTATCTGTAATTTTAAACTCCTGTAACATCGTGTACCATAAATTTTCGAAGTCATGTGGTTCCAGCTTAGAATTCCAAATTATAGAGTGAAAATGCTTGCGAAATTTTTGATTGGTGGCTGCATCTTCAATTGATAAAATTTGTATAAATGTATATGTAACGAGAATGAGTAAAGTATCTTGTACAGAAATTGATTCTGTTAGAATTGAGGTAAATCGTAATATATCCATGACAACAAAGTAAGGATAATAGTCTTTATGTGCATACCTTATTTGGAAACTTCTTAGTAATATGCCACATACATAACCTATGATGTGCGGACGGGAAAACGGTATTAATAGCTTTTTTCAAAGTTGGATCTTGGTCAGATTTAACCAATTGAGGTTGTTTTCTAAAAGCTCTCAAAAAATCTCTAAGCAACCATTCATAAGAAACTCCATCTTCTTTACTTAAAAGTCCAGCACCAAATGTTACACATTTTTTGTGGTTATCAATGCCAGTGAACGGAACAAAAACCATATCATACCTATTAAAAAAAATATTATTTTACATATCTGAAAAAAAAACAAATCTATTTGTAAAAGTATTAAAGAATAGAAATACTTATTCATGCTAAGTGTGGCATCGAGTGATACAACGTCTCCGAAGGAATTGTAGTTATACTTTGTTGTTTCATCAGCCCATAATAGAGCATTCAATCTTTTGTTCAAGACTTTATACTCAAAAGTAAACGATGGGACATTTTCTTCCTGTCATTCATCTGTCAACAAGGAATTTCGCGTCCCTCCCACCTATGTAACAATTCAGATTTCTCCTAGCATTCTTGAAATCAGAAACCAATCCACCTCGAACCGCAGGACCGACCTGGAGAGCATTGTACAGTCTATGTGCTTTTACAGGACCAATATTTTTTGTTGACATATTATGAATGAAAATTTCCTAGGAATAATCAAGTTTTCTCTTTGAACGAGATAAATACATATTGTCGTTGCTAAACAGCTTGTGATTGTGTTGTTCGACAAAATCACTCACGACATATTTAAGAGTACCTGGAATTATATCTAAAACAACTTTCGCTTTACAATTCCTCCTAAATAAATCTTTCCTTCTTTGCATTTTATTATGCTGAATGTCTAGAGTATCTACTTTACTAGTATTTGGATTACCTTCCCGATTGCATACCAAATGTCTACATGTAATTATCTCGTTTTTTGTTTTTTTGACTCTTCCAAACCTGACATTAAAGCCACATTCTAATGCATAGTTTCTGTAATTTGCTAGAGCTTTGTCATATGAATCAAATTTTTATGTTACTTTTGGTTTGATATCGTCTAAAACAATTGGGGTCCAATACAATGTGCCACCAGGTGAAACGTAATCATGTGTATCATGTGGTTGTCCTGTTTAAAAAACATGAATAAAATAATTATTCTGACAGAATTAAAATAGTATGTAGTAATTTCAATATCCTGAAATGAATTTAGTAACTTTAGTGAAATCAATATTAACCTATATATCTTCATCAACCAAATGATTTTCGTCTTCTGCATGATTTGCGTCCCCTGTATGTTTAATCAATGAAAACACATTAACATTTAATGTTAAACATGTTTCAAAAAGTATAAACCCTGATAGACAATGAGAAATTAAATAAAAGATTCAAAACCTTACCTAGATTAGGATTACTGCTTTCTCCTATTTCAAACCCGCCATCATTTAATGTATCATTATCAGGAAAATCGAAATCTCCAGTTCCATCTTCATCATCACAAGCAAAATATTGTTCCTGATAAATATGAGTATTGACATCTGGTACTTCATCGCCCATAGCTATGGAATAAGAAAAAATAAAGTACGATAAACTGACATAGAAAAAAAATAGGGATAAACACGGATACTATGCAAATTAAAAGGCTTGATCCTAGGGATCATTTGATAAATAAATAATGATTCCGATTTGATTATGTTTTAAAACATACTAAAGATAAAAAATATTCATATCTTACTATATTAATTACTAAACAATATTTTTTATCTTAACAAAGAATATGCAAAACAATTTATCTAGTACATAATTCCATTAGAATATGTAAACATGGATTATAAAACTCTACATAGCGTAATGTCTGTATATTATTCTATTAGAATAATATGTATAAATGGCTAATAAAAGTCTTTAATATGTGATATTTTCAAATAATTCCACTAGAATGTTATATCAACATGGATGACTAAAAGACTTGAATTTTGAAAATGTTTAAGTTAAAATCGTTGTATTCTCATTGTTTACACAATTTATTGTTGACATTATGTGTTTTGATTTTATGAACCGTGAAAGATATTTTCTGAAATGTATTGAAGAAGTTTTTTTTTTTTTTTTTTTTTATATATTCTGTCGGAATGAGATATATGTAACTGTGTATGAATTTAGCCATGGATAATTCTAATTCTCTAAACAAACATATATCAGAAAAAGAAAAAAGAATGTAATAACTTAAATATATAAGTTAGACAAAGTAAAATTCATCAAACAAATTTTACTGAAATAATACCATGTAGTTCATCAAAAACATAATATTTAATCAAATCAAACATAATAATATCTAAAATCATCCAATGCTGATGAATTTCTTTTAGTTCCTGCTGTCATGACCAAATCCAAAGCATATTTTACATCTTCTTCTAGCATTCACATCAGAATTCACACGATTGTTCGGATCCTTGACATCACCCAGATCCTTAAGGGTATTCTGATCATCATTATCCTAAAAGATTAAAAGAGTTGATACATATGCATATGACAAAACATTAGAAAAAAAATTCAAAGAATAAAATAAAATAATTGCTTGCGACTTCCAGATTGATACTCCATCGATTCAAAGAATAAGCAGATTTGGTAGTCGACAATTGTTATTTGTGTGAAATACGGAATTTGGAATCAACAATTGGTAGTCGACAATTGTTATTGTGTGCCTGTGTGTGGAATACGTTTCAATCGGTATTAAATATGAAGATGATAAATAAAACAGGAATCATAAATCATTGCCTAATATAAAGGGATAAAAAATCAGACTAAATAAAGCATTAAAATGAAAGATTACATGATTACCCTTACATATTCAAATAAATAATAAATAAATTGCTAATTGTGATTGGTGCACACATGCACACAATACTTGTTGGAAACAATTGAACCTAACTAACTAACTATATATATATATATATATATATATATATATATATATATATGTGTGTGTGTGTGTGTGTTTGTTTTAGAAGGTAATAACAACAATAAAAAATGTTTTTTTTGTCATATCACATAGTGAGAGGAGAAAGAAATGTGAATACAAAGTTTTTACTTATTTATTTCATTTTCTTTTTTTGTGTGTATGTCTCATTTACCAAGAAGAAAATAAAATGAAGACAACCTAATCCTAGAGCTGGCAATAAAAATAACGAAAAGTCAATCAACATGTTACCAACTGAACCAAGAATATTGGTAACCAATATGTTTGGTAACCAACACGTTTTGTTGGTAGTATCATGCCAACTGTATAATCATGGTACGATAGTGATATAAAGTTTCACTATTACGGTAATACCATATCAACTAATTCAATTTATATATATATATATAGGGGTGACATCGGTTGGCAACTTATAGTTTTTGGAGAATCCGAGAACTAAAAGTGGAGTGTTGGATCAAAAGTAATTCATTAAGGACATGATCGTTATCTTACCAATCTCTTTAATGCTTAATTGTTTTTGGTGTTATTTAACATATATTAATATAAATGTCTAAAAATTTTCATTATAAATAAAATTTTCATATTTTTTTTGGAAATAGTATTTTTCATATTTTTTTTAAAATGCAAACTTTTTTTGAAATTGTTATAGAAAACATGAATTTTTAGAAAACAAAACAAAAAAAAAAAACACCTGAAAAAAATATTTGAAAAAAAAACTGCATTTTTTTCAAAAAAACTGCATTTTAAAAAAAATGCATTTCTAAATAAAAAGACTGCAATTTTTTCAAAAAAACTGCAAGTTTTAGTTTTTTTTTTAAAGTTACATTTTTCTTTTCAGAAAAACTGTATTAAAAAAAAACTGCAATTTTTTTTAAAAAAAGTGCATTTTTTAAAGGAAAAGTAAATTTTTTGGTGCATATGTGCATATTTTTTCAAATGCACATATTTATATTTCTTATACTATAATATTCGTAAGAAAATCACAACAAATTTCATATTTATTAATTAATCTATAAATGTAATATCACTAGTATTTTATTCGATACAAAATTAAATATAAAAAATAAAAAATGCTACAAATTTCAAAGCGTTTTCATGTCTGCGTGTCAATATTTCCTTATTTTCTTCAATTTAGATGGAGAAGAGAGCAGCAAGTGAGAATAACCAGAACAACAATCTCATCCATCCAGCCCTCCGACTACGATGAGCAGCTCATAATCCATGGTCACTATTATGATCAGCAACTTTAATTAGATCTAAACCAACAAGAACTTCCCTTCTCTACAATAACATTTCAGTTTTTCCTAAAACTAACCTCCTTCGAATTCATCTATACAAAATCATAAGATCTGAAAAAATTATCATACATCGAATCAATTTTCACTAACTTCACTTTAAAGTAAACATACACACTCCAATAATAATACAAATATAGCTATTACTGGCTACAAATCTTCCTTCCGAATGCGGATTTTGTTCCGAGCCCTAATTTCAGTATTGATTATGTGTGTCAATTTGTTGTTTTCATACTAAGGAACGAGAGAATCAAATTAACGAGTGGAAAGATTGAGGGGAAAAGGGATAATTCTCGGTCGTGCATCCAATGATGCGACAAAAGATGAACTTGAAAGTGCCTTTTTTAGAAGACAAATGTACTTTTATTATTTAGCATTTAGCAAGTGCGGTCTAAAACATGTATTTGACTCTATCATAGATTGGGTTAGGTAGGATATGGATCATCAGCTTAAAATGGACATTTGTTGGACGATTGAGATGACATGAAGGGAATATAATCGATCTGTCGATCCATATCACATTGTCGTTTTGTTGTTTCTTCGATTCATCATTGACGAGTTGGACATTAGGGAGTGTTAGTGGCCGGAGGTGGGATGAAGGTAGGAGAGAGGCTAGATGATGAGATAGAGAGAGAACAGGGGAAGGGGAAGGGCTTGACATTAGGTTATCTCTAAAATGCCCCCAATTATTGTGAAATAAGATGCTTCCGTCTCTTTTTTCCCCTACTTATTTACAAAAATGTCATAGATCGTCCTGACCTTCAATTATTTTGATCTAACGGCCTTCGTTTGGTTCTCGGGTTCTCGAGAAACTTTGAGTTCTCAAATGATCCTTCCTCTCTCTCTCTCTCTTACTCTCTGTCTGTCTCACTCTCTCTCTCTCTCTCTCTCTCTCTATATATATATATATATATATATATATATATATATATATATATATATATAGGGTGAGGCTCAATAAAGCATTATTATTAACAAGGAACCAATAAACCAATCTTGAGCATCGAAATCATAATGATCAACGGCCAATGGAATGGATTAATAATAGTTTCTCGATTAATAATGGTTCCTTGGTTCCTTGATTAATAATAGTTGATTGGTTCTTTGGTTCCTTAATTAATAATGGTTGATCGGTTGAGACATGGTCGACCATCGGAACACAAATAAAGTTTTTAATCAAGGAACGTGTTACAAGCAAGTGTTCAAGACAAGGTGGTTAATCTCTATTGAGACATGGTCGAACACAAATAAAATTTAAAAAAGCTTTAGTTTTAAAAAACTTCTTTGTTGATGCAATTGTCTAAATTACACAAAGCTTTACGTCTACAAGGAAAGTGTCTAAAATACTCTTCGTGGTCACTGTAAGTTCTTAACACATACATAAGTTTTACATACTACATTATGCACAATATTATACAAAACTTATGCTATTATTTCAACACATGATGTAACAAATAAGAAATCAAAAATGTCTTCATATTGTTTGTATTGTTCAAACATACGGTCCCACACAACTCATTATCTCATCCATACTCATAGCTTCAAATTGAAGTTGTTTGATGATGTTATTTTTTTAGCCAATATATGCTACCATATAACAATATTAGTTATTGTAACGCCTGAAGATCCGGTCTAGTCAATTTAGAGATAATAGGGGTCGAAAACGACTTTTCGACAAAAGATTATTTATAATAAATAATCTTAACCAAGTTGTAGAATATGTCTCAAGGGTTCCGTACATATAAAGAGTGCCGAAATACGAGTTATAATGAAGAAGTTATGACCCGTCGAAGTTTAGCAAAGGAACCGGCACGACACCGTGAAGACGTAAATAGTGAATCTATGACTGAGCTTTTTTTAGCCTTAGTAATCTAAATGAAAGTCATCGAATATGTTAACCTGAGAGCGTCCATAAAAAGAACGCCCAAATCTGACTCCTTATGAGGAAGTTATGATTTTTCGAAGTTTCGGCTTAGCGGTGTACAACCCAAAGTTCGAGTATTAGATCGAACGGTTTTTAGCCGACACAACCTAAACGAGAATCGAAGATGTCGTTATTAGTACCGTAACGATAAAAAGACAGACGGAAATGGACATCGAATGAAGAAGTTATGAGATTTTAACTGACCAATCCTATCCCGGCATGTTAAAAATATAACTTTAAAAATAAAGTAATTAGCCGACGGAGTCTAAATAAAAGTTGTAGAGTACGTCTCCACCTACGCATGAATATAAAGAGCATCAAAAATGGAGTTCTTATGAACGAGTTACAAATTATAATTGCATATTTACGTATTAAAATAAAGTATAAATCATATATACGTACACACACACACATATATATATATATATATATATATATATATATATATATATATATATATATATATATATATATATACATATGTATATATCATTAGAAAGGTATCAACGATGCGGTCATTATAAGAATAATGTTGAGTTGTTTCGACATTAGTTTTGTTCAAATATCATTAAATCCATTTAAAATAGTATTATAGAGGAGTGTTTAGTTGTTTATATAACTAAAAGGTAATTAAGTAATTATGGAGGATGGTTTTTGTAAATTCAATTACTATAAATAAGAGGCTTGGGTTCTCATATTTCTTGCACCGTTCTCTTGATTCAAGAGTCTTTCTCTCCTTATCCCCCAAGCATTTTGGTCCCTCGTGATTCGACTTTTCTTTCTGTAGTTTTTAGTATAATAAGGTGAGCGCTGAAGCACTGTACAAATATTTTTTAGAAAGATTCAGCGACGAAGGTCTGCCCATCCAGAGCCCGACTCCTAGCTAAAATCCCCTTGTAAGTAAGTTATAATTTCCCTATTTTAATATAGCTTACATTTAAAATTAATATTGTTATTATGAACTTATAATAAATATTTGACCTATTATTATGACTTATATAAGTATTGTTTAAACGCTTATATAATAATAATAATAAGACTAATAATTAGTCACACTAATTTTAGACTAAAATCTAGTGGTAATAATACTAGGTTTCGTCAAAGTAAATTATTTTGAAGTAAACGAGGCGCTGTCCGAGTACCGAATCACCACCTTCTCAGGTGAGTGCATAGTTACCTTCATCTTACACATAGATATGAAGTATTTTATATAAATTACGTGCTATGTGTGCATATTATTTTAATAAGTGCTGTCTATGTTGGATGAATGATTTTGTACATGTTTTAAATGATTTAAACTATATATATGTATTTTATATCTACAATAATGTTGGGGTAAAACATGGGTAGATGTAATAGATGGAATATGAGTTTGATAATGAGTTGAAAGGTGTTATAGACCACGAGGTGAAGGTGAAAGGTGGACGATGTGAGAAGCCTTTTCCCAAATGATACCCCCGTCATTCAGCAGAATATGGATGACAACCACGGACTATTCTAAACAGTCCAGTGGAACACTAGCAGGCTTGCAACCTGTAGGTGTTGTGAACGATGTGATCACCCGATGTACTCTAAGCCTTGGCAACCATGCAGACTTGGTGCCTAAAGCTTGGCGGTCATGCAGAATTGATGCCTAAACCCTGGCAACTATGTAGACTTAGTGCCCGTTGTGTAAACCTTGGCGATCATGCAGACTTGTTGCCTAACCCTTGGCAACTATGAAGACTTAGTGTCTGTTGTGTAAACCGTGGCAACGATGGACTTCATACCGATTCCTTAGGATGATCCATAGGAATAAATGAACGAGGAATAGTTGATTCTTAGGGTAGATCCTTAAGAATAAAGAAGATAATAGGGATGGGTAATTAGGTTGATTGCTTAATTCTTTAAACATAATAATTATATTATTGTGGGCTAAAAACCCTATGTACTCACCAAGTTTCCCAACCTGACCCACTCAGTTTATTTATATCATAGGTGTTGTTATGAAGTCACACTACCCTGTGAGATGAAGGACATATAAATCACTAGTGATAACGAATGTAAGTTCTATTTATGCTTATGTTTCTATATTGACGATGACTGTCACACCCCCGAACTAGATGGTGGAAACGTCCGAGGGCTCGCATGACTTAAATTGAATATCATCACAGTGAATATACATGAGTCATAACATAAACATCACCAGGCATCAATATATTACAACTGGAATTGATCACATCAAGTACATTGTTTTAACATTACATATCCATACATAAATTGTTTGATAGATATCATAAACAAAACACCCTAACATACTCGGTACTTATTCCTCGGCTTACCTGTTACCTTAGAATACAAGTTATTTTGAAAAACGGTCAACATATGAAATGTTTGTGAGTTCATAAGTATGTTGTGTTAAAATGATTTGTGTAGTTTGTAAACCCAGAAAATCCAATGTTTTCTAAAAAGACCATTGTTTTAAAAATTGTGTAAAGATCCGTACCATATGCATGATGAATTCAAAACATGTATAATTGAAGAACTTTAGTACTAATCGTCTAAGTGAAAATGTTGAACTTCCTCGGAAAACCCGATGTTTTCCAAATACATAAAATATAGTGATTTCCCAAATTGTTATACCGCCACAATGAATGATTTTGATTACTCTTCCTTGATTACTCGGGCGGTGTTGGATTAATTAAGGTTTGTGAGTTGTTATAATCATGCATTAGTAATGACTAGTTTATAACTATAGTTTACGAACGGTCCTTAAAGGCTTCGCCCATTATAACACACTTAATCCAACCACCTTGATTACTCTCGATTATCGCCTTGAATCTGTTTACAGTGATTACTCATAAGCCTAGCAAACAAGGAAAAGAGGAGTACAAATCCTGCTACTTCCGTGACTTTACTTGAGGCCGTCGGGGATGCAAAAGACACGATGGTCCAACTCGTATTTGATTACTTTGACCTTACTAGCAATACTAATGGGCCACTAGGGCCCAATAGCACATAAAAGCTATTGAAAGTCCTTTTATATGGAATTGGGTCATAGGAGGCCCAGTAACATATAAGCATAATCCCTTTGGGCCCAAAGATCATGTTAATGGACTTGCAAGGTCCAACAAGCATGATTTGAACCTTCTAAGCACAAAGTTTGAATAATTACTCATCTTAGGTTTCGCATATCTTTCGGAGGGTTCGATTTTTACGGTTGTTGTAATCGTATCGATTCGAGACCGATCGATTCGTTTGTAACGATATTTGGAGTTAAACGTGTATTCGTCTTTTGATTTTTCGGCAGTCGTGGTCTTTGTATTTTGACTCAATGAAACAATTTGTTTAAAAGTAGAAGTTTGACCCTTTTCACACCTTTCTTTTTATAAAAATAACAAATTTAGTCCTTTATATAAAAGAAAAGACATTTTTAGCCCTTAAAACATTTTCTTGACACCTTTGTATCATAAATTTGTTGAAATGATGGCTTTAACTCAAAATTTTATTTTGTTAACTGTTTTAGTCCTTTTAGAATAGTAATTTTCGGTTAAAACCCAACTTTTCACAATTTTTATAGTTTTGGCCCGAAATTCAAAAGCTTTAAATTTTTTTATCCTTTTTGGAAATAAAAAGCATATTTGACCCTTGAAATAGTTTTATAACCCTTTTTATCCCTTGTTTTGAAGAAAGTTTCATTTCAGCCCCTTTAGTTGTCATTTTTCGCTATTTTGGGCTTATTGGGCTAAAAGGCCCAAAATTAGCCCATTAAGCTAAAATTTTACATTTGAAGTCCTTTGAAAATTTTAATATTCAGAAAAAAATTATGGAAACTATTTTGACTCTTTTGGCCCTTAAGAAACCGTGACTTGGCAATTTTTAACCAAAGTTTTGTATTTTTGACAATCTAAGCCCAAAGATGGGTTTTATGTTGGAAATATGTTCATCATAATCTTATATGTTATAATTCTTGACTTGTCTAGTGTAAAATAAATTAGATCATGTTTGTTTCCTTTCTCATGTCATAGATCTCGAGGATCACCCCTTTTTGGTTACATGTTCATTATAAAAACACATAAAAAAACACACATACATGCATAAAATAACACATGACATACACATACACATAGATCTACACATTTGCTTGTATTCTCCCCCATAAAACACATAAAAACCTAAAAGAGAGGGGTATGAAACTCACCTTGAGTTGTGGTTTCGGTTTTGAAGAGGGAAATGAAGAAAGTTTCGATTCTAGCAAGTCTTCTTGGAAGATCTCTAATTTAGAGGCTTCTTAGATGTTGTATCTGTGGAATAATCTCATTGAAATCTTCCTAAATCTCAAAAATTTGGTGGAGAGTGGAGAGAGTTTCCTTTAGAGAGTTTAAGTGAATTGTGTGTCTGTTTGTGTTGTGTTCGACCGAGAGAAGAAGAGAGGGGAAGAAAGAGATCTTTGATGGGATAGTTGCATGGAAATATGAGATGAATGCATGGAAATCCAAGAGATAATGGTGAGGTGGCTATCCTAAAGTCAACTCCTTCCTTTCTTTTGTGATTTGGGCTGAGAATGGAGAGGGGAAGGAAAAATAATTAGGCCATGTATGCTTAAGCCCATATCATGACTTAATTAGATGATGTTTGGTCCAACATAAATCAAAGAATGATTTTTATCACCTATTAGGGCTAAGTTAAATTGGTTGTGACCCAATAAGGCCTAATAAAGGTTTTTATTTCATTCTAGGCCCTGTATGGCCCAAAAATATTAAAATAAAAGGAAGCGGGTCCATTTAGAGCCCATTTAAGAGTTCTAAGACCAAGATAGTTAAATTGAAAGCTTATTGGCCCATTGGGCCCAATAAGGAAATCCTAGTCCAAAATGGACTTAACCAGGATTTCTAGGGTTTCCAAGTCTTTGTTGACTATTTGCAGTTCTTGTATGAAGTGTTTGATTGAAGTTTTGTTGTTATTGCATAAGCATCATACCTGCTTTCACATTGTTGTTTTATAGTTGGTATAATTGTTTAATGTTTTCAAGGCATCAAAATTTCTAGTTGTGACATCATCCCCCCCTTACAAGGAATTTTGTTCCAAAATTCTTTTGAAAGAAGTTCTTTTGAAAGCTAGATTGGAGAATGTGAGAATAGGTGAGGGTTCTTCTACTTCATCTGGTCGTCGCATTCACATGTGAATTCTAGCCCACACATCGCGTACCACCGTACCTTCACAATCGGAATGTGACTTTGCTATGTACGCTTCACCTCCCTGTCCATGATTTCGACTGGTTCCTCAACAAACAGGAGATTCTCGTTGATTTCTATTTCATCAAGGGGAATGACGAGGGTTTCATCGGATAAGCACTTCTTTAGATTGGAAACATGGAACACGTGGTGTACACTGCTGAGCTCAGCGGGTAGCTGCAGTCTGTACGCCACTGGACCAATTCGGGCAAGAATATGGAAAGGTCCAATGTATCGTGGATTCAATTTTCCCTGTTTTCCAAAACGAATAACCCCTTTCCAGGGAGAGACTTTTAACAACACCCGCTCCCTGACTTGAAACTCTAAGGGATTTCGCCTTTTATTAGCGCAACTCTTCTATCGGTCGCGTGATGCTTGTAGTCGGACTCTGATTTGAACTATCTTTTATGTTGTTTCATGTATGATCTATGGTCCTGTTAACGTCTTGTCTGATGTCAATTCTTTCGCTAGTTGGGTGTCACCTACCTCAGCCCAACACAACGGTGATCTACATTTATGTCTATTCAGCGTCGCGAAAGGAGCAACTTTGATGCTCGTGTGGTAACTGTTGTTGTATGAGAATTCGACTAACGGTAACTGGGTATCCCATGACTTCCCAAAGTCTATCACACATGCGCGAAGCATGTCATCAAGTGTTTGTATGGTTCGTTCGCTTTGACCATTCGTTTGTGGATGATAAGAAGTGCTCATGTGGAGATGTGTTCCTAGAGCTTTTTGAAGTGATTGCCTAAAATGCGATGTGAATCAACTATCTCTATCTGAGATGATAGACATTGGCACTCTGTGGAGTCTCACAATTTCCTGGATATATATCCTCGTCAACCTCTCCATCTTGTAGGATTCTTTCATTAGCAGGAAATGAGCAGATTTCGTCAATCTGTCGACTATTACCCATATGGTGTCCAATCCATCTGATGATATGGGTAGCTTGGTCATAAAGTCTAGAGTAATCCTCTACCATTTCCACTCGGGATTTACTGGCTGTTGTAATAGTCGCTAGGGCTTCTGATATTCCACCTTTACTTTACCGCAAGTAAGGCATTTGCTAACATAGGTGGTAATCTCTACCTTCATCTTAGGCCACCAATAGTGTTGCTTAAAATCCAAGTACATTTTGTCTGAACCTGGATGGACGGAGTTTCGCGTCTTGTGGGATTCATTCATGACTACCACTCTGAATCCCCCAAGTTTAAGGACCCAAATGCGGTTCATGAAATAGTATGTTCCGCCCTCTTTCACTTCGAGATTCTTTTCCATTCCACGTAATGCTTCGCTTGTTTTGTTCTCTTCCTTCATGGCATCCGAATGGGCTAGCCTGATCTAAGAGGTTAAATGGGATTGGATGGTTATCGAGTGAGTTTTCACGCGATGATTTGAGTATTCTCTCCTACTCAATGCATCAACTACCACGTTAGCCTTGCCTGGGTGGTACTTGATTTCACACTCATAGTTTTTTAGTAACTCAACCCATCTTCGTTGCCTCATGTTCAAGTTTTTTTGATTTAGGATATGTTGGAGGTTCTTGTGGTCTGTAAAAATGGTGCACTTGTACCGTACAGGTAGTGCCTCCAGATTTTTAAGGCGAATACCCCAGTCCCAACTCCAGATCATGGGTTGCGTAATTCACTTCGTGTGTTTTTAGCTGACATGATGCATAAGCTATCACCTTCCCATGCTGCATAAGTACGCAACCTAAGCCCTGATTCGACGCGTCGCAGTATACTACGAAAACTTCTACTCCTTTTGGTAATGATAGCACCGGCGCACTGCAGAGTGCTTGTTTCAGAGTTCGAAATGCAGCTTCTTGCTTGTTCGTCCATTCAAAGGGCACATCTTTTTATGTAAGAATGGTAAGCGGTTTGGCTATCTTAGAGAAATTCTGGATGAATCTCCTATAATAGCCTACGAGACCCAGTAATTGGCGAATTTCTGTGGGTGTTGTTGTGACTGCCCATCCTTTGATGGCTTTGACCTTAGAAGGATCCACGTGTATTCTTTCTTGGCTAAAAACATGACCCAAAAAGTTCACACTATGAAGCTAGAACTCACACTTAGAGAGCTTCGTGTATAATGTTTCAGTTCGCAGGGTTTCCAGGATTTGTCGAAGATGTTAGCCATGCTCTTCTTCGCTTCGAGAGTAGGTGAGGGTACTTCTGCTTGATCTGGTCTTTGTGTTCCCATTTGAATTTTGGCCCACGCATCGCGTTCCACCGTACCTTCACAATCGGAATGCGACTTTGCTTTGTACGCTTCACCTCGCTGTCCATGATTTCAATTGGTTCCTCAACGAACAAGAGATTCTCGTTGATTTCTATTTCATCAAGGGGAATGATGAGGGTTTCGTTGGATAAGCATTTCTTTAGATTGGAAACATGGAACACGGGGTGTACACTGTTGAGCTCACCGGGTAGCTGCAGTCTGTACGCCACTGGACCAATTCGGGCAAGAATCTCGAAAGGTCCAATGTATCGTGAATTCAATTTTCTCCGTTTTCCAAAACGAATAACCCCTTTCTAGGGAGAGACTTTTAACAACACCCACTCCCCGACTTGAAACTCTCAGATCTTTCGCCTTTTATCAGCATAGCTCTTCTCTCAGTCGCGTAATGCTTATAGTCGGGCTCTGATTTGAACTATCTTTTCCATTTTTTCACGTATGATCTTTGGTCCCGTTAACGTCTTGTCTGATGTCAGTTCTTTCGCTAGCTGGGTGTCACCTACCTCAGCCTAACACAATGGTGATCTACATTTACATCCATACAACGCCTCGAAAGGAGCAACTTTGATGCTCGTGCGGTAACTGTTGTTGTATGAGAATCTGACTAAGGGTAAGTGGGTATCCCATGACTTCCCAAAGTCTATCACACATGCGCGAAGCATGTCTTCAAGTGTCTGTATGGTTCGTTCGCTTTGACCATCCGTTTGTGGATGATAAGCAGTGCTCATGTCGAGATGTGTTGCTAGGGCTTTTTGAAGTGATTTCCAAAAACGCGAAGTAAATCTACTATCTGTATCTTAGATGATAGACAATGGCACTCCGTGGAGTCTCACAATTTCCTTGATGTATATCCTCGTCATCCTATCCATCTTGTAGGGTCCTTTTATTGGCAGGAAATGAGCGGATTTCGTCAATCTATTGACTATTACCAATATGGTGTCCAATCCATCTGACGACATGGGTAGCTTGGTCACAAAGTCCAGAGTAATCCTCTCCCATTTCCACTCAGGAATTACTGGTTGCTATAATAGTCCCGAGGGCTTCTGATATTCCACCTTTACTTTAGCGCAAGTAAGGCATTCGCTAACATAGGTGGCAATATCTGCCTTCAAGTTAGGCCACCAATAGTATTGCTTAATATCCAAGTACATTTTGTCTTAACCCGGATGGATGGAGTATCGCGTCTTGTGGGCCTCATTCATGACTACCTCTCTGAATCCCCTAAGTTTAGGGACCCAAATGTGGTTCATGAAATAGGATGTTCCCCCTCTTTCACTTCGAGATTATTTTCCATTCCACGTAATTCTTTGCTTGTTTTGTTCTCTTCCTTCATGGCATCCGACTGGGTTGCCCTGATCTGAGAGGTTAAGTGGGATTGGATGGTTATTGAGAGAGTTTTCATGCGATGATTTGAGTATTCTCTCCTACTCAAGGCATCAGCTACCACGTTAGCCTTGCCTGGGTGGTACTTGATTTCACACTCATAATCGTTTAGTAACTCAACCCATCTTCATTGCCTCATGTTCAAATCTTTTTGATTTAGGATATGCTGGAGGCTCTTGTGGTCCATAAAAATGGTGCACTTTGTACCGTACAGGTAGTGCCACCAGATTTTGAAGGCGAAGACCATAACTCCGAACTCTAGATCGTGGGTTGTGTAATTCACTTTGTGTATTTTTAGATGACGTGATGCATACGCTATCACCTTGCCACGCTGCATAAGTACGCAACCTAAGCCCAGATTTGATGCGTCGCAGCATACTACAAAATCTTCTGTTCCTTCTGGTAATGTGTCACACCCCCAAACCAGAACGGCGGAAACGTTCGGGGGCGGAGGACGTCATATTCCGTATCATAACAGTTCATAGAAAGGAAAGTACACACCACCATATATATTAAAGTTTCCAAGATGTTTACATAATTGTATTCATTACATGTTCATAACATAAATACATAAACATCATTCAAAAGAAGTAATTAACGCCAGCGCGTTAATCCCAAAAGTTGATTCCCAAACCTGCTTAGCGGTTCCCTGAGAATACAAGTTATTTCAAAGAAAAAGTGTCAACAATTAAGTTGGTGAGTTCATAAGTAGTTTAGAAAAATTGGACGCCATTCCAAAATGGGTGTATATTTTCCAGAAAACGCAGCATTTCAAATGTAAAGGGTTGTGATTTGTTTTGTTGAAAGTGAATGTATTAAATCCAGAAAATCCCATATTTTCCCTAATGGTTGAGATACGAGTTGTTGTGTTTCCCAAGAAAAACCCTTATTTTCTTATAAAAGTATGAAATGCATATGAATGTTCGTGTTATAAGTTGTAAATAATTGCACCAGGGAAATCCCTTATTTTCCTAACATAAATGGCAGTCTCTAAGACCAAAACATTGCAAGAAACCGACGTTCAGAAGATGTGTCATAGTTTTATATAATAAAGCTATACGAAGATCGCATTTGTTAGATGAAGAATAGCTTTAATAGCTACTCGTTCATAAAAGCATAATACCATAATAATTGTATATCCGATGAGTTTTATAACCATACTAAACATAATATGCCTGTAACGACGTTCTTCAGGCGTCGCAGCGTTATGACAACTGTCACCCCAAAAGACGGACTGTAGCTAACAGTCAGGGCGCGGGATCATGACTTCCCGTATAGATCTATACACATTTGACATGTTCTCCGAACGGGAGACTCTGGTTATAGACAGGACTTGCAGCATTACTTTCTAATAAAGAAAAGTAACGTTTGAAGATATACACGTCTCATGGATTCTCAACTAAGTCGGTATTAAAGTGATAGTTTTGTATGCAAAGTTTATCCTTTTTCACAATGTTTGACAAAGCAAAATCATAAGTTTTTAGAATGTACAAAAAGACTTAACAATGAAAGGTACTTTGAAATCATTATATACTTTGTATAATGTCTAATGCACACAAAGTATGACAAGAGTTTTCCATAATAGAAATACGTTCCAAGTGATTTATTCGATAAAACAAGTGAAGTAAAACTTTATAAAATACACGATAATAACCGTATGTTTACTTGTATCCCCCCCTAAAAGAGTATAAAAGCATTTAAATGTATTTAAAGTGTGTTTGAAAGGGGTATGAACTCACTTGAAAGTTTGAAGATAGCAAGATGGAAAACCGGGTAGAGTTTCGTCTCGGGAATTGGATTTTCCTCGGAATTCTCGGGATTCCTCGGGAGTAAAATCGACCTTCGGGAGTTGCACAAAATGACTAGGGCTTCGGGGTAGTGTGAGCACGGAAAACGAGGTAAAACGCAAGCAAAAGGAGAGAGAATGGGCCATTTTCCCGGGAACCCTCGCATGCTATTTATAGGGGGGCCTGAGAGGCCTCGTACGCAGCGCGTACGTGTACGTCATGCGTGACCGAAGCCTTGACTGCCTCGGCCTCGGATGGGACGGCTCAGGCTGTCGGGTCGGATGGGACGGCAGGTCGGACGGGCGGGTTGGGTGCCTCGCATAGGGCGACGTGGACGGTTTGAGGCCAAGTTCCTCGGGTACGCGAGGCGTACAGGGGTACGCAGCGCGTACCTCGGATGAGGACGCTGACTCCCCTTCGGATAATACCGAAGTTTTAATAAAAATTATATATAAATTATTTATCAAACTTCGAAAATTCATATCTCCTTCATACGAACTCCGTTTTTGACGTTCTTTATATCCTCGCGAGGGTGAGACTACGATCTACAACTTTCATTTAGATTCCGTTGGCAAATTCCGGAATTATTTTTATTATTTATTTGTTAAAATGACGTGATTAAGGAATTTCTTTAAAAATTCATAACTTATTCATACGATGTTCGATTTGAGCGTTCTTTTTATGCATGTTTGTAGTTTAACGATATCTACGACTTTCATTTAGACACCTGAGGTCGGAAAGTGTTTTATTGAAACTTTGCCTTTTTACGCAACTTCGTATTGCCGGTTTTTGTCGGAAAACATAGAATGATCATAACTTCTTCGTTATAACTCGGATTTTTGTGTTATTTATATGTTTGGAAACCTTAAGACGATAACTACCACATAGTGTACTCCAAATAGAGTTTTTGAATACTTCATTTTTCGATGATATTCTAATTCTTTTCTCAAAGAGGTTACAGGACTCGATTTTTACTGACTTGAAATAACGGGTTGTTACATCATCCCCCCGTTAGAGGGAATTTCGTCCCGAAATTTTAATACAAAAGAAGAGTCTTAGGGGCTGGGGAAGAGATGTGGATACTTCTGTTGCATTTGATCTTCTCGTTCGCACGTGAACTCAGGTCCCCTGTTAGCATTCTATCGGACCTTTACTATTGGAATGCGACTCTATTTAGTTCGTTTAACTTCCCTATCCATGATCTCGACGGGTTCGTCCACAAAGTTAAGATTTTCATTTAGTTCGATCTCATCGAGTGGAATTACAAGTGTTTCGCCGGACAAACACTTCTTCAGGTTTGATACGTGGAATACTGGATGTACTTTGTTAAGCTCTATTGGAAGTCGGAGTTTGTAGGCTACTGGACCAACCCTTGAAATGATTTCGAAGGGTCCAATGTACCCAGGATTTAGCTTCCCATGCTTTCCAAAGCGTATCATTCCCTTCCAGGGTGAGACCTTCAGTAGTACCCGATCGCCAATCTGAAATTCCAAGGGTTTACGTCTTTTGTCGGCATAGCTCTTTTGCCTATCCCTCGAGGATTTCAGTCGTTCTCGTATTTGCACGATCTTTTCAGTAGTTTCTCTGATGATCTCTGGACCAGTGAGGGTGCTATCAGGGACTAGACCTTTTTCTAGTTGTGTGTCGCCCACTTCCGTCCAGCACAGATGTGATCTGCACTTACGGCCGTAAAGGGCTTCAAATGGAGAAGTATTGATACTAGTATGATAACTATTGTTATAATAGAACTCAACCAAAGGTAAGTGAACATCCCATGCTTTACCAAAGTCGATTACACATGCTCGCAACATGTCTTCCAAGGTTTGGATCGTTCTTTCGCTTTGTCCGTCAGTTTGGGGGTGATAGGCTGTACTCATGTCCAATCTTGTTCCCATGGATTTTTGCAATGATTGCCAGAATCTAGACGTGAATCTGCTGTCTCTATCTGAGATGATAAACATTGGCACTCCATGGAGTTGTACGATCTCTCGGATGTAGATTCTCGATAGCTTTTCCATTTTATCAGTTTCCTTGATCGGTAGGAAATGAGCGGACTTGGTTAATCTATCGATGATTACCCAAATAGTATCTTGGCCACCCTGAGTTTTGGGCAGTTTCGTTATGAAGTCCATGGAAATCTGCTCCCATTTCCACTCAGGAATTTCAGGTTGTTGGAGTAGTCCTGAGGGTTTCTGGTGTTCTATTTTGATCTTGGCGCAAGTCAAACACTTGCTCACATATGTAGCGATCTCTGCTTTCATGTTTGGCCACCAGTAGAGTTGTTTGAGATCTTGATACATCTTGTCTGACCCGGGGTGTACAGAGTATGGAGTCTTGTATGCCTCGCTCATAACTACCTCTCTAAGTCCACCAAACTTGGGCATCCATATTCGGTTCATGAGGTAGCGTGCTCCGTCACTCTTGATTTCTAAATTCTTGTCCATTCCCCTAAGGGTCTCACCTGTCACGTTTTCGGGTTTCAGGGCCTCTATTTGAGCTTCCTTAAATTGTGTCGACAGGTGCGAATGGATTGACATGGCTAATGACTTCACTCTTCGGCCAGAGTACTCCTTACGACTAAGGGCATCTGCCACGACGTTAGCCTTTCCTGGATGATAGAGAATCTCACATTCGTAGTCGTTGAGCAATTCGACCCAACGTCGCTGTCTCATGTTCAACTCCTTCTGGTCGAAGATGTGTTGTAGGCTCTTGTGGTCTGTAAAGATAGTGCATTTGGTACCATATAGGTAGTGTCTCCAGATTTTAAGAGCGAAGACCACCGCCCCAAGTTCTAAATCATGAGTGGTGTAATTGACCTCATGCGTTTTCAGTTGTCGTGAGGCATATGCAATAACCTTTCCCCTCTGCATTAGTACACAGCCCAGCCTTTGCTTCGAAGCGTCGCAATACACCACAAAATCTTCGGTCCTTTCTGGGAGGGAAAGGATGGGCGCGCTGCAAAGGGCCTGTTTCAAAGTCTGAAATGCAGCATCTTGCTTTTCTCCCCAATTGTAGGTCACACCTTTCTGGGTTAAGGCGGTAAGAGGCTTTGAGATGCTGGAGAAATTCTGGATGAACCTTCGGTAATAACCAGCAAGACCTAGAAATTGGCGAATTTCTGTTAGTGTAGTTGGTGTAGACCAGTTTTTGATAGCCTTGATTTTTGATGGATCCAAGTGGATTCCTTCCTTGCTGACCACGTGACCGAGGAAGTCCACCTTTCTAATCCAAAATTCACATTTTGATAATTTTGCATATAGTCTCTCAGTCCGTAACGTCTCTAAAACTTGCCTCAGATGTTGACCATGCTCTTCTTTATTCTTTGAATAAATGAGTATGTCGTCTATGAATACTATCACGAATTTATCCAAGAATGGACGACATACTCGATTCATTAGGTCCATGAATACGACCGGGCATTGGTTAGTCCGAACGACATCACTACGAAATCGTAATGTCCGTATCATGTTCGGAAGGCCGTCTTGGGAATATCACTCTCTAGGACTCGCAGCTGGTGATATCCCGACCTCAGATCGATCTTGGAGAAGTAGTTGGCTCCTTGGAGTTGGTCGAATAAGTCATCGATTTGGGGTAGGGGGTATCGGTTCTTGATGGTAAGTTTGTTGAGTTCTCGGTAGTCGATGCACATTCTGAATGATCCATCCTTCTTTTTCACGAACAGTACGGGTGCTCCCCATGGCGTGAAGCTCGGCCTGATGAATCCTTTTCCAAGTAGTTCATTCAGTTGGCTGGATAGCTCTTGCATCTCTGTCGGGGCTAATCGATAGGGTGCTTTGGCTACTGGGGTAGCTCCGGGAACCAGATCGATTCGGAACTCAACTTGTCTCGCGAGTGGTATTCCCGGAAGGTCCTCGGGAAAAACATCGGGAAAATCGCGTACGTCGGGCACACTCTTGATGTCTTGGACTTCATGTTTCACATCTACAACATGTGCCAAGAACGCGTGACACTCCTTGCGTAGGCATTTCCGAGCTTGGATACTTGAGATGATACGAAGAGTGGTATATGGTTTGTCGCCCAAGACAATGAAAGTTTCGCCGGTTGGCAGATTAAGGCGAACGGCCTTATCGTAACATAGAATGTCCGCATGATGAGAACTCAGCCAATCCATGCCAATGATGACATTGAAACTCTTAATCGAGACTGGCATGAGGTTGATTGAAAAGGGATTATCGTTTAAAGTTAGGGTGCAGTTTAAGTATATCTCCTTAGTGCCTTCGGTTTTCCCGTTGGCCATTTCTACTATGAATGGTTCACTTAATGATTGTGGTATTGATTTTAGCAGGCCTTTAAAGTCGTGACTCACAAAACTCCTTTCCGCTCCACTATCAAACAAAATGCATGCATACGAGTTATCGAGAAGAAACGTACCCGTAACAACAGTAGGGTCCGCAATGGCTTCATCTTGTCCCATTGCGAAAACTCGGCCCCTTCCGCCGGTATTCCGGTTGTTTGCCTTTGGGCAGTCCCTGCGGTAGTGCCCCGTGTCTCCGCACTCAAAGCAGGCGCGGCTTACCCCGGTATTAGTAGTGGGGACGGATGGTTGGGTTGGCCCTGTGCAATAGCGGGCTGTATGTCCCTTCTTATTACGCTTGGTGCATTGAAGATCATGGCAAGGACCATGGTGGTGGAAGCTGCATCGGTTGCACTTAGGAAGTTTCCCATTATATGAGCTTGTAGGGGCAGGGTTCACAGGTACAGTCATAGCGTGGGTCGCTATTACTTGTTGTTTCTTGGGTTTTTCCTGGAGATTTTTCCCCCTCCTTTTGTTCCAAGGCCTGCTCTGGCCCTGAGCCTCCCTAGGTGGATTTGCGGTTGCTGAAATGATACTGGGTTTTACTCCGTGGTCGATGAGTCGCTGAGCCAGGCGTTTAGCGCTGTTGTAGGTAACAGGGCCGGAAGCTAGGACATGCCCTTGAATCTGGGGTGACAACTCCCAAATGTACCTTTCAACCTTCTTTGATTCTGGGTTGACCATGGTAGGGCACAGTGCAGCGAGGTCGTTGAACCTAGCTGTGTAGGTGACTAGGTCAGACCCAGTCATTTTCAGATTCCAGAGCTCCTGCTCCAGCTTTTGCACTTCGCCTCTTGGGCAGTATTCTTCCAGTAGTAGAACCTTTAGATCGTCCCAACTCATGGCGTTGGCGACAGTGAGCGTCACTGAATTCACATGGCTTTTCCACCAAGTGAGGGCTCGATCTACGAAAGTGCAAGCAGCGAACTTGACTTTGCTTGCTTCTAGGCATGAGCAGATCTCGAAGACCGTTTTGGTCTTCTCGAACCATTGCATTAGTGCAATGACTCCCCCAGTTCCATTAAAAGTTTTTGGCTTAGCGTTAGAGAACTCCTTGTAAGTACATTCTCTTCCTTGGCCATGACCAGTACCATGATTTGGATGATTCGTGCTGCTTCCCGCCCCTCCATTTCTGTGAGAGTTTATTTGCGAGAGGGCTGTAGTTACTGCTGCTGTGATAGCAGCCTGGACCATGGCTGGATCATAAGCTGGTGGTGGAGGTGGTGGTGGTACCGTGCCCGACCTGGGCCTTAGGTTTGGACGAGGAGGCATCGTGCTGCCAAAAGAAAAAAAATATGGAAAAATTTATAAGTTTTGGCAGTTCAGAGTTGAATGATATTGAGTTAACTTCTAATAGTTCTAAGAAGTTGGGTTTGACTGACACAATGTTTTGAGCTTGAAAGTAAAGTTTGAATAGATGTACCAATGAATCGAACGAATTGCGCATGATTAACAACAACAAGAAAAGGGGTATACCCTTATATATATTAAACATATAGTTGTGTTACAGCGGGGTCTAGACAAAAGTTCTTGGCCTTTCTAAAGGCCTCCGATTACAGAACAATTTAAAGAAAATAATACTTTTATCCAAAGTCCTAATTTATAACAAAATTTTGAGAGTCGGGCAAGTACTACTTGCGGCGCGCTTTGTGTTTGGAGCTCGACTCCGTGTCGGACTGCTTCAACTCCATGAGGCGTCTATCAAACACAGCTTGTTGTTCTCTTAATTCTGCGAAGGCCGCATTTGCTTGTGCTTGAAATGCTTCGGCACGAATGTGGATGTCGTTCTGCAACAACTCTAGGCGGTTGATATCCGCCGTGTGGATTTGTACTTCCACATTGACCTCTCGGATTCGGTTGGCTTGCACTCCGGATTGATAGCACTGGTTGGCGAGTTTGCCAACCATGACCGGAAGTGCTCGGTCGGCTGATCCCCCGCCTCTCACATCATAGAAGTCTCGGCACATGCCGTAGGGAGGGCGTAAGCTTTGTTGTTGGCTCCAATGATGGAGGTGACTTCCCCACACTGGAGTGGGTCCTTTTAAATTCCTCACGTGGACGGGAGATTGTGGGATTGGTGGATTTATAATTTCTGGCTCCGAATCCGTGCCAGAGTCATCCCCTCCCTCCAACTCTATAGGTTCTTCGTCTTCTTCAGGATCTTCTTCGATCCACCCTCCATTACCTTGGTTGGGGTAGTAGGGGTCATTGGGGTGATGGAATCCCGCCATTTAGACTGTATGAGAATAGAGTTAAAAGTTTACTATAAGCTAGAGCACATGAAACTTACCCTTAAGTTTAATGGTTGACGGCACTCGAATACTCCCTCAGTATTCTTTAGCGATATGCTTTTGGTAAGTTTTAAATTTGTTGTCCATTGCAGACACTCCTTGGCATACGTTAGTCGGCTCTTGGACAAATATAGTTGATCAGGCTATATTCTTCCCAGTTCCGATTACATGTCCCAAGGCATACCTGTACTACACAACTTATTTATAATACTTCTAAAGTTATTTACTATGAAAATGTTATTAGTATAAATGAGTGCATGCTTACCTTAAAACTAATTAGGTTTACTTTCAAAAGTATGAATTTTTCTCAGAGTGTTTTTGCCAAGTTGAGTTTATAGTTGTATATCAAAAAGGAATGGTTTTGATATACTTAATTCCCTATAAACAAAGCTCTGATACCAATCTGTCACACCCCCAAACCAGAACGGCGGAAACGTTCGGGGGCGGAGGATGTCATATTCAGTATCATAACAGTTCATAGAAAGGAAAGTACACACCACCATATATATTAATGTTTCCAAGATGTTTACATAATTGTATTCATTACATGTTCAAAAGATAAATACATAAACATCATTCAAAAGAAGTAATTAACGCCAGCGCGTTAATCCCAAAAGTTGATTCCCAAACCTGCTTAGCGGTTCCCTGAGAATACAAGTTATTTCAAAGAAAAAGTGTCAACAATTAAGTTGGTGAGTTCATAAGTAGTTTAGAAAAATTGGATGCCATTCCAAAATGGGTGTATATTTTTCAGAAAACGCAACATTTCAAATGTAAAGAGTTGTGATTTGTTTTGTTGAAAGTGAATGTATTAAATCCAGAAAATCCCATATTTTCCCTAATGGTTGAGATACGAGTTGTTGTGTTTCCCAAGAAAAACCCTTATTTTCTTATAAAAGTATGAAATGCATATGAATGTTCGTGTTATAAGTTGTAAATAACTGCACCAGGAAAATCCCTTATTTTCCTAACATAAATGGCAGTCTCTAAGACCAAAACTTTCCAAGAAACCGACGTTCAGAAGTTGTGTCATAGTTTTATATAATAAAGCTATACGAAGATCGCATTTGTTAGATGAAGAATAGCTTTAATAGCTACTCGTTCATAAAAGCATACTACCATAATAATTGTATATCCGATGAGTTTTATAACCATACTAAACATAATATGCCTGTAACAACGTTCTTCAGGCGTCGCAGTGTTATGACAACTGTCACCCCAAAAGACGGACTGTAGCTAACAGTCAGGGCGCGGGATCATGACTTCCCGTATAGATCTATACACATTTGACACGTTCTCCGAATGGGAGACTCTGGTTATAGAAAGGCCTTGCAACATTACTTTCTAATAAAGAAAAGTAACGTTTGAAGATATACACGTCTCATGGATTCTCAACTAAGTCGGTATTAAAGTGATAGTTTTGTATGCAAAGTTTATCCTTTTTCACAATGTTTGACAAAGCAAAATCATAAGTTTTTAGAATGTATAAAAAGACTTAACAATGAAAGGTACTTTGAAATCATTATATACTTTGTATAATGTCTAATGCACACAAAGTATGACAAGAGTTTTCCATAATAGAAATACGTTCCAAGTGATTTATTCGATAAAACAAGTGAAGTAAAACTTTATAAAATACACGATAATAACCGTATGTTTACTTGTATCCCCCCCTAAAAGAGTATAAAAGCATTTAAATATATTTAAAGTGTGTTTGAAAGGGGTATGAACTCACTTGAAAGTTTGAAGATAGCAAGATGGAAAACCGGGCAGAGTTTCGTCTTGGGAAATGGATTTTCCTTGGAAATCTCGGGACTCCTCGGGAGTAAAATCGACCTTCGGGACTTGCACAAAATGACCAGGGCTTCGGGGTAGTGCGAGCATGGAAAACGAGGTAAAACGCAAGCAAAAGGAGAGAGAATGGGTCATTTTCCCGGGAACCCTCGCATGCTATTTATAGGGGGGGCTGAGAGGCCTCGTACGCAGCGCGTACGCGTACGTCATGCGTGACCGAAGCCTCGACTGCCTCGGCCTCGGATGGGACGGCTCAGGCTGTCGGGTCGGATGGGACGGCGGGTCGGACGGGCGGGTCGGGTGCCACGCATAGGGCGATGTGGACGGTTTGAGGCCAAGTTTCTCCGGTACGCGGGGCGTATAGGGGTACGCAGCGTGTACCTCGGATGAGGACGCTAAAATTATATATAAATTATTTATCAAACTTCGAAAATTCATATCTCCTTCATACGAACTCCGTTTTTGACGTTCTTTATATCCCCGCGAGGGTGAGACTATGATCTACAACTTTCATTTAGATTCCGTTGGCAAATTCCGGAATTATTTTTATTATTTATTTATTAAAATGACGTGATTAAGGAATTTCTTTAAAAATTCATAACTTATTCATACGATGTCCGATTTGAGCGTTCTTTTTATGCATGTTTGTAGTTTAACGATATCTACGACTTTCATTTAGACACCTAAGGTTGGAAAGTGTTTTATTGAAACTTTCCGTTGTTACGCAACTTCATATTGCTGGTTTTTGTCGGAAAACTTAGAATGATCATAACTTCTTCGTTATAAATCGGATTTTTGTGTTATTTATATGTTTGGAAACCTTAAGACGATAACTACCACATAGTGTACTCCAAATAGAGTTTTTTAATACTTCATTTTTCGATGATATTCTAATTCTTTTCTCAAAGAGGTTACAGGACTCGATTTTTACTGACTTGAAATAATGGCTTGTTGCATAATGATAGCACCAGCGCACTGCAGAGTGGTTGTTTCAGAGTTTGGAATGCAGCTTCTTGCTTGTTTGTCCATTCAAAGGGGTACGCCTTTTTATGTAAGCATGGTAAGCGGTTTGGGTATCTTAGAGAAATTCTGGATGAATCTTCTGTAATAGCCTGCGAGACCCAGAAATTGGTGAATTTCGGTGGGTGTTGTTGGGACTGCCCATCCTTCGATGGCTTTGACCTTAGAAGGATCCACATGTATTCCTTCTTGGCTAACAACATGACACAAAAAGTTCACACTATGAAGCCAGAACTCACACTTAGAGAGCTTCGCGTATAGCTTTTCGGTTCGCAGGGTTTCTAGGATTTGTTGAAGATGTTTCCCATGCTCTTCTTCACTTCGAGAGTAAACTAGAATGCCGTCAATGAAAACAATGACAAAGTTTTCGAGGAATCGTCGGAAGATTCGATTCATTAGGTCCATGAATGCGACAGGGGCATTCGTTAGACCGAAGGGCATTACAACAAATTCATAATGTCCATATCGAGTTCAAAAATCAGTTTTGGGATACCCTCTTCCCGGACCTTGAGTTGATGGTAACCAGATCGCAGATCTATTTTAGAGAAATAGCTTGCTCCTTGGAGCTGGTCAAATAGATCATCAATTTGCGGGAGTGGGCAGCGATTTATGATGGTGAGCTTATTTAGTTCTCTGTAATCAATGCATATCCTAAAAGATTCGTCCTTCTTCTTGACAAAGAGAACAGGAGCTCCCCATGGTGAGAAACTGGGTCGGATGAATCCTTTATCCATAAGTTCGCTGATCTGACTGGACAATTCATGCATTTCTGCAGGAGCTAATCGGTAAGGAGATTTAGCGATGGGAGTGGCTCCTCTTTAGGTTCCTCTTCAGATTCTTCCAACCATCCGTTATTTCCATGCTTAGGGAAATATGGATCTCTGGGGTGATGGAAACCAGCCATGTTGTCTATGAGAGTGCATAAACATGCTATCATTATTCCTAAGACATTTTAATTATTGTATAAGTTGTGTTGATGTTCTTCTTTTTGGCGATAAAGGGGTACGTTGTTAGGTTCACTTACTATTGCGATTTCCTTGGGGCCTGCGATAGTTGTACCTCAGAGGAAATGTAGTTGATCAGATTACATTCACTCCTTAATACGACTATGAGCAGTTGCGGCTTAACCGAAATGTCAACATTAGCTTGTTTGGTTTGGTACTATGCTATATTTCCTGTGTCTTACGAGTAGGAGTGTTTTATCGTTGTGTTTTTATTTGTTTTGTTTTGTTCAGAGTTGTTTTGTCCCCGATTTGGTTTATAGTTTCATATCAATGTGTGGTTAGATATGCTAGTTCACTATAAGCAGACCTCTAATTACCAACTTGTCACACCCCCGAACTAGACGACGGAAACGTCCGAGGGCTCACGTGACTTAAATTGAATATCATCCCAATGAATATACATGAATATACGAGGAAAAGAGGAGTACAAATCCTGCTACTTCCGTGACTTTACTTAAGGCCGTCGGGGATGCGAAAGACATGATGGTCCAACTCGTATTTGATTACTTTGACCTTACTAGCAATACTAATGGGCCACTAGGGCCCAATAGCACATAAAAGATATCGAAAGTCCTTTTATATGAAATTAGGTCATAGGAGGCCCAATAACATATAAGCGTTATCCCTTTGGGCCCAAAGATCATGTTAATGGACTTGCAAGGTCCAACAAGCATGATTTGAAACTTCTAAGCCGAATGCTTGAATAACTACTCATCTTAGGTTTCGCATATCTATCAGAGCGTTTGATTTTTATGGTTGTTGTAATGGTATTGATTCGAGACCGATCGATTCGTTTGTAATGATATTTGGAGTTAAACGTGTATTCGTCTTTTGATTTTTCGGCAGTCGTGGTCTTTGTATTTTGACTCAATGAAACAATTTGTTTAAAAGTAGAAGTTTGACTCTTTTCACACCTTTCTTTTTATAAAAATAACAAATTTAGTCCTTTATATAAAAGAAAAGACATTTTTAGCCTTTAAAACATTTTCTTGACACCTTTGTATCATAAATTTGTTGAAATGATGGTTTTAACTCAAAATATTATTTTGTTCCTTTTTGGAAATAAAAAGCATTTTTGGTCCTTTTAGAATAGTAATTTTCGGTTACAACCCAAGTTTTCACAATTTTTACAGTTTTGGCCCGAAACCTAAAAACTTTACATTTTTGGTCCTTTTTGGAAATAAAAAGCATTTTTGACCCTTGAAATAGTTTTATTACCCTTTTTATCCCCTGTTTTGAAGAAAGTTTCATTTCAGCCCCTTTAGTTGTCATTTTTCACTATTTTCGGCTTATTGGGCTAAAAGGCCCAAATTTAGCCCATTAAGCTAAAAATTTACATTTCAAGTCCTTTGAAAATTTTAATATTCAGAAAAAAAAATTATGGAAACTGTTTTGACTCTTTTGGCCCTTAAGAAACCGTGACTTCGCAATTTTTAACCCAAGTTTTGTATTTTTGACAATTTAAGCCTAAAGATGGGTTTTATGTTGGAAATATGTTCATCATAATCTTGTAAGTTATAATTCTTGACTTGTTTAGTGTAAAATAACTTAGATCATGTTTGTTTCTTTTCTCATGTCATAGATCTCGAGTATCACCCCTTTTTGGTTACATGTTCATCATAAAAAATCATAAAAAATAACACACATACATGCATAAAATCACACATGACATACACATACACATAGATCTACACATTTTCTTGTATTAACCCCCCCATAAAACACATAAAAACTGAAAAGAGAGGGATATGAAACTAACCTTGAGTGGTGGTTTCGATTTTGAAGAGAGAAATGAAGAAAGTTTCAATCCTAGCAAGTCTTCTTGGAAGATCTCGAATTTAGAGGCTTCTTAGATGATGTATCCGTGGAATAATCTCCTATGGCTTCCTAAATCTCGAAAATTTGGTGGAGAGTGGAGAGAGTTTCCTTGACAGAGTTTAAGTGAATTGTGTGTGTGTTTGTGTTGTGTTCGGCCGAGAGAAGAAGAGAGGGAAGAGAGAGATCTTTGATGGGATAGTTGCATGGAAATATGAGATGAATGCATGGAAATCCAAGACATAATGGTGAGGTGGCTATCCTAAAGTCAACTCCTTCCTTTCTTTTGTGGTTTCGGCCACGAATGGAGAGGGGAAGGAAAAATAATTGGGCCATGTATGCTTAAGCCCATATCATGACTTAATTAGATGATTTTTGGTCCAACATAAATCAAAGAATGATTTTTACGACCTATTAGGGATAAATTAAATTGGTTGTGATCCAATAAGGCCCATTAAAGTATTTTATTTCATTCTTGGCCCAATATGGCCCAAAATATTAAAATAAATGGAAGTGGGTCCAATTAGAGCCCATTTAAGAGTTCTAAGCCTAAGATAGTCAAATTGGAAGGTTATTCGCCCATCGGGCCCAATAAGGAAATCCTAGTCGAAAATGGACTTAAATCGGGATTTCTAGGGTTTCCAGGTCTTTGTTGACTATTTTCAGTGCTTGTATGAAGTGTTTGATTGAAGTTTTTTTTTGTTATTGCACAAGCATCATACCTGCTTTCACATTGTTGGTTTACAGTTGGTGTAATTGTTGAATGTTTACAAGGCATCAAAATTTCTAGTTGTGACAATAACATCCCAAATGTTTTAAAATGAATAAGAATACTTTTCTCCAGAAATGCTTTGATAACGCATTTATCATGTTTTACTGGGAACAAATTCTGTAACATTTTTATTAAAAGAGGTACTCTGATTTTCATAAAGCATAAACAAAATCGATCTTTTCTGGCCGTGAAAATGGGGATGTCATTGTTGGTATCAGAGTATTAGTTTAAGCGAACTAGGAATTCGTAGAAAATTTGTAGACTTAAACTTAGAATGCTAAGCGATGATTGTGAGATGAGTGTCTGCTATAATTTAGATACGAGCACAAGTTTATGTTAGGAAAGATGCCTAAAACGTTTTATGTGCTAAATAATTTATGTTATAGCTATAAAGATGCCTTATATGTTGCTATTTGTTCCGATCTATGGTCTGTTGACGACCGGATCTGGAAACCTTATGTGTTCAGGATTTTACGCTTATGATTATGATATTAGAACTAACATGTAAAGTTTCGGTGTGACAAGGAGATATATACGTCTATCGTAAATAAAATGTTTCCTATCTTAAATTCTCATCCCGGTACACCGAACGTCTTCCTGGGTGTACAAAACAAGAGGATGATAACAACCTGAGCCTAAGAATGTGATGGGTCATACATCGGTCATTACGCCTGCACCCGAATCTATCACATTGGCAGAAGTTCAGGAAGTGATGCGAACCATGATAGATTGAGAAAATAGAGGAAATGAGATGGCGTATAACACTGAATGATACCTATCAGAAGATTTCATAAGAGATGTATCTTGCCTTTAGAATACGTCTGATAAAATAGGAGTACGTCTATAAAAGTAGGGTACATCTAAATGTACACATTTAATTGGCAGGATGATAGAACGATTTGTGTAATTCCTAAAGTTTTCCTATCATCTGGAATGTCCATCACCAACCGAGTTGATGTTGAATTGATTATTGAAGATATGCATGGAAGAAGTCCTAGTAGTGTCTAGGGAAAATTTTATGATTATTTGGACACACTCGTATATGTTAAATTGTTTTGTGATTTTAGGACTTGGGGACTACAAGACAATACTTGGGATGAGTATGAGTAGGTGTGAATGGTAGTAGATGCATATACTACCGGAAGCACAAGACTCACGCTTGGATCGGGGAAAGTCACAAGGTTACCAAAAAGCTAGTAATGGATTTCGTTTTGTTCATGAATATCGTTACCATTGTTTCGGTATTGACTAAGAAGATGATTTCTATTCCGAACCTAGTGGTCATATCAATTTGAGTCCGACTACGCTGAGTATGTTATGTGGTTCAGAGAATCAAGTTCGAGGTAGCATCTGACTAAAGACGGAAGATTAAATTAAAAAGTGATCAGTGGAGGTATCGCAAAAAGTTTCTTGTAGCTATAAATGCAACCTTCTAAGATGTGGTTAGAACATGAAGGAAGGTATAGTCTGTTCTGGAATTTGACTCAACAAGACCTGAGTCCAAGCGATGCATCATACGATGAGAGGTCATTAGAACATGACCCATCTGTTTATTATGATAATCGAAGGAAGAAAGTTATCTCAAGTTTGTTAAAAAGGAGTCTCCAATAAAGATCAAGACCGCGACATGATGATTGTGATTGGAACTCTAACATGAGATAGAGAGCAGGTCCATGATCGGGCACTGTCTGCAATCAGGAAGTCTTAGAGTTAGATACTCATTTGAAGAAACATTAGAGTTACGGTTATTACTTAGGATGAATAGATAACGTATGGAGTCATCATGTGAGTCCTATTTCGTTGATGATTCTGGGACGTAATCATCCTAAGGGGGAGATAACTGTAACGCTCGTATATCTGGGCTAGTCAATTTAGAGATAATAGAGGTCGAAAACGACTTTTCGACAAAAGATTATTTAGAATAAATAATCTTAACCAAGTTATAGAATATGTATCAAGGGTTCCGTATATATAAAGAGCGCCGAAATGCAAGTTATAACGAAGAAGTTATGACCCGTCGAAGTTTAGCGATGGAACAAGCACGACACCGCGAAGACGTAAATAATGAATTTATGACAGAGCTTCTTTTAACATTAGTAATCTAAATGAAATTCATAGAGCAGGTTAACCTTAGTAATCTAAATGAAAGTCATAGAATAGGTTAAACTGAGAGGTTCCATAAAAAGAACACCCAAATCTGACTTCTTATGAGGAAGTTATGATTTTTCGAAGTTTTGGCTTAGCGGTGTACAACCCGAAGTTCGAGTATTAGGTCGAACGGTTTTTAGCCGGCTTAACCTAAATGATAATCGAAGATCTCGTTATTAGTAACATAACAATAAAAAGACAGACGAAAATGCACATTGGATGAAGAAGTTATGAGATTTTAACGGACCAATCATGTCCCGGCCGGTTAAAAATATAACATTAAAAATAAAGTCAAAATTAGTTGACGAAGTCTAAACGAAAGTTGTAGAGTACGTCTCCACCTACGCCTCGATATAAAGAATATCAAAAACGGAGTTCGTATGAACGAGTTACAAATTATAATAGCATATTTATGTATTAAAATAAAGTATAAATCATATATACGTACACATATATATACATATGTATATATTATTAGAAAGGTATCGACGATGCAGTCATTATAAGACTAATTTTGTGCTCTTTCAACATTAGTTTTGTACAAAAAACATTAAATCCATTTAAAATAGTATTATAGAGGGGTGTTTAGTTGTTTCTATAACTAAAAGTCATTAACTAATTATGGAGGGTGGTTTTTGTAAATTCAATTACTATAAATAAGAGGCTTTGGCTCTCATATTTCTTGCACCATTCTCTTGATTCAAGAGTCTTTCTCTCCTTATCCCCCGAGCATTTCGGTCCCTCGTGATTCGACTTCTCTTTCTGTAGTTTTAGTATAGTAAGGTGAGCGCTGAAGCACCACACACATATTTTTTAGAAAGATTCAACGATGAAGGTCTGCTCCTGCAGAGCCCGACTCCTAGCTAAAATCCCCTTGTAAGTAAGTTATAGTTTCCCTATTTTAATATACCTTATATTTAAAATTAATATTGTTATTATGAACTTATAATAAATATTTGAGCTATTATTATGACTTATATAAGTATTGTTAAAACGCTTATATAATAATAATAATAATAATAATAATAATAATAATAATAATAATAATAATAATAATAATAATAATAATAATAATAATAAGACTAATAATTAGTTACGGTAAATATTAGACTAAAATCTAGTGGTAATAATACTAGGTTTCATCAATGGAAATTATTTTAAAGTAAACGAAGCACTGTCCGAGTACCGAGTCATCACCTTCTCAGGTGAGTGCATACTTACTTTCATCTTACACATAATATGAAGTATTTTATATAAACTACGTGCTATGTGTGCATATTATCTGAATACTTGTTATCTATGCTTAATGAACAATTTTATACATGTTTTAAACGATTTAAACTGTATATGTATTTTATATCTACGGTAATGTTGGGGTAAAACATGGGTACATATAATAGATGGAATATGAGTTTGATAATGAGTTGAGAGGTGTTATAGACCACAAGGTGAGGGTGAGAGGTGGACGATATGAGAAGCCTTTTCCCAAACGATGTCCCTATCATTTAGAAGAGTATGGATGACAACCATGGACTATTCTAAATAGTCAAGTGGAACACTAGCAGGCTCGCAACCTGTAGGTGTTGTGAACGATGTGTTCACCCGGTGTACTTTAAACCTTGGCGACCATGCAGGCATGGTGCCTAAAGCTTGGCGATCATGCAGACTTGATGCCTAAACCCTGGCGACTATGTAGATTTAGTGCCCATTGTGTAAACCTTGGCGATCATGCAGACTGGATGCCTAACCCCTGCCGACTATGCAGGCTTAGTGCCTGTTGTGTAAACCGTGGCAACGATGGACTTCGTGACGATTCCTTAGGATGATCCTTAGGAATAAATGAACGGGGAATAGGTGATTCTTAGGGTAGACCCTTAAGATTAAAGAAGATAATTGGGATGAGTAATTAAGTTGATTGCTTAATTGTTTAAACATATAATTATATTATTGTGGGTTGAAAACTCTATGTACTGACTAGGTTTGCCAACCTAATCCACTAAGTTTATTTATATCACATGTGTTGTTATGAAGTCACATTACACTAAGAGATGAAAGAGATATAAATCACTAGGGATAATGAATGTAAGTTCTGTTTATGCTTATGTTTCTGTATTGACGATGACATCCCAAATGTTTTAAAATGAATAAAAATACTTTTCTTCGAAAATTCTTTGATAACGCATTTATCATTTTTTATTGGGAACAAATTCCGCAACATTTTTATTAAGAGAGGTACTATGATTTTCATAAAGCATAAACAAAATCGGTCTTTTCTGGTCGTGAAAATGGGGAGGTCACAGTTATATAGTCAAATATGCCAAGTTCATATTCTGCTACACAAGTAGCTTCACTTATGATTTTTATATTTTTCTCTTCATCAACAAATTTATATAAAGTTTCTACTTATAGTTGACAGATATTTTAAAGTAAGACTTTGTTTGTGTAATGTGTCTTTTAAAAAATTCTCACTATTTTTCGAATCAACAATCTATAAATACATTAAACAACTCCAAAAACTTAACTTCTTTTCATAAGAGTTTATCATATCTGACAATGTCATGTTAAGATAATGTGAAACACACGAGGTGTAAAATTATCTAAGAGTAATATCCAGAAGTTTCCTCTGTATACACTTATGTTTTCCTTTCATGCTTGACCCATTCAGCACGGGAGAGAAAGAAGTCAAGCACGGTTGGGAAATTAAAGAGATGTGAGATACTAACCTCAACCTATAGTCAGTGAGTCATTTAAAAGAGGATAAACATACCAGGCTAAACAAATGGTGTGTGCACCGCAATCATCCCAAACTCTTCCCCTTGCTACCTAAAGTACCTAAAACCAAAATTGAAAATTATAAGCACAAAGTTTAGTGAGTCTCCCCGAACTACCACATACCATACACATAATCATGCTACTATGAGATACGAGCCCCACCCACACTCAAGGAGATACGGTCCCCACCCACACTCCGCTAACTAGGAGATACGGGCCCTGCTCACACTCTACAAACTACGAGATATGGGCACCACCTTCACTCGACTAACTAAGAGATACGGGCCCCACCCACACTCGGCTAACTATGAGATACAGGCCCCGCCCACACTCAGCTAATAAGCATACATACAAGTATCTCATAGACAACAAGTATAATCAAATCTATCAATCAGTCATATATTCATACTCAAATAATGCTATGAGATACGGGCCTCGCCTAAACTCAGCTATCTATACGATCCGAGACTCTCCCACACTCATCTACTAATTAAAATATATACAGGCCGGCCTTGGTGCCTTCGTGTTGGATTGGTGTCTAATCCCTTAACTATATTTGGTAAGTACTTGACCTGGTTGTACATGGTCCTTTTGGGTTGCCTTCACCAAAGCAACATGATAGGATGATTTATAAATAAAGAGGTTATTATGATTTATTAATATATTATATGATTAATATACTAAAGGAGAAATCATATAGTTTAATTAATATTAGACAATAATTAATTGAGAATTAATTTTGTGGATAAAAGAGATTAATTAAATAAAGCGGACTGGAACTGTGAATTCTGTGATAGTCGGTTATTGGGATATGGATCCTTATGGATCATAGGGTGGATGAAATTAGGGTGTATGGACTCCTTGAATTCGTCCAAGGCTTATTCTAGAAGGATCCTTGGACTGCTTAAGGCCTAAGTTATCCAATTAGGGTTTCAAGTTGTAACCCTAGTAGTTCAAGTATTTAAAGACCCCATGGGCTACATAAACCGGCTACCAGAAACCCTATGAAGTTCTTATAGCCGATTTTGTGCGTACAACCTCTCTCCAAATCATCCTCTTGCTTCTTGGTGTTTGTAAGCCGTTAGAGGAGTGATATTTGTGACTCTAAGCTCCAAGGATAACAAGATTTAAGCTCTCAACAATATGTAATCATCTAGATCTATTTTGTTATGTATATTTCGAATTTTTTACTCTAGATCTAGCGTTTGCAAGGCTTGGATGAAAAGCATGCTCATTAGAGACACATAGATCCAAGCATTAGGGTTTGCATGTGCACATAAGAATGTTCTTATGGCTCAAACCCATCAGTGGTATCAGAGCCTCTATTGTCTTCTCTTGAATTTGATGCTTTGTGTTTGATTCTTGCTTAAAAAATCATTTTTTTTGCTCCCTGTCTGATGAACTCAACGAGTCCCATTGTCGACTCGATGGGTAGGACTAACTCGACAAGTCCATAAGGGGACTCGGCAAGTCGGAGCGTCAGACAGATGGCATTTCCAGATTTCTTGCTGTTTTGCTTAACGATACTTACCAAAATCGTTGTAGTTTAATAAAAACTGAATTTTATTACCTTTTTGTCAATATCCCTAACAAAACAAAAGATAATTACCTATTATTTAAATGATAAATTTCTTATTTGATAATATTTGATTATTTGAAGTTATTTGTTGAACTATCTTAATCCTGATTAAGTCAAGTTTAGATAATCATAAAATTAATTGGTTAATTTAAAATTATTTGCTATTCGATCCTTGTGTTTTGAAAAGTGCAAAACTTGTCCTCAAGTTTTGAAATTTAAATTTTGTGATTAAAATGTCTAATTTGAACTATTTAAATTTCAAACCCTAGAATTTTACAAGTTTACAATTCGACCTTATACTTTATAATCTTATAAGATATATATATATATATATATATATATATATATATATATATATATATATGTATGTATGTACGTATGACTTAAAATGCTAATCTTACCGTTAGTAGGCTTCATTCACGAAGCCGGTCTATAAGGGGGGGGGGGGGTATAAGCTTATGACCTATAAAATGGCCATTTAAAGATTGTCCACTCTCACCCACCGGTTCCTTGATTGGTGGGGGTCGTTGGTCGAACGGATAGGATAGGGAAACCCTTTCTCATTAATAACTATAATGAATTATTAAAGTAACTAAATGTTTTTACAAAATTCTCAGTCTTAGTTACTTTAGGCAAAGTGAATTGATGCAATCCCATGAAATTACACTTTGTACCCTTTGCTAAGAAGTTGGTGGAGCATGTGTGGTTAATCGGCACACTAATTGGTTTCTAAACAAAGGTGGCAAAGGGTGTCTCATTTTTCTTCATAGTTTGATGGAGCGTGGGTGGTTAAATGGCACATCGAATATGTGATTTTAACAATGAGGGCATGATGTACATTTGTATGATTATTCACACCCGCTTTGTGATCCTCGACATCCCAACCACAATCTTTATGGGCATATCGAGATTTAAACATGCCATTGGAAGGTTCAGTGAATCTCAAAAGAATCTAGCAGTTTTCAATACATTTAAAACTTGATCTTGTTTTTGTTTTTCATGATGGAGAATTAGTTAATCATCATCCATTTACCTTCAAATTATTTACTTGTTAGATTACGACATCCTTTCTCTAATTTGTAAATTATGTTGTTGGATCCTAGCCGTAATTTCTCATTTGTGTGTTTAATTGGGGATTCATTTGTAATCAAACTATTTTCTTTTCCTTTTTTTAGATGTCGAACATGAACAACAACATCACCTCTAGCTCGAGGTCCTCCGACTCTTTCTCACTCATGAGCTTGTGTGGGAGGGTGATATTCGATGGTAACAATTTCAACGATTGGATCCATAACATTAGAATGGTCACCAATTATGATGACAAAGAGTATGTCCTAGATAAGGAACTGAAGGAGATCGACATGAACACTTCTACTCCCGAAGAGATCACTTCCTTTGAGGCCCAAAAGCTTGATACGATGAAAGTCCATTGCATCATGCTGGCGACAATGACTTCTGAACTCCAAAAGTGCTATGAGTTCATGTATGCCTATGAGATGCATCAAGACTTGCTGGGCCGGTACCATCAATGTGCAAGGCAAGAGAGGTATGAGATCATGACATCAATGATCACTACCCGAATGGGTAGTGGAGAGTCCTTTACTGATCATCTACAAAAGATGCAGAGGTATGTTGACCGTCTTCTCAAGTTGAATGTTAACTTTGATGAAGAGATGGCGATGGACATTAATCTTCACTCCCTGCCTCCCTGCTACAACTAGTTCTGCATAACCCACCATATAAATAAGGAAGAGGTCACCTTGAGTAAGCTTCAAGGCTTGCTTAGGACTGCTGAGAGCAATCTCAAGGGTAAGTCTGTTGCATCAAATCTCGCTCCAACTGCTGCCCCTGTTTTGGCCATTGGACAAGGGAGGGGTAAGAAGAGGAAGGCTCCCTCAAATAGCAACCACAAAGGTAAATCCCAAGATGGTACCTCTTCTAGTGGAACCAAAGTTTGTTCTACTAAACCCAACTCTAACCCAAAGGAGGCAGAGTGCCACCAATACCACAAAATAAGGCATTGGAAGAGAAGCTACCCAAAATATCAACAGGCCATCAAGAATGGAAAGATCAAGCCATCTTACGCAGGTATTTACACAATTAAATCTAATGATTCATCACATTCCATTTCTTGGGTACTTGATACAGGATGTGGTTTTCACATTTGTTCTGATTTGCAGGGCCTAAGAAGAGATAGAGATGTGGAGCATGGGAAGATTAATTTGATCATGGGGAATACAAGATCATCGCATGTAACCAAGATTGGAATTTACTCTTTAATGCTTAATAGTGGATTAGGATTAGATTTAAACAATTGTTGTTATTCGTTAGATATGGAAAGAAACATCATTTCATTTCATGGTTTATATAGACAAGGTTTTAGATATCCATTTGATAACAAAAGGGTTCTATCAATGCTTATCTTAATGGTGTATTTTATTTTGAAGCATTTCCTTATAATGGAATATATTAAATTGTGATTGTTGTAGACAACTTAGGAAATGATGTGTTGTGTGTTGAATCATCCAATGGTTTGGATAAAGCATGCTTGTGGTATTGTTTTCTTGGACATGTAAACATGAAACACGTATCCCAACTCCAAAAGTATGGAGTGTTGGAGTCATTCAACCGTAGGGATGATGACGTTTGTGAGTCTTGTTTACTTGGAAAGATGACCAAGTCACCCTTCACTGGCACTCGTGAGAGGGTGAGGGTCTATTGGATCTCATAGACACCGATGTATGTGGGCCCTTTAGATCAACCACAAGGGATGCGAGCCGCTTCTACGTGACTTTTACCGATGATTATACTAGATATGGGTATATCTACTTAATCAAGCACAAGTCAGAAACCTTTGAAAAGTTCAAAGAGTTTAAACAAGAAGTGGAGAATCAGTTGGGCAGGAAAATCAATATGCTTCGATCTGATCGAGGAGGAGAGTACCTAAGTCTTGAATTCCACGACTATCTTAAGGAAAGCGGAATCGTTTCACAAATGACGCCACCTAGGACACCGCAGTTGAACGGTGTGGCTAAGAGGTGTAATCGAACCTTGTTGGACATGGTTTGTTCCATGATGAGTCGTGATTCACTACCTATCTCATTTTGGGGGTATGCCTTAGAGACTGCCACCCATATCCTTAACTTAGTCCCTATGAAGAAGGTTGCCAAAACACCTCATGAGATGTGGACACGGAAGGCTCCTTCATTGGCACATATAAAGGTTTGGGGTTGCGAGGATTTCGTAAGACGAGAGACTCACGACAAGTTCGAAGCTTGTAGTGAGCGGTGTATTTTCATCGGCTACCAGCATAAATCCTTTGGATATCTCTTCTATAGACCGAGTGGCAATGTTGTCTTCGTTGTGAGGATAGAGGTTTTCCGAGAGTGAGAACTCATTAGACAAGGGGACAGTGGGAGGCAAATCGATATTGAATAGATTCAAGAGTCGAGCGATGAAGGAACTGTTGGATTAGTGTCTATGTCCATAACTATTTTGGTATGTACTTGACCCGATGGTGGATGGTCCTTTTGGGTTGCCTTCACCAAAGCAACTTGATTGGAGAAATAAATAAAGAGAGAGAGAGAGGTTATTATTATTTATTAATATGTTATAAGAATAATATATTAAAGGAGAAATCATATTTGTTTAATTAATATTGGTCAATAATTAATTAGGAATTAATTTTGTGATCAAGTGTAATTAATTAAACTAGAGGGGCTGAATTGTAATTATGTGATAGTTACAAAATATGGTAATGGTTATCCTAAATATGGGTTGAACGAATTCAAGGAGATAAGGATCCTTGAAATCGTCCAAAGGATAAAGGATAAGGGTTTTCAAGGCTTATCTTATGGTTACTTTGTGGATAAGCAACTAGATAAGGATAATGATTGAAACCCTATCTCTGCACGTATATAAAGACCCTAAGGCCTTAGAATTCGTGTACTTGTTCCCAAGGAGTCCTAAGGATGAATTCTAACCTCTCTCCTCTCTCTTTATACCTTCTCCACTTGCTCTTGGTGTTTGTAAGCCATTAGAGGAGTGACACTTGTTATTGCTATATAACAATCAAGGTATGTTCTTAAACCCATTCATATGTTAATATCGTTTTCATATGCTAGAATTAGGGTTTATAGTCTTGGATTCAAAGCATGTACAATAGAGAAACCTAGATCTAAGCATTAGGGTTTGTATGAGCACATAGGATGTCTTATGACCAAAAACCCATCAGTGGTATCAGATCCATTGGTTTGGTTTCAATTGTATGAACTTGATATATTAGGGTTTGTTGCCAATAAACCCTAGGAGGTTAGGGTTTTTCGAGATTAGGGTTTGCAAACCCAAATTTGCAAGAGTTTGAATAAGATCTTCAAATCCTTTTCTTAAACCCTTAAATTTCGAAATCTAGGGTTTGTTATAATGCCTTGATTTTCTAAATTTACCTCCTCCCCAAGATAAGGTCCTAATTTTTAGGGATTTGGATTATCCCATATCTTGTAATTATCCTCTAATTGTTATATATGGTAATTCAAGATCTTGCATTATCCATCCATATTTTCGAAATCTATATAGATATTTAAGGGATTAGGATAACTTAAATGTCTAAGGGACATGGAAGTCTCCCTCGTTGGCACATATAAAGGTTTGGGGTTGCGAGGCTTTCGTAAGACGAGAGACTCACGACAAGTTCAAACCTCATAGTGAGCGGTGTATTTTCATCGGCTACCAGTAGAAATCGTTTGGATATCTCTTCTATAGACCGATTGGAAATGTTGTCTTTGTTGCGATGATAGGGGTTTTCTGAGAGTGAGAACTCATACGACAAGGGGACAGTGGGAGGCAAATCGATATTGAAGAGATTCAAGAGTCGAGCGATGACCGAACCTCTAACTCTGGCACTCAACCCAAGGAGGAAACTACAATTGAACCGATTGACGAGTCCTTACCTCTTAGACGTTCCGAAAGAGTTAGAGTTTAACCCCAGTTATATGGATTTCATATTACTATAGAAGGGGACACATATATTAGTGATAGTACAATAATAAATCTAGACGAACCTAACAACTATAAGGAAGCCATGAGAACCATGTTTGGAATTTGGTTGACCATGTGCCCGGACGTAAGACGGTCGGGTGCAAATGGATCCTCAAGAAGAAGACCGACATGGATGGAAATGTGCACACATATAAGGAACGATTGGTCGTGAAGGGTTTCACTCAAACTCCCAGAGTTGAATATGATGAAAACTTCACACCGATTGCTAAGATAAAATCTATTAGGGTGATGTTGACCATTTCTGCATTTCATAATTATGAAATATGGTAAATGGATGTCAAAAATGCTTTTCTTATTGGGAAGTTGGCTGAAGATGTTTACATGGACAAGCGAGAGGGTTTTGCCAATGCGAAGCATTCCAATAGGGTGTGCAAGCTTGAGAAGTCCATTTATGGACTTAAGAAAGCGTCATGCAGATGGAATCTTTGCTTCAATGATAAAGTCAATGAGTTTGGGTTTCTACGAAGCGAGGATGAATCATGTGTATATGTAAAAGCCAATGGGAGTATAGTTAGATTCCTTGTATTTTATGGCGATGACATATTACTCATAGGAAACGACATCCCGACACTGCAGGAGGTTAAGTCCTGACCTAGGAATTGCTTCGCTATGAAGGATCTCGGAGAGGCTTCCTATATTTTAGGAATAAGGATAGTGAGAGACAGAAGTAAGAGACTAACAGGACTTAGTCAAAATACTTACTTGGATATGGTACTAAAACGTTTTTTTATGGAGAATTCAAAGAAGGGAGATTTACCGATCCAAAGTAATGCCAATTTTAGTAAGACTCAATGCCTGAATACCGAAGTCGAGACAGCAAAAATGAGCCGAGTACCATACGCTTCCGCAGTTGTCTCAATTTTGTAAGCTATGACTTGTACTCACCCTGATGTGGCCTTTGCTTTGAGCATGGTCAACAGATATCAGGGGAACCCTGGAAAAGCACATTGGTCTGCAGTAAAAACATTCTTAAGTACCTTCGGAGGACCAAGGAATGGTTTCTAGTCCTCAGTGGGAGTGATGACTTAAAGGTGTGAGGGTATAGTGACGCCAGTTTTCAAACCAACAGGGAAACTATCATTCACAGTCGGGCTGGTTCTTTACCCTTAATGGAGGAGAAGTGACTTAGAATAGTTCCAAGAAAGAGACAGTAGCTGATTCAACGTGTGAATCAGAGTACATTGTGTTGGATAAGGTGTCTAAGTCCATAACTATATATGGTATATACTTGACCCGACCCGGCATGGTCCATTTGGGTTGCATGGCATCATGCATTTAGATAGACTAAATGAGAGAAATCAAACTTGTGGTTTATTAATATATTATAAGTTCTAATATATTAATAGTATTATTTAATTAGTATTGATCAAGAATTAATTTGGAATTAATTAAGAGATCAAAAGATGACTAATTAAATATGTAGGTTGATTATGTAAATCATCCATAACTTGTATAGTGGCCTAATACTCCATGGATTACAAAGTTGGGTTAAAAACCATTAGATTCTCCATGAATTCTCCATGGGAGTTACAAACCTATGAGTCATGGAAATGAAGAGTCATGTCACATTAGGGTTTACATGGTGTAACCCTAGATGTGACACACTATATAAAGAACATGTTTTCATCCAAAAAGCGGCTACACTAAGAAAAGGAGAGGGATAGGCTGATTTTACAAGTGTTACATCTTCTCTCAAAGTTATTCCAAAGCATTTGGTGTTGTGTGAAACATTTGAGGCATCACATTTGGGGTGCTAGGCTCTCAAGGTTTTCAAGGAATCAAATCTACTACAAGGCATGTAACTCTAGCCATCTTTTATGTTAAAAGTTCCCCATGTATGCTAGATAGGAATATGAACCTTAGAAATCAAATTTTGCATGTATTTTAGACAAGCATAGATCCAAGGTTTTCTAGGGTTGCATGTACACTTAGGGGTGTTAGAATGCTTATAACCCATAAATGGTATCACAGCCTAGGCTTGTTTGTTAATACTTGATGCGAAATAGTGGAAAAATTCGAATTTCTTGCTGTCTGCACAGGGGACTCACCGAGTCCATGGGGGGAATCGATGAGTCCAAGCACCAATTTAACCAACTCGACAAGTCAGTTCGTGCACTCGATGAGTTGGTCAGGCAGAGTGCAAAATTTTGATTGTTGTTGCTCGAAATGGACTAGAAACGTTACCCTAAACCTTTTTGGTGTTTTGAAACTCGATTTAGTTGGTGTAATGGTTGTTCTAATCCATTTTCAATGGTTAATATTAAAATATCATGATTATATGTGTTCATATGTTATTAAAACTTTGATATGAATATTCATGTTCTTATGAATTTTTGATAGATGATAAGAATTACTTGTTTAAATGTTTAATTCATGATCTTTATGTGTTTTAATGGAGTCCATAACTTGTCCTCAAGTTATGGATAACTAAAGGTCTATTTGTGTTAAAAACCATTAAAAGAACACATAAGTTATAAAATGAATAGTATTCATTTTAATAACTCATAAGTTATGAATTTGAAAGGTTTTGTAAAGTTACAAAACTTGCCCTCAAGTTTTGGAACATGTAAAGTCACTTAATAAACTTTGGTTCCAACCCCTAGATTTTTAAAAGTTAAAAAATCAACCCTTATACTTTATAATATTATAAGTTGATAATATATTTATATGTATAAGAGCAAGTCGTCTTACCATTAGTAGTCCTCATTCACGAAGCCGGTCCATTAGGGGGGTATAAGGTTGCTGCCTATAAAATGGTAGCCTAATGGGTGTCCACTCTCATCCACCGCTTCCTTGATTGGTGGAGGGTCGTTAGCCGAACGGGTAGGACAAGGAATTATAAAATTCTCATTAAAAGTATAATGATTATTATAAAGTAACTAAATATTTTTATTAAATTCCCAATCTTAGTTCCTTTAGGAAAATGTGAATAAGGTGCTAATCCATGAAATTACACTTTACACTTTGTTTAAGTCGTTAGTGGAGCATGTGTGGTTAACTGGCACACTAACATGGACTTAAAAAGGTAGGTAAAGGGTGACTTAAGGTTTATCATAGTATCGGTGGAGCGCGTGTGGTTAACCGGCACCTCGATTAAGTGATAAACATTAAGGGTACCAAGTGATTTTCATGGTTACTTCACACCTCATTTTTTGATCCTTGGTATCCCAGTCACAAAACTTGGAGGGTACACTCGAAATTGAAACATGCCTTTGAAAAGTTAATTGAATCTCAAAAGAATCTAGGAATGTCTAAGTACCAATTAAAACCTAATATTTATATTTTGTTTTTCGTGGTGGAAATTGGTGAATCGTCATTCATCTACCTTTCATATATGTTGTAGCTTACATTACAACATCCCTCTTCTAACTTATGATATATTGTGATTGGATCCTAGCCTTAAAATTACATTTGGGTGTTTTATTAAGGACTATCTTTATATCTAAACTAAACTTGTTCTCTTCTTCTTCAGATGTCTTCCATCAACACTACTTCTGGATCAAACTCTATTGGCTTCCAGAACATCAGGATGGTGACTCACTACAAGGACAAGGAATATATCCTTGATAAGGAGCTAAAGGAGATCAATGAGTCCATTGCTACTCCCCAGGAGATCGCTGACTTCTAGACTCATGTAATAAATGCCACCAAAGTGGCTTGCATCATGATGGCCACCACAATAGTTGAACTCTAGAAGTACTACGAGGACTACTACCCTTTTGAGATGCACCATGATATGATGGAAAGATACCATTAGAGTGCTCATTAATAGCAGTATGAAATAATCTCCTCCATGATAACAACTAGGATGAAGGATGGAGAATCCGTCATGAGCCACATGGAGAAAATGCAAAGGTATGTGGATCGTTTGCTGAAGCTTAATGTGAACTTCCCCTAGGAGCTTGAAATAGATATCATTTTTCACTCCTTACCCTCATGTTATGATCATTTATGCATGACATACCACATAAATAAGGAAGAAGTCACACTCAACAAACTTCAAGGACTCCTAAAGACCGCAGAAACAGGTCTTAAAGGTAAGTCGGGAAAGGTAGAGGGAAGAAGAGGAAGAGCCCTTCGAAGGGTACCAAGGGTAAGACCCTTGATGGCTCCTCTTCAAGTGGAACCAAGAAAGGTTTCATCACTCCTTCTTCTGATCCAAAAAAGGCTAAATGCTTCTATTGCCATTAAAAGTCGCATTGGAAGTGGAACTGCCCAAAGTACCAACAAGATGTGAAGGATGGGAAAGTCAAACCCAACCATGCAGGTAATTACACTACTCTATCTAATAACTCACCCTATTCTAACTCTTGGGTCCTTGATACCGGTTGTGGTATTCATCTTTTTTCTGATTTGCAGGGACTAAGAAGAAGTGAGAATGTGGAGCATGGAAAGATAAACTTGATCATGGGGATTAGGAAAGCTTCACTTGTCACCAAGATTGGAGTTTATTCTTTGTTGCTAAGTAGTGGGTTTACTTTAGATTTGAATAAATGTTTTTATTCGCCAGAAACGGTAAGAAATATTATTTCCTTTCATTCTTTGTACAAACAAGGGTTTACCTTTTCTTTTGATAATGAAATTAGTGGAATAAATGCTTTCTTTAATAATGTTCTTTATTTTTAAAGCATTACCTTGTGATGGTGTGTATGAAGCTGTATTTGTTGTAGATAATCTAGGAAATAATGTGTTGTGTATTGATTCTTCTAGTTATAATAACTTGGATAAAGTATCATTATGGCATTGTCATCTTGGACATGTGAGCAAGAAACGCATAGGCGAACTCCAAAAGGATGGATTCTTGGAGTCATTTGACCTAAAATTAGATGATAGTTGTGAATCATGCTTTCTTGTAAAAATGACAAAGTCACCCTTCACTGTTCTTGTGCTAGGGGTGAAGGTTTGTTGGATTTGGTACACACGGATGTATGTGGACCCTTTAAAATTTCGACAAAGGGATTATCTCACAATTGACATCTCCCATGACACCACTGTTGAATGGTGTGGCTGATAGGCGCAATTGTACCTTGTTAGATATAGTTCGTTCCATGATGAGTCGAGCTTCGCTACCAATCACATTTTGGGGGCATGCCTTAGAGACTATCGCACATATCCTTAATATGGTCCCTACAAAGAAATTTGCCAAAACTTCTCATGAGATGTGGACTGGTAAAGTTCCTAAACTAGAGCACTTCAAGATTTGGGGTTGCGAGGCTTTTGTGAGACGTGAGACTCATGATAAGCTTGAACCTCGAAGTGAGAGGTGTATTTTCATCGGCTACCCACAGAAATCCTTTGGTTACCTCTTCTACAAACTTAGTTACAATGTGGTCTTTGTATCAAAGCGGGGTGTCTTGAGAGAGAGAGAGAGAGAGAGAGTTTATAAGCCAAGGAAACAGTGGGAGTAAAATTGACCTTGAAGAAATTCAAGATTTAAGTGGTGAAGGAACTTCAAACCCTAACTCTCAACCTAAGGAGGAAACTCCGGTTGAGCCAATTCACAAGTCTGTATCTCTGAGGCATTCCACAAGGGTTAGGAATGCACCTGAGCACTACTATGGTTTCCATATTAATATGGAAGGTGAGACACTTATCAATGATGAGACACTGGTAAGTCTGGATGAACCTAACAGCTATGCAGAAATCATGGCAGGCCCCGATTCTGCTAATTTGAAAGAGGAAATCGACAACGAGATACAGTCCATGTATGAGAATCATGTTTGGAACTTGGTTGACAATGTACTAGGTCATAAGATGGTTAGGTGCAAGTGTATCTTCAAGAAGAAGACCGACATGGATGGTAATGTACACACATATAAAGCGCGACTGGTTACAAAGGGATTTTCTCAAACTCCGGGAGTTGATTATGATGAGACCTTTGCACCAGTAGCAAAGATTAAGTCCATTAGGGTTCTGTTGGCCATTGTTGTATTTCATGATTATGAAATATGGCAAATAGATGTCAAAACCGCCTTCCTTAATGGAACTTTGGCTAAATATGTTTACATGTGTCAGCTAGAGGGTTTTGTTAGTACAAAGTACCCTAATAGAGTGTGTAATCTTGAGAAATCCATTTATGGATTGAAACATGCACCACGCAGATGGAATCCTTGCTTCGATGAGAGTGTAAAAAATTTGGCTTTTTGTAACAACGCAAATTTTCAAATAAATTTTTCATTTTAAATAAAGTGTGTTCGTTCAATCAATAATACTTATTGATTGTTTCAAAACAAATACATATGTAAATTCCCCAAGATCTCAAATATCAGCAGTGTGTATGCATCATGCCGGCGCCTTCCCACGGTCCTCGCTAGTACCTGAAACACATACATAACAACTTGTAAGCATAAATGCTTAGTGAGTTCCCCAGTATACCACTTACACATATACGCCTTTCCAGGCCCGGACCTTCCGGTCCACAGAACAATTCCTTCCGGCCCATATGATAATTGCCTTCCGGCCCATAATATAATTGCCTTCCGGCCCGTAAGATAATTGCCTTCCGGCCCAGAAAATAATTGCCTTCCGGCCCATAAGATATTTGCCTTCCGGCCCATAACATGATTGCCTTCCGGCCCATAAACATACATAACACATAATACATTTACTCTAACACATATGTCACATATATCATATATCATACCTGACTTTCCTGTCACAAAATACATTGCCTTCCGGCCCATAGAACATACATAGCATGCATAGCAACTATTCCTTTCAATTATAGCACATATATAACACATAACATATTCGACCTTCCGGTCACACAGTCAACCCTTCCGGGTACAGTATAGTGAGGAGACTCACCTCGTAGTATGTAAACTATAAACGCTTGAAACCACTCGCACTCGGTTCGCCAATCTGCAGTCTCCCTATAATACCATATACCCGTATTAATAATCTTATCAAACAAGACAACTGACCCTACAAAATTACATTCAGGTCAACTCTGGTCAATGGTCAACTTGACCGGACTCGTCGAGTACAAAGGCGACTCGACGAGTCTGGACGTCCTTCCCAATTTCCCTGTTGTTTCCCTTTCCACTCGTCGAGTATCCCTCTTGACTCGACGAGGTCTTCGTGGAAGAATCGCGGGGCCACCCCGACTCCACTCGCCGAGTCCGAAGACGACTCGACGAGTTCCAATGAATCCTCAACTACTCGCCGAGTCTGAAGAACAACTCGGCGAGTCCCTGTAAATCTTCAAGCTACTCGCCGAGTCTGATCATTGGACTCGGCGAGTCCATGCCATGCAGTCGATCATTTGCTCCCTGAAATACGCATGGTCCCAAGACATGCACCCATGGGACTTTCTGGACGTCTAAGTATCCTATTACTGGGGTATAAACGACTGGGTAACACACAATAATCTATCTAATCCCCAAATGGGTCTCATACACCCTAGATTCGTGTACAACACCAAAACAACAGAAATGGTCCGAGTATTACCTGGAAACGTGTTCTCTGTGTCCCCAACCTTCAGAGCTCAATCCCCTTGATCCTCCTTTGACCACAACCTTGCCTCTTCTTGCCTAACAAAGCCTTCAAGTTTCCACTAGCCTTCACTCCTGCTCCAGATGCCCACAAACGTTTAGGTTCTCCTCAATCGGCCAAAAGACGAGCAATGACGGCCCTAAAGACGTTATATACGATCCAGAATCAAACGGCTAGGGTTTCTGCTGAACAGCGTCGACTCGCCGAGTCCCTAATGGACTCGTCGAGTCCAGTCGCAAATCTGCGACCAAGTCCGTGGTCCTACTCGGCGAGTCAGGCACCAACTCGCCGAGTCCCCTCCTAAAAATGCCCCAAACATAGTTTTAAAGCAATACCTGAAATTCCGGGCTGTTACAACTCTCCCTCACTAGAACTAGACTTCGCCCTCGAAGTCTCACTCTGCGAATAACTCTGGATGTTGCTCTCGCATTTCACGCTCCGGCTCCCAAGTCATCTCCGACCCCTTTCGGTGTTGCCACTGAACCAACACCAGAGGTACCTCCTTGTTCCGCAGAACCTTGATCTTCCGATCCCTGATAGCTATTGGTCTCTCGGCGTAATTCAGGCTCGCATCCACCTGAATATCCTCCAACGGAATCACCGCCGATTCATCGGCTATACACTTCCTCAACTGTGATACGTGAAAGGTATTGTGAATCTGACCCAACTCTGCTGGCGACTCCAACTGATAAGCTACCCGACCTACCCTTGCAATTACACGAAACGGACCTATGAACCGGGGCCCCAACTTACCCCTCTTTCTGAACCGGATCACTCCCTTCCAAGGAGAAACCTTCAGGAGAACGAAGTCGCCAACCTGAAATTCTAGCTCGGACCGGCGTCTGTCCGCATAACTCTTCTGTCGGCTTTGGGCGGTCAATAATCTCTGCCTAACCTGCTGAATCTGCTCTGTCGTCTGGAGTATGATCTCTGTACTGCCCATCACTCTCTGACCCACCTCTCCCCAGCAAATGGGGGTCCGACACCTCCTACCATACAACAACTCAAAAGGTGGCATACCAATGCTCGAATGATGGCTGTTGTTGTAGGAAAACTCTTCCAAGGGTAAATACGCATCCCAGCTACCCCCGAAGTCTAACACACACGCTCGAAGCATGTCCTCCAACGTCTGAATCGTCCGCTCGCTCTGCCCGTCGGTTTGGGGATGGTATGCGGTACTAAAATGCAGTTTAGTACCCAACTCCTCATGAAATTTCTTCTAGAACCTGGATGTGAAACGTACATCACGGTCTGAAACAATCGAGATCGGCACCCCATGCCGAGATACTATCTCTCTCACGTATAACTCCACCAACTTCTCCGCTGATGAACTCTCGCTAATGGCAAGGAAGTGTGCACTCTTCGTCAACCTATCCACAATCACCCAAATTGCATCGACTCCTCTGGCAGTTCTCGGCAATTTGGTGATGAAATCCATCGTAATCTGTTCCCATTTCCACTCAGGAATCTCCAAGGGCTGCAACTTACCATGCGGTCTCTGGTGCTCGGCCTGAACCCTACGGCAGGTCAAACACCTCTCAACGAACCAAGCGACGTCTCTCTTCATGCAAGGCCACCAATATTCCTTCCTCAAGTCCAAATACATCTTCGTAGCACCAGGATGGATCGAGAATTTCGATCTATGAGCCTCCTCCATCAAAGTAGCACGTGTACCGCCCACGAATGGTACCCAAATCCGACCCTGAAACGTCAAAAGTCCTCGTCCATCCTTAACGAACTCTGAAATTAACCCAACGACTCTCTCTTTCTTCTGCATCTCGGATCTCACAACCTCGGCCTGCGCCCCACGAATAGCATCCAATATCGGGGTCATCACTGTCAGTCTCAAACATACGTCTCGCAATGGAGTGCTTTCCGCTCTACGACTCAATGCATCGGCTACCACATTAGCCTTGCCTGGGTGGTATAGGATCTCACAGTCATAATCCTTAACCACGTCCAACCATCTCCTCTGACGCATATTGAGGTTGGGTTGATCCATCAAATACTTCAAACTCTTATGGTCCGTGTATATAGTACAACAAACCCCGTACAGGTAGTGACGCCATATCTTGAGAGCGAACACCACTGCCCCCAACTCTAAGTCATGTGTGGGATATCTCGCCTCATGAGGCTTCAGCTGCCTCGACGCATAAGCTATCACATGACCTCTCTGCATCAACACCGCACCCAGTCCCGAAATCGATGCGTCGCAATATACGACAAAATCCTCCATCCCTTCCGGGAGAGCTAATACCGGGGCTTCGCACAGTCTCTGATGAAGTGTCTCAAAGGAAGTCTACTGCTCGGGTCCCCATGAGAATGTCACACCCTTCCAGGTCAATCTGGTAAGCGGTACTGCGATCTTGGAGAAATCCCTAATAAATCTCCGATAGTACCCCGCCAACCGAGGAAACTCCTGATCTCGGAAGGTGACTTCGGTGCCTCCCAACTCATCACTGCTTCCACCTTGGCCAGATCGACCAATATCCCTGCCTGATTAACAACATGTCCGAGAAATTGGACCTCCCGCAACTAGAAATCACATTTGGAGAATTTTGCATATAGCTTCTCCGACCTCAGTACTTCAAGGACCTCCCTCAAATGTCTCTCATGCTGCTCTCTAGTTCGCGAATATACTAGTATGTCGTCGATAAATACAATCACAGACCGATCCAGCATCGGCCTGCATACCCTGTTCATGAGGTCCATGAACACTGCGGGGGCATTGGTGAGCCCGAAAGGCATCACCACGAACTCGTAATGCCCATACCGCGTCCTGAATGCTGTCTTCTGGGCGTCCTCATCCCGCACTCTTACCTGATGGTACCCTGATCTCAGGTCGACCTTGGAAAACCAAGATGCCCCTTGCAACTGATCGAATAGATCATCGATCCTCGGTAACGGATAGCGGTTCTTGACCGTCACCTTGTTCAACTCCCGGTAATCAATACACATCTGGTGTGAACCATCCTTCTTCTTGACGAATAGAATCGGTGCTCCCCATGGCGAGCTACTCGGCCGAATAAATCCCTTCCCTAGCAACTCCTGGAGTTGCGAGGACAACTCTTGCATCTCCGGAGGTGCAAGACGATAAGGCACCTTCGCAATAGGCGCAGCCCCCGGAACCAGATCGATACCAAACTCTACTTGCCTCGCAGGAGGTACTCCTGGCAAATCCTCGGGAAAAACATCTGGAAACTCGCGCACCACTGGGACCTCCTCCACTGTCCTCAGTCTCTCGGAAGTCTCCCGCGTATCCATCACATACGCCACAAAACCTTTACATCCCTGCTGTAGACATTGCCTCGCCCTAGCAGCCGAACAAAAAGCTGATCCCGAACGGGTACCCTCGCCGTACACCGTAAGAACTCCCCCACTAGGGTCTCGTATAGTCACCAGTTGGCGCTCACAGTCGATGACGGCGCTGAATCGGCTCAACCAGTCCATGCCCACGATGACACAGACATCACCCATCGCAATAGGAATGAGGTCAATCGGGAACGCAACCCCAAAAATCTCTAGCACGCATCCCCGAACAACCTCCGTAGCACAAACCACCCTCTCGTCCGCTATAGAAACGCTCAGAGGCCGACTTAACGGCTCACGACCAATGCTGATATGCTGACTAAAAGCTAAAGATACAAAGGACCTACTCGCACCCGAATCAAATAACACAAGAGCCTAGTAGCTCGGCCTCCTCCCTGGCCTGGGTCTCCAACTCGATCTCGCGCTTCCTGTCGAGACTCGGCCTCCTCCCTTGCCTGGGTCTCCAACTCGATCTCGCGCTTCCTGGCATTCGCCTGAAGCTCAGTGAAAGTACGATAGGTGGAGTTCGACACAAACTCCCGGATATCCCTCCTCAACACGCCCAAGTACCGGCTCATCCGTGACTGCTCTGTAGACACCAACTCGGGGCAGAACATCGCCCTCTCATGAAACTTCCGTGTAACCACCGCAACGGAATCAGTACCCTGCTTAAGGGTCAAGAACTCCTGGATCTATCGTTCCCTCTCCACTGGGGGAACGTACTCGTCCCTGAACATCTCGGTAAACCTCTCCCATGTCACCGCTAAAATCTCCGCCTGAGTGAAGTTCGCCGTCACGAACTTCCACCAATCCTTCGCTCCCAGACGGAGCTGGTTCAAGGCGAACCGTACCCTCAGGTGCTTCGGGTATGAACAAGTGTAGAAGCACCCCTCAATATCGGCTATCCACCTCATCGCAGCAATCGGATCCTGCGTCCCATCGAACTCAGGGGGTTTCGTGTTGCTGAATTCCCGGAATAGCAACGAATCACCCCCTTGCGGCCTAGCAGCGGCCACAGCTGCGGTAGCGGCAACGACTGCAGCTTCAGTCAGTGCGGCGTACCGCTCCTCGAACTCCTTCATCAGGGTGGTCTTAATGGACCCAAACATCTCCGGGATCTCAGCCCGAACCGCCGCAGCTACCTCCTCCTGAATCATCTGACGAATCTCCTCGTCACTCATATTGCTCGAACTCGCTCTGTGGCGTGTCGTAACCATGATGTCTCTGAAATACAACATAAAATTATCAGAGACTCCATCAAGTACAATTGTACTCGATAACGCAACCCTACTCAGTCTCCGATATCCAGGGATTCTTACTTGGGTCTTCCACCGACCCGGTGTCTTCGGTAGTACGGGCCCAATACTACCGACCACACCGTGTCAGTATTCGTCCCAAATCTTCCTCCCCAAACCCCGAATAGTGAGTACTCTACTTCTCGTAAGCACTATCTACCTGCACGCTACCGAATATCTCATACAAGCAACCTCCCTAGAGTAAGGCATCACAAAACAGGCCATTCTAGTCCTATCATGTATACCTAGTCGTCTAGCATGCATAACAATTCATAATTCAGTGCATAACATAACATTGTGAGGTATTCTGGGGATCTTTACCATTCGGGCGCTGGCTGATCGTACACACTGCGTCTTTCTTGTTTACCACTTTTCCATTTATAAAAGTTTATGTATTTATTATTTTTAAAAGATTTTTCCTCAAATCCTCGGTTTGAGCTCAGTTACACCCGAAGGTACACCCGAATCCCTCAAACCAAGGCTCTGATACCAATTGTAACAACGCAAATTTTCAAATAAATTTTTCATTTTAAATAAAGTGTGTTCGTTCAATCAATAATACTTATTGATTGTTTCAAAACAAATACATATGTAAATTCCCCAAGATCTCAAATATCAGCAGTGTGTATGCATCATGCCGGCGCCTTCCCACGGTCCTCGCTAGTACCTGAAACACATACATAACAACTTGTAAGCATAAATGCTTAGTGAGTTCCCCAGTATACCACTTACACATATACGCCTTTCCAGGCCCGGACCTTCCGGTCCACAGTACAATGCCTTCCGGCCCATATGATAATCGCCTTCCGGCCCATAATATAATTGCCTTCCGGCCCGTAAGATAATTTCCTTCCGGCCCAGAAAATAATTGCCTTCCGGCCCATAAGATATTTGCCTTCCGGCCCATAACATGATTGCCTTCTGGCCCATAAACATACATAACACATAATACATTTACTCTAACACATATGTCACATATATCATATATCATACCTGACTTTCCTGTCACAAAATACATTGCCTTCCGGCCCATGGAACATACATAGCATGCATAGCAACTATTCCTTTCAATTATAGCACATATATAACACGTAACATATTCGACCTTCCGGTCACACAGTCAACCCTTCCGGGTACAGTATAGTGAGGAGACTCACCTCGTAGTATGTAAACTATAAACGCTTGAAACCACTCGCACTCGGTTCGCCAATCTGCAGTCTCCCTATAATACCATATACCCTTATTAATAATCTTATCAAACAAGACAACTGACCCTACAAAATTACATTCAGGTCAACTCTGGTCAATGGTCAACTTGACCGGACCCGTCGAGTACAAAGGCGACTCGACGTCTGGACGTCCTTCCCAATTTCGTGGAAGAATCGCGGGGCCACCCCGACTCCACTCGCCGAGTCCAAAGACGACTCGACGAGTTCCAATGAATCCTCAACTACTCGCCGAGTCTGAAGAACAACTCGGCGAGTCCCTGTAAATCTTCAAGCTACTCGCCGAGTCTCATCATTGGACTCGGCGAGTCCATGCCATGCAGTCGATCATTTGCTCCATGAAATACGCATGGTCCCGAGACATGCACCCATGGGACTTTCTGGATGTCTAAGTATCCTATTATTGGGGTATAAACGACTGGGTAACACACAATAATCTATCTAATCCCCAAATGGGTCTCATACACCCTAGATTCGTGTACAACACCAAAACAACAGAAATGGTCTGAGTATTACCTGGAAACGTGTTCTCTGTGTCCCCAACCTTCAGAGCTCAATCCCCTTGATCCTCCTTTGACCACAACCTTGCCTCTTCTTGCCTAACAAAGCCTTCAAGTTTCCACTAGCCTTCACTCCTGCTCCAGATGCCCACAAACGTTTAGGTTCTCCTCAATCGGCCAAAAGACGAGCAATGACGGCCCTAAAGATGTTATATACGATCCAGAATTAAACGGCTAGGGTTTTTGCTGAACAGCGTCGACTCGCCGAGTCCCTAATGGACTCGTCGAGTCCAGTCGCGAATCTGCGACCAAGTCCGTGGTCCTACTCGGCGAGTCAGGCACCAACTCGCCGAGTCCCCTCCTAAAAATGCCCCAAACATAGTTTTAAAGCAATACCTAAAATTCCGGGCTGTTACACTTTTCGAGGAGTGAAGATGAATCTTGTGTCTATATCAAGGCTATTGGAAGTATAGTTAGCTTTTTGGTACTGTATGTGGATGACATACTATTCATAGGAAATGACATCCCAACCATGCAGGAAGTGAAGTCCTGGCTTGGGAAGTGTTGTTCTATGAAAGACCTAGGAGAAGTTGCCTATATTCTAGAGATAAGGATTCTGAGAGACCAGCATAAAAGACTAATTGGAATTAGTCAGAGTACTTACTTGGACAAGGTGTTGAAGAGGTTCAGCATGCAAGATTCCAAGAAAGGAGAGTTGCCCATCCAGTGTAACGCCAGACTGAGTAAAACTTAGAGCCCGAGTACTGAGGCTGAGATAGCAGAAGTGACTCGAGTACCTTTTGCTTCTGCAGTAGGCCCGATCATGTACGCTATGACTTGTACTTGTCCTGATGTAGCCTTTGCCTTGAGCATGATTAGCAGATATTAGGGGAACCCTGGCAAGGCTCACTAGACTGCATTAATGAATTGTTGGGTTTTGGTATACTACAACATCCTATGGTGCACATACAACCCTAAATACCATGGATCTATGTTTTTGCTAATTATACATGCAAATAGTTTCCAAGGTATTAATCTTACATCTAGGATGAATTTAACATAAAAAGATAACATACTAGTTAGCATGACATAACTTTTGATGGAGATTGAAGTCTTGGTGGATTTGGCCTTAAAGAGCTTAGCCCCAATAGTGTGGAAGCCTCAAATGAAGTCACAACACATCATGGACAAAGGTAGGACTTGAGAGAGAATTCCATACACCAAAAACCTCAATATTTCATTAAGAAAAGAAGTGTGTACGTTTTGGTCATGAAGTAGCACATTGGATTCCAAGAGTCACGGGTATAATCCAAATCCATACCCATGGGTGTTATGTTCCATGGTCCATGTGGCCCAACTCTTTATGTATCCATACATAAACTTGGTCCAACATGGATCATAAGCCCAACACATATAAATATCACTAATTACCATAATTAGTCCCCATAGATTTAATTCGTCTCTTTTGACCACTAAATTAATTCGAAATTAATTCTTGATCAGCACTAATTAAAACATATGATTTCATATTAATATATTATAACATATAATATATTCATAAACCATAATTAAGCTTCTCTCAAAAGTCCATCCTAACAAATTGTCCTGATGTTATGCAACCGAAATGGACCATGCTACTCTCGGGTCGAATACATACCGATAATAGTTCTGGGCTTAGACACCTAATCCAATAGTCTCCCACTTGGATAACTCTAAAACTATTATTCAAGTATGACTCGAAGATCCTGACTAGCAATCGTCACTCTTAAAAGCCGCTGTCGAACTCTCAACAAATCAATGACATGTCCATTAGATAAGATCATATATTCCTCCATTCTAGATATCATATGGACTGAGACATGTATTATAATCATTCTCTCTGTCTATTTTTTTGTTTCCTGATTTCCGATTTATGACGACTGACTATTTGAACAAATCAAATCAGTCCAGGCCGGTCGAACACTTACGTTTGTCATCACCAAATCATCGAGGGGCCCGCAGATATTTCTTTTATCCCTCTAAGGGTAAAAGGAATGGATAAACTTCGACTCATATGCTTGTTATACTACTTGTTGAATCATACACAAACGCACGCTTTATAACATCGAGTTACTAAATGCGTTTACGTGCAATCAATGTATAACAAACTCATAGGTAACAAGTCATATCTCTAGGTTTGAATAATATAAGATATTATCGTCTCATGATCACTCGTGATAAAATCCATGAAGTGATTCAAATGAGCATGGGTTGAATCAAATACTCGAATCCCTATTCCAGGAGTACTCATGAATGTTGTAGTAACTCTTACTATGTCCACTACCTTGTACATCTACAAACCCGATTCATGATAGTATTTCCTTAATACCTACTTCCTACATATTATCGACTATGGATGGTTTGAATAACTTAGTCGTTCGAAAAGAATAACCTAGTTATTTTGGAAGTCAAAACATGCAAAGTGAAACACAAGAATAATAGTAATCCTCTTTGGTCCCAAGCACCTTTGAGAGTAAATAGAACACCTTTTATTTAAACACCATATTGATTACTCATTATTCATTATATAATGTTTCTAATAATCAACTTGATACTTGAATTAAAAAAATAGTTGTCCCATGCTCCAAGCATGTAAACTAGGTTTTCTAAACACTAGTCATGCCATACACCAAGTATGCACACTATGTTTATCTATGATCTTTACTTTGTGAAATAGATCAATTAAACATGATTCCAATGATGCTCATTTCACAATTTAAAAGCTTTATCGTAATTGTAAGAATTCCAAGTTCCTACCATTTAACGAAATCTGTTAGATTCTAAACTTATATGCATTGATTCTCTCGTAATGACTATGCACAAAGTCACAAAGACTTGTCAACAGACATTACAGTGCATTCCAATGGAGATCAATTCCATGGAAACGAAGTCTCAAATTCAAAGTACATTACTTTGAACACGCTTCTTGCATTAAGCTTTCTCATCTAACACAGATTGAATAACTTCCACCTATGGGAATATTTTCATATTCTTATTTTGACTATCACTTCTGAACAAGAGTTGCCTCTTTTCAGAATATGTAAATTATGGTCCTTTGCAAAATTAACACTTATACTTCCAACTATCCATGAGCAACCAATCTTTGGTAAACCTCAAATTGTCCTCGACAATTGCTTAATAATTTTAGTTATATCCAATTCTAGACTTTTACCTTCTTAATGCCCTGGGCATTTGGAATATTGTTTTTTATTTATTTGCCATATTTTCAATATTTGACTATTAAGAGGGATGTCGTAATCATAATCGAATTTTACAAAAGCAATATATATATATATATATATATATATATATATATCCCTGACTAAAGATGATCAAAATATCAATCTAAGCTTTTAGAATTGAAATGAAGTATAATTTCCTCTCCCTTAATTATAGCAAAACAACCTTTCCCAATTGAAACCCTTTTTGTTTTATATATTTAACACTTAACATAATAATCATGCTCCCACTAACATGATAATTATTAGTATAACACTTATGCTCCCACTAGCTTTGATATGTACTCAGAAAATAGCTGGACTTCTAGAAATAAATACTTTATTGACTCTTTTACCAAAGTTCAGATTTCTGATTCTAGATGATTTGATAGAACTTTATCACAATCATACACCTTTCCTTAGATAGCTCACATGTGTATCTAAGCAATTTTATAACTATGAAAAGGGATGCCGTAATCATAGTCTCAAATGTTTAGACCTTTGCCATTTCTCACAAGTCTATGTTAGTGTGCTGGTTACGCACACACGCTTTACTAACGACTTTGAGAATGAAAATGTCACAATTGTTATCTACTAAAAATCGACTTATTGAAAGCGTTTCCTCACCATAATTTTCATGAATCAGAGAGAAACCTTATGAAACTTAGATTTTATGGTGTATGAGTTCATATCCATATGAATTTTGTCAAAACTATAATCACAAGACAAGGTTAGTGACACTTCCAAATTCATATGGATTATGCAGTCTTAACTTCTTGCATCCTGGTAGCCCAAGGGCCTACCATTGCTTCCAAGTTGTTATGTAATCAACGGAGAACTCTCAGAACTCCTATGCAAAGCCAACTTTAACTGGAATGGACACCAAAATGTCAACACGATAGATTATAAACCTCAAGTTGTGTGCTAGTGAAGAACTATAGGCTTTATCCTTGATTAGTTCTTGAAACTTTCAAGACTCCTTGTATCCTCTTGACATATAAGACTCTCTTGTCAAGAACCATTGCTTGACAAAAAAGAATATTAAAGGGAAAGTGTGGATTCTTATCAAGACTATCACTTCACACAATTGGCCTAAGTTGATCTTTGTTTTATCCAAAACATCACAACTTACCAATTTCGAATGTACAAGAGTAGAAAACATTTTACTCTTACATTTGACTAGTGTTAATAAACCTTTTTTAAGATGTGTCACTCAAGTTACAATCTTAGAGTATGACTCTAAGACTTTTTTTTTGGAATGAAGTATGACTCATCTTCTTGATTTAACCATTCCAACAATTCATGTCTCCTCTTCTCAGCCATAACAATGCACTAAGATGTCTTTAGAGGATTAATTGTGATATGGTATCTTAATCATTAAGATGATCATAAAACATGATACTAAAGTACTCTCCCATCTTTTTAGATTTGAGAAAATTTTATCTTTCTGCCTAATTTGATTCTTCTCATTCGTTCTGCCATACATAGAATATTTTCCAATGTTTCAGAATTATACTTAAACTTGTAAGTATAACCACATTTACTAAATTTTAGTAAATCATGATGAATAGTCTTATCGATCTTTGTGGTGGACTTTACCAGTACACATGAATGTGTACTCAATCCCTTAGTCCTTTCACTTGAATTAATTTTTCAAAAGATGAAAATTCTCATTCATCATACAACATGTATGATTCCAAGTTTCGGCCCAATTGAAACTTCGGTGGTGAGAATCTTTCCTTATTTGGTAAATTATAACACTACCACATCCGAAAGAATCAAATCCATTTTCCAATATTGATATCAATGGAATCATATAAGCAACCATTTTTCAGAAATGCCACTGTATTTTAAATAAAATAAAATCTTATCTTTTATTTAAAACTTGCAGAAAAACTTATCCTTACAATGCAAACGCATAGGGAAAATTTGTTGTTATCTATTCCAAAGCAATATATCATAACTCTTAAGCAACAACTCATAATTCTGATCACCGAACCATGCGATCGAAATCCATCTTCACGATCAGAATCAACATATACTTCCTTTAAGCTTCCTCTCTTCGATTCTATAAAAAATCAAAATGTGATCTGGTCACATCATGTATAAGAATCTCAAATAGGACCTTAATAGAGTTAGATAGTGCACTTTACCCGAAGTAGAGTCAAACTCTTTGACTTTACCAACCTTATGATTGTTCAGGTAAATTAGGCAGCTTCACAACCAATGCCCCATCCTTTAGTAATAGAAGGTCTGGGAAGTTGATCTTCTAATAAAATTTGCTTTACTAGTCCTCAAAACATTTCTGATTCAGCAGCACCAAGTAAATAGGTAAGATCATTAAAGGTCAAGTCATGGTCTGTCACATAGTAGTCCCAAAAGAACTCACTATGTGACTTACAAAAGTGATTGAACATCCAAATTGCGCAAGAATTTGACACGTAACTCTCCCGGCTTGTCAATGTGTGACTTCATGTCCAAGATGTAATCACACATAGACCTTGCTTGCCAATCGGGCTTGAGTGGCCTTGAACTTGTGGGTTAGGGAGAATAATTCGAGGGGTCGATGAAGTGAAATTCCAAGAGATTTGGGTAGATCATAGATGTCTAAACTAGACATCTAAAATGGGAGATATTCAAGTTAGTTTATTTTTAAGTCCTTAATATAACACCCAATATGAAATATTAAGGCTAGGACCCAACACAATATTTTATAACTTGGAAGAGGGATGACGTAATCCAAGCTATAAGATATTTGAAGGTAGGAGAATGACGATTCACCAATTTCCACCATGAAAACGAAATAATTTTATTAGGTTTTAATTGGATCTAAAACTCCTAGATCCTTTGAGATTCATTAAACTTTTCAATGGCATGTTTAAATCTCGAGTGTGCCCTCTCAAATTTTGTGACTGGGATGCCGAAGATCACAAAACAAGGTGTGAATAACCATGCAAACTCACTTGGTACCCTTAATATTATCACTTAATCGATGTGCCGGTTACCCACACGCGCTCCACCGGTCTATGATAAACATTAAGTCACCCTTTATTATCCTTACTAGTCCAAGTTACTGTGTTGGTTACACACACAAGCTCCACCAACGACTTGGTAAGGTACAAAGTGTGAATTTCATGGGTTAACACCAAATTCACATTTTCCTAAGTAACTAAGATTGGGAATTTAATAATTATTTAGTTACTTAGCATTTATCATTACACTTTTAATGAAGGGAGAATTGTAGACCTTGTTATACCCGTTCGGATAACGACCCTCCACCAGTTAAGGAAGCGGTGGGTGAGAGTGGACACCCATTAAACTGCTATTTTATAGGCAGTAACCTTATACCCCCCTTATAGACCGGCTTCGTGAATGAGGCCTACTAATGGTAAGATTGACTTTACTCTTATATGTATATATAATCATTAAGTTTTAATACTATAATAGTATAAGGGTGTATTTTGTACATTTAAAATACTTGGTGGTTTAATTTATTAATTAAACTATACTCTTAATTTAATTAAAGTTAAACCATGTCTTTATGGAATTATTAACTCTTTTACTTAAACACTTTAATTAATTTAATGAAGTCCATAAAGTTTGAACTTTAACTTTTAAAATTCTAGAATTTGGAATTGAAGTGTATATGGGGGGTGACTTTACAAATTCCAAAACTTGAGGGCAAGTTTTGAACAATTCAAAAACATATGGTTTCCATAACTTATGAGTTTTATAGTGGTTTAATGGATAAACTCTTCAAGTTCCATAACTTGTAGACAAGTTATGGAAGACTTTAAAAGCATTTAAAAAACGTGACTCTTCATTATTTCATAACTTATGGAAATTTTATGAGTTATAAAATTCATAAATGTGACTTTTCAAGTAACTTGAGGACAAGTTACAAAAACACATATTATTATGAACTTCTAGATTACTTTGGATTGAAAACAACTATCTCATAATTTTTTTCCTATTAATCTAAACAAACTCATAAACATGAACATTCATAATCAACATTTTTCAAGCATCATATAAACATGTATAAAACTTGAAACTTTGATTATTATCATTTATTTGGATGAGAATAAACATTACCATAGTAGCAAAAAACAAATTTTATGAACAAAAACACTTTGTGGTAACGATTCTAATCCAAAACATGCCAAAAAAAACTCGAAGATATGCCATCAGGGGGTCCAACTCGTCGAGTGCACGAAACAACTTGACAAGTTGGATGAATTTGTTCATGGACTCGTCGAATTTCCTGTTCAAACAGCAAAAAATTTGATTTTTTTCAGTTTTTTTTTGTCAACTTGAATCAAGTATAATTAAACACAACCCATGGCTTTGATACCACTGTTGGGTTTTTGGCATACTACAACATACTATGGTTCACATACAACCCTAAATACCTTGGATCTATGTTTTCACTAATTATACATGCAAATGGTTTCCAAGGTATTAATCTTACAACTAGCATGCATTTAACATAAAAATATAATATACTAGTTAGCATGACATACCTATTGATGGAGATTGAAGTCTTGGTGGATTTGGCCTTAAAGAGCTTAGCCCCAATAGTGTAAAAGCCTCAAATGAAGTCACAACACATCATGGACAAAGGTAGGACTTGAGAGAGAAATCCATACACCAAAAACCTCCATATTTCTCTATGAAAAGAAGTGTGTACGTTTTGGTCATGAAGTAGCACATTGGATTCCAAGAGTCATGGGTATAACCCAAATCCATACCCATGGGTGTTATGTTCCATGGTCCATGTGGCCCAACTCTTTATGTATCCATACATAAACTTGGTCCAACATGGATCATAATCCCAACACATATAAATATAACTAATTACCATAATTAGTCCCCATAGATTTAATTAGTCTCTTTTGACTACTAAATTAATTCCAAATTAATTCTTGATCAGCACTAATTAAAACATATGATTTCTTATTAATATATTATAACTTATAATATATTAATAAACCATAATTAACCTTCTCTCAAAAGTCCATCCTAACAAATTGTCCTGATGTTATGCAACCCAAATGGACCATGCTACTCTCGGGTCGAATACATACCAATAATAGTTATGGACTTAGACACCTAATTCAACAACAATATCCTTAAGTACCTACGAAGGACTAAGGACTAGGTCCTTACTCTCGGTGGAAGTGATAACTTCAAAGTTGTAGGGTATAGTGATGCTAGCTTTCAGGCTGATCAGGCTAGATCCTTACCTTAAACGGAGGAGCAATTAATTGGAAGAGTTCCAAGTAGGAGAGAGTGGCTGATTCAACTTGCGCATCAGAGTATATAGCGGCAAAGAAGGCAGAAAAGGAGGCAATATGGCTAAAGAGATTCATTGGAGATCTTGGAGTTGTACCAGCTATAAAGGAAACAACGGAAATTTTATGTGATAGTGAAAGTGCAGTTGCCTTAGCCACGAAACCAAGGGATCACAGGAGATCCAGTCACATCGCCAAAAAATACCATTTCATCAAACATCGAATAGAAGAAGGACTCCTCATGGCAAAGACGGTATCATCAGATCAGAACCCAACAGATCCTCTCAAGAAGGTACTGAGTCGGGTTAAGCATCTCCAGCATGCTTGGAGCATAAGGCTGAAGGATGATATTAGTTTCAGTAGTTATATAATTTTGAAATTTGTAAAGTGTAATTGACATTTGATGATGAATTAAAGTTGTGATTATTTATGAGTAAAGTGTTTCTATCTTTTTTCAATTGTTTACTATATTTGTTTTGCATGTTTTGACTTCCAAAATAATTATGTTTGGTAAATCATATTATTTGAATTCTCCACAGTCGGTCATATTTTGGAAATGGGTATGAATCAATATTGTCATGATTTAGTTGCATAGGTCTACGTTGTTGGACATTGCTACAACACTCATGAGTGCTCATATGTTATGAGTATTGGATTTGACCCGCACTCACTGGTATCACTTCATGGATTTTATCTCGAGTGATCGTGAGATGGTAATATCATATAAGTCTTCAAACCTAGAGATATGACATATTGTTTATGAGTTGGTTATGCATTGATCGTACAACACAACATTGGTAACTCGATGTTATATGTAACACCGTAAAATTTCTAACAAAGTTTTCATTTAAAAATTACATACTTTTCATAACATATTGTATAAAAATCTCATTTATTCAATTTCAAAAACACAACTCCATTAACAATCCAGGATCCTCATAATTCTTTCTCTGGTGTGTACAATCAAATTGGTGCCATCCTGTGATCCCGAGAAACCTAAAACACATAACACATACACGGTAAGCAAAAAGCTTAGTGAGTTCCCCAAAGTACTACATACAACACATAAGCCACTCAAGGCTATAGCTCTACGAGACCTTCCGGTCAATGTGTCTCAGGGGCCTTCTGGTCCCAAAATCTGTGTAGACCTTCCAGTCTTACTCCGTTGACCTTCTGGTCCATACTATGTTGACCTTCCGGTCCCTCCACTAATGACCTTCCGGTCCATACCATATTGACCTTTCCGGTCCATACCATACTACTCATAACATACATAACATATACGTATCAGATAGAGACATATAAAACATACTTGTCATAGAACATACGTCCTTCTGGTCACTCATAATTACCTCCCCAAGTAAGGTATAGTGAGAAGACTCACCTCAGGTAACTCGAATAATCTCAAATCTCGAATACTGATCTAGCCTCTGCCTAATCACATAAAAAATTTTCATCTAATTAATAATGGCTCTCAAAGGCTAGATTAATCCCCCTTATAATTCCTCAGAAGGGTAAAAGACCATTTTACCCCTCTAATACCCAGAAGCCCAATTGTTCAGCAAACCCTAAAAGTCAACAAAAGTCAACTCAGTAAACGGTCCAACTTTGACCAGACTCACCGAGTACCCTCTTAGGACTCGGCGAGTTCATATGCATCTTTTGAATCCTTCTAATGCCTCACTCGACTCGTCGAGTTAACCTTTCACTCAACAGTTTACCACTGATCACGAATCGCGGGGCAACCCGAGTTGACTTGTTGAGTCCTCTGATAGACTTGGCGAGTTTCCTCCATGGCAACTCCCAAATGACCTTCTAAGGTGAGATATGTGTCTCTAACTTATATATCTGACTGTTAATCACTCAAAAGTCATGTAAAGGTCCAGTCTTTATTCTCATGCAACACTCATATGGCTCTATTTAATGAATTTGGTCTTAATATGACAACCAAGATCCAAAACCCCCAAAGGAACTACATAAAGTTGGATGATTGGGACTCTCTGGACCTCTCAAGGTCAAGATCTAAGGTCTATTTCAGATTGCAACTTCTCATGATTCTTATTGCAACTCAAGAAAGGGTATAGAAACCACTGATTTAATAAGCCTACACAATAAAGAAGAAAAGTGTCGAATTGTTACGTCAAAGTGTAGCCTCCTTGCTTGAAATTCTCAGAACAACAACCTCCTATGTACCTTCTTGTTGGATCACTTCTCCTCCTTAGCAAAATTACAACAAATGGCTCAAGATGGCTCTCTCTCTCTCTCTCTCTCTCTCTCTCTCTCTCTCGCTTCACATGCTCAAATATGCTAGGGTTCTTTTCTTTGGAAGGGTGGCCGCAAATGAGGGCCATAAGGACCCTTAAATAGGTAAAAAACCCGGACAATTAGGGTTTTGTCTTCCCAATACCTACTCGACGAGTCCCACGTCTGACTGGTCACGTTCGCTCATTAAATCCACACGATCAACTTGACTCGACTCAACGAGTTGGTCCCTCAACTCGTCGAGTCACTCCTTCAATCTCAAGATTAACAAACACAAGAATTTTCCTGAAAATCTGGAAGTTACAATTCTCCCCCACTTTAATTAGATTTTGCCCTTGAAATCTCTCCTCAACAACAAATAGATCTAATCCAATAACTGCATAGTACCATCGAAAGGATCTTATATCACACAAATATCTTTCTCTCTAGACAGCTGAGTCCAACCAAGAACCCCTCCCTGGAAAAGGACAGACCCATCTCCCACTACGCTACTCCTTCTGACTCTCAAGAATTGAAAAACTCTAGTAGCCGGACAAACAGCCAGACCGCCCTCTCAAGATATCACCACATTATTCTCTCCTCGAATAACAAACACCGATAACTCATTGCCCCCTGATTCTCTAGTGGGGACCGATAAAACAAGTCCAGATTATATACCAAGGAATGAAAAGGATCGCATCACACTAGGGACCCATCCACTGTATTGCAATCACAACCCTTCTGAACAACGAACCCTCAACACCCTGACCTCATGCACGGAAAATAATCATACTTGTTCAGAAGCATCCTCTAACATCTAACAAGCATAAACCTCAACTCCCTTCTCAATATCCCTTTCAAGACTGAGCATCAGGTCATCTCACGACCTAGCAGTTAAACCTCCAAAGGTTACCCATTGAATGTGACTTCATTTTCAATACAACTATCTCGATCCAGTGTGACACACAACTCATGAAGTTCTCTTTAGCTCAAGTGAATACCGAATTCATCTCACCCTCGATATTTGTCGTCTACTACACATTAGTTCCATGTGTTTCACGGTTTTTCTCATACCAATGAGTTGACCCACTCATGTCTAAGACACCAGATGAAAACAATACCCCCTTCAGAATGAAATTCATCTTTGAATCCAGAATCTCATTCTGCCTGCTTAAAACACCACTGGAAGCGAACTCAACTCGAGAGTCTGGTCCAACATACAATTAGAAACACTCATCCCAGCAAAACACTCAACTCGCGACCCATAATCCGCGACCCGCGCATATACCAATTCTCAAATTCCCTTGGGTTGCTACAACTACAACTCCAATCAAATTATTGATTGGTATTGAGCAATACATCAATCCTATGGTGTACATGCAAACCCTAATAGCTTTTGCATCTAGTTTGTCTAATAAACATGCCTTTGATTATCTAAATCCATAAACCCTAGATCTAATAAACTATAACTAAAATTAGGGATTAGATCTTACCTTTTATTGTTATATAGCAATAACAATCAATCCCTGGCTTCAGAAAGCTTAGTGCCTCAAGTGTTTCACCTCTAACGGAGTCACAAACACCACTAAGAAATTGGATGAAGGAGAGAAGATAAGGGAAGCACCAAAAGGGCTGGAAACCGTAAAGGAACACTTAGCCACGTTTTTGGTGCGTAGGGGTCCTTTATATACATGTAGGCTATTAGGGTTTGCAACTAGGAAACCCTAATATGACTACATAGGCCCTAAGGAGCCCATGGACTCCTTTAACATATCCCTTGGACGAATTCCTTATGGGCTTCCCATAAAATTCATTCAACCTATATATTATTAGGTGATCCATAGCGCAATTGTAATTATCTTATAATTACAACTCGTGTCCCGTAAGTTTAATTAATCTATTTTATGCACAAAAATTAATTCTTAAAACCCAACAGTGGTATTAGAGCCTAGGCTTGCTTGTTTGATACTTGATGCAAAATAGTGAAAAAATTCGAATTTTTTTTTGCTGTCTGCATGATGGACTTGTCGAGTCCATGGGGGGGACTCGCCAAGTCCAAGGCAAAATTCATCCTACTACATCTTTTATTTAATTCCCAATCTTAGTTACTTTAGGAAAAATGTGAACATGGTGCTAGTCCATGGAATTCACACTTTGTACCTTACCAAGTCGTTGGTGGAGCATGTGTGGTTAACTAGCACATTGATTAGGTAATAATATTAAGGGTACCAAGTGAATTAGCATGGTTATTCACACCTTGTTTTGTGATCCTCGGCATCCCAGTCACAAAACTTGAAGGGAACAATCGAGATTGAAACATGCCATTGAAAAGTTCAATGAATCTCAAAAGAATCTAGGAATTTCAAATCCAATTAAAACCTAATAAATCATTTCGTTTTCGTGGTGGAAATTGGTGAATCGTCATTCACTTACCTTTCAAATATATTATTACTTAGATTACGGCATCCCTCTTCTAAGTATAATATATTGTGATTGGATCCTAGCCTTAATATTACATTTGGGTGTCTTATTAAGGACTCTATATATCTAATCTAAACTTGCTTTCTTCTTTCAGATGTCTTCCAACACTAATGCTTTGGGCTCTAACCCAACTGGTTCTTTCTCTCTCATGAATCTTTGTAGGAGAGTCATCTTTGATGGTTCCAACTTCATGGACTGGATAAGGAACATCAGGACGGTAACTCATTATGAAAACAAGGAATATGTCCTCGATAAGGATTTAAAATAGCTTGATGAGTCTACTGCTACTCCTGAGGAGATCGTTGAATTCAGGACACATGAGATAGATGCTACTAAGGTGGCATGCATCATGATGGCCACGATGACAGCCAAGCTCCAAAAGTCATATGAGGACTTCTACACTTTTGAGATGCACCAAGACCTGATGGAAAGGTACCATCAGAGTGCTCGTCAGGAGTGGTATGAAATAATCTCCTCCATAATAACAACCCGCATAAAGGACGGTGAATCCGTCACGGCCCACATGAAAAAGATGCAAAGGTATGTGGTCCGTTTGCTAAAGCTGAATGTGAACTTCCCTAAGGAGTTGGTAATTGACATCATTTTGCACTCCTTACCTTCTTGTTATGACCATTTTCGTATGACATATCATATGAACAAGGAGGAAGTTACCCTTAGCAAGCTTGAAGGACTCTTGAAGACCGCTGAAACTGGTCTTAAGGGCAAGTCGGTTATTACCTCTACTACTCCTACTCCAACATCTACCCCTGTTTTGACTATCGGGCAAGGCAAAGGGAAAAATAGGAAGCACCCTTCGAAGGGTACCAAGGGAAAGTCTCTTGAAGGCTCCTCATCAAGGACCAAGAGCGGTTCTGTCACTCCTTCTGTCATTCCCAAGGATGCTGATTGCTACTATTTCCAGAACAAGGGGCACTGGAAGCGAAACTGCCCTAAATACTTACATGATCTGAAGGATGGGAAAGTGAAACCCACACACGCAGGTATTTACACAACATTTTCTAATAACTCACCATATTCTAACTCTTGGGTGCTTGATACAGGATGTGGTATTCACATATGTTCTGATTCCCAGGGCCTAAGAAGAAGTGAGGACGTGGAGCACGGGAATATAAACTTGATCATGGGGAATAGGAAGGCTTCACCTGTTTCCAAGATTGGAGTTTATACTTTGTTGCTAAATAATGGGTGAAAATTAGATTTGACTAAATGTGTGTACTCGTCTGAAATGGCGAGCAATATTATTTCCTTTTATGCTTTGTACAAACAAGGTTTTACCTTTCCGTTTGATAATGAATGTGGTGGTATTAATGCTTTCTTTAATAACGTGTTTTATTTTAAAGCATTACCTTGTGAATGTGTGTATGAAACTGTGTCGATTGTCGACAACTTAGGAAATAATGTGTTGTATATTGATTCTTCTACTAGCCTAGATAAAGCATCATTGTGGCATTGTTGTCTTGGACATGTAAACAAGAAACGCATGGGCCAACTCTAAAAGGGTGGAGTCTTGGAGTCATTCGACCTTAAATCGGATGATAGTTGTGAATCTTGTCTACTTGGAAAGATGACAAAATCACCCTTCACCGGAACTTGTGAAAGGGGTGGGGGTTTGTAGGACCTAATACATACTGATGTATGTGGACCATTGAAAACCGCCACAAGGGATGCTAATCGGTATTATGTGACTTTTATTGTTGATTTTAGTAGATATGGGTATGTCTACTTAATCAAACATAAGTCAGAAACTTTTGAAAGGTTTAAGGAATTCAAACAGGAAGTAGAAAATCAATTGGGCAGGAGCATTAAGATGCTTCGATCCAATCGAGGTGGTTAGTATCTTAGTACCGAGTTCCTTGACTATCTTAAGGAGTGTGGGATTGTATAACAATTGACTCCTTCCAGGACACCACAGCTAAATGGTGTAGTTGAGAGGCGTAATCGAACCTTGTTAGACATGGTTCGCTCTATGATGAGTCGAGCTTTGCTACCAATCTCTTTTTGGGGGTATGCCTTAGACACTGCCGCCTATATCCTTAATCTAGTCCCTACAAAGAAGGTTACCAAAACACCTCATGAGATGTGAACTTGGAAGGTTCCCAATTTGGACCACATCAAAATTTGGGGCTACGAAGCTTTCGTGAGGCGTGAAACTCATGATAAGCTCGAACCCCGAAGTGAAAGGTGTATTTTCATCAGCTACCCACAGAAATCCTTCGGTTACCTCTTGTACAGACCCAGTGAGAATGTGGTATTTATAGCAAGAAGAGGTGTCTTTCAGGAGAGAGAATTTATAAGCCAAGGAGACAGTGGGAGGCGAATTGATCTTGAAGAAATTCAAGAATCAATTGGTGAAGGAACCTCAGACACTAGCAATCAACCTGAGGAGGAAACTCCTGTTGAGCCAGCTGACGATTCTGTACCTCCGAGGCGCTCCACATGGGTTAGGAACACACCTGCGTTTTATTATGGCTTTCATATTACAACGGAACGTGATACATTTATCAGTGGTAGTACACTGGTAAATTTGGATGAACCTAGCAGTGTTAAGGAAGCCATGGCAGGCCCGGAGTCTGCTAAATGGAAGGAGGCTATGGACAGCGAGATACAGTCCATGTATGACAATCAAGTTTAGAACTTGGTTAACAATGTACCATGCCGTAAAACAGTCGGGTGCAAATGGATCTTCAAGAAGAAGACCAACATGGAAGGAAAAGTGCATACTTATAAGGCTCGACTGGTTGCGAAGGGTTTTACTCAGACTCGAGGTATTGATTATGATGAAACCTTCTCGCCGGTAGCAAAGATTAAGTCTATTAGGGTTATGCTAGCCATTGCTGCATTTCATGATTATGAAATATGGCAAATGGATGTCAAACCGCTTTTTTAATGGAAAATTGGCTGAGGATGTGTACATGAATCAGCCGGAGGGTTTTGTCAGTGCAGAGTACCCTAATAGAGTATGCAAGCTTGAGAAATCTATTTATGGATTAAAACAAGCATCTCGTAGCTGGAATCTTTGTTTCGATGAGAAGGTCAAAGAGTTTGGCTTCTCGAGAAGTGAAGATGAGTCTTGTGTGTATGTCAAAGCTAGTGGGAGTATAGTTAGCTTCTTGGTACTATATGTGGATAACATACTACTTATAGGAAATGACATCCCCACCTTGCAGGAAGTTAAGTCCTGGCTTGGGAAGTGCTTTGCTATGAAGGACCTAGGGGAAGCTGCCTATATCCTAGGGATAAGGATATTAAGAGAAAGGAGTAAAAGACTAATTGGACTTAGTCAGAGTACCTACTTGGATAAGGTGTTGAAAAGGTTCAACATGCAGATTTCCAAGAAAGGAGATTTACCGATCCAAAGCAATACCAAGCTGAGTAAGACTCAGAGTCCGAGTACAGAGGCAGAGATAGCTGAGATGAGCCAATTATCGTATGCTTCTGCTACTGGCTCGATCATGTATGCTATGACTTGTACCCGCCCTGATGTAGCCTTTGCTTTGAGCATGGTCAGCAGGTATCAGGGGAACCGTGGCAAGGCTCATTGGACTGCGGTAAAGAACATTCTCAAGTACCTGCGGAGGACTAAGGATTGGATCCTTACCCTTGGTGGGAGTGATGACTTCAGATTATTAGGGTATAGTGATGCTAGTTTTCAGACTGATAGGGATAACTTTCGGTCTCAGTCGGGCTGGGTCTTTACCTTAAACGGAGGGGCAATCTCTTAGAAGAGTTCCAAGAAGGAGTAAGTGGCTAATTCGACTTGTGAATCAGAGTATATAGCAGCGAGTGAAGCAGCGAAGGAGGTGATATGGCTGAAGAACTTCATCGGAGACCTTGGTGTTGTGCCAACTATTAAGGAGCATGGAAATTTTCTATGACAACAATAGTGCGGTTGCTTTAGCTAAAGAACGGAGAGATCATGGGAGATCCCGACACATTGACAGAAAATATCACTTCATAAGACACAAGATAGAAGAAGGACTCCTCGTGGCAAAGAGGATATCGTCAGATGAGAACCCTGCAGATCCCCTTACAAAGGGACTAACGAGGGCTAAGAATTTTCAGCATGCGAGGCGCATCGGGCTGAGGGACGATATTAGTTTTACAGATTAGATAGATTCTATGGAACTTGTAAAATGTAATCGAAATTTGATGATGAATAAAATTGTGATTTATTTATGAGTAAGGTGTTGCTATCATTGTCAATTATTTACAATTGTTTCAGCTTTGCATGTTTTGACTTCCAGAATAATTAATTTATTCAAACCTCCACAATCGGTCATACGTCGAAAGTAGGTATGAATCAAGATTGTCATGAATTGGGTTTGTAGATGGCTAAAAGTGTTTAAACATGGCAATGGTTGCTACAACGTTCATGAGTACTCATAAGTTATGAGTATTGGAATAAACCCACGCTCACTTGTATCACTTCATGGAATTTATCTCGAGTGATCGTGAGACGGTAATATCATATAAGTCTTCAAACCTAGAGATATGAGTTGTTACCTATGAGTTGGTTGTGCATTGATTGCATGTAAATGCATCAGTAACTTGATGTTATAAAATGTGCCTTTGTGTACAATTCAACAAGTATTAGAACATGCATATGAGTCGAAGTTTATCTGTTCCTTATAGAAATAGAAGCGATATCTGGGCCCCTCGATGATTTTGTGTTGACCCATGTACCGGGCCCGGTCAGAACTAAATTGATGTGTTCAGTTGAGTTCTTTGTCAAAGAAATCGGAAATCGAGAAACAACTGCAAGACAATAAGCAAGACATAGTTCCATGTGTTTGTCCGGCTGATATCATGAGAACAGAGGATTGTATGATCACTTATCTTAAAATGGCGCTGCTTCATAGTTCATCAGAGTTTTCGAGAGCTACGATTGCTGGTTGGTTCCTGAAGTAATATAGGAAAATACAGTTATTAGACTTCTCCAAGTGGGAGTCTGTTGGATAAGGTGTCTAAGTCCATAACTTATTTGGTATATACTTGACCCGACCCGGCACGGTCCATTTGGGTTGCACTTCACCCGAACTATTTATGGATAATTTTATGAGAGTTATACACATATGATTATTAATATATTATAAGTTATAATATATTAATATGAAGTCATGTTATTTAATTAGTCTTAGTCTTAAATTAATTATGAATTAATTTAGAGATTAAAAGGAAGACTAATTAGATTCTAGGCTATTGGTTTTATATGGTGTGGGCTAACACTCATTTGTTAATGGGCTAGGCTTGTATGGAAGTCCATGGATGATCCATGGAGCTTTTAACCAATGGATCCTTGGAAAAGGAAAGGTCATGGGTTATTAGGGTTTCACCCTAATCATGTACACTATATAAGCATGCTTATGTTGCATGAAATAGCCACTAGTGTGTGTGTTTGTGTGTGGCCGAAATTCTAGTGTGTATACACTCTCTCAAAGTTTTCAAAGTGTTTCTGGTGATTTGTGATTCCATTTGAGGCATTCACACTATTGGTGATTGGCCCTCAAACTCCTTAAGAATCAAACTCATCAAAAAGGTATGTAATCTCATCTAATTCTTTTATGTTTAAAAGTACCCCATGCCATGTTAGATATGTTATGAACCTTGGAAAATTATTATTTTGCGTGTATTTGGACAAACATAGATCCAAGGTTTATTAGGGTTGCATGCACACTTAGGAAGTGTTAGCTTGCTCAAAACTCAACAGATACGCCATTTAAGATAAGTGATCATATAATCCTCTGTTCAAGATATCAGCCGGACAAATACATGGAACAATGTCTTACTTAATGTCCAGCAGTTTGTTTCCCGATTTCCGATTTGTTTGACAAAGAACTTAATCGAACACATCAACTTAATTCTGTCCGGGCCCAGTACATAGGTCAAAAAAAATCATCGAGGGGCCCAGATATCAGCTTCTAATCCAAGAAGGAACATATAAACTTCGATTCATAGGTTTGTTCTACCACTCATTGAATTATACACAAAAGCACATTTATATAACATCGAGTTACCAATGAGTTTTCGTACAATCAATGCATAACCAACTCATAAGTAATAAATCATATCTCTAGGTTTGAAGACTTATATGATATTACCGTCTCACGATCAATAGAGATAAATTCCATGAAATGATTCTAGTGAGCGTGGGTTGAGTCCAATGCCCAGACCTTATGAGCACTCATGATTGTTGTAGCCATGTCCAACACCTTATACCTCTACAACCAATCATGACAATCTTGATTCATACCTACTTCCAACATATGACCGACTATGGAGGTTCGAATAATATGATATACAAAACATAATTATTCTGGAGGTCAAAACATGCAAAAGAAATATAGTAAACGATGAGAAGAGATAGCAACACTTTACTCATAAATAAAGCACCTTTTATTCATCATCTAATGTCAGTTACACTTTACAAATTTCAAAGTTATCTAACTACTAAATCTAATATCATCCTTCAGCCCTATGCTCCGAACATGCTGGAGATGCTTAACCTGAGTCAGTCCCTTTGTGAGGGGATCTGTTGGATTCTTATCCGATGATACCCTATTTTCCACCAGGAGTCCTTCTTCTATTCGATTTCTGATGAAATGGTATTATCTGTCGATGTGTCTGGATCTCCCATGATCCCTTGGTTCCTTGGCTAAGGCAACAACACTTTCATTATCACAGAAAATTTCCATTGGCTCCTTAATAGCTGGTACAACTCCAAGGTCTCCAATGAAGTTCTTCAGCTATATCGCCTCCTTTGCTGCCTCGATAGCTGCTATATACTCTGATTCGCAATTTAAATCAGCCACTATCTCTTGCTTGGAACTCTTCCAAGAAATTTCTCCCCCGTTTATGGTAAAGACCGAGCCTGACTGACAGTGGGAATTATCCCTATCAGTCTGAAAGCTAGCATCACTACCCTACAAATCTCAAGTTTGCACTCCCACCGAGGGTAAGGACCCAGTCCTTAGTCCTCCGTAGGCACTTGAGGATATTATTTGCCGCAGTCCAGTGTGCCTTGCCAGGGTTCCCCTGATACCTGCTAACCATGCTCAAGGAAAAGGCTACATCGGGTCGAGTACACGTCATAGCATACATGATCGATCCTACAGCTGAAGCATAAGGTATGCAACTCATTTCTGCTATCTCAGCCTCAGTACTAGGGCTTTGTGTCTTACTCAATCTGGCGTTACTCTGGATGGGCAACTCTCGTTACCTGGAGTCCTGCATGCTGAATCTCTTCAACACCTTATCCAAGTAGGTACTCTGACTAAGTTCAATTAGTTGTTTACTCCGGTCTCTCAAGATCCTTATCCCTAGAATATATGCAGCTTCTCCTAGGTCTTTTATAGAGAAACACTTCCCAAGCCAGGACTTCACTTCCTGTAGAGTTGGGATGTCATTTCCTATGAGTAATATATCATCCACATACAATACCAAAAACCTAACTATACTCCCACTAGCCTTGACATATATACAAGATTCAATTTCACTTCTAGAAAATCCAAACTCTTTGACTTTCTCATCAAAGCAAAGATTCCATCTACCAGGTGCTTGCTTTAATCCATAAATGCGTTTTCTTAAGCTTAGACACTCTATTAGGATACTCTGTATTGACAAAACCCTCTGGCTGACTCATGTAAACATCCTCAGCCAACTTTCCGTTAAGGAAAGCAGTTTTGACATCCATTTGCCAAATTTAATAGTCATGAAATGCAACTATGGCTATGAGAACCCTAATAGAATTCATCTTGGCCACTAGAGAAAAAGTCTGATCATAATCAACTCCCAGAGTATGTGAGAAACCCTTTGCAACCAGTCGAGGCTTATAGGTGTGTATATTACCATCCATGTCAGTCTTCTTCTTGAAGATCCATTTGCACCCTACAGTATTACGACCAGTTACATTCTCAACCAAGTTCCAAAATTGATTGTCATACATGGACTATATCTCGCTTTCCATTGCCTCTTTCCACTTGGCTGACTTAGGGCCTGCCATAGCTTCCGCGTAACTGTTAGGTTCATCCAGACCTATTAGTGTCTCATCACTAATAAGTGTTTCACGTTCCACAGTAATATAGAATCCATAGTAACGCTCAGGTGCATTCCTAGCCCTTGTGGAACACCTCAGAGGTACATACTTGTCAATTGGCTCAACAGGAGTTTCCTCCACAAGTTGAGTGCTAGGGTTTGAAGTGCCTTCACCGCTTGACTCTTGAATTTCTTCAAGGTCAACTTGTCTCCCACTGTTTCCTTGCCTTATGAACTCTCTCTCTCTCTCTCTCTCTCTCTCTCTCTCTTTCTCTCTCTCTTTCTCTCTCTCTTTCTCTCTCTCTCTCTCTCTCTCTCTCTCTCTCTCTCTCTTAAGAACGCTCTCCTAGCTACAAAGACCACATTTTCACTAGGTCTGTAGAAGAGGTAACCAAAGGATTGTTGTGGGTAGCCAATGAAAATACACCTCTCACTTCGAGGTTCGAGCTTATCATGAGTCTCGCGTCTCACGAAATCCTAAAACCCCAAATCTTGATGAGGTCTAGTTTGCGTGCTTTACCAGTCCACATCTCATGAGGAGTTTCGACAAATTTCTTTGTAGGGACCAGATTAAGGATATGGGTGGTAGTCTCTAAGGCATACACCCAAAAGAGATTGGTAGTGAAGCTCGACTGATCATGGAACGAACCATGTCAAACAAGGTCCGATTATGCCTCTCAACCACACCATTCAACTACGGTGTCCTGGGAGGTGTCAATTATGAGACAATCTTACATTCCCTAAGATAGTGGAGGAACTTTGAACTAAGATACTTACCACCTCGATCAGATCGAAGCATCTTAATGTTCCTGCCGAATTTATTCTCGAATTCCTATTTAAACTCTTTAAACCTTTCGAAAGTCTTTGACTTATGCTTGACATATCCATATCTACTGTAATCATCAGTAAAAGTCAAATAATAACGATTAGCATCCCTTGTGGCATCTTTGGAGGGCCTACACACATCCGTGTGTACAAGATCCAACAAACCTTCACCCTCTCACAGGAACCTGTGAAGGGTGAGTTTGTCATTTTTCCAAGTAAGCGTGATTCGCAACTATCATCTGACTTTAGGTCAAATGACTCCAAGACTCCATCCTTTTGGAGTTAGCCTATGCGTTTCTTGCTTACATGTCCAAGACGACAATGCCATAATGATGCTTTATCCAAGTTATTTTCATTAATAGAATCAATACACAAACCATTATTTCCTATGTTATCACATATACAGTTTCATACGCACCATCACAAGGTAATGCTTTAAAATAAAGAACATTATTAAAGAAAGCATTAATCGAACCAACTTCATTATCAAATGAAAAGGTGAAACCTTGTTTATGCAATGCATGGAAGGAGATAATATTTCTTGCCATTTATGGCGAATAACAACATTTATTCAAATCTAAATTAAACCCACTACTTAGCGATAAAGTATAAACTCCAAACTTTGTGACTGGTAAAACTTTCCTATTCCCCATGATTAAGTTTATTCTTCGTTGCTCCACATTCCCACTTCTTCTTAGTCCCTGCATGGTTGGGTTTAACTTTCCCATCCTTCACATCTTGCTGGTACTTTGGGCAGTTCCGCTTCCAATGTGACTTTTCATGGTAATAGAAGCATTCAGCCTCTTTTGGGTCAGAAGAAGGAGTGATGAAACCTTTCTTGGTTCCACTTGAAGAGGAGCCATCAAGGGTCCTAGCCTTGGTACCCTTCGAAGAGCTCTTCCTCTTCTTCCCTCGAGTTTTTCCGAATGCCAAAACCGGGGTATAGTTTAGAGTAGGAGTGTTAATAATTGATTTCCCCTTAAGACCTGGTTCTGCGGTCTTGAGAAGTCCATGAAGTTTGCTGAGTGTGATCTCTTCCTTATTCATGTGATATGTCATATGGAATTCATCATAGAATGATGGTAAGGAGTGCAAAATGATATCTATTGCAAGCTCCTCAGGGAAGTTCACATTAAGCCTTAGTAACCAATCCACATACCTTTGCATTTTCTGCATGTGGCTCGTGATGGACTCTCCGTACTTCATCAAGGTTGTTATCATGGAGCAGATGATTTCATACCTCTCTTGTCATGCACTTTGATGGTATCTTTCCATCAGATATTGGTGCATTTCAAAAGCGTAAAAGTCCTCATTGGAGTTTTGGAGTTCCACTGTCAGGGTGTTCATCATGATGCATGCTACTTTGGTAGCATCCCTTTCATGTGCCTGGAAATCAGTGATCTCCTGAGGAGTTTCAGTGATCTCATCAATCTCCTTAAGCTCCTTATCAAGGACATATTCTTTATCCTCGTAGTAGGTAATCATCCTCATGGTTCTGGTCCATTCATTGATGTTGGATCCATCAAAAGTGACTTTCCCACACAAGTTCATAAGGGTAAAGGAGCTATTAGGATTAGAGACAGAAGCATCATTTTTTGAAGACATCTGAATAAAGAGAACAAGATTAGTTTAGATATTAAGAGAGTCCTTTACAAAACACCCAAATGTAATATTAAGGCTAGGATCCAGTCACAATATATTATAACTTAGAAGAGGTATGCCGTAATCCAAGTTATAACATATTTGAAAGGTAGGTGAATTACGATTCACCAATTTCCACCATGAAAAACGAAATATTAGGTTTTTAATTGGTTACTAGAAATTCCTAGATTCTTTGAGATTCATTGAAATTTTCAATGGCATGTTTCAATCTCATATGTGCCCTCCAGGTTTTGTGACTGGGATACCGAGGATCACAAAATGAAGTGTGAAGTAACCATACAAATCACTTGGTAACCTTAAATCTTATCACTCAATCGATGTGCCGGTAAACCACACACACTCCACCGATACTATGATAAACCTTAATTCACCCTTTACCTACCTTGTTAAGTCCAAGTTAGTGTGTCGGTTAACCACACACACTCCATCAACGACTTAAACAAAGTATAAAGTGTAATTTCATGGATTAGCACCTTATTTACATTTTTCCTAAAGTAACTAAGATTGGGAATTTAATACAACATTTAGTTACTTTATAATATTCATCATGATTTTAATGAGAATTTATAAGTCCTTGTCTTACCCGTTCAGCTAATGACCCTCTACCAATCAAGGAAGCGGTGGGTGAGAGTGGACACCCATTAAGTTACCATTTTATAGGCAACAACCTTATACCCCCCTTAAAGACCGGCTTCGTGAATGAGGCGTACTAGCGGTAAGACGACTTGATCTTATACACACATATATATATATATATATATATATATATATATATATATATATATATATATATATATATATATATATAATTAACTTATAATATTTTAAAGTATAAGGGTTGAATTTTAACTTTTAAAATTCTAAGGGTTGGAACTAAAGTTTTAATTAAGACTTTACTTGTTCCAAAACTTGAGGGCAAGTTTTGTAAAGTTTAAAAACTTTTTATTTCTTATAACTTATGAATTAATTCAGTCATAAAAATGAAGACTCTTCATTTTTTATAACTCTTGTGTTCTTTTAATGGCTTTAATAAAAGTGAGACTTTTGGTTTTCCATAACTTGAGGACAATTTATGGACTCCATTAAAACACATTATGATCATGAATTAAACTACCATGAAGGTTACAAGCAATTCCTATGATCATCTAATCTTCATAAGTTCAAGAACATGAATACTAACATTTCAAGAATCAAAAATTACACTTAAAAACTTGTAATTTTGATAATTGCCATTGCAAACGGATTAGCATAAACATTACACTATCTAAAACAAGTTTTCAAGTACCAAAACAGTTTAGGGTAATGTTTCTAGTCCATTTCCAGCAACAAAAGTTGAAAATCTGCATTTTGAGGCTCCTACTCGTCAAGTGCACGAACCTACTCGGTGTGTAGGATGAATTTACACATGAACTCGGTAAGTCCCCCTATGGACTCGGCGAGTTTAGCAGGAAGATAACACAAGGTCGACTTTTTTCAACAGTTTTGCACAAATAACAAATAAACAAACCTGGCTCTGATACCACTGATGGGTTTTGACCATTCTAGCACTTCCTAAGTGTACATGCAACCCTAATAACCTTGGATCTATGTTTGTTTAATTATCATGCAAAGTTGAATTCCAAGGTTATATTCTTATCTAGCATACATGGGGGAACAATTTTTTTAACTTGAACGGAAGATATAATAATTTACCTTGTTGTTGCTTATGATCATTGAAACCTTGTGAGCCTAGCACCCTAAGTGAGATGCCTCAAATGATTCACACAACACCAAATGCAAAGGATTAAACTTTGAAAGAATCTTACACTTGCAAAAATTGGCCTAGCCCTCACTTGTTCATGTGTAGCCGATTTTGGTGGAGAATGAGTTCCTTATATAGTGTTGAGACATCTAGGGTTACACCATGTAAACCCTAGTGTGTCATCAGTCTTCATTTCCATGACCCATGGGTTTGTAACTCCCATGGAGCATCCTATGGGTGGAACCCAACTTGATAATCCATGAAGCCTATTAGCCCACTATACAAGTTATGTATGATTTACATAATCAACCCATATATTTAATTAGTTATCTTTTGATCAGTTAATTAATTCTAAATTAATTCTTGATCAAACTAATTAAATAATATTATTAATATATTAGAACTTATAATATACTAATAATCCACGAGTGTTATTTCTCTCATTTAGTCTATCCAATTGCATGGTGCCATGTAACTCAAATGGACCATGCCGGGTCGGGTCAAGTACATACTAGAAATAGTTATGGACTTAGACACCTTATCCAACAAAAGCAACCGCCCTGGTATTCTCCTCATGATCGACCGCCGTTGCAGCTAACACATGCCCTACTATACTCAAGTAGGGTGTATCCTGGTTCTTGATCTTATCAGTCCCCACTGACAACCTATTCAAGCTATATCTTTACCTTGTGGCAGACCTACTGCCATATAATCTGATTAAAGATCACTATCAGTTCAATCCCGTAGGGCTCACCCCCAAACTCAGAAACCGAAATCTCAACACCTCTTACGTCTCCCACAGGAACCGAAATTTACACCTCTCAGGTCACAGAAAGTGACATCTCCACTATAGGCTGGTTGCCCAGCCCAGACCGTATTCCTCCATAATGCACCATCCCTACTCGTCCCTGAGTCTTGTGACTCCAAATGACATCTCACCAATAATCCCTCAACGCTAACTCAATTTCCCTCTCAAGGGATAGTCCACTAAAACTCGTCCATCATTGCCCTCAGCCTCCATACTCTTTCACATCTATTCTCAGTCCATAAAATCACCACAGAATAACTGGTGAAACCAGAAGAACTAACCGCCACATGCCAAGGTACTCAAACCATGTGGCCACCTATCGATCTGCTCTGAATCACGGTACCCGTACCATGTTATCTCCTATTAATCTCATGGTACTCGAACCATGTTCTCTCTTCTCAATCTGCTTCAAATCATCCTTCTCGAACCATGAAATCACCTCTCAATCTGCTACAAATCATGATACTCGAACCATGACACCACCCCTCGATCTGCTACTTATCATGGTACTCGAACCATGACACCACCTATCGCTCTGCTACGTAGAATCTCCAGAATATTCCCTACATCAAGTATGGGTCCTCTGCTTTCAGTAGTATGGGACCATACTGCCTACCACATCTACCCATACCTTCCACACGGACCATCCTAGGTTTCCTAAGTAGCTGCTCAACCATCTCACTCATCCATCCCGTTACTCTTGTTCACTCCCCAGTGAAATACTCTACCTTGTCAGTGCACTCATCTGACCACAGTCACCCCTACGCTCTTCCTAGGTGGTTACACTTCTCTGCCATCAGCTGCTGAAGAATTCCTAATGATGCCAGCCATCTACCTCCTGAATATATTGTCATATTCACTTAGTAGCTGACTCCCATCATTGAGAGTTCCACAAAGCACGAAGCAAGAAGCATTCGGGCATCGAATAATCTCCACTAGCATGTAAAACCCCCTAGGCTATTATCTTACGATCTCTCATACTCGTAGGATAGCACCGAACTCAAGCGACTTCACCCCCACGCGGGCATCTGAATACCCTCTCAGTAGACTCCACAAATTCTCATCTAAGTATCTCTCCTAGATTACTCCTCTACTCAAATCCCTCTCTAAAAATAATTCCTATTGGATACTCTTACTCAGCACATACTAAAAGCACACAACATATAACAACAACTCCTAGGCTAAGGCATCACAAATCAGGCCACTCTAGTCCTAAAATATGAAATTCCTAGCCGATCTCTAGCATGCATAATACCTCATCAATATCTCATAATATAAAAGTAATGGCATTTTGGGAAATCACCATTCCGGCTCTGGCTGATTGTACACACTACTCTTTCTCGTTTGCCCATAGAAACTCTCGTTCGCTCTAGAAAATCATTTCTTTGAAAACTTTACTCAAATCCCCAGTTTGAGTATCGATTTACCGGAAGGTGTATCCGAATCCCTAAAACCAAGGCTCTGATACCAACTTGTAACACCGTAAATTTTCAAACAAAATTTTCATTTAAAAATCACATACTTTTCATAACATATTGTATAAAAATCTCGTTTATTCAATTTAAAAAATATAACTCCATTAATAATCCACGATCCTCATAACTCTTTCTCTGGTGTGTACAATCATGCCGGTGCCGTCCCGTGATCCTGAGAAACCTAAAACATATAACGCACACACGGTAAGCAAAAATCATAGTGAGTTCCCCAAAATACTACACACAACACATAAGCCACTGGAGGTTATAGCTCTACGAGACCTTTCGGTCAATGCATCCCACAGGCCTTCCGGTACCATAATATGAGTAGACCTTCCGGTCTTTCTCCGTTGACCTTCCGGTCCATACCATCTTAATCTTCCGGTCCCTCCACTACTGACCTTCCAGTCCATACCATGTTGATCTTCTGGCCCATACCATACTACTGATAACATACATAACATGTACATATCACATAGAGACATATAGCACATACTTGTCATAGCGAATAAGACCTTCTGGTCACAAATAATTACATCCCCAAGTAAGGTATAGTAAGAAGACAAACCTCGGGTAACTCGGATAATCTCGAATCTCGAATACTGATCTAGCCTCCGCCTAATCACATAAACAATTTTCATCTAATTAAAAATGGCTCTCAAAGGTTAGATTAATCCCCCTTATAATTCCTCAGAAGGTTAAAAGACCATTTTACCCCTCCAAGACCCAAAAGCCCAATTGTTGACCAAACCCTAAAAGTCAACGAAAGTCAACTCAGTCAACAATCCGACTTTGACCAGACTCACCAAGTACACTCATGGGACTCGACGAGTTCATGTGCATCTTCTGAATCCTTCTAAGGCCTCACTCGACTCGTCGAGTTAACCTTTCACTTGACGGGTTAACAATGATCATGAATCGTGGGGCTACCGACTCGACTCGTCGAGTCCTCTCATGGACTCGACGAGTTTCCTCCATGGAAACTCCCAAATGACCTTCTAAGGTTAGATATGCTTCTCTAACTTATAGATCTAACCTTCAATCACTCAAAAGTCATGTAAAGGTCCAATCTTTATGCTCATGCAACACTCATACGGCTCTATTTGATGAATTAGCTCTTAATATGACAACCAAGATCCAAAACCCCCAAAGGAACTGCATAAAGCTGGATGATTGGGACTCTCTCGACCTCTCAAGGTCCAGATCTAAGGTCTATTTCACATTGGGACTTCTCATGATTTTTATTCCAACTCAAGAAAGGGTAAAGAAACCCTTGATTCAATAAGCCTACACAACAAAGAAGAAAAGGGATGAATTGCTACCTCAAAGTGAAGCCTCCTTACTTGAAAGTCTCAGACCAACAACCTCCTTCGGTCCTTCTTGCTGGATCACTTGTCCTCCTTAGCAAAATCACATAAAATGGCTCAAGACGTCTCTCTCTCTCTCTCTCTCACACACACACACACTCTCACTCTCACTCACTTCACAAGCTCAAATATGCTAGGGTTCTTTTCTCTTGAAGGGTGGCCGCAAATGAGGGCCATAAGGACCCTTAAATAGGTCACAAACCCGGACAATTAGGGTTTCTATACCTAGTACCTACTCGAAGAGTCCCTCCTCTAACTCATCGAGTCCGCTCATTAAATCCATGCGATCAACTTCACTCGACTTGGCGAGTTGGTCCCTCAACTCGTCGAGTCCCTCCTTCAATCTCAAGATGAACATACACAATAATGTTCCTGGAAATCTAGATGTTACGTTATAAAATATACTTTTATGTGTGATTCAAAAAGTAATAGAATGAGCATAAGTGTCGAAGTTTATTTGTTCCTTATTGGATTAGAAACGATATCTGGGCCCCTCGAGGACTTTGTTTTGACCTATGTACAGGGCCCGGTCAGAACCGAATTGATGTGTTCAATTTAGTTCTATGTCAAACAAATTGAAAATCGGGAAACAAACTGCTGGACAATAAATAAGACATTGTTCCATGTATTTGTCTGGCTGAGATCTAGAACATATGATTATATGATCACTTATCTTAAATGGCATAACATCGTCTTCTCATTTTCGAGAGACCTTGAAAGTGCTACGATTGCTGATCGGTTCCTGAAGTCATACTTGTAATTATAGTTATTAGACTTATCTAAGTGGGAGATTGTTGGATAAGAATTTAGGTTGCATGGCATCACGCATTTGGATAGACTAAATGAGAGAAATAACACTTGTGGTTTATTAATATATTATAAGTTCTAAAATATTAGTGGTATTATTTAATTAGTATTGATCAAGAGTTAATTTGGAATTAATTAAGTAATCAAAAGAGGATTAATTAAATATATGGGTCGATTATGTAAATCATCCATAACGTGTATAGTGGGCTAATGCTCCATGGATTGTTAAGTTGGGTTAAAACCCATAGGATTCTCCATGGATAGTCCATGGGAGTTACAAACCCATGGGTTATGGAAATGAAGAGTCATGCCACATTAGGGTTTACATGGTGTAACCCTAGATGTGACACACTATAGATAGAACATGTTGTCATCCAAAAATTGGCTACACTAAGAAAATGTGAGGCCTAGGACGATTTTAAAAGTGTTACATCTTTTCTCAAATTTATTCCAAACCATTTGTTGTTATGTGAAACATTTTAGGAATCACACATCGGGTGCTAGGCTCTCAAGGTTTTCAAGGAATCAAATCAACTACAAGGTATGCAATTCTAGCCATCTTTTATGTTAAAAGTTCCCCATGTATGCTAGATAGGATTATGAACCATGGAAATCATATTTTTCATGTATTTTAGACAAACATAGATCCAAGGTATTCAAGGGTTGCATGTACACTTAGGGGTGTTAGAATGCTCATAACCCATCACATTACAATGAGCGAAGCGTCAAAGGAGGCGATATGGTTGAAGAAATTCATTGGAGATCTTGGAGTTGTGCCAGCCATAAAGGAGCCCATGGAAATTTTCTGTGATAATGAAGGAGCGGTTTCCTTGACCAACGAACCAAGGGATCACGACAGATCTTGACATATCGATAGAAAATATAATTTTTTTCGACATCGGCTGAAAGAAGGACTCCTCGTAGTAAAGTGGGTATCGTTAGAGGATAACCTAGTAGATCCACTTATGAAGGGACTGAGCAGGGTTAAGCACTTGCAACACGCTAGGAGCACCGGGCTGAAGGACGATATTAGGTTAGATTAGAGAGTTTAGAAACATATAATAGACAAACTGTAATTAACATTTGATGATTAAATAAAAGACTATTATTTATTAGTAATGTTATTGTCCTATGTTAATTGTTTACCTATTGTTTCAGTTTTTGCATGTTTTGACTTCCGGAATAATAAGAATTATTTGAACCGTCCACAGTCGTTCATATGTTGGAAGTAGGTATGAATGAAGACTGTCATGAATTGGTGTGTAGATTGTCTAAAATGTGTTAGACATAGCAAAAGTTTGCTACAACGTTCATGAGTTCTTGTGAGTTTGATTTGAGAATTGGAATAAACCCTCGCTTGCTGCAATCACTTCATGGAATTTATCTTGAGTGATCGCAAGACGATAATATTATATGGTCTTAAAACCTAGATATATGGTTTATTGTTTGGTAATTGGTTATGCATTGGTAATACGAAAACACATCAGTAACTTGATGTTATAAAACACATTGTTGTGCATGATTTGGTTAGTGAGTAATAAATGCATATAAGTCGAAGTTTATCTATTCCTTTTATCCTAAAATGGTGAAAGTGATATCAGGGCCCCTCGATGATTTGGTTTGACTTACGTGACGGGCGCGGTCAGGACGGAATTGATGCTATAAATTAAGTTCTATGTCAAACAAATCAGAGACCAAGAAACAAACTGTTGGACAATAAGTGTGACTATGTTCCATGTAATTGTCCGCACGATATCTAGAACAGAGGAATATACGATCGCTTATCTGAAGGACAAGTTACTGATAAGATCAGAGTTCAATAGCATCTTTGAGAGCTACGATTGCTAATCGGATTGTGCTTACACTTATAGTTACTAGACTTATCCAAGTGGGAGACTGTTTTGTTAGTTTCAAAGCTTGTAACTATATTTGGTAACTACTTGACCCAGTTGTGCATGGTCCTTTTGGGTTGCCTTCACCAAAGCAACATGATAGGATGATTTGTAAATAAAGAGGTTATTATGATTTATTAATATATTCTATGATTAATATATTAATGGAGAAATCATATAGTTTAATTAATACTAGACAAGGATTACTTACGAATTAATTTTGTGGCTAAAAGAGATTAATTACATAAAGGGGGCTGGAACTGTTAATTGTGTGATAGTTGGTTATTAGGCTGTGGATCCTTATGGATCATAGGGTGGACGAAATTTGGGTGTATGGACTCCTTGAATTCGTCCAAGCCTTATTCTAGAAGGATTGTTGGACTGCTTAAGGCCTAAGTTACCCAATTAGGGTTTCAAGCGGCAACCCTAGCATCTCAAGTCTTTAAAGACCCCATGGGCTACAGAAATCGGCTACCAGAAACCCTAAGGAGTTCCTAGAGCCGATTTTATGCCTACAACCTCCCTCAAAATCATCCTCTTGGTTTTTGGTGTTTGTAAGCCATTAGAGGAGTGATATTTGTGACTCTAAGGTCCAAGGATAACAAGATTCAAGCTTTCAAGAAGAGGTAATCATCTAGATCTATTTTGTTATGTCAATTTCGAATTGTTTACTCTAGATCTAGGGTTTGCAAGTCTTGGATGAAAAGCATGTTCATTAGAGAAACCTAGATCAAAGCATTAGGGTTTGCATCTGCACATAGGAATGTTCTTATGGCTCAAACCCATCACTTCGACCCGTTCAAACCATGAGGAAAACTCACCTCGCAAAGTTGACTATGAAATTTCACGGTGAGGAATCTCTAACAGTTGCTCCAACGACTCCTCGACTATCATTATCACAATAATACTTAGTCAAAATCCAATAATCATTCTTAGGGTAAAATGACTATTTTACCCCTGTTCAAAGTCAACATTTTGGTCAAAGTAAACATTCTGGGTTGACTCAACTCATCGAGTTGACCCATCAACTCGCCGAGTTCCATGAATCAGTAACCCTAAAATCACGATCCAACTTGTCGAGATCCTCACGAACTCTTCAAGTTTCTCCTGTCATCAAAATCGGGACTTTCCAATTCCACTCATGAAGCTTTTTCCTTCTACGGGGTTGGGGTATTTCGACCCAACTCGTCGAGTTCCTCTATGGACTCGACGAGTTTTCAGTATGTTAAGCCATCTTTATGGATTAAGCTCCTATCATTTAGTTCTAAGCTCCATACTTCATCTACATACTGAAAATGTTCTTTTAAGGGTAAAGTTTCCAACTTTACCTGTGAATACCCTTCCTTAATGGGTTTAGGTCAAACCCTAACTCTTTAAGACCTACATCTTGATCCTAAAGCCATCAATACTCTAAACTAAGGCTTATAAATTGAGATCTGGATGCCAGACCCTACAAGAAGACGTACACCTTCCACATTTCTCTCCATGCATGGCCTCTTTGGGCTAAAAAGGCCAAAATGACATCTTATAGCTTCCATGCGGCTTCAATGGCCATACAGTTTGCACCATTATGCCATGAAAGCCCTACATGCTTCCAGATCTAATGGTATACTCACTTGGGATGTCCATTTCCGAAAGGCCATTCTTCTTGGACCAAAAACCCAATAAAATGATAATAAGAAGATCTAAGAAGTTACTAAGAAAGTTTAAGACTTGCTTACCAAGAAATGATTAGGATGAAATGGAGTCTCTGACTCTACTAGCTTTTTCTTGAATCCCCAAGTTTCTCCTTCTTTCACAAGCTTCAACATCCATAAAGCTTCACTTAAAAATGGCTCACAAGCTCACAAATGCATTAGAGTTTTTTGGATATAGGGTTTGGGACTAGGAGGCTGGAAATGAGGCTAGCATGAAGGGATTAAGATGCTTAAATAGGTTGTAAAACCCTGAAGTTAGGGTTTCACCCCTACCAACCTTCTCATCGAGTTAAGGGCTCTCAACTCGTCAAATAGCCTTTACAACCCGTGTCCAATTTCCATTCCTACTCGATGAGTTTACAGCCCCCAACTCGTCGAGTTTCCATAAAAAAATGAATAAATCTTTAATTAAATACGTATCAGGAACTAGGCGTTACAATTCTCCTCCACTTGTCTTAGACTTCATCCTTGAAGTCTGTTGCATTGGGAAACAACTACGGGTAGTGCTCCCTTATCTCCCCCTCAGGCTCCCAAAGTCTACTCCGAGCCCTTGCAGTGCTGCCACTGCACCTACACCAGCTCCACCCTCTTGTTCCTTAGCTGCTTCTGTCACACCCCCAAACCAGAACATCGGAAACGTTCAGCGGCGGATGACTTCATGTGGTAACGTAACAAATGAATACATAATAAAGAAAGCAATACAACCATCATATATATAATTGAAAGTTTACGTTGTTTAAAAGAGTACATGTTCAAAACCAATTACAATATGATGTCAAAATATGAAATTAAACTGGCACTGCAGCGTCCCTTCTCCAAGGCCTGTTTGTTACCTGTAATTACTGAATCCCTGGGACATACAAGTAGTTTTGAAAGAGTAGATCAGCATTTAAGTTGGTGAGTTTCATAAGTATTTAATGACAATGTTTGTATGAAACGAAATGTTTTTGTTCTTATTTGTTTGTTCCTAGAAAATCCTATATTTTCTACTAGTGTAAATGTAGCCTTCTTTCAAGACCAATATTTGTTTCTAGTAAATGTATGTACGTATAAAACTTCCAATACGTCTGAAAAACCCCATAAATCATTGTGTTTTTAATACTCTATGTGAGTTTTATTAACCATACTATTGACGAGGAATGCCTATACACAACGTTCTTCAGGCGTTGGAATGTTCTGACGTTTGTCACCCCAAATGGTGGACTGTAGCTAACAGTCAGGGCACGGGTTGTCAAGCCCGTATAGATCTATACACAAACACCATGCTCCCCCTCCAAGGGATTCTGGTATATAATACAGGACTTGAAATGTGTACTCGAACGTACGTGAACTTAATGTCTCACAAAACTTAGTATAAAACAGATTTACGTGTGAAAACGTTCGTTCATTATTGTATATGTAAGTAGCTTCTTGAAATAGTATTTCCATGTATGTAAAAGTTCATAGTATTCTTGTAAAACTATACCTATGATAGTTTCCAAAAAGTGTGTTTCATTTGTATAATAAACCCACAGTGAAAATGTTCACTTGTTATGAAAAGTGTAGTTTTTGAAGTGCCAACACCGACACATAGAAATGTAATATAAGCAAATTATCTGATTTATATAAATACATAAATTCTTTCTCATTTCAAAAAATAAAATGTTTTCGTGGTATAATTTGCATATGAACGTTTCCCTTTAATAGTTCTAAATCACATATGATTCCTTTGATAAAAATGCGTATAGTGAAAGTTTATATAACACACGATGATAATCGAGTGTTTTACTTGTATCCCCCCCCCTTAATAGCATGTTAAAGTACCCATAAAACTTTTAAAAGTGTGAATTATAGGGGTATGAACTCACTTGTAAGATCGGAGGTTGCGGGATGAAAACCGGACATAATTTCGGCTCAAGAAAGTGGATTTCCTCGGGATTCTCGAGAATCTCGGGAGCACAAACGACCTTCGGGACTTGAGCAAAGTGATCGGGACTTCGGGGTAGCACGGGCACGGAAAACGAGGCAAGAACGTAAGAGAAATGAGAGAAATGGTGATTTTCCCGGAACCCTCGCATCCCTTTTATAGGGGGTTGAGAGGCCTCGGTACGCGGGGCGTACGAGGTTACGTGGGGCGTATTCGTGCGTCATGTGTGACCGAGTCCTCGACTGCCTCGGCTTCAGATGGGACGGGACGGGTAGGCTCGCATAAAGGCGATGTGGACGAACCGAGGCCAAGGCCTCACGTAGGCTGGGCGTACGGGGTTACGATGCGCGTAACTCGGCCTTATCTGGTGACTCCCCTTCGGATAATACCAAGGGTTTTTAATTAAATTTATATATAAATTATTCAATCAACTTCAATAAATCATATCTTCTTCATACGAACTCCATTTTCGACGTTCTTTATATCCACGCGAAGGTGAGGCCATACTCTACAACTTTCGTTTAGATCCTGTCGGAAATTTCCGAAATTATTTTTATTATTTATTTTTAAATGGTCGCGCTAAGAAAATTTCTTTAGAAATTCATAACTTCTTTATTTGAAGTTGGTTTTTGCCAGACTTTTTAACGCTGAAATACCATTGTTGAGACCTTTAATTCTCGTGTAGGTCATTCCGGCCAAAAGTCGCTCGATCTCTGATTCGAGTTTTTAGCCATCTGCCGTTAAGCCGAACATGGAAAAATCCTAACTTTCTTATACAAAGTTATATTTGGGTGTTCTTTTTACGTACAATCATGGTTTAATGACATCTAACATAATAGGTAATTTAATTAGTGATTTTTGGATATTTTATTTTCGAAGGAAATTTTATTACAACTAACGTGGTTACAATACTTGACTTTTTAGGTCGTTTACATGTAGTTGAAATATCGGGTTGTCACATCATCCCCCCATTAGAGGGAATTTCGTCCCGAAATTTAAAGCAAGAAAGATACAAGTGAATCAGAGAAAAAGATGCAGGTACTTTTGTTTCATATGATCTTTGCATTCCCATGTTAATTCAGGTCCTCGCTTGGCGTTCCAGCAGACTTTCACGATGGGTATGCGACTTTGTTTCGTTTTTTTGACCTCTCGGTCCATGATTTCTACCGGTTATTCCAAGAAGTTGAGGCTCTCGTTGATCTCGATCTCGTCGAGTGGGATAACAAGAGTTTCATCGGACAGACACTTTTTCAAATTCAATACGTGGAAGGTTGGGTGTATGTTACTAAGTTCACGTGGTAGATTAAGTTTGTAAGCTATAGGGCCGATTTTGGCGAGAATCTCGAAAGGCCCTATCTACCTTGGGTTTAGCTTTCCACGCTTTCCAAAGCATATCAAGCCTTTCCATGGCGAGACTTTCAATAGAACACGGTCTCCTACTTGGAATTCTAAAGGTTTTCTCCATTGGTTAGCGTAGCTTTTCTATTGGTCTCTAGATGCTTTCAACCGTTCACGGATCTGAACGATCTTCTCTTTCGTTTCTCGTATGATTTCCGGATCGGTGAGAGTGTTTTCAGTATCTCGTCCTTTAGCTAGTTGTGTGTCGCCAACTTCGGTCCAGCACAGAGGGGATCTGCACTTGCGGCCGTAGAGGGCTTCAAATGGAGCAGCTTTTATGCTAGTATGACAACTGTTGTTGTATGAAAATTCGACAAGAGGTAAATGGATATCCCATGCCTTTCCAAAGTCAATCACGCAGGCTCTCAGCATATCTTCCATAGTTTGTATCGTTCTCTCACTTTGCTCATCTGTTTGTGGATGGTAGGCTGTACTCATGTCTAATCTAGTCCCTAGGCAACTTTGTAGTGTCTGCCAGAACCTTGATGTAAATATACTATCTCTATTCGAGATAAAAGACATCGGAACCCCATGCAATCGTACTATTCCCCTTATGTAAGTTCTTGTAAGCCTTTCCATATTGTCACTCTCCTTGATTGGCAGAAAATGCGTGGATTTGGTTATTCTGTCGACGATGACCCATATGGTATCAAGTCCACCCGTTGTCTTGGGAAACTTGGTTATGAAATCCATAGTGATCTGTTCCCATTTCTATTCTGGTATCTCTAGTTGTTGTAGTAATCCTGATGGTTTCTGGTACTCGACCTTAACCTTAGCGCAAGTAAGACATTTACTTATAAAGGTAGCAATCTCTACTTTCATGTTAGGCCACCAGTACAGTTTCTTAAGATCCAAATACATTTTATCTGAACCTGGGTGAACGGAATACCTCGTGTTGTGCGCTTCAGTCATGACCACATCCCTGAAACCACCATGTCTTGGTGTCCAGATATGGTCCATGAGATAATAGGCTCCGCCACCATTGATTTCTAGATTCTTTTCCATTCCTCTCAGGGATTCACCCGTCACTTGCTCGGGTTGTAAAGCTTCCAGTCGAGCCTCTTTAATTTGCGTGGATAAGTGGGAATGGATGGTCATATTCAGAGATTTGACTCTCCGACGGGCGTCAGCTACTATATTTGCCTTGCCAGGATGATAACGAATCTCGCATTTGTAATCAGTTAGTAACTCGACCCATCATCGTTGTCGCATGTTGAGCTCCTTCTGATCGAAAATGTGTTGAAGGCTCTAGTGGTCGGTGTAAATAGTACTCTTCGTTCCGTACAGGTAGTGTCTCCAGATCTTTAAAGCAAATACCAATGCTCCTAACTCGAGATCGTGTGTCGTATAGTTTACTTCGTGTATCTTAAGATGACGGGAGGCATAAGCAATAACCTTCCCTCGTTGCATAAGAACACAACCAAGCCCCTGATTCGATGCATTGCAATACACTACAAAATCTTCTATCCCTTCGGGGAGGGATATTATTGGTGCGGTGCATAAGGTTTGTTTCAGAGTTTGGAACGCCTTCTCTTGTTTTGCTTCCCATTCAAAAACGACGCCTTTTTGGGTTAATGTTGTAATAGGTTTCGTGATGCTAGAGAAGTTCTTTATGAATCTGCGATAGTAGCTAGCTAGGTGTAGAAATTGACGAATCTCTGTAGGTGTCTTTGGTGCAGACCAGTTCTTAATGGCCATAATTTTGGAGGGGTCCACGTGTATCCCTTTTTCGCTAACAACGTGGCTCAAAAATTTGACTCTTCGAATCGAAAATTCACATTTAGAGAGCTTTGCATAGAGTTTATCTGATCGTAGTGTTTTTAAGACCCTCCGTAGGTGTTGACTATGTTCTTCCTTACTTCGGGAGTAGATAAGTATATCATCGATGAATACGATGACGAATTGATCCAAGTAAGGACGGCACACTCTATTCATTAGGTCCATGAATAATGCTGCTGCGTTGGTTAACCCGAACGGCATCACTACAAATTCGTAGTGTCCATAACGGGTTCGGAAGGCTGTCTTGGGAACGTCTTCCTCTAGCACTCGTAATTGGTGATATCCGACTTGTAGATCTATCTTTGAGAAGTAGCTCGCTCCTTGAAGTAGATCAAATAGGTCGTCAATGCGGGGTAGAGGGTAACGATTCTTGACATTGAGTTTGTTCAGTTCTCGGTAGTCGATGCACATCCGGAACGATCCGTCTTTCTTCTTTACAAACAAGACCGGTGCTACCCAAGGTGAGAAACTTGGTCTGATGAATACTTTTTGGTGAAGTTCGTTAATCTGACTGGAAAGTTTTTGTATCTATGCTGGTGCCAGATGATAAGGCGATTTTACTACAGGGGTAGCCCCTGGGATTAAGTCGATTCTGAACTCGACTTGGCGTTATGGTGGTAATCCCGGTAGTTCTTCTGGCAAGATATCGGGGAAATCCCGTACTTCTGGGATGTTGTTTATATCCTTTACCTCGCGACTTGTATCGACGATGTGTGCAAGAAATGCCTGATAATCCTTCTGCAAACACTTTTGAGCTTGGATGCACGAAATGATGTGAATGTTTGTACTTGATTGTCACCGTAGATCACTAATATTTAATGGTTAGGGAGATTTAGACGAACAGATTTTTCAAAGCACATGATGTCGGCATGAAGAGAACTTAACCAATCCATGCCAACTATAATGTCGAAACTTTTTATTTGGACTGGCATAAGGTTGATTGGGAAAGAGTGACCGTCTAAAGTTAATGTACAACCCGTGTATATGCAATTAGTGTTTTGCATTTTCCCATTTTCCATTTCTATAGTGAATGACTCTTCTAACATGCTAGGTTTACGTTTAAGTTAGTGAATAAAGTTTTGGCTCACAAAGGTTCTCTCTGCTCTGCTATCGAATACGATGCATGCATATGAATTATAGAGAAGAAACGTACCATAAACTACTGTAGGATCAGCTACAGCTTCCTTGTGAGCAATAGCTAATACTCGTCCCACTCCGTCGGTATTCGCTGCCTTTGGGCAGTTTCTTTTGTAGTGGCCCACCTCGCCGCAACCGTAGCATGCTTGGCTTACAACAGCACCAGGAACTTGAGTGATCGGTTTTGCGGGGGCCTTGCAGAAATGGACAGTGTGTCCCTTTCTGTTGTAGTTGGAGCATTGCATTTCCCGACCCGGTCCGTGGTGGTGGTAATTGCACTTGGTGCACTTTGGGAGGTTGCCCACATAAGGCTTTGTTGGGTAGAGATTTGTAGGAACGGTAGTGGGTACCGTCGCAGCATTTACGGCAACCAGTTGTTGTTTCTACGAGGAATCTTGGGAAGACCCACCCTTCCCCTTATTCCACCCTCTCTTCTTCTTGTTGTTGTTATTGTTGTTTCCCTTGTGTGGTTCTGGTGTAGAAGTTGTTGAGTTTTGATGATTCCCGTAATCAATAAGCGATTGTGCCAGCTCCTTGGCACTTTCAAAAGTGTTAGGTTTTGAAGGTAACACGCTTGACTGAATTTGGGGCGACAGTCACCAAATGTATCGCTCTATTTTCTTGCTCTCGGGAGCAATCATATCTGGGAAAAGGATTGCTAGCTTGTAGAATCTATTGGTATAAGTTGCTATGTCAGTACCAATCATTCCCAGAGTCCAGAGTTCGTGCTCGAGTTTTTGAATCTCTCCTCGTGGACAGTACTCCCTCATCAACATGATTTTCAAGCTCTCCCAACTTATCGAGTTTGCCACTATCAGGGTAAGTACCTTAACATGTCCATTCCACCAAGTTAAAGCCCTATCAGTAAATGTGTAAGTTGCAAACTTGGCCTTGCTGTGCTCGGGGAAGGAGTAGATTTCAAATATTGATTCCGTTTTTTCAATCCACTACCTTAAAACCATCACACCACCCGTTCCATTAAACATCTGGAGCTTAGCATTCGTAAAGTCTTTATAGGTGCACTCTCGGGGTTGTCCATGACTATCGCCATGGTTGGAAGGATGTATGCTAATTCTTGAACCAGTAGTAATAGGGGTATTGATCTATGACATGGCAGCTGCCATAGCTGTAGTGACTGCTGCCTGGAACATGACAGCATCAAATTGAGGAGGTGGAGGTGGTGGTGGTATCGGTGTTTCATTGTTAGGGTTACGCCTGGGATTCCTGCGTGGTGGCATCTTTAACTATACGTTTAAAAGATGATGATATGGATAAGAATAAATGAATAATGAATGTGTCTCATGAACTAAATTGCTATAGTTCAACAACAGATGATAGTATGAGTCTCACAGATAGAAGAGTGAAGGTTATTCGTAAATCCGAATTTCTGAACAAGCGTATGGTTTTTCCATAATATTTTAAAGATTGAACGCGATACTCAACATAGTAGTAGTAGCGTGCGAATTATATTAATATGATAGATGATTCAACGATCACGAAAATTTGACCCTTAAAAGGGTCTCCGATTACAAGAATTTAAAGGAAGTAAAAACTTTTAGCCGAAGTCCTATCTTATAACAAAATTTGAGGTTTTCGCTAGTACTACTTGCGACGTGTGTTGCGCTTGGAGCTCGACTCCGTATCCGATTGCTTCGACTCCATAACACGCCTATTGAAGGCGGCTTGTTGTTCCCTTAACTCTGCAAGGGCTGCATTCGTTTGTGCTTGCAATGCTTTGGCACGGAGGTGGATGTCATTCTGCAACATATCCAGGCGGCAGATATTGGCCGTGTGGACTTGTACTTCCACGTTGACCACTCGGATTCGGTTTGCTTGAACCCCCGATTGGTAGGACTGGTTGGCCAGTTTACCTACCATCACCGGAAGTGCTCGGTCAGTTGAACCTCCGTCCTTGACGTTGTAGAAGTCTCGACACATACCGTAGGGAGAGCGTATCCCTTGTTGTTGGCTCCAGTGGACGAGGTGACTTCCCCAAATGGGAGTTGGTCCTTGGAAGTTCCACCTAATGGCTGGGGGGTTGATTATCTCTGGTTCCGAGTCTGTACCAGAGTCATCCCCTCCATCCAACTCGATAGGCTCTTCGTCCTCTTCCAGAACCTCCTCAATCCATCCTTCGTTGCCTTGGTTTGGGTAGTAGGGGTCCCCATGCGGGTGAAATCCAGCCATTTGACTATACGAGAATAGGGTTATAAGATTTGAACAAAACTTGAGACATGTAATACTAATTAATCTATTGTATGCACCAAATAATCCTATAGTATTTAAAATTGTACGTTTGATACTAGTGTCTAATTTTGGTAAGTTTTGAATTGTTGCTCACTACAATCATTCCTCGATATACGTTAGTTTAATTTCGGATAAACATAGTTGATCAGGCAATATTCGTCTGAAATTTGATTACATATCTCGAGAAATAATCATAGTGTCCAACTTGTCTTAACACTTTTGTATAGTTCTCATCATGAAAATATGTCATTGTATGCATGTATTTTGGATTTTCATAACCTAAAAAAAATCTATTTATATGAAATAACGATTTTAGGTATGAAAAATTTTGTCTGAGACTTTGAGTCCCAAGCATTTATAGTTTGTATATCTTATGAGGTTCGATATACTTAGTTCACTATAAACATTGCTCTGATACCAATCTGTCACACCCCCAAACCGGGACGGCAGAAACGTTCAGTGGCGGATGACTTCATGTGGTAACGTAACAAATGAATACATAGTAAAGAAAGCAATACAACCATCATATATATAATTGAAAGTTTACGTTGTTTAAAAGAGTACATGTTCAAAACCAATTACAATATGATGTCAAAATATGAAATTAAACTGGCACCGCAGCATCCCTTCTCCAAGGCCTGTTTGTTACCTGTAATTGCTGAATCCCTGGGACATACAAGTAGTTTTGAAACAGTAGATCAGCATTTAAGCTGGTGAGTTTCATAAGTATTTAATGATAATGTTTGTATGAAATGAAATGTTTTTGTTCTTATTTGTTTGTTCCTAGAAAATCCTATATTTTCTACTAGTATAAATGTAGCCTTCTTTCAAGACCAATGTTTGTTTCTAGTAAATGTATGTACGTATAAAATTTCCAATACGTCTGAAAAACCCCGTAAATCATTGAGTTTTTAATACTCTATGTGAGTTTTATTAACCATACTATTGACGAGGAATGCCTATACACAACGTTCTTCAAGCATTGGAATGTTCTGACGTTTGTAACCCCAAATGGTGGACTGTAGCTAACAGTCAGGGCGCGGGTTGTCAAGCCCGTATAGATCTATACACAAACACCATGCTCCCCCTCCAAGGGATTATGGTATATAATACAGGACTTGAAATGTGTACTCGAACGTACGTGAAGTTAATGTCTAACAAAACTTAGTATAAAACAGATTTACGTGTGAAAACGTTCGTTCATTATTGTATATGTAAGTAGCTTCTTGAAATAGTATTTCCATGTATGTAAAGTTCGTAGTATTCTCGTAAAACTATACCTATTATAGTTTCCTAAAAGTGTGCTTTGTTTGCATAATAAACCCTTAGTCAAAAATGTTCACTTGTTATGAAATGTGTAGTTTTTGTAGTGCCAAAACCGACACACAGAAATCTAGTATAAGCAAAGTATCTGATTTATATAAATACATAAATCGTTTCTCATTTCAAAAGATAAATTGTTGTCGTGGTATAATTTGCATATAAAAGTTTCCCTTTAATAGTTCTAAATCACATATGATTCCTTTGATTTAAACGCATATAGTGAAAGTTTATATAACACACGATGATAATCGAGTGTTTTACTTGTATCCCCCCTTAAAAGCATGTAAAAGTACCCATAAAACATTTAAAAGAGTGAATTATAGGGGTATGAACTCACTTGTAAGATCGGAGGTTGCGGGACAAAAACCGGACAGAATTTCGGCTCGAGAAAGTGGATTTCCTCGGGATTCTCGGGAATCTCGGGAGCACAAACGACCTTCGGGACTTGAGCAAAGTGATCGGGGCTTCGAGGTAGCACGGGCACGGAAAAAGAGGCTAGAATGTAAGAGAAATGAGAGAAATGAGAGAAATGATTTTCTCGGAATCCTCGCATCCCTTTTATAGGGGACTGAGAGGCCTCGGTACGCGGGGCGTACGAGGTTACGCGGGGTGTACTCGTGCATTATGCATGACCGAGTCCTCGGCTGCCTCGGCTTCGGATGAGACAGGACGGGTAGGCTCGCATAGGGGCGACATGGACGAACCAAGGCCAAGGCCTCGCGTACGCTGGGTGTACGGGGTTACGCTGGGTGTAACTCGGCCCTATCTGGTGACTCCCCTACGGATAATACCAAAGGTTTTTAATTAAATTTATATATAAATTATTTAATAAACTTCAAAAATTCATATCTTCTTCATACGAACTCCATTTTCGACGTTCTTTATATCCACGCGAAGGTGAGACCATACTCTACAACTTTTGTTTAGATCCTGTCGGCAAATTCCGAAATTATTTTTATTATTTATTTTTAAATGGTCGCGGTAAGAAATTTTTTTTAGAAATTCATAACTTCTTTATCTGACGTCGGTTTTTGCCAGTCTTTTTACCGCTGAAATACCATTGTTGAGGCCTTCAATTCTTGTTTAGGTCATTCCGGCCAAAAGTCACTCGATCTCTGATTCGAGTTTTTAGCCGTCTGTCGTTAAGCCGAAATTGAAAAATTCTTAACTATCTTATACGAAGTCGGATTTGGGCGTTCTTTTTACGTACGCTCACGGTTTAATGACATCTAGCATAATAGGTAATTTAATTAGTGATTTTTGGATATTTTATTTTTGAAGTAAATTTTATTACAACTAGCATGGTTACAATAATTGACTTTGTAGGTCGTTTACATGTAGTTGAAATATCGGGTTGTCATAGCTTCATCTTCTTGTCGAGAATAGCTACTGGTCTCTCGATGTAGTTCAGGCTGTCATCAACCTATATATCCTCTAAAGACACAACTTCATAGTCATTCACTAAGCATTTCCGTAGTTGGGAGACATGAAAAGTGTTGTGGATATGGCTGAGCTCTGCTGGAAGATTCAAACGGTGAGCAACCAGGCCCACCCAAGCCAAAACCCTGAACAGACCATGGTACTTGGGGCCTAACATGCCCCGATTCCTGAACCAGATGACACCTTTCCAAGGTGACACATTCAGAAGAACAATGTCGCCCACCTGAAACTCCAAGTCTAAACGACTCTTGTCGGCATAGCTTTTATGCTGACTCTGAGTAGTCTGGAGTGTGCTCTGAACCTGTTGGATCCTCTTAGTAGTCTTGAGTACTACCTCAGTACTCCCCATGCTCTCTAACCGACCTTGATGCAATAGATTTGGGTCCTACACTTCCTCCCGTAGAGCATCTCGAAAGGAGGTCGATCTATGCTAGTGTGGTAATTGTTGTAGTACAAAAAATCCGATAACGGAAGAAATGTATCTCAATTGCCTCCAAAATCCAATACACACAAACGTAACATGTCCTCTAGAGTTTGAATCATCCTCTCACTCTACCCTTTAGTCTGAGGGTGATTGGCGGTACTGAAGTGAAGATGAATACCCATCTCCTTGTGAAACCGCTTCCAAAATCTGGAAGAAACGAACATTCAGGTCTGAAACAACCGAAATAGGAACTCCATGTCGTGCCACGACCTCATGTATGTAGCTCTCGGATAACTTCTCAGCCGATATAATCTACTGGATCGCGATGAAGTATAACGCCCGGGTTTCAGGGCTTAGCATTTCTGGATGATGTAATAGTCTAGGTCAACTATTGTAACTCTTTTTTCGAAGTAATCAAGATGAAATATTTGAATTCTATTTGAATTATGTGTATTACAAATATATAGTTAATAAAGAATAAAAATAAGCATCAAAATCAAAGTGTGAAAAAATTCTAACATCTTTACATAAAGTTGTAGTGGTCGAAACAAGGATTCCAGGGATATAAAGAACGCCAAAATCCGAGTTATAACGAAAAAGTTATGGCTCGCCAAAGTGTTACGGCAAAACCGGCACGGCACCGGGAGATGTAAATAGTGAATTTACGATGGAAGACTTCTTAGCCTTAATGATCTAAACCAAATTTGTAGTATATGTTAAACCGAGAATATCCATAAAAAGAACACCCAAATCTGAATTCGTATGACAAAGTTATGATTTTTCTAAAATTCGGCTTAGAAGTGCACGGCCCGAAACTCGAATTTTAGTTCGAGTGGTTTTTGGCTTATGTGACCTAAATGAGAGTTGAATATCTCATTAATAAGAACTCAACGGTAAAAAATACAGATGAAAACAGAGTTTGTATGTAGAACTTATGAATTTAACGCGGATGTTTAACAATATAATCTCCTTGTACTGTTAAATTTAAGATCAGTCGAGAATTAGCCGACGGAGTCAAAACGAAAGTTGTAGATCTTATTTTTACCTACGTGTGGATATAAAGAACGTCAAAAATAGTGGTCGTATGTGAAAGTTACGGATTTTAGAATTCGGAAGTGTGTTGTGCGAAAATGGTTGGTGTGGCACAATCTTGGCCATTGCTTTCACCCCATGTCTTACCACTAGATGGTGACATGTGGCACCAAGATCAGCCAATTTTCACCCTATAAATAGGACCTCTCCACCCTCATTTTCTTCACACCTTTCTCATTCTTTCTTCTCTTTACTCTGTCTCTAGAACCTCTCTCTAGCCCCGAAACCCCCCGAAAAGCCTAAGGAACCTCCCTAGCACGAGGCAGAAGCATCGGAGTGGTCGATGGCTCCGAGAAGAAGAGCTTTTCAGCTCGAGAACGGTGCTCCAAGCAAAGACCAATTTTCTATAAAACCCACTGTAAGTGAGCTACGCCTATGTTATTTTTAATATATCGTTTATGTAATTATAGTAACGTTATTAGGAACTTATAATAAGTGATTGGGCTATTATGATGGGTTATATAAGTATTGTTTGACGCTTATATAATAGTAATAATAGTTAGGCTTTAAATTAGTCTCGGCGAATAATACACTAAAATCTAGTGGTAATAATACTAGGATTCGTCGAAGGAAATTATTTTTAAGAAGCGAAGCGCTGTCTGAGTTCGAATTCACCACCTTTTCAAGTGAATGCATAGTTACTTTCAGCATACACATAGATATGAACTATTTTATAGAAATTACGTGTTGTGTGTGCATATTATCTGTATACTTGCTATCTATGTTGGAAAATATATTTTTTTTAAATGATATAAATGTATATGTATTTTATATGTACAAAATGTGTTGGGTAAAACATCGCTAGATGTAATAGTTGCTATGTGAATAAATAAAATAATGAGAGTCCTCGTTATAGATGTTATTGATGATCCAATCATCTAGCGGAGTATAGATGATGACCACGGACTATTCTAGACAGTCCGGTGAAACGCTACCAGGTTCGCAACCTGTAGGTGTTTATTTGAACTGAGTGCTCACCAGGTGTACTCCATCCCCCACATGGTTGCCTTAAGGACATTTATTGCTGAGGAATCCCCTTAGCAATAGTGTCCATCCCGATGAAAGTTCTTAGACTAGGTCCCTTGTGTTAGATGTTTTAGGGATGTAAAGTGAGGATAACGAGAACGGGTAATCGGGTAGTTTAGTTTGATAAAGTTAAAAAACTTATTTATTGTGGGTTGAAAACCCTATGTGCTCACCAAGCTCCCAAGCCTGACCGATTCAGTTTCTTGTATTACAGGTGGTGGCGCATGAGAGTAGACGTGATGTCTTGGGATGAGAGCTTAAGGAATTTTAGGCTTATAAATACGGAATACTGTAGTAAGGCCTATGTTGTGTTGTTTATGCTTATGATCTGTATCAAACATGACATGCCGAGTCTTTTTAATGAAATACATTTCTACGAAAATGCTTTTGATAAATCTTTATCATATTTTGTTTTGCGACAAATTCCGCAACACTTTTATTTAAAATGTAACTCGGATTTTTAAACAAAGCATAAAAAAATCGGTCTTTTCTGACCATGAAAATGGGGATGTCACAGTTGGTATCAAAGCATTAGTTTAAGCGAACTAGGAATTTGTAGGATTTCTAGACTTAAACTTAAAATGCTAAGCGATGATTGTGTGAAGTGAGCACTAGCTTATTTTAGGAATTATGCCTAAATTCCTTTTATGTGCTAAATGCTTTGTGCCTTATATGCTATTAATTATTCGGATCTATGGTCTGTTGCCGATCGGATCTAGAAACCTGATGTGTTTAGGACTCTAAACGTTTGACTACGATATTAGAACTAGCATGTAAACGTTTCGGAGAGATAAGGATGATTTGAACATCAATCCTAAATAAAGATCTAAATTCACCTTATTCGGTGTATAGATCAAGATGGCAAGGACCCATAGCGGAAATGTGAATGCGAATGGAAACAGAAACCAACCCCCAGTGATTGAGCAAATACCGGTTATGGAAGCCGATGTTGAGCCAATAACGATGGCCAGAGTGTAAGCGATGATCCAGACGATGTTGGATCGTTAAATAGAGGAAACCAGATGTTTGCTCCATCAAAATCGAGAGGAAGCGACCATACAGATCGAACAGCCCGAGTTGATCGAAGGGCAGACTGAGGAGGGAAACTACAGTGGAACCATTGGTCATGTCAACCCACCAATAGTTCAACAAAACAACCAAGATGACGGAGTCGAGAGAAATGGATGCAAGTACAAGGATTTTCTGACTTGCAAGCCATCGAATTTCACTTGAAAAGAAGATCTGATCAGGGTCATGGACTGGATCTCGGAGATGGAGTTAGCTTTCATGATGTGCGGTTGCAGAGCAAAACTACAGACCATGTTTGTAGTGCGTCAGTTTCGAGGAGGCGTTGTACCTTGGTGGAATACCTTTAGGAAGACTTTAAGCCCCAACGAGCCCCTACAACTGACATGGGCAGAATTTCTGGTGCAATTCAAACGAAATTACTTCTCAGCTCAAAACATGCTCGAGCTAGAGAGCCAGTTCCTAAACCTGAAGAAGGGAAGCATGTCAATCGATGAATACACGAACAACTTCACAGAAAAGATGGAGTTTGCTTTGTGTCTTGTTTCGGATAAGCTGGCGAAAATAAATAAGTATGGAAAGGGACTTCCATGGGAGTACGTGGTGCCAGTACGTCAGGCACATACTCTGGATGTAGCTATTTGGGTTTCCAAGTCTGTGGAGGATATGATTAAGGGAAGAGCTGCCAGTAAGGTTGAGGTTGGCGAGAAGAGGAAATTTGAAGGGTCTGCTAAACCGAAAAAAAGTAAGAGAAAGTTCCGTTCAAAGAAGTTCGTGGGAGGAGGAAATGAATTGAAATGGTGCGAGAAGTGCAAGAAGAAGCACTCGGCAAAATGTGGGAAAACGGGGGCACTATGCGAATGATTGCACCATCAACAAGAAGGTGTGCTACGAGTTCCGTGAAGAAGGGAATATTGCTAAGGATTGCCCAAAGACAAAAGATGCGGAAAGGCCCAACATTCCACTAAAGCCGATGGTGAGAGCCTTCCAGATGACGCTCGAGGCTTCAAAGGAAGCAGCAGACGTCGCTTCAGGTACCTTTCTTGTAAATGGTTTTCCTGCAAATATACTATTTGATTCCGGAGCCAACTACTCCCTTGTGTCGTGTAAATTTGGTTGAAAACTAGCATTACCTGTAGAAAAACTTGATATGCCCTGATTGTAGAAGTTGCCAGTGGCAATTTTGTACCTGTTAGTAATCGTATTAAAAACGTAGTCATCGACTTAAACAGAAACGAATTCCTTGAGGAGCTATTACCCATAGAGTTAAACGGTTTCGACATCGTTTTGGGTATGGATTGGCTTAGTGCCAACGATGCTGATATTCAATGCCGAAAGAAGATAGTAAGGGTAAACCCACCCGGAAAGGAATCATTAATGGTGTACGGGGACAAAAGTAGAGTGAATTATGGAATCATCTCCCTGATGAAACCCATGGAATGTTTGTCCATAGGATGTGCGTCGTACTTGGAATTCGTAATCGATGCTAAGAAGGAAAAGAAAGAGGTGTAGAATATACCGGTTGTGTGTGATTATTCGGAAGTCTTTCCCGAACATCTTCTCGGATTACCACCTGATAGGCAAGTAGAGTTTCGGATAGACTTGTTACCAGGTACAACACCGATAGCAAACACACCTTACCGAGTAGCACCGACGGAGATGAAGGAGTTTATGACACAACTTCAGGAGCTTTTGGATAATGGTTTCATTCGACCTAGTTCATCACCCTGGGGAGCTCCGATGTTATTCGTGAAGAAAAATGACGGAAGTATGAGAATGTGTATAGACTACTGAGAGATGAATAAGGCAACAGTGAAGAACAAGTATCCATTTTCGAGTATTGATGACCTATTCGATCAGCTGCAAGGTTCGAGCTACTTCTCAAAGATCGATCTTAGGTCAGGATATCATCAGCTGAAGGTAAGAGAGCAGGATATTGAGAAGACTACATTTAGAACAAGATATGGACACTACGAGTTCTTGGTTATGTCATTCGGACTAACAAATGCTCCAACAGCATTCATAGATTTGGTGAGTAGGGTTTGTAAACCATTCCTCGATAAATCCGTGACAGTGTTCGTCGATGATATTTTGATATACTCGAAAAGCCAAGAGGAGCATGGCAAGCACCTACGCGAAGTGTTGGAAGTGTTAAAGAATGAGAAGCTTTACGCCAAGTTCTCCAAATGCGACTTTTGGATACGAGAAGTCCAGTTCTTGGGTCGCGTGGTTAACCAAGAAGGGATAATGGTTGACCCCGCAAAGATCAAGGTTGTGATGAAGTGGGAACGTCCAAAAAGTCCCACGGAGATCCGAAGCTTTCTAGGATTAGCCAGATATTACCGACGATTTATCGAATGCTTTTCTTCGATAGCTGCTCCATTGACAGCGTTGACCCACAAAGGAGCTACATATACGTGGAGTGAGCAACATGATGAGGCATTCAAGAAGCTAAAGAAGAAGTTATGTGATGCACCGATACTTTACCCAGTGGAGTTGAAGACTTCGCGGTATACAGTGACGCATCTACAGTCGGGTTAGGTTGTGTTCTGACCTAAAGAGAAAAGGTGATAGCATACGCATCTCGACAATTGAAAGAGGACAAAAAGAACTACCCCACTCATGATCTAGAGTTGGCAGCAGTAGTATTTGCCATAAAAATATGGAGGAGTGCACGAAAAGAACTACCTCAAGAGTGCACACTTCATAGCAGCCAACGAGAAATGGTCTATGGATAAGCTCGCAAATGCTTACGTGAAGGAAATTGTAAGACTTCACGGTGTTCGTCTTACAATCGTGTCAGGTCGTGATATTTGTTTCACGTCGAGATTTTGGAGGAGTCTACAAGAGGAGTTGGGTACAAAGTTGTGTTTGAGTACTGCTTACCATCCGCAAACTGATGGTCCGAGCGAAAGAACGTTTCAAACACTAGAAGATATGTTGAGAGCATGTACCCTTGAGTTCTAAGGGAACTGGGACGAACACTTACCTCTAGTAGAATTCTCCTACAGCAACAGTTTCCACTCGAGCATCAAGATGGCACCTTATCAAGCCTTGTATCGACAGAAGTGTCGTACGCCGTCTTGTTGGCTGGAAGCCGGAGAGAAGTAGTTTATGGGCCCCGAGATAGTCCATGAGACTGCTGAGAAGTTGGAAGTCATTAGGGAAAGGATGTTAGCAGCTCAGGATCATCAGAAGAGCTATGCTGACAAGAAAAGACGACCAATGACTTTTGAAGTTGGGGATTCAGTTTTGCTTAAAGTCTCACCGTGGAAGGGACTTATAACATTTGGGAAAATGAGGAAAGTTGAGTCGAAGGTTTATTGGACCGTTCAAAGTTCTTCAGAAGATTGGGAACTAAGCTTACAAACTAGAATTGCCTGAAGAACTTGATGGTATTCATAACACTTTTCATGTGTGTTATTTGAGGAAATTCACAGGAGAAGTTCCCGACATAATTCCAATCTCAAAGTTAAGAATGGATGAGAATAAGAGGTTGATCGAAGAGCCTAAGGCAATTGTTGACCGTAAGACTAAGAAGTTACGACGCCAGATGGTCGACTTAGTGCTAGTCTGATGGAAACATTCGAATCGGCCGAATCTCACTTGGGAAATAGAAAGTGACATGATGAGTCGCTACCCACATTTGTTTGTTGATGCATGATTCCGGGACGGAATCATCCTAAGGGGGAGAGAATTGTAACGCCCGGGTTTCAGGGCTTAGCATTTTTGGATGATGTAATAGTGTAGGTTAACTATTGTAACTCTTTTTGTGAAGTAATAAAGATGAAATATTTGAATTCTATGTGAATTATGTCTATTATAAATATCTAGTTAAGAAAGAATAAAAATAAGCGTCAAAATTAAAATTTGAGATAAGTCTGACATCTTTACATAAATTTGTATTGGTCGAAACAAGGATTCTGGGGATATAAAGAATGCCAAAATCCGAGTTATAACGAAGAAGTTATGCCCCACCGAAGTTTTACGGCAAAACCAGCACGGCACCGGGAGACGTAAATAGTGAATTTATGATGGAGGACTTTTTAGCCTTAATGATCTAAACCAAATTTGTAGTATATATTAAACCGAGAACATCCATAAAAAGAATACCCAAATCTGACTTCGTATGAGGAAGTTATGATTTTTCTAAGATTCGGTTTACCAGTACACGACCAGAAACTCAAATTTTAGTTCGAGTGGTTTTTGGCTTACGGGACCTAAATGAGAGTTGAAGATCTCATTAATAGGAACTCAACGGAAAAAAAGACAAACGAAAACAGAGTCTGTATGTAGAAGTTATGAGTTTTATGCGGACGTTTAACAGTATAATCTTTTTGTACTATTAAATTTTAGATCGGACAAGAATTAACCGACGGAGTCAAAATGAAAGTTGTAGATCATATTTTTACCTATGTGTGGATATAAATAACGTCAAAAACAGAAGTGGTATGTGAATGTTATGGATTTTAGAAGTCGGAAATGTGTTGTCCGAAAATGGGTGATGTGGCACAATGTTGATCATTGCTTTCTCCCCAAGTCTTACCACTAGATGGTGACATGTGGCACCAAGATCAACCAATTTTCACCCTATAAATAGAACCTCTCCCACCCTCATTTTCTTCACACCTTTCTCATTATTTCTTCTCTTTACTCTCTCTCTAGAACCTCTCATTAACTGTGAAACCCCCCGAAAAGCCTAGGGAACCTCCCTAGCACGAGGTAGAAGCACCGGAGTGCTCGACGTCTCCTAGAAGAAGAGCTTTTCAGCTCGGGAACGCTTCTCCAAGCAAAGCCCGGTTTTCTATAAAACTCGTTGTAAGTGAGCTACACGTATGCTATTTTTAATATATTGTGTATTTAATTATAGTAACGTTATTAGAAACTTATAATAAGTACTTGGGCTATTATTATGGGTTATATAAGTATTGTTTGACGCTTATATAATAGTAATAATAGCTAGACTTTAAATTAGTCTCGGCGAATAATAGACTAAAATCTAGTGATAATATTACTAGGTTTCGTCGAAGGAAATTATTTTTAAGAAGTGAAGCGCTGTCTAAGTTCGAATTGACCACCTTTTCAAGTGAGTGCATAGTTACTTTCATCTTACACATAGATATGAAGTATTTTATATAAATTACGTTTTGTGTGTACATATTATCTGTATACTTACTATCTATGTTGGATGAACGATTTATACATTTTTGTTAAATGATATAAACTGTATATGTATTTTATATGTACAAAATGTGTTCGGTAAAACATGGGTAGATGTAATAGTTGCTATGTAACAAAATAAAATAATGAGAGTGCTCGTTATAGATGTTATTGATGATCCATTCATCTAGCGGAGTATAGATGACGACCACAGACTATTCTAGACAGTCCAGTGAAACGCTAGCTGGCCGTAACCTGTTGGTGTTGATTTAAATTGTGTGTTTATTTGAACTGTGTGCTCACCAGGTGTACTCCATCCCGCACATGGTTGCCTTAAGGACATTTATTGCCAAGGAATCCCCTTAGCAGTAGTGTCCATCCCGATGAAAGTTCTTAGACTAGGTCCCTTGTGTTAGATGTTTTAGGGATGTAAAGTGAGGATAACGGAAACGGGTAATCGGGTTGGTTGGTTTGATAAAGTTAATAAACATATTTATTGTGGGATTAAAACCCTATGGGCTCACCAGGCTCCCAAGTCTGAACTATTCAGTTTCTTGTATTACAGGTAGTGGCACATGAGCATAGATGTGATGTCTTCGGATGAGAGATTAAGGAATTTTAGGCCTATAAATACGAAATAATGTATTAAGGCCTATGTTGTATTGTTTATGCTTATGATCTGTATCGAACATGACATCCCAAGTCTTTTTAATGAAATACATTTCTATGGAAATGCTTTTGATAAATCTTTATCATATTTTGTTTTGGGACAAATTCTGCAACACTTTTTTTAAAATGTTACTCTGATTTTTAAACAAAGCATAAACAAAATCCTTCTTTTCTGGCCATGAAAATGGGGATGTCACAGTTGGTATCAAAGCATTATTTTAAGCGAACTAGGAATTTGTTGGATTTCTAGACTTAAACGTAGTATGCTAAGCGATGATTGTGAGAAGTGAGCACCAGCTTATTTTAGGAATTATGCCTAAAATGCTTTTATGTGCTAAATGCTTTGTGCCTTATATGCTATTAATTATTCGGATCTATGGTTTGTTACCGATCGGATCTAGAAACCTTATGTGTTTAGGATTCTAAACGCATGACTACGATATTAAATCTAGCACGTAAACATTTCGGAGAGATAAGGATGATTTGAACATTAGTCCTAAATAAAGATCTAAATTCACCTTATTCGGTATATAGATCAAGATGGAAAGGACCCGTAGCGGAAACGTGAATGCAAATGGAAATAGAAACCAACCCCCAGTGATTGTGCAAATACCGGTTGTGGAAGCCGCTACTGAGCCAATAACAATGGCTGGAGTGCAAGTGATGATCCAGGTGATGTTGGATCATCAAATGGAGAAAACCAGACGTTTGCTCCAGCAAAATCGAGAGGAAGTGACCATACAGATCGAACAGGCCGAGTTAAATGAAGGGCAGACTGAGGAGGGAAACTACAGTGGAACCTTTGGTCATGTCGACCCACCAATAGTTCAACAAAACAACCAAGATGACGGAGTCGAGATAAATGGATGCAAGTATAAGGATTTTCTGACTTCAAGCCATCGAATTTCACTAGGAAAGAAGATCCGATCGGGGTCATGGATTGGATCTCGGAGATGGAGTTAGCTTTTATGACGTGCGATTACAGAGGAAAACTACAGACCATGTTTGCAGTGCATCAGTTTCGAGGAGGCGTTGTACGTTGGTGGAATACCTTAGGAAAGACTTTAAGCCCCAACGAGCCCCTCCAACTGACATGGGCAGAATTTCTGGTGCAATTCAAACGAAAGTACTGCTCAGCTCAAAACTTGCTCGAGCTAGAGAACCAGTTCCTAACCCTGAAGAAGGGAAGCATGTCAATCGATGAATACACGAACAACTTCACACAAAATATGGAGTTTGCCTTGCGTCTTGATCCCGATGAGCTGACGAAAATCGATAAGTACGCAAAGGGACTTCCATGGGAGTATGCGGTGCCAGTGCGTCAGGCACATATGTGACAACCCGAAATCTCTAGCTTACATTCTTCTTTTATATCAAAGTTAGCTTCGTTTTGCTATTTTATAATGAAGTTTTGGGTCTAAAAGAGTGCTTAAAGCTTAGTATAATTGAGATACGTGTCGGAGGATGGGTAGTAGGTTGTAGCATTGGAAAAATGGGACAAACACACCAAAACCATTGTGTGCGGCCAGCCACCCACATACAGGCCAACCACACACACCTCCAGCCGCACACACCCTCCTATATATATATATATATATATATATATATATATATATATATATATATACTATCCTTGGTCATTTTGATAATTTCTTACACTCTTGCAAAGCTAGGACTCGAAAATCCTCTCAAGTATCATCCGGAAAGGTAACATCTTTCACCAAGAACACCAAGAACACCATGTTTTCTGGCAGCACACCTGGCCGCACACATGGCCACACACATGTGCTGGCAGCACACCTGGCCGCACGCATGGCTGCACACACACATATAGTTTGTATTTTGGCCATACACCCTTTTGTATACCCTTTTAACCCTTCGTACAATCATTTGTGGTTGTAACACTTCAATATAAGTGTTTACTAGTCCCTAAGGTGGTCCCAATTTGTTAATTAGTTGTTCATAACACTAATTATATTCATATATGTGCCAATATATGCAAAATAGGATTCGCGTGTGTACTCAAGTCACCACATGATACTTAGCAACATATCCAACATTGTCATCAGAACCACTCACTACAGGTGAGTTCATACCCCTTAACCAATGATTTAAATGTTTTTAAATGCTTTATGCGGGGGATACAAGTTAAATACTTATAGTTATTACATCAGTCACATGTGATTAATAACTACAAAACCAGTGATTTCTTACCGTTCAAACTGTTTATCAAACCGTATTGTTTCAAACTGTTTTACAAACTCTTTTACCTATCAAATACTTTCATTTAAACTCTTTAATACTTATTATCAATTGCATGTCTATGTATGTATACTTATATAATAAATGTTTAAAAGGCTTAGGAAGGCCTGCCCGCCCTATTTCCTTTTCGCGCTTCAGATGTGGTCTGGTGGGATATCGGGTATCCGTCCGAAGGTCATTTAAATATTAATTATATATCATGTGTACATATGTAGTCAGAAAGGTCCTTCCAGTTCATTAAGTACCCTTGGGTAGCAAGGGTATACTTCCAGGTTCATACGTACCAGTTACATCATTAGTAAGTTACAATAGGGGTAGCACAGGAGAATACTAATACTATAACTAGAACAAAGAAACATACAATGAGTCAGTTCATTCATGAGTCAGTTTGAGTAGTACACATAGTACATTACTATACATGCTAGATAGAGAGAACGTACATTACAGTTAGCACACGTAGAACATTTTAGTACACACAGGCTAGACAGAGAAAGATTACACTTTCAGTTAGCACAATTATTACATATACGTTTATGCAGTTATGTGAACCATTGAACGGGTCATGGCACTTCCTACCACGACCTTTCTTGTATCCCGAATCTCCTTAATTGGAGAGTGTATGAGTTTGCATATAGATCTATACTGGATTGACTGTCCCACACCTTGCTGCTCGCTACAGTGGGACTTGCAAGTCTGCGGGTGCCAAATGTCATTTCTTACGGCGTCTTACATCGTCGTTTTACTATCGTCGGTAGCAGGATACAGGTCGATCACATGTTATTTGAAAACACCTTTTTGTATTAAGGTAGTTAGTACCACAGTAGTCACTTATTACAAATACTACGGTACGATAATATTTTCCCATTACATTCACTTCGTGAATATTCACACGATGCACGGTAATGTAGTAACTATATTTTTGGTTAATGATAGTCAGAATCTGGGAAACACACACACTCTAACAAGAGACATATACACAAACACGAGATGCCTTGGTAGAAGGATACAGTTAGTAGAAAACATAGGGTTTTCTAGGAGAGTTTAAACATTATACAAAACGTCGTACAAAACATTTTACATAAACAACTTTCAAACGTTTTCATGCAAACTCAAACATTAATATACTTATGATCTCACTAGCATTAAGCTGATACTTGCTTTCAAAATAACTTGTATTCTCAGGTCACCACTAGCCAGGTACAGGTGCCATGCTTTTGAGAAGATGGAGTTCGTTCAAGACTCATCTTTTATTTTGATATGTATATTTTTAGTGTCTATAACTTTGACAGAACACACATGTATGAAATTATAATATTAATGCAATGGATGATGTTGTTGCTTGTTTACTACTATTCATTGTTGTGATACTGTACATGACGTCCTTCGCCCCAGAATGTTTCCGCCATTCATGGTTTTGGGGTTTGATAGATTGGTATCATAGCATTGTTTATAGTGAATTGAGTATATCAATCCATAAAAGATATACTAACTATAAATACATTGGGATTAAAATACTCTGACCAAGAGTTTATACTTTAAATACGAAAATATTTAATTAAGTATATATGTCTGCATTCATACTAAAATCAGTGTCACTAGGAAAGCACAAAAGAATTACGATTGTTGGACAACGCAGGTGGACTTAGAGACATATAGTCAAAACTGGGAAGATATAGCCTGATCAAGTATATTATCCGATAGTTGACTAGCATGTGCCTAAGTGTAGTTGTGTGGTTGCAACAAGTCTAATATCTTACCAAATACCCTACAGTGAGAACACTAGAACATATCATTAAACTTAAAATACAATAGGAGTATTTTACATTACGATTAGTTACCTATGTGCTAGATTCTTATGCCTCCCTTCTCGCGTAGATTTAATGGCTGGATTCCACATTCCCGGAGACCCGTACCTTCCACCCAATGGAAATGCTGGATGGCTTGAGGTAGAGTCTGATGATGAGCATCAAATCCCTTTGGATGATCAACAAGCAGAAGGCTTCTCAGATGGAATCGACTCTGAGCCCGAAGTCAATAACCTACCTCAAGTAGGTCAAACCCCGATTAACAATCCCCGACCCGTATTCCAAGGACCCACACCTCTGTGGGCAACAAACTTGAATACATGGAGCCATGAATAGGGTCAACCCATTCCCTTCAATGGTGTTAACATTGTCCGCATTCGCCAACTAGAGTCTGATCATGAAAGGACTGTGGTCCAGAATGCAGCTCTACAGAGGGAATTCACTGAACGCGAGCTGAAGTCAAAGAACATCGAGCTCAGCAAGCAAGGGCTGATAGGCATTTGAGGGACCTAGAACACCTTCTGTCAGGATCAAGGACTCACTCTGGCAGTTCTCGTCGCCAATAGATCCTTATCAACTTCTCTTTTTTTATATAACCTAGTTATGTAAAACTTTGGTCTATTTTCCTATCTTGTAAATCATAGGCATGTTAGGTTTTTGATAGGTTGTAATTCTGTCAAAATTTTCCCATTTTGGTTGATGTAAGGCCTATTACTATAGCCCATTTTTTCCGAACTTTTTACATCAGTAATACCAGTAATATTGACAGATACCTAATCATATGGGAATTATCATCCAAATATAATCATCTATTAGTTTAGATCTTCATTCAATCATATTGTTAGGCTATGGGGAGTTAGTCCATGAGTTATTATCACCAATTCTTCCATAAAGATTCTTATCAATGCTTTCATCTTCATAAACTTATAGATCAAAGATGCTGCCTCGCAAAAATCCAAGGAAAAACCCAAATAACGAAACACCACCTCCTCTACCTCCACAACCACCTACTCCTCAGTTCGACACGATAACCCTAAATGCTGCCATAGCTGCGGCTGTGGCTTCTGCTAGGGCTCAATATCATTCATCTGGTTCCACTGGAGGAGGAACCCTGTTCAGTCGGATCAGGTTGAAGCTCCTGTGTGCTCGAGAGAGTGCTCCTATAAGGACTTAACGAACTGCAAGCTATTTTCCTTCAGTGGGATTGGCGGAGTCATTGCCCTCTAACAATGGTTCGAGAAAACCGAATCGGTTTTCGAAATCTGCTTTTGTTCCGAGGAGAGCAAGGTGAATTATGTTGCTTGCACCTTCGAAACTAAAGCCCTAACATGGTGGAATAGCCATGTAAAGTCACTATCTCTAGTAGTGGCAAATGATATGGGCTGCGGATCTTTAAAGGACCTATAATTTGAGGAATACTGCCTGAGGGGCGAGATCCAAAAGCTACAGGAAGAACTATGGGGCCTAACCATGAAGGGCTCCAACGTAGTCCCCTACACCGCCAGATTCTGCGAACTAATGGCCCTCTGTCCCAACATGATTCCTTCAGAGGGAATGAAGATTGAAAGATACATATGGGGACTGGTGCCCCATACCAGGGAAATGTTTTGGCATCACACCCCACTACATTTGATAGTGCCAAGCGATTGGTACAGCGGCTCATAGACCATGGGGTTCGTACCCCGGCCACAACAACTACCCTGGCCATCTCAGAACCTACAAGAACCGTTGATTCTAAGCGGAAGTTTTGGGGTGATAAGAAGAAGGCTAAGGCTGCCAAGAAGAGGCAAGCCGTGGCAGTACATGTTGAGATAACACCTACCGCTGCTGCTCCGATAAAGCAGTATGCTGGAAGTTTGCCTAAGTGCAACAAATGCAACTTCCATCACGACGGCGCCTGCCGGGTGATGCAGTGTCTAAACTGCAACGGGAAGGGGCATACAGCCCATTACTATAAAGCTCCGGCAAGACCAATCAACCAAGACCCCGATGGTGGAATGGGCCAAACATGCTACGGATGTGGCGAGGTAGGCCACTTCAAGAGAAACTGCCCAAAAGCAGGGCTTATCGGTGGAGCGGCAAGAGTTTTGGCCATAGGCCATGAGGAAGCGGTTGCCGACCCCACAGTGGTCACTGGTACGTTCCTCCTCGATAACTCTTATGCATGCATTCTATTTGATAGTGGAGTGGAGAGGAGTTTCGTGAACCAAAAATTTGCTCTCTTACTTAAGCAAAAATCACGAGCACTTAATGAATCGTTCACTGTGGAAATGGCTAATGGAAAGACAGAGAGCACTAGTAGTATATTCATAGGGTGTACCTTAATTTTAGATAACCATTCATTTTCTATCGATCATATGCCGATCTCAATTAAAAGTTTCGTTGTCATTATCGGCATGGATTGGCTGAGTCTTCATCATTCCGATATCATGTGTTACGAAAAGGCGGTTCGCCTTAATCTGTTGTCTAGCGAAACCTTAGTAGTTTATGGCGACAAACCCGACACGAACCTTCGTATCATCTCGAGTATCCAAGCTCAGAAATTCTTACGAAAGGAATGTACAACATTCCTTGCTCATGTGGTCGATGTGAGCCAAGAAACGAAAGACATCCAGAACATTCCAGTAGTACGCGACTATCCTGACATCTTTCCAAAAGAACTCCCAGGATTACCTCCGCAACGTCAAGTCGAGTTTCGAATTGACTTAGTTCCAGGGGCAACCCCATTAGCCAAGTCGCCCTATCATCTAGCACTTGCAGAGATGCAAGAACTGTCCGGTCAACTTAACGAACTGCTCAGCAAGGGATTTATAAGACCAAGCTTTTCACCCTGGGGATCTCCAGTCTTGTTCGTCAAGAAGAAAGACGGGTCGTTTCGCATGTGCATCGACTACAGGGAGCTCAACAAATTGACGGTCAAAAATCATTATCCATTACCTAGGATCGACGATTTGTTTGACCAACTGCAAGGGGCGAGCTTCTTTTCAAAAATTAACTTAAGATCCATATATCAACAATTACGAGTACTAGGGGAGGATGTTCTGAAGACCGCCTTTCGAACTCGTTATGGGCACTACGAATTCGTAGTGATGCCATTCGGATTAACAAACGTGCCCGCGGTATTCATGGACTTAATGAATCGGGTGTGTCATCCATACTTGGATTAGTTCTTCATCGTTTTCATTGGTGGCATACTTATCTACTCTCGTAGTAATAGGAGCATAGTCAACATCTACAACAAGTCCTCGAAACCGTACAGTTGGAGAAGCTCTAAGCGAAGTTCTCAAAATTTGAATTTTGGATTCGACGAGTCGAATTCTTAGGGCACGTGGTTAGCGAAGAGGGAATACACGTGGAACCTTCCTAAATCAAGGCCATTGAGAACTGGTCAGCACCGAAAACGCCTACGGAAATTCATCAATTTCTAGGCCTTGCTGGCTATTATCGCAGGTTCATTCAGAACTTCTTCCGCATAGAGAAACCTCTTACAACAGTGACCCAGAAGGGTGTGGCCTTTGACTGGGAAGAGAAGCAGGAAAGAGCATTCCAAATGCTCAAATGAGCCTTGTGCACCGCGCCAATACTATCCCTTCCCGAAGGAATAGAAGACTTCGTAGTCTATTGCGATGCATTGAATCAAGGGCTCAGATGTGTTTTGATGCAGCGGGGAAAGGTCATCGCCTATGCCTCGAGACAGCTAAAGACACATGAAGTCAACTACACAACCCACGATCATGAACTATGAGTAGTTGTGTTTGCTCTGAAAATCTACAGACATTACTTTTATGGAACGAAGAGCACTATCTTTACAGAACACAAGAGTTTACAACACATCTTCGACCAGAAAGAGCTCAACATGAGGCAACGACGGTGGGTTGAGCTACTTAGTGATTACGAATGCGAAATTCGTTATCATCCAGGTAAAGCCAACGTAGTAGCTGACGCCCTAAGTCAGAGGGACTATTCTGGTTGTAGGGTCAAATCATTGACCATGACTATCCATTCACACTTGTCCACCCAAATTAAGGCAGCTCAGCTTGACGCTTTGAAGCCTAAAAACATGGCGGTTGAATCCCTAAGAGGGATGGATAAGAACTTAGAGGTTAAGGGTGACGGAGCTTACTATTTCATGGACCGGATCTGGACCCCGAACCTAGGTTGTTTTAGAAACATAGTCATGAATGAGGCGCACAAAACTCGTTATTCCGTACACCCGGGATCAGATAACATGTATATGGACCTCAAAAAGTTATACTGGTGGCCTAACATGAAAGCAGAGATTGCTACCTTCGTGAGTAAATGCCTTACTTGCGCAAAGGTCAAGGTCGAATACGAGAAACCATCCGGTCTTTTACAACAACCGGAGATACCAGAATGGAAGTGGGAGCGGATAACTATGGATTTCATAACCAAGTTGCCCAAGACAACAGGTGGACTTGATTCCATATGGGTCATCGTCGATAGACTGACCAAGTCTGCACACTTCCTGCCGATCAAAGAAATAGAGAAGATGGAGAAGCTTACAAGGACTTACATTAGGGAGATTGTAAGACTGCACGGTGTTCCTTTATCCATTATCTCGGACAGAGATAGTAGATTCACTTTAAGGTTCTGGTAGTTGTTACAAAGTTCCCTAGGAACTAGGCTGGACATGAGTACGGCCTACCATCCACAAACTAACGGGCAAAGTGAGAGAACTATCCAGACCTTAGAAGATATGTTGCATGCCTGTGTGATCGACTTTGGAAAAGCTTGGGATACCCATTTACCCCTCTTCGAATTTTCCTACAACAGCAGCTATCACAAGAGCATAAAGGCAGCTCCATTCGAGGCCCTCTATGGCCGAAAGTGCAGATCCCCTCTGTGCTGGGATGAGGTGGGTGATACCCAGTTAGCTAAAGGTCGAGTTCCTGAAAGCACTCTTATAGGTCCGGAGATCATACGGGAAACGATGGAGAAGATCGTTCAGATCCGTGAACGATTGAACACCTCCAGAGACTGACAGAAAAGCTACGTTGATAAACGTAGAAAACCATTGGAATTCTAGGTGTGCGATCGTGTTCTATTGAAGGTCTCACCCTGGAAGGGCTTGATAAGCTTTGGAAAGCGTGGAAAGCTAAATCCAAGGTACATTGGGCCTTTCGAGGTTCTTTCCAGAATCGACCCAGTAGCTTACAAACTCAATCCACCGTACGAACTCAGTAACGTACATTCTACCTTCCACGTATCGAACTTGAAAAAGTGTCTGTCTAAAGAGACTCTTGTAATCCCACTCAACGAGATCGAGATGAACGAGAGCCTCAACTTCATGGAAGAACCAGTAGAAATTATGGACCGAGAGGTCAAGCAAACGAAACAAAGTCATATCCCAATAGTGAAGGTTCGTTCGAACGCCAAGCGAGGACCCAAAATCACTTATGAACGAGAGGATCAGATGAAACTGAAATACACTCTTCTTTTTACGTAATTACTTGTAATTACTTATTTGCTTAAATTCTAATTTCGGGATAAAATTCCTTCTAAGGAGGGGATGATGTGACAACCCGAAATTTCTAGCTTACATTCTTCTTTTATATCAAAGTTAGCTTCGTTTTGCTATTTTATAATGAAGTTTTGGGTCTAAAAGAGTGCTTAAAGCTTAGTATAATGGAGATACGTGTCGGAGGATGGGTTAGTTGGTTATAGCATTGGAAAAACGGGCCAAACACACCAAAACCGGTGTGTGCGGCCACACACTAGTGTGTGCGGCCAGCCAGCCGCATACAGGCCAACCACACACACCTCCAGCCGCACACACCCTCCTATATATACTATCCTTGTTCATTTTGATCATTTCTTACACTCTTGCAAAGCTAGGACTCGAAAATCCTCTCAAGTATCATCCGGAAAGGTAACATCTTTCACCAAGAACACCATGTTTTCTGGCAGCACACGCTTCTGGCAGCACACCTGGCTGCACACACGGCCGCACACACACACACATATAGTGTGTATTTTGGCCATACACCCTTTTGTATAGCCTTTTAACCCTTCGTACAATCATTTGTGGTTGTAACACTTCAAAATAAGTGTTTACTAGTTCCTAAGGTGGTCCCAATTTGTTAATTAGTTGTTCATAACACTAATTATATTCATATATGTGCCAATATATGCAAAATAGGATTCGCGTGTGTACTCAAGTCACCACATGATACTTAGCAACATATCCAACATTGTCATCAGAACCACTCACTACAGGTGAGTTCATACCCCTTAACCAATGATTTAAATGTTTTTAAATGCTTTATGCGGGGGATACAAGTTAAATACTTATAGTTATTACATCAGTCACATGTGATTAATAACTACAAAACCAGTGATTTCTTACCGTTCAAACTGTTTATCAAACCGTATTGTTTCAAACTGTTTTACAAACTCTTTTACCTATCAAATACTTTCATTTAAACTCTTTAATACTTATTATCAATTGCATGTCTATGTATGTATACTTATATAATAAATGTTTAAAAGGCTTAGGAAGGCCTGCCCGCCCTATTTCCTTTTCGCGCTTCAGATGTGGTCTGGTGGGATATCGGGTATCCGTCCGAAGGTCATTTAAATATTAATTATATATCATGTGTACATATGTAGTCAGAAAGGTCCTTCCAGTTCATTAAGTACCCTTGGGTAGCAAGGGTATACTTCCAGGTTCATACGTACCAGTTACATCATTAGTAAGTTACAATAGGGGTAGCACAGGAGAATACTAATACTATAACTAGAACAAAGAAACATACAATGAGTCAGTTCATTCATGAGTCAGTTTGAGTAGTACACATAGTACATTACTATACATGCTAGATAGAGAGAACGTACATTACAGTTAGCACACGTAGAACATTTTAGTACACACAGGCTAGACAGAGAAAGATTACACTTTTAGTTAGCACAATTATTACATATACGTTTATGCAGTTATGTGAACCATTGAGCGGGTCATGGCACTTCCTGCCACGACCGTTCTTGTATCACAAATCTCCTTAATTGGAGAGTATATGAGTTTTCGTATAGATCTATACTGGATTGACTATCCTACACCTTGCTGCTCGCTACAATGCGACTTGCAAGTCTATAGGTGCCAAATGTCATTTCTTACGGCATCTTACATCGTCATTTTACTATCGTCGGTAGCAGGATACAGGTCGATCACATGTTATTTGAAAACACCTTTTTGTATTAAGGTAGTTAGTACCACAGTAGTCACTTATTACAAATACTACAGTACGATAATATTTTCCCATTACATTCACTTCGTGAATATTCACACGATGCACGGTAATGTAGTGACTATATTTTTGGTTAATGATAGTCAGAATTTGGGAAACACACACACTCTAACAAGAGACATATACACGAACACAAGATGCCTTGGTAGAAGGTTACAGTTAGTAGAAAACATAGGGTTTTCTAGGAGAGTTCAAACATTGTACAAAACATTGTACAAAACATTTTACATAAACAACTTTCAAACGTTTTCATACAAACTCAGACATTAATATACTTATGATCTCACCAGCATTAAGCTGATACTCGCATTCAAAATAACTTTTATTCTCAGGTTACCACTAGACAGGTACAAGTGCCAGGCTTTTGAAAAGATGGAGTTCGTTCAAGACTCATCTTTTATTTTGATATGTATATTTTTGGTGCCTATAACTTTGGCAGAACACACATGTATGAAATTATAATTTTGATGCAATGGATGACGTTGTTGCTTGTTTACTACTATTCATTGTTGTGATATTGTACATGACGTCCTTCGGCCCAGAATGCTTCTACCATTCATGGTTTTGGTGTGTGACAACATACTCTGGAGGTAGCTATCTGGGTTGCCAATTCTGTGGAGGATACGATTAAGGGAAGAGCAGCCAGTAAGGTTGAGGTTGGCGAGAAGAGGAAATTTGAAGGGTCTGCTAAACCCAAAAAAAATAAGAGCAAGTTCGGTTCAAAGAAGTTCGTGGGAGGAGGTAATGAATTTAAATGGTGCGAGAAGTGTAAGAAGAAGCACTCGGGAAAAGGTAGCGAGGAAGTAACCTGCTACAAGTGTGGGAAAACGGGGCACTATACGAATGTGTACAATATCAACAAGAGGGTGTGCTATGAGTTGCGTGAAGAAGGGTATATTGGTAAGGATTGCCCAAAGATGAAAGATGTGGGAAGGCCCAACATTCCACCAAAGACGAAGGTGAGAGGCTTCCAGATGACGCTCGAGGCTGCAAAAGAGGCAGCAGATGTCGCTTCAGGTACCTTTCTTGTAAATGGTTTGCCTGCCAATATACTATTTGATTTCGGAGCCAACTATTCCTTTATGTCCTGTAAATTTGGTAGAAAACTAGCATTACCTTTAGAAAAACTTGATAATGCCCTGATTGTAGAAGTTTCTAGTGGCAAGTTCGTACCTGTTAGTAATCGTATTAAGAACGTAGTCATCAACCTAAACAAAAATGAATTCCACGAGGAGCTATTACACATAAAGTTAAAAGGTTTCGACATCGTTTTGGGTATGGATTGGCTTAGTTCCAACGATGATGAGATTCAATGCCGAAAGAAGATAGTAAGGGTAAACTCACCCGGAAAGGAATCATTTATGGTGTACGGGGACAAATGCAGAGTGAATTCTGGAATCATCTCCCTGATGAAAGCCAGGAAATGTTTGTCCAAAGGATGTGCATTGTACTTTGCATTCGTAATCGTTGATAAGAAGGAAAAGAAAGAGGCGCAGAATATACCGGTTGTGTGTGATTATCCAGAAGTCTTTCCCAAAGATCTTCCCGGATTACCACCCGATAGGCAAGTGGAGTTTCGGATATACTTGTTACCAGGTACAACAATGATAGCAAAGACACCTTATCGATTAGCACCAACGGAGACGAAGGAGCTTATGATGCAACTTCATGAGCTATTGGACAATGGTTTCATTTGACCTAGTTCATCACCCTGGGGAGCTCCGGTGTTATTCGTGAAGAAAAAGGATGGATGTATGAGAATGTGTATAGACTATCGAGAGCTAAATAAGGCAACGGTGAAGAACAAGTATCCATTACCAAGGATTTATGACCTATTTGATCAGCTGCAAGGTTCGACCTACTTCTCAAAGATCGATCTTAGGTCAGGACATCATCAGTTGAAGGTAAGAGAGTAGGATATTGAGAAGACTGCATTTAGAACGAGATATGGACACTACGAGTTCTTGGTTATGTCATATGGACTAACAAATGCTCCAGCAGCATTCATGGATTTGATGAATAGGGTTTGTAAACCATTCCTTGATAAATCTGTGACAGTGTTCATCAATGACCTTCTGATCTACTCGAAAAGCCAAGAAGATCATGGCAAGCACCTACGGGAAGTGTTGGAAGTGTTAAAGAAGGAGAAGCTTTACACCAAGTTTTCCAAATGCGACTTTTGGATATGAGAATTCTAGTTCATGGATCACGTGGTTAACCAAGAAGGGATAATAGTTGAACCCGCAAAGATCAAGGTTGTGATTAAGTGGGAACGTCTGAAACATCCCACGGAGATCCGAAGCTTTCTAGGATTAGCCGGATATTACCGAGGATTTATCCAATGCTTTTCTTCGATAGTTGTTCCATTCACAACATATACTCACAAAGGAGCTACATAAACGTGGAGTGAGCAACACGATGAGGCATTCGAGAAGGTAAAGAAGAAGTTATGTGAAGCACCAATACTTTCTCTACCCGATGGAGTTGAAGACTTCGCGGTATATAGTGATGCGTCTGGCGTCGGGTTGGGTTGTGTTCTGACTCAAAGAGAAAAGGTGATAGCATACACATCTCGACAATTGAAAGAGCACAAAAAGAACTACCCCACTCATGAGTTTCCTGCAAGTCACACACTGCTCTACATACCATGCTACATCTTGTAACAACCCGTTCTTTCGAGCCAATAAAAGTCAATGAAATTCACACTAACTCAATCAAAACTTACACTACTTTTAATAAAGGTTGCACTTCCTCACTCTAGAGCCTAATAATTAGTATGAATTATGAAAGTATAAAGTGTAAATGTTGTGTTCAGTCCAAAGAATCCTAATTAAAAACCAAGACCGAACACCCTAGTGTGGAGCATTTTGACCGAAAACCTACATAGTGAAAGGAAAAGACCGAATTCCTTCACTTCCTTTGACTTATAACCAAAATCACACCTTGTGCCCCACTTTAGGACCGAATTCACAAGTTTGAGGCCCATTAAGGACCGAACACTCCCCTTATATATATATATATATTTATATATATATATATATATATATATATATATATATATATATATCTATATATATATATATATCTATATATATATATATATATATATATATATCTATATATATATATATATATATATATATATATATCTATATATATATATATGTATATAATTGAATAACCCATTTCATTTCTCACATTTCTCACCGAATACTCACCCATTTTGCTCTCAAAAGTCATCCAAAGATTCTCTCAGTCTTCATAGATTTTGCCCAGAACCTTTGAATCTCTAACCAATTCCTCAAGAACATTCCAAAACCATCTTCAAATCTTCATATGTTCTTCATACCTTCATAATTTCCCCAAGAACACCAATAATATACACCACTAATACCATCACACCGAAAACCATATTTCCCCACCAGAAACACCTTTCAAAACTTCAAATAACTCCAATTAATTTCGTAAGTCTTCCTTACATAATTAATTTATTATTTATCACATTATTCAAATTAATATCTTATTAATTTAAATATGTTGTCGAATATAATTATTTTAGGATAACTTTATTCGCACGTACGCTTACCCGAGGATCATTTCTACAAGGTCGCTAATTCAAAAACAAGCGTACATTCGAGGTAAGTTCATACCCATACCTTTTAAGTGTTTCTAATGATTTTAGGGGGAGAATACGAGTAAAACAAAAGGACTTTGTGTATATACAAACCCTTTTTAAACAGTTTTAAGACCTTTGCAATCGATTCAAACCGAGGATTAGCTAGATTTCTTAAATATATTCTTAGATTTTAACCCTTTTGTAACATGTCGACAATAAGGGTATTATACTTTCATACAATTAAATTGAAAACGTTTTCAGTACACTACAGAACATCACAGGCAAACATTTTCAAGCATGGTTATATGAAACTCACAACATTATAACTAAAACATATGTTTACGGGATTAACACTACTTCAACGGTTTTATTGTATTTAATAAAACTAATATGATACATTACCTAACACTGCAGCTGGTGGTATCCACGCATACATACAAAGGTTTTCATACAAATACAGATACAGTACACTACTTTCTAATACATGGCACACAAATACAATATACAATTGTAAGGATCTTGTCACACCCCCGAACCAGACGGCGGAAGCGTCCATGGGCTCGTGTGACTAACAATTGAATAATCATCACAATGAATATACATGAATCATAACACGATCATTACCAACATTTCATAATACAACTAGCATTGTTCACATCAAGTACATTGTTAAAATACATAAGTTCAAATTTTTTAAAAGTGCGATAAGTGCTATTACATAAACGAAACCATACGCACTTCCAAATCTTCCAGCTTAATGATTACCTAGGAATACAACACTACTAGAAAAATAGCCTTTTACAACGTGCAATGTGTGTTGTAAAATGCTCAAACGACACACAAATGCTCGTCAAGGAAGGCCCTGTCATAACGAGATACGATGCGCTTTTGCGCGTCGTCTATAGATGACACACATTTACGATGCATCCTTATGACACGCAATGCATATCAAGGAAGGCCCTGTCATAAAGGAAGATGGCATGCATTTGCGCGTTGTAACATTACTATGCATACTTATGACACGCGATGCGTATCAAGGAAGGCCCTGCCATAAAGGAAGACGACACGCCGTTGCGTGTTGTAACGTGACGACACGCCTTTACAACTCGCAATGCGCATCATTAAATCTGCTATCATAAACAAAGATGACACACATTTGCATGTCATAAATTACAGTTGCACGACTGTACACCTTTACGTCGTGCATTTACGAAACACTTTTACAACATGAATACACATAATAAAAATATATATATATACCAAAACATTCATTATCATCTAAATGTCAAACAATTTACCTAACAACATTACATATATGTCAAATTACCTAAGTTGTACTATATGTCAAGTTACGTAAGTAACATTACTAAATGTTAACAAAAACGTGTACACATGGGTGTAAAAAGACTACCTAGCATTACACCACATGTCAAGAGACCATACCTAGAGCTTCACTGCTAACCATAACATTGTTTTGATACATTTTCAAAAGCCCATACATATCATCGATAAATGAATCCCATAACAAACTCTGAACATTCTTCACGTATCTTATCGATATCATCGGTTGTGTACTCAACTTTTCCATCCCTGATCTGTGAAAAAAAATTCATATTGTTTTTATTAATAAAAAAATAACATATTAACATATTCTATAACAGTAAGTTGCTATATTTAACAAATTAGCATAAAATGTAAACTATTCTTTCTTAATAGAGCATTCTACTTTCAAATTAATGAAAGCACATTGTTATTTTTGCATGTAACCTAATATTTCAACTATAATTGTGAGAGTTGGATGCCATAAAATGATCATTTTTCAATTTGTTTCCTATTAAATTATAGTAATGAAAGTAGAATGATATATCCTTACATTATCATTGACCAACACTTCAATTTGTTTTTCCACTATCTCCTTCATGAACCTTAGCATGTAGTAGCCACATTCGGTAGATCCGGGTTGAACTGGACACTGCACAATTACATATAAAATGATCATTGCAATTGATCCAAAATTATAGTTAAAACCGCAATTTCAATAAGGAATTATGTTTTGAGAGTAATATTAACCAAATTTAGTTTAACTCGATTGTTGGATCCACTTTGTGTAGTGTACAGAACCATTTCCCTATAAAAACATTAACAAATAGATGTTTATTGTATTCACATTAAATGCTTTGATAATTTATAATACTTACGAATCCACAATTTGCTTCAACTGCATATTGAAATTGCCAGAACTCAAGGAATCAAGATAATAGCAAGTATCCGATTTCATGTCTAGTACAACCAATACCCAATGTCTTCTACAAAAACTTCAAAAAAATTAAGTCAAATGACATAATTGCAGTCATTTTCAAAATAAAATGTCAAATTTAAACCCAGGATTGTAGGGCAGAAATAGGATGTCATTGCCCTTTTTACTAGACAACCGATCTGCTAAACCTCTGCTTGCATCATCAATATTCTTAGATTTCCCTTTACACGTACTTAGTGAGATTAATGTCGGGTTCAAAAAGCAAAGTCCATGATCTCTTTCTTGGGGGGGGGGGGGGGGGGATACTTCATTTTGTTAAACAACACCCTGTTATCATACAAACACTAAATTCATTAAACAAATTTTGTTATAAGACACAATGTTATTTATATTAAATTTCTTTCACTTACATCATATAAGACACAATGATAGCACCAGTCAGCTCATCCATTGTAAGAAGTGCTTCAAAATCATCCCAAGTTAAGTACGTGTAACTATCGTACCCAAAAAGATCGTTCTCACTCTGCACTTTTATATAATCAACCTTTGTAACTTGTCCATCAGCTATCATTGCATTCATTTTCAAAATACTACTCTTCTCAATCCTTATCCTTGTCTTCATCTATGCTCTGGTCCACCTTCTTTGCAAAGTTACATTTTGTTTCTCCTTCTTTTTAATCTTCTTTTCTATTCCATTCCCTTCTTCCATATCATCCACTTCTTCCACATCACATGGTTCTTTTTTGTTCATCAACCACTTTTCCTGTTCCCTTTTCTTTTTTATTACTTCTTATTTCTTCTTTTAAAGGTGTTGCACCTTCCTTCACTAGTGTTGCATGTTTTTTCAATGGTTTCCCCACCATTTTCCCTACAAAAATTATCAAAAATAATAAATTAAACAGGAATCATTTACTGAAGCTGAAAAAGAACTCACTCAAATATCAGAAAAAATAAGAAAACCATGGGCAAACTTGTGAAAACTTTGTATGTTTTAAATCTGTGAAAACTACCATGTCAGAGCATCGAATAACTAAGTGTCTTGGCCAACTTAGTATGTGTCCTAGTGCATCTTTGACCTTCATAATGAACTCTTCTTCAATGGAATGGGTATTAAAGCTTCTCCTTGTAAAATTGTTTCCATCATAACTTCAATGTTTTCATCTGCTACATAAACGTAAAAAATAATTAAGATCCAATCTTCTAAAAATGAAAATATATAAATAGTAATAATGAAAATATTTTTCAAAATAACTGATGCACTATACTAGATTATGGTTCCTTTAGCGACTACATTTGCAGGAAATTCAACTGCAAGAAGACATGAATTATCCTACCAAAATATAGTATTTTAGTTTGTAGAAAAAGAAAATACTTTAAATATATTCTTCATAATTGACTTCAAGGACTTACAAGTGATTCATTCCATGGTTCTTTTTCAACATCTTCAATGACGCCCCCTACTTGGCAGCTTGTCACTTCAGAAACATTAAGTACACCTCTTTTTAGTTTCTCCAAGTCATCTTCAAGTTTGTTGATCCGTTTATCCACCCTCTCATTCTCAGTCTCCAAGTAATACTTAACATTCTTGGGTAAATAAAAGTATTGTTCTGGCGTTATAAATTTACCCATCCCTCGTACAAGCCCACGTTGTTCCTGAGTACCCAAGGCCTCTGTAAGCACATCATGTGTTCCACATGTAACCTCTCCAAAGCCTCCTGATTTCTGCAGCTCATCCTGTAAAAAAATTTAGGACAAATATTAGAAAAAAATGGGACAAATTATCAAGTATAACAAAGTCAATGAAACTTACAATTTTATTAACAATCATCTTCACATCTGATTCATATCCTCTTGTCTTCAACTCTCTTCCTTTTTTTCACAACAACATCCTATCAATCTCCTTTTCCGTCTTGCCGGTTTCTTGCATCTAAATTATCAAGAACAAGAAAGTCCATTAACATAAATATATACAAATAAAATAACCAATACTTAGTGGGAATCATACAATGTCATTAATGAGCCCGACATATCTTTTTCTACTCAAACGATGATGGTATTTATGATGTGCATGAGTGTTTTTAGCTTTCATACTTTTCACCTGCATTAGAAACATTAAGAAAAGTTTAACAAACCTCCCACTTTTTTGTAACTTTATGGATACAAAAACTTTTCAGTCTTCTTTCTTTATAAACGGATAATATTTCGGAGGTATGAATAGATTTGCCTAGGATCTTTACTTCGGTTGTTAATGAACTTGGTATATAAATATTGGTTGAAGTTTCTCCACTTCTTTCCGATAGATTGGAGAATTTGCTTCTGGCTCTTTGGGTCAACTACAAGCTTTTCCTGAAACAAAAAAAAAAAAAAAAAAAAAGAGTTAGTCCATAACCAGGGAAAGAAATAGATCTGAACAGGGACAAAAACATGGACAAAAACACATCTGAACAAAAGGTAATAAAAGGAAGAAACAGAGTTTATTGTAAGTTACTACAAGTTTCACTTTATTAGCTTTTGCATTTGTTGTTGGACCTCTTTGCTTGGAGTCCTCATCGGGATCGGAAGCTGAATCCGATTTCATGTCACACAAACACAACCTATTTCAACAAGATTGAAATAAAAGTAAGTACATTGTTATTTGTTGTAGTTGGAAAAAAGTTAACCACATTCAAAATCTGAAATAAAAACATACCAAAAAACTTTATTATTCCGCAAAAAAATATTTAAACTAATATGCCCTCGCCATTCGGGCGCATACACAAAAAAATCATCATCAAGGTCTAATAAAGCGAAGTCTTGTGTTAAGTCAAAAGTAGCATCAAATTCCAACATATCATCAGTTTCACCATTTGATCCACACTTGTACATCCTATGTGGTGTGAAACCAACAACATGAAAATTCTCATCTTCTTGATCTTGAACATAAAAAACCTATTTAACTTGACTAGCTAATACGAATGGTTTAGACTTCTGCTCGAGCCTATCAAAGTTAACTATCGTGAATCCTAAATCATCCTTTTTTACTCCACGACTATCAACCCAATGACACATGAATACAGGAATAGTAAACATGCGGTAATCAAGATCCCATATCTCCTTTATACAACCGAAGTAAGTGGTAGCATCATACATCGGATTAGAATCTTTTGAACTAGCAATCTGCATAGTATGTGCAACTAAAGATACTGCACTACATTAAGTTGTTCTAGACTCATCTTGAGATGTTATATGAAAATGATACTCATTTATGGCAAAATCGCTATATTTACTAACAACAAAATTAGGCCATTTGGCTAACCAACGAACATCATCACAAATATCTTCCCCGTTAGCCAAACGTTTTCCAACCTATTAGAAAAGTATCTAATTAATGTAATTCAAACAAAATAATTAAAAATATTGTAATTCTAACAATTTTATTTAAAAATAAACATATTTCTTAAACGAACTAATAAATGTCTGACTACAACCATGTACTCCTACGAGTGTGATGGGGGTTGAGATCCTTCAATTCCAACATATGTTGCCTGAAGTATATTACAAGTTAGAAGAATGTTTTATATGATAGATAATGGTATAAGAGTATACAGTTTCATGTAATTCTTACACTATATATGGCTCCACAACAGTAGTGTTTCGTAATACATAAAGATGAGCTTGATCAAGTAACTGAGCATCTACAACATCGATTGTAGCATTTGATAAAGGCTTGCTGCTGTGGATTCTTTCATAAACGCGTTCATGAGGTTGCCAATTGATTTCATCTTTTCTAAGTAGTCTGAACAAACTTCTAAGGCCTCGTCCGCCACATAACAATCTGAAATGCAACCCTCGGGTCGATGATGATTTCTTAATACCCTTCAAGTGTTTTCATGTATCTCTCAAATCGATACATCCACCTAAAATAAACCGGGCCACACAACCTCACCCCTCTAACTAAATGCACCATCAAGTGAGTCATGACATCAACAAATGAAGGAGTAAATTACTTCTCTAACAACAATAATGTTAATACGATGTCACTTTGCAACTTGCATAGCTTACTAACATCAACAACTTTACTACACAACTCATTGAAAAGATGACACAAGCTTAGGATTGTTCTCCACACATTCACATCTAAAACCCCTTTGATTGCAAAAGGGAGAAGTTGTTGCATTAGTACATGACAATCATTAGACTTCAAACCATTCTTCTTTGAAACATCATCCGACACGAGAATCTTGAAATTAGAGCAATACCCATGAGGAACTTTTATGTTAGACAGGGTATCATAAAATAGATGTCTCTCTATGGAATTCAATGTTTACTTGGCAGGCGGAAGCCAATTCCCTTTTGGTTGAGGTCATAATTCAGTCTTAATGCCTAACGCTTCAAGATCTTATCGTGCTTTTAATCCATCCTTCGTCTTGTGAGGCAAATTCAAAGATGTCCCATAAAGACTCTTGGTCACATTTTTTTTCTATGTGCAAGAGATCTAACTGATCGCGAACACGAAACTTCTTCCAATATTCAAGTTCAAAAAAATCGACTTTTTATGCCAAAATTTAGATCTCTAGTCGATAATTTCTTTTTTCTTCTTTGGTGTTTCCTTCTTTGATGCTCCCTTCTTTGACTTTATATTCTTTTACTTTATCTTCTTACCCCATGTAGTCTTAAATCCCGCCAGATAGTCATTAATATCTTCACCTGATGATGGTTGTGGCATAAAATCGTGCTCCTATTGATTATTGAAATGTTTTTTTCTTATACGAAAAGGATGTTCAAGTGGTATGAATCTTCTATGCCCAAGGACGCATACCTTTTTAGACTTTGGCAACCATTGTGAACAAGTATTCTTTAAACATGTTGGACAAGCATACTAACCTTTGGTAACACACCCCAAAAGATTACCATATGTAGGAAAGTCACTTATTGTGACAACTCGAAATCTTTATCTTGTACAGTCAATCAACTCAATCAAAGTCGAACTCATTTCTGCTATTTTCTAGCAGTATTTAGAGTCTATTTGAGTGTTATAAGCCTAGTACAATGAAGGTATGAGTCTAGGGATGAGTGTATATGAGTTCAACACCTTTGAATTGAGCCAAACACCCCTTGTTAAGGAGTGTACGACTGCACAACTGGGTGTACCCACGTACACCCCCTTCTAGCCATACACTCATGTGTATATGTGATATATTCCTTCATTATTCATCATATCTCACACTTCTAAGGCTAGAAAACTGTGTTTTAAACAAAGGATTTCATATACTTCAAACTGTGTTTCAAACGAAGGATTTCAATTACTTCAAACTATGTTATCAAACAAACTACTTTTAAATCGTTTTATAAACTGAGATCAAGTCATTATTATTTATTGTTCAAAACTCTTTAAATGTATTACAAAACCTCTTTTAAACTTATATATTATCAAAATCATGTCTATATATGTATGGTTATATAAATAATGCTTAAAAGACTTAGGACAGCTAACTCGTTGTATTTCCTTTTCCTTGTTTGGATGTGGACTTAGGGTATCAGTTATTTGTCTGAAGGTCGTCTAAATATTAGATATATACTATTTATACATATGTAGATATAAAAGTACTATCAATCAGATCAGTACCTTTGGGTAGCAAATTTATACATTTAGTCATTTAATCAATTACAGAAATCACTAGTAAACTATAATAGGTATAGTTTAGGAGAATACTATCATATACAAATACTATAATAGAGAATACTATAACAAAGAATACTATAACAGAGAATACTATACAGAGCATACTATACAGAGTATATTATACAGAGAATACTATACGTAGAATACTATTACTATAACAAGTATACTATAACAAGGTTCATAAATAAAATAATGTGAGCTACTACTTCATGATACAAATACCGTTTTGTAATCAGAATCTCCTGGAGGGAGAGCATGAGTTTCCGTATAGATCTATACAGGATTGACTATCCTACACCTTTGTTGTTCGATACACTGAGATTTGCAACTCTATGGGTGCCAAATGTCATTTCTTCCGGCGTATTTCATCGTCGCGTTATAATCAGTTTAGTATGGTAACAATCTTATCACATCTTTCCTTAATTAAGCCATTGTTTTTAAGGTAGTTATTACTTCAATAGTTAATATAAATAATACTGCAGTATACATACATTTTCCTATTATATTCAAATTGTGATCTTCTCACATAAAGGGTAATATAAAGCGATAGTTTGGTAATGATAGTCATATTTGGGAAAAGCATTCACTTTTACAGAGAAACAAACATACAAAATAGTCGGGTCTTGGTAGAAGACTAGTTTTTATATTAGTAGAAAATATAGGATTTTCTAGGAGTTTTCAAACATATACAAACATTTTCATTGAACTTATACAAACATTGACACTATATACTTATGAACTCACCATCTTACATGCTGAACTACTCTTTCAAAATAACTTGTATTCTTAGGTTATCAGTAGACAGGTACTAATGGCAGGTTTTGAGAAGACAGATCACAGTCAAGACTCGTCTTTTATTTTGATTATTCATTTTTGGTGTCTTATTACTATTAAAGAACATACTTGTATGAAATTATACAATTAATGCAATGGATGATGTTGTTGCTTATTTACTACTTTGCATTTTTATGATACTATACATGATGTCCTCCGCCCCGAACATTTCTGCCGTTTAGGTTTTGGGGTCTAAAAGATTGGTATCAGAGCATTCTTTACTGTGAATCGAGTATATCAACCCATAAAAGTTATACAAACTATAAACACAACGGTATTAAAATACTCTGATCAAGAGTTTATACTTTTAAATACTAAAATATTTAACTAAGTATACATACATGCATTGATAATAAAATCAGTATCACTAGGATAGAACAAAAGTATTACCATTTTTGAACATCACAAGTAGACTTGGGGATGTATGGTCAGTTCTGGGAATAACATAGTCTGATCAACTATGTTGATACGAGAAGTGATTAGCATATGCCCAAGGATGGTTGTGATTTGGCAACAAGACTATAAACTTACCAACACTACTACATTGAGAACATTAGAACAAAAACATGAACTTAAAATAATTTAGGAGTATTTTTTGTTACTATAATTACTTATTTGAGAACTAAAAAGGTCTTTACTAGTAGCTCAATAGTTGCTAAGTGGATACACTAAGGTTATATGAAATTAAGGTGTCATAGAATTAGAATTTGTGGTCTTTGCTTTACTTCATGCTCCTTATTTGGCTGTGGATTTAGAGTTAGGGTTACTTATTTGAAGATCTATCCTGTTTTGATTTCATATAACTGTATGCACTATGAAAGTATTGAAGTAACTGTTAAGGATCACCTTATAATTATATTAAGTAGTACGTCTATATTTATTAGATTCTTATACTCCTTTTCTCGCGTAGGTATCATGGATGGATTCCATCCTCATGAGAACCCATACTTTCCAAATGAAGGCAATGTTGGATGGCTTGAAGAAGAGCCAGAAGATGATCATCTGTAACAACCCGAAATTTGTTCGTCGCCAAAACCCGTTCTACCCGAAAAGTCGCCGTTATCAGATTCGTTTCGTTTTCTCTTTGGAGTTAATTATATAAACTTATATGTTTATTTTATTTTAATGAGTGTCTAAATCACTCAGGAACTCTCGTAATTAGCCCGAATATAATTATCTCATAAGTTTTAAAAATGTTCCCGTCGGGTGACGGTAACTTAATCGGGTGCGACCAAAAGCCGCGTTTAACGTCGGTATCGGGTAGAGTTCCACAGCGTACAAGTTTTTAGACCTATATAAATGTGTTTAACCTATCATTTGAAGCTTTTTCCTTCTCTCTCTACTCTCTCTCTAACCTCTCTCCAAAATCCAAGTTTAAGGGTCCAGAACTCAAATTTAAGGCTTCAAATCCTTAAGGTACCTTCCTAGCCTTAATCTATAGCATATTTGGCTTCCAAATTCGACATTTAATCATGAAATAGGACAACACATATGATTTTACGGCCCAGGAGGCTGCCTAGGCTGTAAACACCATTTTGAAGGGTTTTAAGCCCTTAAACTCCTTCCTAAGCTCATTTGGACTTTAGATATGGCCAAGGGACTTCAAGATATGGACTTTAAACAATTAAAACATGAATTATAGAACCTTGGGCCGTAAACTCATATAATTAGGGTTTGTGATGTTTAAACAATTATAGAACATTTGGACTTTGTGATGTTTAAAGGAGTTTACGGCCAAGGATCATTCTTGGGCCGTAAACTCATATAATTAGGGTTTGTGATGTTTAAACAATTATAGAACATTTGGACTTTGTGATGTTTAAAGGAGTTTACGGCCAAGGATCATTCTTGGGCCGTAAATTCATATAATTAGGGTTTTCATGCCCTTAAACCCTTCCAAATCACTTATATGGCTTAGATATGAATTATAGAACCTTGGTTTTTGCATTTGGACACTTGAAACATGATTTATGGGGGAATTATGTTAGTTTACAGCCAAGGCATGTGCTTGGGCCGTAAACTACATGATTCATGGTGTTAGAATGCAAACCAAACACCCCTAAGGCCCTTAGATGAATTTTAGAAGTCCTCCCATGCAAGTTTTAGGCCTTGAAACACCTTGAAACACTCTATAGAAGAGTTTACGGTCATGAGAGGGGTCTCATGGGCTGTAAACTCCATAAACCATTCAAATGTCCCTTGCAAACTCATGTTAGGCCTAGGAATAATTCTATTAATCACATGTGATTTGTTTTGGAGCCATTTAACATCATTTTCTTGGAAAAATAGGGGTTTACGGCCATGGAGCCATGCTAGGCCGTAAACTCCCATAAGTGGGTCTATTTGATGTTTTAAAATCATTTCAAGTCCTTAAACCAAGTCTAGGAATTATTCCCTTAGTGTTGGAAGTGCAAATTGCACCATAAAACATCCATCATGAGTTTACGGCCGTAAACTCATGGGGAATGGGTGTTTTGGCTGTAAACTCCCTAAAGGGGGTGTTCCTTTGAAGTCCCAACTCATTTCCTAAGTCCCTCGCATCATTCATGTCCCTAAACGCCACCCGGGTCCCTCCAAACACTTGTATCGGAGTGTTATCGCGACTTGAAGCATTTGTCCCTATCCAACAATCAATCTAAGTCCTAATTAGATACAAATGTGTATCTTTACATCATAATTAGGAACCTCGTGTGTTTACAAGTCCCGGATCAACTCTTAGCATCCAAACCGTCTCATATCTCGTCCGGTGAGTTCATACCCCTACGGCTTTTTTCACTGTTTTCAATGTTTTCAGGGGGGGAATACAAGCAAACTATAACTGTTTTCAAATCAAAACATTGATATGTTTCAAACTATATCTGACAACCTTGTAAACTCTTTTACTCCTGATATATTATGATGAGCATAAGCAATGACTTATCAATTACAACTAAATGGATTTTAGTTAAGGAAACAATCAAACTAATCAAATTATTATAGGAATAATTTGGGGGTCTTTACTGTTCTTTCTATCATATGTTGATATCTATATAAGTTATTAGATAAACTATGTCTGATTAAGTTTATCTCCGTATCATTTGAATGTATTGTCAGATAATTTCATGTATGTATCTATATTTACTGTACTATGTTTCGTAATCTTCTGTATATCGATATCGTATGAGAAACCTGTGAATAGCTTAGTACTAGTTTGTGAGATAGTCACTACCCTTTATGGATGATCAGTAAATCCTCCCCGGAAGTGTAACCAGAGTCTCCTGGAGGGAGATCGCGGAATTTGTGAATAGATCTATTCGGGACTGACAATCCCACACCTTAACTGCTAGCTACAGTTAGGCAGGCACGCCTGGGGTGACAAATTTCTGGATATCGTTTCGACGTTTGACAAACGTCAAGGAGGTCACGTTGTCGTATTAGTATGGTTACCCGACTCACAACATGTATTAATATCAGCTTATTCACAGTTTGGGTTTAGAAACTATATCTCGTTCGGGATAGTGATCCCATGGTTTTGCATCTATATTTTATATCTCTTTCGGGATTGTGATCCCATGGTTTTGTTTCTAGATCTCTTTTGGGATAGTGATCCCATGGTATTATCAAACTATTTTATATCTATGTCCTATACGGGATAGTGATCCCATGGTTTATTTCTATATCTCTTTCGGGATAGTGATCCCATGGTATTAACCAAACTATTCTGTATCTAGTTCGGGATAGTGATCCCATGGTTTTATGCCTATAACTTGTACGGGATGTCTTCCCCCATGGTCTTTAACTATATCTTATACGGGATAGTAATCCCATGGTTTTCTAAATCTATATCTTATACGGGATAATGATCCCAAGGTTTTGTATCTATATCTTATAGGGGATAGTGATCCCATGGTTTTCCAAATCTGTATCTTATTCGGGATAGTGATCCCATGGTTTCAATCTATATTTACATATATACATCAACTTATCTCGTGTTTAGTCCGGGATAATAGTCTCATGATCTTAAACCTGTACTTTCAGATGTGTCAAACTATCTTATATGTCTTACGGGATAGTGATCCCAAGATTTTCATTATATAGTTTTGTGTGTTAAACTATACTTTGTGATATACAACCGATCTTACAATTAGGAAAATATGGGATTTTCCTGGGGTAAAATACAATACATAATCGAATTGGTAACAAATGATAACTTAACCAACTTCACATAAGAAAATATGGGATTTTCTTGGATAACAAAGCTTTTCGGAAACTAAAGGAAATCGATACATTTTCATAAAACAAAACCGCTTATGAACTCACCAGCTTTATGCTGATTTTCAAACCGCTTGTATTCTCAGGTCCAAGTTAGACAGGTACCCGGTGATCTCTTTTGATTAAGACGGAGTGCGTGGAAGACTCGCCTCAACTTTTGTTAATATGATGCATATGTATATTTTGTATAACTTTACTTTTGAAAGAAATGTAAACTTTCATATGTATATATATATGTAATGTAATGTTTGTTTACTGTGATTACTATGTACATTGGATTTCATACACAACTTGGAGTCAACCCCGGAGACGTTTCCGCCTTTGGTTTTCGGGGTGTGACAGATTGGTATCAGAGCCCTTGTTTATAGTGAACGGAGTATACCAAACCTTACATGGTATAAAACTATAAACACTAAAGGGCCTCAATGCTCTGAATTAAAAGTATCTTCAAAACTATAAGTCTTTTCAAAAGTATACAAGTATACCGAACCGTCGAAATCCGTAACTTCAAGTAGAACAAAACATAAGTAAATGGGTGTTGTACACTGCGGTTAAACCTGGGCAGTTATGTAGTCGTGTCTAGGATCAATATAGCCTGGCCAACTATATTCATTCGAGACACGGCCAACATGTGCTTGGGAGTGACTGTGGTACGCAGCATGCCTAAAACTTACCTAATATCTCAAACAACAAATCGTTGCTGCAGCGAACCATCAAATACTATGGGAGTATTTCTCGAGCCAATCCTTCGTAGAAAATCCTCGTATACACGATGTTACTTGATCATTCCGCTAGCGATAAAATGTTCTGTCTTGATAACTCCTTCCTGCTTTATCGCTTAGTATGATGCTATATCTGTCTTGATGAGATATCCCCTGTTCCATATCTCTTGATTCAATTCAGAGGACTTATAATCCTCTCTTTCCTGATCTTTTCAGATCAAGATGCCTCCGAGAAAGAGACCCAGCTCGAAGAACAATGACAATCCTCCTCCGCCACCACCCTCTCCTCAATTTGATCTCGCATCACTTCAGACAGTTCTGACTGCTGCAATGGTGGCAGCTATGTCACAAATGAATCCCAGTGGCTCCGGAGGTGGTCCCCAACCCCAAAATCCAGAAGACAGCCAGGAACACCGAAGAGGGGGTTCCTACAAAGACTTCATGAACGCGAAGCCCACAACCTTTGATGGCACTGGAGGTGTCATTTCCCTGACTCGATGGTTCAAGAAAATCGAGTCAATCTTCGAAATATGTGCCTGTTCGGAGTCTGACAAAGTCAAATTCGCCGCCTGCACTTTCCATCACAAAGCCCTGACTTGGTGGAACAGCCGAGTCAAATCCTTAACCTTACCTGTAGAAAATGCCATGGGTTGGGAAGCTATGAAGGAGCTTCTGCTTGCAGAATACTGCCCTCGGGGCGAAATTCAGAAATTAGAACACGAACTTTGGAACCTTAAGATGAAGGGTTCCAACATCGCTGCTTATACTTCAAGATTCGATGATCTGGCATTACTCTGTCCGGGAATGGTTACCCCGGAGAGTAAAAAGATCGAGAGATTCATCTGGGGATTGACCCAGCCAACTAAAGGGAATGTCTTGGCTACAAAGCCAGACACATACGACAGCGCTAAGTGTCTTGCGAAAATCTTGATCGATCACGATGACAACTCTGATGAGGAAACTACCACTCCTGAGTCAGACACAAGTGGAGGTGAAAGTAAAAAAGAAATCTCGAACCAAGCGAAAGGCCCCGAGTACGAAAGGATCTTCTAAGAAACAGCAAACGGTAGCAGTCCATGCTGCTACTGCCCCTATTGTTGTCTCAGCTGTTGGATCCATAGCCCAAACTCCTACCAGTGGATACACTGGTACCCTTCCGTTGTGTGGTAAGTGCAACTACCATCACCGCATCCCTGGTCCATGTCGCGAGAGGAGCTGCGACAACTGTGGCAAGAAGGGCCATCTATCTCGAACTTGTAGAAAACCAGCCAAATCAACGAATCAATCATCGGGGGCAGGAATCAGTCTGGCCTGCTACAATTGTGGTGAATCAGGGCACTTCAAAAGGAACTGTCCCAAAGCAGCTACCACCACTGATCCCTCTGTCGCCGCAGGTATACTTCTCTTTGATAACTCTTATACTTGCAACTCTTTTCGATTCCAGTATTTAGAGGGAAAACTATTATCTATCTATTTGAGCGTTTTTTAAGCTCAATCCTTCGTATGTGATCGAAATGTGTATCCTCGGGACGACTAACCAATGAGATTGAGAACACTAACTTCGTACCTATAGATTGAATCCTCGGTCTAGAGGACTATTCTGTTCCATTCGGTTAAATGGGAAACTTTTTGTCAAAATACTTTGATGCTACGTTTAACATGGAATGACTGAGTCTCATTCGTGTTGTTATCTTGGTTTCGAGAGGGTCACCTGTCTATATCTTTTTCTTCGACCTAACTCTCATGATCTTCGGCATCCAACCTTCGTACTGTGTCATGCTTTAAAACTCAAGAGTTTTCCTGGTACGAATTACCACACATCCCTCGTTTCTGTGGTCCTTAAGAAACGAAAAGTTAGTAGCCCTTTCTACTAAATGTTTGTCCCGAAGAGTTTCCGGGAATTTCATTCGAACGTCTAAAGTTTAATTCCACATCATACTTTTCGAGATCTTCGGCAAGATTGATTCTACAATCTTCAGGGTTTGGATGGTCGTAGAACTTGTTAACATCTATCCAGTACATCATGTCTCGAATCCTTAGAAGCCTCTACCCAACGAAACCCTAGTGATTCACTAGAACGCACAGTAGAGACCCGATTCCACTTCAGAAAGTGAAGATCCGAAGTAGCAAATCCATTCGAGTCTCATATCAAACTCATGATCTACATCTTATTCTTTGAATTTCGGGACGAAATTCCCTCTAACGGGGGGATAATGTAACAACCCGAAATTTATTCGTCGCCAAAACCCGTTCTACCCGAAAAGTCGCCGTTATCAGATTCGTTCCGTTTTCTCTTTCGAGTTAATTATATAAACTTATATGTTTATTTTATTTTAATAAGTGTCTAAATCACTCAGGAACTCTCGTAATTAGCCCGAATATAATTATCTCATAAGTTTTAAAAATGTTCCCGCCGGGTGACGGTAACTTAATCGGATGCGACCAAAAGCCGCGTTTAACGTCGGTATCGGGTAGAGTTCCACTGCGTACATGTTTTTAGACCTATATAAACGTGTTTAACCTATCATTTGAAGCTTTTTCCTTCTCTCTCTACTCTCTCTCTAACCTCTCTCCAAAATCCAAGTTTAAGGGTCCAAAACTCAAATTTAAGGCTTCAAATCCTTAAGGTACCTTCCTAGCCTTAATCTATAGAATATTTGGCTTCCAAATTCAACATTTAATCAAGAAATAGGACAACACATATGAGTTTACGGCCTAGGAGTCTGCCTAGGTCGTAAACACCATTTTGAAGGGTTTTAAGCCCTTAAACTCCTTCCTATGCTCATTTGGACTTTAGAAATGGCCAAGGGACTTCAAGATATGGACTTTAAACAATTAAATCATGAATTTTGTGATGTTTAAAGGAGTTTACGGCCAAGGATCATTCTTGGGCCGTAAACTCAGATAATTAGGGTTTTCATGCCCTTAAACCCTTCCAAATCACTTATATGGCTTAGATATGAATTATAGAACCTTGGTTTTTGAATTTGGACACTTGAAACATGATTTATGGGGGACTTATGTGAGTTTACGGCCAAGGCATGTGCTTGGGCCGTAAACTCCATGATTCATGGTGTTAGAATGCAAACCAAACACCCCTAAGGCCCTTAGATGAATTTTAGAAGTCCTCCCATGAAAGTTTTAGGCCTTGAAACACCTTGAAACACTCTATAGAAGAGTTTACGGCCATGAGAGGGGTCTCATGGCCGTAAACTCCATAAACCTTTCAAATGTCCCTTACAAACTCATGTTAGGCCTTGGAATAATTCTATTAATCACATGTGATTTGTTTTGGAACCATTTAACATCATTTTCTTGGAAAAATAGGGGTTTACGGCCATGGAGCCATGCTAGGCGGTAAACTCCCATAAGTGGGTCTATTTGATATTTTAAAATCATTTCAAGTCCTTAAACCAAGTCTAGGAATTATTCCCTTAGTGTTGGAAGTCCAAATTGCACCATAAAACACCCATCATGAGTTTACGGCCGTAAACTCATGGGGAATGGGTGTTTTGGCCGTAAACTCCCTAAAGGGGGTGTTCCTTTGAAGTCCCAACTCATTTCCTAAGTCCCTCGCATCATTCATGTCCCTAAACGCCACCCGGGTCCCTCCAAACACTTGTATCGGAGTGTTATCGCGACTTGAAGCATTTGTCCCTATCCAACAATCAATCTAAGTCTTAATTAGATACAAATGTGTATCTTTACATCATAATTAGGAACCTCGTGTGTTTACAAGTCCCGGATCAACTCTTAGCATCCAAACCGTCTCATATCTCGTCCGGTGAGTTCATACCCCTACGACTTTTTTCACTGTTTTCAATGTTTTCAGGGGGGGGGGGGGAATACAAGCAAACTATAACTGTTTTCAAATCATAACATTGATATGTTTCAAACTATATCTAACAACCTTGTAAACTCTTTTACTCCTTATGTATTATGTTGAGCATAAGGAATGACTTATCAATTACAACTAAATGGATTTTAGTTAAGGAAACAATCAAACTAATCAAATTATTATAGGAATAATTTGGGGGTCTTTACTGTTCTTTCTATCATATGTTGATATCTATATAAGTTATTAGATAAACTCTGTCTGATTAAGTTTATCTCCGTATCATTTGAATGTATTGTAAGATAATTTCATGTATGTATCTATATTTACTGTACTATGTTTCATAATCTTCTGTATATCGATATCGTATGAGAAACCTGTGAATAGCTTAGTACTAGTTTGTCAGATAGTCACTACCCTTTATGGATGATCAGTAAATCCTCCCCGGAAGTGTAACCAGAGTCTCCTGGAGGGAGAGCGCGGAATTTGTGAATAGATCTATTTGGGACTGACAATCCCACACCTTAACTTCTAGCTACAGTTAGGCGGGCACGCCTGGGGTGACAAATTTTTGGATATCGTTTCGACGTTTGACAAACGTCAAGGGGGTCACGTTGTCGTATTAGTATGGTTACCCGACTCACAACATGTATTAATATCAGCTTATTCACAGTTTGGGTTTAGAAACTATATCTCATTCGGGATAGTGATCCCATGGTTTTGCATCTATATTTTATATCTCTTTCGGGATTGTGATCCCACGGTTTTGTTTCTAGATCTCTTTCGGGATAGTGATCCCATGGTATTATCAAACTATTTTATATCTATGTCCTATACGGGATAGTGATCCCATGGTTTATTTCTATATCTCTTTCGGGATAGTGATCCCATGGTTTTATGCCTATAACTTGTACGGGATGTCTTCCCCCATGGTCTTTAACTATATCTTATACGAGATAGTGATCCCATGGTTTTCTAAATCTATATCTTATACGGGATAATGATCCCAAGGTTTTGTATCTATATCTTATACGGGATAGTGATCCCATGGTTTTCCAAATCTGTATCTTATTCGGGATAGTGATCCCATGGTTTTAATCTATATTTACATATATACATGAACTTATCTCGTGTTTAGTCCGGGATAATAGTCCCATGATCTTAAACCTGTACTTTCAGATGTGTCAAACTATCTTATATGTCTTACGGGATAGTGATCCCAAGATTTTCATTATATAGTTTTGTGTGTTAAACTATACTTTGTGATATACAACCGATCTTACAATTAGGAAAATATGGGATTTTCCTGGGGTAAAATACAATACATAATCGAATTGGTAACAAATGATAACTTAACCAACTTCACATAAGAAAATATGGGATTTTCTTGGATAACAAAGCTTTTCGGAAACTAAAGGAAATCGATACATTTTCATAAAACAAAACCGCTTATGAACTCACCAGCTTTATGCTGATTTTCAAACCTCTTGTATTCTCAGGTCCATGTTAGACAGGTACCTGGTGATCTCTTTTGATGAAGACGGAGTGCGTGGAAGACTCGCCTCAACTTTTGTTAATATGATGCATATGTATATTTTGTATAACTTTACTTTTGAAACAAATGTAAACTTTCATATATATGTAATGTAATGTTTGTTTACTGTGATTACTATGTACATTGGATTTGATACACAACTTGGAGTCAACCCCGGAGACATTTCCGCCTTTGGTTTTCGGGGTGTGACATCATCCAATCCCTTTGGATGATCACCACGCAGAAGGCTTTTCTGATGGTTTTGACTTTGAACCTGAAGTCAACAACCTACCTCAACATACTCCAATCCCAAACCTCAACCCCGACCAGCATTTCAAGGTCTCACACCCTTGTGGGCGACAAACTTGAATCGTTGGAGTGATGAATAGGGTCAACCTTTACCTTACAATGGGGACCAAATCTTTTACAATGTAAGCGAGGGAGGCTCAGTTGACCGAGTCCTACCAATCATGGTTCGCAGGATTTCTCGGAATGGTGAGCAAGGTCGGGCAGCTATCGACCGAGTCATGGAGATTGATGCCAATTCGGGCGTTAGCACAGTCTGTATTATCCATCTTGAAGAAGCTATGGAAAGGACTAGGATATTCAATGCGACTCTACAGCAGCAACTAGCTGCATCCTGAGTTGAAGTCTTAGAACTTCAAGTGCGTCAGAGAGCTCATGAGCGACATCGTCAGGACATAGTTCCTCAAATGGCAGATCAGAGGGTTCGCCTGAGGAGTACCCGTTGCCAGTAGAAGATGGCTGGCTCATATTTTCTTTTGGATTAAGGAATAACCTTTCGTATTGGTGCTCTATTAAGCACTTTCCTATTAAATATTCCTGTCTTGCAAGTACTTTTACTAGATCTCTAACTTGTCAAAATTTTCTCTATGTGGTTTGATGTAAGTCCTACTGTTAGGTAATTTTTCCCGATATTATTGGCGGATATTTAATCTCCTAGAAATATTCGTTCAAATACTTCCATTCTTATAATTCTAGAACTCTATAGAACTCACACTCTTATTTAGTTGTTGTACTATGTTGATTTAGTTCATGGGACTCATTCATTAACTTCACTATTGAATTTTTATCTTTTTGCTCATCTTTTTAACATGTAGTTGAAAGATGCCTCCTCGTAACTCAACAAGGCGTGATCCTCCGATAAGTTCAACTCCACCAACTCCTCCACAATTCGACACGGTACCTCTTAATGTTGTGGTAGTTGTGGCTGTTGCGACAGCCATGGCACAATACCAAAAAAACCAGGGTACTAGTGGAGGTGGAATAGTCGTTCATGCCACACCAAGTGACATCATCGTGCGCTCGCGAGAGTGCTCTTATAAAGACTTCACCAACTGTAAACCCCGAATCTTTAATGGAATCAGTGGAATCATTGTTCTGTCGCAATGGTTCGAGAAGACGCAATTGATCTTTGAGATCTATTCATGTATTGAAGGAAGCAAAGTCAAATTTCTGCATGCACCTTCATCAATAGAGCCCTGACGTGCTGGAATAGCCATGTCAAATCACTAACTTTAATAGTGGCTAATGTTAGGGCTAGGAAGCTCTTAAAGGGCTGATGATTGAAGAATAATGCCCGAGGGGCAAGGTTCAAAAACTGGAATAAGAACTCTGGGGACTGACCATGAAGGGCTCCAACATAGTGGCTTACAGTGGCAGATTCAACGATCTAGTGGTGCTATGCCCCAATATCGTTCTCACTAAGGGAAAGAAGATTGAGAGATACATTTAGGGGCTAGTGCCTACATTTTAGGGGAATGTCTTAGCTTCAAACCCCACTACTTTTGACTGTGCCAAGTGATTGGCACAACGACTCATTGATCATGGAGTCCCTACCCCAACAATGACAACAACCCTGACTTTCTTAGAACCCTCCAAAGCTGCTGACAACAAGCGTGAGTTCTGCGATAACAAGAAGGGAAAATCAGTGCAGAACTCTGCCAAGAAGTAGCAAGTTGTGGATATTCATGTCGCAATTACATCTGCTGCTACTACGTCGAGGAAGCAGTATACTGGGAGTTTGTCGGGAAATGCAGTGCATTAAGTGCAACAAGAAAGGGCACACTGCCCGATACTGCAAGGCTCCGGCGAGGCAAATTAACCTAGTCCCCGACATTGTTGTAGGCCAGGCTTGCTACGATTGTGGCGATGTTGGTCATTTCAAGAGAGACTGCCCGAAGGCACGAAATGCTGGCAGAGTGGGAAGAATTTTGGCGATAGGCCACGAGGAAGTCATAGTTGATGCTACGGTGGTTACTGGTACGTTTCTCCTCGATAATTCATATGCTTGAATACTATTCGATAGTAGAGCGGAGATGAGTTTCGTAAACCAGAAATTTGCTCCCTTAATTAAACAAAAACCATGTGCACTAGAGGAATCATTCACCATAGAAATGGCAAACGGGAAAACGGAAAGCACTAACTGCATATACATAGGTTGTACTTTAACTCTAGATGGTCATTCTTTCCAAATCAACCTCATGCCGGTCTCAATTAAAAGTTTTGACATCATAATTGGCATAGATTGGTTAAGTGTTCTTCGCGCCGACATCATGTTCTTTGAAAAAGCAGTTCGTCTTAACCTCCATAACAACGAAACTCTAGTTATCTACGGCGACAAATCAAGTACGAACCTTCGTATCATTTCATGTATTCAACCTCAAAAGTTCTTACGAAAGGTATATGATTCATTCCTTGCACACATCGTCGATACGAGTCAAGAAGTGAAGGACATTCAGAACATTCTAGAAGTACACAACTTTCCCGACATCTTTCCAGAAGAACTACCGGGATTACCACCACAAAGCCTAGTCGAGTTTAGAATCGACTTAGTGCGAGGGGCTACGCCACTAGCCAAATCTCCTTATCATCTGGCACCAGCAGAGATGCAAAAACTTTCCAGTCAGCTTAATGACCTTTTCAGGAAGGGATTCATTAGGCCAAGCTTCTCACCATGGGAAGCACCAGTCTTGTTCGTAAAGAAGAAAGACATATCGTTTCGTATGTGCATCGACTACAGAGAGCTGAACAAACTTATCGTCAAGAATATCTATCGTTTACCCCTCATTGACGACTTATTTGATAAATTTCATGGAGAGAACTACTTCTTGAAGATAGATCTAAGATCCGGATATCACCAGTTACGAGTGATAGAAGAGGATGTCCCCAAGACAGCCTTCCGAACTCGTTATGGACACTACGAGTTTGTAATGATGTCGTTCGGATTAATCTATGCACTAGTTGTATTCATGGATCTAATGAATAGGGTGTTTCATCCTTACTTGGATCATTTCGTGATTGTCTTCATTGATGACATACTTATCTACTCTCGAAGTAAGGAGGAGCATAGTCAACACGTAGGAAGAGTCTTAGAAACATTATGATCAGAGAAGCTCTATGAGAAGTTCTCTAAGTGCAACTTTTGGATACGAAGTGTCGAATTCTAGGCCCACGTTGTTAGTGAAAATGGATTCACGTAGACCCTTCCAAAATCAAGGCCATTGAGAACTGGTCAGCACTAAAGACACCTACAAAAATTTGTCAATTTCTAGGTCTTGCTGGCTACTATCGCTGGTACATACAGAATTTCTCTAGCATCGCGAAACCACTTACTTCATTCACCTAGAAAGGCGTGACCTTTGACTGGGAAGAGAAACAAGAGAAGGCGTTCCAAACACTGAAACAAGCCTTGTGCACCGCACCAATATTATCCCTCCCATAAGGGATAGAAGATTTCGTTGTGTATTGCGATGCATCCAACCAAGGGCTTGGTTGTGTTCTTATGTAAAGAGGAAAGGTCATTGCCTATGCCTCCCATCAGCTTAAGACACACAAAGTCAACTATCAAACACACAATCTTGAGTTAGGAGTAGTGGTATTTGCTCTGAAGATCTGGAGACACTACATGTATGGTCAACAAAGTACTATCTTCACAGACCACAAGAGCCTTCAACACATATTCGATCAGAAGGAGCTCAACATGAGACAACGACGGTGGGTCGAGCTACTCAATGAAAACGAATGCAAAATTCATTATCACTCTGGAAAAACCAATGTACTAGCTGACACCCGGAGTCGGAAAGAATATTATGTTCAAAGAGTCAAACCTTTGACTATGACTATCCAGTCACACTTGTCCGCACAAATTAAGGAGGCTCAACTAAAAGCCTTGAAACCTGAAATTGTGGAAAGTGAATCCCTGAGAGGGATGGATAAGAACTTAGAAGTTAAGGGTGGCGGAGCCTTATATCTCATGGATCGTATATCGACACCGAAACACGGCGGTTTCCAAGACTTGGTCTTGACTGAAGCACACAAAACTAGATATTCCGTTGTCACACCCCAAAACCTAAAATGGCGGAAACGTTCTGGGGTGGAAGACGTCATGTAAAGTATCACAACACAGTAAACGTAAATAAGCAAAAAACATCATCCATTGCATTAAATATATAATTTTAATACAATCGTGTTCTATACATTTTTAGACACCAAAAATATAAGGTAAATCAAAATAATATGTTGAGTCTTGAATGCGCTCCATCTTCTCAAAAGCTAGCATCGGTACCTGTCTACTGATGACCTAAGAATACAAGTTATTTTGAAAGAGTTTATCAGCATTAAGCTGGTGAATTCATAAGTATTTTAGTGTCGATGTTGTTATCAAAACGTTTGAACCTGTCGTAAGTATAAGTTGTAAATTGTATATAAATGTTTGTGAAAGTTTAAATCTCTCAGAAAAAAACCTATATTTTCTATTAAAGTAGCCCTCTACCAAGGCATAACTGTTTTGTATGCTCATTTGATGTAAAACTATGTAATTTCCCAAATGTAACTATCTTTTAACAAAATATTGTTTGTACATTAAAGTTTAAGTGAGGTTATCACTAAAAATGTAATGGGTAACTCATTGTAGTACTGTAGTTTTGTATTATAGGAACTACTGCCGTATTAACTACCTTAAACTTGATTTATATTAAGGTATCATGTGATAAATTGCACCATACTATCGACTGGTAACAACGACATAAAGAACGGTCGTAATAACGGAATGACGTTTGGCACCCGCAGACCTGCAGGTCCGGCTGTAGCTAGCAGCAAGGTGTAGGATAGTCAATCCAGTATAGATCTATACGCAAACTCACTGCTCTCCCTCCAAGAGAATTCTGGCTACAACTCGGGCCATGACAGTTAAGGCATGCTCCGATACAGTGGATCACAATTGTTGTCATATTCTTGTATATGTAATGAAATGTTTCTCGTTTCTAGTATAGTTGTATATGTTGTCGTAGTCTAGTTGCATATATACTGTTTCTAGTATAGTCGTATATGTTCTGCTTCTAGTATAGTTGTATAGGTCCTATTTCTAGTATAGTTGTATATGTTCTATGTTACCCCGATGGTAACTAGCTATTGATGTATTGATAAGTATGAATATGGAAGTACTTTTATGTCTATACATGTATATATGATATATAACTAATATTGAAACGACCCTCGGATGGTCACCCGAAATCCCACTAGACCACATCTGAGTGCGCGAAAAGGAAATAGGGCGGATGGCCTTCCTAAGCCCTTTAAGCATTACTTATATATCTATAGATATATGGGCATGCAATTTATAAGTAGTAAAATAAAGTTTAAATAAAAGCATTTGATAAGTAAAAGAGTTTGTAAAACATTTTGAAGTAAAACAGTTTGAACAGTGATAAAATCATTGGTTTCCTAGTTATTACTCACATGTGATTAATGCAATCACATGTGATCGAAGCAATAACTATAAGTATTTAACTTGTATTCCCCCCCCCCATAAAGTATTTAAACATTTAAAATCATTTCAAAGGTTGATTTAAGGGGGTATGAACTCACTTGGAAGTTTGAAGATGGTGAGATGGAAAACCAGGCAGAGTTTCGTCTCGGGAAACGGATTTTTCTCGGGATTCTCGGGAATCTCGGGAGTAAAATCGACCCTCGGGACTTGAGCAAAAAGACCAGAGCTTCGGGTTTGAATGGACATGGAAATCGAGGCAAGATCGTGAGAGAAAGAGAGAAAATGAGCAAAATTTTCGGAAGCCCTCGCATCCCTTTTATAGGGGTGCTGAACCGCCTCCGTATGCGGGGCGTACGGGCGTACGCCGCGCGTACGCGACGTCATCGCTTACATATTTCGGATGGGGCGGGTCGGATGGGACGGCGGGTCGGGTAGCTTCGCATAGGACGACGTGGATGATACGAGGCCCTTCATTCGAGTACGCGGCACGTACTACGGCCCTAGGCTGACTCCCCTTCGGATATTACCAAGAATAAATAATTATTTTTATATTTATTTTAATTAAACTTCTAAAATTCATATCTCCTTCATACGAACTCCATTTTAGACGTTCTTTATATCCTCGCGAAGGTGAGACTTTGATCTACAACTTTCGTTTAGATTCCGTTAGCAAATTCCGAAATTATTTTTATTATTTATGTATTAAAATGACGTGATTAAGGAATTTCTTTAAAAATTCATAACTTCTTTATCTGACGTCGGTTTTTGCCAGACTTTTTACCGCTGAAATACCATTGTCGAGACCTTCGATTCTCGTTTAGGTCATTCTGGCCAAAAGTCGCCCGATCTCCGATTCGAGTTTTTAACTGTCTACTGTCATATGTGTAACTTAGAAAAATCATAACTTCCTCATACGAATTCAGATTTGTACGTTCTTTTTATGTACGTTTACGGTTTGATGATATCTAAAAATTTCATTTAGATATCTAAGGCCAAAAACGATTGTATTGAAACATCGCGTTTTACGTCTACCAGTGTTGCCGGTTTTTACCGAGAATCTTCGGTTGGTCATAACTTCTTCGTTATAACTCGGATTTTAGTGTTCTTTATATGCTTGGAAACCTTGATACGATTCCTACTACTTTATTTAACCCAAACAAGATTTTAGGAAAGTTATATTTTGACCTAAATTTGATTGGTTTTACATTACATTGTTTCGAAATATCGGGTTGTCACATCATCCCCCCGTTAGAAGGAATTTCGTCCCGAAATTAGAATTTAAGCAAGGAAGTATGCACGAATGATCGATTCGTGAGGAGGAAACTCCCTAATCGATTGGTTCTAGTTTGTGTGAGGCACAGGACCGATTCTGATAAGAATCTCGGAGGTCCATGTCTAACTTTGATTTAGCTTTCCATGCTTTACGAAGTGTATTAAGCCATTCCCAGAGTGAGTTATCCTAAAGAACATGGTCACTCACTTGGAAACTCAAAGGTTCCTTTTCTTGCATAGTTCCCAGTCAGAAGCCACCCCTTGCTGGGTCAAAGTCGTACGAGTTTCTGTAGCTTGCGAGGAGTTCTGAATGAACTAAGGTAGTAGGTCGGTAAGACCTACAATCTGGCGAAAAAAAAAAAAAAAAAAAAACTGTCGGCGTCACTGGTGTCGATAAATGCTCAATGGTTTTGACTAATTGAATGAGTACTCATAATTTCTCACATTATTAACAGTGTGTCCTAGAAATTTGACTCTTCAATTTCAAAACTCATGCCTAGAGAACTTTGCTAAAAGTTCCTCTATAGGAATGTTAACATGGGCTTTCTTCTTACTACGAGGGTAGATAAATAAGTCATTACATGGAGAAATGATGACTGATCCCAGTAAGAAAGACGTAACTCTATTTATTTAGCTCATGAAAACTATGGGCATATTGGTCCTATCCGAAAGGTATCACTACGAACTCGAAGTGTCCGCATCGATTTCAGGAGATAGTCTTCCGGACATCCTCCCCTAACATTCGAACTGGTGATATTCGGATTCCAGATCCATTCCTGGAAGTAGTTTCTTTCCTTGCGTTTGCTCAACCATTTTGTCTATGCGAGGCAGAGATAACGATTTCTATGAAAATCTTGACGGAGTCCTCGATATCCGAGGCACATACGTTGCAATCCGTCGATCTCCGCGAGAATATGACCGGGGTCCCCTAGGGTGAGAAGCCTAGTCTACTAATTCTCTTTTTGTGTAGTTCGTCAAGTGGTTTTTACTATTCTGGTATCTCCGAGGGTGTTTAAACTATAGGGCGACCTATTTTCGGGAGTTGTACTGGGTTCTAAGTTTGTTCATATGACGATGTGATTACTCGTATACATAGGCAGTTCTCCATCCTGAAGTCCATTTTAGAATTCATACAGGGCTTCACGATCAAAATCTCGTGTATACGAGGCGTATATAATTAAGATTGAAAAGGCAGTCGAATAACTGATTCTTCCTTACCCTCACATCCCATCCGGGAAAAGAAGTTAAAGTGGAATCATCAATTCTAAACTTGTAGAACCTTGATTACATATCACTCTTATGCATACATTTCTTAGTGATAGATCAATCGTATAAATCCTTGGATTGAACTTGACGTACTGCACGAGTGGTACTTCGGGGATTTCTTTGGAAAGAAAATAACCAAGTGGTACTCCTGGCATGAGTACTATGGTGTTCTGATATGACGGCTTCGCTGGAAAAACGATCTAGAAGAAAGAGATGTATGTATGAAGCTGTTTTGGCGTCGATCACATTGAATCTGATTGTATGATAATGTCGGAATCATACAGAAACTTTAAAGACATTAGAATTAAACATAGACGATTACAGACAAAACACAACTACGCAACCATGAACAGAGTTACAGTACTTTAGACTTACCACAAGACTATTGTTGCGAATAAGATATACTACAAAATACAAGTATACGTAGCACGAGAATTCCTATACAGACAGGATCTCGCAAAAGGTAAGACTCTAGTTGCACTAGTTCTAGATAGTTTATAAGTCTGTTACAACGAAACGCCCAAATTACATTTAACGTGGTTCCAGAGTAGGCTCTCCTGCAGCTGTGATCCTGAGAATTTTCCCATCTGCGCCAGAGTTCTTTGTTATCAGGCAATCTTTCTTGAAGTGCCCTACCTCACCGCATTGGGGGCATGACTGGCTAGTACTAGCCTTGGAGACGGGATTTCGGTGTTTAGTTAATATTATGTGGACACGAGTGTCTTCCTCATTACTCCACTTTGAAAACTGATTCTTAAATCGTTTGGTGCTATAACAAATCTTGTGTGCAGGTTTAGTCCCGATGAAAGGGACTAGAGTGATGGGTCACGCCGGTGCTCCACAGTTACGAGCATGGTGCCCTATGTTTAGGCAATTGCAACACCGCATTTCATGGAAAGTCTCATGATGATGGAAACTACACTTATCACACTTTGGGAGTTTTCCCTCGTATGGCCTGCTCGGTACTAGGATGGCAGGGGTTTCCACTTGTTGCTGTTGTATAGCCAGCTTTTGGGATCTCTTGCGTTCCTTCCAGGCTTGAAGCCTTCATTTCTTGTTTTCTGTTTTTCGGCTTTGCGAGCCTGTGACTGTTACTGTTTGACGACTTCCTGGATGGATACCACGATTAGGAACTTCGTTCCCATCAGTAGCATTGATTGTGCTGTTAGTGCTACGGTGTGCAAGGACCGTGGTTACGGCAGCCACCACTGCAGCTGTAACTGTTGTTTGAATGGTAGTGGCGTCCATAGGAAAAGTGGGGGTTTTGCTGATCAACTGATTGCTTCTGGATGACGACCTGATTCTGTAACACGAAAAGTAAGGATTTTTTGAGCGATTCTGGTTGACCCTGATGTACTTAGATTGTTCATGTAAAGAGTACGATGATGTTCTCGAAAGTTTGATCTACATCCCTATGATGCAGTCCTAGTACAGAATGAAAGTATGTTCGCGAAGGTTTGACCTACATCCCTATGATGCAGTCCTAGTAATGAGTAGAGGTAAGTTCATAGAATGGCCTCAAGACGTTTGTTGTACAAGTTGAGGTATCGTGGGTTGGTGAATAACAAAATCCAACTACTGATAGAGACTTGGAAATGTCTCCGTATCTAACTTGCTATGGTCCAATGACTTAACTAAAGTAGGTTTCAGATAGACTCCAATGAGAGTACGATAAGAGTACTTGAATGAAGGAAATGATACAAAAGTTAGCCGGCTGTCAATATCTTGGATATTTACGACGTAAAGGTTCAGGAAAATGACCTTGTAAAGGTGTTACATCATATCCACAGGAGATAGTTCCTGACAGCATAAAGACCTAACTAAAGTACTTACGGTACAAGATAATTTCATAGAAAATGCCACATCAGGTATAGACAGAAAAATACGATTCCTCCTTATAAGGAAATGAAGTAAAGCGTCTACTACTGGCGACGGTCCTCCTTCTGGTGAACGCTTAGTTCAGCCAATTGACGTTCCACGTCACGTAGGTGTCTTTCGCACACCATCTGGCGTACTTGGAGCCCTATGACTTCGACTCATGATTCAGTCAGTGCTTGCAGTAGGGTTTCATGGTTTCTCTCTGATCTCTCGTGAGCATATTCTAGATGAATGGTGTGGAGGGTATGCATTCTAGCATAGGCGACTATTTCTGCAATCTGATGTAGGGTTGTCCTGCTTTGAATCTCATCTCGGGTCTCTCTACGGACCAAGATTGGTAAGACTATATCTGCTAAGCCCTCATTGCTCAAGTTGTAAAAGCTTCGGTCGCCATCAAATAGCATAGACTGATCTTGTCCTTGGCTCCCTATTTCCAAGCATTCCACTCACTTTGGGTCGGGTCATGAAAAACCGGACGAGGGTTAAGAGTTGGGACGGGAGTTGCTCGGGGTAGGTCCTCAACTTCTAGTTCGGAGTTAGCATCATACGAAAAGTCTTCATCATGGTGATCATTCGAGGAGATAGGGTGATCATTCTCTAGTTCTTCTCCAAACCAACCCGCTATGACTTCATTCGGAAGACACTAGTTGTCAAGGGGATGGAGTCCAGTTATGTTTTCTATGCGAGAATTTAGGGTAAGAGAATAATTATTAGACGAACTATCTAGATAATTATTTAGAAAATCTTCATCAGTTACATCGCTATTTGTGAAGTGCATACCAGCTATGTGTAATCAAAACAGGATAGATCTTCGAATCAGTGACCTTAATTCCAAATTCACACAGAATAAGGGTAAGGAAAACTTATCACAGATTCTAAGTCTATAACATCCTAATTACATATAGTCTTAGTGTATCCACTTAGCAACTATCAACTTAGAAATTAAGATCCCGTTTTAATTCTCAAGCATAAAGTACTTATAGTAACACCAAATACTCCTATAGTATTTTAAATTTTAACATTATATTCTATTGTTCTCATTGTGGTAGGGTTGGTAAGATTTTAGCATTGTTGCAACCACACAGTTAAACTTAGGCACATGCTAGTCAACCCTCGGATAATATAGGTGATCAGGCTATATCTTCCCAGTTTTGACTATATGTCTCTAAGCTCACTTGTGTTACCCAACAATCGTAATTCTTTTGTATTGTCCTAGTGACACTGATTTTAGTATGAATGCAGGCACGTATACTTACTTAAATATTTTATTATTTAAAGTATAAACTCTAAATCAGAGTATTTTTAATCCCATTGTATTTATAGTTAGTATATCTATTATGGGCTGATATCTAGTGGTGCTATGCCCCAATATCGTTCTCACTGAGGGAAAGAAGATTGAGAGATACATTTGGGGGCTAGTGCCTACATTTTAGGGGAATGTCTTAGCTTCAAACCCCACTACTTTCGACAGTGCCAAGTGATTGGCACAGCGACTCATTGATCATGGAGTCCCTACCCCAACAATGACAACAACCCTGACTTTCTTAGAACCCTCCAAAGTTGCTGACAACAAGCGTGAGTTCTGCGATAACAAGAAGGGAAAATCAGTGCAGAACTCTGCCAAGAAGTAGCAAGTTGTGGATATTCATGTCGCAATTACACCTGCTGCTACTACGTCGAGGAAGCAGTATACTGGGAGTTTGTCGGGAAATGCAGTGCATTAACTGCAACAAGAAAGGGCACACTGCCCGATACTACAAGGCTCCGGCGAGGCGAATTAACCAAGTCCCCGACATTGTTGTAGGTCAGGCTTGCTACGATTGTGGCGATGTTGGTCATTTCAAGAGAGACTGCCCGAAGGCACGAAATGCTGGCAGAGTGGGAAGAATTCTGGCGATAGGCCACGAGGAAGTCATAGTTGATCCTACGGTGGTTACTGGTACGTTTCTCCTTGATAATTCATATGCTTGAATACCATTCGATAGTAGAGCGGAGATGAGTTTCGTAAACCAGAAATTTGCTCCCTTAATTAAACAAAAACCATGTGCACTAGAGGAATCATTCACCATAGAAATGGCAAACGGGAAAACGGAAAGCACTAACTGCATATACATAGGTTGTACTTTAACTCTAGATGGTCATTCTTTCCAAATCAACCTCATGCCGGTCTGAATTAAAAGTTTCGACATCATAATCGGCATAGATTGGTTAAGTGTTCTTCGCGCCGACATCATGTTCTTTGGAAAAGCAGTTCGTCTTAACCTCCATAACAACGAAACTCTAGTTATCTACGGCGACAAATCAAGTACGAACCTTCGTATCATTTCATGTATTCAACCTCAAAAGTTCTTACGAAAGGTATATGATTCATTCCTTGCACACATCGTCGATACGAGTCAAGAAGTGAAGGACATTCAGAACATTCCAGAAGTACACAACTTTCCCGACATCTTTCTAGAAGAACTACCGGGATTACCACCACAAAGCCTAGTCGAGTTTAGAATCGACTTAGTGCGAGGGGCTACGCCACTAGCCAAATCTCCTTATCATCTGGCACCAGCAGAGATGCAAAAACTTTCCAGTCAGCTTAATGACCTTTTCAGGAAGGGATTCATTAGGCCAAGCTTGTCACCATGGGAAGCACCAGTCTTGTTCGTAAAGAAGAAAGACATATCGTTTCGTATGTGCATCGACTACAGAGAGCTGAACAAACTTATCGTCAAGAATATCTATCGTTTACCCCTCATTGACGACTTATTTGATAAATTTCATGGAGCGAACTACTTCTCGAAGATAGATCTAAGATCCGGATATCACCAGTTACGAGTGATAGAAGAGGATGTCCCCAAGACAGCCTTCCGAACTCGTTATGGACACTACGAGTTTGTAATGATTTTGTTCGGATTAATCAATGCACCAGTTGTATTCATGGATCTAATGAATAGGGTGTTTCATCCTTACTTGGATCAGTTCGTGATTGTCTTCATTGATGACATACTTATCTACTCTCGAAGTAAGGAAGAGCATAGTCAACATGTAGGAATAGTCTTAGAAACATTATGATCAGAGAAGCTCTATGAGAAGTTCTCTAAGTGCAACTTTTGGATCCGAATTGTCAAATTCTAGGCCCACGTTGTTAGTGAAAATGGATTCACGTAGACCCTTCCAAAACAAGGCCATTGAGAACTGGTCAGCACTAAAGACACCTACAAAAATTTGTCAATTTCTAGGTCTTGCTGGCTACTATCGCAGGTACATACAGAATTTCTCTAGCATCGCGAAACCACTTACTTCATTCACCTAGAAAGGCGTGACCTTTGACTGGGAAGAGAAACAAGAGAAGGCGTTCCAAACACTGAAACAAGCCTTGTGCACCGCACCAATATTATCCCTCCCATAAGGGATAGAAGATTTCGTTGTGTATTGCGATGCATCTAACCAAGGGCTTGGTTGTGTTCTTATGTAAAGAGGAAAGGTCATTGCCTATGCCTCCCATCAGCTTAAGACACACAAAGTCAACTATCAAACACACAATCTTGAGTTAGGAGTAGTGGTATTTTCTCTGAAGATCTGGAGACACTACATGTATGGTCAACAAAGTACTATCTTCACAGACCACAAGAGCCTTCAATACATATTCGATCAGAAGGAGCTCAACATGAGACAACGACGGTGGGTCGAGCTACTCAATGAAAACGAATGCAAAATTCATTATCACTCTGGAAAAACCAATGTACTAGCTGACACCCGGAGTCGGAAAGAATAATATGTTCAAAGAGTCAAACCTTTGACTATGACTATCCATTCACACTTGTCCGCACAAATTAAGGAGGCTCAACTAAAAGCCTTGAAACCTGAAATTGTGGAAAGTGAATCCCTGAGAGGGATGGATAAGAACTTAGAAGTTAAGGGTGGCGGAGCCTTATATCTCATGGATCGTATATCGACACCGAAACACGGCGGTTTCCAAGACTTGGTCTTGACTGAAGCACACAAAACTAGATATTCCGTTGTCACACCCCAAAACCTAAAATGGCGGAAACGTTCTGGGGAGGAAGACGTCATGTAAAGTATCACAACACAGTAAACGTAAATAAGCAAACAACATCATCCATTGCATTAAATATATAATTTTAATACAATCGTGTTCTGTACAGTTTTAGACACCAAAAATATAAGGTAAATCAAAATAATATGTTGAGTCTTGAATGCGCTCCATCTTCTCAAAAGCTAGCATCGGTACCTGTCTACTGATGACCTTAGAATACAAGTTATTTTGAAAGAGTTTATCAGCATTAAGCTGGTGAATTCATAAGTATTTTAGTGTCGATGTTGTTATCAAAACGTTTGAACCTGTCGTAGGTATAAGTTGTAAATTGTATGTAAATGTTTGTGAAAGTTTGAATCTCTTAGAAAAAAACCTATATTTTCTATTAAAGTAGCCCTTTACCAAGGCTTAACTGTTTTGTATGCTCGTTTGATGTAAAAGTGTGTAATTTCCTAAATGTAACTATCTTTTAACAAAATATAGTTTGTACATTAAAGTTTAAGTGAGGTTATCAGTAAAAATGTAATGGGTAACTCATTGTAGTACTGTAGTTTTGTATTATAGGAACTACTGTTGTACTAACTACCTTAAAATGGATTTATATTAAGGTATCATGTGATAAATTGCACCATACTATCGACTGGTAACAACGACATAAAGAACGGTCGTAATAACGGAATGACGTTTGGCACCCGCAGACCTGCAGGTCTGGCTGTAGCTAGCAGCAAGGTGTAGGATAGTCAATCCAGTATAGATCTATACGCAAACTCAACGCTCTCCCTCCAAGAGAATTTTGGCTACAACTCGGGCCATGACATTTAAGGCATGCTCCGATAAAGTGGATCACAATTGTTGTCGTATTCTTGTATATGTAATGAAATGTTTCTCGTTTCTAGTATAGTTGTATATGTTGTCGTAGTATAGTTGCATATATTCTGTTTCTAGTATAGTCGTATATGTTCTGCTTCTAGTAAAGTTGTATATGTCCTGTTGCTAGTATAGTTGTATATGTTCTGTGTTACCCTGATGGTAACTAGCTATTGATGTATTGATAAGTATGAATATGGAAGTACTTTTATGTCTATACATGTATATATGATATATAACTAATATTGAAACGACCCTCGGATGGTCACCCGAAATCCCACCAGACCACAACTCAGTGTGTGAAAAGGAAATAGGGCGGATGGCCTTCCTAAGCCCTTTAAACATTAGTTATATATCTATACATATATGGGCATGCAATTTATAAGTAGTAAAACAAAGTTTAAATAAAAGCATTTAATAAGTAAAAGAGTTTGTAAAACATTTTGAAGTAAAATAGTTTGAATAGTGATAAAATCATTGGTTTCCTAGTTATTAATCACATGTGATTAATGCAATCACATGTGATCGAAGCAATAACTATAAGTATTTAACTTGTATTCCCCCCCCCCCATAAAGTATTTAAACATTTAAAATCATTTCAAAGGTTGATTTAAGGGGGTATGAACTCACTTGGAAGTTTGTAGATAGTGAGATGGAAAACCGGGCAGAGTTTCGTCTCGGGAAACAGATTTTTCTCGGGATTCTCGGGAGTAAAATCGACCCTCTGGACTTGAGCAAAAAGACCAGAGCTTCGGGTTTGAACGGGCACGGAAATCGAGGCAAGATCATGAGAGAAAGAGAGAAAATGAGCAAAATTTTCGGAAGCCCTCGCATCCCTTTTATAGGGGTGCTGAACCGCCTCCGTACGTGGGGCGTACGGGCGTACGTCGTGCGTACGCGACATCATCGCTTACGTATTTCGGATGGGGTGGGTCGGATGGGACGGTGGGTCGGGTAGCTTCGCATAGGACGACGTGGACGATCCGAGGCCCTTCATTCGAGTACGCGGGGCGTAAGAGACTACGCGGCGCGTACTACGGCCCTAGGCTGACTCCCCTTTGGATATTACCAAGAATAAATAATTATTTTTATATTTATTTTAATTAAACTTCTAAAATTCATATCTCCTTCATACGAAATCCGTTTTCGACGTTCTTTATATCCTCGCAAAGGTGAGACCACGATCTACAACTTTCGTTTAGATTCCGTTAGCAAATTCCGAAATTATTTTTATTATTTATTTATTAAAATGACGTGATTAAGGAATTTCTTTAAAAATTCATAACTTCTTTGTCTGACGTCGGTTTTTGCCAGACTTTTTACCGCTGAAATACCATTGTCGAGACCTTTGATTGTCGTTTAGGTCATTCCGGCCAAAAGTCGCCCGATCTCCGATTCGAGTTTTTAGCTGTCTACTGTCATATTTGTAACTTAGAAAAATCACAACTTCCTCATACGAAGTCAGATTTGGACGTTCTTTTTATGTACGTTTACGGTTTGATGATATCTAAAAATTTCATTTAGATATCTAAGGCCAAAAACTATTGTATTGAAACTTCGCGTTTTACGTCTATCAGTGTTGCCAGTTTTTGCCGAAAATCTTCGATTGGTCATAACTTCTTCGTTATAACTCGGATTTTAGTTTTCTTTATATGCTTGGAAACCTTGATATGATTCCTACTACTTTATTTAACCCAAATAAGATTTTAGGAAAATTATATTTTGACCTAAATTTGATTGGTTTTACATTACATTGTCTCGAAATTTCGGGTTGTCACATCCGTCCACCTAGGTTCAGATAAGATGTATCTGGATCTTAACAAAACTATATTGGTGGCCTAACATGAAACCAGATATTGCTACCTTCGTTAGTAAATGCCTAACTTGCGCAAAGGTTAAGGTCGAGTACCAGAAACCCTCAGGATTACTTCAATAACTGGAGATACCAGAGTGGAAATAGGAACGGATTACTATAGACTTCATAACCAAGTTGCCCAAGAAAACGTGTGGAATTGATACCATTTGGGTCATTATCGATAGATTGACCAAATATGCACATTTCCTACCAATCAAAGAGACTGACAAGTTTGAGAAACTCACAAGAACATACATAATGGAGATCGTACGACTGCATAGCAGATTCACTTCGAGGATCTGGCAGTCGCTATAAAGTTCCCTAGGAACTAGGTTGGACATAAGTACAGCCTACCATCCGCAAACCGACGAGAAAAGTGAGAGAACGATACAAACCATAGAACATATGTTACGATCCTGTGTGATCAACTTTGGGAAGGAATGGGATACTCATTTAACCCTTGTCGAATTTTCCAACAACAACATTTATCACACGAGCATAAAGGTTGCTCCATTTGAAGCCCTCTATGGTCAGAAGTCTAGATCCCCTCTGTGCTGGGCTGAGGTGGGTGACACATAGTTACCTAAAGGACGAGTTCTTGACAGCACTCTCACAGGTCCAAAGATAATTCGGGAAACGAAGGAGAATATCGTTCAGATTCATGAACGATTGAAAGCCTCTAGAGACCGACAGGAAAGCTACACAGACAAACAAAGGAAACCTTTGGAATGCTAGGTGGGAGACCGCGTTCTTTTGAAAGTCTCACCCTGGAAGGGCTTGATATGCTTCGGAAAGCGTGGGAAGCACAATCCAAGATACATAGGGCCTTTCGAGATTCTCGCTAGAATCGGCCATGTAGCTTACAAACTCAATCTACCTCACAAACTTAGTAACGTACTTTCCACGACTCGAACTTGAAAAAGTGTCTGTCCGACGAGATTGTTGTTATCCTGCTCGATGAGATCGAAATCAACGAGAGCCTTAACTTTGTGGAAGAACCTATCGAGATCATGGAGCGAGAGGTCAGGCAAACAAAGCAAAGATGTATCCCGATGGTGAAGGTTTGTTGTATCCCGATAGAGATCTTTTTACTTAGTTATCTATAACTAATTAGTTGCTTAAACTCTAATTTCGGGATGAAATTTTCTCTGACAGAGGAATGATGTGACAACTCGAAATTTTTATCTTGTACAGTTAATCAATTCAATCAAAGTCAGACTCATTTGCTCTCTTCTAGCACTGTTTAGAGTCTATTTGAGTGTTCTAAGCCTAGTAAAATCAAGGTATGAGTCTAGGGATGAATGTATATGAGTTCAACACCTTTCAATTGAGCCAAACACCCCTTGTTAAAGAGTATATGGCCGCACACTCATGTGTATATATGATATATTCCTTCATTATTCATCATATCTCACACTTCCAAGGCTAGAAAACTGATTCTCTCTCAAATATCATAGTGTTCCTCACTAGGATCTTCAAATAAGTAAGTGCTTCTTCCATTAATAGTTTACACAATGCTATTACTAGTAAAGATCCATGTTTTCATCCATGAAACATACCTGTTTTTACGTTAGATTTTCAAGAACACCAAGAGCACACTAAGTTTTTGGCCATAAATCAACCTTTCAGGCTTCTAACACGTAATTACCCTTTGAATAACTTGCTATATACTAGAAACACTTGATGATCATCATAAAAATCACCAAATTTGCAAGATCTTCAAGAGTGTATAGCCACACACACCTTGTCTAGCCGTACACACCCTTTTTGAGGCCTAAAATGATATCCAACTCCCATTAAGGCTAAGCAATGGTTAGAACATCCTTCCTAGTTGTGAAATAGAACTTCAAAACACACTTTGGCACATTTCATAGTGACTGCATGGCCGTACACCCACTTGGTCCGTACACCTTGGCCGCACACCCACAAAACTTATCCATTTTGGCCTTACACCCCATTGTGTGGTCATATACCCCTTATATGCAATCATATATGATTGTCACACTTCAATATGATTGTTTCCTAGTCCCTAAGGTGCTTCCCTATCATAAATTAGTTGTTATCTACACTAATTATATACATATATGTGTCATTATATGCTTAATAGGATCCATTTGTGCTCGAGTCTCCACTTGACACTCATCTTCCTATATCGACCTTACATTCGAGTTACTCACCACGGGTGAGTTCATACCCCTTAACTTATATCAATAAAATGTCATTTATAACTGTGTTTCAAAGAAAGGATTTCATTAACTTCAAACTATGTTATCAAACAAACTACTTTTAAATCGGTATATAAACTGACATCAAGTCATTATTATTTATTGTTCAAAACTCTTTAAATGTATTACAAAACCTCTTTTAAACTTATATACTGTCAGAAGCATGTCTATATATTTATGGTTATATAAATAATGTTTAAAGTACCTAGGACTGCTAACTCGTTGTATTTCCTTTTCCTTGTTTAGATGTGGACTTAGGGTATCGGTTATTTGTCTAAAGGTCATCTAAATATTAGATATATATATATATATTATGTATACATATGTAGATATAAAAGTACTATCAATCAGATCAGTACCTTTGGGTAGAAAAGGTATGAATTCAGTCATTTATTCAATTACAGAAATCACTAGTAAACTATAATATGTATGGTTTAGTAGAATACTATTGTATACAAATACTATAATAGAGAATACTATAACTGAGAATACTATAACATAGAATACTATAATAGAGAATACTATAAAGAGCATACTATAGAGAGCATACTATATAGAGAATACGATACATAGAATACTATTACTATAACAAGTGTACTATACCAAGGTTCAGAAATAACATAATGTGAGATACTACTTCATGACACAACGACCATTTCGTTGTGTCACATTTTGTAATTTGAGATCTATACTAGATTGACTATCCTACACCTTTGTTGTTCGCTACAGTGGAATTTGCAAGTCTACGGGTGCCAAATGTCATTTCTTCCAACGTCTTTCATCATCGTGATATAGTCAGTTTAGTATGGTAACAATCTTATTACATTTTGCCTTACTTAAACCATTGGTTTTAAGTTAGTTATTACTTCAGTAGTCAATACAAATAATACTGCAATACACATACATTTTCCCATTATATTCAAATTGTGATCTTCTCACTTAAAGGGTCATATAAAACTATATTTTGTTAATGATAGTCATATTTGGGAAAATCATTCACTTTTACAGAGAAACAGACATAAAAAACAGTCGGGTCTTCGTAGAAGACTACTTTTTATACAAATAGAAAATATAGGATTTTCTAGGAGTTTTCAAACATATACAAACATTTACATTATACATTTACAAACATTTTCATCGAACTTACACAAACATTAACACTAAATACTTATGAACTCTCCAGCTTAAATGCTCATCTACGCTTTCAAAATAACTTGTATTCTCAGGTCATCAGTAGACAGGTACCGATGGCAGGTTTTGAGAAGACGGGGCACAGTCAAGACTCGTCTTTTATTTTGATTATCAATTTTTGGTCTCTTATTATTATTAAAGAACAAACTTGTATGAAATTATACTATTAATGCAATGGATGATGTTGTTGCTTATTTACTATTTTGCATTGTTATGATACTATACATGACGTCCTCCGCCGCATACCGTTTTCGTCGTTCAGGTTTTGGGGTGTGAAACTTAAAGTTCAAAGTAATATTGCTCTTAGATTGAAGTATTATTTCTTTTAAGAATCAAAAGTGTCAACGATAGTTTCCTACAAAAGCTTTAGATCTTTTATCAATGATGCCAAGTACACATCAATATTGTTACCAGGTTGGTTTAGCCCAGATATCAACAGAGTCAACATCATGAATTTTCTTAACATACACAAATAAGGGGGTAGATTATATTTTATTATGATAATCGGCCAACAACTATGCTTGGAATTTAATGACTTGTGAGGATTGATACCATCAACAGACAAGGCTAATATAAGATTTCGTTTTACTTGTCTGAATTTTTCCCACATGTTATCAACAAGCTTCCAAGAAGGGGTATCGCGAGGATGTGTAAGCTTCCCATTATTGACCCGACCTTGTTCTTGCTAAGTTAAGTCATGTGCACTTTATGGTATTGTAGACCTACTTCTTTTAGCAACTTCTTGGACTCATATATCGAGCTAGGGATGGTATTGTTTGATGGTAAGATATCTTTTAGGACAGACAACAAAGCATCAATACTAGCATCAGACCATCGAAACTGACCCTTTAAATGTTGGAATTTCAATAACCCACTAAGTTCATTATACTTAAACCCTACATAAAGTGGCTTATCACATTCTTCAAGAAGTGATTTCAATGAAACAGGTTCTTCGTCTACATATTTTAAGGCATCATGTAGCATATCCTTTGTATAAATAGCATCATGAGGAATGGAATTGTTATGGCATCTAGAATCACTCTTGGGTTGTTTTTCTCCATGGAGAGACTAAATCTTATAATTCTCATTGAAGCCATGGGCAAATAAATGATAACGGACATTGTTAATTGAGTGGTGACACAAATTGATGCAATTTACACAAGGGCATGGAATTACATCTACCTTTGGATTATTACTTTGTGCAAACTCTAGAAAATCATTCATACCTTCATCATATACATTTGATAATCAACTATAGGAAATCCATGATTTATTTATTGAACATTTGTTTCCAACCTACATAAGTATTTATCATTTAAAGAAACAATGATTACACATGTTTAGGGACAAAAACTGAGCAAAAACAAAACTATACATTGTCCAAAACTGTATTGGGACTAAAAAAACTATACAGGGGCCAAAACTGTAAAGGGACAAAAGAACTATACAAGGGCCAATCTTGACAAAAAAAACTGTTCAGGGGCTAATCATATGTCAAATACATGTTCAGGGGCCAATCCTTTACAAACAAAACTATACTTTTTCAGCATCCAGATATTTTTATTTATTTATTTACTGAATTACTTTTCAGCATGTTATTAGTATCAATCATTATTTTCTTGTTCATTGTATTTCAGGATTGCATGTTGCTCATAATAGTTTTTCAGCGTGTTATTAGGGTTAGTTTAGTCTTTGGTTTATACTATTAACATATGTTAGTAAATGAAAAAAGAAATTCAGCATGTTATTAGGGGCAGTTTAGTCTTTTATAGAAAGATATATTAACATATGTTACTACTCATGCTCCACCCCGAGAAATTTGTATAACTTGGAATTGACCCTCCAAAAGGTGTCCTCTACTATGGCCCACCTAGAACTGGAAAAAAAGTTTTGGCAAGAGCAGTTACTAATAGAACTGATGCGTGTTTTATACATGTAAATGGAAGTGAACTTATTCAAAAGTATGTTGCTGATGGTGCTTGCATGGTTCGCAAATTATTTCAGGTATACATTTATGGTCCCTATACTTTTCAAATTTGCTACCAAACACACCCTTTTTAATCAACTCTTGAGATTTGACAGATGGCAAGATCCAAAAAGGCTTGCATTGTTTTCTTTGATGAAGTGGATGTAATTGGTGGTGCTAGATTTGATGATGGGGCAGGTGGGTACAATAAGGTTCAAAGAACCATGCTTGAAATTGTGAATCAGCTCGATAGATATTTGGTTGAATAGTTTCAGACCTGATATGGAAAGTAGGACATAGATTTTCAAGATTCATACACGGACTATGAACTGTGAAAGGGATGTTCAGTTTGAGCTTTTGGCTCGTCTTTGCCCGAATTCTACGGGTATGTTTTGTTTATTTTTCTTTTCGGGTGATTTTAGTTAACTAGTTAAAGTTTAGGGATTGGTTTTGTGATTTAGGTGCTGATATAAGGAGTGTGTGTACTGAGCCAGTTTGTCACAACTAGGAATTCTAATGCTTTTGTAAACATTAACAATGATAACATTGGTAACTAGAACTTGAAAGTATGCATAATGTTTATTCAATAACTACAAGATTCCATCAAACACCCTATGCAAACACTTCAAATAGTCAACAAAAGATTGGAAACCCTAAAAATCACGGTTTAAGTCCATTATGGACTAGGATTTTCTTATTGGGCCTAATAGACCAATAAGCCTCCAATTTGACTATTTTGGGCTTAGGACCCTTAAATGGGATCTAATTAGACCCACCTTCATAAAACTTTACATTTTGGGCCATAATGAATCCAAAATGAATTGATCTACCTTAATGAGTCTTATTGGGCAATAACAAATCCAATAAGCACTAATGGGCCATAAAACTCATTCTTTTATCCAAATTGGGTTGTAAACTACCCTAAAGGCCCAATGGGCCGAAAACTTCTCCATGGGCCTAATAACTTCGAACCAAGATAAGAAGTGGGCCAAATCAAATTACCTCCTCCCCCTAGCCCAAATATCGATCCAAGTATTAAAAAAAGGAAAAGAAGTATTATGGGGATAGTTGACTTTTGGAGGTGCCACCTTGATATTTCCCTTCATATCCCCATGCATGGACCAACATACATCCATAATGGTCATTTCACTTCTCTCTCTCCCCCCTCTCTCTCTCTTCTTATCCTCGGCCGAACATCACAACACACACACACATTTTCAAATCTTCTCCAAGCCACCTTCAAGATCATCCAACACCTTCCATCAAGATATCTCGAATTTTGCTTGAATTTTTAAGGATCTTCATCAAGTTTTTCAGCCTTTGATAAGTTGGTATAAAAAAAACCATCTACTTCCATCGTAATACTAAAACTCCTTCTTACATAGCTTTGTTTCATGATCTAATCTCCTAGAAATCCTCTAAGTTTGAAAGTCTATCCAAGTTGTTGCTAGGACCAAAAATCTTTCCATTTCTTCTTCAAAACCGTGAGCATCAATCGAAGGTGAGTTCATACCCCCTTGGTTTAGGTTTTTACTTGTTTTTTTTAGAGGGCGGGGGGGGGGGGAGAGAATACAAGTATTATGTGATGATATATGTGTGTTTGCATGCTAGATCTTCTTTCTTTAGTTTTTTGGTTGTGATAATATGTAATATTTGTTATATTTCAAGATCTATAGCAACAAGGGTGAAAGAATCATAAACAAAAACATAATAAACAACATACACCATGGATCTAAGAGTCCTTACGATTAAAAAGAGAAAAACAAAACCAAAAGAACCCTACAAGTGTCATATTTGCGAAAATAACAAAGATTGGGCATAAATTGTAATTTGTTGATTTCATGAGGGTTATAAGTTGGTTATTTGTATAAAAGCTGATATTTATGAAAATAACACTTTCCAAAGGGTCAAAAACATAAATTTTAAGGGACTGAACTGGAAAAACTCAACAAACTATGGTTCTAAAATGTAAATAACTTTTTCAGGGGTTAAAATGAGTTTATTACTAACTTTGGACTAAAAATGCAAAGTTTTTGATTTTGGGGTCAAAACTTTAAAACTTACGGAAATTTGGGCGAAAAATGTAAACTTTTTGCAAATAATGGTTGAAAATGACCAATAAAATAGTTTTGGGTTGAAATTACCATTTAAACAAAGTTTGGGTCAAAACGGTCAAGAAAAATGGTCTAAGGACTAAAAATGTCAATTTTCATAAAAAGGGACTAAAAGTGCCATTTTTATAGAAAAAGGGGTTACAATAGTCCAACTAAATATTTTTAGACCAAATAAACAATTATAAATCGTTGGGTTAAAATATCAAGTTCATAAAACACGGCTTATATATATATATATATATATATATATATATATATATATATATATATATATATATATATATATATATATATATATAAGCTTCGTTATATATCAAACAATAAGTTAGTTTTGTTTTATCATTGCGAATAAAATAAAAATACAACAAATACCAACACTAAAAACTTAAACTCGACAAAACATAAAAGATTCAATGATTGGGCTCAAATATCTTCTATTCGTGCTATTGGGTCTTATGACTCAATATCATGATTTCTTAGGCCCAATATAATCACATACGTTTATTGAAAATGTAAATGAATTGTAAGTATGAAAATGTATATGAATTGTAAGTATGAACATGTTTGTAAAACAACTGTAAACGTTTGAAAAAACCTAGAAATCCCTATGATTCCTATTAGTAACAAAAGGAGTCTTCTACCAAGACTTAACTGTTCTCATGTAGTCTTCTACCAAGACCTGACTGTTTTGAATGTATCTCTTGTAGGAGTGTGTATTTTCCAAAGTCTAACTACCATTAATCAAAAAGATAGTTTCTACATTACGGTGCGTCGTGTGAATGTTCACAAAGTGAATGTAATGGGAAAATGGAATAGTACTATGGTGTAGCACTGAACTACAACCGTACCAATTACCTTAAGTCTAAGGTAATACTTCTAAGTACTGTAGTATTTGTAATAAATAACCACATCGATACTCAACTACCTTATTTGAGGGATACGGTATAATGTGATGTCTAGATCCCAAACTATACGCTCCCCTATCAAAGGGATTTTGGGACCTACCCATGACCCCTGCATGTATGCAAGCCATGAGCATCCACATTACTATGATCATGTATACTCGATATAATGATCACAATTGTGTTGTGATTCATCGGTATAGTTAGATCCAGAACTGGTTCCATGCTATAGCACCTAGTGACGTCTATCCTATGTATATGTAAGTGTGATCATGTAAGTGATCATGTAGTTGTTCTCATGTAAGTGTGATCGTGTAAAGGATCATGTAAACATATCTATGTAATAGTATAGTAATGTACTATAATGTTCCACGTGTGCTAGCTCTAATGTGTGATCTCTCTATCTATCTAGCACGTATAGTAATGTACTCGTTCTAGTATTGTTGTATATGTTCTTCTCTAGTATAGCTGCATATGTTCTTCTCTAGTATAGCTGTATATGTTCCTCTCTAGTATAGTTGTATATGTTCCTCTATAGTATTGTTGTATATGTTCTCATAGTAGTAAGTATTGACTCATGAATGAACTGACTCATAGTATGATATTGTGTTCTAGTAATAGTTCTAGTATCTTCCTAAACTACCCTTATGGTGGTTTACTAGTAATCTAACTGGTATGTATGGACACGGATGTATACCCTTGCTACCCAAAGGTGTTGATTGAACTGGAAGAACCTTTATGACTACATATGTACACATGATATATAACTAATATTTAAATGACCTTCAGACGGGTACCCGATATCCCACCTGACCACATCTCAAGCGCGAAAAGGAAATAGGGTGGATAGCCTTCCTAAGTCTTTTAAACATTACTCATATAAATATACATATATAAACATGCAATTTATAATATAGAAGCATAAAGTAAGTTTTCTATAAACTTTGAACATAATTATTATCTTAAGAAAAGATCGACTTGATGTCAATTTATAAAACAATTTGAAGGCATGGGTTTGGTAAAACAGTTTAGTATAAAGAAACATTTGTTTGAAACACAATTGTAAATAAGTTTGAAAGGTAATATACAGAGTGAAATGTACAGTGTAATAAAGAGTTTAAAACATATAAAATGTTTATAAAAATCATTTGAAGAAAACTGTTTGGTAAAACGACTGATGTGTAGTAAATCATTTGAATGTTACATATTAATCACATGTGATTGATATAATAACTAGCATAATTCTACTTATTAATCACATGTGATTGATATAATAACTAGTATGGTTCTACTTGTATCCCCCCCCCCCCCCATAAAACATTTAAAAGTAGTTTAAAACATTATTTAAGGGGTACGAACTCACCTGTGGTAAGTGGATCGGAAAGAAGTGTCGGATAAGTATTTGGTGTCAAGTGAAGACTTAGACACGCACAAAGATCCTAATAACATATAAGGATATATTTATATACATAATTAGTCTTTAAACAACTAATAAACAAAGTTAAAACACTCTAGGACATGTTAAACACTTTATACAAGTGTTAAAAGTCTCAAGGGTTGCATCTAAGTGTTGTAGGGAAAGGCTAGTGTGTTTGGGGTTCAAGGGTAACTCTTAAAATGAGTTTACTCCCTAAGAATCAACACCCCTTAAGTTTACGGTCATAAACTCTTGAGTTTACAGCCGTAAACTCCAAATCTTTTGACCATTTGGTGATTTGAAGTGTTCTAGGCTATTCCAAGCATTCCTACTTCACGAATTAGCCTTAGGAAGTGTTGTGTGGCATCAAAACACTCCTAAATGGAGTTTACGGTCTAAGGACCATTTCTCATGAGTTTACTACCTTAAACTCATGATTTTACTACCTTAAACTCCTAAGTTTATGGTATTTGGGTTTTTCAAGTCCTTAGCTCAAACATGGCACTAGTCTAGGTTAGATTTAACCATAAGGAACAACTATGGGCCATTTTTGGGACATTTACACCACATTTGAGGTGTTTACGGTTTTGGGAGATCCCCAAACTGTAAACACATAAAAATATATGATTTTGGTGCTTTTTGTGTGATACACTCATCAAGGATGGATCCAAACAAGTCCTTAAGGCATTGTGAAGCATCTAGACACCCTAAAGCACCCTAAGGCACTATATTGGGTGTTTACGGTTTTGGGAGCCTCCCAAAACCGTGAACACCTTGTTCTTGGTGTTCTTGGGAATTTTCCTTGGTATAAACATGTATAGCAAGCCTAAAATGACTCTAGGATAGAAGAACTTACATAGAGGAAGCTTGAAATGAACTTTAAATCCAAGAACACTTAGTGTGTGTTCTTGGTGTTTTGGAAAAACTAGTCAAAACACATAAATGAATGGATTAAAGGATGTAAAATCACTAGATTAAGTGATATACGAACTTGAAATGGTTAGAACACTTACAACATTGAAGATTTGGAATTAAATCTTGGATGATACTTGAGAGTATATTTTGGAGTTTACTCTTTTGACATTTAGGGAGTAAACACAAATGACTAGCCTTTTGGGGAGTAAACTCTTACATAGGTATGAGTTCACGGTTTTTGGTTGATTTTTCAACCCAAACATAAAAGTTTGGTCGGGAATTTCTAAGACGTGAGGTGTTTGCGGTTTTTAAAATTCAAAACCCGTGACGACACTTTCTTTTACCCGTTCGTTTAAAAATAATATTAAAATAATCAAACGAATTTTATATTTCTTAAAAATAAGAAATAATGACATTGACTTATGATACAAAGTGGTTGACTTTTAGGGTTTGACCGAATGGAAAATTTCGGGTTGTCACATCATCCCCCTGTTAAAGGGAATTTCGTCCCGAAATTAGAATTTAGATAAGGAAGTAGGTATGAATGATCGAGTCGTGAGGAGGAAACTTCCTAATCGACGGATTCTAGCACTCCTAAGTGAAATCGGGTTCTCGGTTGGTATCCTAACGAACCTTCACTAACTGGCACTGGCGTTGTTTTGTCCGCTTGACCTCTCGGTCGAGGGTCACTACGGTTCTAATACGAAGGCGAGGATCTCGACAAGTGGACTTATAAGAGTCCTAACGGAAAGGTATGGTTTTACGATCGAGACAAAAAGAGTAGAGTGTACGTTACTAAGTTCGCGGAGTAGATCTAGTCTACGAGATACATGACCGATTCTGGTAAGAATCTCGGACATCCTATCTATCTTGGATTTAGCTTTCCACGCAATACGAAGCGTATTAAGCCATTCCCAGAGTGTGTTATCCTAAAGAACTTGGTCACTCACTTGGAATTCCAAAGGTTTCTTTTTCTTGTTTAACTTCCCAGTCAAGGGTTACCCCTCGCTGGGTCAGAGTCGAAAAGGTTTCTGTAATTTTTCGAGGAGTTCTGAATGAACTATGACAATAGGTTTGTAAGACCTAGAATTTGGCGAAAGACTATCGGCGTCTCTGGTGTCGAGAAATTCTCATCGGCTTTGACAAATTGAAAGAGTACTCAAAATTTCCCACACTACTAACAGTGTGTCATAGAAATTTGACTTTTCAATTTCCAAAACTCGTGCCTAGAGAACTTCGCTAAAAGTTCCTCTTTAGGAAATGTTTCCATGGGTTTTCTTCTTACTACGACGGTAGATAAGTAAGTCATTACATGGAGAAATGACGAACTGATCCAAGTAATTAAAGACGTAACCCTATTCATTCAGCTCATGAAAACTATTGATGTATTGGTCCTATCCGAAAGGTATCACTACACACTCGAAGTGTTCGCATCGAGTTCAAGAGATAGTCTTCAAGACATCTTTCCCTGACACTCGAACTGGTGATATTCGGATCTCAGATTCATTCCTGGAAGTAATTCTTCCTTGCGTTTGTTCAACCATTTCATCTATGCGAGGCAGAGATAATGATTTCTATGAAAATCTTGACGGAGTCCTCGATATCCGAGGCACATACGATGCAATCCGTCGATCTCTGGGAGAATATGACCGGGGTTCTCCAAGGTGAGAAGCCTTGTTTTCTAATTCTCTTTCTATGTAGTTTTCTAACTTGTCCAGGCTATTCTTGTGTCTCCGTAGGTGTTTAAGCTGTAGAGCGATCTGTTTAAAAGAGTCGTACTAGGTTCTAAGTTTGTTCACATGACGATGCGATTACTCGTAGGCTTAGGCAGTTCTCCGTCCTGAAGTTCATATTAGAATTCATACATGGTTTTACAATCACAATCTCGTGTATACGAGTCGTATATAATTAAGATTGAAAAGGTAGTCGAATAACTAATTCTTCTTTAAGTTCACATCCTTTCGAGGAAAAAGAACTTAAAGTGGAATCATCAATTCTAAGCCTGTAGAAACTTGATTATATATCACTCTTATGTATACATTCCTCAGTGATGGATCAATCGCATGAATCCTTGGATTAAACTTGACGTACTGCACGAGTGGTACTTCGGGGATTTCTTCGGAAAGAAAATAACTAAGAGGTACTCCTGGCATGAGTACTTCGGTGTTCTGATATAACGGCTTTGCTGGAAAAGTGATCTAGAAGAAAGAGATGTACGTATGAAGCTGTTTTCGTGAGGATCAAATTGAATAGATTCGTATGATAATGTCGAAATCACACTGGAACATAAAGACATTAGATTTGAGCATAAGACGTTTACAGACAAAACACAACCGTGCAACCATCAACAGAGTTACAATACTTTAGACTTACAACAAGACCATTGCTGCGAATAAGGTATACTACAAAAGACAGATATACGCAGCACGAGGATCTCTATACTGATAGGATCTCGCAAAAAGTAAGACTCTAGTTGCACTAGTTCTGGGTAGTTTAGAGGTCTGTTACAACAACACCCCTAAATTACATAACGTGGTTCCGGAGCAGGTTCTCCCGCAGCTGTGATCCTAAGAATCCTCCCATCTGCGCTAGAGTTCCATGATATAGGGCAATCCTCCTTGAAGTGACCTATCTCTCTGCATTGGTGGCATGACTGGCTAGTACTAGCATTGGTGACGGGATTGCGGTGTTTAGCAAGTGTTATGTGGAAACGAGTGCCTTCCTCGTTACTCCACTTTGAGAATTGCTTCCTAAATCGTTCGGCGTTATAACCACTCTTGTGTGTAGGGTTAGTTTCGATGGAAGGGACTTGAGTGATGGGTCATGCCGGTGCTCCACAGCCACGATCATGGTGCCCTATGTATAGGAAATTGCAACATTGCATCTCATGGCAAGCCCCATGATGATGGAAACTACACTTATCACACTTCGGGAGTTTTCCCTCATATGACCTGCTCGGTATGGGAACGGCAGGGGTTTCCACTTGCTAATGTTGTATAGCCAGCCTTTGGGATCTCTTGCATTCTTTCCACGCTTGACGCTTTCGTTTCTTGTTCTCTGCTTTTCGGCTTTGCGAGCCTGTGACTGTTACAGTTTGGCAACTTCCTGGGTGGATACCACGATTGGAAAATTCATTCCCATCAGCAGCATTGACTGGGCTGATAGTGCTACGGTGCGCAAGGACCGCAGTTACGGCAGCCACCACGGCAGCTGTAATTGTTGTTTGAAAGGTAGCGGTGTTCATAGGAAAGGCGGAGGTTTCGTCGTTCGACTGATTGTTTCCGGATGACGACATGATTCTGTAACACGAAAGATAAGGATTTTGTGAGCGATTCTGGTTGACCCTAGATGTACTTCGATTTTCTAAGTGAAAGCAAGACTATGTTCTCGAAAGTTTGACCTACCTCCCAATGATGCAGTCTTAGTACAGATTGGAATTGTGTTCACGGAGGTTTGACCTACCTCCCTATGAATGCAGTCCTAGTGATGAGTGAAAGTAAGTTCGTAGAATGGTCTCAAAACGTTTGTCGTTCAAGCCTAGGTATTGTGGTTGGTGAATAACAAGATCCAATCCACTAAAAGAGACTTGGAAATGTCTCCGGAGTTAAATTACTATAGTCCAATGACTTGACTAATGCAGGTTTCAGATAGACTCCAATGAAAGTATGATATGAGTACTTAAATGAAGGATGACACAGAAGTTAGCCGGCTGTTAATATCTTTGATATTCACGATGTAAAGATTTGGAGAAATGACCATGTAAAGGTCTTACATCATATCCACAGAGAAGGTAGTTCTTGACAGCATAAAGACCTAACCAAAGTACTTACGGTACAAGATAATTTCATAGAGAATACCACATCGGGCATAGACAGAAAAGCATTCCTTTTTAAAAGGAAAATAAAGTAAAGCATTTATTACTGGCGACGGTAATCCCTCTGATTAATTCTTAGTTCAGTCAGTTGACGTCCTACATCGAGTAGGTGTCTTTCGTACACCCTCTGTCGTACTCGGAGCTCTATGACTTCGGCTTGGGATTCAGCTAGTGCCTGTAACAGGGTTTCATGGTTTCTCTCAGATCTCTCACTAGCATCTTCTAGACGAATGGTGCAGAGGGTATGCATTCTCACATTGGTAACAACTTCAGTGATTTGATGTAGGGCTGTCCTGCCTTGAATCTCATTTCGGACCACTCTGCGGACCAGGATTGGCAAGCTTCTGTCTGCCGAGCCCCCGTTGCTCAGGTCATAAAAGTTTCGATCACCATCAAATGGCATGGGCTGATTTTTTCCTTGGCTCCATGTTTCCAAACATTCCACCCATGGAGACGTCGGGCCATGAAAAGCCGGACGAGGGTTAGGAATTTGAACGGGAGCTGCCTAGGGTAGATCTTCAACCTCGGGTTCGGAGTTAGTACCATCCGAAAGGTCTTCATCATGGTGATCATTCACAGGGATAGGATGATCATTTTTTGGCTCTTCTTCAAACCATCCAGCAATAACTTCGTTCGAAAGGAACAGGTTGTCGTGGGGATGGAGTGCATCCATGTTATCTACGCGAGATTTGGGGTAAGAAAATAATTATTAGACGAACTATCTAGATAATTATTTAGAAAATCTTCATCAGTTACATCGCTATTTGTGAAGTGCATACCAGTTATATGTAATCGAAACAGGATAGGCCTTCGAATAAGTGACCTTAACTCCATATTCACACAGAATAGGGGTAAAGTAAAAATTTTCACAGATTCTAAGTCTGTTACATCCTCATTACATATAGCCTTAGTGTATCCACTTAGCAACTATCAACTTAGTAATGAAGAATCCCGTTTTAATTCTCAAGTATAAAGTACTTATAGTAACACCAAATACTCCTATAGTATTTTAAATTTTTAATGTTATGTTCTATTGTTCTCATTCTGCTACGGTTGGTAAGATTTTAGCATTGTTGCAACCACACAATTAAACTTAGGCACATGCTAGTCAACTCTCGGATAATATAGGTTATCAGGCTATATCTTCCCAGTTTTGACCATATGTCTCTAAGCGCACTTGTGTTGCCCAACAATCGTAATTCTTTTGTACTGACCTAGTGACACTGATTTTAGTATGAATGCAGCACATATACTTACTTAAATATTTTATTATTTAAAGTATAAACTCTGGGTCAGAGTATTTTTAATCCCTTATGTATTTATAGTTAGTATATCTTTTATGGGTTGATATACTTAAGTCACTATAAACAATGCTCTGATACCAATCTGTCAAACCCCAAAACCAAGAACAGCGGAAATGTTCTGGGGTGGAGGACATCATGTACAGTATCACAACAATGAAAATTAGTAAGCAAGCAACAACATCATCCATTGCATTAATAATACAATTATTATACAAGTGTGTTCTGTTAAATTTTGATAAACACTAAAGCATAAATCAAAATGAAAGATGAATCTTCAACGAGCTCCATCTTCCCTAGTCCTTGCATCGGTACCTATCTATGATGACCTGAGGATACAAGTAATTTTGAAAGCCAGTATCAGCTTTAAAGCTGGTGAGATCATAAGTATTTTAGTGTCTTAATTTGTATGTAAATACTTGTACGTATTTGAAATGTAAGTATTTGTATGTATACGAATTGTAAGTATTGAAAATGTAAATGAATTGTAAGTATGAAAATGTATATGAATTGTAAGTATGAACATGTTTGTAAAACAATTGTAAACGTTTGAAAAAACCTAGAAATCCCTATGATTCCTATTAGTAACAAAAGGAGTCTTCTACCAAGACTTAACTGTTCTCATGTAGTCTTCTACCAAGACCTAACTGTTCTGAATGCATCTCTTGTAGGAGTGTGTATTTTCCAAAGTCTGAATACCATTAATCAAAAAGATAGTTTCTACATTACTGTGCGTCGTGTGAATGTTCACAAAGTGAATGTAATGGGAAAATGGAATAGTACTATGGTGTAGCACTGAACTACAACCGTACCAATTACCTTAAGTCTAAGGTAATACTTCTAAGTACTGTAGTATTTGAAATAAATAACCACATCGATACTCAACTGCCTTATTTGACGGATACGGTATAATGTGATGTCTAGATCCCAAACTATACGCTCCCCTATCAAAGGGATTTTGGGACCTACCCATGACCCCTACATGTATGCAAGCCATGAGCATCCACATTACTATGATCATGTATACTCGATATAACGATCACAATTGCGTTGTGATTCATCGGTATAGTTAGATACTGAACTGGTTCCATGCTATAGCGCCTAGTGACGTCTGTCCTATGTATATGTAAGTGTGATCATGTAAGTGATCATGTAGTTGTTCTAATGTAAGTGTGATCATGTAAGGGATCATGTAAACATATATATGTAATAGTATAGTAATGTACTATAATGTTCCACGTGTGCTAGCTGTAATGTGTGATCTCTCTCTCTATCTAGCATGTATAGTAATGTACTCGTTCTAGTATCGTTGTATATGTTCTTCTCTAGTATAGTTGTATACGTTCTTCTCTAGTATAGTTGTATATGTTCCTCTCTAGTATTGTTGTATATGTTCCTCTCTAGTATCGTTGTATATGTTCTCATAGTAGTAAGTATTGACTCATGAATGAACTGACTCATAGTATGATATTGTATTCTAGTAATAGTTCTAGTATCTTCCTAAACTACCCTTAGGGTAGTTTACTAGTAATCTAACTGGTATGTATGGACATGGATGTATACCCTTGCTATCCAAGGGTATTGATTGAATTGGAAGAACCTTTATGACTACATATGTACACATGATATATAACTAATATTTAAACAACCTTCGGACGGGTACCCGATATCCCACCAGAACACATCTCAAGCGCGAAAAGGAAATAGGGTGGATAGCCTTCCTAAGTCTTTTAAACATTACTCATATAAATATACATATATAGGCATGCAATTTATAATATAAAAGCATAAAGTAAGTTTTGTAAAACCTATGAACATAATTATTATCTTAAGAAAAGATTGATTTGATGTCAATCTATAAAACAATTTGAAGACATGGATTTGGTAAAACAGTTTAGTATAAAGAAACACTTGTTTGAAACACAATTGTAAATAAGTTTGAAAGGTAATATACAGAGTGAAATCTACAGTGTAATACAGAGTTTAAAACATATAAAATGTTTATTAAAATCATTTGAAGAAAACTGTTTTGTAAAATGGCTGATGTGTAGCAAATCATTTGAATGATACATATTAATCACATGTGATTGATATAATAACTAACATAATTCTACTTATTAATCACATGTGATTGATATAATAACTGGTATGATTCTACTTGTTTCCCCCCCCCCCCCCATAAAACATTTAAAAGTAGTTTAAAACATTATTTAAGGGGTATGAACTTACCTGTGGTAAGTGGATTGGAAAGAAGTGTCGGATAAGTACTTGGTGTCAAGTGAAGACTTTGACACACACAAAGATCCTAATAACATATAAGGATATATGTATATACCTAATTAGTCATTAAACAACTAATAAACAGAGTTAAAACACTCTAGGACATGTTAAACACTTTATACAAGTGTTAAAAGTCTCAAGGGTTGCATCTAAGTGTTGTAGGGAAAGGCTACTGTGTTTGGGGTTCAAGGGTAACTCTTAAAATGAGTTTACTCCGTAAGGATCAACGCCCCTTGAGTTTACAGTCGTAAACTCTTGAGCTTACGGCCGTAAACTCCAAATCTTTTGACCATTTGGTGATTTGAAGTCTTCTAGGCTATTCCAAGCATTCCTACTTCACGAATTAACCTTTGGAAGTGTTGTGTGGCATCAAAACACTCTTAAATGGAGTTTATGGTCTAAGGACCATTTCTCATGAGTTTACTACATTAAACTCATGTGTTTACTACCTTAAACTCCTAAGTTTATGGTATTTGGGGTTTTCAAGTCCTTAGCTCAAACATGGCACTAGTCTAGGTTAGATTTAGCCATAAGGAACAACTATGGGCCATTTTTGGGACATTTACACCACATTTGAGGTGTTTACGGTTTTGGGAGATCCCCAAACCGTAAACACATAAAAATATATGATTTTGGTGCTTTTTGTTTGTTACACTCATCAAGGATGGATCTAAACAAGTCCTTAAGGCATTGTGAAGCATCTAAACCGTGAACACCTTGTCCTTGGTGTTCTTGGGACTTTTCCTTGGTATAAACATGTATAGAAAGCTTAAAATGACTCTAGGATAGAAGAACTTACATAGAGGAAGTTTGAAATGAACATTAAATCCATGAACACTTAGTGTGTGTTCTTGGTGTTTTGGAAAAACTAGTCAAAACACATAAATGAATGGATTAAAGGATGTACAATCACTAGATTAAGTGATATACGAACTTGAAATGGTTAGAACACTTACAACTTTGAAGATTTGGAATTAAATCTTGGATGATATTTGAGAGGATATTTTGGACTTTACTCTTTTGACATTTGGGGAGTAAACACAAATGACTTGCTTTTTGGGGAGTAAACTCTTACATATGTATGAGTTCACGGTTTATGGGTGATTTTTCAACCCAAACATAAAAGTTTGGTCGGGAATTTCTAAGACGCGGGGTGTTTGCGGTTTTTAAAATTCAAAACCCGTGACGACACTTTCTTTCATCCGTTCGTTTAAAAATAATATTAAAATAATCAAACGAATTTTATATTTCTTAAAAATAAGAAATAATAACATTGACTTATAATACGAAGTGGTTGACTTTTAGGGTTTGACCGAATGGAAAATTTCGGGTTGTCACAGTATGGTCCAAAAATCATTCATATGTATGATGGACTAATGCGTCCGTCGCATACTCGACGGCTTATAATAACAGACATGATTAGTGCGCCTCTGTTGCCCTCTTCTCTTCATCTGTTTGGCTTACCTTTTGGTTCAAGTAAACATAAACCAGGTAGTTAAACAAGGTTAAGCAAATTTAGTTGGATTTAATGGGAAAATAACGAGTGACACCAATGAGTGTCAGTCATAGTCTATAGTTTTAAACAGAGTCTCCTGCAGGGAGAGCGAGAGTTTTTGTATAGATCTGTATGGGGTGACTCCCCCATACCTAAGTTGTTCGTTATAGTTAGACTCGGCCACTCTAGGGTGACAAAATCTTAATTCAATGCCAGCATTCGCAAGAATGCCAAGACAGACGAATTAGTCATTATTATGCATGGTTATAGCGACCCGCATAGAGATATAACACCATCTAAGTAATCATGGGGAATCATATTCATTTGATTGTGACAATACAATAATACAAAAAGATCATACTATTTAAGTCGGAAAACATCGGGTTTCCTGGGAAACAACATTTTTCACTTTTACTTACAACAACGATAATATAAGAATTTATTATGGGAAACATCTCACTTTTACACGTTTGAAATCATTCACGCATATACTTATGGAACATCGCACCTATTTCGTAAACAATTGTTGTTTCAGAAAATATCTGATTTTATGGGTTTTACAAATAATACAAACTATTTTTATATCGAACATGCTTATGAACACACCAACATTATATATATTGACCGTTTTCAAAATAACTTGTATTCTCAGGTAACCATTAGAATGAAGAATCATCGGGTGTGTTTTCGAAATTTCTTTTATGAGATGTCAGTCATCAAACAATTTATTCTATGGATATGTAATATTTAAACAATGTACTTGATGTGAAAAATGACAGTTGTACTATGTAATGTTGGTGATGTATGTGTTTGTTTCATGTATATTCATTGTGATGATATTTCAATTTAAGTCACACGAAACCCCGAACGTTTCTGCCGTCTGGTTCGATGTGACATAGTTGCAAGTATCTCTCTCTTCCCCCTTTTTATCCATGCTATAAAATTTATTGTTATTACTCTTATTATTTTTATTGCTATTGCTATTATTATTATTATTATTATTATTATTATTATTTTTATTTTTATTATTATTATTATTATTATTATTATTAAAGTGATAATTACCATGACTATCAAACATCCCTTGTTGGGTGTGTTTGGAAATGATTTTTTTTCAACATTTATTTTAAACAAAGTAAATCACCAAATGACAACGAAAAATCCCATATTTTTATAACATTGTTGATAAAAAAATACATGAAGATATTCAACTCACCTCAAAGACAATATGTGGAGGAAACTAGACTCTTATTTTAAAATCACTAAACCAAAAAGAAAGGGTATTATCAACGTTTTGAATGTTTTTTGTAAATATTCAACTCCTTATAAATATGTTTTTTGTTTTCAGGAGTTGCACTAGGACCTTGAATGATCTGATAAATGAGTAGGTTGCATATCCTCCAAAAAAAAGGGTATTATCATCATTTTGACTGTTATGCCCCTAAACCTCATTTTAGACATATTTCCAGGTGAGGCTGTCAACTTGTCGCAACTGGTATGCCCCTGAACCTCATTTTAGACATATTTCCACGGGTGTTATCATCATTTTGACTCGTTTTGCAGAACCACATAGATCTAGCTGGCTCTGAGAGCTCTAAACCTAAAACTACTAGTATTCGTAGAATCTTCCTATTGCAGAGACACAATTGGAAAGAAAGGAAGTCGAACGAGCTGGTTAGTTTTAAATATTGAAATAATAATTATAATAATAATAACAAGATCTAAATTAACATTTAATTTGAGTTAAACTTTGGTTTTCAAGGTAATGCTAGTGATGCATCATCATCATAGTATCTGAATCTTTTTACAACAGTACGTCCCAAGGGAAGGGTAGAAGTGGTAAAGAAAAGTGTATATATATATATATATATAATAAGTTTTAGTTTCACAAGTTTTACTTACTTGGATTATTATTTGTGGTGTTAAAGTTATGTTGATTTAGTGATAAGTAATGATACTAAATCATTTATCCAATGGAGTCCCTATTGTAATAAGCAATGACACCCTAGCTAGGCTTGCTAAAACGGTTATGGGTTTAAAAGAAGATACGAAGCAGAGGTTAAAGAAGGTATGGCATTTTCCAACTCCTTATCTCTCTCCTAAAATCATATTATGACATGTTTTTCTTTCTGGTTTGTAGCTTCAAGAGTTAGCAACTCATTTAGATTGTTTATTAAGTCTAGAAAATAAATAGACCTTATTTATACAACACTTATAGTGTGATTCTGTTTTTAAAATTTAAATCCTTGATTTGCTCCCAAAGTTGCCACCTGTCTCTAGTTCATTTCTTCTCTCTATTTTGATATGTCAATAACCCTTATAGTGTGGTTCTATTTCTTTACAATTTGCCACTTTACTTCATAACACACGTTCTTGTTTTGATCATTGCATCTTTTCTGTTTCTCTATGTGTACATCATAATACTCATGAAGCTTCTTTTGATTTTATCCACAATGATTTTAGCTTATGGTTAGGTTAGTTGGCTTAGTCTATGACTCTATGTTGAATATTGGCTGAAATACAACGTGTCTTTTGATGTCTTTATCTTTTACTGGAAGCATACCTTAGATGTATTAAGAGAAACTAGCATAACCAACTGTACTAAACTTATAGTCAGTCAAATAGATTCAAGTGGAAAGCTTCCTTCAGATTGAGTGAGCCCTTATCAACCCCATGTAAATCTCATAGGCTTATTTAGTGTATTGTATTGTTACTGTAAAAAATGTTCATATTTTATAAAAAAAATATTTTCTTTTACGATAGAAGCATGCTAAAAAGGTTATGCTATATTTTTTTATGTTTCTTGAATTGGTTGTGACAGAGTAGGTTGGCATTGAAACCTGATGCCTTGTTTTTAGCAGTTATTTTTGGTGGAGAAACACTAAATTTAGTTTTATTTTTTAATTTTCTTGAAAAATGGAAGTTTACAAAAACCATGAAAAGAAAAGATATAATCAATAATTGGAGGAGAAAACCCAACTAAGTGCAAGTATATACATGAGGAGAAAACCCAACTAAGAGCATTGTTTTTCTTGAAATGTTACCTTGTGTTCAACTTGAGAAGCTTCAGAAGGTGAGAAACCCTTGAATGTGTTTAATTTATCATCGATTTCAAGGATACCATGTGCTTCTTCCCCTCATTTTGCTCTTGTTATTCTGTCACTTGGTTCTAGAAAATAGAGATGAAAGTTAGTTCTCTATCCAATAGGGGAAGTTTCAACAGGGACACTTGACTTCTCCAATACCTTAATCGGACCTAGGGCACGTAAGATTGAATAGTCTCCAACGATGGAAGGAGAGCCCAATCTTTTCGGCGACGCGAAGTTAGCCGGAAGAAAAGGAACCTAACGTACTCGGAGGGGACGTTATCTGCAAGGCGAGTCGATGATCGATTGTAGAGTGTATTGAGTGATGATCAGTAGTGAGTGTTTTGATCGTTGTTGAAAATCCCTAGATATTTTAGCAGATACCTCGATTTTTCAAACAAGAGCGCATCTCATTAAAATTAAAAGGTGACAGTTATAGAGGATGTCCGTTTAATTAAAGCGCACTCCGTGTTTTTTAATTTTTACATTAAGACACTAATCTAAGGGCATGGAATAATGCGTGACCAAAATTCATAAAATATTTTAAGAGATGACACCATTTTAAGGTCACTCCGTTTTACGTAACATAAATTACAGATTGTCATGGATTGCACGTCGTAAAAGGCTATTTTTTCTAGTAGTGCAAGTTATTTTGAAGTTGGTCAACATATATAATGTTGGTGAGTTCATAAGTATGTCTAAGTAAAAGTCTTTGTATCTTTCATAAAAACCCAGAAAATCTGATATTTTCTGTAAAATGTCTAAAAATGATATGAAAATCAAGTATAAATGCATGTGTGAATTTAGTAGTTAAAAACTTATCAGAGTGTAGTTTAGGTTCATTGGATTTTGAATAAATGATAACTGTATATGAATAATCTCCCCAGAAAAGCCGATATTTTCTATTTTAATACATTGTTTAGATTTTTGAATCGATAGATAAGTCGTTTTGTATTGACATAATTAAAGAATTTATCTTCAAAAGTTTATCTTTTGGTATCGAATCTCTATATGATCCATTATGACCATGCATGATATTGACTACGTCGTCCGTCTTGGTATTTTTCCAAATGTCGATCTTGCTAAGGATGTTGTCGCCCTAGACTGACCTAGTCTAGCTTTAGCGAACATCTAAGATGTAGGGGGTCACCTCGTATAGATCTATACACAAACTCCCGCTTTCCATCCAGGAAACTATGATTATAACTACAGGCTACGATTGTACACTCAATGGTGCCAACCGACATGTCTCACTGGATTCTCAACCTTTCCCGCTTGATAAGATTTTCCCGTGTTTAATGTCTTATGCGTAAATTACAAAATTTTCCATTCCAAAGGTAAGTATACAAATTCATAAACTATGTAGAGGTATATTTACGATTTACAAGTTTGTGAATCTTCATTCCAAGCCCGATTAACATGTAAATAGGCCACAAGGTCCAGTAACATAATAAAAGGGTAATTTAGGCCCAATAGGCAAGAAAATGGGCCACAAATGCCCAATAAACATGTAGTCCATAAATCAGGTACAAATTAACATGCATGTGGGTCCTAAGACCCAATAAACATGTCATGGAACACATTGGGCTCAATATACACTTAGTTGGGCCCTTAGGGCCTAACGGCCAAGTATCATGATTATTAAGCCCAATAATTGGTTATCGACATATTTCGTTTGTTTTGTTTCATTCCATTGTTTGCTCTGACTTTAAGTTCGATAGATTGGTGATAGAAATCTTCTTTTTGAAAAAACAACATTTTTGGCCAACAATTCTCAAGTTTTTAAATTAGGACCAAAGTTTCGTAAAAATGACACTTTAGTCCATAATTTATAAAAGTTTGCAATTTTATCCCAAATGTCTATAAAATTATGGTTTTAACCCAAAATGTTATATTTTTACATTTAGAACCCCGTTTTGAAGAAAAATTCATTTTCAACCCCTTATTGGTAAAAGTTTACACTTTCGGCCCCATTTTTGGAAAACTTTACATTTTTGGTCTAATTTGCATATAAATTATATTTTTACCTCTAGATTTAGTTTATTTACAATTATGACTCAAACTTTGGTAAAATGACTTTTTTAAACCCCAAAACTCATTTTTCGCAAATTGCTCCCCTAACCGTGAGGCTCAAAGTTTTGGCCCATTAAGCTAAAATTTGCATTTTTTGCGCTTTTAAATGTATGTTCTTCATAAAAACACATTTTTATACTTGTAGGACCTGTCTGGCCCCTTTAAAAACATAATTTTCACTTTTACCCTTATCTTATGTTTTCTTGACAATTTTGACCTTTAACAAGGTTTTTGTTGAAATCTTTGTATCTTAAACATTTAACACTTTTAAATTGATAGTTAGATGTATATAGTGTCATAGTTCAAAGATCTTTGCTATATAATATTTGAAATTTTCGATATTTGCTAAGATGTAACAAGTTTTTACCAAATAAACTAAGAAATCACACAAAACATGCATATAACACATAGATCTACACATTTTCCTTGTATTCTCCCCCAAAAATCATATGAAAACCGAAAACAAGGGGTGTAAACTCACCTTTGCCTTAATGTTTCCGTTTAGAAGAAGAAATGAAGAAGATTTTTGGTCCTAGCAAGCTTTCTTCAGTGGATTTCGAACATAGGAAATTCTAGGAAGCAAAATCACCAAAAACTTGCTTAAAAGAGTTATCCAATCATGAGAATAGAGCTATGAACTTGGATGTATAAAGAATTTCCAAGAAGTGATGACTATCTTGTGAAAACCTTCTTGAAACACAAGCAAATCTTGAGAATTTTGGAGGAAGAGATGAATGATTCTTGAGAGAATTGGAGAGGATTTGTTGTAATGTGTGTATGTGTGTGTTTGTGGCTCTCGGCTGAGAGTAGAAGAGGAGAGGGGAGAGAGAGTGGTGACGTGACTAGTATGGATACATGGGAGATTTGAACATTGATACATGTTGGGCAATATTGAGGTGGCATCTCCAAGTCCACTCTTCTCCCATTTCTCTAATTTTCCTTTTTTTTTTAAACATGGGTCGATATTGTTGGGCCAAGAAGAAAGAGTAGAGTAGATTTGGCCCATTAACATTAGCTAGGATACTTGAATCCTAAACATAAAAAATTTCGACCCATTGGGCTCTTGGAAGCATTCACGGCCCAATTAGCATAAAAGAATGGGCTTATGGCTCACTAATGGTTAATTGGATTTGTTATGGCCCAATAAGGCCCATTAGGATTAGAATGAATCATTCTAGACCCAAGTAGCCCAAAATGTTTTTGATTTATGAATTTGGTCCAATTAGGATCCAATTAGGGTTTCTAAGCCCCATAAGGTTGAATTGGGTACTTATTAGTCCATTAGGCCCAATAAGAAAATTCTAGTCCAGAATGGACTTAAACCGGGATTCTTAGGGTCTTCAGACTCTTTGATGAACATTATTGATGAATCTATATGAGCATTGAGTGAGATCTACTTACAGTATAAGATTTACAATAGTTGAATGGTTACACCGGAGTAGGATTTCCTAGCTAAAATGCTAGTTGTGACAGATCTTACATAAAATAGTTTATCTATTTACAAAACTACATTACATTCACTATAGAAAATATTGGATTTTCTAGAGAAACATACTAGTGTTTCCAAAGTACAAAGATAAGTGTCCTATCACTAAAACATACTTATGAACTCACCAACTTAAATGTTGATACACTTTCAAAATCACTTGTATTCTCAGGGAAACAATAGACAGGTTCACCCACAGGTTTTAAGAAGACGGAGCTTTTATTGTCACGTCTTGTATACTTTTGCTATGCATTTTGATTTCATACAATTATGTTACGAACAGATGTAAATACAATATTTTGTCAATGTAATGGTTGTGTTTGCTTTAATTACTATTATGCAACTTTTGTGATACTGTACATGATGTCCTCCGCCGCCGAACGTTTCCGTCGTTCCAGTTTGGGGTGTGACATGTCCAGATTCATGAAGGGCCACCAATAATCAGGGTGAAGTTGAAGTTATGGCTTAACCGATTAAGACCAGAAATGAAGAATGTTTAGGTCTGATGGTTACACTGGGCGTAACTCCCAGTACGCGTAGTGTACTAGGTGGAGACCTCGACTTTTGGGTTGGCGATGTACGCCCCGCGTACATTAAGCTGTACACCCCGCGTACTGGAATGTTGACTTTTGTTGACTTTTAGGGTTTTGGTGAACATGTGTACTTTGAGTCAAGGAAGGGTAAAATGGTCTTTTACCCTCTGAGGAATGATGATAAGGGGTAAAGTCTAGTTGTGGAAGTCTATATTAATTAAAATGATATTCGTTATGATTAAGCGAGGTTGAGTCTTCGTTGGGGTTTGGAGATAGCGAGTACGCGAGATTCTAGACTTTCCACGAGGTGAGTTTTCTCACTATACTGTACCCGGAAGTGTTTTATTGTGTGACCGGCAGGTCGGATATGTTATGAGTTGTATGCATTGTATATGATAAGTTAATCGTTTGTATGTGCTACGTATGTTATGCTTGATATGGGCCGGAAGGCATATATGTTACGGGCCGGAAGGCATTGTGATGTAGACCGTAAGGTCGATGCAGGTAGGACTGGAAGGTTTACCGAGTCGGGACGGAAGTCCCCTGAGACACAAGGACCGAAAGGTCAGGGCCTGGAAAGGCGTATGTGCGTAAGTAGTATTTTGGGGAACTCACTAAGCATTTATGCTTACAGTTGTTGTGTTATGTGTTTCAGGTAGTAGCGAGGACCGTGGGAAGGCGCCAGCGTGATCTGTACACACTACCGAAGGAACTGATTTATGATCATGGGATGTATTTTATTACGATGACATTAGTTACATATGCGATTCCAGAATATTAAATGATGGTTTTTGATGTTTGCAAAAATGAAAAATTGTTTTGAAAATTCACGTTGTTACAAGTTGGTATCAGAGCCTTGGTTTGAGGGATTCGGATGCACCTTCGGGCGTAACTAAACTCAAACCGGGGATTTGAGGAAAATTTTCAATTAATAAAAGCATAAAAATTTTATAAGAGATTTCATAATAACCAAAGGAGAAGCAGTGTGTACGGTCAGCCAGCGCCCGATCGGTAAAATCCCCGAAATACCCTTACAATATGTGTTATGAGATATGTTATGATATGATATGCAGGCTAGTAGACTACATATTCATAGTAGGACTAGAGTGGCCTGATTTGTGATGCCTTAGTCTAGGGGAACCTGGTGCTATGAGATACTTTGAGAGCAAGTAGGTAGCCAATGCATAGCAAGAATAGAGTACTCATGATCTGGGGTCCACGGAGGAGGACTTGGGGTAAATGCTGATGCGGTGTAGTCGGTAGTATTGGACCCGTACTACTGAAGACACCGGGTTAGTGGGAAACCCAAGTATGAATCCTTTAGGTATCGGAGGCCGAGTAGGGTTGCATTATTGAGTGTGATTATGCTCGATGGAGTCTCTGATATTTTTATGTTGTATTTCAGAGGCATTATGGTTGGGCCATGCCACAGACCTGGGACGAGCGGTGTGAGTGACAAGGAGCTTCGTCAGATGATTCACGAGGAGGTGGTTGCGGCGATCCGGGCCGAGATTCCGGAGATTTTTCGGTCTATCAACACCACACTGATGGAGACTTTCGATGAGCGGTATGTCGTGGTGACTAAGGTTGCATTCGCTGCAACTACCGCAGTTGTGGCTGCTGCCAGACCACAGGGGGGTGACTCGTTGCTATTTCGGGAGTTCAGCAACATGAAGCACCCGTGTTTGACGGGACACAGGATCCGATCGCTGCGATGAGATGGATTACTGACATTGAGGGATGCTTCTACACATGTTCATGTCCGGAGCATCTGAGGGTACGGTTCGCTTTGAAACAGCTCCGCCTGGGAGCAAATGATTGGTGGAAGTTCGTGACGGCGAAGTTCACTCTTGCGGAGATTTCCGCTGTGACATGGGAGAGATTTACTTCTATGTTCAGAGACAAGTATGTTCCCCCGGTGGAGAGGGAACGGTTGGTTCAGGAGTTCTTGACCCTCAAGCAGGGTAATGATTCGGATACTGTGATCACCCAGAAGTTTCATGACAGGGCGATGTTCTGCCCTGAGCAGGTGTCCACTGAGCAGGCTCGGATGAGTCGATTTTTGGGTGTACTGAGGAGGGACATTCGGGAGTTCGTATCGAACTCGTCATACCAGACCTTTGCTGAGCTTCAGGAAAATGCCAGGAACAGAGAGATCGAGTTAGAGACTCAGGCTCGGGAGAAGGCCGAGTCTCAGCGGGTGGATCGGCGGCCGGCTCAGTCCCAGCCGACAGCCAAGCCGACCAAGTCCGCCGATCCGAGGATGGGAGGTTAGAAGGGTCGCACTTGCGGAAAGTGCGGCAAGGGTCATGAGGGGGCATGTCGATCAGGTGCTTGCTACAAGTGTGGCAAGGAGGGGCACATCGCTATGGATTGCCCCAAGAGATTTATGGTTTGCTTTCATTGCAACCAGACCGCCCATCGGAAGGCTGAGTGTCCTCAGCTTCACTAGGGATCTGCGCCTACTGCTAGGGTTACCGAGACTCGGTCGGTGAAAGCCGAGGCTCTGAAGCCTCGTGGGAGAGCTTTTCAGTTGACTGTGGAGGAGGTCCGCACGGCGCCCGATGTCATGGCTGGTATGTATTCTTTCATGTATTTACTTTTATTCTGAGATATTGTGCTTATATTATGATATGCGTAGGTACTTTTCTTGTGAATTCTGTACCTGCCTTGGTATTATTTGACTCGGGTGCGAGTCGGTCTTTTGTATCTTTGGCTTTTAGCCAGCACATCGGTATTGATCGGGAGGTGATGAGTCGACCCCTGAGGGTTTCCATAGCTGATGAGAAAGTGGTATACGCCACTGATGTGATTCGAGGATGTGTGCTCGAGATTTTTGGTGTCAAGTTTCCTATAGATTTGGTTCCTATAGCGATGGGAGATGTTTGCGTCATCGTGGGCATGGACTGGTTGAGTAATTTTGGGGCAGTCATTGACTGCGAGAGACAGCTGGTGACTATAGGAGACCCTAATGGGGGAGTGCTTACTGTGTATGGCGAGCGGACCCGGTGTGGGTCAGCGTTTTGTTCGGCTGCCAGGGCGAGACAGAGTTTGCAGTAGGGCTGCGGTGGATTCATAGCCTATGTGATGGACACATGAGTGGCCATGGGGAGGCCAAATTCGGTTGACGAGGTTCCAGTAGTGTGCGAGTTTTCGGATGTGTTTCCCGAAGAACTACCAGGTGTGCCTCCGGAAAGGCAAGTGGGGTTCCGTATCGATCTGGTTCCGAGAGCGGCGCCCATCGCCAAGGCGCCTTATCACCTCGCTCCACCAAAAATGCAGGAGTTATCCTCGCAGCTTCAGGAGCTGTTGGGAAAGGGGTTTATTCGACCGAGTAGCTCACCTTGGGAATCGCCGATTCTTTTTGTCAAGAAAAAGGATGGTTCACACCGGATGTGTATCGATTACCGGGAGTTGAACAAGTTGACGGTTAAAAACTGGTAGCTGTTACCTAGGATCGATGATCTGTTCGATCAGTTGCAGGGGGCGTCTTGGTTCTCTAAGATAGACTTGAGGTCGGGTTATCATTAGATGAGGGTTCGGGATGAAGATATCCAAAAGACTGCATTCAGAACTCATTATGGGCATTACGAGTTTGTGGTGATGCCTTTTGGGCTCACCAATGCCCCGACTGCGTTCATGGATCTTATGAACAGGGTGTGCAGGCCGATGATGGATCGGTCGGTGATCGTATTCATTGATGATATTTTGGTATATTCGAGGTCTAGGGAGCAGCATGAGGAACATTTAAGGGAGATTCTTGGAGTATTGAGATCGGAGGGGCTGTATGCCAAATTCTCCAAGTGTGATTTCTGGTTATGAGAGTTCCAGTTCCTTGGGCACCTTGTTAACTAGAAAGGGATATTGGTCGATCCGGCCAAGATCGAGGCGGTGATGAGATGGGAAGTGTCGAGATCGTCGACTGAGATCAAGAGCTTTCTGGGATTGGCCGGCTATTATCGAAGATTTATCAAGGATTTCTTCAAGATTGCCGTGCCACATACCAAGATGACCCGGAAGGGTGTTGCATTTTCATGGGGTTCTGAAGTCGATCGTTTCAAATTGGGACGTACGATTTACTTCCAGGTTTTGGAAGACGTTTCATGAGGATTTGGGTACGAGGCTGCATTTCAGTACCGCATACCACCCGCAGACGGACTGACAGAGCGAGCGGACGATTCAGACGTTGTAGGATATGCTCCGAGCATGTGTTTTGGATTTTGGAGGGAGTTGGGACACCTATCTACCCTTAGCAGAGTTTTCGTACAACAACAGCCATCATTCGAGCATTGGTATGCCACGCTTTGAGCTGTTGTATGGGAGGAGGTGCCGCACCCCCATCTGCTGGGGAGAGGTGGGGCAACAGGTAATGGGTAGCACGGAGATTGTACTTCAGATGACCGAACAGATACAACAGGTCAGGCAGAGATTGTTGACCGCTCAGAGTCGCCAGAAGAGTTATGCAGACAAGCGTCGGTCCGAGCTCGAGTTTCAGGTTGGTGACTGTCACACCCCCAAACCAGAACGGCGGAAACGTTCGGGGGCAGAGGACGTCATATTCAGTATCATAACAGTTCATAGAAAGGAAAGTACACACCACCATATATATTAAAGTTTCCAAGATGTTTACATAATTGTATTCATTACATGTTCAAAAGATAAATACATAAACATCATCCAAAAGAAGTAATTAACGCCAGCGCGTTAATCCCAAAAGTTGATTCCCAAACCTGCTTAGCGGTTCCCTGAGAATACAAGTTATTTCAAAGAAAAAGTGTCAACAATTAAGTTGGTGAGTTCATAAGTAGTTTAGAAAAATTGGATGCCATTCCAAAATGGGTGTATATTTTCTTGAAAACGCAGCATTTCAAATGTAAAGAGTTGTGATTTGTTGTGTTGAAAGTGAATGTATTAGATCCAGAAAATCCCATATTTTCCCTAATGGTTGAGATACGAGTTGTTGTGTTTTCCAAGAAAACCCTTATTTTCTTATAAAAGTATGAAATGCATATAAATGTTCGTGTTATAAGTTGTAAATAATTGCACCAGGAAAATCCCTTATTTTCCTATTAGTTGTTTGGTTTGTATGCAGGAGAAACCCTTATTTTCCAAATATAATTGGCAGTCTCTAAGACCGAAAATCGCAAGAAACCGACGTTCTCAAAAGTTGTGTCATAGTTTTATATAGTAAAACTAAACGAAGATCACATTTATTAGATGAAGAATAGTTTTAATAGCTACTCGTTCATAAAAGCATAATACCATAATAATTGTATATCCGATGAGTTTTATAACCATACTAAACATAATATGCTTGTAACGACGTTCTTCAGGCGTCGCAGCGTTATGACAACTGTCACCCCAAAAGACGGACTGTAGCTAACAGTTAGGGCGCGGGATCATGACTTCCCGTATAGATCTGTACACATTTGACACGTTCTCCGAACGGGAGACTCTGGTTATAGACAGGACTTGCAGCATTACTTTCTAATAAAGAAAAGTAACGTTTGAAGATATACACGTCTTATGGATTCTCAACTAAGCCCGTATTAAAGTGATAGTTTTCTATGCAAAGTTTATCCTTTTTCACAATGTTTGACAAAGCAAAATCATAAGTTTTTAGAATGTATAAAACGACTTAACAATGAAAGTTACTTTGAAATCATTATATACTTTGTATAATGTCTAATGCACACAAAGTATGACAAGAGTTTTCCATAATAGTAATGAGTTCCAAGTGATTTATTCGATAAAACAAGTGAAGTGAAACTTTATAAAATACACGATAATAACCGTATCTTTACTTGTATCCCCCACCTAAAAGAGTATAAAAGCATTTAAAATGTATTTAAAGTGTGTTTGAAAGGGGTATGAACTCACTTGAAAGTTTGAAGACAGCAAGATGGAAAACCGGGCAGAGTTTCGTCTCAGGAAATGGATTTTCCTCGGAAATCTCGGGATTCCTCGGGAGAAAAATCGACCTTCGGGACTTGCACAAAAAGACCAGGGCTTCGGGGTAGTGCGAGCACGGAAAACGAGGTAAAACGCAAGAAAAAGGAGAGAATGGACCATTTTCCCGGGAACCCTCGCATTCTATTTATAGGGGGGCCTGAGAGGCCACGTACGCGGGGCGTACGCTCGTACGCAGCGCGTACGCGTACGTCATGCGTGACCGAAGCCACGACTGCCTCGGACTCAGATGGGACAGCTCAGGCAGTCAGGTCGGATGGGACGGGTCGGGTATGCAGGGCGTATAGGAGTACGCAGCGCGTACCTCGGATGAGGTCGCTGACTCCCCTTCGGATAATACCGAAGTTTTATTAAAAAAAAATATATATATTAATTATCAAACTTCGAAAATTCATATCTCCTTCATACGAACTCCGTTTTTGACGTTCTTTATATCCCCGCGAAGGTGAGACTACGATCTACAACTTTCATTTAGATTCCGTTGGCAAATTCCAGAATTTTTTTTATTATTTATTTATTAAAATGACGTGATTAAGGAATTTCTTTCAAAATTCATAACTTATTCATACGATGTCCGATTTGAGCGTTCTTTTTATGCATGTTTGTAGTTTAACGATATCTACGACTTTCATTTAGACACCTAAGGTCGGAAAGTGTTTTATTGAAACTTTGCGTTTTTACGCAACTTCGTATTGCTGGTTTTTGTCGGAAAACTTAGAATGAGCATAAGTTCTTCGTTATAACTCGGATTTTTGTGTTATTTATATGTTTGGAAACCTTAAGACGATAACTACCACATAGTGTACTCCAAATAGAGTTTTTGAATACTTCATTTTTCGATGATATTCTATTTCCTTTCTCAAAGAGGTTACAGGACTCGATTTTTACTGACTTGAAATAACGGGTTGTTACATCATCCCCCCGTTAGAGGGAATTTCATCCCGAAATTTTAATACAAAAGAAGAGTCTTAGGGGCTGGGGAAGAGGTGTGGATACTTCTGTTGCATTTGATCTTCTTGTTCCCACGTGAACTCAGGTCCCCTCTTAGCATTCCATCAGACCTTTACTATTGGAATGCGACTCTGTTTAGTTCGTTTAACTTCCCTATCCATGATCTCGACGGGTTCTTCCACAAAGTTAAGATTTTCATTTAGTTCGATCTCATCGAGTGGAATTACAAGTGTTTCGTCGGACAGACACTTCTTCAGGTTTGATACGTGGAATACCGGATGTACTTTGTTAAGCTCAATGGAAGTCAGAGTTTGTAGGCTACTGGACCAATCCTTGAAATGATTTCGAAGGGTCCAATGTACCTAGGATTTAGCTTCCCACGCTTTCTAAAGCGTATCATTCCCTTCCAGGGTGACACCTTCAGTAGTACCCGATCGCCAATCTGAAATTCCAAGGGTTTACGTCTTTTGTCGGCATAGCTCTTTTGCCTATCCCTCGAGGATTTCATTCGTTCTCGTATTTGCACGATCTTTTCAGTAGTTTCCCTGATGATCTCTGGACCAGTGAGGGTGCTATTAGGGACTAGACCTTTTGCTAGTTGTGTGTCGCCCACTTCCGTCCAGCACAGAGGTGATCTGCTCTTACGGCCGTAAAGGGCTTCAAATGGAGCAGTATTGATACTAGTATGATAACTATTGTTATAAGAGAACTCAACCAAAGGTAAGTGAACATCCCATGCTTTACCAAAGTCAATTACACATGCTCGGAACATGTCTTCCAAGGTTTGGATTGTTCTTTCGCTCTGTCCGTCAGTTTGGGGGTGATAGGCAGTACTCATGTCCAATCTTGTTCCCATGGATTTTTGCAATGATTGCCAGAATCTAGACGTGAATCTGCTGTCTCTATCCGAGATGATAGAAATTGGCACTCCATGAAGTCGTATGATCTCTCGGATGTAGATTCTTGATAGCTTTTCCATTTTATCAGTTTCCTTGATCGGTAGGAAATGAGTGGACTTGGTTAATCTATCGACGATTACCCAAATATTATCTTGGCCACCCTGAGTTTTGGGCAGTTTCGTTATAAAGTCCATGGAAATCTGCTCCCATTTCCACTCAGGAATTTCAGGTTGTTGGAGTAGTCCTGAGGGTTTCTGGTGTTCTATTTTGATCTTGGCGCAAGTCAAACACCTGCTCACATATGTAGCGATCTCTGCTTTCATGTTTGGCCACCAGTAGAGTAGTTTGAGATCTTGATACATCTTGTCTGACCCGGGGTGTACGGAGTATGGAGTCTTGTGTGCCTCGCTCATAACTACCTCTCTAAGTCCACCAAACTTGGGCGTCCATATTCGGTTCATGAGGTAGCGTGCTCCATCACTCTTGATTTCTAAATTCTTGTCCATTCCCCTAAGGGTCTCACCTGTCACGTTTTCGGGTTTCAGGGCCTCTATTTGAGCTTCCTTGACTTGTGTTGACAGGTGCGAATGGATTGACATGGCTAATGACTTCACTCTTCGGCCAGAGTACTCCTTACGACTAAGGGCATCTTCCACGACGTTAGCCTTTCCTGGATGATAGCGAATCTCACATTCGTAGTCGTTGAGCAATTCGACCCAACGTCGCTGTCTCATGTTCAACTCCTTCTGGTCGAAGATGTGTTGTAGGCTCTTGTGGTCTGTAAAGATAGTGCATTTGGTACCATATAGGTAGTGTCTCCAGATTTTAAGAGCGAAGACCACCGCCCCAAGTTCTAAATCATGAGTGGTGTAATTAACCTCATGCGTTTTCAGTTGTCGTGAGGCATATGCAATAACCTTTCCCCTCTGCATTAGTACACAGCCCAGCCCTTGCTTCGAAGCGTCGCAATACACCACAAAATATTCGGTCCCTTCTGGGAGAGAAAGGATGGGTGCGCTGCAAAGGGCCTGTTTCGAAGTCTGAAATGCAGCATCTTGCTTTTCTCCCCAATTGTAGGTCACACCTTTCTGGGTTAAGGCGGTAAGAGGCTTTGCGATGCTGGAGAAATTCTGGATGAACCTTCGGTAATAACCAGCAAGACCTAGAAATTGGCAAATTTCTGTTGGTGTAGTTGGCGCAGACCAGTTTTTGATAGCCTTGATTTTTGATGGATCCACGTGGATTCCTTCCTTGCTGACCACGTGACCGAGGAAGTCCACCTTTCTAATCCAAAATTCACATTTTGAGAATTTTGCATATAGTTTCTCAGTCCGTAACGTCTCTAAAACTTGCCTCAGATGTTGACCATGCTCTTCTTTATTCTTTGAATAAATGAGTATGTCGTCTATGAATACTATCACGAATTTATCCAAGAATGGACGACATACCCGATTCATTAGATCCATGAACACGGCCGGGGCATTGGTTAGTCCGAACGGCATGACTACGAACTCGTAATGTCCGTATCGTGTTCGGAAGGCCGTCTTGGGAATATCACTCTCCAGGACTCGCAGCTGGTGATATCCCGACCTCAGATCGATCTTGGAGAAGTAGTTGGCTCCTTGGAGTTGGTCGAATAAGTCATCGATTCGGGGTAGGGGGTATCGGTTCTTGATGGTAAGTTTGTTGAGTTCTCGGTAGTCGATGCACATTCTGAATGATCCATCCTTCTTTTTCACGAACAGTACGGGTGCTCCCCATGGCGAGAAGCTCGGCCTGATGAATCCTTTTCCAAGTAGTTCATTCAGTTAGCTGGATAGCTCTTGCATCTCTGCCGGGGCTAATCGATAGGGTGCTTTGGCTAGTGGGGTAGCTCCAGGAACTAGATCGATTCGGAACTCAACTTGTCTCGCGGGTGGTATTCCCGGAAGGTCCTCGGGAAAAACATCGGGAAAATCGCGTACGTCGGGCACTCTCTTGATGTCTTGGACTTCGCGTTTCACATCTACAACATGTGCCAAGAATGCGTGACACTCCTTGCGTAGGCATTTCCGAGCTTGGATACTTGAGATGATACGAAGAGTGGTACTTGGTTTGTCGCCCAAGACAATGAAAGTTTCGCCGGTTGGCAAATTAAGGTGAACGGCCTTATCGTAACATAGAATGTTCGCATGATGAGAACTTAGCCAATCCATGCCAATGATGACATCGAAACTCTTAATCGAGACTGGCATGAGGTTGATTGAAAAGGGATTATCGTTTAAAGTTAGGGTGCAGTTTAAGTATATCTCCTTAGTGCCTTCAGTTTTCCCGTTGGCTATTTCTACTATGAATGGTTCACTTAGTGATTGTGGTATTGATTTTAGCAGGCCTTTAAAGTCGTGACTCACAAAACTCCTTTCCGCTCCACTATCAAACAAAATGCATGCATACAAGTTATCGAGAAGAAACGTACCCATAACAACAGTAGGGTCCGCAATGGCTTCATCTTGTCCCATTGCGAAAACTCGCCCCCTTCCGCCGGTATTCCGGTTGTTTGCCTTTGGGCAGTCCCTGCGGTAGTGCCCCGTGTCTCCGCACTCAAAGCAGGCGCGGCTTACCCCGATATTAGTAGTGGGGACGGATGGTTGGGTTGGCCCTTTGCAATAGCGGGTTGTATGTCCCTTCTTATTACACTTGGTGCATTGAAGATCAGGGCAAGGACCGTGGTGGTGGAAGCTGCATCGGTTGCATTTAGGAAGTTTCCCAATATATGAGCTTGTGGGGGCAGGGTTCATAGGTACAGTCATAGCGTGGGTCGCTATTACTTGTTGTTTCTTGAGGTTTTCCTGGAGGGTTTGTCCCCTCCTTTTGTTCCAAGGCCTACTCTGGCCCTGAGCCTCCCTAGGTGGATTTGCGGTTGTTGAAATGATACTGGGTTTTACTCCATGGTCGATGAGTCGCTGAGCCAGGCATTTAGCGCTGTTGTAGGTAACAGGGCCGGAAGCTAGGACATGCCCTTGAATCTGGGGTGACAACCCCCAAATGTACCTTTCAACCTTCTTTGATTCTGGGTTGACCATGGTAGGGCACAGTACAGCGAGGTCGCTGAACCTAGCTGTGTAGGTGACTAGGTCAGACCCAGTCATTTTCAGATTCCAGAGCTCCTGCTCCAGCTTTTGCACTTCGCCCCTTGGGCAGTACTCTTCCAGTAGTAGAACCTTTAGATCGTCCCAACTCATGGCGTTGGCGACAGTGAGCGTCACTGAATTCACATGGCTTTTCCACCAAGTGAGGGCTCGATCCACGAAAGTGCAAGCAGCGAACTTGACTTTGCTTGCATCTAGGCATGAGCAGATCTCGAAGACCGTTTCGGTCTTCTCGAACCATTGCATTAGTGCAATGACTCCCCCAGTTCCATTAAAAGTTTTTGGCTTAGCGTTAGAGAACTCCTTGTAAGTATATTCTCTTCCTTGACCATGACCAGTGCCATGATTTGAATGATTCGTGCTGCTTCCCGCCCCTCCATTTCCGTGAGAGTTTATTTGCGAGAGGGATGCAGTTACTACTGCTGTGATAGCAACCTGGACCATGGTTGGATCATAAGTTGGTGGTGGAGGTGGTGGTGGTACCGTGCCCGGCCTGGGCCTTAGGTTTGGACGGGGAGGCATCGTGCTGCCAAAAGAAAAAATATGGAAAATTTTATAAGTTTTGGCAATTCAGAGTTGAATGATATTGAGTTAACTTCTAATAGTTCTAAGAAGTTGGGTTTGACTGACACAATGTTTTGAGCATGAAAGTAAAGTTTGAATAGCTGTACCAATGAATCGAACGATTTGCGCATGATTAACAACAACAAGAAAAGGGGTATACCCTTATATATACTAAACATATAGTTGTGTTACAGCGGGGTCTAGACAAAATTTCTTGGCCTTTCTAAAGGCCTCCGATTACAGAACAATTTAAAGAAAATAATACTTTTATCCGAAGTCCTAATTTATAACAAAATTTGAGAGTTGGGCAAGTACTACTTGCGGTGCGCTTTGCGTTTGGAGCTCGACTCCGTGTCGGACTGCTTCGACTCCATGAGGCGTCTATCAAACGCAGCTTGTTGTTCTCTTAATTCTGCGAAGGCCGCATTTGTTTGTGCTTGAAACGCTTCGGCGCGAAGGTGGATGTCGTTCTGCAACAACTCTAGGCGGTTGATATCGGCCGTGTGGATTTGTACTTCCACATTGACCTCTCGGATTCGGTTGGCTTGCACTCCGGATTGATAGCACTGGTTGGCGAGTTTGCCAACCATGACCGGAAGTGCGCGGTCGGCTGATCCCCCACCTCTCACATCATAGAAGTCTCGGCACATGCCGTAAGGAGGGTGTAAGCTTTGTTGTTGGCTCCAATGATGGAGGTGACTTCCCCACACTGGAGTGGGTCCTTGGAAATTCCTCACGTGGACGGGAGATTGTGGGATTGGTGGATTTATAATTTCTGGCTCCGAATCCGTGCCAGAGTCATCCCCTCCCTCCAACTCTATAGGCTCTTCGTCTTCTTCAGGATCTTCTTCAATCCACCCTCCATTACCTTGGTTGGGGTAGTAGGGGTCATTGGAGCGATGGAATCCCGCCATTTAGGCTGTACGAGAATAGAGTTAAAAGTTTACTATAAGCTAGAGCACATGAAACTTACCCTTAAGTTTAATGGTTGACGGCACTCGAATACTTCCTCAATATTCTTTAGCGATTTGCTTTTGGTAAGTTTTAAATTTGTTGTCCATTACAGACACTCCTTGGCATACGTTAGTCGGCTCTTGGGCAAATATAGTTGATCAGGCTATATTCTTCCCAGTTTCGATTACATGTCCCAAGGCGTACCTGTGCTGCACAACTTATTTATAATACTTCTAAAGTTATTTACTATGAAACTGTTATTAGTATAAAAATGAGTGCATGCTTACCTTAAAACTAATTAGGTTTACTTTCAAAAGTATGAATTTTTCTTAGAGTGTTTTTGCCCAGTTAAGTTTATAGTTGTATATCAAAAAGGAATGGTTTTGATATACTTCATTCACTATAAACAAAGCTCTGATACCAATCTGTCACACCCCCAAACCAGAACGGCGGAAACGTTCGGGGGCGGAGGACGTCATATTCAGTATCATAACAGTTCATAGAAAGGAAAGTACACACCACCATATATATTAAAGTTTCCAAGATGTTTACATAATTGTATTCATTACATGTTCAAAAGATAAATACATAAACATCATCCAAAAGAAGTAATTAACGCCAGCGCGTTAATCCCAAAAGTTGATTCCCAAACCTGCTTAGCGGTTCCCTGAGAATACAAGTTATTTCAAAGAAAAAGTGTCAACAATTAAGTTGGTGAGTTCATAAGTAGTTTAGAAAAATTGGATGCCATTCCAAAATGGGTGTATATTTTCCAGAAAACGCAGCATTTCAAATGTAAAGAGTTGTGATTTGTTGTGTTGAAAGTGAATGTATTAGATCCAGAAAATCCCATATTTTCCCTAATGGTTGAGATACGAGTTGCTGTGTTTTCCAAGAAAACCCTTATTTTCTTATAAAAGTATGAAATGCATATAAATGTTCGTGTTATAAGTTGTAAATAATTGCACCAGGAAAATCCCTTATTTTCCTATTAGTTGTTTGGTTTGTATGCAGGAGAAACCCTTATTTTCCAAATATAATTGGCAGTCTCTAAGACCGAAAATCGCAAGAAACCGACGTTCTCAAAAGTTGTGTCATAGTTTTATATAGTAAAACTAAACGAAGATCACATTTATTAGATGAAGAATAGTTTTAATAGCTACTCGTTCATAAAAGCATAATACCATAATAATTGTATATCCGATGAGTTTTATAACCATACTAAACATAATATGCTTGTAACGACGTTCTTCAGGCGTCGCAGCGTTATGACAACTGTCACCCCAAAAGACGGACTGTAGCTAACAGTCAGGGCGCGGGATCATGACTTCCCGTATAGATCTATACACATTTGACACGTTCTCCGAATGGGAGACTCTGGTTATAGACAGGACTTGCAGCATTACTTTCTAATAAAGAAAAGTAACGTTTGAAGATATACACGTCTCATGGATTCTCAACTAAGTCGGTATTAAAGTGATAGTTTTGTATGCAAAGTTTATCCTTTTTCACAATGTTTGACAAAGCAAAATCATAAGTTTTTAGAATGTATAAAACGCCTTAACAATGAAAGTTACTTTGAAATCATTATATACTTTGTATAATGTCTAATGCACACAAAGTATGACAAGAGTTTTCCATAATAGTAATGAGTTCCAAGTGATTTATTCGATAAAACAAGTGAAGTGAAACTTTATAAAATACACGATAATAACCGTATGTTTACTTGTATCCCCCCCCCCCTAAAAGAGTATAAAAGCATTTAAAATGTATTTAAAGTGTGTTTGAAAGGGGTATGAACTCACTTGAAAGTTTGAAGATAGCAAGATGGAAAATCGGGCAGAGTTTCGTCTCGGGAAATGGAATTTCCTCGGAAATCTCGGGATTCCTCAGGAGAAAAATCGACCTTCGGGACTTGCACAAAAAGACCAGGGCTTCGGGGTAGTGCGAGCACAGAAAATGAGGTAATACGCAAGAAAAAGGAGAGAGAATGGGCCATTTTCCCAGGAACCCTCGCATGCTATTTATAGGGGGGCCTGAGAGGCCACGTACGCGGGGCGTACGCTCGTACGCAGCACGTACGCGTACGTCATGCGTGACCGAAGCCTCGACTGCCTCGGCCTCGGATGGGACGGCTCAGGCAGTCAGGTCGGATGGGACGGGTCGGGTCGGGTGCCTCGCATAGGGCGACGTGGCCGGTTTGAGGCCAAGTTTCTCGGGTACGCGGGGCGTACAGGAGTACGCAGCGCGTACCTCGGATTAGATCGCTGACTCCCCTTCGGATAATACCGAAGTTTTATTAAAAAATATATATATAAATTAATTATCAAACTTCGAAAATTCATATCTCCTTCATACGAACTCCGTTTTTAACGTTCTTTATATCCCCGCGAAGGTGAGACTACGATCTACAACTTTCATTTAGATTCCATTGTCAAATTCTGGAATTATTTTTATTATTTATTTATTAAAATGACGTGATTAAGGAATTTCTTTAAAAATTCATAACTTATTCATACGATGTCCGATTTGAGCGTTCTATTTATGCATGTTTGTAGTTTAACGATATCTACGACTTTCATTTAGACACCTAAGGTCGGAAAGTGTTTTATTGAAACTTTGCGTTTCTACGCAACTTCGTATTGCTGGTTTTTATCGGAAAACTTAGAATGAGCATAACTTCTTCGTTATAACTCGGATTTTTGTGTTATTTATATGTTTGGAAACCTTAAGACGATAACTACCACATAGTGTACTCCAAATAGAGTTTTTGAATACTTCATTTTTCGATGATATTCTATTTCCTTTCTCAAAGAGGTTACAGACTCGATTTTTACTGACTTGAAATAACGGGTTGTTACAGTGACCTTGTGCTCCTAAAGGTCTCTCTTTGGAAAGGAGTGATACGATTCAGGAAGAGGGGAAAGTTGCGACCTCGATATATTGGACCTTTCATGGTAATCGCTAGGGTAGGCAGGGTAGCCTACCAGTTGGATCTACCTGCTGAGTTGGGTCAAATCCACGACACCTTTCATGTGTCGCGGTTGAGGAAATGTATTGCCGACGAGTCGGCAGTGGTGCCATTAGACGATATTCAGGTGGATGCTGGCCTGAACTATGTTTAGAGAATTAGGGATCGAAAGGTTAAGGTTCTGAGGAACAAGGAAGTACCCTTGGTGCAAGTGCAATGCCAACATCGGAAGGGGTCCGAGTCTGAGATGCGGGAGCAGTATCCGGAATTGTTTTCAGTGTAAGACGTCGGGGATGAAGTCTGGTTCTAGTGGAGGAGAATTGTAACAGCCCGAAATCTAGGTACCCTTTTATTTAGCCCTTCATCTTTAATTTGTGTCATTTTAGGGTTTTGCATGTTAGGCGAGTATGCTGGGCGTACAAGGAGTACGTTACGTGTACTCGTGCGCTCCATTTAAACGCATCCTCCCTCGGGTACGCTGGGCATAACCGGTGCAAAACCAAAGACCCTAATTGTTGTGGTTGGCTATAAAAGGAATGTGATGGCTTGACTCCTCAGCCACCATCCCTCAGAAAGAAACCCTAAGAGAGTGTCCCTTCGTTCCTACCTCATTGGTGAGTGTTCTAAGCTTGGTGGTGTCATTTCATGGTAGCAAAGGAGAAGAGGATTCCATTTTGAAGGCAAGAAGTTGGTGTTCAAGTGTAGATCCATGCTTAGCAAAGGTTGGAGCATCATTCTAAGGTAAAAAGTTCGAATCTTGACTTGTAGTTCCTGTGGTATGCTTTATGGACCATTTTCTAGGGTTTTGGTCCCAAAGGTGGAGACTTTATGAACAAATGGTCTAAATTAGCTTAGATCCATCATATTTCTGGTCTATTTGAGTTGTAGATTCATAAAAATGTAATCTTGGACGTGAATGATTAACCATGCATGAGATCTAGATCCTTGAGTTGAAATAGAAAGATGTTAAGGAGTGTAGGAGCCTTTACAGCCATGCCAAGGCTGAAAGGTTTCGACTTTATGAGTAAGGATGCGTAAATAAAGCTGGATCTAGAAGTTGAAGTTATGGCTTAACCGATTAAGACTAGAAATGAAGAATGTTTAGGTCTGATGGTAACGCTGGGCGTAACTCCCAGTACGCGCAGCCTACTGGGTGGAGACCCCGACTTTTGGGTTGGCGATGTACACCCCGCGTACATCAAGTTGTACTCCCCGCGTACTGGAATGTTGACTTTTGTTGACTTTTTAGGGTTTTGGTCAACATGTGGACTTTGAGTCAAGGAAGGGTAAAATGGTCTTTTACCCTCTGAGGAATGATGATAAGGGGTAAAGTCTAGTTGTGGAAGTGTATATTAATTAAAATGATATTCCTTATGATTAGGCGAGGTTGAGTCTTCGTTGGGGTTTGAGGATAGCGAGTACGCATGATTCTAGACTTTCCACGAATGTGAGTTTTCTCACTATACTGTACCCGGAAGGGTTTTATTGTGTGACCGGAAGGTAGGATGTGTTATGAGTTGTATGCATTGTATATGATAAGTTAATCGTTTGTATGTGCTATGTATGCTATGCTTGATATGGGCTGGAAGGCATTATGTTATGGGACGGAAGGCATATATGTTATGGGCCGGAAGGCGTTGTGATGTAGACCGTAAGGTCGACGCAGGTAGGACCGAAAGGTTTACCGAGTCGGGACGGAAGTCCCCTGAGACACATGGACGGAAGGTCAGGTCCTGGAAAGGCGTATGTGCGTAAGTAGTATTTTGGGGAACTCACTAAGCATTTATGCTTACAGTTGTTGTGTTATGTGTTTCAGGTACTAGCGAGGACCGTGGGAAGGTGCCGGCATGATTTGTACACACTGACGAAGGAACTGTTTTATGATCATGGGATGTATTTTGTTACAATGACATTTGTTATATATGTGATTCCAGAATATTAAATGATGGTTTTTGATGTTTGCAAAAATGAAAAATTGTTTTGAAAGTTCACGTTGTTACATCCATGGCTTGGTTCGTGCAACTCAGCTTGTTCTTTTTCTTACTCTGACCCCTCTGCTAGCAACATTTCCAGCTCCTGCAAATCTCTTTCTGGATTAAATTCTTCATCTTATAACTTTAGCTCTTGTTACTCAAATTGTTCTTGATCATTAGACAAGATGTTATCTAACGATCTATCAAATTTCTTCAATTCTTCATCCGATCCACACTCCTCATCTTCTTGCTCAATTTCCTGTACTACTTCCTCAAGAAAAGCATCAAAAGTATCGAGATTTGGAAAATACATAATAAATAAAAATTAAACTATATAAAAAAAAATAAAAATATATGATAACAATTAGCAAATAAAATTAACTATTTAGAAACGTTCCCCGGTAACGGTACCAAAAACTTGATGTGTGTAAAATGAACTAGTTTCAATCCTACTAACATGAACACAAAGACAAACACACGAAAGGCAGTGTACCTATCGATTAGCAGTTTAGTTCAGGTAAGTAGGATATCTAACATAGGGAACAGTAAAGAATAAAAATAATGCTAATATTATCTATATGAGACAAGTAATACAATAGGGGTTTTCTCAAGTTTTGCAAGACTAGAAACTTAAACAATTAAATAATACTCAAACTAAGCAACTAACAACTAAGCAAACAAAAATCAACTAATCCAATAATACAAGAGAATTTTTTTTAGGTTTGAATAATTTATTCCTATGGTTGATTTTATGATGAGTGTAATGGATTAACTGGCATTGGCTACCGATTAGTGTGATTAGGTTAACGTTCGCTATTAGTAATCCTTAGAGAACATATCAATTCAAGCAGCGATCAAGTGATTAAACTAATAGATTTCCTAGTTTATTAACTCGGGTTATGTAAGACTTGTAATAAGCTTATCTAATATGCTAATTCAATTAACTCCTTGTTGATGGTTTGTCACACAAGCTCACACACTAACTTACCCATTTTCTAGTTAACCCTATTTCACGTTCGTTATTCCTAGGCATATAAGTATGTGTCCACATAAATCATATGAGATTAGCAATTAAGAGATGTTCATACAAATTAGTTACTAATTTATTAACAAAAAATAGTTATTGTTAACATATAAGGTTCTTCAACAAGCTTAACAAAACAATATTACCAAATAAAATTAATCCTAACCATAAAATCATACATAATCATAAAGTCATCTATCCTAAACAGAAGATAATAGCTTTAGCTCATGATTACAGTAAAACTAAGATCAAAAACGAAATCAAACAACTCAAACATAGTTCAACTTAAAGAATAAGTAAGAATTCAATTGAATTTGCCTTGATTCTTCTCAAAATTGGATCTAGGGTTGATTCTCTAGCTTCCAGCACCTTAGCATGTCTTCTAATCGTAGCTTTACCCACAAGGGTTTCTCTCCATGCCATGGTATTGATCTGAAAGTCCCTTTGTATAGATTTTCACAAAACAGAGGTTGCTCGTCGAGTCTAATGACCGACTCGGCAAGTCCGTCGCTTAAAACCCGTGCACGACAAGTTAGCGCATCCAAAATCGTGAAAGTTCGACGTGACTCGTCGAGTTTATGGCCCACTCGTCAAGTCCGTATGGAATCATTATTTTCTTAAAACACAAAAGTCGTCCGAAATTGTGGCTACTTTTCAGAAAATTTTGAATCTCATCAATCAGAGTTACGGTTCATGAGATATGGCTAAAACACTGACGAGCGGTAAAGCTTTCCAACAGCATCCTTCATTCTTCAAAATCCAAGATCCAAGATCCAAGCTTCCAATCGCTAGTTTCGCTTCCTTTTCCACTCGAGCATGTCATTGTTGCTTAAAAATGAAATTCTAAACTAATTAAGCACCTTTTGTTCATTAAATGAGAAAAAACAACATAAAGTATTAAGATAACTCATGAATTTTATAACTAAATATCCCCATATCAAAATACCCCACACTTGACTTTTGCTTGCCCCCAAGCAAAACTGAATTTTAACATACTAATACCACATAAGACAATCCCAATCGAACCCAACCATTATCCTAAGACCGCAACGCATGCATTTGTGTCTAAAAATTTTCCTAAGGACCGCCCTCAATTCTAAATACTTACAATCATCATAAAAACTCACCCACTTCTTTTGAACAACACTCATTTTATGCATCCCTCCGAATCTGTCCCCATAAAACTTTCTTAACCTCAAGGTATTTTTGGTCAAGCAACCCAAGCATACATAATCTCGAAAATTACAACTTTTCGATACCACTATGGAGCTATTTGAATTCTTCACTTCTTTGATAATTTGATCTTGATTTCTTTGAATTCACCACCTTTTTTAATTTTAGGTATCTTCAACTTTTTGAATCTTCGGAATTTTGATATTTTGATCTGCACTTTTGACTGTTCAAAAATTCTTACAACTTTTTCTTGTAATTCTCTCTTTTTTTCACATGTAACTCACTTTTTTTCACTCAAAACCTACATGCTTAAGCAGGGGGGCTCAACTTTAACCTTTATTGGTTAAAATATTAGTCTTCCTGGATACATTTCAAGTACACGATGCTAAACATATTGTGTTCCTCAAACTAAGCGAGATTGTGTTTTTGTCCCATGATTTCACTAGAATAAAGGAGGCCACAAATGCATTATAACGTATATAGGCTCAACTAAACATTTGGGTCCGCATAGAATCATCAAATATAATACTAGCATGATCCCTAATTGCTTTTTACCAAAGTTTCCTAAATTAGATCCTAGTAATTTTATGCAATTTTTTAAAAATTAAACCAAAATTAGGATTCTAAATTGGCTAATGTAATGTAACCAACCCCTACCCCACACTTAAATCATGCAATATCCCCATTGCATGTTATGCATGAAAAAGAAAAACACAAGACTAAAGAGGGAATTGGAACAAACTCCCCTGGGATAGTAGTCGCAAGGTAAATGTTCAACATTGAAACCTCCATCTTCAACTGAATTTAGATATGGGAATAGCTCATCCATGCCTTGGGCATCAAATTTCGTGTGGTTGACAGCTCTAAAATGCAAGAAAGACTCTAGGAAATCTCGAAAAACGTTCGTGAATTATCGAGTGGGTAAGTGCACTCGCCGAGTCCATCACTGTATGGAAAAAAAATGTTTCTATTCCTGCTCTGATTCTAATGTGTGTGGTGAATATTAAATTGATACTTTCCCCATTTTTTATTCTGTAAATGAGCTCTTAATAACATCTTTCGTCACCGGACTCGTAACTAGACTCAAAACTTCGTTTTCTCTCTCACCTGGACTCGATTTTTCCCTTGGTTATCTTTGACTCTAGACTCTGGCATGCAATCCTTACACTCAAACTGAAAATATCTATAACAAATACCAAGTAATAAAAAAACATCAAAATAAAAATCCTAAATTATCCTTAAATACTATAAGTTTAGAAAGAAAAAGAAAAGCAAACTCTAATGAGGGGTTGCCTCTCGCAAGCGCATCTTTTTGTGCGAGTCTTTAGATGGACTCCCAACTTAATAAACTTCTAACAAATTTGATGCCCATCCATCCATTGCATTAAAGATTTTCTCTGGACCAATTTGTAAAATTCGACTCTTTGCTTCAAAAATTGGCCAAACGAGCTTGAATTCATAAAACCCAAGAATATTGACAAGGTTTGGAACTGGTTGGATACTAATCATAAATGGATCGTGCTTCAGAACTTCCTCCAAAGTTGGAATTGTCACCCCATGCTTTGAAACGCAAACCGGAAAAACGGGGGGCCACATCATGGTAATGGTCAATCCACGGCTTGGTTTGTGCAACTCAGCTTGTTCTTGTTCTTCGTCTGACCCCTCTGCTAGCAACCTTTCCAGCTCCTCCAAATATCTTTCTGGATTAAATTCTTCATCTTGTAACTTTAGCTCTCATGACTCAAATTGCTCTTGATCATTAGACAAGATGTTATCTAACCATCTATCAAATTTCTTCAAATCTTCATCCGATCCACACTCCTCATCTTCTTGCTCAATTTCCTGTACTACTTCCTTAAGAAAAGCATCAAAAGTATCGAGATTTGGAAAATACATAATAAATAAAAATTAAACTATATAAAAAAAAATAAAAATATATGATAACAACTAGCAAATAAAATTAACTATTTAGAACCGTTCCTCGGTAACGGTGCCAAAAACCTGATGTGTGTAAAATGAATTAGTTTTAATCCTACTAACTTAAACACAAAGACAAACACATGAAAGACAGTGTACCTATCGATTAGCAGTTTAGTTCAGGTAAGTAGGGTATCTAACACAGGGAACGGTGAACAATTAAAATAAATGCTAATATTATATATATGAGACAAGTAATAGAATGGGGGTTTTCTCTAGTTTTGCAAGACTAGAAACTTCAACAATTAAATAATACTCAAACTAAGCAACTAAAAGCTAAACAAACAAAAATCAACTAAATCCAATTATAGTAGAGACTTCTGTTTAGGTTTGAATCATTTATTCCTATGGTTGATATTATGACGAGTGCAATGCATTAATTGGCATTGGCTACCAATAAGTGTGATTATGTTCACGTTCGCTATTACTAATCCTTAGAAAACATATCAATTCAAGTAGCAATCAAGTGATTAAACTAATAGATTTCCTAGTTTATTAACTCGGGTTAAGTAAGACTTGTAATAAGCTAATCAAATATGCTAATTCAATTAAATCCTTGTTGATGGTTTGTCACACAAGCTCACACACTAACTTACCCATTTTTTAGTTAACCCTAGTTTCACGTTCATTATTCCTTGGCATATAACTATGTGGTTACATAAATCATATGATATTAGCAATTAGGACATGTTCATACAACTTAATTACTAATTTATTAACAAAAAATACTTGTTGTTAACATATAAGGTTCTTTAACAAGCTTAACAAAACAATATTACCAAATAAAATTAATCCTAACCATAAAATCATACCATAATCATAAAGTCATTTATCCTAAACAGAAGATAATAGTTTTAGCTCATGATTACACTAAAACTAAGATAAAAAATGAAATCAAACAACTCAAACATAGTTCAACTTAGAGAATAAGTAATAATGGACTTGAATTTGCCTTGATTCTTCTCAAAATTGGATCTAGGGTTGATTTTCTGGCTTCCAGCACCTTAGTAGGTCTTCTAATCGCAGCTTTACCCCCAACGGTTTCTCTCCATGCCATGTTATCGATCTGAAAGTCCCTTTATATAGATTTTCACAAAACAGAGGTTGCTCGACGAGTCCAATGACCGACTCGGCGAGTCCGTCACTTAAAACCCGTGCACGGCAAGTAAGTGCGTCTAGAATCGTGAAAGTTCGATGTGACTCGTCGTGTTTATGGCCTACTTGTCGAGTCTGTTTGGAATCATCATTTTCTCAAAACACGAAAGTCGTCCAAAATTGTGTCTAGTTTTCATAAAATTTTGAATCTCGTCAATCGGAGTTATGGTTAATGAGATATGACCAAAACAATGACGAGCGGTCAAGCTGTCCAGCAACATCCTTCTTTTTTCAAAATCCAAGATCCAAGCTTCAAATCGTTAGTTCCACTTCCTTTCCCACCCGAACATGTCATTGTTGCTGAATAATTAAATTCTAAACTAATTAAGCACCTTTTATTCATTAAATGAGACAAAAATAACATAAAGTGTTAAGATAATGCATGAATTTTATAACTAAATATACCCATATCAACATACTAGAGAGAGTGCGAGTGATGTGAAAACATGTATACAAGCATGTGTTTTTCACCAACTCCACCACTGCCAATCTCTATCAACAACATGGAATCCCACATGTCGTCAATTCCCTTATAAATATAAGGGTAGACGATCAATTAGTCACAATCCAAAAAAGAACAACTTTAAACTTATAATTGCCAAAAGAAAGTCTATCTTTTTCCTATTATAGTCATCAAGAATAAAAGAGTTCTTTCAAAGTTAATTGTAAATGCTCTTGTAAAAAAAGGGTAAAATCTTCATTTAGTCGGTAATTGATTTTGATATAAATTCATAGTTTCACCTGATTTAGTGTCTAAATTATGTTACAATTAGGAAAGTCATGCATTATTGAAGCACAAAAGAATGACAATGCTAGAGCCAAAACGATAGAACCTAATGATAATGATTCTTATTTTTTGTGGTACATGTGAAAAGAGTTGAAATCCCCTTGATTGTTAACACATAAAACATTAGTAAGGTAATGACTTCAAACCAATAGAAAAAGTCCAACTCATCATATAAAATCCACAATTGGGTTATCATCCATTCATAAAAATTGTTGAATACAAGAAGAAATTAATATAAAATTTTCTTACATATAAAACAAGGACAGGAAATTATTTATGAAGAAAAAAACAAGTCAATTTGAAGCAAAAAAAAATAGGAAAAAAGAAAAAAAAACAAACCTTGATATTGGCATTTTCTTAGAAGTCCATCTGGTAATTTGAAGCAAGTTAGATCATCGTCAATGGAAAGAACTCTGATCCCAATGTGAAACCTGTCAATTTCATTACCAACGATCATTAGAAAGATGGTTGAGAATTAGTTCAAACAAATTAAAGAAAACAATATAACAATAATAAAAAAACAAAATACACGATTTTAGTTAATTAAACCCTAAACTCAATTAGGATGGACCAGAGCAAAAATTAGACCACAAATACGATTGGTTGAAATCTATATAAAAAAGTAATACAACAATATAATGTAACTTCACAAATCATCCTAATCAATGAATCATTAAACCCTAAACTCAATTAGCATGGACCAGAGCAACAATTAGAAAGCCTTTGGTACTATTAAACCTAAGGATTCAATAAAATTCCTAGATAGAAAAACGAATCTGATTGAGTAAAGTAATTAACGAACTATTGTAATCATACCAGTTGATAGATAGCTTAGGGAAAAAGCCGATGCTGATGTCCATATGAATTTGTCGGAGGAACCCTACTCTCGAAGTGAAAATGAGAATGAATTTTCTGATCAGGAAGTGGCATGAACAACAACTCCTCAGTGAATTCTTCTCCATCGATTTGTTCTAATACTTCTCTCGTGGATTTAGAGGCAACGTGGAGTACAAACATTAACATCACGAAGATGGAAAGTAAACGAGCCATGAGAATCTGAATGTTCGTGATTGTGTATTGTGGTATAAATCCGAAATAAAAGCTAAGTATAGATCCAAAAAATAAAGCAACATAACTAACATCAAAGAGTAAGAGAAGGTTTCTGAGATAATCAGTCATGTCCTTGTGCACAAAAAATTTCTACTCTTGATTAAACGCAATTCAAGGAGAGATGATCAACCAATTCCAAAATCGTAGATAAAATCATATTTCAGTTTAATAGTAAAGGTTGATAAGGTGATTTACCATATGATCATGTAATTCTTATGCTAGTTCATGTAAGAAGTACAACTACCAAGTAGTAACAAGAAAATTCAACAACCAATAAATTAAAATTTGGTGGATTTTAAGATGAGATCTTCTAAATACAGTCAAGTAAAGTAATAATCTCAAGAACCCTTAATAAAACAACTAAATAACAAAAATTGAAAAAAAAATAAGCAAACAAACTAACGAAAATAACACAGAATCGAAATTAAAGAGCGATTAAAAACCCTTACCAAAGAATTTATGCATGAGTACAGTTGAAAAAGGCCTAAAAGAAATCTGAGACCTGAAAGCCCAAAAAACCCCGTTCGAGAGCAAAAAAGAGCAGATCAACCAACCAAAAGAGAATTGAGAGATGTGTACGTGATGAATGCATCAAAATCTTGGAGAAATCATATGAGTAAACAGAAACCCAAATATGATTTTAGGGGAAAAAAAAAAGAGGGTAATGGAGAAATGAAATGTATGATGCCATCGATTACTGGCTCATGAATATAGAGAAAGATTAAGGTTTCTTGATTGAGAGAAAGGTTAGTATTGATAGAATTTATGAGAAAGATCTTGCGGAAGGAGTTGATAAAGCCCGAGGTTGTGACGATGACCATATGGGATAACGAACGGATGACTCCAACATAGGTAAAATATGCATGCATTGATACTTTTTCTGAGTTATAGAATGGGGAGGTTCTTGATTGAGAGAACCTGATCTAATTCGAAGTTGAATTCACAGTTTTTGATCTAAGGCACCGTTTCTCAAGAATAAATTAGGGTTCTTAATATTTAAGGATTTATGATTTAGGGTGATTTGGGAGTCGTAGTAGGCGGGATGTTTAATTCTTTTCGGAATGGAAAATGGTTACGAATGATTTAGGGTTCTTATTAGAGGATTTTAGAAGGAGAAGAAGGAGTATCAGGCAGGGTGTTTAATTTTTTTGGGATTTCATTTCCCAAAATACGAAGAGCGCGCCTTCTTAAAAAAAATAAAGCGACACCTTTACACGACACGCTTTTATGATAGGTGTCCTCTGTATTTCTTTTTTTTCTTTTCTTACACTAATTTAGGGCACGCATAAATGCATGTCCTCTATCCTTCAAATTTTAGAAGAGATGACATTTTTTTTAGGGAGCACGCTTTTTCATATCGTAAATCACTACGTGTCATTATTTGCGCGTCATTAAAGGGTTGTTTTCTAGTAGTGCCTTGAACATAGCGGTGATCTCCGTCACCGTCTCAGTCGTCTTTCGGAGATCCTAGAACTCCCTAGCAAGTAACTGCACCTCTATCACAAGTGCAAACTGGGCCCTAAACCTGGCCGAAAAGTGACTCCAAGTCATCGCATCAAGTGCTACATCATCTCCAATGGCATGTCCAACGTCCTCCCATGAGTAACTTGCCCTGTCCTTCAGAAGATAGGAATCAAGTCGGACCTTGTCCCCCTCAGGACATCAGCTCGTATGGAAAGCGTTGGCAACATCATCCAACCACCTTCTTCTAGCAATGGGGTCCCGAGCCCTATGATAGTCTAGAGCTCTACAAGCTCGGAACTCCCTAAAAGTCATCATGTGTGAACCATCATGGATGCCATCTTGATGCAGAATGAACTTAATCTCTCATCCGAAAGCTCCAAGATACCCTCCTAGATCTTACCGAATATCACAGGAGTTTGGTCAATGATACTGCACATGACCTCAGATAAAATGAAGTCTCCCATCTACTTATCAAGCTGCTCGGCTCCAGAGCCCGAGCATGATCCATCACCAGCACCTAAACTGCCGACTAGCCTAGTACGTAGCGTCACCATACAGAAAAAAACACCGTAACAGACATCAGTATATACATCATAAATCAAGGAATCTCACATACTAAAAGTTTCATGTTTTCATCTTAGTCTTCCTTGATTCAAGTATGAATCCTCTACTTTCAGTAGTACGGGCCCATACTACTTTCCACATCGATCTGTACTTTCCTCAAGAAATGCCTTGCTCCACCAAGTCCCTTCTACTGCTACTATTGTTCTCACGTTGATCTTATCCTAGGCTTGCCCTCGAGTAATTATCAACCCACTCTTTGCCATCAACTGCATAAGAAGTCCGTGCTATCTCCCCTAACTAGCTCACGAATACTATCACATATCAATAAGACTAGATAATTCTTCGAATGAGAGGTCTTACCCTACAACAGTTGGACTCAAATAAGAGCTGTGAAATAGAGCTAAACCTAACCTTTTGAAATTATTTAGTCCTCGCAACATGTAACTTAACATATTCGTTTACTAGTTCCTTAGAGATAACTAGAACTCCTAAAATCACAAAGCAAGCAGCATTCAAGCATTAAGTAAACATAATCAAGCATATCCTAATCAAGCCATTATATCCTAGGCTTGCCCTCGGGTAATCATCAACCCACTCTTTACCATCAGCTGCATAAGAAGTCCGTGCTATCTCCCCCTAACTAGCTTGCAAATACTATTACATATCACTAAGACTAGATAATTCGTCGAATGAGAGGTCCTACCCTACAACAGTTGAACTCAAATAAGAGTTTCAAAATAGAGCTAAACCTAACCTTTTAAAATTATTTAGTCCTCGTAATATGTAACTTAACATATTCGTTTACTAGTTACTTAGAGATAACTAGAACTCCTAAAAGCACAAAGTAAGCAGCATTCGAGCATTGAGTAAACACAATCAAGCATATCCTAATCAAGCCATCATATCAATAACTAATCAGTACTAGCATGCAGTTCATAAAGCTCATACACATATAATAGGCGCATAAGGAATCTTACCTACATCCTTAGCTCTAATCTATGATGAAGTTCTCATGAGCATATCGTAACATAAACTTGTATGGGTAATTTTGGAGTACTTACTTGAGCTCGGCTGATTGCATGCACCACACTCTTTTTCTCTTTTCAAAATCCTTTTTGTAAAAAAATGATTTTTCTTTTAAAAGTTTTATACCAAGTCCTCAGTTTGAGTTCAGACACACCCGAGAATTTGCCTGAATCCCTTAAACCAAGGCTCTGATACCAAGTTGAAACATCCCAAAAATACAGTCCAAAAATTTCAATCATTAAGAAAACCATAATATCAAACATCATATAAAAATCACAAGTTGTGTATCTCAACGTATCATAAACATCTATAAAACATATTAGAGTATAAATATCCCAGACTAATCAAATGGTGTGTACATTGCAATCATCCCGCACTCTTCCCCTTGCTACCTGAAGTACGTGAAACCAAAACTGAAAATTGTAAGTACGAAACTTAGTGAGTCTCCCTAAACTACCACATACCATACACATAATCATGCTAGTAGGAGATACGGGCCCCACCTACACTAAAGGAGATATAGGCCCCGCCCACACTCCGCTAACCAGGAGATACGGGCCCCGCCCACATTCTGCTGACTACGAGATATATGCCTCACCCACACTCGACTAACTATGAGATACGGGCTCCACCTACACTCGGCTAGCTATGAGATATGGACCCACCCACACACAGCTACTAAGCGTACATACAAGTATCACACAGACACCAAGTATAATCAAATCTATCAATCAGTCCTATATCCATTCTCAAATAATGCTATGAGATACGAGCCTCACCCACACTCGGCTATCTATGAGATACGGGCCTCGCCCACACTCAACTACTAATCAAAACACATACGGGCCGACCTTGGTGCCTTTAACCCATTCAAACCATGAGGAAAAATCACCTCACAAAGCTGACTGTGAAATCTCGCAATTAGGAATCTCTAACTAGGCGTTATAGTTTAATTTGTTATTTACTTTTTGGTGGGTTTAAAAAATATGAAACCATTTGCTGGAATATATATATTAGAAATAAATTTGTATTTTTCTTTTGATATAGATATTTTCCTTAAATTGTTGATAAATTTTAGAACTTATGTTTAGATTTTGATTTATTGATTTTTTTTTTCATAATGAAAATGAATTGAAGATTACAACCAAATGTTACACTGTGTATATAAATAATCGAAGACTGATTTTCTTTAATGATAACACATAAAAATGCATTTTATGAAAATAACAACAATATAACTATAGATTTGTCTTGACATTTGGAGGCCCCTAAAATTGGATGCCCCGTGCGGCTATACCGTTCGCACAACCACAGGGCCACCACTGGGGTATACCATATTGCCCACTGTTTGACACTATTCACCGTTCGCTCTAATCGTCTGACATTTGTTCATGTTAAGTTAAGCGTAACTGTCATACCGTCTTGTCTTGTTAATCTACGTATACCAATATATAATTGTTCGAATATTATCAGAGCCGGTCCGCTGTTTGATTTTGAAGACCCTTTTCAAATCGTAACAAATGAGCCCATATATATATATATATATATATATATATATATATATATATATATATATATATATATATATATATATATATATATATATATATATATATATATATATATATATATACACGGCTTGATGAAGATATGATTGTCAAGTTTAGGTGTAGACTTAATAAAACTAGTGTAGTTTGATTAAAAATAATCAGTTAAATCACCGCGTCATTCTGAATTATTAATTTAATCATTTATTTTATGATTTTAACAACCGTTTAGAAAACAAATGGCTTTTTCATTTGCGAACATTTGCTGATACGACCTCAAAATCCATTTCAAACATTTTTATTTATTTTATAATATATAATATATAATTTCTTATGTATTTGTGAAACACGAGCTTTTATAATTTCAATTTAATTCCATCACAACAAATAGTAGTTTTGCAGCAAAAGAAAAAACAATGAAGAAAAAAAGAATATGATTTGTCAAAAAAATTAGGGGTGAGTAAAATTAGAAACCGAAAAACCGATAAAAACCGATAAAACCGAAACCGAAGAATAAACCGACGGTTTGGGTTTAGATTTTATGAAAACTAAAAATTTCGGTTTGGTTTGGATTTTTGAGTTTGGTAAAACCGATAGAAACCTTACCGAACCGATTATATATTGTTTATAAAAATATAATTTATATAGAAATATAAATACGTTTAGAGAAGAAATGTCAAAAGGATGAGCTGGTTCAAGTGGGTAAGGCTCTTGCGTGTGTTTGTGTACTTTTGAAGTTCGAAACCTGCGGCCAAAATTTTACTTCTTTTATTTTCACAGCTATATAAACCTATCCCACATCGACACATGATCGAAACTTAGCTACATAAGCCAAACATACATCCTCTTCAATTTTATTCAGCTATTAGCTTTGTCCCACATCACTTGAGAGATCATAGTAGAAGTCATGTTCACTTCTATAAAAGTGAGGATATGAAATGATAGAAAAACAGTTTTATGTTTGGTTTAGCTTAAAAACCGAAACAGAACCCATGGGTTTAGGGTTCAAATTTTTAGAAACCGATGGTCATCGGTTTGGGTTCGGTTTTAGAGCAAAACAGACCCAAACCCACTAAAACCAACCCAAACTGATCCATGCTCAGCCCTAAAAAAAATAATTTTATGTTTCAAAATTGCTAATGGGGTATTGTTGATTCAATCATGAATAGAAATTTCAAAAATAAACGAACACATCCGCAATTTGATTTCTTCCGAATTGGGTTATGTTTAGGTTATGTAATTGGTTATTTGAATAATACTTTCACAAGAAATTAAATGAAAAATGAAGAAAGTGAATAGATAAAATGGAAGAGGAAGACGCCTACGTTGGAGATTAACTAGGAGAATATGTAGGAAAACAAATAATCTTCTATTATTATGAAAGATTTAATCCAAATTATATAGTTTTTGATAAGTTCACTTTTTCATATATATATATATATATATATATATATATATATATATATATATATATATATATATATATATATATATATATATATATATATAAAAAGTGAATATACCCTTAAGGGCATATAAGCTTAGGTACCAAAACTCATAATAATATATCGTTTTATTTGATATATTCATTATAATATTGTTAAACTTCAATCATTAAATTGATTTATATTTACTATTTTTAAATTTTCATTATTATTTTCCTCTTACATCACATCTTTTTGTCGAACACTTCCTACGCTATATATATTATTGTCGAAAATGACAATTATGTAAGACGAAGATAAATATGAAATTTATAAAAATCTTTGAAGTAATTCAAGTTAAAAGTTGAATTATAAGAATATTGGACAATTACAATGTCTATATATGATACAAAACGATGTAGTATGGTGAGTTTGGGTACCTAAGCTTATATACCTTTAAGGGTATATTCACTTATATATATATATATATATATATATATATATATATATATATATATATATATATATATATATATATATATATATATATATATAGTTAGGTTCATATGAGACGACCTAATTTTGTGAGACCGTGAGATGGATGTTTTTTTTAGTTAATTCAAGTTCCGAAAATAATATTTAAAAAAAGAATTTTTGGATTTTACCATTTATTTTGCATTTTAAAGTTATTTTTTAGAATATATACATTGTAATATTCTATTACAATATTTCACGTTTTTTTTTTTAAAAATGGATTTTTTTTATTATTATTTTTATTTTTTTAGTTAAATCAAATTCCGAAAATAATATTTAAAAAAAGAATTTTTAGATTTTTCCATTTATTTTGCATTTTAAAATTATTTTTTAGAATATGTTAGTGTAATATTCTATTAAAATATTTCACGTATTTTTCAAAAAAAAAAAAAAAAAACGAGATTTTATTTATATATTTTTTTTTTTTTTATTTTTTTATTTTTTTTAGTTAATTCAGGTTCCGAAAATAATATTTAAAAAAAGAATTTTTGGATTTTTTTTATTTATTTTACATTTTAAAATGATTTTTAGATTTGATCTCACGGTCTCACAAAATTAGAATGATCTCAAATAAACCTGAATATATATATATATATATATATATATATATATATATATATATATATATATATATATATATATATATATATATATATATATATATGGAAAAGGGAATATACATTACAACCCCTCCTAATCTTAGGTAGTAAACCTCTTGAAAATACATTGTTTACAATATAAAGATTACGGTTAATGGATTCACGATTAATACTTCAAGATGTAAATTCAAGATCGACACAATAGGGTTTAGGGTTTAGAGTTTAGGGTTTAGGGTTTAGGGTTTAGGTTTATGTTTAGGGTTTAGGGTTTAGGGTTAAGGTTTATGGTTTAGGGTTTAGGGTTAGTGTTTAGGGTTTTGGGTTTAGGATTTTAGGGTTTAGTGTTTAGATTTAGGGTTTAGGGTTTAGTTTTAGTGTTTAGGTTTCAATTTAGGGTTTAGGTTTAGGTTTAAGATGTAAATGTCATTTTTATAAAATTGAGGGGATATATGTATTTCTAATGATTTTATAAGGAACTTGGACGGTGTGATAGATTGTAAAATATGAAGCATAGATAAAGGTGCGACAACATGAAATTTTCATTCGGTCAAACCCTAACAGTCAATCACTTCATATTATAAGTCAAGTTCACTTTTACTTGTTTTTGGGAAAAATAAGTTCATTTGATTATTTTAATATTATTTTTAAGCAAACGGGTGAAAGAAACTGTCGTCTCGGGTTTTCAAATTTAAAAACTGCAAACACCTCGTGTCTTAGAAGTTCACGGCCAAACTATTATGTTTGGGTCGAAAAATCATCCCAAAAACGTAAACTCATGCCTTAAGCATGAGTTTACTCCCCATTTACCAAAAGAGTAAACTCCAAAATATCCTTTCAAGTATCATCCAAGTTTTTATAATCTAGTAAGTGTTTCTAGCCCTTTCAAGTTAGTATATCACTTAATCTAGTGATTGTATTGATGGGTTTTGGTCATAAGATATCCTATGTGCTCATACAAACCCTAATGCTTGGATCTAGGTTTCTCTATTGTACATGCTTTGAATCCAAGACTATAAACCCTGGACTCTAGTATATGAAATTGATATTAACATATGAATGGGTTTAAGAACATACCTTGATTGTTATATAGCAATAACAATCCTAATTCCTCCTTGAATTGACTTTGGAATGCTTAGAGTCACAAGTGTCACTCCTCTAATGGCTTACAAACACCAAGAGCAAATGGAGAAGGTATAAAGAGAGAGGAGAGAGGTTAGAATTCATCCTTAGGACTTCTTGGGAAGGGATACCCGAATTCATGTGCCAAGGGTGTTTATATAGGTGTTCATATAGGGTTTCAGTCATTATCCTTATCTAGATGCTTATCCACAAAGCAACCTATAAGATAATCTTTGAATCCTTATCATAGTCGAATTCTAAGGCCTTATCACCTCAAATTCGTTCACCCTAATAATAAGATAATCCTTACCTTATTTTGTAACTATCACATAATTACAAATCAGCCCCTCTAGTTTAATTAATTACACTTGATCACAAAATTAATTCCTAATTAATTATTGACCAATATTAATTAAACAAATATGATTTCTCCTTTAATATATTATTCTTATAACATATTAATAAATCATAATAACCTTTCTCTCTTTATTTATTTCTCCAATCAAGTTGCTTTGGTGAAGGCAACCCAAAAGGACCATGCACCATCGGGTCAAGTACATACCAAAATAGTTATGGACTTAGACACTAATCCAACATGTACATCCTTTAATCCATCCATTTTTGTGTTTTGATTAGTTTTTCCAAAACACCAAGAACACCAAGAACACACACTAGTGTTCTTGGACTTAAAGTTCATTTCAAGCTTCGACAATGTAAGTACTTCTATCCTAGAGTCATTTTAAGCTTACTATACATGTTTATACCAAAGAAAAGTCCCAAGAAAATCAAGATAAAGGTGTTCACGATTTTGGGAGGTCCCAAAACCGTAAACACCAAGTATAGGACCAAAATGGTGTGTTAAGGTGCCTAGATGCTTCACAATGCCTTAGGGACTTGTCTAGGTTCATCCTTGAAGCGTTTATCACACAAAAAGCAACAAAACCTTCCATTTTCATGTGTTTACGGTTTGGGGAAGTCCCAAAACCGTAAACACCCCAAAAGGTGTCTAATGTCCCATAAATGTCCCATAGTTGTTCCTTAAGCCTAAATCTAACCTAGACTAGTGCCATGATTGAGCTAAGGACTTGAAAACCCCAAATACCATAAACTTAGGAATTTAAGGTAGTAAACTCATGAGTTTAAGGTAGTAAACTCATGAAAAACGGTCCTTAGACCGTAAACTCCATTTGGGAGTGTTTTGATGCCACACAACACATCCTAAGGCTAAATCATGAAGTAGGAATGCTTGGAATAGCTTAGAAGACTTCAAATCAACAAATGGTCAAAAGGTTAGGAGTTTACAACCATAAACTCAAGAGTTTACGATCGTAAACTCAAGGGGTGTTGGTCTTTAGGGAGTAAACTCATTTTAGGAGTGTTCCTTGAACCCGAAGCACACTAGCCTTTCCCTACAAAACTTAGATGCACTCTTCAGCACTTATAACACTTATACAAAGTGTTTGTCATGTCCTAGAGTGTCTTGACTTGCTTATTAGATGTTTAAAGAATAATTGTTATATATATATATATATATATATATATATATATATATATATATATATATATATATGTCCTCATATGTAATTAGGATCTTTATGCGTGTCTAAGTTTTCACTTGACACCAAGCACTTATTCGACACTTCCTTCTGATCCACTCGCAACAGGTGAGTTCATACCCCTTAATCAATGTTTTAAATGTTTTTAAATGTTTTACGGAGGGGGGGATACAAATAGAATCATGCTAGTTATTATATCAAATCACATGTGATTAATAAGCAGCATTCAAATGACTTACTACACATTAGCTGTTTTACCAAACAATTGTTATTCAAAGGATTTTCACATGTGATTAATAAGCAGCATTCAAATGACTTAAATACCTCCAACCCGTTTTATAGATTGACATCAAGTCGATCTTTTCCTAGATAGTAATCCTGTTCAAAAGGTTTTACAAAACTTATTTTATGCCTTTATAATATAAATTGCATGCATATATATGTATAGTTATATAAGAAATGTTTAAAAGACTTAGGAAGTCTATCCACCCTATTTCCTTTTCGCGCTTGAGATGCGGTCTGGTGGGATATCAGGTACACGTCCGAAGGTCGTTTAAATATTAGTTATATATTATGTGTACATATATAGTCATAAAGTTTCTTCCAGTTCATTCAATACCCTTGAGCAGCAAGGGTATACATCCATGTTCATACGTACCGGTTATATTACTAGTAAGCTACCATAAGTGCATTTCAGGAAAATACTAGAACTATTACTAGTACACGATATCATACAATGAGTCAGTTCATTCATGAGTCAATACTTTCTAGATAGAGAGAGAACATACATTACAGCTAGTACACACAGTACATTACTAAACATGCTAGATAGAGAGAACATACATTACAGCTAGCACAGGCAGAACATTTCAGTACATACAGGCTAGACAGAGAAAGATTTCACTTTCAGTTAGAAAATTCATTACATATACATTTATGCAGTTATGTGAACCATTGGGCGGGTCATAGCACATCCTGCCATGACCGCTCTTGTATACTGAATCTCCTTTATTGGGGAGCGTATGAGTTTGCGTATAGATCTATATTGGATTGACTATCATACAACTTGCTGCTCGCTACAGTGGGACTTGCAACTCTACGGGTGCCAAATGTCATTTCTTACGGCATCTTACATCGTCGTTTTACTAGAGTCGGTAGCAGAAGACTGGTCGATCACATGTTATATTGAATACCTTTTTGTTTTAAGGTAGTTAGTACAGCGGTAGTCACTTATTACAAATACTCCAGTACTTTCAGGATTTAAATAGACTTAAGGTAGTTAGTACGGTTGTAACTATTTGATACCACACCATAGTACTATTTCATTTTCCCATTACATTCACTTCGTGAACATTGACACGATTCACGTTAATGTAGAAACTATATTTTGGTTAATGATAGTCAGATTTGGGAAAATACACACTCTTACAAGAGACACACACATGGATACTAGATCCCTTGGTAGAAGGATACAATTAGTAGGAAACATAGGGTTTTCTAGGATGTTCATTTACATACAAATACTTGAAGTCCATTTTCATACAAATACTTACAGTTCATGCGTACAAATACTTACATTTCAAATACATACAAGTACTTACATACAAATTAAGACACTAAAATTCTTATGATCTCACCAGCTATAAAGCTGATACTCGTTTTCAAAATAACTTGTATCCTCAGGTCAACCATAGACAGATACTGATGCAAGGTTTAGAGAAGATGGTGCTCGTTCAAGACTCATCTTTCATTTTGATTTATACTTTAGTGTCTATTATAATTTGACAGAACACACTTGTATTAAAATTATATTATTAATGCAATGGATGATGTTGTTTCTTGTTTACTACTTTTCATTGTTGTGATACTGTACATGACGTCCTCCGCCCGAGAACGTTTCCGTCATTCATGGTTTTGGGGTGTGATAGACTGGTATTAGAGAATTGTTTATAGTGAATTAAGTATATCAACCCACAAAATGGACTGTAAGTATTTGTATGTAAATGAACTGTAAGTATTTGTAGGAAAATTGACTGTAAGTATTTGTATGTAGAAGTATATCAGAGCATTGTTTATAGTGAATTAAAATACTATAGGAGTATTTGGTGTTACTATAAGTACTTTATACATGAGAACTAAAACGGGATCTTCATTACTAAGTTGATAGTTGCTAAGTGGATACACTAAGGCTGTATGTAATTAGTATGTTATAGACTTAGAATATGTGAAAATTTTACTTTACCCCTATTCTGTGTGAAATTGGAGTTAAGGTCACTTATTCGAAGGCCTATCCTGTTTCGATTACATATAACTGGTATGCACTTCACAAATAGCGATGTAACTAATGAAGATTTTCTAATTAATTATCTAGAGAATTCGTCTAATAATTATTTTCTTACCCCAATTCTGGCGTAGATAACATGGTTGGACTCCATCCCACGACAGCCAGTACCTTCCAAACGAGGTCATTGCTAGATGGTTTGGAGAAGAACCAGAGAATGATCATCCGATTTCTTTGAATGATCACCACGATGAAGACCTCACAGATGATGGTAACTCCAAGCCCGAGGTTGAGAACCTACCCCCGGTAGCTCCCGTTCCAATTCCTAACACCCGTCCGGCTTTTCATGGCCCGATGACTCCATGGGTGGAATGTTTGGAAACATGGAGCCAAGGACAAGATCAGCCCATGCCATTTGATGGTGACCGAAGCTTTTATGACCTGAGAAATGGGGGCTCAGCAGATAGAATCTTGCCAATCTTGGTCCGCAGAGTGGCCCGAAATGAGATTCAAGGTAGGACAGCTCTACATCAGATCACAGAAGTTGTCACAAATGCGAGAATGCATACCCTCTGCACCATTCGTCTAGAAGATGCTCGTGAGAGATCTGAGAGAAACCATGAAACCCTGCTGCAAGCACTGGCTGAATCACGAGCTGAAGTCATAGAGCTCCGAGTACGTCAGCGGGTATACGAAAGATACCTGCTTGATATGGAACGTCAACTGGCTGAACTAAGAGTTCACCAGAGGGATGACCGTCGCCAGTAGTAGATGCTTTACTTTATTTTTCCTTGTTAAAAAGGAATCATTTTTTTTTCTGTCTATGCCCGGTGTGGCATTTTCTATGAAACTATCTTGTACTGTAAGTACTTTTGGTTAAGTCTATATGCTGTCAAGGACTATCTTCTCTAGATATGATGTATGACCTTTTACAAGGTCATTTTCCCGACCTTTTACGTCATGAATATCAAAGATATTGACAGTCGGCTAACTTCTGTGTCATTTTCTTTATTCAAATACTCTCATCATACTTCATGTAAGTATACCGGAATCATGCTTTAGTCAAGTAATTGGACTATAGCAATTTAGCTCATGAGACACTTCCAAGTCTCTTTTATTGGTTGGGTCATGCTAATCACCAACCAACAATACCTCGGCTTGAACGACAAACGTCTTGAGACTAGTGTTCGAACTTACTTCCACTCATCACTATGACTGCATCATAGGGATGTAGGTCAACCCTTCATAAACACACTTCCACTCAGTACTAGGACTGCATCATAGGGATGTAGGTCCAACTTTCGAGAACATAGTCTTACTCTTTACTTGAACAATCGAAGTACATCTAGGGTCAACCAAAATCGCTCACAAAATCCTTATCTTTCGTATTGCAGAATCATGCCTCCATCCGGAAATAGTCACCCGAACAACGAAACCCCTACCCTTTATATTGATGCAACTACCTTTCTAATCGTAGTCTTAACTACCTTCGCAGCTATTCTGACCCACCTTAACGCTAACAATGCAAATGTTAGCGGAATGAGTATCAACGATTCCAATCCAAGAGACAACCAAGTACACCCAGGAGCAACGAACTACCACAACACTCTGAATCGTAAGCCCAAGAATAGAAAACGAAAGTTCAGGGATGGAGTCAAGGGAAAATCACACAAAGGGACAAGCAAAAGACGGCAACCACTGACAGCCTTCATAGCCACGATGACTACACCTTCCACTACCATTCTTTCTGGTATCCCAGTTAACCCAGTATGACCTTATGCTGGAAAACTCCCAAAATGCATCAAATGCAATTACCACTACCATGGACTCTATTGGGAAATGCAGTGCTTAAGCTGCAACAAAAAGGGACATACCATCCGTTACTGCTATACTCTGATCCAACACATTACTTCAACCACAAATGTCGGAAATTCTCAAATATGCCATCTATGTGGTGTAATGGGACACCTCAAGATGGAATGCCCATCAGAGAAGAACAACAGCGAATCCAGAGGAGTTTGACCTCAGAATGGAAATAGGAAGTTAAGGACCCTACTATAGTATAGGTTCCCTTCCAATCGTCAGTATTTTGTATGTTTAAAACTAGTGCAACTAGAGTCTTACCATTTGCGAGATCCTGTCGGTATAGGGATGCTCGTGCTGCGTATACTTGTCTTTTGTAGTATACCTCATTCACAGCAATGATCTTGTAGTAAAGTCTAAAGTATTGTAACTTTGTTGATGGTTGCACTGTTGTGTTTATCTGTAACGCCTTATGTTCAAATCTAATGTCTTTAATTTTCCTTATGATTCTAACATTATCATACAACTAGATTCACTGTGATCTGCACAAAACCAGTTTCATACGTACATCTCTTTCTTCGAAATTGCCTTTCCAGCGAAGCCATCATATAAGAACACCGAAGTACTCATGCATGGAGTACCTCATAGTTCTTTTCCTTTCGAAGAAATCCCCAAAGTACCACTCATACAGTATGTCAAGTTCAAATCCAAAGATCCATACGGTTGACCTGCCGCTGAAGAATGTATACATGGGGGTGATATATAATCAGGGTTCTACAGGTTTATAATTGATGATTCCACTTTAACTTCTTTTTTCTCAATGAGATATGAGCTTAAAGAAGAATCAGTTATTCGACTACCGTTTCAATCTTAATTATATACGACTCGTATACACGAAATTGTGATTGTTGAACCAAGTATGAATTCTAATATGAACTTTAGGATGGAGACCGCCCAAGACTATGAGTAAATTGCATCCTCATGTGAACAAACTTAGAACCCAGTACGACTTTTGTAAACAGATTGCCCTCCAGTCTAAACACCTACAGAGATACAAGAACAGTCCGGACAACTTAGCGAACTACACATAAATAGAATTGGAAAACTTGGCTGCTCACCCTGGAGAGCTCCGGTCTTATTCTTCCAGAGGTAGACGGATTGCATCATATGTGCCTCAGCTATCGAGGGCTCTATCCAGATTTTTCCATTAGAAATCGTTGTCTCTGACTCGCATAGATGAATCGGTTGAGCAAACACAAGGAACGAGTTACATTTCAGAAATGGACCTGAGATCCGAATATCACTAGTTTGAGTGTTAGGGAAGGATGTCTGAAAGACTACCTTCTGAACTCGATGCAGACACTTCAAGACCGTGGTGATACCCATCGGATAGGACCAATATGCCCAAAACATTCATGAGTTAATGAATAGAGTCCGTCTTTATTACTTGGATCAGTTCGTTATTTTCCATGTAATGACTTACTTATCTACCCTAGTAGTAAGAAAAAACCCACGGAAACATTACCCCCAGAGAAACTTTTCGCAAAGATCTCTGAACACGAGTTTTGGAATTGAAGAGTTAAAATTTCCATAGACACACTATTAGTGATGTGGAAATTCTTGAGTACTCTGTCAATTTATCAAAACCGTTGAGAATTTGTCGACACCGTAGACACCGACAGGAATTCACCAAATTCTAGGTCTTACGGACCTACTGTTATAGTTCATCCAGAACTCCTCGCAAATCACAGAAACCTTTACGACTTTGACCCAGCAGGGGGTGGCCCTTGACTGGAAGGTCAAACAAGAAAAAGAAACCTTGAAGATTCCAAGTGAGTGACCAAGTTCTTTAGGAAAACACACTCTGAGAATGATTAATGCACTTTGTAAAGCATGGAAAGCTAAATCCAAGATATTCATGACCTCCGAGATTCTTACCAGAATTGGTACTGTATCTCACAGACTAAACCTACTCAACGAACTCAGTAATGTACATCTTACTCTTCGAGTCTCGATCTTGAAACCGTGCCATTCCGATAGGACTCTCGTAAGCCCGCTCGATGAGATCGAGATTAACAAGATCCTCATCTTCGTATTATAACCGTAGTGACCCTCGACCGAGTGGTCAAGCAGATGAAGCAGCATTGCCTCCCTATAGTGAAGGTTCGTTGGGATACCAACCGAGGACCCGATTTCACTTAGGAGCGCGAGAACAAATCGATTAGGAAGTTTCCCACCTCATGACTCGATCATTCGTGACTACTTCCTTACCTAAATTCTAATTTCGGGACGAAATTCCCTTTAACAGGGGGATGATGTGACAACCCGGAATTTTCATTCGGTCAAACCCTAATAGTCAATCACTTCATATTATAAGTCAAGTTCACTTTTACTTGTTTTTGGGAAAAATAAGTTCATTTGATTATTTTAATATTATTTTTAAGCGAACGAGTGAAAGAAAGCATCGTCTCGGGTTTTGAAATTTAAAAACTGCAAACACCTCGTGTCTTAGAAGTTCCGGGCCAAACTATTATGTTTGGGTCGAAAAATCATCCCAAAAACGTAAACTCATGCCTTAAGCATGATTTTACTCCCCAAGTCTAGTCATTTTGTGCTTATTCCCCATTTACCAAAAGAGTAAACTCCAAAATATCCTTTCAAGTATCATCCAAGTTTTTATTCAAAATCATCAATTTAGTAAGTGTTTCTAGCCATTTCAAGTTAGTATATCACTTAATCTAGTGATTGTACATCCTTTAATCCATCCATTTTTGTGTTTTAATTAGTTTTTCCAAAACACCAAGAACACCAATAACACACACTAGTGTTCTTGGACTTAAAGTTCATTTCAAGCTTCCACAATGTAGGTACTTTTATCCTAGAGTCATTTTAAGCTTGCTATACATGTTTATACCAAAGAAAAGTCCCAAGAACACCAATATAAAGGTGTTCACGGTTTTCGGAGGTCCCAAAACCGTAAACACCAAGTATAGGACCAAAATGGTGTGTTAGGTGCCTAGATGCTTCACAATGCCTTAGGGACTTGTCTAGGTTCATCCTTGAAGAGTTTATCACAAAAAAGCAACAAAACCTTCCATTTTCAGGTGTTTACGGTTTGGGGATGTCCTAAAACCATAAACACCCCAAAAGGTGTGTAAATGTCCCATAAATGTCCCATAGTTGTTCCTTAAGCCTAAGTCTAACCTAAACTAGTGCCATGATTGAGCTAAGGACTTGAAAACCCCAAATACCATAAACTTAGGAGTTTGAGGTAGTAAACTCATGAGTTTAAGGTAGTAAACTAATGAAAAATGGTCCTTAGACCGTAAAATCCATTTGGGAGTGTTTTGATGCCACACAAAACTTCCTAAGGCTAAATCGTGAAGTAGGAATGCTTGGAATAGCTTAGAAGACTTCAAATCAACAAATGGTCAAAAGGTTAGGAGTCTACGACCATAATCTCAAAAGTTTACGATCGTAAACTCAAGAGGTGTTGATCTTTAGGGATGAAACTCATTTTAGGAGCGTTCCTTGAACGCCAAGCACACTAGCCTTTCCCTACAAAACTTAGATGCACTCTTCAGCACTTATAACACCTATACAAAGTGTTTGTCATGTCCTAGAGTGTCTTGACTTGCTTATTAGATATTTAAAGACTAATTGTTTATATACATATGTCCTCATATGTAATTAGGATCTTTATGCGTGTCTAAGTCTTCACTTGACACCAAGCACTTATTCGACACTTCCTTCAGATCCACACGCAACAGGTGAGTTCATACCCCTTAGTCAATGTTTTAAATGTTTTACCGGGGGGGGGGGGGGGGATATAAGTAGAATCATGCTATTTATTATATCAAATCACATGTGATTAATAAGCAGCATTCAAATGACTTACTACACAATAGCTGTTTTACCAAACAATTGTTATTCAAAGGATTTTCATATACGTTTTATATGTTTAATTGTTCATTATACACTCTATGTTTCAATTCAAACTCATTTACAATTGTGTTTCAAACAAATGCTTCTTTGTATTTAAAAATATTTTGTTAGATAAACACCTCCAACCCATTTTATAGATTGACATCAAGTCGATCTTTTCCTAGATAGTAATCCTGTTCAAAAGGTTTTACAAAACTTATTTTATGCCTTTATAATATAAATTGCATGCCTATATATGTATAGTTATATGAGAAATGTTTAAAAGACTTAGGAAGGTTACCCACCCTATTTCCTTTTCGCGCTTGAGATGCGGTCTGATGGGATATCAGGTACCCGTCCGAAGGTCGTTTAAATATTAGTTATATATCATGTGTACATATATAGTCATAAAGGTTCTTCCAGTTCATTCAATACCCTTGGGTAACAAGGGTATACATCCATGTTCATACGTACCAGTTACATTACTAGTAAGCTACCATAAGTGCATTTTAGGAAAATACTAGAACTATTACTAGTACACGATATCATACAATGAGTCAGTTCATTCATGAGTCAATACTTTCTAGATAAAGAGAGAACGTACATTACAGCTAGTACACATAGTACATTACTAAACATGCTAGATAGAGAGAACATACATTACAACTAGCGTAGGCAGAACATTTCAGTACATACAGGCTAGACAGAGAAAGATTTCACTTTCAGTTAGCACATTCATTACATATACATTTATGCAGTTATGTGAACCATTGGGCGGGTCATGACACTTCCTCCCATGACCGCTCTTGTATACTGAATCTCCTTAATTGGGGAGTGTATGAGTTTGCGTATACATCTATACTGGATTGACTATCTTACACCTTGTTGCTCGCTACAGTGGGACTTGTAAGTCTACGGGTGCCAAATGTCATTTCTTACGGCATCTTACATCGTCGTTTTACTAGAGTCGGTAGCAGGACACAGGTCGATCACATGTTATATTGAATAGCTTTTTGTTTTAAGGTAGTTAGTGCATCGGTAGTCACTTATTACAAATACTACAGTACTTTCAGGATTTCAATAGACTTAAGGTAGTTAGTACGGTTGTAACTATTTGATACTACACCATAGTACTATTTCATTTTCCCATTACATTCACTTCGTGAACATTCACACGATGCACGGTAATGTAGAAACTATACTTTGGTTAATGATAGTCAGATTTGGGAAAATACACACTCTTACAAGAGACACACACATGGATACTAGATCCCTTGGTAGAAGGATACAATTAGTAGGAAACATAGGGTTTTCTAGGATGTTCATTTACATACAAATTCTTACAGTCCATTTTCATACAAGTACTTACAGTTCATGCGTACAAATACTTACATTTCAAATACATACAAGTACTTACATACAAATTAAGACACTAAAATGCTTATGATCTCACCAGCTTTAAAGCTGATACTCGTTTTCAAAATAACTTGTATCCTCAGGTCAACCATCGACAGGTACCGATGCAAGGTTTAGAGAAGATGGTGCTCGTTCAAGACTCATCTTTCATTTTGATTTATACTTTAGTGTCTATTATAATTTGACAGAACACACTTGCATTAAAATTATATTATTAATGCAATAGATGATGTTGTTGCTTGTTTACTACTTTTCATTGTTGTGATACTGTACATGACGTCCTCCGCCCCAGAACGTTTCCGCCGTTCATGGTTTTGGGGTGTGACAAAAGGACTGATAGATTGTAAAATATAAAGCATACATGAATGAAGGACTGAAAGTGTAACTTGAGTAAAAATCTATTGAAATTAAGCATCATTGCAAGTAGGGGTGTAAACGAGCCGTGACGAGCCTGAGCCTAACCAAGCTCGACCTTAGCTCGTTTAATTTTGAGGAAGCTCAAGCTCGAGCTCGAGCTTAATTCGATCCTTAAAATGAAGCTCGAGCTCGACTCGTGAAAAATTTAGTGGGCTCGCGAGCCTAATCGAGCCGCTATGTGTGTGTGTGTGTGTGTGTATATATATATATATATATATATATATATATATATATATATATATATATATATATATATATATATATATATATATATATATGCTCATTTATGCTCGTTTGACCTCGCGAGTCCATTAATTGAAGATCGACACAAGCTCGTTTAATAAACGAGCCTCATATTTAGGCTCGAGCTCGACTCAGGCTCGTTTAATTCGATCTTGAGTTGAGCTTTTAACGAGTCAATTCCGAGTAGCTCGGCTCACTTACACCCGTAATTGCATGTCAAAAAGTGTTGTAGATATGTGAACCTACATCAACTGAGAAAAGAAACGGAAAATGAAGCAGGTCGTAGAGTCTTCAACAAGTTAAACCAAACATATTTTACTTTTGAAATTGAATAATATTATAAAATTTATACAATTTAAAATATTAAATTAAATAATTTAACAAAATTTTGAACCCTATATTTTTTAGGGTTTGTAGCGTTGCACACAGTGCACACCCTCAGCGCCGACCATTATCATGATATGTTTGATGAATTGACATATATATTAATGAGATAATTTCCACTAGTTTCTAATAAAAATAAGCTATCTTGTTAATATAAGCTATCTATAAATGATTAAAATAAAACTTATAATACTGTCTAATATAAAAACGGGTTGAAAGTTAACTAAATTAAAATCTAACTTAAAAACCCTTATATACTTGTCTATTTATAATTAATTATTTTTTCGATAATATTATTTCTGCAGCAGAATTTAAGAATTTTATTATTTTTGATAAACAAATTTCGTTATCTCGAATACGATTTTTAGATTTTCATCTTTTTAGTTATTATGTAAATGGAATTCAATTATTCATAATTATACATTATACATCAAATTTATGTCCCCTAATCCAACAACATGAATGTGACACTTGCAAGTTATTCATTTATTGGCGTGCACGAATATTATTAATCCAATAATATATCAAAATAACTAATTTCTGTGTATGACAAAAAGTGATTGGGTCCAGATAGCTCCTACTAATTAAGTCATTTAGTTTTTCTTTTTCTTATATTGGGCGTGATTGTATGTTTTTTTTTTAACTGTGAGTTAACCTAATACTTCATTGTTAGATATTATATTAGTCAAATGGGCTAGCCTAACTTGTTGTGTGATTATATGTTTTAGATGCCTATTGCCACTTAGAGGCTGTAGGTCTTTTGATTTTTCAACATTCCGAAGTTATATTTGTATATTAGTTTATAACCCGTGAAACCACGAGTTATAAAATTTGAAATAGAAAATTTATTAGGTTGACAAGTGGAATGCATTAATTAAAATGTTTAATAGGGTGACACATGACAAAAAAATAATAAAATATGTATTAATTAGGAGGTCTAATATGATGATACATATCAAAAGGAGATTAAAACTATTCTTTTATTAGAATAAAGATTCGTAAGTTTTATGTTTAATTTTTTGGACCACTGTTTTCTTTACCCAAAACAAGTTTAGTTTGTATAAGAAATTAGTAGGTAAAATGAACTAACAATACCTATTTTATTTTTATTTATTTTTAAATGTAAGATACATATTTTGAAATGGAGCTCATATGTCCAAAATAATTTTTTTTTTCATACACAATAATATATGTTTTAGAGGGTTGTATAATAGACCTATTGCACAATCCTTAAAACACATGTTATTGTATATGACAAAAAATTATTGTGTACCAATCATCTTTCATTCCGAAATAGATTTTTTTTTTTTAATTTTTTTTTGCAAATTATTAAGTTTAAGAGAATAAATAAATGTGTAATTTAATGACTTGGTTATAAAATTTATTGCAATCGGTACTTAATTTATTATTTAACTCTCTAAGAATTTAATAATTAAAATAAATTTATCTTTAAAAAATGGTTACTCAAACTACCCCCTTCCCGATGGGAGCCAAATGATTTAGGAGTGAAATTTTATACTTGAAGTACATGATTCAATTTTTAGTGTACCCAAAGTATTGCTACTTTTCCGTGATTAACCTCCCACATGAGCTACTCAGATGATGCGATTTACCAATTCGGGAGAAGAGTTCCACATGCTCGGAATCTATAATTTTGCCGCCTTCCAACAGCATGTTGGATTTGTACGCAACTCTCAACGTTTCGTCTTCCGATAACTTCGCCTGTGCAATGCCATAGTTGACACCGTCCTTGCTTTTCGCCTTTTCCAATCGTAGACCCAAGTAGGGTTTAGTGCGAGATTGTCATTGGTGTTCCAACTTCTAAACATGGAACACAATCATATGATTTGGGGAGTTTAACGTTTATTGGCATGACATCTTGTGAGAGAGAATTTGGATATTATGCTCTGTTTCTATATTGATTGCTCTTCCCCATTTTCAATCTGTGTTTTACTATTGAAGAGGATTCAAGGAATCACAACAAAAATGATATTATCATACACTTCTCGAAATCACAATGTAGATGTCGTTTCTCTGCTAAAGGAAAAAAAGTGAAGGGGAAAGCATCAAGTCATCAAATTTAGGAAAGAAAAAGAAAACCAATTCAGCTCTTAATCCAATAATACTTTGATCCAAACTCAGTTATCACTTCCCTAGCTAACATGGTTAATCACATAAAGTATGCACCTTTATGCCCAAGGAACCCTTAATATGTTAAGATCTATAAAGATAAGCTCCAAAAAACAGCCTTAACTCCCAATCACCAACCAAAAAAGACCAAAATGACCAAAAACATGCAAAGGAGTAGATCTGTGAAATGAAATAGCAAGGTTTGAACTTTTTACCTCACAAGCTACTGAAAGTGATGAGATGAAACCTCTTTAGATCGATTATATCTTTGATAGGTAGATCAATAAGACAAACAAAGTCTTGAACAGACAATAAATCAAATGTATGTCGAATGATTAAAATATAGTCACACCTCAGAAGACCTCGATTAAGAACTTCTGCTGTAGAGGTGTGCTAGGGTTTACAGTACAATCAATACAATAATTATAAAAGAATTAATGGCAAGGATGCATGCATGCACCTTATATACTAAACCCTAGAAAGATTAACACGGTTGGACAGGCCCAAAGCCATGACAAAACTGGACTATACAACAGAGCCCAATGACGCAACACTTAAGGACTCAACAATCTCCCCCTTTGCATCAATTGAGGCGAGAGATCAAACCAGTTGAGAAATAGTGGTCTTCTTCACGGTCTTGAATATCTTCGGTACGATGGCGAGAAGAGTATGCCGGAAAACTATGTATCACCGAAGCATATCTGTGAAGTTCTTCTTATCTGCTGCTTCGTTCTGTTTACACCTGTGGATTATGTCTATAATATGCTCCAGACAAGCCGTGGAGAACAAGTGTTTGTCATCAAGATAGAACACAAACTTCTGACCTTCTGCTTGTGTAAACATAATATCACGATACTTAGAATCAATCTTAACCATCTTCATCTTGGAAGCATCGCATGATGGCCGAATGGGTTTGACTATTTGCCTTTTCCTCAAAACAGAAGCAATTTACTAATCCATGTTAGCAACCTCATGAATGTAGGAAGCTAGTATTCTCTTGATATGATCAATAATGGGCTCGTACTATTGTGGACTGGAAAGTAGAATGTTGTTCAGAAGGATCCAATCATGGGGATTCAAGTTCGGTATATCGGCCAATAAGAACACATGAACCGAATCAGTTGTGCCTCGAGTTACACTATAATTCACATTGACGAACGCCCCTGTCGAAGTAGGCTTCAATACTTAGACAGATGTAATCTTCTGAACACTCCATGTGAAGTACTATGGTTGAGAAGATTTAAGATAAAAATCAATAAGATCCCGATCAACCTTCGAGTATGGCGAAAGAATATTCACTATCGCATCAAAACAGTGAAAGAAAAACGTCTTTCGGGTGATAGGCATGTCAAATTGTGAGTCCTTGGTATTATCACAATCAAAAGAAGTAACTGGTTCCAGCCAATGAGTGCTGGGAAACTCAATCGCTTATTTGATCAGCTTCTCCAGAGTCGATAAAGGAAATAGAGCTTTCCTGCACTCCAACGTATCATGAGCCTCTTTTTCCCTTTTCTCTCTTTCTTCTTCTTCTTCTCTTGCCACTTTGAGTGTTTCATCAAGCTTTTTATCTCTCTTCTTTCTTTTCAATAATTCTTCCCTAGTTTCTTCTTCCTCGTCACTTTGACCATTAGAACCTTTTTCTTGTCCAACACACTAGAACCCGAAGCATCATTACCCTTCAGTTTAGTGGTGACTTTTGATTGATTTGTTGTGTTGGAAGCAGATTTGTTGTAGGAGGTTGAATGGGAGGATCTTCACTAACATCTCCCCCTTGTTGCAGAGTAGCAATTGGCTCCGTAACACCCACAATCCGACTTATCATTTCCAGATCTTGAAGAAGTTTATCTGTTAGATGATGTCGAATAGAAATAGTGAGAACCGAATCATGTGCCTCTAAAATATTCGAAAGAAGAGAGTGCACATCATTCACACAACTTTTGATGATTGTGACTTCGGTCCGAAGGGATTCAATTTCCTTATTCGCATGGGAAAGCTCCAAGGAAAGATTAGCAACTTGGGTTTGGGATACAACGAGATCTTCCCTGACCTTGTTTTCCAAGGCAAGATTGGTTTTTAAGTTGGTGAGACTTGTTTTAACAGAATAATGAAGAATAGTTCTGTCACCTTGTAGACTTTGGCGAATCATTTCAAATTTTTCCCACTCAACCATAAGAGATGTAGAAAGAGAGGCAATGGATTCATTTGTTTTGATGGTATTTCCATCTCCAGTGTTTTGGAAAGATTCCATGGAAAGCTTTGAATCAAAAATGAGAGACTTGACCTCACTAATAGCATTGTTGTAAGAGAGGGTGGAGGCATCCACAGCTTGAGTTGCTTTGTCAATGGATTGATCATGCTGTTTGATCAAAGTTTCAATTAGAGCCTTTGTGGTAGCACCCGACTATGCTGAGGTGGAGGGAGTAGCAGAAGAAGCAAGCATTTGATCAACCTTGGCATTTAGATCCTTCAAGTGACGCTGGGTGATTGGAGCATCATCATATTCTTCGCTTTGAAGTCGATAAGGACTATAGTAGAATGACTCAAAGTCCATGTCAGCTCCACCGAGAGTAGGGATAGATTCGGTTGAGGGTTATGGTGAAGGAGGTGGATTGGTAACAACAATGTCTGTTCCTGAGGTAAGTGCCCATGTATAAGATATGCTGACGCGAACCAAAGGTTCGGTTGTGGTAGTGGTTGTTGAGATTGCTTGAGAAATGATAGGGGGAAGGAGTGTAGGTGATGTAGGTTGTGAAGAAACAGGTGGTGGAAGCGGTGGAATTAAAATAGGTACAGAATTATGAGATGGAGAATGAGGAGGAGTTGGAACATATTCGGTTACATGTACCTCAGGAGATGGGGACCGAGGAGGCGTGTTTCATCTTAGTGAACCTGCATTTTGATTGTCTTCGTCTTCGCCTTCGACTAATTTCTCTTGCTCATGATCAGAAGGAACATATACCGAATCACTTGACAAAAGGGCTTTCGCTTTCCTCTCCATTTTCATAACCTTTTTCTTCTTTGGGGCCGAAGGGGATAGTTGTTCAGACTTACGCTTTTTCGGCGTAGCTGCTTGAGACGAAGGGTCTTCGGTCTCATTTTTCTTTGGATCTGGTTTCTTTCCCTTCTTCGTTGGCTTTTCAACAGCATCCAGAGCAATCTGTATCTCCGGAGTTAATAGTCTTGGTCCCGTGGTTGGGAGTTTTTTGTACTCTGCCATGACATTACTCTCAGCAGAAACACAACGGTAGATTCAGGAATTGTGCCAATAAATGAGTATTTGGTTAGATCAGTGACAATAATCTTCTTTGTGTGAAAGGTAGCAATTGATGAGCACGGAGAATCCGCCATCATAGGAAACTGAAAGTGCTCAATCTCCCTGTAAGTTATAAGAGTCCAGAACCTACCACAAGAAATCTCTAATACACTTGAAGATGAATTGAGACCATGGTAAAGACCATAGAGAATGGTCATAAACCGTTTTCTTACACTGTCTGTACCTAAAACCCATTCTGATAAGCCCTTGACTAGAAGAGTAAAAATTCCATTCCATTGTGGCGAAAGGAAGGATTTCTTGAACTTGGTTACCATGGTGAGGATATCAGTATACCCCATATCATAGAACATCGTGAATAACTTAGTGGTAGTAATGGATTTAGGATTCAACAAGGAATCATCAGCAGGAAACCCTAACAGTGAACAAAAGCGGGATTTGGGGATGGAATTCTTGTGATTGAAGATCTCGAAGAAGATCCTGTCCTTGCGTTTATCATAGACATCAGAGGAATACACTTGGGAAAGTATAGACATTGGTATAGACTCCACCTTGGTGAGAGCAGTGAGGAGTGGTGAATATTTTAGACATTCAACCACTTGAAGCATATACGAATCTTAAAGGAAAGGATTCAAATCAATAAGAAGATTCTGATTGGGTTTGATGACTAGCAAATTAGAAGAAGCAGTTTGTTCATGAACGGAAGAAGATTCAACCATAGTTGCAGGTTTGGTGAAGACGATGAACAATAATATCGCTGGTGTGCTCTTGAGAGAGTTTAGTGAATGGTAAATAGGTAAAAGAGGTATGTGTAAACCTTTTTATACGATTACCATGAGAGAGAAAGGATCTTGAGGAATGCTTCCATGATTTTCTGAAACGGCGCCTGAAGACGTCATTAGGCGTGATGGTAGTTACCGTTTCAAATTCACGCGGCCAATTCAATTCTTATCCAGTCAGTCGGTTTGAATTCTTATCTAGTTACCGCCTTTGAAACTCTAAAAATTGTTCAAATTCTTTGACCAACTGTGACCCAGCCATTCACTTTAATTAAGGTTCATAACATTCACTCTTTAAGAAAATACACCATGATAACATATGTAACTGTACCAGCAAATCGGAAAATAGCCATTAGTAGCACGAACGAGACTTGGGAGAATCATGGGGATTCTCATGAAAGAGAGTGAAAATGAAAAGAAATAAAGCAAAGTATTTGTAGGATTTAAGTGATGTCTATTTAGACACAAAACTATGGATCCCGGGCACGGATCTCTTCCTTCAAAGTCAAGAGAGACTTCAAAGTGCTTGTGTGGTTCCCCATTAAAATATGATCAAATACATGTTAAGAAGCATTGAAAGGCATCTTTTTATTATAAGGCTATCAATGGTGGTTGAGCTTCAATCCATGCTTTGGTTCTTGAGATAAGAGTGAAAGTGGACGAAGTACTTGTGAGACCGATGTAGCCTATTAAACAAGTAGGTTTGAATAATTTTCAGTGACTTGGTGATATTTGAAGAAATCTCAAAAACAATATAAACTGGATCTTTTAGGAAGAAAAGTCTTGGTATTTAGAAAATTTCATAAAGATCTCTCAAAAATGAAAAACGAGATTTCTTGGTACATTCCATCAAAGGGAATTCGTTAAAACTAGGGTGAAAACTAAAACAGTTTATTGTTCACCGTCAATTCATTATGGGTGTTGGATATTGGGTCTCACTTAGCACTTGGTGAACGAAACTAAGATCATCAACATAGATATTGTGTAACCATAAACCTTAATGGTAAAGTCTGAGAGTTTCAAGGGTTACGATAATGAATCGAAATGAGATGGAGAATAGTGAAAAGATGGCTAAAGAAACGAAAGTACCTCTACTATGCAAAAATGACCAAGCAACTAACTCTTTACTCAGTATAAGAAGAGTAAGGTAGCTCGTGACTTAAGTGAATTTGACAGCCTTATTGGGAAGAAACGATTGGTATATATCGAATCATTAAGGCTTAACTTGAAGTCTGTGAGACTTCGGTTAACAGGCAACAACATGCTTCTAGGGACAACTAACTAGTCTAAAGGAGAAAGTGTGAAATACCTGCCCCAACTCCATCATGAGAGAACATTTGTGATACTAGACAATAATATTTTTGGATTTTTATTTTTTTTGAAAAATAATAAAAATAGAAAAGAAAATATTTATGAAGTTTATGAAGTATTCTGAAAAGAATTAAAAACATAAATAAAACTATTTTAGTATTTTGTGTAATAAAGAACATAAAATAAATTACTGGAAAAGGTAGTGTACAAAAGATACAACTGAAACTTCACCATGAGATATGAGGCGAAATGGACTGAGCGTTCGGTTCATTTCGGTTCCCGAAAATTCCGGACAAAAAATAGACTGAACGTTGACTCTATTTCGCTTTTTAACTTTTAATGAGGCGAAAGCAATTTCGGTAGTGACTCAGCTTCCATCAGTCCTAAGCCTTGTAAAATTTTGTTAAAGCTTGCTTGGGGTAAGGCTTTCATAAAGATGTCAGCTAGTTGATCAGTGCTTCAAACAAAATGGATTTCGATATTATCATCTTCCACGTGATCCTTGATAAAATGATACCTTAGTGCTATATGTTTCATTTTTTAGTGTTCCACTGGATTGTGACATATCCTTATTGAACTTTCCGAGTCATAATACAAAGGAATTTTCTTCATGTTCAGGCCATAGTCTCTAAGTTGACTTTGTATCCATATGACCTGTGAGGTACAAGATGTTGCGGCTATGTATTCGGCTTTGACTGCAGAAAGAGATACACGTGTTTGCTTCTTCGATTGCTAGCTAACGAGTTTGCCATCAAGAAACTGACACCCGCCAGTTGTGCTCTTTTGGTCCAGCCCACATCCTCCTAGATCGGCATCAGAGAATGCTTGTACGAAGAATCCTAATTTCGCTGGGTAGCATAAACCAAGAGATAAGGTTCGCTTCATATATCGAAAAATATTCTTCACAGCCATCATGTGAGGTTCGTGTGGATTAGCTTGAAACCTGGCACAATAACAGACAGGAAACATTATGTTTGGTCGACTAGCTGTTAGATACATTAAATACCCTATCATTTGGCGATAGAGAGTTATGTCAGCAGCCGGTTTTTCCAGAGAAGGTGTTAACTTCGTGCGAAACACCATAGGAACCTTCACTTTTGACTCTCCCATCATTCCAAACATGGCTAGTAAGGTCTTCGTGTAAGCCTTTTGATTAATAAAAATGCCTTCGGGTCCTTGTCTAATATTCAAGCCAAGGAAAAAGTTAATTAGACCAATTGAACTCATCTTAAACTTAGTCTCCATCAACTTCCTAAATTTAGCTGTTATGCCAGGATTCGTGGAACCGACGATGATACCATCGACATAAATTTGGACGATCATAAGGTGGTCACCATATTTCTCACGAAAGAAGGTTAGGTCAAAAAAACTTGTTTAAACTTAGACATTTTTAGAAATCGATTAAGTCTTTCATACCATGCTCTAAGAGCTTGCTTCAGACCATAAATTGCCTTGTCCATAATATAGTAGTGATCTGGATACTTTTCGTTCACGAAACCAGGTGGTTGCTCTACATACACCATCTCTTCTAATTCTCCATTTAAGAATTCACACTTGACATCTATTTGGTATATTTCAAAGTTCTTATAAGCAACATAGGCCATAGATTCGTACCAATTCTAATCTTGCTAACGGAGAGAAGGTCTCATCGTAGTCTATCCCTTCTTCCTGACAATATCCCTTCACAACCATCCTTGCTTTGTTACGAATCAAATTCCCTTCTTTGTCCATCTTGTTTCTGAAAACCCACTTCAATCCAACCACAGATGCATCCTTTGGTGTAGGAATCAGACTCCGTACTTTGTTTCACTCAAATTCATTGAGTTTGTCTTGCATTACCCGTACCCAATCAAAGTGATCGAGTACAGTGTTAACAGTCTTTGGTTCAACTTTGGAGATAAACGAATTAAACATGCAAAATTCCACTTGAGAGAATAATGTAGTTTGCTTCGCTTTTAGTTGTGAACGTGTGAGAACTCTTTCTGAAGATTCACCAATGATTTGGGTTTTTGGATGATCTTTTGTCCATTTGGTGAGGGGAGGGTAATTTGGATCATAGGAGGGATCTAGTTCAACATTTACTTCTTCTTCAAATTCTGACTGTATATCATCATCATCATCATTTGTATTTACATTCTCCCCCTCGAATGATGAAATAGTATCAGCTTCAGGCTCAGAATTCTCCCTATCGACTGGATGTTCATTGGGTATGGTGGTTGATGGGTTCTCCCCCTGGATAGTAGAATGGGAAGATCCACTTAGCTTTTGAGATTTGGCAGATTCTTGAGATCCATTTGAACTTGAAGGTTCGCTTTCCATGAACTTCATTAATTACCTTCTTCAAATTATCTACTTTGTTATCGTCCACTTTCGTTTCAGAGAGAATAGCAGTTTCTGGTTCATCAAAGAGCTTCACATATTCTTCAAATAAATTGGAGATGGGAACCGAGACTTGACCAGTTTGAGGAAAGATTTCATCCATTGGTTCTTTACTTAATGTGAGTTTCTTCACGTAGTTATCATCAAACAACACATAATAAGTTTCTTCAATTTTCTTTGAGCGTTTATTACGAACCCTATAAGCTTTTGAAGTAAGCAAATACCCAAGAAATATTCATTTGTCTGCCTTCACATCAAACTTGTTTCGGTTCTCTTCAGAATTGAAGATGAATTATCTTGAACCGAACACGTGAAAAAACTTGACGTTAGGCATGCGGTTGTTTAGAATTTCATAAGGAGTTATTGAAAATTGCTTGTTGAGAAAAGACCGGTTCTGGGAGTAATAAGCACCAGCAATTGCGTCAGCCCAGAAATACAGGTGCAACGAAGCGAAGCTGAGCATGGTTCAGGCTGCTTCACACAACGAGCGGTTTCGCCTTTCAATGACCCCGTTTTGTTGCGGAGTATAGGGAGTGGAGAAATTGTGAGACACTCCCTTTTTATCAAGAAATTCTTCAAACACTTGGTTTTTGCATTCCAACCTATTGTCACTGTGAATGTTTCTAACCACCTTCACAGTTGAAGCTCTACTTGCTTCATAGAGACTTTGAGCTTAGGCATTGCTTCTAATTTCTGTTTAAGAAAGAAAACCCAGGTGATACTAGAAAAATCATCAACTATGACAGGAATATACTTGTTACCACCGATGCTTTCAATAGCCGAAGATCCACACAGATCAATATGTAGCAGCTTAAGCAGTTCGATGATCTTTGTGTTAATACGAGTTGGATGACCCTTCCTGCTTTGCTTTCCCATTTCACATGCAACACATAAATGTTCCTTGTCAAACTTGAGAAGTGTATTTCCTCGCACATTATCACCAAGAACTAGCTTATTGATGTCTTTGAAGTTGAGATGCGAGAGCCGTGCCATAGCCAACTTTCGTTAGAATATGCTTTCATCAGTAGGCATATAGATGGCTTCCCTTGTATTGGATTAAGGTTCAGTGGATACATTTCGACTTTGCTTTGAGATTTTAGCAGAACATTCTTGGTCTTCTTTTCTATTATTTCTGACCCTTCATCATCGAATGAAACCTTCAGTTCTGTTCCCTCCACCAGTTGCGAAACACTGATGAGATTGTGTTGTAAGCCTTCTCCATATGTTACCTTTATGATCGATAAATCGCCATTTGTTATCATTACATAGCCTTTTATTATGCCAAAAGAATTGTTTCCATACTTGATACAGCCACCATCCTTCCGATCCCGAAACTTCCGTAGCTCTTCCTTTCTCCTTATCATGTGACGTGAGCAGCCACTATCAATATACCATTCGTCATGGAACTTCTCGTCATGTATAACCTGTAAAAATCAAGCAAATTGAGGAACCCAAAGTTTATTGGGTCCTTGTGAGCCTTTTACATAATAGGGAATAGTAAGAGAAGAATCAACCAAAAAAGTTTATTTTATAAGGTGGTTTCATCTTTTCTTTAATTGTGAAAACTTTGATTTTGTTAGGTTTTGTTTCTTTAGCCTCAGACTTTGGAATTGTGTTTTTATTGTTCACATACTTTTGGTTCTGTTTCCTAGAGTTAGCATTCATTTTGTTTGTCTTCTTTTCAACTTCCGTGATGAGCTTCCCTTTTCCCTTTTCATCCACTTTTGGATTTTTCTTTGAGTGAGAAGGATGAGTTTTAGGAGCGAAATCTTGCTTTTGGTTCTTTTCGTTTGAAGATGTAGAGCCAAAACTCCCCCTTCGGTTCTTTTTGCTATTGGGTTGAGAACCGAAGCAACTCCTTTGGTTTCGTTTGCTTCCATTTTGAGAGTCGAAACGACTCTTTCGGTTCGCTTGACTGTAGAAATGGCATTGAGTATAAGGAGTAGAGTTGTCCTTTGATACTGCTTCTTCTGTAAGGTGTGAAGACTTGTCTGAGTGAATTAGCTTTTTGGGAATTCCAAAACTGCTTCCTTTCAGAGAGATTCTTCTTATATCTCCTATTACGTTGATGTTTCTACTCTAACAACTGCTTTGGAGTTTTATGGATGTTAACTTTGTGTTTCGGCCTTTCATTATGACTTTCGCTCTTTAGCGAGGAGGTTTCGCTTATCGCCTTGATTAGTTCTCTTAGAATCGTTTTGGTACCACTTGTGCTTAGCACATCAAGACATGTAGGCTTGTTGAGTGGTTCTGCTACATATCTGCCTTTGACCCTCCATGATGTTTTCTCAGACAAACCAACCGTCTCATCAGCATTGTCGATTGGAGCTGACCAAAAATGCTCCTCAAAGCCTTCAACATTGTCCTCGTTCACTATTGCTGTCAATTCGGCTGTTTGCTTCTACGTGACTCCTGTAACTGCATAAACCTGATTTAGTGCGGTTTGTACCTTTTGATATACCACAACCTTTTCTTTCATAATTTTGGATTTGTTTTGGGACAAACTATCGAACTCAACGAAATTTTCAGAAATGAGATTTTTGATAGGTTCGGGTTCGCTCTTGACAAATTCAGAACAATCCACCTCATCCTCTACGGATATTTCACTGATCTCATCATCCTCATCAAATTCAAAAGTATTTTCAACATCAATTTTGTTTTCTGAACTTAACTTGGCATTTAACGAGTCAAACTTCTGCATGGTTTCGGTTTGAAATATTAATATGTCATTTTCGTCCAAAAGGTTCTTAAGCATGTCTTTATGATCTTTGGACTTGATGAAGGACTCTATTTTATCAAGACCAATTCTGTACGCTGGAGAAATTTCATCAGAAGATACAACAGCTTCACAATTATATACGTCAGCATCAATTTCATCCTCCTTAAATTCAAGGATAGGCAGAATCATACTATGAATTTTCTTGCCTTTTTCACAATCTAGATGCAATTAGATAATATTGGAATATAAATATTTAGCAATTAAACAAAAAACATTTCTCTATTTTAAAAGCTTCAAATTATCCCTTTGCAAATAAATTGTCTCATCCTTAATCCTAACCAACTCGTTCTCCTTTTGCTATATCCATATCCGTCTCTCCTCACTCTTTGAGAACACCCTACTTAGTTGATCAGTTAGGTTAGAGTTTGTGAGGAGATTTTGTGTTAAACTACCACTTAAACTAGAAAATTTAAATTTTAATTCGTTCAATTCTTTTTCATAGTTTGTAACAGGGATTTTTAATTTTTCGAGAATTGATTGTACCTTCTTGATCAACTGGTCACATTCGTTGATCTGCTCGCCAACTGGTTTGGTAGCGAAGAACCTGTCTTCTCGCTCACTTGCTTCATCACAACCCCCATCAATAATGTAGCCTCTCATCTGTGACATTCCAACAGTCACCATCAAGCACTTCCCTGCACCTTCAATTTCAGCTTCTTTCACCACGAAAGCCCTATCATGTATGGGCTTACGAACCTCTCTGTACTCAGAGTCTATAGACCAGACTTCAACACCACCAAACTCATCATCCACGAGATTTTCCTGCACAATTAAATCATTCATAGTGTTGTTAGCAGCAACATTCATCTTCTTTATTTCTTCTAGCTTTTGCAGGTAGTAGGCTTCATCTTCTTCATTCTTGTTCTTTTGTAACATCTTTCTCAAGACACAATATTTGGAAAAGTTATTTTTGCCTTTGCAGAAGTGACAATCCAATCTAGAGTCACCAACAAGCTTATTATCCTTCTTCGGTTCTTCATGCTGATGATAGTTCTTTGGTTACTCCTTTGCTTTATCCGAACTGCAGCTTCCTTGCCAGCTTCGGTTCTTGGAGTTTGGAAAATTTCTACGCACAAACTTCTTTGGATTAGTGACCATCAAAGCATATTCTTCATTGGTTAGATCAAATTCTGATAGATCTAAATCTTCTTCTTCTTCAGTCACATTCTTTCCTTTTGATATGAGAACTAAAGATCCCATGCTTGAAACCACATTCCTTTCTTTGGTCACTGCACTTTTGTGTGATTTTAGAATCCCCACTAGCTTCGCCAAGGAGTAAGCTTTGGATTGTTCATGAGCTTTTAATGTGGACAACACTGCCATCCATTTGGTTCTTAGGCCATTCATGAATGTGACCTTTTGCTCAATTACCTTCCTTTCTATGCCATGCTTTATCATTTTTTTGAGAAGGTGATTGAAACAATAAAAGGCTTGAATGAGCTTCTCTTCAGGTTTTTGCTTGAAGTCCCCAAACTCTGAAAGCTGTAAATTTTGGATAGAATGCTCAAGATCCTCATCGGTGGAATATAACTCCTTCAATCTATCCCATATCTCTTTTGCCATCGTACATGAACTAACCAACCGAGATGTGTCAGATTGTAGGGAGAATCTGAGCATTCTTACTGCATTAATTTTTCTCACAAGCTTTTCCTTTTCGTCGTGAGGAACATCCTTTACATCAACAATGAGTTGATTGTACTCCTTTCGCATCTTGATTGTTCTGTTTGTGCTAGATTGAACAAAAGGACCTACAATTATGGCTTCCTAGATTAAGTATCCATTATCTTCTGAACCAATCACATAGTCTTCAAAGTGATGCGTCCAAACTTCATAATCCTTAGTATATAGGATAGGAATCCTGGTGGTTGATCCGATATTGTTGGAGATGTTGATCGGATTTGTTTGTGAATCTTCAAGAGACATGATGATTTTGTTTTGAAGCCTGCTCAAGGTCAGACTAATCAACAAAGTTAGGGTAAGATCGAAGTCTAAGAACTGCATCAATAAACGATGACGGTTCTATCAGAAAACGATAATAGCGGAAAACCCTAAAACCTTCTTTAACAGAAGTAATGCATATGGATTATACAGTATCCTGCTCTGATACAAATTGATGAGATGAAAACTCTTTTGATCGATTAGATCTTTGACAGGTAAATCAATAAGACAAACAAACTCTTGAACACACAATAAATCAAACGTATGTTGAATGATTAAAATATAGTCACACCTCAGAAGACCTCGATTAAGAACTTCTGTTATAGAGGTGTGCTAGGGTTTACCCGATAATAAATACGATAATTATAAAAACATTAATGACAAGGATGCATGCATGCACCTTATATACTAGACCCTAGAATGATTAACACGGTTGGACAGGCGCAAACTCGTGACAAAACTAGACTATACAACAGAGCCTGATGATGCAACACTTAAGGACTCAACATAAAGAATATGACAAAGTTGGATCTCAAAGCCCTCCTCCACATAATGATTCTTCAAAGCTCACATTCTCTTACACAAACCACCCCAAACACTCTTCCAAGATCCAAAAATCACTCAAGGCACTCTAGGGTTTCAATATATGCTAAAGGGGATTGAGGCTGGCCTAAAATGTCCAGAGGAAGGATGTAATGTTGCTTATATATGGGTAAAAACCCAAAATTAGGGTTTCCCTTTCCCCCTCGTACGCCATACATCCTCCTCGTATGCCCAACTTATTAGACTTCGGACGTGAGAACATCATACAATAGTACGCTAAGCATACACATGAGGTACGCCTGCGGACTAGCTTCTCAGCTAGTACACTAAGCATACTCAGTTGTACGCCCAACATACGACTTACAAAGATTAATTTGCACATCTTTTAATCATGGAGACTATTATAGACATCTCCATTTCCAAGTGTTACAACTCTCTCCCACTTATATTAGATTTTGTATTCGAAATCATTCCTCACCATCCCAGGCACACCAGACAAATTGAACAACATGATCACAACCCCAAGTGTACAATGGCCCTCCCAAAGCCAATCGAACCTGACCATAGAAGAAATCACCAACCTGATGAAAACCGAATCCTTAATCCCTTGCAAAATAGCCACTTTTACCTTAGCCGAAATCAAAAATCTCAAATTGGTTTGACTCCCCGATAGACCGCCCACGCTGAAACACTACCAGGCCGAATCCTCATTGAATTCCAGACTAAACAAAATGCTTCCAACCCTTGATTATCTTGATGCTTCTATTACGAATAAAAACACTGACCATTCATTGTTGCAGAACATTGTTACTTAATAGAAGGCTCAGATAATCCTTCAAGTAGAAGACTCATCCCTGCAACGGTTAGACTCATATGAGAGCTACACAGCAGGGTGCCAAATCAGTTACTCTTAGATTGTTTAATCCAAGCTGCAAGTGACTTAGCACATTCCCCAAATAACAAATGATGCCACACACGAATCCTAATCACTAATACTGCCTCGAATCATCATGATGCCCCCTAGCTGCTTTGCAAAAGCATCTGAGACTTCTCTGGTCCTAACTTACCTGCCAACTCATCGATTTATCGGATTTCTGCCCAATTGTCAAGTAAAATAGACACGCACAGTTGCCCCACATGACTTCCAAAATGAAAGCCTCATCTAGAAATAATTGCCCTAGCTATCTTGCCACTTATGGCTCCAACAATCTTTGTGATCCAACCAATCATAACAACCCGATCCAACTAGGGCCATCAAATCCCATGCTAAGAGTGAAAGCTAAATGACCAACTATAGTCTTATATCACAATTGACCTCCAACGAAATACCACTTTCCTAATTCCATGATTTTTGTGGTCTTCCCACAAGTTTTACAAACCAACCTACTATGTTCTAATCCATCCGATGAAATCCATAACCAATCCTAGATTTGCCATGCCCTCACCGCTTCACAATGACTGGTGAATGTTACGGGAACCTCGCACTCTTACAACACTCCCACACTAACTTCCAACATAGTGAATGCTACGGGCCAGCCTGTAGTCTTATAACACTCCTACACTAACTACCAACCTAGTGAATGCTACGAGCCACCCCACAGTCTTACAACACTCTTACACTAACCGCCAACCTAGTGAATGCTATGGGCTACCCCGTAGTCTTACAACACTCTTATCCTACCATGGCCACAACCCATGGTATTACCACTCATCTATCAATCGATCCATACTCATCCAGAGTTGAACACGCACCACACTATGCGCCCAAACAGGGCTCGGGTCATGCTTAGAACCATAACCTGGGTCCATCAAAAGCATGGTATCCATCACCAAGAAGGTGCTAACCAACTGTTGGATGTTTCCTGAATTTGCAACTAACACAATCATCAATCCAGACAACCACTTGGGCCACCTTCCTTTCCGATGGGGATGTGAAACTCATCCTAGCTTCACGTATGATTCAGCTCCCGGAAATATGAATGGTTCTTCCCTACTTCAATTCGATGAGGTTCTCCCTGCCCAAAAAGTTTGATGGATTCCCAATCCATATTTCCTCCTTATGGTCGAACTTCCAACAACCTGTGCTTACCAAAACTAGTTTTCCATCACTAACCATCCCAATGTCCGCACAACTCTCAAAAACCATATAAACACTCCCAGCGATCTCAGTAAATTCGAGAACCCCAAACACTTTCACTGATACAACAACTAAATCCTGATGTCCTTTATGTTGGTGACAAAGACCAAAACCCTAGCAATAAATCACTTCCTATGGCACTCGTAGTGGCCAACCAAGCTCATGCGACTACCACCACTATCTTCTTGCTACCGCTCCTTCCCTAGCAATGGTAGTGATTGAACCCAAAAGTTCTTCCATAGATGACAGCCGATACCACCAAATCAAATGCTAAAATCACTAAACCATGACTATACTAGAGAACTAACTATCCGATCCTGACCATAGACCTTCCAACAATACCCCTGGACTGATCCTGAGAAAGAACTAGAAAAACAACCAAACAGACTGAAACTCAGTCAACAATATACATCCCCTTACTAACACACTACCCGAACCAAGGCAATGTAGGATGGATTGAGGATGATCTAGAAGAGGATCTAGAAGAAATTATGGACGAAGAAGAAGAACAAGAGGAACCAATCGAGGAAGAAGAAGATTCATAAGGGACTGATACAGAACCTGAAGTGTATAATCCCCTACCAGCCATCCGACCTCCTGCAATCAGGAGAGGTTTTCAAGGACCAACCCCCATTTGGGGTAACCTCATTCACCAATGGAGCTGACAACAAGGAGTGTGCTGGAAATATTTTGATGTGATTGTCAATTGAAATGAGTTGAGTATTGATTTACATTTTCTAACAAACATTATCAGAATGTTTCAAGTTAGAAAGATGTTGAAGATTCAACAAGTGTTTGAAGAGTCAGATGTTGGAGCACTTGAAGCTTACATGGAGCACCTGTTGTTGACATGGATCACTTGCTAAAAGCTAGTTCGATCATTATGATCTCAGATGGCACATCTAGATCAGATGGGGAGCATCTAGACACTGATGGATCATATGAAATATTGATGGCTCATCAGAAACATTGTTGACTCATTTACAACTCTATGGCTCAACAAGAACACTTGGTGGCTCCACTCTAGTCAATGGATCAACATGATCAAATTGATGGCTCAACAAGACTACAAATGACTTATCGTGTACAATGAAGGCATGTACAAATGCTCAAAGGAACATGAATTTTGTCCATGGTCCATCATGAACATTTGAGGTTGGCATACATCTTCAAGTTCAAGACACAATATAACATTTAAGAAATTACTCTACTTGATTAACAACACTTCTTGAAGTTGATGTGTAACAACCTAATTTTCACATCCAAAAATTTCATTTTTAAACCAATACTTGGAAAAGCATTTGTAAATAAAACATTGTCTGATCAAATCATTTCACAATCATGTATCGTGTTTGAAAACCAAAATACGAAATCAACTAAATATCAGAGTACAAATCCCAGAATAATCTTGTAAGGCGGAAAATAGTGTAGGTGTATGATGTATCGCTATCGTGCCAGCTCCTTCCCCTTTGACGAAGAGGTACCTGAAACCCAACTGAAAATTGTAAGCACAGAGCTTAGTGAGTTCCCCCAACATACCACATACCATACAATCATATAACATAGAGTAAAATATATAACATACAATACTTGTCAGTCATTTCTGGGGAGCCCGACCTACCCAGTACAACCATTATGGGGTACCGACCTACCCGTGCGGCCATTTTGGGGTGCCGACCACCCTTCGGTACTAACAACTGAACCTCGGGGACTGTTTCAACCCCTACCACTACAACTATCACATATCATAACATAACATAGTATCAGACATATCTGTGGTGTCTGCATACCCTTCGGTCCTAACAACCGAACTTGGGGATGTTCCCCTCCTACTACCCCTAACACATATCTCAGATCATGCTAGAATATAATCATGACATCACATACTGTTAGACGTATCTGGGGTGTCTGACTACCCTTCGGTCGTGCAATCGAACTCTTCTACTATAACACATCAAGCTAGCATATAACATATCAGGTAGTAGCAAAACTAGATGATATCACAAAGACAATCATCTAACACACAACTCCTACTGGTGGGCCAGCATTGTGGCCATAGACCCACCGCTACTGGAAGGAAACTCACCTCGAAGTAGCTGCTGATCTGCGCGGGAACTATATGTCTACTGCTGATGCTCTGGAAATCCTCCAACTGTAATTCCCACCAAACACTCAATCAAACACTGCTAACTGTCCTTACGGTAAAATGACCATTTTACCCCTGACCAAGTCAAAAATTAAAGTCAAAGTCAACTTCCAATTGACCTGACTCACTGAGTTGGCTCACTAACGCGTCGAGTCCTTATCCAGTCAATTGTCCTCACTCTCGTCCCTACTCGTCGATTTAGGCATTGACACGACGAGTTCTCCTTCTAAACAGATATCCAATAGTCCTTCATTTGATTTGCCGAGTTGTATAAACAACTCGTCGAGTTCATCTTCACCTGATGAACACTCTGGTCCGTGACTCACCAAGTTGTATGAACAACTCGTCGAGTCTGTTCTTGAGTCAAGAAGATTGCCTTGGACTCGCCGAGTCAGAGCATTGACTCACCAAGTCCCTCCATTACTCAGTTTGGCTTCCGACTCACTGAGTCCACTTATAGCTCACTGATCGCACTCAACGTAACCCAAAAGGGGAGAAACGGGTACTCGCGACTCGACTAGCCAAGTCCGAAGAACGACTCGCCGAGTCGCATGCATGCAATTACTATATACTCGATTATGCTTGAATCCAATGCATTCCACTCATAGATATGGGTTCCTAGGGTAGGTTTTCAACTTTACGTGTATTCATGCATCAAAAGGGAAATAAGAGGCTTAACAAGGACTAGAAGAGTAGATCTAGGACTTATACACATGTTAGGCTCATAAAGGCAAGAGATCCGAGCTCCTAGACCTCAATCATGCCTAGATCTGAAGTCCGTTAACACTATAAGCTCATTACTCAGAGATCAAGACTGAAAGAGGCCTTAAAATGGGTATCGTAAGCTCTTAAGGAGAAAATAATGAAGGAGCAGAGAGGGTTTCAAGTCTAATACGTCTAGAAGCTTTGAAATGGCACAAAGATTCTTGATCTTCATCTTCTCCTATTGATCTACCTTTTCTTTTCTCCAAAAGCACTCAAACTACTAAAAGAAGGGTTAAGTCTTCGTGAGGGGGGTGTTCTGACGTAATGGGCCGTTTTGCGGCACAAAAAGATGTTTAAATAGGGTGCAAACCTTTGAAATTAGGGTTTCATCCAGACTGGAGGACTCGCCGAGTCCAGGATATGGACTCGTCGAGTCGCCAACTTAAACGTGCTCAATATCTCGTCTCTACTCGTCGATTCGAGCCTACAACTCGCCGAGTTCCAGTTAAAAATGAAAAAATACTTAGATTAAAATACATACCAGGAACCAGGTGCTACAAATCTCCCCCACTTATTTAAGACTTTGTCCTCAAAGTCTGCTGCTCGCTCCTAGAAAAGCTCAGGATAGTGCTCCCTCATCTCTTCTACCGGTTCCTAAGTCCACTCCGAACCCTTCCGGTGCTGCCATGGCACCGTTACTAGCTCCACCCTCTTGTTCCTCAGATCCGTCGACATTGGGTCGAGGATTGCTACTGGCCGATCAATGTAATGCAGGCTGTCATCAACCTGAATATCCTCTAAAGGCACCACCGCTGCGTCGTCCACTAGGCATTTCTGCGGCTGCGATATATGGAAGGTGTTGTGGATCTGACTGAGTTCCACTGGCAGATCCAACCGGTATGCCACCTAGCCCAACAGGGCTAGAACCCTGAAGGGTCTAATGTACCTGGGCCCCAACTTGCCTCGCTTCCTGAATCGGATGACTCCCTTTTATGGCGACACCTTCAAGAGAACCATATCTCCGACCTGGAACTCTATGTCTGATCGGCGCTTGTCGGCATAGCTTTTCTGCCGACTCTGTGTAGTCTGAAGCCTACTCCGCACTTGCTGAATCCTCTCGGTCATCTTGAGCACCACTTCGGTGCTCCCGATGACCCTCTGGACAACTTCGCCCCAACATATTGAGGTCCTACACCTTCTCCCATAAAACATATCGAAGGGAGGAAGGTCAATACTCGTGTGGTAGCTGTTGTTGTATGAGAACTCGGCCAAAGGAAGATAAGTATCCCAGCTACCACCAAAGTCTAACATGCATGCCCGCAACATATCTTCCAGATTCTGGATGGTCCCCTCAGTCTGACCATCTGTCTGCGGGTGAAAAGCGGTGCTACAATGCAGACGAGTACCCAACTCGTCATGGAACTTATTCCAAAACCTGGAAGTAAACCGTATGTCTCTATCTGAAATCACAGAGTCTGGCACTCTGTGCCGCGCCACTACCTCTCGGATGTAGATATTAACCAACTTCTCTGCCGAGATACTCTCATGGATCGGTATGAAGTGGGCACTCTTGGTCAACCGATCCCCAATGACCCATATAGAATCCACTCCCCGTGTGGTCCTGAGAAGCTTGGTGATAGAATCCATCGTGATATCTTCGCATTTCATAGCGGGATATCCAATGGCTGCATCTTGTGGTGTGGTCTCTGATGCTTGGCCTTGACCTTCGTGCAGGTTAAGCATCGTTCTACGTACTATGCCACATCCCGCTTCATGTAGGGCCACCAATAGTGTAGACGAAGATCTCTATACATCTTCGTCACCCCGGGATGAATGGAGAATCAGGATTTGTGCGCCTCCTCCAGCAGAACCTAACGCACACCCTCGTGATATGGTACCCACACCCTACGTTGTAGTGTCAATAATCCTTGGCTATCATAATCGAAGGAGGAAACCTGACCCACTATACGCTCGCTCTTCCGATGTTCCTCCTTCATATCCTCCTGATGAGCCTCCTATATTTGTTCTAACAGTGGGGTCACCACCCTCATCCTCATACACACATCTTTGATCAGCGCTGCCTTGCAGCTAAGCGCATCGTCCACCACACTGGCCTTCCCTGGGTGATAAAGGATCTCGCAGTCATAATCCTTTACCACGTCCAACCACCACCGTTGCCTAATGTTCAGATTCGGCTGGTCCATGAGGTATCTCAAAGTCTTATGGTCCATGTAAATGTTACACTAGACTCCATTGAGGTAATGCCACCAAATTTTTAGGGCAAAGACAACCACCCCCAACTCTAAATCGTGCGTTGGGTAGTTCGCCTCGTGAGGCTTTTGCTTCCTCGAAGCGTAGGCAATGACATGCCCTCTCTGCATCAGCACCGCGCCCAACCCTGAAATGGACGCATCACAGTATACAAAAAGATCCTCTACACCCTCTGGCAGGGCTAAGATTCGTGCTTCGCACAATCTCTGTCTCAAAGACTCAAACATTGCCTGCTGCTCAGGCCCCATCGAATCTCCAATAATAGCCCGCTAATCCCAGGAAACTATGAATCTTAGATGGAGACTTTGGAACTTCCCATCTCATCATGGCCTCTACCTTGGCCGGGTCCACTGAGATCCCGTTCTGGTTGACGAGTTGTCCGAGGAACTGCACCTCGCGCAACTAGAACTCACACTTGGAGAGCTTAGCATACAAGTTGTGCCTCTTCAAAGTCTCTAGAACTTCTTGCAGATGCTCCTCGTGCTCCTCCTGCGTCTTGGAGTAAACCAAGATGTCATCAATAAACACTATCACAAACTAAACTAACATCAGTCTACACACGCAGTTCATGAGGTCCATGAACGCGACAGGAGCATTAGTGAGCCTGAAGGGCATCACCACAAACTCGTATTGGCCATAACGCGCCCGAAACGCAGTCTTCTGCACATCCTCCTGCCTGACCCTCATCTGATGGTATCCTAAACGTAGGTCGATCTTGGAGAACCAAGATGCTCCCTAAAGCTGGTCAAAGAGGTCATCAATCCTCGGGAGTGGGTAACGGTTCTTCACCGTTACCTTGTTCAGCTCCCGATAATCTATACACATTCGATGCAACCCGTCCTTCTTCTTCACAAACACAATCGTAGGTTCCGAGTGGTGAACTGCTCAGTCTAATGAATCCTTTATCTAACAGCTCCTGCAGCTATGTAGACAACTCTTGCATCTCAGGTGGAGCCAATCGATATGGTGCCTTGGCTATCGGAGCCGCACCAGGGACTAGGTCGATCTTGAACTCTACTTGTCGCTCCGGAGGTATCCCAGGAAGCTCCTCTCGGAACACATCTGCGTAATCTCGCACCACAGGAACCTCACTCACCATCGCCTTACCCGCCTCACGGTTTTCCATAACATACACGACATATCCTGTGCAACCCTGCTGAAGGTAGCACATAGCTCTTGCTGCCGAACATACTGTTGGCCTTCGCTGTGGCCTCTCACCCTATACTACCAACTCTCCCCCACTTGGGGTCTTGATCCGCACCAGCTGCTGAGCGCAATCTATCACCGCCCCATTGGGGCTGAGCCAATCCATACCTATAATCACCTTGTTCCCACGCAATGGAATGGGAACCAAGTGTACCAAGTAGTGCTATTCAAATAGCCTCAGAACGCAATCTCTGAACACTACTGATGCTCACACCGACCGATCATCGGCAATCGCTACCTCTAAAGGGAAATCCAACATGTCCGGAGACTCCGTGAACTTCCTGCTAAGCGCAAGAGAAACAAACGATCGGGTAGCACCAGAGTCGAACAACACCTGTACTGGGATACCGTTCACATAGAACGATCCTAAGCGCATATACAAAGAGCACATATCAACATCATAACATGATATAAATAATTAGAGGGAAAGAATCATACCCATCACCACATCGGGTGCGGCGCGTGCCTCCTCGGTAGTCAGCTGAAATGCCCGAATCCTCACCACTGGAGCCTCTGCCTTGCCCTGTCAGCCATTAGTAATCCGCAAGGTCGCTGGAGTTGGCGCCTTCACTGACACTGCTGCTGTCAACTGGGGGCAATTGGCCTTCTTGTGGCCCCTCTGGTTGCAGTGGAAACACAACAAATCTGACATCTGTATCATGGGTGCAGGGGCGGTACAATCCCTGATGAAGTGCCCTATCTTGCCACACTTATAGCAGCCCAGTGATCCCATTCTACATGCTCCCTCATGTCGCCTGCCGCATTTCCTGCAGCGGCCTGGTCCTGTCTGGCCTTTCGTCCTACCTTCTGATCCCTTGGGCTGCTTCCCCGAAGCCCCTCCTGTCTGTCCCTCCTCTGACTTCCTCTTTCGGATGTGCTCCAGATCTATCTCCCTCTCCCTCACCCTGGTAATCATAGAGTCCAAGGTAGGGCAAGCCAAAAAACTGACATGCTCCTGAATGTTGGCTCGCAGCACGTCGTGGTAGCGGGTCCTCTTCATATCCTCATCTCCCGCATACTGGGGCACCAGCAACTCCCTCTCTCAGAACTTAGTGGTGATCTCCGCCATAGTCTCCTTCGTCTATCTCATGTCCCCAAACTCTTTAGCTAAGTGCTGGAGCTCCACCACAGGTGCGAACTCCGCTTTGAACCATGTCACAAAGTCCAGCCATGTCATAGCCTCAACAGCCGAGGCTCCCAATGAGTCACCAACAAACTCCCACCAGTCTCTAGCTCTGTCTCTCAAACACCCTGCTGTGAACCTCACTTTCGACCCCTCGGGGTAGAAGCTAGTTAACTGCGCAGACTCAACGTCTGCGATCCATCGTCTGGCAGCAATGGGGTCCTTCGCCCCATGGAAATCTGACGCACCATTGCCCCTTAAGTCCCTAAAGTACAGCGTGTGAGATCCTGACTGACCAGATGCCATGTCACTCTTGAACGCCCTGAGGCGGTCCTCCATCAACTCGACTATCCCTTCCTTGATCGACCCGAAGATGATGGGGGTCGACTCAAGGATACCTCTGGTGATCTTTGATGCTATGAACCCGTGTAGCCCCTCATCTACTGGCTCGGATCCTGATCCCGAACCCGATCCCTCTCCTGAGCTGCCAACTACTAGCCTCGAACGTAGGACCACCATTCTGCAATACATAATAACAACCGTTAGTGATACTGATACCTCTTGAGGGATCACATCTACTACAAGTTCCCTGGTCTTATCTCGGCCTTCCTCAGTTCTGGTACGGATCCTCTACTTTCAGTAGTACGGGCCCATACTACCTTCCACATCTATCCGTACCTTCTTCAAGGACTACCTTAACTCCACCAGATCCCTTTTACCACTGCTGATCACTACTATCCTCATCATTGGCTTACCCTAGGGAAAACCTCTAACTCCACCCTATCCGGTCCTCAACTGTTGCAGGCCTCCTTGCAATGCCAATTAGCCATTACCTGACTACCATCACATGGGGTGAGGCTCAGATAATCCTTCGAGTAAAAGAATCGTCCCCACAACGGTTAGACTCAAATGAGAACTGCGCAATAGGGCCAATTCCAGCACAATGAGATTATTCAACCCTGATCACATGTGATGTGACGTATTCACCTAATGGCTAACTGTCATTATTCAGAGTCCCACAAAGCACAAAGCAAGCAGCATTCGAACAAAAGGGAATAACTCTCTAGCAACTATAGTCTCATAATAGGAACTGTACTAGCATACAATGCTAAGCTCATACTATTAGGCATAACCTAATCATGCTATCCTACTGCTATCTACTCAAATCTAGCATGCAATCCTCATAAGCTGAAGCACATAAAGCAGGCACATAAGGCATCACTCCTAGATCCTTAGTCCTATACTAGCATGCTGTTCTATTGAAACTGTTAAACGTAACATAAACTTGTATGGGTACTTTGGGGAATACTTACTTGAGCTCGTCCGGTTGCGCAAATCACACACGTGTTCTTTCTCAAAACTCTTTTATCTTATCTTTTAGAAAGTCATTTTCTTTGTAAAAATCTTTTAATCCTTGGGTTTGAGTCCAAACACCCCCGAAGGTGCATCTGAATCCCACAAACCAGGGCTCTGATACCAACTTGTAACAACCCAATTTTCACGTCCAAAAATTTCATTTTTAAATCAATACTTAGGAAAGCATTTGTAAATAAAACATTGTCTGATTAAATCATTTCACAATCATATATCGTGTTTGAAAACCAAAATACGAAATCAACTAAATATCAGAGTACAAATCCCAGAATAATCTCGTAAGGCGGAAAATAGTGTATGTGTATGATGTATCGCTACCGCGCTAGCTCCTTCCCCTTTGATGAAGACGTACCTGAAACCAAACTGAAAACTGTAAGCACAAAACTTAGTGAGTTCCCCCAACATACCAAATACCATACAATCATATAACATAGAGTACAATATATAACTTACCATACTTGTCAGTCACTTCTGGTGAGCCAGACCTACCCGGTACAGCCATTCTGGGGTGCTGACCTACCCGTGCGGCCATTCTGGGGTGCCGACCACCCTTCGGTACTAACAAACGAACCTCAGGGACTGTTTCACCCCTACCACTACTACTATCATATATCATAACATAACATACTATCAGACATATCTGGGGTGTCTGAATACCCTTCGGTCCTAACAACTGAACTCGGGGACTGTTCCCCTCCTACTACCCCTAACACATATCTCAGATCATGCTAGCCTATAATCATGATATCACATACTGTTAGATGTATCTGGGGTGTCTGACTACCCTTCGGTCCTAGCAACCAAACTCTACTACTATAACACATCAAGCTAGCATATAACATATCAGGTAGTAGCAAAACTAGATGATATCACAAAGACAATCATCTAACACACAACTCCTACTGGTGGGCCGACATTGTGGCTGTAGACCCACCGCTACTGGAAGGTAACTCACCTCGAAGTAGCTACTGATCTGCGCGGGAACTGTCTGTCTGCTGCTGCTGCTTCAGAAATCCTCCGGCTATAATTCCCACGAAACACTCAATCAAACACTACTAACTGTCCTTACGGTAAAATGACCATTCTACCCTTGACCAAGTCAAAAGTCAAAGTCAAAGTCAACTTCCTATTGAACCAACTCGCAGAGTTGGCACGCTAACTTGTCGAGTCCTTATGCAGTTGATTGTCCTCACTCTCGTCCCTACTCGTCGAGTTAGGCATTGACTCGACGACTTCTCCTTCTAAACATATATCTAATAGTCCTTCATTCGACTCGCCGATTTGTATGAACAACTCGTCGAGTTCATCTTCATCCGATGAACACTCTGGTTCGTGACTCGACGAGTTGTATGAACAACTCGTCGAGTCTATTCTTGAGGCAAGAAGATTGCCTTGGACTCGCCAAGTCAGGGCATTGACTCACCGAGTCCCTCCATTAATGAGTCTGGCTTCCGACTAACTGAGTCCACTTATAGCTCACTGATCCCACTCAGCGTAACTCAAAAGGGTAAAAATGGGGACTCGTGACTCGACTTGTCGAGTTTGAAGAACGACTTGCCGAGTCGCATGCATGTAATTACTATATACTCGATTCTGCTTGAATACAATACATTCCATTCATAAATATGGGTTCTTAGGGTAGGTTTTACACGTAAAGTTTTCAACTTTACGTGTATTTATGCATCAAAAGGGAAATAAAAGGCTCAACAAGGAGTAGAAGAGTAGATCTAGGACTTATACACATGTTAGGCTCATAAAGGCAATAGATCCGAGATCCTAGAGCTCAATCATGCCTAGATCTGAAGTCCCTTAACACTATAAGCTCATTACTCAAAGATCAAGACTAAAAGAGTCCTTAAAATGACTATCTTAAGCTCTTAAGGAGATAATAACGAAGGAACAGAGAGGGTTTCGAGTCTAATTTCTCTAGAAGCTCTGAAATGGCACAAAGATTCTAGATCTTCTTCCTCTCCTCTTGATCTACCTTTTCTTTTCTCCAAAACTTCAAGGAATTGCACCAAAGGCACTCAAATCACTAAAACAAGGGTTGTGGCTTTGTGAGGGGGTGTTGTGGACGTAATGGCGCTGTTATGAGGCACAAAAAGATGTTTAAATAGGGTGCAAACCTTTGAAATAAGGGTTTCATCCAGACTAGCGGACTCGCCGAGTCCAGGATATGGACTCGTCGAGTCGCCAACTTACACGTGCTCAATATCTCGTCTCTACTCGGCGATTCGGGCCTACAACTCGCCGAGTTCCAACTAAAATACAAAAATACTTAGATTAAAATACATACCAGGAACTAGGTGCTACATGATGAAATCTAAGAAGACAATTGAGCAACACGATGCTCATGTTGCTCATCACTTTTTCAATGTTGATCAAGAAGGTTCAAGAATTATGAAGAGTCATAACTTGGATGGAAGCCTAACATAATACTAACGGAATTGGAATATTCCATCCATTCTTAGTTAAGTATGGCAAAGGTGTCAACTGATGACTATGTCGTCATGACGTGTCAACACCTGATTGGTCAAGCCATGTCATGGGCTTTTCCAAAGCCTATAAATAGGCCCCTTGGGATCCATTATAAAGTTGCTCTTTTCTGATCATTCCTGCTCAGTCTGCACAAATTGCTGCCTATACTAGTCTTTAGAGAGCCATTTGAGAGTTTTAGTGTGTTCTACATTCAAACACTTGTAATTGAATCTTTATGAATATGAGAAACATTTGAATCATTGATCTTGAACATTAAAAAAAGTTTTTCTATTAATTTTAATGATTCAACACTTTATTTTCCGCACTAATTGCCATTTGACGATTCTGAAACTCTGTTTTAGTATTTTCAACACTTGGACTATTCTAGTCTAGGTTATTGAATTTTTCTCATTTCTTCAGTTGGTATCAGAGCTTGAGTGATCGACTTTGAGACTTATAAAACTTTTCACAAATTTTTTTGATGGTTCAAACTAGTATCACCTGTTCTCAATGGCAAGTGTGAATCAAAACCAAAATGTTCTCTATTTAGTTTCAGTTGCAAATACTCTTGGAGCAGGAAATCGTGCACCTATCCTTCTGCCTAGTGAATACACTTCTTGGGCAGATCGCATCAAATACTACCTAGAAGGTCATGGCTCTGACATCTGGACCTTCATCTCCACTGGGAAACATACTCTAAAAGTTTTGAAGGACGTCAGAGTTCCTGATGCTGATGCCTCTCCTGAAACCTCCAAAGTTATCCATGGATCTGTTTCCTCTGCTACTCAACTTCATGATAGGAAAATCAAGAAGTTTGAGGCTAAGGCAATGCAAGAGCTGTTATCTGGAATTCATCACAATATCTATGAGTAACTTCCCGATGAAGACAAGAGTTCACCCTTCAATGTCTGGAATGCACTCAAGAAACAATTTGAGGGAACTGATAAGATTCTTGCAAATAGGATGAAAGCTGCATTGAAAGACATGGACTAATTCAAGATGTTACCCCATGAAACACTCTTTGATGCATATTCTAGGTACAACATTGTTTTCAATAGGTAAAGAAACTCAAAGGAGAAAGATCGCAAGAGGATTTCAATCTGAAATTCTTGAACATTTTATCTCCAAAATGGGAAACAATGCATATGATCATACTACAAACTACAATCAATCTAGACACAATGTCTCTGTTTGATCTGTATGCTGAGCTGCAACAACATGAACCAAAGGTTAACAAGCTACCTCAAGCAACTCCTTTTGATAATCAAGGACTTGCCCTGGGAAATTCAGCACCCATGGCAAATCATTCTCAAAACTTGATTGCACATCACAATCCAATCCAAAACCACTTTGCTTATCAGTTTGCCAACCAAGGATATGGAGCATATCCTTATTAAAGTTCGAGTATGGCTCAACAGTACAACCAGAATCCATAAATGTCAACTTGAAAACCTCTTCAGATCGCAAATGGGTACATGGCTAATCATCAAGCTTTCATTGGAACTACAATGGAATCTCCTCAAATCAATGAGGAAAATGAGTATGAAGAATGCTTGGCACTCCTAACCAATTTCAATCCAAACTTCAAGAAGTTTGTAAACAAGCCAAATGGGAACTTTAGAGCACAAAGTTATCAGCAACCCCAACACTATCATCAAAACTCTAGAAACTTCCATGGAGGAAGCAACAATCAACAAAGTTTCAACTCTCAGAATTCAAATTCTGAAAGTTATAATTCTCAAAGGATGAGCACAAGGGTTCAAGATAACAAGTTGAAGTCCCATGAAGATAATGAAGCAATCAGGTGCCACAACTGTCAAGGTGAAAATCATTTTTCCAAGGACTACAAAATGAAAACCAAGAAGGTCAAAGACGAAGCATACTACCTTCAAAAAGCGGAGCAGATCAAGAAGCAGTCAAAAGACAAAGCCTTCATGGTCATGGAAAGTCCAATTGTGGAAGTCTGGGAAACAGATGATGAAGTAGATCAAGCTGAAGAAACTGAAGCCTACAAGAACTACTTCTGCTTCATGGCTGATGATGATCAAGAGCCTTATCCTCTCCATTAAATAGTTGTTGAAAAGGTATGCTTAATGCTTCGTGATAATCATTTAACTATTGACCCTTTTAATGGTGACATTGACCATATTTCTGAAATGATCAAAGAATATGTCACCAATTCTGAATATTGTGTCAGTTACTAAAAATATGAACTGACCGACACTCAGTACAGACTTGAAGAACTGAGATGTTGTATCGCTAAGCTAGAAAATGACCTTACAATCAAAACTGAGGCACATCTTACATCATTTGAACAATGTGAATTTATATTGAATCAACGTGACATTATTGCAAAAGACAATCGTGAGATGTATGACAAAATCAATACAAAAATCAATAGTTATAAGGCATCCACAACCCTTCACGAACAGAACTCACATGCTATTCTTAAGGGACCAAAACCATCATGGATCAAATATGGTATTGGTTATGATGAAATGAACAAGGAAATCATGGGTCTCAATACTCAACAAGAGTTGTTAGCATGTGATCCAAGTATCTTTATTGGAGACAATGAGGATCATGAAGAGGTGGTAACTTGCAATCCCAATGTAATTGCCACTTCATCCTCAAGCATCCCATTGGAAGTTACATCATCCCATGATCTTCCAGACTCAGACACTGGTTCTGACTCTCCAGTAGAATTTTCTCTTGAGTGTCCTACCATGGAAAGTTTCAATTCAAAAGATGCCACTTTTGAAAAAACAAATATCCCTGGCTCTAAATCTAATGATAAACATGCCAAATCAAATAATCCAATAGGATATTCCAAGACTAAACCCATTGAATTCCTCAGTCAAGAAACATTTCCATCTCTTAATGCTTCTATCTCTAGAACGAAGGAATTAGGATGTAAATATTCTAACAAACAACAGACCGGGAAGTCTCCAATTCCAGTAAACAAGGATGAAACCTTGAAGACTGTGAGTAATAAGAAAATTGTTTTTGAAATACTCAAGAGACCTTTTGTTCTAATCAAAATCTCTTCACCCAGTCCTAAACAACAGGAGACAATTGTAAAGCCAACAAATGTCTCTAAATACAAGGGAAAAGAGAAAACTGATGTCTCTAAAGAACAAGGTCCAACCGTAATCCAGCCTTCGAAACCCTAAGTGGTAAGACTACACAAAATGAAAAGGATAGGAAGTCCAAGCGAGTACCTCAGGCTAAGCCAAGCCAAGGGAAGACCAGACATACCAGTCCTCCCAAAAGTTTAAGGACTCAGAGATCCTCTCCTTCCAATCATGATTTCTCAAATTCTAGATTTCCAAACCAAACTGGAATTCACTATCAGAATAATTTCAGACCTAACAATATTCTTGATTTATCTGAAATCATGAGACCAAGACCTGTTCAAACCAACTCTTTCATGTATCATAATAGTAATTACCCCATGAATCCTATTCTTTGTCAAAATTGTGGTTTTTCTCCGTCCATAGGAGGGAATCACATGTTTAGGGGAAACTCTAGGTTTCCATTGATCAAGTAATTTGGGGGAAATACCCAGTTTCTCATGTTTGATCAATTTGGAATGCCTTTGAACTATGGATTTCCTTCTCTATGAATTCCTACACAGTTCACCAAGTATTCATTCTTCCCATAGACAAAATCTGAAAACAAGACCACTAAAAAGGTCAAAACCAAGGTCTAAAAAACCAAAAAAAACCCAAAGTGGTTGATACAAAACAAGAAAAGACTGTCCCAACTCCTACAAGTCTGAAGGAAGCTAACACTTAAGGACCCAAACAAACATGGGTACCTAAACATTCTCTCTAATTGCAGGCTTTTTGTGTCGGGGTACCACATGATGACACATGGTACATTGATAGTGGATGCTCCAGGCACATGACCAGGCACAAAGGATATCTCATAGATTTCAAGATCACAACGCCAGGTCAATATGTTACTTTTGGAAACAACATGAAGGGAGAAGTTATGGGACATGGAAACATATCAAACGGGAACTTTACCGTTAAGCGTGTAGCGTATGTAGACAGTCTTAAATATAACCTTATCAGTGTTGCATAACTGTGTGACAATGATCATGAGGTTTTGTTCACCAAAACCAAGAGTTTAATTATGGATACCAACAAGCACATCCTTGTTGATTTCCCATGAAATGGGAACATGTATCCTCTTGATATTGAACTAATTGAGGGAACTCCTGATATTTGTCTTCTTTCCAAAGCTACATCTGACATTAGTTTGTTATGGCATAGAAGACTCTCTCACCTCAACTTTGGTTATATCAACAAACTCATTGGAAAGGATCTTGTGAGAGGACTACCATTGTTAAAACTTGACAACGATATACTTTGTGTTGCCTGTGAATAAGGAAAAATATCTAAATCTCCACACAAAAGTATCATAGAACATAGTGTATCTGAACCTCTTCAACTTATACATATTGATCTGTGTGTTCCCACTATAGTTCCTAGCTTATGTTGTAAGAAATACATTCCTGTGATTGTGGATGACCATACCAAATGCACTTGGGTGTACTTTCTGCGAAACAAATCTGAAACCACAAATGAGCTAATCAACTTCATCCGCTACATAGAAGTTAGGGTAGGCAAACCACCTAGAAGCCTGAGAAGTGACAATGGTGGCAAATTCAAGAGCAACGCGTTAGATAGCTTTCTTGTATCTAAAGGCATCAAGCACAATTTTTCTGCACCCTACACTCTATAACAGAATGGTGTAGTTGAAACGAAGAACTGGACACTATGTGAAGCTACTTGATATATGTTGATCTTCGCAAATCTACCACAATACTTCTGGGCTGAAGCCACAACAACCGCCTGTTTCACTCAAAATAGATCCCTAATCAACAACAGGCTCGAAGTCACTCCCTATGAAGCAATGAACAAGAGGAAGCCCAACGTCAAATTCATTCACATCTTTGGTTGTCGTTGCTACATCAACAATAATAGGGATCAACTAGGGAAATTTGCACCCAAGGCTTATGAAGGTATCTTTCTTGGATGTTACCTTCATGCTGCAACCTATAGAGTTCTGAACAAAAGAACTAAGCTGATATAGGAAAGCAGTGATGTCACTTTTGATGAAAATTATGTAAGGGTTTTGGATCCAAACCAATTTGGTCCTCAAATGGTAGTACCATTTGATAAAATGAACCAACCATCACCTGCTAATGCTTTTGCTCCAGTCCATGCTATTGAAGTAGATTTTGATTTCCTCTTTCCAACTCAACTTTTTGCCCTTAAATCAGAAAAGAACACAAAAACATCTTCTTCCGATATATCTCAACCTCATCAACCATCAAAAGTCTCAAGTTCCACCAAAGCTTCGGTTGAGAGGGAACCATCTTCGAATGATTCTATCCCTAAAATTCCTTTAGCATCTTCTGAACCCTCTACTCTAATCTCCTATCATCAATTTGGACCAATCATAACACCAGTCAGTGCATCTTTTCAGGGGGAACCACCTTTGCATGGTTCCATTCTTAAAGGTACTTTACAATCCTACCAACCATCTAGTCCATGGTTTTAGGGGGAACCCCACTCGACTGGTTCCAGTTCCTCAAGTTCCTTCACATCCACTTCATCTGTTGAATTCAAGCATGAAACTGTTGAGGGGGAACCACCTGTTTCAGGTAGTTCTGGATTCTTCCAAGACGATCTTTTTAAAGGAACATTCACTTCTGACTACCCTCCTCGTCTAAGAGAACAATATGAGGTAGTTTGCACTCCTCAAATCCATAAGGAAGCTTGCCTCCCAAAATGGATAAAGGATCATCCAGTCGATCAAATCATAGGAGATCTAGATTCTGGAGTAGTGACTCGTTCAGCAACCAAGAATGAATTTCTATATGCAAGCTTTTTTATCCATGATAGAGCCTAAAGGAATCAAAGAGGCTCTACAAGATGCAGATTGGGTAAAAGTAATGCAAGAAGAGTTAGTTGAATTTGAACGCAACAATGTTTTGGACTTAGTGCCAACACTAGAAGGAGTATCAGTTGTTGGTTCACGATGGATCTACAATAACAAAAGTGATGAAGATGGAGTCATCATTAGGAACAAAGCCAGACTAGTTGCCAAAGGCTACTCGCAACAAGAAGGCATAGACTATGATGAAACCTTTGCACCTGTTGCAAGGATAAAAGAAATTAGGATTTTCTTGGCATTTGTTGCATACAAGAATTTTAAGGTCTACCAAATGGATGTGTAGTGTGCATTCTTGAATGGAGAAATTGATAGAGATGTCTACATTCAACAACCCCGTGGATTTGAAGATCCAAAGTTCCCTAACCACTTCTATAAGTTTCAAAAGGTTTTCTATGCATTGCAGCAAGCCCTAAGATCATGGTATGGAACGTTGACTAAGTTCTTAGAAGATTCCAAGTTTCATAGAGGTTCTATTGACCCCACCCTCTTTAGGAAAATCCAAAAAAACCATCTGATCGTCGTGCAGATCTACGTCGACGACATCATATTCGGTTCAACCAGCAAGGACCTTAGTGATGAGTTTGTTGAGTTGATGAAAAGAAAATTTAGAATGAGGATGATGGGTGAGCTCAACTACTTCCTTGGTCTACAAGTTCGTCAATCTCCTAAGGGAATCTTCATCGGTCAGGAGAAGTAAACCAAAAATCTGTTGAAGAGACACTCCATGGAGAACACATCAACCACAAAGACACCGATGTCTACTTCCTATAAGCTTGATTCAGACCTTGATGGAAAATCTATAGATCAGAGGCACTAAAGAGGAATTATTGGCTCATTACTGTATCTTACAGCTAGTCGACCAGACATCTTGTTTTCAACATGTTTGTGTGCACACTTTCAAACCAATCCCAAGGAATCACACCTCATAGCAGTCAAAAGAATTTTCAAATATCTAAAAGGAACTGCTTCTATGGGTATATTCTATCATGTTAAAGGCAACTTCTATCTCCAAGTCTTTACTGACTCAGATTATGGAGGGTACAAGCTCAACAAGAAGAGCACTTCTGGTAGCTATCAATTCTTAGGAGGCAGGTTGGTAAGTTGGACCTCAAAGAAGAAAACATGTGTTTCCACCTCTACTACTGAAGCAGAGTATGTTGTTGCTGCCAGCTGTTGTTCTCAAGTACTCTAGATGCGAACACAACTGAGAGATTATGGATTCAAAATGCAACAGATCCCAATCTATTATGACTCTAAGAGTGTAATTGCAATCTCTCACAATCCAGTCAACACTTGAATGACCAAGTACATTGATATCAGGTATCACTTCCTTAAATATAATATTCAAAAAGGTCATAGTGAGCTTCATTTTGTTCCTACAGAAGAAGAGACTGAAGATGTGTTCACAAAAGCTCTCTATGAATCCAAGTTCTTACACTTTCTAGGATGACTTGGCATGCTTAATCCAGATTTTCTAGGCATTTGAAATTTTTTCTTTCTCATTTTTTTAGAAAACTCCAAAAATATTTTATTTCTAATTCATTGTATTTTTGATTTACTTTTCCACATAAAAAAAACCTCAAAAAGATTTTATAATTTTACTTTACATAAGATAAAACTACAAAAAGATTTTATTATCTGAATTATGTCTTTACTTTAAACAAAAGTAAATACCAAAAAGATTTTATCTTTATTTTTGTTAGGAAAGTGCAAGTTGTCATCATAACTATGCAAATGAAGAAGGTTAGTTGCTCCACACTTTAATGATTATTCAAAATACTAAATTATGTGGTTCTTCAGTTTGCTTTAGTACACAAGTAATATTGGTACTTCAGTGTAACACTCGTGTTTCTAGCCCAGGCATTTATATTGAGTTGACAGTCTGGGTTAGCCTTTGTAACTCATTTTGAAGAAATGAAAAGGAATTATGTGAATATTGTGTGAATTATGTGTTTTATGCTTAATTATTAGGGTTTATTTAATTAAGAATAAAAATAAGCGTCAAAATTAAAGTTTGAGATAAGCCCGATATCTTTACATAAACTTGTAGTACTCGAAACAAGTATTTCGGGGATATAAAGAATACCAAAATCCGAGTTATAACGAAGAAGTCACGACTTGTCGAACTTTCGCGACAAAACCGAGACGGTGCTGAATGTCGTAAAAAGTGAGTTTTTGATAAACTACTTTTTAGCCTTAGTAATCTAAACGAAAGCCGTAGTATTCGTCGAACCGAGAAGTTTGCTAAAAAGAACGCCCAAATCTGATTTCGTATGAGGAAGTTATGATTTTTCGAAGTTTCATCTTAGTAGTAGACAACTAAAAACTCGAATTTTAGATCGAGCGATTTTTAGCCGACACAACCTAAACAAGAATTGAAGGTCTCGTCATTAGGAGCACAACGGTAAAAAGTCTGACGAAAACGAACGTCGGATGAAGAAGTTATGAATTTTTAACGGATTTCCTATCCCGGTCTGTTAAAAATAATAATATAAAATTTAAAATCAAAATCAGCCAACGAAGTCTAAACGGAAGTTGTAGAGAATAATTTTAGCTACGCGTGCATATAAAGAACGTCAAAAACAGAGCTCGTATGCAAAAGTTATAGATTTTAGAAGTTTTTGCACAAAAACCGAGAAAATTCACATATGTGGCTTCGGCCACGTCACCCTCGCAACATGCTTGCCACGTGTCCTCGCTCCGCATGCGCCACGTATCCGAGCTGCTGAGTCACCTCACATGTGAGACTGCCGCGTGTCGCCCCGTGTCCTCTTCTGATTTGACCAAAGGGAGGCCCAATCCGAAGCTCACAGCTGGACCGAGCCTCGCACCACCCTAGCTCCGAGCCTCGCATACCCTAGCTCCGAACCTCGCATGTGCAGCAGTAGGTCGCGGTCCAATCAGAAGCTGCCAGCGAGCCCTTCACACGTGCAGCCCTCGTGCGAACCTTCCTTACGAACCCTTGGATCTGCGACCCGTGGCCTCTTCTCAGCCCTTGGATCAGAAGCCTCGCCCTTATAAATAGAAGGGTGCGAGACCTCCCAGGTAACTTCGAAAATTTGTCAATTTTAACCCCTAAACCCATATTTTCTTCATCTTAGAATCCCCCAAAGCCCCGGTATCGATTGTAAAGCCCGGAATACTCCACGAAGTGCCCGAGAAGCCCGGAAAATTTATATTTTCGGTTTCGAAGCCTGACTTGTGCAAAGACCGGTTTCTCAATAAAACTCCCGGTTTTATTAGAAACGATCGTTTTAGGAAACGAATTGCTGCCCGATTATCACCAAATCATGTGAGTGTATAGTCACTTTCATTTTTACACATAGATATGAAATATTTACCTTATAATACGTGCTATGTGTAGATATATTAATTGTTTATTTGAGGTAACTGTTTAGTTGATGTTTTATACAAGTTTTAAACTGTATAAGTATTTTTATCTACAAATATGTTGGGTAGAACATGGGTAGATAGTGATGTGTAATAAAATAAAATTGATGAGAGGCCTCGATGTGTTTTGAAATCCAGTCATCTAGCGGAGTTTGGATGACGACCACGGACTTTCTAGACAATCCAGTGGGAAACATTAGCAGGTCCGCAACCTGTAGGTGTTAATGAACTGAGAGTGTTCATTCGCTGTACTCCATCCCCCTCATGGTTTCCATTAGGACATGTATGGCTGAGGAAACCCCTTAGCAGTAGTGTCCATCCCGATGATATTCTTTAGGCTAGGTCCCTTGTGATAAGTGTTTAGGGACGTAAATTGAGGATAACAGGAACGTGTAATCAGGGTTATTGTTGATTCATGAACTTAGTAAGTTTATTATTATTGTGGGTTGAAAACCCTATATGCTCACCAGGCTCCCAAGCCTGACACACTTAGATTTTTATGTTACAGGTAGTGGACCCCGAGCATAGTCGGAGGATGAAGAGAGATTTTTGGATTATAGGTCAGTAGTTGTAAATAACTGTTGAAAGGCTTATAATGTCTTGTTTATGCTTTTGATATGTATCGGAACATGACATCCCGAGGTTTTGATATATCTATATATATATATATATATATATATATATATATATATATATATATATATATATATATATATATATATATATATATATATATATATATATATATATATGGAAAACATATACCTTCTTAATGAAGGGTTTTGATAAACTTTTATCATATTTTGTTTGGGGACCAATTCCGCAACATGTTTTAAAAAGATTTCTTTGATTTTATTTTAAAAAGCATAAATTAAATCGGTCTTTTCTGGCCGAGAAATTAGGGGATGTGACAGTTGGTATCAGAGCATTAGTTTAAGCGAACTAAGAAATTGTAGAATTTCTAGACTTGAACTTATAATGCTAAGTGATGATTGTGAGATGGGTGTCTACCATATTTTAGACACGAGCACTAGTTTATTTTAGGCAAGATGCCTAAAATGCCCTTATGTGGTAAATGCTATGTGTTTGCCATGTGTGCCATTATTTGTTCGGATCTATGCTCTGTTGCTGACGGGATCTGGGAACCTTATGTGTGTAGGATTCTAAGCGTATGATTACAAGATTAGAACTAACATGTAAACGTTTCGGAGTGATAAGGGAATTAACATGTCTAACAAGGATAAAGACCTAAATTTTCCATATTCGTTATATAGATTGTAATGGCCAGAACTCGTAGAGGAGCTGCAAATCCAAACGGAAATAGGGATCAACAGCCTCAACCTCAAGTAGTTGAGCAAGTACCTGTTGTAGGAGCTGCACCTGAGCCAATGACGATGGCTGGGGTACAAGCAATGATACAAATGATGTTAGATCACCAAATGGAGGAGACAAGGAGATTACTACAACAGCATAGGGAAGAGACCACGATGCCTGTTGAACAACCCGTATTGAATGAAGGGCAATCAGTAGGAGGGAACTACAGTGGGACTCTTGGTCAAGCCAACCCACCAATAGTTAGACAAAACAACCAGGATGGAGGAGTTGATGGACGCGGATGCAAATACAAAGATTTCATGGCATCTAAACCGCCGTCTCTATCTGGGAGTCCGAAACAGGTAGAAGTCATCAATTGGATCTCCGAAATGGAGATGATGTTTGAAAGTTGCGAGTGCAACAACAAACAAAAGATTGCACTTGCAATCCCTCTATTAAAGTCTGGTGTGTTGAGATGGTGGAAGTTACTAGCTGATTCGATGCCCAAGGGTGAAGTTAATAAGATGTCTTGGGAAGATTTTGTGGTACAACTGAAATTGCAGTACTGCTCTGAGAAGGATCTTCTGGAAATCAACAATGAGTTCCAGAATTTAATGAAAGGAAAGATGAGCATTACTGAATACGCTGCTAGTTTTATGGAAATGATGAAGCTTGTTCCTCATCTAGTTCCAACTGAACTCTCTAAGGTCAACAAGTTTGCCCTCGGATTACCAGCGAACTTTGGTCCGATGGTTAACAAGCAACCACTTTGAAAGCCGCCATCTGGGCTGCTAAGAATGTTGAGGTTTAGATCAGAGAGAAGGGTCTGGAGAGGGAAGAAGTTGGTGAAAAGAGAAAATTTGAAGGAACTTCAGGTTCCAACAAGAAAAGCAAATTTTCTAAGTCCAAGAAGTTTGGAGGAGGAGGAGGTGAAGTGAAATGGTGTGAGAAGTGCAAGAAAAAGCACTCTCGGAGATGCAGTGAGGAGGTGACTTGCTTCAAATGTTGTAAGACTGGGCATTATGCCAATGTGTGTCCGTCCGACAAGAGGGTATGTTTTGAGTGCCATGAAGTAGGGCATATTCTTAAAGACTGTCCACAGAGGAAGGATGCAGCAAAGCCCAATCTACCACCAAAGCCGACGGTGAGAGCCTTTCAGATGACACTTGAAGCTGCAAAAGAAGAAGTCAATGTCGCTTCAGGTACCTTTCTCGTAAACGAATTGCTTACCCAAATTTTGTTTGATTTTGGAGCCAATTACTCCTTTATATCGCATGAATTTGGTAGAAAGCAAACTTTGCCTGTAGATAGGCTAGTTAATGCCTTATTAGTCGAGATTGCTACTGGCAAGTTTGTACCTGTTAACCATTGTATGAAAAACATCCTCATTGACTTGGACGGGAATAAGTTCCAAGAGGAATTATTGCCTATCGAGTTAAATGGATTTGACATAGTTTTAGGAATGGATTGGCTTAGCGCCAACGATGCAGAAATATTATGTAGAAAGAAGATAGTAAAAGTAAACCTGCCAGGGAAAGAGTCGTTTATGGTGTATGGAGACAAAAGCAGAGTAAATTCTGGAATCATTTCCGTAATGAAAGCCAGAAAGTGTTTGGCCAAGGGATGTACATCATATCTAGCGTTCGTGATCGATGCTAAGATGGAAAAGAAGGAGGTGCATAATATTCCGGTGGTGTGTGATTATTCGGAAGTCTTTCCTGAAGATCTTCCCGAATTGCCCCCTGATCGACAAGTAGACTTTCGTATTGACTTGTTACCAGAAACGACGCCGATAGCAAAAGCACCCTATCGATTAGCACCAACAGAGATGAAAGAACTTATGACACAACTTCAGGAGTTATTGGACAAAGGTTTCATTCGACCTAGTTCAACGCCTTGGGGAGCCATTGTGTTATTTGTAAAGAAGAAAGACGGGAGCATGAGAATGTACATCGATTACAGAGAGCTGAACAAAGTGACAATAAAGAACAAGTACCCATTGCCAATGATCGATGACCTGTTCGACCAGTTACAGGGTTCGAGCTATTTCTCAAAGATCGATCTTAGGTCGGGATACCATCAACTAAAGGTGAGAGATCAGGATATCGAAAAGACTGCATTTAGAAATGGATATCTAAATCAGTCAACTAGTGTTTCCTTAAAGTTCATGTATTCATACGCACACACTTCACTGCATTTTACTATTTTCTTCTCAGGTTCTCTATCCATATGGACACACATCACTTTCAAAGTTAGATTATTCAGTGTTTACACTAAGTTAGATAGAGAAAATCACTTACTTGATCATGGTACATCTTGAGCCAAGTTGAGCATCTTCAAGAAAAACATATGTATTTGTCTTGGTTGATGGAGCATTCCTAAATATTGTGAAGAAAGTCAAGATCAAAAGCTATAAAGAACCATCTTGGAGCAAATGCATGCTCTTGAACTATCTTGGACCATCTCCTCCTCTTTGGACCAACTAGATGAATGAATGAAACATCTTCATTCATCTTGATCATGTTGAGGCATCTTGGACCATCTTCATGATCATCCTGAGGCATCGTGGAACATCTTCATCATCTCGATCAACTAGAAGTATCATGGAGCAATTTCACCAACTTCAAGGATGTTGATCACTTGGACCAGCTTGAAGCATCGTCAGTCATTTGGAGCATGTTCAAAAACATTGGACCATGTTCAATAACATTGGAGCATGATCAAGAATACAGACACATGATTAACAACTTGAGGCATCTTCAGCCACTTGGTGCACTACGACCATGTGGCTCAATAAGTCCACATAAAGTTTAATAAATGTGCCATGCATGTTTTGAATAGGCCATACACGTTTTTTTTTAATGAGCCATGCACGTTTCATGTAGACAATGCACATCTCAAGTAGGTCATGCATAAGTCAAGTATGTCATGTACATTTCCAGTAGATCTTTCCTTAGGTGCCATGCATGTCTCAAAGATATCATCCATGTGTGCACCACCTTTTATTTCTTGCTTCTCAAGGCATCATTCTTGCGCCCGCGACTCAAGTTGAAATACTCCTATTTATACTTGAGTACCATCCAAGCCTTATGGGCTGTCACACCCCAAAACCAAGAACGGCGGAAACGTTCTGAGGTGGAGGACGTCATGTAAAGTATCACAACACAGTATAATAGTAAACAAGTAAACAACATCATCCATTGCATTAAATATATAATTTTAATACACATGTGTTTTGTAGTATATAAAACACCAAAACATGGATCAAATTAAAGAGGAGTCTTGAATGCGCTCCATCTTCTCAAAAGTTGGCATCAGTACCTGTCTATTGATGACCTGAGAATACAAGTTATTTTGAAAGAGTTTATCAGCATTAAAGCTGGTGAGTTCATATGTATTTAGTGTTAATGTTTGTATCAAAATGTTTGAACCGTTGTTTGAAGTACGAGTTTGTAAACGTTTGTAGTAAAAGTATGTGAATGTTTGTAAGTGTTTGTAAAAGTTTGCAACTCCTAGAAAATCCTATATTTTCTACTAAAAGTAGCCTTCTACCAAGGCACAAGTGTTTTGTATGTATTATTCTTGTAAAAGTGTGTAATTTTCCCAAGTGTAACTATCATTATCAAATTATAGTTTGTACATTAATGTTTAAGTTAAGTAATCACCAAATAAATGTAAAGGGTAAATTAATGTAGTACTGTAGTGTTGTATTATAGGAACTGCTGTTGTACTAACTACCTTAAATCGGATTTATATCAAGGTATTATCTGATTAATTGTACCATACTATCGATTGGAAAACACGACAATGTAAGTCGTCAAAAGGTATGGCATTTGGAACCCGAAGACCTGTAGGTCCCGCTGTAGCTAGCAGCAAGGTGTATGATAGTCAATCCAATATAGATCTATACGTAAACTCACGGTCTCCCTCCAAGAGGTTCTGGTTAAAACTCGTGCCATGAAAATGAAGGCATGCTCCGATATAGTGGATCACATTTATGTTAAAGTATAATTGTATATGTATTGTAGTGTTTCTCATCATAGTATCGTTGTATATGTTCTCATCATAGTATTGTTGTATATGTTCTTATAGTAATAAGTAATGAGTCATGAATGAACTGACTCTTGTATGCTTCATTAGACTAGAAGTAGTAAGTAGTATAACCCTAAACTATACCTATTATAGTTTATTAGTAGACTTGTTTGTATGACTGAATGTACTGAACTGAGATAAAAGTCTTTATATCTATACATATATATAGAAAATATAACTAAGGATTCAACGACACTCGGACAAACAACTGGGTACTTTAGGACCACAAGCAAACAAGGATAGGAAGTAAAGTGGGTTATCTCTCCTAAGTCCTTCAAACCTTATTTATATTATTATATATATAGTAGATATGGTTTTAACAATATATAAGTTTGAAAACTGTAAGAGAAAGGTTTAGTATACAAAAGTGAATTTGATAAAGAGTTTGACATATAAAATAGTTTGATAAACGGTTTCAAGTCATTTGTTTGGTAAAACAGTTTAAAGTATGATAATTCCATTTGTACGCTAGTTATTAATCACACGTGATTGATCTAATAACAAACATGATTCAACTTGTATCCCCCCATAAAGCATTTAAAAACATTTCAAAGGTTAATTTAGGGGTATGAACTCACCTGTAGTGAGTGGTTTGTTTGAAAGTGTCAGACAAGGTGCTAGGTGTCAAGTGAAGTCTTGAACACACACAATGATCCTAGTTATCATATAATAAACATATATGTATCTATTTAGTAATTTAACAACTAATTAATCAAGTTATGACACTGTAGGATATGGAAAAACACTTTGATTCACGTGCTAGTAGTATCAAGGGTTGCATCTAAGGGTTGTACAACCACTTAAGGGGGCTTTCGGTCCAAGTGGTATGTTTCTTGTGCTCTTCGGTCCATATGGATTTCGGTCCAAGAGGTTTTCGGACCAAAAGGTTGGCCGAAAACTCTTGTTCTTTGGTGCATAAGGTGATTTCCAAGGGCTTCCAACAAGTAAGAAGTGTTCTAGACTTAATACTAAGCATTAGGAAGGCTTAAAGTTATTTTGCACCTTTCTTAAGGGTTTTCGGTCTAAGGAGATGCACTAGACCGAAAACACCTTTGTTCTTAGATAAATGGATGTTTTCAAGGCTCTAAATTAAGTATCCTTACTAGATAACAAGTATAGGAGATAGATACTTACAATATGGAAGCAAAGAAGGTGTTTTTCGGCCCAAAACCCTAGTGTGTGTTCTTGGTGTTCGTGAAGAACAATTGAAGATCTAAGAAATTGGAATGATTTCACAGATGAAATCATGTAAGATCACTAGATAATTGAAGAGATCAACTAAAAAAGGAAGGAAACACTTACAATCTTGAAGATCTTGACAAAATTTCGGATCATACTTGAGAGAGAATTGTTCTTGACTTGGAAATGGTAAAAATGATAAAAATGGCTAAGTGTCATTTATATACTCTTCAGGGTTTTCGGTCTTAACACTATTTTGGTCCGAAAACTCCAAACTCTTGGAGTTTTGCGACTCAAATGTTGTACCATTAATCCTAGAGTATACTTCCTTTTGTTTATTCTTTCGAAGAATAAATATTTAAAAATACCAAAACGGACTTTAAACCGAGCTAAAATTAGCAGAAATGACTTTGAATTTTAATTGAAGTGTTTGACTGTAGAGTTCGTACAAATGAAGATTTCAGGTTGTCACATGGGCCAACATGTTGGCCCATGCATGCCCTATTTCGGCCCATTGAGAAACCCTAGAACCCTTCAACTATAAATACCTCACTTCTACTTCTCATTCTTGCATTTTCACTTTCCGTTACTTGCTTGGATCGACAAGGCTTCGTGAGCAATAGTCGCGTATGCAACAGGCAACTTAAGTTAGTAAGAAACAAGCTGCCCTGGCACAATAGAAAATTTGGTTCAACAACCTAATTTTCGAAATTTCTTCTTGAGCCACAAGTTTTTTGTTGCAAACCCCTAGTTTGGCTAAACAACAATCCTATTTTCGAAAATCCTCTCTTGATCCATAAGTTTTTCTCAAAACCCTAGTTTGGCTCAACAACCCTACTTTGGCTCAACAACCCTAGTTTGGCTCAACATACCCTAATTGTGATCAACAAAGATTTTGGATGTCCTCTTGAGCCATCACTAAAAACGAAATCCCTCTTGAGTCATTCGTGATCAACAAGGTTTTTGTGCCCTCTTGAGTCATTCTTGATCAACAAGGTTTTTGTGCCCTCTTGAGCTATTCATGATCAACAAGGTTTTTATGCCCTCTTGAGCCATCAAGAAATTTCGAAAAGCTTCTTGACCCAAGCCAAAATTTCGAAATTCCTTCTTGATCATAAACAAACTTATCTTGATCATCAAGCAATTTCGAAAACCTTCTTGACCCAAGCCAAAATTTCAAAATTCACTCTTGATCATCAACAACCTTATCTTGATCATCAAACAATTTTGAAAACCTTCTTGACCGATTAGTGATCAACAATGATTTCTTGTACCCTTTTGATCCATTGATGATCAACAAGGACTTCTTGTACCCTCTTGATCCATTAACAATCAACAAGGACTTCTTGTTCCCTCTTGATCCATTAATGATCAACAAGGATTTCTTGTACCCTCTTGAGCCATTAGTGATAAACAAGGACTTCTTGTGCCTTCTTTACCCATTAGTGATCAACAAGGGTTTCTTGTACCCTCTTGATCCATTAGTGATCAACAAGGATTTTGTACCCCCCACCCACCCCTCTTGAGCACTCCTTATTTTTGAAATCCTTCTCGAGCCATCACTAATTTCGAAACCCCTCTTGACCCATTAGTGATCAATAAGGATTTTGTACCCCCCCCCCTCTTGAGCATCAAGTATTTTAGAAATTACCTCTTAAGCATTACTTATTTTTAATTCCTTCTTGATCCTCAACAAACTTCTCTTGCTCATCAAGTAATTTTGAAATCCCTCTTGAGCATCACTAATTTCGAAAATCCCTCTTGAGCCATTCATGATCAACAAGGTTTTTATATCCCCTCTTTAGCCATAGCCTCTTCGTGAACATCACTTGAGCATCTACCATCTTGATCATCAACAAGATCTTTGTGAACACCAAGTGATTTCTTGATCACTTCTTGAGCCATCATCCAGTGATCAACATCTTTTTGATTTTGGAGCAATACCATTGTGCTCATCCAACTTTTTTTGTGATCATCATTTTTTTAGCATTATATTCCATTTTTATAAAACAAATGCCACCTTGTTCTATTATATCCTTCTTGCGCCAATACCCTTCTTGCGCAACTTCCCTATTCTTCTTGAGCTACACAAATTTTTTTTAGTTTCTTGTGTGACAACCCGAAGTTCGTTTCGTCGTCGTAACCCGATACGTCATTAAAAATTCGTCGTCTTAAATTGTTTCCGTTCGTTTCTAAATTAAGTCATTTATTTTAAGTTTGTTTTTATGACTTAATAATTGTCCAAATACGTTAGAAATCCATGGAAATGCTTCAATTTATTAATTTGGAAGAATAATAATTTTATTTCGTCAAGTTATAAAAATAATTAAATCGGGTACGACCAAAAGCCTCGCTTGACGACCGTATCGGATAGAATTCCACTGTGTCCCAAACTTTCAGCATATATAAAGTTGAGGGAGCCTCATTTGAAGCTTTTCCACTCTGTCTCTACTTTCTCTCTCTACTTTCTCTCTAAAATCCGATTTTGAGCCAAAAACACCCAAATCAAGCTTCAAAACATCAAGGTAATTATCCTAGCTTCTAGTTTAACATCTTTGGCCTTCAAATTCGAGATTTTTATGCGGATTAGGACCATTAGCATGAGTTTACGGTACTAAAACATTTTTAGGCCGTGAAATCATGAAAATGCGGTTTTTGTGCCATAAAACCCCTCCAAAACACTTCTAGGGCTTAGATTCGACTTAGAAACTTGCATGCATGAACCAAGTTCCCCAAAATCTTGAAATTTGATGTATGAAAATGAGTTTACGGCCCAAGAATATTCTTGGACCGTAAACCCCCATGCATGAACCATAAACTCCTTTTAAGGTGTTAAAAATGCCCTTAAACACCACCAGAAGCTTCCAAACGTGTCTAGGACCCTCTACTCCATCATTTGAAGCACCAAAATCATACAAGAAGGGACCAAACATGAGTTTACAGTCCAAGAACATGCTTGGACCGTAAACCCTCATTCTTAGACCTTAAACACCTTTTAGGATGTTAGTTTGCCCCTAAACACCTTTAATGAACTTCCATGAGTGCTTATAACCTTATAACCCTTCTAGAAATGCACCAAAACATTCATAAATGCGAAAAACTAGAGTTTACGGTCCAAGAACATTCTTAGACCGTAAACTCATCTTCTTAGACCATAAACTCTTCAAATGGGTGTTTAAGTGCCCTTATCACCTTGAATGACTTGTAAGTTGGACTAGAATCACCTGTGATTAACCTACAAACACCAACACCCATGGATCTTGGACAAACATGAGTTTACGGTTGTAAACTCATATGTTTAAGGTAGTAAACTCCCCAAGAACACCTTCATAGACCATAAACTCTAATCCCAAGGCCATTTCAAGTCCCAATCACTTCTTAAGCCATGGAATCAACCCTAGAACTTTCCCGTGTGCATTGTAAGACTTTGTGGCATCAAAGAACACACCACCCATGAGTTTATGGCCGTAAACTCATGAGGAATGAGTCATTAGAACCGTAAACCCTCTTATGAGTTTACTCTTGAGGAGTAAACTCCGTATCCGAGCCTTATACGTCCCTAGATGTCACACGGGTTACTCCAAATACTTGATTTGAAGTGTTTTCGCGTCTTGGACTGTATACTCATATCTAATTAGTGATTTAAAGTCTAATTAGATAAATTTGTATATCATTTCATATTGCATAGGAACCTCACGCGTTGTCATGCCCCGAACCGATACTTAGCATCCAATCTGACACGCTTCTCGATCGATGAGTTCATACCCCTACCCTTTTTCAAATGTTTTCAGGAGGGAATACAAGCAAAAGTACAAGGAAATCTTGTACTCAAACTTATTATTTTCAGTTCAAATGTCTATAATCTATATGTTTTTAATATCGAAAACTGTGTTAATCAAATAGTCTGAATTACGAAGTTAGCTTTCAAACTAATCATAGCTTACTTGATAAAGTGTTACAATCTATATTTCATAATTTACAAATAATTCATACTAATCATCAATTACAACTAATACGAATACGAATGCGAATATGAATACAAATACAAATAGGATTAGGAATAAGACTAGGGATACGAATACGAATGCGAATACGAATGTGAATACGAATACAAATACGAATACGATTAGCAATAGGACTAGGGATACGAATATGAATGCGAATACGAATACAAATACGAATAGGATTAGGAATAGGACTAGGGATACGAATACGAATGCGGATACGAATGAAAATACGAATACGAATACGAATAGGATTAGGAATAGGACTAGGGATACGAATACGAATGCGAAAACGAATACGAATACTAATAGGATTAGGAATAGGACTAGGAATATGAATACGAATGCGAATACGAATACAAATACGAATAGGAACACAAATATGAATATGAATACAAATATAAAATATGAATACGAATACAAATAGGAACACAAATATGAATACGAATTCAAATATAAAATACAAGGATGAATATGATTAAGAATAGGAATACGAATACGAAGGCACGCATCTAGGTACATTCAAGCGTAACACAATTAGGATATCAGAATACCTAGCTAATATGACAAGTATGATAGATATTCGAACATTACATTGGGATTCAGTAACTAAACTTACTTTTAGGAAAATATAGGATTTTCATGGGATAACAAATGAACATAACCAGATTCGTGTAATAAAACAATTAATCAAACTCTACAATTAAGAAAATATGAGATTTTCTTGGATAACAAACTTTTTCGGAAACCAAAGGGATCTTGTACATTTTCAGAAAACTAAAATCTTATGAACTCACCAACTTTATGCTGATTTTTAAACTGCTTGTATTCTCAGGTCCATATTAGACAGGTACCCAACGACCCTTTTGGAGAAGACGGAGCGTACAGAAGACTCATCTTAATTTTTGTTCATATGATATATGTATAACACTTGTAACACTTTACTTTTGAACAAATGTAAATTCGAATATGTAATGTAATGGTTATTTAATTTGCTTAGTATGTACATTGGATTTGATACTCAACGTGGAGTCCGCCCCAAAAATGTTTCTGCCTTAGGTTTTCGGGGTGTGACATCTTGTGCAACCCTAGTCGTGATATCTAGATACCTCATCAAATCCCTAATTGTGAATCCTCTTGCTTAAGTGGCTTGACGCAACATCACATGAGATCATCTCTTAGCGCACTAACAACTTACGTGAGCATCATCTATTCACAACAACATCTATTCACTAAAACATCTCTTGCTCCATCCTCCCTTTGGCACATCAATCTTTTGGCTCAATCAGCTACTTTCGAAAACCTCCTTTTTGGCGCAACTTTGATCAAGATCTTCCTTTGGCGCCACAAGTCCTTGCAACATCATCAAGCATCGAATGATGATCAACAAATCTTACCCACGTTTTTGCTTGGCGCATCATCGTTTCCTTTTTTTGGATCATTGAACGAAATACTCTTGCGTATCACATCCTCCTCTTGCGCTAACTCTAATCACCATCTGCTCCTGCTCAAATACAATTGGCGCAAGTTCAAAAAAAACTACTCTTCACGCAACCGATATTTGGATCAAACCATTGGTGCATCATCCCCTATAGAGAGAAACCCTAATGTGCCAATCCTAAACAATCGATCATCATCTATACACACCCTTGGCGCACAAACAACTTTCACATGAGTATCCAATGTGAAGTGTAACACCATCAACACTCTCGTGAGCAACCTCTATTAATTATCAACAAAAACCCATTCAAAGCCGTAAGATTAGTTTCTTATCAAACCCGAGCGTGTTAAAGTATTTCTTTTTATGTGTCACTTCGATGCATCATACACACGACTCAACACCATGGACCATTGCAAAAGAACCTTCTCCATTCACCTTCGAGATGAACCTGGTGCACCACTTCTCTTACTTGGTGCATCGCTCGATCAAATTTATGTCGCTTCACGCACTAAAAATCATCACATCCACCATCCTTCAGACGTGAGCATCCTCTACACACGTGACCATCATCAACAAGTGTGAGCATCATTGATTCTGATTATCACCATCGACTAGATCAGATCAAGTCTACCATACTTAATCCTTGTGTGCATCATGTCAAGTGCACCGTCACCTTAGACTTTCCTGCATGTTGAGCATTTGGATCTCCAAACCAGCGCTCTTTGGTTTCTCTTGGCATATCAACAAACCTTTGAGCATCTCGTTAACATAAAGATCATCTGGTTGATTACTATGGGTGGAACTCTTTCACTAGAGTATTTGAGAAACAAGGAGTATGTTGCAAAACAATCACGAAGCATCCAGACAAAAGGATATACCCAACAACTTGATGTAAAGACTAAGAATTCAGAGTTTCTGTGACAATTTGTTTTGTGACACTTGCATGTTACATCTTTTTGATGTCCTGCTGTCGCAAAAGGATTACCCATAAGTATCAGAAATCAGGCTACATAAACCTCTTGTGACACTTTGTTTTCTTTTTGCAACACTTGCATGAACTTTTTGTGACAGGTTTGGTGTCACAAACCCAAGTGGTGGTTTGATAAGAAACCATGCATTTTTTTGTGGTTCACAGCACACATGCACGATTTTTGTTTTTTTTTTTCCTTTAATTTAATTTAATTTAATTTTACTTTATTTAATTTTATTTTATTTTGCTTAAAAAACAAATTTTTATTTCAATTTTGTTTATTATTATTATTTATTTATTTTTTATTTATTCATTATTTTTTTGCTACTCTTGGATAAGGCATAAATAAACATAATCCTAGTTTAAATTTCGTATATTTATCGGGTTCTTAGTGTTTATCTAATGTTCAATGGATATTGAAATATTTTTTTTTTCACAAAACATATTTGAAAAATATCATTTATAATAAAAAAATGTTTTCTTTCAATAAAATTTTGTGATCTGTTACGAGTCTTTTAAGGTCAAGACTTAACTACTTTGTTTTACCATAAAACTCGTTGCTATGATTTAGCAAAATATGAAAGTTTTTTTTTTTTTTTTTTTTTTCGTTTGTAGAAAAAAAATAAAGTTTTTCACTCTTATTCAACACTTAATATTTTTTTTTAAAACTTCTCGCCTCAATAAAACACAACTCGAGTTTGCACGTTATTCCTCTTTGTCACTTTATTTCCTATCTGTCACTTTATTTTCCTATCTTGATAAATCGATTTTTTGTCTAGATCATGCAAATTCGAACATTTTTTTTCAATTCAAATTTTTTTTAATTGTCATAATCACAGTTAAAATTTTCTTTAACCAAAATTTTCAGGTTCGACGAACACATTTCTCAAATAATTTTTAAAGTTTTTTTTTGTGTATCTGCTTCCACAAAAAATTCCATTGAAGTAGAGGTGGAAAATATTAAATCAATATTTTTCCTTTTGCACACTTTTTACAACACCTTATTTCAGTAACTATCACATAGGGGGAAATTGTAGGAAATATTTTGATGTGATTGTCACTTGAAATGAGTTGAGTATTGATTTACATTTTCTAACAAACATTATCAGAATGTTGCAGGTTAGAAAGATGTTGAATATTCAACAAGTGTTTGAAGAATCAGATGTTGGAGCACTTGAAGCTTACATGAGCACCTGTTGTTGACATGGATCGCTTGCTGAAAGCTAGTTGGATCATTATGATCTCAGATGGCACATCAAGATCATATGTGGAGCATCAAGACACTGATGGATCATTTGCAATATTGATGGCTCATCAGAAACATTGTTGACTTAATTTACGACTCTATGGTTCAACAAGGGTTTATGTCTCAACAAGAACACTTGGTGACTCAACTCAAGTTAATGGATCAACATGATCACATTGATGGCTCAACAAGGCTACACATGACTTATCGTGTACAATGAAGTCACATCCAAATGCTCAAAGGAACATGAATTTCGTACATGGTCCATCATGAACATGTGAGGTTAGGGTACATCTTCAAGTTCAGGATACAGTCCAAAATTTAAGAAAGTACTCAACATGATCAACAACACTTCTGGAAGTTGATGACATCTAAGAAGACAACTGAGTAACATGATGCTCATGTTGCTCATCACGTTTTCAATGTTGATCAAGAAGGTTCAAGAATTATGAAGACTCATAACATGGATGGAACCCTAATAGAATACTAACATAATTGGAATATTCCATCCATTCTCAGTTAAGTAGGGCAAAAGTGTCAACTGATGACTAAGTCGTGGTGACGTGTCATCACATGATTGGTCAAGCCATGTCATGGGCTTTTCCAAATCCTATAAATAGGTCCCTTGTGATCCATTATAAAGTTGCTCTTTTCTGATCATTCCTGCTCATTCTACACAAATTCCTTCCTAGACTAGTCTACAGAGAGCTATTTGAGAGTTTTAGTGTGTTCTACATTCAAACACTTGTAATTCAATCTTCATGAATAAGAGAAACATTTGAATCATTGATCTTGAACATTAAAAAAAATTCTATTAATTTGATTAATTCACAACTCTTTATTTTCCGCAGTACTTGCCACTTGACGATTCTAAAACACTGTTTCAGTATTTTCAACACTTAAACTATTCTAGTCTAGGTTTACTGAATTTTTCTCATTTCTTTAGAGTGCGCCCTCCATACGGGATGTGTCGAGACTTGTATGACGTTAGCAATGGAGGTTCAGCTGACATGGAACTCCTTGTCATCGTGGATAAAATAGCTAACCAAATCGACCATTCAAGGATCTAGACGACCCAGATTCGAGAAGTCAATGCAATGACACAACGTAAAATTATGGATATATGTTGCCTAGACGAACTACATGATGAGAACCGAGTTCACACCACAGCAATATATGGCCAAACGGATGCAACCCCCATCGAAATAAGAGAAATGAGGGATCTTCAAGCCATTCTTGAAAGGCTACTAATGGGAGCCAAACACTCGGAAGTAGAGTCTAGCTCTAAGAGCATTACGCGTCGCAAGTACTACTTGCACTACTTGCACATTACCGATGCGGACCATGGCTAAATGTCTTGCTTATTAACTTTTTGTATTTTAGACCTGTAGATGAGGTTAAAGTTTCCTAACATTTTGATGTATCCACGAAGTATTTATGCAATAGAAAACACAAATATGAATCAGCTTGATTTCCCAATCAATGAAATGATGTTCATCACAACACAATATAAGATTATTGAGAAATTTGAGAATGAAGAAGACTTTCTACATATGAAGTTGAGGTTTCATGATGTCTTGGGAAAGGAGCAGGAGGAAGTTTGGTCCCTTATCAAGATTGTTCTTGTGATAAGTGTGACTAAGGATGCAATGTTTGACAACATGATTCAGAACTTTCGATTTCATATCGTAAGGGCAAACAATGTTGTTTGTGATTTTTCAGTTGCTGACTTTCCACTGATGAACTTGAATGATCTTATTCAATTTGGATTAATTCTCAAATATATGGACGCATTGAAACTTTGAGGGACAGGAAAATAGATTTTGAGACTTGGTCTTGGTCACATCAAAATCTTTATAGATAATTACTATGATTGTCTAGCCTTAACTAATATTGAGTTATGTGCTGCTCTGGGAAAGGAAGTAAAAGTTGCTCTAGAAATTCTGATGAATCAAGAATATTTGAAGACGTTTGTTGTAGGGGAAAATTGCTTAAAGCCATTAGGATTTGTTTCTTAGGGAAAAGACAAGAAAGGAAAAGCTAAGTGGTTCTTATTTCAAGCTTCGGAAGTGGAACGGTATACGACAGCTCAATATACGAATTTATTGTTCATATGAATAATTGCAAGAAAAATAGCGCAGGTGATAAGGCTGAGCTAATGAAGGTTATGAGCTGGTATACATAGGTTCGAAGGTCAATGCATATGGTTGCTCAAATTCTCACAAGTTGAGTTCGACACTGATTATAAAGGGGAGATTCTTAGTGTCAAATGTGTTGTAATGTGTCGAAGTGATTTGAGTCAGTTTCAAATATTATCTTAACTATTTACTAAGGCATATTAGTTTCGAAGTTGATGTTCAGCCCTTAGTATTTTTTGTGTACTTTCCTATTCTCCTATAAATAGGAGGTGTACTTAGAGATAGATAGAACTTTTCCAAGGAATTCTGTCTAATACTCTCTTTGTATTCGAAAGTATAAAGTGAGCTATAAACAAGGAATTCTATCTAATACTCTCGTTGTTCATATATACTATCGATTAAATTCATACTCGATTAAATTGCTATTTCATCTTCTTCCCAACTCATTACAATTTTAAAAGACTACAATACTCATTATTATATCTAAGCATTCATTATGATAGTGAATATCAACTCTTCGACATCCAAAAATCGATCACTCGCTATTAACCATTTGATATTCAAGTCTTCTCTATCCAATTCCTCGATATCAAACCCTTTGTTATCAACCCCTCGTTCTGATTACGAGAGTTTTGCAAGAACACTTGCGATTTGCAAGACCCAGTCAACTGCAAAGCTTCGTTCCAATTGCGAGTCATTTGATCCTTTTCACTTCAATCACAAACCTCGTGAACCATTTCAGTCAAACATCGAATTGTTTTCTTGACCTTCGATATCTACTTCAAAGAAACAATATCAATACCAAAATTTGAACATCAGTTTGACTTTTATTTGACCCATCGAAACCAATTCTGACTTTTATCCAGTCATCAATTTGAGCCCACGATTCCAACATCACATTCGACCATGGAATAATTTTCAAACCAAACTTCTCAATCGAAGTTAATAACCCATTTTGCAACTCCCTTCTTCACAATGGAAACCCATTATCCTATGCATATCAAATTTTCATTCAACATCGAATTTTTGTCCATTGAACCACACTCGAAAATCCGATTCCGACCATCAATACTTCAAGTGCGAACCATCTTCGACCATTGACTTTTTCTGTTTGACTTCATCAAGAACCCACATAGATTACGAACAATATGAAAAATCTAAGTTCTTTTGAATAATCTAAAGTTCTCGATCAACACAAACTCTTGTATCGAGTAAACAATCCTAATAACAAATTCAGATAAAACACTTTCTTCCAATTGAAATTTCATCATGTTCATCAATTTTGATTATCGAATATATGAAACATATTAAAGAACAAATCAAATTGAATTAAAATGAAATGCTTGCAATAGATGAAACGTTAATCAATATAATAATCAAGAACAAAACAAGAAGCATGATTTAAATTTGATAAAATCGAATGATGATAAATCTGAAAATAGCAAAATTCATAAGTAAATCGATAGCCATTCGATGAGATTGATATGATCATTGAAGAGAAACCAATCAAGCTCAAAATCATGAAGAAAATAGAGTCATTGGACTGATATACACTCACAAGTTTTAGAATCGTGAATGATTTACGATTCAACCACATGTATGTGTAACGTCCGCAGATTCGGGCTAGTCAATTTAAAGAGAATAAGTGTCAAAAATGAATTTTTGATAAAAGATTATTTAGAATAAATAAACTTAACTAAGCTATAGTATATGTAACAACCCGTCATTTCAGGTTATCAAAGATCGAGTCTTGTAACCTCTTTGAAAAAGCGATTAGAATATCATCGAAAAATGAAGTATTCAAAAGCTCTGTTTGGAGTACGCTATGTAGTAAATATCGTCTTAAGGTTTCGAAACATATAAATAACACAAAAATCCGAGTTAAAACGAAGAAGTTATGACCATTCTAAGTTTTTCGACAAAAACCGGCGATACGAAGTTACGTAAAAACGCAAAGTTTCAATAAAACACTTTTTGACCTTAGGTGTCTAAATGAAAGTCATAGATATCGTTAAAATACAAACGTGCATAAAAAGAACGCTCAAATCGGACATCGTATGAAAAAGTTATGAATTTTTAAAGAAATTCCTTAATCACGTCATTTTAATAAATAAATAATAAAAATAATTTCGTAATTTGCCAACGGAATCTAAACGAAAGTTGTAGATCATAGTCTCACCTACGCGTGGATATAAAGAACATCGAGAACGGAGTTCGTATGAAGGAGATATGAATTTTTGAAGTTTGATAAATAATTAATATATATTTTTATTGAAAACTTCGGTATTATCCGAAGTCTGATTCACGCAAGTACGTCTTGCGTACACGAGTACGCCCAGCGTACTCAAGGTCGTGGCCTCAGATCGTCCACGTCGCGCCTATGCGAGCCTACCCCCCGTCCCATCCGAAGTCCGAGGCAGTCGAGGACTCGGTCATGCGTGACGTACGCGTACGCCCCGCGTACCGAGGCGGTTCCAGCCTCCTATAAAAGGGATGCGAGGGTTCCTGGAAAAATTGCTCATTCTCTCTCACTTTTCTTGCGTTTTGCCTCGTTTTCCGTGCTCGCACTACCCCGAAGCCCTGATCATTTTGTGCAAGTCCCAAAGGTCGATTTTACTCCCGAGAAATCCCGAGAAAATCCGTTGTTTCAAGCCAAAGTTCCGCTCGAGTTTCGTCACACCTTCGTCAAACCATCAATTGAGTTCATACCCCTTTCAAACACACTTTAAATACATTTTAAATGCTTTTATACTCTTTAAGGGGGGAATACAAGTAAACATACGGTTATTATCGTGTATTTTATAAAGTTTCACTTCACTCGTTTTATCGAATAAATCACTTGGAATTCCTTACTACTATGGAAAACTCTTGTCATACTTTGCGTGCATTAGACTTATACAAACTATATAGTGATGTCAAAGTACCTTTCGTTGCTAAGTCGTTTTATACATTCTAAAAACTTATGATTGATACTTTGTCAAACATTGTGAATCCATGAGACGTGTATATCTTCAAACACTACTTTCTTATTAGAAAGTAATGTTGCAAATCCTATCTATAACCAGAGTCTCCCGTTAGGAGAACGTGTCAAATGTGTATAGATCTATACGGGAAGTCATGATCCCGCGTCCTGACTGTTAGCTACAGTCCGTCCTTTGGGGTGACAGTTGTCATAACGTTGCGATGCCTGAAGAACGTCGCTATAGGCATATTATGTTTAGTATGGTTATAAAACTCATCGGATATACAATTATTATAGTGCTTTTGATTGATGAACGAGTAGTTATTAAAACTATTCTTTATCTAACAAACGGAAATCCTCTGATAGATTTATTATATAGATCTGTGTTTAAAAGTAGGTGGCTTGCTTCCAATTTTTAGTCTTGGACATTAAACAACTATTAGGAAAATAAGGGATTTTCTTGGTTCAACTATCTGCATTTTTCAAACACAAATACTCTCATGCATTTCATACTTTTATAAGAAAATAAGGGATTTTCTTGTAAAACATACACCCATTTTGGAATGGCATTCAATTTTTCTAAACCACTTACGAACTCACCAACTTAATTGTTGACACTTCCTCTTTGAAATAACTTGTATTCTTAGGGAACCGCTAAGCAGGTTTGGAAATCAACTTTTGGGATTAACGCGCTGGCGTTAATTACTTCTTTTGAAAGATGTTTATGTATTTTATCTTTTGAACATGTAATGAATACAATTATGTAAACATCTTTAAAACCTTTATATATGTGTGGTGTGTACTTTGCTTTCTATGAAATGTTATGATACTGAATATGACGTCCTCCGCCCCCGAATATTTCCGCCGTTTTGGTTTGGGGGTGTGACAGATTGGTATCAGAGCTTTGTTTATAGGGAATTAAGTATATCAAAACCATTTCTTTTTGGTATACAACTATAAACTCAACTGGGCAAAAACACTTGAGAAGAGTCATACTTTTGAAATTAAATTTATTTAGTTTTTAGGTAAGCATGCACTCATTTCATACTAATAACAGTTCATAACGAATAAATTTAGAAGTATTATAAATAAGTTGTGCAGTGCAGGTACGCCTTGGGACATGTAATCGGAACTGGAAAGAATATAGCCTGATCAACTATATTTGTCCGAGAGATGACTAACATATGCCAAGGAGTGTCTGCAGTAGACAACAATTTTAAAATTTACCAAAAGCACACCATTACATAATACTAAGGGGGTTTTTGTGTTGTCATCAACCATTAAACTTAAGAGTAAGTTTCATGTGCTTTAGCTCATAGTCAATTCTTAACCCTATTCTCGTACAGACTCAATGGCGGGATTCCATCACCCCAATGACCTCTACTACTCCAACCAAGGTAATGGAGGATGGATCGAAGAAGATCCTGAAGAAGACGAAGAGCCTATAGAGTTGGAGGAAGGAGATGACTCTGGCACAGATTCGGAGCCAGAAATTATCAATCCACCAATCCCACAACCTCCCAGCCACGTGAGGAACTTCCAAGGACCCACTCCTGTGTGGGGAAGTCACCTCCACCATTGGAGCCAACAACAAAGCTTACGCCCTCCCTACGGCATGTGCCGAGACTTCTATGATGTCAGAGGCGGGGGATCAGCAGACTGAGCACTTTTGGTCATGGTTGGCAAACTCGCCAACCAGTGCTATCAATCCGGAGTGCAAGCCAACCGAATCCGAAAGGTCAACGTGGAAGTACAAATCCACATGGCCAATATCAACCGCCTAGAGATGTTGCAGAACGACATCCACCTTCGCGCTGAAGCATTCCAAGCACAAGCAAATGCAGCCTTCACAGAATTGAGGGAACAACAAGCTGCATTTGATAGGCGCCTCATGGAGTCAAAGCAGTCCGACACAGAGTCAAGCTCCAAGCGCAAACCACGCCGCAAGTAGTACTTGCCCGACTCTCAATTTTTGTTATAAATTAGGACTTCGGATAAAAGTATTATTTTTTAAATTTTCTGTATCAGAGACCTTTAGAATGGTCAAAAACTTTTGTCTAGACCTCGATGTAACACAACTATATGTTTAATATATATAAGGGAATATCCCTTTCTTGTTTTAATTATGTGTAGTTCGTTCAATTCATAAGTACATCTATTCAAACTTTATTTTCAAGCTCAAAACCCCGTGTTGGTCAAACCCAATTTCTTAAACTATTAAAAGCTAACTCAATATCATTCAACTCTGAACTACCAAAACTTATAAATCTTTCATTTTCTTTTGGCAGCGCGATGCCTCCTCGTCCAAACCTAAGGCCCAGACCGGGCACGACACCACCACGACCTCCACCACCAACGTATGATCCAGCCATGGTCCAGGTTGCTATCACAGCAGCAGTAACTGCAGCCCTCTCGCAAATAAACTCCAACAGAAATGGAGGGGCAGGTAGCAGCACGAATCATTCCAATCATGGCACTGGTCATGATCAAGTAAGAGAATGTACTTACAAGGAGTTCTCTAATGCTAAGCCAAAAACTTTTAATGGAATTGGAGGAGTCATTGCGCTAATGCAATGGTTCAAAAAGACCGAAACAGTTTTCAAGATCTGCTCATGCCAAGAAACAAGCAAGGTTAAATTCGCAGCTTGCACCTTCATAGATCGAGCCCTCATTTGGTGGAAAAGCCATGTGAATTCGCTGACGCTCACTGTCGCCAACGCCATGAGTTTGGAGGATCTGAAGGTTCTACTATTGGAAGAATACCGCCCAAGGGGCGAAGTGAAAAAGCTTGAGCAGGAGCTCTGGAATCTGAAAATGACTGGGTCTGACCTAGTCACCTACACAGCTAGGTTCAACGACCTCGCTGCATTGTGCCCTACCATGGTCAACCCAGAATCAAAGAAGGTTGAAAGGTACATTTGGGGCTTGTCACCCCAGATTCAAGGGCATGTCCTAGCTTCCAACCCTATTACCTACAACAACGCTAAACGCCTGGCTCAGCGACTCATCGACCATGGAGTAAAATAGGGTACCATTGCAGCAACCGCATATCCATCTAAGGAGGCTCAGGGCCAGAGTAGGCCTTGGAACAAGAGGAGGGGACAAACCCTCCAGGAGAACCCTAAGAAACAACAAGTGGTAGCGACCCATACTATGACTGTACCTGCCAACCCTGCCCCCACAAGCTCATATAATGGGAAACTTCCTAAGTGCAACCAATGCAAATTCCACCACCACTGTCCTTTCCATGACCTTCAATGCACCAGGTGCAATAAGAAGGGACATACAGCCCGCTATTGCAAAGAGCCAACCTAACCATCCGCCCCCACTACTAATACCAGAGTAAGCCGTGCCTCCTTTGAGTGCGGAGACACGGGGCACTACCGCAGGGACTGCCCAAAGGCAAACAACAGGATTACCGGCGGAAGGGGCTGAGTTTTCGCAATGGGACAAAATGAAGCCATTGCGGACCCTACTGTTTTTACGGGTACGTTTCTTCTCGATAACTCGTATGCATGCATTTTGTTTGATAGTGGAGCGGAAAGGAGTTTTGTGAGTCACGACTTTAAAGGCCTGCTAAAATCAATACCACAATCATTAAGTGAACCATTCATAGTAGAAATGGCCAACGGGAAAACCGAAGGCACTAAGAAGATATACTTAAACTGCACCCTAACTTTAAACGATAATCCCTTTTCAATCAGCCTCATGCCAGTCTCGATTAAGAGTTTCGATGTCATCGTTGGCATGGATTGGCTGAGTTCTCATCATGCGGACATTATATGTTACGATAAGGCCGTTCGCCTTAATCTGCCAACCGGCGAAACTTTCATTGTCTTGGGCGACAAACCCAGTACCACTCTTCGTATCATCTCAAGTATCCAAGCTCAGAAATGCCTACGCAAGGAGTGTCACGCGTTTTTGGCACATGTTGTAGATGTGAAACGCGAAGTCCAGGACGTCAAGAATGTGCCCGACGTATGCGATTTTCCCGACGTTTTTCCCGAGGACCTTCCGGGAATACCTCCCGTAAGACAACTCGAGTTCAGAATCGATCTGGTTCCCGGAGCTACCCCGGTAGCCAAAGCACCCTATCGATTACCCCGACAGAGATGCAAGAGCTATCCAGGCAACAGAATGAGCTACTTGGAAAAGGATTCATCAGGCCAAGCTTCTCGCCATGGGGAGCACCCGTGTTGTTCGTGAAAAAGAAGGATGGATCATTCCGAATGTGCATCGACTACCGAGAATTCAACAAACTTACCATCATGAACCGATACCCCCTACCCCGAATCGATGACTTATTCGACCAACTCAAAGGAGCCAACTACTTCTCCAAGATCGATCTGAGGTCGGGATATCACCAACTGCGAGTCCTGGAGAGTGATGTTACCAAGACGGCCTTCCGAACGAGATACGGACATTACGAGTTCGTAGTGATGCCGTTCGGACTAACCAATGCCCCGGGCGTATTCATGGATCTAATGAATCGGGTATGTCGTCCATTCTTGGATAAGTTTGTGATAGTATTCATAGATGACATACTCATTTATTCAAAGAATAAAGAAGAGCATAGTCAACATCTGAGGCAAGTCTTAGAGACGTTACGGACTGAGAGACTATATGCAAAATTCTCAAAATGTGAGTTTTGGATTAGAAAGGTGGACTTCCTCGGTCACGTGGTCAACAAGGAAGGAATCAACATGGATCCATCAAAAATCAAGGCTATCAAAAACTGGTTTGCACCAACTACACCAACAGAAATTCGCCAATTTCTAGGTCTTGCTGGTTATTATCGAAGGTTCATTCAGAATTTTTCCGGCATCGCAAAGCCTCTTACCGCTTTAACCCAGAAAGGTGTGACCTACAACTGGGGAGAAAAGCAAGATGCTGCATTTTAGACTTTGAAACAGGCCCTTTGCAGTGCGCCCATCCTTTCTCTTCCAGAAGGGACCGAAGATTTTGTGGTGTATTGCGACGCTTCGAAGCAAGGGCTGGGCTGCGTGCTAATGCAGAGGGGAAAGGTTATTGCATATGCCTCACGACAATTGAAAACGCATGAGGTCAACTACACCACTCATGACTTAGAACTTGGGGCGGTGGTCTTCACTCTTAAATCTGGAGACATTACCTATACGGTACCAAGTGCACTATCTTTATAGACCACAAGAGCCTCCACCACATCTTCGACCAGAAGGAGTTAAACATGAGACAGCAACGTTGGGTCGAATTGCTCAACGACCACGAATGCGAGATTCGCTATCATCCAGGAAAGGCAAACGTCGTGGCAGATGCCCTTAGTCGTAAGGAGTACTCCGGCTGAAGAGTGAAGTCATTAGCCATGTCGATCCATTCGCACCTGTCAGCACAAGTCTAGGAAGCTCAAATAGAGGCCTTGAAACCCGAAAACGTGACAGGTGAGACCCTTAGGGGAATGGACAAGAAATTAGAAATCAAGAGTGACGGAGCACGCTACCTCATAAACCGAATATGGACACCCAAGTTTGGTGGATTCAAAGAGGTAATTATGAGCGAGGCACACAAGACTCCATACTCCGTACACCCCGGGTCAGACAAGATGTATCAAGATCTCAAGGAACTCTACTGGTAGCCAAACATGAAAGCGGAGATCGCTACCTATGTGAGCAAGTGTTTGACTTGCGCCAAGATAAAAATAGAACACCAGAAACCCTCAGGGCTACTCCAACAACCTGAAATACCTGAGTGGAAATGGGAGCAGATTTCCATGGACTTCATAACGAAACTGCCCCAAAACCCAGGGTGGCCAAGATACTATTTGGGTAATCATCGATAGATTAACCAAGTCCGCTCATTTCTTACCGATCAAGGAAACTGATAAAATGGAAAAGCTATCGAGAACCTACATCCGAGAGATCGTACGACTCCATGGAGTGCCCATGTCTATCATCTCAGACAGAGATAGCAGATTCACTTCCAGATTCTGGCAATCATTGAAAAAATCCATGGGAACAAGATTGGACATTAGTACAACCTATCACCCCCAAACTGACGGACAGAGTGAGAGGATGATCCAAACCTTGGAAGACATGTTGCGAGCATGTGTAATCGACTTTGGTAAGGCATGGGATGTTCACTTACCTTTGGTCGAGTTCTCTTATAACAATAGTTATCATACTAGTATCAAGACTGCTCCATTTGAATCCCTTTACGGCCGTAAGTGCATATCACATGTGTACTGGACAGAAGTGGGCGACACACAATTAGCAAAAGGTCTAGTCCCTGATAGCACCCTCACTGGTCCGGAGATCATCAGAGAAACTAATGAAAAGATCGTGCAAATACGAGAACTACCGAAATCCTCAAGGGATAGGCAAAAGAGCTATGCCGACAAAAGACGTAAACCCTTGGAATTTCAGATGGGCGATCGTGTATTACTGAAGGTCTCACCGTGGAAGGGCATGATACGCTTTGGAAAACGTGGGAAGCTAAATCCTAGGTATATTGGACCCTTCGAAATCATTTCAAGAGTTGGTCCAGTGGCCTACAAACTCGGACTTCCAATCGAGCTTAACAAAGTACATCTAGTATTCCACGTATCGAACCTGAAGAAGTGTTTGTTCGACGAAACACTTGTAATTCCACTCGATGAAATCGAACTAAATGAAAATCTTAACTTTGTGGAAGAACCCGTCGAGATCATGGATAGGGAAGTTAAACGAACTAAACAGAGCCGCATTCCAATAGTAAAGGTCTGATGGAATGCTAAGAGGGGACCTGAGTTCACATGGGAACGAGAAGATCAAATGCAACGGAAGTATCCGCACCTCTTCCTCAGCCCCTAAAACTTTTCTTTTGTATTAAAATTTTGGGACGAAATTCCCTCTAACGGGGGGATGATGTAACAACACGTCATTTCAGGTCATCAAACATCGAGTCTTGTAACCTCTTTGAAAAAGGGATTAGAATATCATCGAAAAATGTAGTATTCAAAAGCTCAGTTTGGAGTACGCTATGTAGTAAATATCGTCTTAAGGTTTCCAAACATATAAATAACACAAAAATCCGAGTTATAACGAAGAAGTTATGACCATTCTAAGTTTTCCGACAAAAACTGGCGATACGAAGTTACGTAAAAACGCAAAGTTTCAATAAAACACTTTTTGACCTTAGGTGTCTAAATGAAAGTCAAAGATATCGTTAAACTACAAACTTGCATAAAAAGAACGCTCAAATCGGACATCGTATGAAAAAGTTATGAATTTTTAAAGAAATTCCTTAATCACGTCATTTTAATAAATAAATAGCAAAACTAATTTCGGAATTTGCCAACGGAATCTAAACGAAAGTTGTAGATCTTAGTCTCACCTACGCGTGGATATAAAGAACGTCGAAAAAGGAGTTCATATGAAGGAGATATGAATTTTTGAAGTTTGATAAATAATTAATGTATATTTTTATTGAAAACTTCGGTATTATCCGAAGTCTGAGTCACTCAAGTATGCCCTGCGTACACGAGTACGCCCAACGTACTCAAGGCCGTGGCCTCGGATCGATCATGTCGCCCCTATGTGAGCCTACCCTCCCGTCCCATCTGAAGTCCGAGGTAGTCGAGGACTCGGTCATGTGTGACGTACGCGTACGCCCCGCGTACGAGTGTACGCCCCGCGTACCGAGCCGGTTCCAGCCTCCTATAAAAGGGATGCGAGGGTTCCCGGAAAAATTTCTCATTCTCTCTCACTTTTCTTGTGTTTTGCCTCGTTTTCCATGCTCGCACTACCCCGAAGCCCAGGTCATTTTGTGCAAGTCCCGAAGGTCAATTTTACTCCCGAGAAATCCCGAGAAAATCCGCTGTTTCAAGCCAAAGTTCCGCTCGATTTTCATCACACCTTCTTCAAAGTATCAAGTGAGTTCACACCCTTTCAAACACACTTTAAATGCATTTTAAATGCTCTTATGCTCTTTAAGGGGGGAATACAAGTAAACATACGGTTATTATCGTGTATTTTATAAAGTTTCACTTCACTCGTTTTATCGAATAAATCACTTGGAATTCCTTACTACTATGGAAAACTCTTGTCATACTTTGCGTGCATTAGACTTATACAAAGTATATAGTGATTTCAAAGTACCTTTCGTTGCTAAGTCGTTTTATACATTCTAAAAACTTATGATTTATGCTTTGTTAAACATTGTGAAAAAGGATAAACTTTGCATACAAAACTATCACTTTAATATAGACTTAGTTGAGAATCCATGAGATGTGTATATCTTCAAACACTACTTTCTTATTAGAAAGTAATGCTGCAAGTCCTGTCTATAACCAGAGTCTCCCGTTAGGAGAACGTGTCAAATGTGTATAGATCTATACGGGAAGTCATGATCCCGCGCCCTGACTGTTAGCTACAGTCCGTCCTTTGGGGTGACAGTTGTCATAACGCTGCGACGCCTGAAGAACGTCGCTACAGGCATATTATGTTTAGTATGGTTATAAAACTCATCGGATATACAATTATTATAGTACTTCTGATTGATGAACGAGTAGTTATTAAAACTATTCTTTATCTAACAAACGGAAATCCTCTGATAGATTTATTATATAGATCTATGTTTAAAAGAAGGTGGCTTGCTTCCAATTTTTAGTCTTGGACATTAAACAACTATTAGGAAAATAAGGGATTTTCTTGGTTCAACTATCTGCATTTTTCAAACACAAATACTCTCATGCATTTCATACTTTTATAAGAAAATAAGGGATTTTCATGGAAAACATACACCCATTTTGGAATGGCATTCAATTTTTCTAAACCACTTACGAACTCATCAACTTAATTGTTGACACTTTCTCTTTGAAATAACTTGTATTCTTAGGGAACCGCTAAGCAGGTTTGGAAATCAACTTTTGGGATTAACGCGCTGGCGTTAATTACTTCTTTTGAAAGATATTTATGTATTTTATCAATTGAACATGTAATGAATACAATTATGTAAACATCTTTAAAACCTTTATATATGTGTGGTGGTGTGTACTTTCCTTTCTATGAACTGTTATGATACTGAATATGACGTCCTCCGCCCCCAAATGTTTCCGCCGTTCTGGTTTGGGGTGTGACAGTATATGTCACAAGGGTTCCATACATATAAAGAACGCTGAAATCCAAGTTATAACGAAGAAGTTATGAGTAGTCGAAGTTTTATGGCAAAACTGACACGACACCGGGAGTCGTAACAAGTGACTTTGCAATAATGTACTTTTCAATCTTAGAAATGCAAATGAAAGTCTTAGTATACGTTAAACTGAGAACACACATAAAAATAACGTCCAAATCTGACTTTGTATGAGGATGTTATGATTTTTTCTAAGATTTAGCATAAAGTGCACAACCCGAAATTCGAATTTTAGATAGATCGTTTTTAGCCAACACAATCTAAACGAGAATTGACGATCTCGTTAACAGGAGCTCAGCCATATAAAGACAAACAAAAACGAATGTTATATGACAAAGTTATGAATTTTTAACAGACTTTACCTGTCTCAGTCTGTTAAAATATAACTTTAAAAATAAATTGAAAATTAGCCAACGTAGTCTAAATTAAAGTTGTAGAGTACGTCTCCACCTATGCGTGGATATAAAGAACATCAAAAATGGACCATGTATGCAAAAGTTACAGATTTTAGAAGATAATTAATTTTTGGAGTAATTTGTGAGTGACACTTGGCACAATCCTGACCAATGCTTCTTCCCCACACCATGCTACCAGATGGTGACACTTGGCACTCAACTTGACGAGTTGGTGGCTCAAAACTCACCAAGTTAGGCCATTTCCCAGCCTTTAAATAAAGACGCAAATCTTCCATTTCCTTCACACCTCTCCCATTCTTTCTCTCTCGAACATCTCTCTAAGCCCTCTTAAGCCCTAGTACTTGCCAAGTGGTAGGAGTTGAATCCCAGAGCTCTAGAAGGCTCTGAGAAGAAGAGCTTTCGGCTCAAAAGTTCTGCCCCCGCAGAGCCCGGTTCCTAGCCAAACCTCCCGGTAAGTGAGTTATGATTACCGTACTTTAAGTATAGCTTATGTTTAAGTTAAATATCGTTATTATGAACTTATAAATAATATATATATATATATATATATATATATATATATATATATATAATAAAATATAATATACAAAGTGTTATTATAATATCTTTTAACTACTTGCAGTACGGGGAATCTGGTTTGAATGACCGCATAGGGTTGTTGGATTTCAGAAGTGCTATAATGCCAAAATGGTCATGCCCTCCGGTTTTTCATGCCTGTCCCCTGTCTGTTCAAAGTTGTTCAAAAGTATTCTATAAAACTTAGAAAACAATATTACTTGTGAATAGTCGCTATAAATGTTAGACTAAAATCTAGCGGTAATGATACTAGGTTTCGCCGAATGAAAGTATAATTATTAGAAGCGAAAAGCTACCCAAGTTTGGAATCATCACTTTAACAAGAGAGTGCATATTTACTTTCATCTTACACATAGATATGAAGTATTTAATATAAATTATGTGCTGTGTGTGCATATTATCTGTACTCTTGATATCTATGCTGGATGTACAAAATATACATGTTTTATTTGATTTAAACTGTATATGTAATTTATACCAATAATTATGATGAGTAAAGATGGGTAGATGAAAGATGACATAGATGATGAGAAACCTTGACCTTAACGATGAGAAGCCTTGACCCAAGTGATAACCCAATCATCTAGCAGAGTATAGATGCCAACCACAGACTCTTTTAGACAATCTAGAGGAGCACTAACATGCTCACAACCTGTAGGTGTTGTGAACTATATGTTCATTAGATGTACTCTAAATCCCTATTGAAATGTATTATGGGTGGACTCCCTATAATAATACTGTCAATAAAAGAAATAAACCGCGACAACTAAGGACTTAGCGCCTAACAAATAACATCGGAAGCTTCAGACTTAGTGTCTGTTATACAAACATTGGCAACGATGGACTTACCGCCTATTCCTTAGGACAATCCTTAGGAATGAATGAGTAAATGATAGATGATTCTTAGGGTAGATCCTTAAGAAATAAAGAAGATAATGCGGATGGGTAATTAGGATAATTGTTTGGTGATGAAACATTATAACTTTCTTATTGTGGATTAAAAACCCTATGTACTCACCAGGTTTCCCAACCTAACCCATTTAGTTTATTTGTGTCACAGGTGTCGACACGAAGCTACATTACAATGTGATTAAAGTAGATGTAGATCCCTAGTGGAGATGAATGTAAGATCTTTTTATGTATATGTTTCTGTATTGATAGTGCCATCCCAAATTTTTAATATAAACAAAATACAGTTCTTCAAAATGCTTTGATAATGTATTTATCATATTTTCTGGGAACAAATTTCACAATATTGCTCTTTAAAAATGAATACTTTGATAATTTTCACAATTTGGGGATGTCACAGTAGGAAAGTCAAAGATCAAATAAGACGATAATTGTCAAATCATAATAGATACGAATTTAAGAATTTAGATATCAGGCTTGAAATAATAGTTGGGCTCGGACTTGGATATAAACAGTAACAAATAATTCATTTTAGACCAAATTAGATTGAATCATAATGAATATTGGCTTGATGATTGGGCTTGATTAAAGCAAATGAAATTTAACTAGATCGACAAGATTATCATGAAAAGAAAATAGATCCAATTGTCACACCCCCAAACCAAGGATGGAGGAAACGTTCGGGGGTGGAGGACTTCATGTATAGTATCATAACCACAATTGCAATAGTAATTTAAGCAAACACGACCAACATATATATGATTGAAAGAGTTACATCATTGTACGAGTTATATGTTTCCAAATCAATTACAATATGATGACAAAACATGAAATGTTGATGCCTTAACGTCCTATCCTCCAAATGCTCCTTGATACCTGTTTAGTGATTTTCTAGAGAATACAAGTTATTTGAAAAAGTGTCAACACAAAGGTTGGTAAGTTCATAAGCTTTTGTTTTCAAACTTAATAAAAGTTTTTCTCTTGTACATGTCATGTTTGTTTCAGAAAAATCCGATATTTTCCTTAAAATTGTGTAATGTAGTCTTATATCAGAAGATCTAAATGTATAAGTAACCTCTCTTACTAATAGAAAATGATATGTGTTTAAATCGACATAAACGCGTTTCAATTAAATGAAATTCCCGTAAATTATTATGTTTGTTAATACTTTCTGTGAGTTCATTATAACCATGCTATGACCTAGTTGGCCTGAAACGACGTTCTTCAGGCGTCAGAAATGTTTATGACATTTGTCACCCCGGACCCGCCGGCCTAATTGTTGCATGCGGTTAAGGTGTGGGTTTGTGAAACCTAATTTAGATCTATATACAACTATCACGCTCTCCTTCCAGGAGACTCTGGTTACAATACAAGACTTAATGGTAAGTGTGAAGCAAATGTCTCACAAAGTCTTTAACAAATTTACGTGTAATGTAATGAAAATCCCTTATTGTATAATTGTACACTTTTTGTATGAGTGTGTTATGTAATGTATCATAAACCATACCTATTATAATTTATCAAAACCATACCTATTATAATTTGTATGAGTGTATAATTGTACACTTTTTGTATGAGTGTGTTATGTAATGTATGAGTGTGTTATGTAATGTATCATAAACCATACCTATTATAATTTATCATACCTATTGTATAATTGTACAATTTTTGTACACTTTTTGTATGAGTGTGTTATGTAATGTATCGTAAACCATACCTTGCTCAACATGTTACAAGGTGATAATAATATGTTAGCATTTTTCTGTTAGCAACAACTTCGATCATTTTTATTACAAAGTTTATAGAAACTTCATAATATATTGAAATCAGAATCCGTTAATTCTAGGAGTTTTTTTAATGAGTCTAGTTTGTTCATAAATTTTCCATGATTTTTAGCGACCCCCAACATAGGTGAAAACGTCCATAAACACAGAATGGTCCGGTTTGGTTCTTGAAATGATAGGCCGTTTTCCAAAAATTACCATAAATTGTAGAAAAATTGTATGGAGATGTGCAAGTAGCCATTTTAAAGCTAAGAACTTGAACCACTTGAACCTTCTACAGTTGTGAAAACAAAAAAGTTTTAGTTGACCAAAATAGTCCGTGAATGGAGTCCAACTTTTCTAATGTAAGCTGTTAGAAACATTTAGTTTTGTTTTTGATGATTTAACTTGTATTCTCCCCCTTAAAACATAAGAAAATATGAAAATGTAGGGGTATGAACTCACCATGAGTGATTTCAGTAGATGGATGATGGAGAAATGTAGTATTCCACTCAAGAACAATAAGAAGATGCCTTGAAGGTTTGAAGATCTAACACTAATGTAATGGAATTTGTGTAAGAAATCTATGATTTGGAGTAAGAGGAAGTGAAATAATTATGTGGAAGATGAATATACTTACCAAAAGTGGGAGAGAAGTTAGAAGAAGGCCCTTGAATCTAGAAATTTTGGTGAGAGGATTGAGAGAGAAAAGTGTTTAATTTTTGGTGAAATGAAAGCAAGTAAGTGAGAATCAGGAGAGAGGATGAATGTCCAGCTCTAAAAACGTGGGAATAACTTGTGAGAGAGGTAAAAAGTACAAGGAAGCGAAAAGGTATGGTGGGGAGGAGTGTGGGTTAGTCATGGAGTGGGTATGGTGGTTGCTTGTGTCATAATACAAAGAAAAGTCAACACTCAACCTTTGTACTGCACCCACTCTTCTTGGATAAGGTTTTATCCCCAAAAACATGATTAATCATTAATTAGGGGGCCTTATATGTTAAATTAAAGATTTGGGTGAAAATCTCGGGTTAAAACGACGAAAAACGAAGCTAAAATGAAGTCGTAGTCGAAAACCAAGAAAAACTTAGTTTTGCAGCGAGGCCACTCGGTCGTGACCGAGGTTCGGTCCTCCTGATGCTAAGCGCAAAAACGAAATGAAGCGAAATCAGATAGAAGAAAAGTGGTGGTTCGGTCCAAAAGGGAAGATGGAGTGAAATGGGGGAAAGGCGAAATGGACTGACGGCTTCGGTCCCCTGGTTGCGAGGTTCGGTCCCGAGAGGACCTTCGGGTTCGGTCTTGTGTGAAGTTCGGGCCCGAGAGGACTTTCGGTTCAGCAGCTTGGTGGTTGGTCCTCTTGGTTTCGGTTCAGCAGCTTTGGTGTTTAGTCCACTTGGTTTCGGTCCCTAAGAGGATGTTTGACTCTAAGACGCTTCGGCCCTATATAGAGGGTTTCGGGTCTTTTAGGGCATTTTACCTGTTCTAACTCTATTTTAAGCGATTTTTGACCCGGTTAAGGGTCGGAATGACCCGAATGACTTCAAAAAGTTATGGGAATTATTGAGAGAGATTTGGGAGAGATTTCAAATAGAAAGAGATAGAGTGAAAATGATTAAGAGAGGTTTTCTTTGTAACCTTTTTGAGTGTCCGGCTTCGCAATGTAAGGTCCGTAAACCCCATTAAGCCATGTTTTAGTGTCTTACACACTCCCGATGAGTGTGCATTAGTGTTTTATCGCTTTGGTTCATTGTTTACCACATTTAAGGCTTAGGAAAAATTCAATCACACAGATTTTCCAAATGATATTTTCTCATTAAAATAGCGGGTTGTTTAGAAATTTCACAACGTAAACCCTAGTACACAAGGGCTAATTGAGTCGTCCTGTTTGACTTGTTGACTTATTTTGACTTTGACTTGACCCGAAATTGACTATTGTCACATCATCCCCCCGTTAGAGGGAATTTCGTCCCGAAATTTACGTTTTGACTTGGACTTCAAGAGTTTGGAAAGAGATGCAAGTATTTTTGTTTCATTTGATCTTCACATTCCCAGGTGAACTCAGGTCCCCGTTTAGCGTTCCAGCAGACCTTTACAATGGGAATACGACTCTGTTTTGTTCGTTTGATCTCTCGATCCATGATTTCGACTAGTTCCTCCACAAAGTGGAGATTTTTGTTAACTTCGATTTCGTCGAGAGGTATTACAAGTGTCTCATCCGATAGGCACTTTTTCAAGTTTGATACGTGGAAGGTAGGGTGTACGTTATTAAGTTCTTATGGTAATCAGAGTTTGTACGCCACAGGACCAATCCTGGAAAGGATTTCAAATAGTCCGATGTACCTTGGGTTTAGTTTCCCAGGCTTACCGAAACGTATCATTCCTTTCCAAGGGGAAACTTTGAGTAGTACCCGATCTCCAACTTGGAATTCCAAGGGTTTGTGTCGCTTGTCTGCATAACTCTTTTAGTCTTTCCCAAATTTGAACAATATCTTTTGTGGTCTCCCTTATGATTTCAGGCCCAGTAAGGGTGCTATCAGGGACTTGCCCCCTAGCTAGGTGAGTATCCCCCACTTCGGCCCAACACAGAGGTGATCTACACTTGCGACCGTAGGGAGCTTTGAATGGAGCGACTCCAACGCTAGTGTGATTGCTGGTATTATAGGAAAATTTGATAAGCAGTAAATGAGTATCCCATGCCTTATCAAAGTCTATCACACAGGCTCTCAACATGTCTTCTAAAGTCTGTATAGTACGCTCGCTCTGCCCTTCGGTTTGCGGATGGTAGGCCATACTAATATCTAGCCTAGTTCCCAGAGATTTCTATAAGGACTGCCAAAATCGTGAGGTGAATCTACTATCTCGGTCAGAGATAATGGATATTAGTACACCATACAGTCGCACAATCTCCTTGATGTATTTCCTGGTTAACTTCTCCATCCTGTCGATTTCCTTTAACGGTAGGAAGTGCGCAGACTTGGTCAATCTATCTACGATTACCCATATGGTGTCAATCCCACCCGATGTCTTAGGCAGCTTGGTTATGAAGTCCATGGTTATCCGTTCCCTCTTCCACTAAGGTATATTCGGCTGTTGTAGTAGTCCTGATGGCTTCTGGTATTCTACCTTGACCTTGGTGCAAGTCAGACACATTCCCACCTAGGTAGCAATCTCAGCTTTCATGTTCGGCCACCACTACAACTTCTTGAGGTCTAGATACATCTTATCTGAACCTAGATGGACGGAATATCATGTCTTGTGTGCTTCGTTCATGACAACGTCTTGGAACCCACCGAACTTTGGTGTCTAGATCCGGTTCATGAGGTAGCGATCTTCGTCCTACTTGACTTCTAGGTTTTTATCCATCCCTCTCAATGCCTCGCCCGTCATGTTTTCTGGTTTCAAGGCTTCACGTTGAGCTTCCTTGAGTTGTGTGAACAGGTGCGAATGGATCATCATTGTTAGTGACTTCACCCGACGACCCGAATATTCTTTTCTTCTTAGGGCATCGACTACAACATTAGCCTTGCGCGGATGATAACGGATTTCGCACTCATAATCGTTCAGTAGTTCTACCCATCTTCTTTGCCGCATGTTGAGCACTTTTTGATTAAGGATATGCTGAAGAATATTGTGATCGGTGAAGATGGTATACTTTGTGCCGTAGAGGTAGTGTCTCCAGATCTTCAAAACGAACACTACTTCTCCCAATTCGAGATTGTGGGTAGTGTAGTTAACTTTGTGGGTCTTAAGTTGCCTTGATGTGTAAGCGATAACCTTCCCCCTTTGCATGAGCACGCAACCGAGACCTTGATTTGAAGCATCACAATACACCATGAAGTCATCAGTTCCTTCTGGAAGAGACAAGATTGGTACGCTGCATATGGCTAGTTTTAGTGTTTGGAAGGCGGCTTCTTGTTTATCTTCCCATTTGATCACCACATCTTTCTGAGTCAGGGTGGTGATGGGCTTAACAATCTTGGAGAAGTTTTGTATGAATATTCGGTAGTAGCCTACGAGTCCCAAAAATTGTCGGATTTCTGTTGGCGTTGTAGGTGTTGACCAATTTTCAATCGCCTTGATATTTGAGGGATCTACGTGTATTCATTTCTTGCTTACTACGTGGCCAAGCAATCCCACCTCTCGGAGCCAAAATTCACACTTTGAAAACTTGGTGTAAAGCTTCTCGGCTCTTAAGGTCTCTAGAACTAGTTGCAGGTGTTGCCTGTGCTCTTCTTTGCTCCTCGAATAGACCAAGATATCGTCGATGAACATGATCACGAATTTATCTAAGAAGGGTAGGCACACTCAGTTCATCAAATCCATGAACCCTGCAGGCGCGATGGTTAATCTGAATGGCATCACTACAAACTCGTAGTGCCCAAAGTGAGTTATGAATGCTGTCTTGGGGACATCTTCTTCTTGAACTCGCAGCTGATGATAACCCGACCTCAAGTCAATTTTTAAAAAACAACTTGCTCCCTGAAGTTGATCGAAGTGGTCGTCGTTTCGGGGTAGGGGATATCGGTTCTTGATGGAAAGTTTGTTTAATTCTTGATAGTCGATGCACATGCGAAATGATCCGTCCTTCTTCTTCACAAAAAGGACTGGTGCACCCCAGGTTGAAAAGCTCGGTCTAATGAACCCTTTGCTCAATAGTTCATTCAACTGGCTGGACAGTTCTTGCATCTCTGTCGGTGTTAGGCGGTATGGAGCTTTGGCAACGGGGGTAACTCCGGGAATTAAATCGATTCAAAATTCAACTTGTCGTGCGAGTGGTACACCTAGCAGGTCTTCCGTGAATACGTCAGGGAAGTTGCATACTTCTGGAATGTCTTTGATGTCCTTCACCTCTTGTTTCTTGTCTACAACGTGGGCTAAGAATGCGTGGTATTCCTTTCGGAGGTACTTTTGGGCTTTGACGCAATAGATGATTTGCAAATTTGCACTGGGTTTATCACCATAGATGAGAAGGGTTTTGCCATTTGGCAGATTATGGCGAACGGCCCTTTCATAACATAGAATTTCGGAACAATGAGAGCTTAACCAATCCATACCAATGATGATGTCAAAACTTTTTATGGTGATTGGCATTAGATCGATTTCGAACGAATGGTTATTTAGAGTGAGGGTACACCCTGCGTATATATCATTAGTACGCTCAACATTTCCGTTTGCCATTTCTACGACGTATGAATCTTTTAATGACTAGGAGTTTTGTTTTAGTAATGATTTGAATTGGTGGCTCACAAAACTCCTCTCCGCTCCACTATCAAATAGTACGCATGCATAAGAGTTATTGAGGAGAAACGTACCGGTAACCACTATAGGATCCTTGACTGCTTCCCCATGTCCTATCGCCAGGACTCTCCCTGCACCTCCACCATTTGGGGCTTGTGCCTTGGGGGAGTTCCTCCTGAAGTGCCCCGCTTCACCACATCCATAGCAGGTTTGGCTTGCCCCTGCATTGGCGACTTGGTTGATCGGTCGCGCTGGCGCTTTACAGAGACAACCAGTGTGCCCTTTTCTGTCACAGTTTTTGCAGTGCATTTCTTGACAAGTACCATTGTGGTGGAAGTTGCACTTGTTGCATTTAGGGAGATTCCATGCATATTTCTTTGGTGGTGTCGGAGTGGTAGGAGTGGTGGCAGCACAGATAGCAATAGTATGTTGCTTCTTGGCGTGGTCTTGTGCCGGTTTCTTCTTTTTATTGCTCCAGAACTTTCTCTTGTTGTTGCCTCCCTTTTCCTGATCAGAGGTGGTTAACACCATGACACGGCTGGCCCGATGATCTATGAGTTGTTGTGCCAACTCCTTGGCACTATCAAAAGTAGTTGGCTTTGAGGCAAGCACGCTATATTGAATCTGGGGTGACAGGACCTAGAGATATCGTTCCACCTTCTTGTTTTCCGGGGTAACCATCTCAGGACAGAGGAGTGCTAGATCATTGAATCGGGCAGTGTAAGCTGCAAGGTCAGAGCCTGTCATCTTGAGGTTCCACAATTCTTGTTCTAACTTTTGCACCTCACCCCTTGTGCAATATTCCTTCATCATCATAGTTTTCAAGTCCTCCCAACTTAACAAGTTAGCCACGGGGAGTGTTAGCGATTTTACGTGGTCGTTCCACCAAGTGAGGGCCCTACCGGAGAATGTGCAAGCTGCGAATTTGACTTTGTATGATTCGGGGCATGCGCAGATCTCGAAGATGGATTCAGCCTTCTCGAACCACTACATTAAAGTGATGATGCCCCCGCTTCCATTGAATGAATCGGGTTTGCCATTTGTGAAGTCTTTATAGGAACATTCTTTCGAACGCCCTAGGCTATCACCTTGAGTAGAGATGTTAATGCCGCTCCCTATCCTCCTGGAACCGTCAGTGCTAATTTGAGACATGGTAGCTTCCACTGCGGCTGTAACCGCAGCTTGGAACATAATGGGATCAAACTGGGTAGGCGGCGGGGGTGAATTTGTTCGTGTTCTCTCAGTGCGTCTAGCAGATCTACGAGGTGGCATTTTTCGGTCATAGAATTTTCAAAGATAAAAGGGACATCAGTCTTTTAGCAATTAGATATAAGTCGAGTGTCGTGAAATATGTTCATTAGTTTTCAAGTATAGTATTTCCCAACTTCCATATGTTTGCATTAGCAAGTAATTCATAGAAAAAGTTTATGCCATTAAACTTATGAATTAAATAGTGATGACTCAAACAGAGTCGTGTGTTTGGTTACGTGTCTGACTCATTCCTAATATTCATTTGATGTGCCTCAGTTATGTGTGATTAAAACTTTAATAAACTGTCGATACTAATGAGTCTTCCCTAAGTCCACAACCAAACAAGGAACAGGTCCTAAGGCGGACTCGTCATTTCTAGGTCGATTACTGCTTTAATTACACATAACAATGAGGTACACTTAAAATCTTAGAATTATCAGTTGTAAATTGTTTGTAATACCACATAGTAAATCTCATGTCAACATTCAATGAAGTAAAATGCATGTCAAATTTATTGATAACTTTTTAGTACATATAGTCTTGAGAAAATTTGACCTCACAAGGGTCTACATTACATCAATGAAAAGGATAGTTTTTGACATCACAAATGCCATTTGAGTAGTGTAATCACTGAGTCGCAGGGTCAACCTACTTACAAAAGAGTTGCACCAACGCATACTCAGAAACCTATAATACGAAGATGTGTGAGTAGTATTGAGTCCTACTCACGACGATCCTTCCCTGGTGGAGCTTGGGATGATGTCGATGCACCTTGTAGTTCCATCAGTCTCCGCTCGGTTGCAACCATTCTCTCCTCGATCGCTCTGTATCTTTCCCAATACTCCCTTGTTTCTTCTCGAGCAGCAAGAAGGTCATGAATAAGTTGGTCTCGGTGGTGGGAGTCTCGTCCTAAGTCTCTGGTGCGAGCAGTGGTAGATTGTACGATGGCACTCAACTCCCGGACCTGATCGGTCGTCGTCCTACCACGATCATCCATACTTGCTATCCATTGAGTCATGACGTGGAGGGGTCTATCAGCCGGTCCACCATGGATGAGGTCGTAATAACCTCGTTGATCGCCATATGGTGACCGTTGGCATTGTTGTCGGCTCCACCTTTCGATCGTTGTTACCCAACGGGGCTCAGGTCCGTTGTATCCAAAGCGGTGTGCAGGCACCCTCGTGATGTAAGGAGGGATGAATACTTCCGGTTCTTCTTCAATTTCATTCTCAACCATGACTATATCATCTTCTTCCTCTTCTTCTTCTTCATCTTCCTGCTCTTCTTCTTGTTCTTCCTCGGATTCCTCCTCGGCTTCCTCCTCAGGATCCTCCTCGGGGTCCTCTTTGATTTGTTGCTCGGGATCTTCCTCGATCCATCCAGCATTTCCCTAATTGGGAAAGTACAGGTCCCCGGGTAGGTGAAATCCTGCCATGTCGTCTGTACGAGAATAGGGGTGTAAGTAGCATGTAACGGTTTATAAAAATAATATTGTGCTCTAGCAATCATACAAATCTTCCTATAATGTTTTGAATGTTTAGGTTTGGTTCTTAATACATTCCTTGTAGGGTGAAGTTAGGTTATTAGATTTGTTGCCCACTATGACTATCCCCTAGTATACGTAAATCACTCCTCGAACAGATATAGCTGATCAGGCTATATCCCTCCCAGACTTGATTCACATATACCAAGGCATACTCATGGTGCACAACTCCTCTTATTTTAGTTTATGTTTTTCTAGTTATGACACTACGCGAGTATGTAATGCATGTAGGTATACTTTTAAACGAGAAAACGATTTATTTTTCGAAAAGTATCCCCCGTTAAAATGTTTTAAAATCAGAGACTTCAGTCCCAAATGTGTTTATAGTTTGTATATCTTATGTGGTTTAATATACTTAATTCACTATAAACCGTGCTCTGATACCAATCTGTTACACCCCTAAACAAAGAATGGTGGAAACGTTTGGGGGTGGAGGACTTCATGTATAGTATCATAACCACAATTTCAATAGTAATTTAAGCAAACACGACCAACATATATATGATTGAAAGAGTTACATCATTGTACGAGTTATATGTTTCCAAATCAATTATAATATGTTAACAAAACATGAAATGTTGACGCCTTAACGTCCCATCCTCAAAATGCTCTTTGATACATGTTTAGTGATTTCCTGAGAATACAAGTTGTTTGAAAAACTGTCAACACAAAGGTTTGTGAGTTCATAAGCTTTTGTTTTCAAACATAATAAAAGTCTTTCTCTTGTAAATGTCATGTTTGTTTCAGAAAAATATGATATTTTCCTTAAAATTGTGTAATGTAGTCTTATATCCGAACATCTAAATATATAAGTAACCTCTCTTACTAATAGAAAATGATATGTGTTTAAATCGACATAAACATGTTTGAATTAAATGAAATTCCCGTAAATTATTATGTTTGTTAATACTTTCTGTGAGTTCATTATAACCATGATATGACCTAGTTGGCTTGAAACGACGTTCTTCAGGCGTCGGAAATGTTTATGACATTTGTCACCCCAGACTTGCCGGTCTAACTGTTGCATGCTGTTAAGGTGTGGGTTTGTCAAACCCAATATAGATCTATATACAACTATCACGCTCTCCCTCCAGGAGACTTTGGTTACAATACAGGACTTAATAGTAAGTGTGAAGTGAATGTCTCACAAAGACTTTAATAAATTTACGTGTAATGTAATGAAAATCCCTTATTGTATAAATGTACACTTTTTGTATGAGTGTGTTATGTAATGTATCCTAAACCATACCTATTATAGTTTATCAAATCAAGGGTAGTGATGGTAACGTACGTAAACTATATTCAACGTAGTTCATTCAACTGTTTGAGTAAAATGGATGTACTTTGATATATAACAATCCTGTTATTTTTTATATTTCATATATATATATATATATATATATATATATATATATATATATATATATATATATATATATATATATATCAAAATCCATTTATTAACTGATGCATGTTCATATACCAAGATAAAATATCATTCATTTGTAATAACATACATCCACATAAAGATATACACCTTGCTCAACATGTTTGAAGGTGATAATAATGTGTTAGCATTTTTTTGTTAGTAACAGCTTCGATCACTGTTATTAGAAAGTTTATAAAAGCTTCATAATATAATCAAATCAGAATCCGTAAACTCTGGGAGTTTGGCTAATGACAATATTTTGTTCATAAATTTTTCCATGATTTTTAGTGACCCGCAACTTAGGTGGAAACGCCCATAAACACAGACTGGTCCATTTTGGTTCTTGAAATGATAGGCAATTTTGCAAAAATCACCATAAATTGTAGAAAAATCGTATGGAGATGTGCAAGTAGCCAGTTTAAAGCTAAGAACTTGAACTACTTTCACCTTGTACATTTTTAAAAACAAAAATGTTTTAGTTGACCAAAATAGTCCGTGAATGGAGTCCAACTTTTCTGATGTAAGCTGTTAGAAACATTTAGTTGTGTTTTTGATGATTTAACTTGTATTCTCCCACTTAAAATAGAAGAAATATGAAAATATAGGAGTATAAACTCACATTGAGTGATTTCAGTAGATGGATGATGGAGAAATGTAGTATTCCACTCAAGAACACTAAGAAGATGCCTTGAAGGTTTGAAGATCTAACACTAATGTGATGGAATTTGTGTAAGAAATCTATGATTTGGAGTAAGAGGAAGTGAAATAATTATGTGGAGGATGAATATACTTACCAAAAGTGGTAGAAAACTTAGAAGAAGGCCCTTGAATCTCGAAATTTTGGTGAGATGATTGAGAGAGAAAAATGTTTAATTTTTGGTGAAATGAAAGCAAGTGAGTGAGAATGAGGAGAGAGGATGAATGTCCAACTCTAAAAACATGGGAATAACTTGTGATAGAGGTAAAAAAACTAAAAGAAAGTGACAAGGTACGGTGGGGAGGAGTGCGGGTTAGTCCTCGAGTGAGTATGGTGGTTGCTTGTGTCATAATACAAAGAAAAGTCAACACTCAAACTTTGTACTTCACCCACTATTCTTGGATAAGGTTTTATCCCCAAAAACGAGATTAATCATTAATTAGGGGCCCTTATATGTTAAAATAAAGTTTTGGGAGAAAATCCAACGTTAAAACGATGATAAACGAAGCTAAAATGAAGTCGTAGTCGAAACCCGGGAAAACTTTGTTTTGTAGCGAGGCCTCTTGGTCCTGGCCGAGGTTCGGTCCTCTTGATGGTAGGTACAAAAACGAAATGAACCGAAAGCAGCAAGAAGCGAAGTGATGGTTCGGTCCGAAATGGAAGATGGAGCGAAATGGGGCGAAGGCGAAATGGACCGCAGGCTTCTGTCCCCTGGTTGCGAGGTTCGGTCCCGAGAGGACGTTCGGGTTCGGTCTTGTGCGAAGTTTAGGCCCAAGAGGACCTTCTGTTTAGCAGCTTGGTGTTCAGTCCTCTTGGTTTCCGTTCAGCAACATTGGTGTTCAGTCCTCTTGGTTTCGGTCCCTAAGAGGATTTTTGGCCCTATATACAGGGTTTCAGGTCTTTTAGGGCATTTTACCTGTTCTAACTCCGTTTTAAGCGATTTTTGACCCGGTTAAAGGTCGAGATGACCCGAATGACTTCAAAAAGTTACAAGAATTATTGAGAGATATTTGGGAGAGATTTTAAATAGAAAGATATAGAGTGAAAATGATTGAGAGAGGTTTCGTTTCTGACCTTTTTGGGTGTCCGACTTCGCACTGGAAGGTCCTTAAACCCCATTAAGCCATGTTTTAGTGTCGTACACACTACCGATAAATGTGCATTAGGGTTTTATAGTTTTGATTCATTTTTTACCGCATTTAAGGCTTAGGAAAAACTCAATCACACGGATTTTCCAAATGATGTTTTCTTATTAAAATAACAGGTTGTTTAGAAATTACACAACGTAAACCCTAATACGCAGGGGCTAATTGAGTCGTTCGGTTCGACTTGTTTACTTTGTTTGACTTTGACTTTACCCAAAATTGACTATTCTCACACCAATGGAGAGACTCACAAAAGATTTTGAATCTTTTGGTCGATTATGCGAAAATGTTGTCCTCTTGGATCGTTGATCTTGAAATACTTGCTTAAAACTCCAAGATTAAGCTCATATACCACATGTAGGATCCCATGGAGATGATAGTTGCAGAATTAAGAACATGCATAATCGAAAAGACACGAATTAACGTTTAAGCACAAGGTGTATAGAAAATGGAGTAGTACAATATTTGTAGAAGCATGTGCTTGCTTGACTACAATACTCTCTCTCTCTCTCTCTCTCTCTCTCTCTCTCTCTATATATATATATATATATATATATATATATATATATATATATATATATATATATATATATATATATAAGAAATCCTACTATTTCTAAAAATAGATTGAATATAATAATATTATTTTTTTAAGACGTTCAAATCATTAACCTAATAGTACAACTAGTCATCAGTTAAATAATATTAAATTTTAACCTGTGTTTTGAATCCTTGTATTTCTCAACAAATTCTATCTCATTCCCTGAATTTCGGATAATTCAAAATTTGAAACCATCAAAAAATACATGTTGATTCAAATATCCCTCCTGCAGATGACTCTTTCTTAACAGGTTTTTATTTTAATCCTTGTAATTGATTTCATCATTTTTAACATTTTGTATTTTTATCATATAAATATATTGGGTGAAGACTTTATCATATCAGGTTTGTTCCTAAAAAGGTTTTTACTATGTTTTTTTTAATGTTTTGGCTTTGCAGGTTCAAAGAATTCAACCAAGAGGGCCAGTTAGAGCAATGTATTATCATTAGTTTCTATATTTTGGCATCTTATTTTTGCAACAAATAACGGTTAAACACAAGATTTGACATGATTAAGGTAGTTTATATATTTTTCATCTTGTTAGTATAAAAATGAAACTTTTTTCATCATTGGTCCTAATAATATCAAGTTTCATCACATGGACTTCCTGAGTACGATGATTATTGTCCTTATTATAAGGTTCTATATAGATTTTATTCAATATTTTAAGGTTTCGAGAACCTAAATCAATATGAATCCTTGAATTACATACCATCGTTGAAAAAGTTTTAACATATTTTTTATTCGCCGTCTGCCGTTTTGCGCGGGTAGACGGCTAGTGTGTGTATATATATATATATATATATATATATATATATATATATATATATATATATATATATATATATATATATATATATATATATATAGGGAAATGATCAAATGAGAACACCTAAAAGGTTGAGAACGCGAGAACATATATATTCATTTGTGATTCCATATATTCATTTGTGGAGAAATGATAAACTTTTATGCACAATCAACATGGATATGCTTTTTCTCTTCAATTGAAATTAAATGCGTAAAAATTTATCAATTTTCGATAAATTAATACACGGAATCTCAAATGAATATACTTTGTTCTCGCGTTCTCAACCTTTTTGGCGTTCTCATTTGATCCTACTCCTATATATATATATATATATATATATATATATATATATATATATATATATATATATATATATATATATATATATATATATATATATATGAGAAGCCTTCCATATCAAATAAGGGAAGCCTTCTAATTCAATATCCCATTGAGAGCTTTGCACCCCAACATATCTTACTTTTTCTTTGAGCTATCACATCTTGTAATTTGAGTAATTCCATTATATTACCGAAGAAGAATAATAGATGCATGGACATTTTCTTGATGACAATGTTTAGGGGAGCCAATAATACATCATCGTTTTTTTTAGGGTTTGTTTTTCTTTTATTTTTAATTATGAGATAAAAGAAAGAACAAAAGTAATTTCACATGGTTTTAATAGAAAGTATTTAGCATAGTTAAAAAAACAAGTATTGAAACAATATTAAAACTAAAAGGACCAGGGTGTTACAAAATCTAAAGTTAAGGATCACATATGCGATAAAAAGTGTCATGAGAATTAGGAAAAAAATTTAAACCACAAGTAGTAACCGTTAAATTTAGTCTACTGTTTTTAACCAATAATTACATCATACTTATTTTTTAATCAATCATAGGATCTAATTGGTTATTTTTGATAAAAAATAACAACATACTTTATGTTTGATGCTAAAAAAGAAAGTAGAATAAGTTCATTGTTTTTTAATTAACCCAACCAAATATAACACTCATTTACTATATTTGAGACCTAAAGTTTTTAAATTGCATCAAACCCTTAAAATGGCGGGCCCCACCAAGAAAACATCGTAGATACTATTTCTGTTTATTTTCGTGCATATACAACCACTAATTTTATAACTCCTTACATTCGTTGGGATATTTACCCAAATAGATCCCTGCAAAAAAAATATCTTTAAGAATGGTCCCTCTAACTTTAAAGATTGTCCATGTTTTAATATAAAATTACTGAAATAGTCCAAAAAAATTACAAAATGGGTCCCATGCATTATTATATTTAAATGATTGGTCCCAATATTTCAAAAAATTGCATAAATGGTCCCTACCTAGTAACAAATTTATAGGCATGGTTTCCATATTTCATAAAAGACAAAAACTTATAAATTGTAACACCTAATTCCCAATACACATTTAATGTAAGCATTTTTGTATTTCCTTTGGGACTCGACGAGTTGGTGGCCCAACTCGTCGAGTAGGGTCGCGATCCGCGGACATTTTAAGTGAATAACTCAATGAGTTGGGAGATTGACTCGGCGAGTAGGTGCTGTTTGAGGGAAACCCTAAATCTTGGGGTTTGCACCCTATTTAAACGACTTATTGCAGCCTCCATTGTCCCTTATGCTCCCAGAACACCTTTTATCTAAACCCTAGCCGCTTTGAGTGATCTAAGGCCATTTTTTGTGCTTTTAGGTGGTTGTGAAGCTTAGAAGGAAGGAGGAAGCTTGGGAATTTGAGTTCAGGCTTGTAGATCCAGAGATCTTATTGCATTTTAAGCTCAATCAAGGTAAATGCCCCTGTTTTGGCTTTCTTTTGGTTGTTCATCTTTGGGGCTTAGATTTTGGCTTAGATTTTTGGTGTATTTAGGGCTTTCTATACCATTTCCGGATTTGTGATGGGATTCATGAAATTCTACTTTTAGATCTGAGTCATTGGAGGGGTTTCATGGCATAAAGGTGCTAACTTTATGGCCATGAGAGCCCCATGCACATTTTAGAGCACCTTTTATGGATTTTTTAGCCCAAAACCCCATGCATATGCACCAACGTTGGAAGTTGATGTATAAAATGGACATTAGGGGACCATATCTATGGTTTTGATGTGTTTGTTGGATAAGATGTCTAAGTTCATAACTATTTCTGGTATGTACTTGAGCCGACCCGGCATGGTCCATTTGGGTTGCATGGCACCATGCAATTGGATAGACTAAATGAGAGAAATAACACTTGGAGATTATTAATATATTATAAGTTCTAATATATTAATAATATTATTTGATTATTTTGATCAAGAATTAATTTAGAATTAATTATGTGATCAAAAGATAACTAATTAAATATATGGGTTGATTATGTAAATCATCCATATCTTGTATAGTGGGCTAAGAGGCTCCATGGATTATCAAGTTGGGTTCCACCCATAGGATGCTCCATGGATGCTCCATGGGAGTTACAAACCCATGGGTCATGGAAATGAAGAGTCATGACACATTAGGGTTTAACCCTATATGTGTCAACACTATATAAGAAACATGTTCTCCACCAAAATCGGACACACTAAGGAAACATGAGGGCTTGGCCGATTTCAAGAAGTGTATGTTCTCTCATAAGTTCTTCCAAGAGCATTTGGTGTTGTGTGAAGCATTTGAGGCATCACACTTGGGGTGCTAGGCTCACAAGGTTTCAAGGAAGAGAAACAACAACAAGGTAAGTTATTCTATCTATTATTCAAGTTAAAATTGTTCCCCATGTATGCTAGATAGGAATATAACCTTGGAATTCAACATTGCATGATAATTAGACAAAAATAATTCCAAGGTTATTAGGGTTGCATGTACACTTAGGTAGTGTTAGAATGCTCAAAACCCATCAGTGGTATCAGAGCCTAGGCTTGTTTGCTTTTTATTTGTGCTTAAAAGTTGAAAAAAGTCGAAAATCTTGCTGTCTACGAGTGGACTCGTCGAGTCTATAGGGGGGACTCGGCGAGTTCACGTGTATCTTCAACCAACTCGGCGAGTAAATTCATGCATTCAGCGAGTAGGATTGACTGATTGCAGAATTTCAATTTTAGTTGCTGGAAATGGACTAGAAACATTACCCTAAACTGTTTTGGTACTTGAAAACTTGTTTTGATGGTGTAATGTTCTTTCTAATTCATTCACAACAACTAGTTATCAAAATTACAAAGTTTTTAATGTAATTTTTGATTGTGTTCATATTCATGTTCTTGTTCTTATGATGTTTTAGATGATCATAGGAATTATTTGTAACCTATGTGGTAGATTAATTCTTGATCATAATGTGTTTTAATGGAGTCCAGAACTTGTCCTCAAGTTATGGAAAACCAAGAGTCACATTTGAATTAAAATCATTAAAAGAACACAAGAGTTAGAAAAATGAAGAGTCTTCATTTTATTACTCTATTAAACTCATAAGTTACAAGAAATAAAAAGTTTTGAAAGTTACAAAACTTGCCCTCAAGTTTTGGAACAAGTAAAGTTAAGTTAAAACTTTAGTTCCAACCCCTAGAATTTTAAAAGTTAAAATTCAACCCTTATACTTATATTATGATGATTTAATAATTATATATATATATATATATATATATATATATATATATATATATATATATATATATATATATATAAGAATAAAGTCGTCTTACCGCTAGTACGCCTCATTCACGAAGCTGGTCTATAAGGTGGGTATAAGGTTGTTGCCTATAAAATGGTGACTTAATGGGTGTCCACTCTCACCCACCGCTTGCTTGACTGGTGGATGGTCGTTAGCCGAACGGGTAAGACAAGGACTTATAAATTCTCATTCAAAGTATGATGAATATTATAAAGTAACTAAATGTCTTATTAAATTCCCAATCTTAGTTACTTTAGGAAAATGTGAATAAGGTGCTAATCCATGGAATTACACTTTACACTTTGTCTAAGTCGTTGGTGGAGCGTGTGTGGTTAACCGGCACACTCACTTGGACTTAACAAGGTAGGTAAAGGGTGACTTAAGGTTTATTATAGTATCGGTGGAGCGTGTGTGGTTTACCGACACATCGATTGAGTGATAAACTTTAAGGGTACAAAGTGATTTGCATGGTTACTTCACACCTCGTTTTGTGATCCTCGGTATCCCAGTCACAAAACTTGGAGGGCACTCTCGAGATTGAAACATGCCTTTGAAAAGTTCATTGAATCTCAAAGAATCTAGGAATTTCTAAGAACCAATCATAAAACCTAATATTTAATATTTCGGTTTTTGTGGTGGAAATTGGTGAATCGTCATTCACCTACCTTTCAAATATGGTATAGCTTAGATTACGGCATTCCTCTTCTAAGTTATATTATATTGTGATTGGATCCTAGCCTTAATATTACATTTGGGTGTTTTATTAAGGACTCTCTTAAATCTATACTAAACTTGTTCTCCTCTTTCAGATGTCTTAAAATAATGCTTCTGGCTCGAATCCTAATGGCTCCTTTACTCTTATGAGTTTGTGTGGGAAAGTCACCTTTGATGGATCCAACTTCAATGAATGGATCAGAAACATCAGGATGATTACCTGCTACGAGGACAAAGAATATGACCTTGACAAGGAGCTTAAGGAGATTGATGAGACCACTGCAACTCCTCAGGAGATCGCTGACTTTCAGGCACATGAAAGGGATGCTACGAAAGTAGCATGCATCATGATGGCCACAATGACAGCAGAACTCCAAAAGTCCTATGAGGATTTCTACCCTTATGAAATGCACCAAGATTTGATGGAAAGATACCATCAAAGTGCATGACAAGAGAGGTACGAAATCATCTGGTCCATGATAACAATCATGATGAAGGACGGGGATTCCGTCACGAGCCACATGCAGAAAATGCAAAGGTATGTGGATCGATTGCTGAAGCTTAATGTGAACTTCCCGGAGGAGCTTGCAGTAGATATAATTTTGCGCTCCTTACCATCGTGCTATGATCAATTCCGCATGACCTATCACATGAATAAGGAAGAGGTCACACTCAGCCAACTTCAGGGACTTCTCAAGACTGCAGAATCAGGTCTTAAGGGGAAGTCGGTTTACTATCACTCCTACTCCAAACTCAACTCCGATTTTGGCAATCGGGAAAAGTCGAGGGAGGAAGAGAAAGAGATCTTCAAAGGGTACCAAGGCTTGGACCCTTGATGGCTCTTCTTCAAGTGGAACCAAGAAAGGTTTCATTACTCCTTCTTCTGACCCAAAAGAGGCTGAATGCTTCTATTGCCATGAAAAAGCTCATTGGAAGCGAAACTGCCTAAAGTACCAGCAGGATGTGAAGGATGGGAAAGTCAAACCTAACCATGTAGGTATTTACACTATCGTTCCTAATAACTCACCCCATTCTAATTCTTGGGTCCTTGATACCGGTTGTGGTATTCATATTTGTTGTGACTTGCAGGGACTAAGAAGAAGTGAGAATGTGGAGCAAGGAAGAATAAACTTGATCATGGGGAATAGGAAAGCTTCACCTGTCACCAAGATTGGAGTTTATACTTTATCGCTAAGTAGTGGGTTTAGTTTAGATTTGAATAAATGTTGTTACTCGCCAGGAATGGCAAGAAATATTATTTCCTTTCATGCATTGTACAAACAAGGTTTCACCTTTTCATTTGATAATGAAGTTGGTTCGATTAATGCTTCCTTTAATAATGTTCTTTATTTTTCTTTATTTTAAAGCATTACCTTGTGATGGTGTCTATGAAGCTGTATCTGTTGTAGATAACTCAGGAAATAATGTTTTGTGTATTGATTCTCCTAATAATAATATCTTGGATAAAGCATCATTATGGCATTGTCGTCTTGGACATATAAGCAAGAAACGCATAGGCCAACTCCAAAAGGATGGAGTCTTGGAACCGTTTGACCTAAAGTCAGATGATAGTTGCGAATCATGCTTACTTGGAAAAATGACAAAGTCACCCTTCACAGGCTCGTGTGAAAGAGGTGAAGGTTTGTTGGACCTTATACACACGGATGTGTGTGGACCATTTAAACATGACACAAGGGATGCTAATCGTTATTATTTGACTTTTACTGATGATTACAGTAGATATGGATATGTCTACTTAATCAAGCATAAGTTAGAGACTTTCGAGAAGTTTAAGGAATTTAAATAGGAAGTCGAGAATCAATTGGGCAAGAACATTAAGATGCTTCGATCCGATCAAGGTGGTGAGTATCTTAGTTCAGAGTTCCTTGACTATCTAAGGGAATGTGGGATTGTCTCACAATTGACACCTCCCAGGACACCGCAGTTGAATGGTGTGGCTGAGAGGCGTAATCGAACCTTGTTGGACATGGTTCGTTCCATGATGAGTCGAGCTTCGCTACCAATCTCATTCCAGGGGTATGCCTTAGAGATTGCCGCCCATATCCCTAATCTAGTCCCTACAAAGAAAGTTGCCAAAACTCCTCACGAGATGTGGACTGGTAAAGTACCTAAACTAGACCACATCAAGATTTGGGGTTGCGAGGCTTTCGTGAGATGCGAGACTCATGATAAGCTCGAACCTCGAACCTCGAAGCGAGAGGTGTATTTTCATCGGCTACCCACAGCAATCCTTTGGTTACCTCTTCTACAGACCTAGTGACAATGTGGTCTTCGTAGCAAGAAGAGGAGTCTTTCGAGAAAGAGAGTTTATAAGCCAAGGAGACAGTGGGAGGCAAATTGATCTTGAAGAAATTCAAGAGTCAAGTGGTGATGGAACTTCAAACTCTAGCCCTCAACTTGAGGAGGAAACTCCTGTTGAGCCAATTGACGAATCTGTGCCTCTGAGGCGTTCCACGAGAGTTAGGAGTGCACTTGAGCATTACTATGGATTCCATATTACTGCAGAAGGTGAGACACTTATTAGTGATGGGAAACTAGTAAGTCAAGATGACCCTAACAGCTAGGAGGAAGCCGTGGCAGGCCCCGAGTCTACTAAATGGAAAGAGGCTATGGATAGCAAGATACAATCCATGTATGACAATCAAGTTTGGAATTTGGTTGAGACTGTACCAGGTCGCAAGACTGTAGGGTGCAAATGGGTCTTCAAGAAGAAGACCGACATGGATGGTAAAGTACACACTTATAAGGCTAGACTAGTTGCAAAGGGCTTCTCTCAAATTCCTGGAGTGGATTATGATGAGACCTTTTCTCCGGTAGCCAAGATTAAGTCTATTCGGGTTCTGTTAGCCATAGCCGCATTTCAAGACTATGAAATTTGGCAAATGGATGTCAAAACCGCTTTCCTTAATGGAAAGTTGGCTGAAGATGTTTACATGAGTCAGCCAGAGGGTTTTGTCAGCAACGAGTACCCTAATAGAGTGTGTAAGCTTGAGAAATCCATCTATGGATTAAAGCAAGCACCTCGCAGATGGAATCTTTGCTTTGATGAAAAGGTCAAGGAATTTGGCTTTTCTAGGAGTGAAGATGAATCTTGTGTGTATGTCAAGGCTAGTGGGAGTATAGTTAGCTTTTTTGGTATTGTATGTGGATGACATACTACTCATAGGAAACGACATTCCAACTCTGCAGGAAGTACAGTCCTGGATTGGAAAGTGTTTCGCTATGAAGGACCTTGGTGAAGCTGCCTATATTTTAGGGATAAGAATCTTGAGAGATCGGAGTAAAAGACTAATTGGACTTAGTCAGAGTACCTACTTCGATAAGGTGCTGAAAAGATTCAGCATGCAAGACTCCAAGAAAGGAGAGTTGCCCATCCAGAGTAACGCCAAACTGAGTAAGACACAAAGCCCTAGCACTGAGGCTGAGATAGCACAAATGAGTCGAGTACCTTATGCTTCGGCTGTAGGATCGATCATGTATGATATGATGTGTACTCGACCTGATGTAGCTTTTGCCCTGAGCATGGTTAGCAGGTTGCAGGGGAACCCTGGCAAGGCACACTGGACTGCGGTAAAGAATATTCTCAAGTACCTACGAAGGACTAAGGACTGGGTCCTTACCCTCGGTGGGAGTGATGACTTGAGAGTTGTAGGGTATAGTGATGCTAGCTTCCAGACTGATAGGGATAACTTCCGCTCTCAGTCGGGCTGGGTCTTTACCCTAAATGGAGGAGCAATTTCTTGGAAGAGTTCCAAGCAAGAAACAGTGGCAGATTCTACTTGTGAATCAGAGTATATTGCAGCTAGCGAGGCGGCAAAGGAGGCGTTATGGCTGAGGAACTTCATTGGAGACCTTGGAGTTGTACCAGCCATTAAAGAGCCAATGGAAATTTTCTGTGATAGTGAAAGTGTTGTTGCCTTAGCCAAGGAACCAAGGGATCACGGGAGATCCAGACACATCGAAAAAAAATACCATTTCATCAGACATCGGATCGAAGAAGGACTCCTCGTGGCAAAGAGGGTATCATTAGATGAGAATCCGGCAGATCACCTCATGAAGGGACTGACTCGGGTTAAGCATCTCCAGCATGCTCGGAGCATAGGGCTGAAGGATGATATTAGATTTAGTAGTTAGATAACCTCGAAATTTGTAAAGTTTAATTGACATTAGATGATGAATAAAAGGTATTTTATTTATGAGTAAAGTGTTGCTATCTCTTGTCGATCGTTTACTATATTTCTTTTGCATGTTTTGACTTCCAGAATAATTTTTGTTTGGTATAACATATTATTCAAACCTCCACAGTCGGTCATATGTCGGAAGTAGGTATGAATCAAGACTATCATGTTTGGTTGTAGAGGTCTTGGACAAGGCTACAGCAATCATGAGTGCTCATAAGTTCTGAGCATTAGACTCAACCCACGCTCACTGGAATCACTTCATGGAATTCTATCTCGAGTGATCGTGAGACGGTAATATCGTATAAGTCTTCAAACCTAGAGATATGATTTGTTACTTACAAGTTGGTTATGCATTGATTGTACGAAAAACGCATTGGTAACTCGATGTTATAAATCGTGCTCTTGTGTGTAATTCAATGAGTGGTAGAACAAACATATGAGTCGAAGTTTATCTGTTCCTTCTTGGATTAGAAGTTGATATCTGCGCCCCTCGATGATTTTGTTTTGACCTATGTGTCGGGCCCGGTCAGAACTAAGTTGATGTGTTCAATGAAGTTCTTTGTCAAACAAATCGGAAATCGGGAAACAAACTGTTGGACAATAAGTAAGACATTGTTCCGTGTATTTGTCCGACTGATATCAAAGAACAGAGGATTATATGATCACTTATCTTAAATGGTGTATCATCATCTTCTCTGTTTCAAGAAGTGTATGTTCTCTCATAAGTTCTTCCAAGAGCATTTGGTGTTGTGTGAAGCATTTGAGGCATCACACTTGGGGTGCTAGGATCACAAGGTTTCAAGGAACACAAACAACAACAAGGTAAGTTATTCTATCTATTATTCAAGTTAAAATTGTTCCCCATGTATGCTAGATAGGAATATAACCTTGGAATTCAACTTTGCATGATAATTAGACAAACATAGATCCAAGGTTATTAGGGTTGCATGTACACTTAGGAAGTGTTAGAATGCTCAAAACCCATCAGTGTTAAGACCCATTTAAATCAATTGTATAGTATTGGTCAAGGATGGAGTCGCCGAGTTGTTCTGGGGACTCGACGAGACAAGGCGTAATGACCATCGAATCCATTATGTGAATGGACCAGTTGTTAGGGAGGGGAGTCTTTTAGATGTTTAGATGCGAAAAAGGACCTGAGAACCATGGGAATTGATGAGTGTATGAATAGAATCGGTGATTCCAAGGCAATCTCCTGACGTTTGAAGATAAACTCGAAGAGTTGTTCATACAACTCAGTGAGTCAAGGGCAGGACTTGTTGATAGGATAGTAATGAACTCGACGAGTTGTTCATACAACTCGGCAAGTCGGATGAAGGCTCATTCAAAGTTATTTTAGAAGGAGAACTCATCGAGTCGTTGCCAAACTCGACGAGTTGAGGTGTGAAGAAGTCCAGATGAAAGGATAGGGACTCGACGAGTTGGCGGCGCAACTCGGCGAGTCGGGTCAACTGGAAGTTGACTTTGACGTTGACTTTGTCTTGGTCAAGGGTAAAATATTCATTTTACCCAAAGAGTAGTTATCAGTGTCTGATTAAATTTTTTATGGATTTACAGTGGAAGGACCGCCGGAGTAGCAGTCAGACATCTGCAGATCGGCTTTTCAGCAGTCGGCCTTGCGAGGTGAGTTACCTTCTAGTAGCGGTGGGTCTACGGCCACAACACCAACCCACCAGTACGAGTTGTATCTTAGATGATTGTCTTTGTGATATCATCTGGGTTTGCTACTACCTGATATGTTATATGTTGGCCTAAAATGTTATATGTGATAGTAGAAGAGTTCGGTTGTTAGGACCGAAGGGTAGGTCAGGCACCGTGGATATGTCTGACAGTATGTGATGATAGGTTTATATGTTGGCATGATATGTTATATGTGATAGTGCTAGTAGGAAGGGAATAGTCCCCAAGTTTGGTTGTTAGGACCGATGGGTAGGTCGGACACCCCAAATATGTTTGACAGTACGTTTATGTTATGATACATGTGATAGTAGGAGTAGGGGGTGAAATAGTTCTCGAGGTTCGGTTGTTACGACCAAAGGGTTGGTCAGCACCCCAGAACGGCTTGACATGGGTAGGTCAGCACCCCAGAACGGCTTGACACGGGTAGGTCGGCACCCCATAATGGTTGTACCGGGTAGGTCGGGCACCCTAGAATTTCTCGATAGTATGTATGTTATGTGATTGTATGGTATGTGGTACGTTGGGGAAACTCACTAAGCTTTGTGCTTACGGTTTACAGTTTTGGTTTTAGGTACCTCTTCAGCAAAGGGCAAGGAGTAGGTACGGTAGTTGCACATCATACACACTCTCGTTACCTTCCGCATTATGAGATATTTTGGGATTGTACTCTAATATGTTATTATTTTCAGTAATTAGGTTTTCAGACATGATACGTTGTTTATGAGATGATATGATTTCACATTGTTACTTACAAATGTTTTTCAAACCCATTAATTAAAAATTAATTTTTTAGACATGAAATTTGGGATGTTACATAAATGGTCCATGTGGTTTTTCAAAAGTTGGGATATACTCCCTAAGTTTAAAAACCTCATAGATGGTCTTTGTGATTTCCTGATTTCAATCAAGGCTGGTCCCTATACCACCTAAAAATACATTTATAACTCTTTTGTTTTATTTTGGAATAATTTTTAATTAAAGTTATTTAAAGAAAAGAAAAACAAAACAAATAACACCGCTTTGGGTCTCTCTCTCTCTCTCTCTTTCTCTCTCTCTCTCTCCCTCTTTTTCTCTCTCTCTCTCTCTCTCTCTCTCTCGTTTTATCATAGACCAAAAGAAACACATACACAACACACACCATTTCCCCACCAAATAGTTCCTCTCTCTATAATTATATGAAAATATATAGACATACACCTTGACTTTCTCTCTCTATAGGAGCTTATCGATCACACACACATACACACACACACACATATATATATATATATATATATATATATATATATATATATATATATATATATATCAAAGTTGTAGAACTCATTACTCGGTACCTGTTCAGCGGACTACTGAGTAGCGAGTACCTGGGAGTACTTGGATTCAGTAATTCATGCTGAAATATTTTTAGGAAAATTATATATGTCAAAATCATAAGTTGATTGAAATATATAACAAAAATAGATACACGTGAATACACAAAAGCTAAAAAAACACATAATGGTCTCACTTCATGAATAATTACTGAAAATATAAGATATATATGTAGTAATAATCACATGTGTGTAAAATAACAAATCATTAAGTATATTATACATATTAATCACTGAGTTGACCGCATTTTACAACACTACTAAGTTCAGTAAGGGGCCAGTCAGGGAGTACTCGGGACTCTGTAACTCGCCTCGGTAAGGGGCCGAGTAGCGAGTACTCGGAGGAGTAATCGGCAAACTCGGCGAGTTTTACAACATTGATATATATATATATATATATATATATATATATATATATATATATATATATATATATATATATATAGTATAGAATACTTTGATTGTCTCTCTCTATAAGAGCTTCGAATCACTCACATATTCAATCAATGTTGGTTTTATGTTCTACTAACCAAGGAACGTGGGGGAACTCTAATATATTTAATGTTTTTAGTTTACTTATTATTGTTTGATTTTTTTCCTGTTGTTAAGTCTGTGAACTAAATCGGTCTATAGCAACTTCCTCTTCAAGAGGATGAACCAGTTCACCATTCCCTAACTAGAATCCTTCAAGAATATTTTTATTGTCTTCATCTTTTGAGAAGACAGTACATGAATCATCAGCTTCTGCTTCAACTTTCTACGGAGGTGGCTCATAGTTAGGTTACGTCTTAAGGACCACCATCATCACAAAACCACCACCTTTCAACAACCAAGTCGACCACCATCTCTACCCCTTAGTCATCATCTCGACATCATAAACCCACCATCAACTCTTAAGAGACCTTCATCAGCCATGATTATCACCATCTTAACCTACAATTTGAGAACTAGAAGGAGAAAGAAAGAAATCCATACCCATTGCAAAATTGAATTTCAAAGCAATCAACCCATGTTCACCACATATCACAAACACCATAGATTGACATGTTCATCAACTTTACACAGAAAGAAGAAAGAGATATTAGATCAATTTAGAGAGAAAGATAAGCGAGACCTATGTTTACAGGGGAAATGTGTGTGGTTTTTTCTATAATGTGTATCTTATTAGGAAACCAAAACGAACTAAGGGAGTTACTGAAAGGTTTTGAGCATCCTAACAACCTTAAAGTGAACATAGAAACCTAATTGCTTTGGAACTATTTTTTCTCTAATTATACATGAAAAATGATTTTCCAAAGCATTAGCCTATCTAGCATACAATCATGTGTATTAGTATAACAAAATTCTATTTAGAACACATACCTTTTCTTGTAGCTTGATTCCTTGGACCTTTAGGAGCCTTGCACCCCAAGTGTGATGCCTCAAATACTTCACACAAGACCACCAATAATGGAGGACTTGAGGGAGGATTCCATGCTTCACAAAATCGGCTAGCACTCTTCTAAGCTCACTTCGGTGCCGATTTTGGTAGCCTTAGGGTCCCATATATAGTGTGGCAAAATTAGAGTTCACCATGTAAACCATAATGTGCATGACCTGCCGTATTCCTCATGCTCTATGGGTTTAAACCTCCATGGACCATGCATGGGTTGTCACATGGGTTTAGCCCAACATAAGGAATCATGGCTCATAGGTTCACAACAGAAGAATGAATGATTTTTACGAACCCATATATTTAATTAGTCTCTTTTAATAACAAAATTAATTCCAAATTAATTAAATAATATGATTTCATATTAAGTACGACTCAAAACACTGACTAGCAATCGTAGCTCTCAAAAGCCTCTATCAAACTTAGACGCTCCATTTTAGATGAGTGATCATATAATCCTCTGTTCTCAATATATCAGCCAGAAAAATACATGGAACAACTTCATACTTATTGTCTAGCATTTTTTTTCCCGATTTCCGATTTATTTGACATAAAACTTAATTGAACACATCAATTTAGTTCTGACCGGCCCTAGCATATCAGTCAAAACAAAATCATCGATGGGCCTAAGATACCACTTTTAATCCTCCAAGGGCTAAAAGGAACAGATAAACTACGACTCATATGTTTGTACTAACTACTCATCAAATTGTACACAACAACACTTTTTATAGTATCAAGTTACTGAATCGTTTTCGTACTATCAATGCACAATCAACTCATAGTCAACAACTCATATCTCTTGGTCTGAAGACTTATATGATATTATCGTCTCACGATCGCTCGAGATAAATTCCGTCAAGTGATACAAGTTAGCGCGGGTGGAATCCAATACTTAGACCTTATGAGCACTCATGAATGTTGTAGCAAAGTTTGCTACGTCTAATACAATTCAGACAAATCTACAAGCCAAATTCATGAAAGTATTGATTAAATACCTACTTCCAACGTATGATCGACTGTGGATAGTTTGAATAATATAATTATTCTGGAAGTCAAAACATACAAAGTGAACAATAGTAAATGATCGACATAAGACAGTACCATACTAGTAAATAAAAAGCACCTTTTATTTAAGCATCAAATATCAATGACATTTCAACTATTCCAAGTTTTGAAAGCTATCTAATCATTAAAACTTATATCATCCTTCATACTGATGCGCCTCGCATGCTGTGGATGCTTAATCCTACTCAGTCCCTTCATGAGGGGATCTGTTGGGTTCTAATCAGACGATACCTTCTTTACCACGAGGAGTCATTCTTCTATTCGATGTCTAATGAAGTGGTATTCTCTGTCTATGTGCATGGATCTGCCATGATCCCTTGGTTCCTTGACTAAGGTAACTGTACTTTCGCTGTCATAGAAAATATCCATAGGCTCCTTTATAGCTGGTACAACTCTAAGGTCTCTGATGAAGTTCTTTAACCATATTTCCTCCTTCGCCGCCTCACTTGCTGCTATGTACTCTGATTTAAAAGTTGAATCAACTACTATCTCCTGATTGGAACGCTTCCAAGTTATTACTCCTCCATTCAGAATAAAGATGCAGCTCGATTGAGAGTAGAAATTATCTCTGTCAGTCTGAAAGCTGACGTCGCTATACCCCACATCTCTCAGGTCATCACTCTCACCGAGGGTAAGCACCAAGTCCTTAGTCCTCCGTAGGTACGTGAGAATGTTCTTTAACACAGTGGAGTGGGCCTTTCTAGGTTTCCCTTGATATCTGCTGACCATGTTCAAAACAAAGGGCACATCAGGGCGAGTATGAGCCATAGCATACATGATCGAGGCAACAATGGAAGCATATGGTATTAGACTCATCTCAGCTACCTTAACCTCTGTACTCAGACTATGAGCTTTACTCAGTTTGGCATTTCTCTGCATCGGTAAGTCACCTTTCTTGGAATCCTACATGTTGAACCTTTTCAACACCTTATCCAAGGAGATACTTTGACTAAGTCCAATTAGTTTCTTACTCCTATCTCTTAATATCTTTATCCCGAGAATATAGGCACTTCTCCAAGGTCCTTCATAACGAAACACTTCCCAAGCTAGGACATAACCTCCTGCAAGGTTGGGGTGTAATTTTCTATGAGCAGTATGTTATCCATATACAATACAAAAAAGCTAACTATACTCCCACTAGCTTTGACATATATACAGGACTCATCCTCGCTCCTCGAAAATCTAAACTCTTTGACTTTCTCATCGAAACAAGATTCCATTTGCGAGATGCTTGTTTCAATCCATAAATGGATTTCTCAAGCTTACACACTCTATTTGGGTGCTCTGCATCGATAAAACCCTCTGGCTGACTCATGTAAACATCCTCAACTAACTTTCCATTAAGAAAAGCGGTTTTGACATCCATTTGCCATATTTAATAATCATGAAAAGCAGCTATGGCTAGCATAACCCTAATAGACTTAATCTTCGCTACTGGCGAGAAGGTCTCATCATAGTCAACTTTCGCATTTTGAGTAAACCCATTCACAACTAATCGTGCCTTATATGTGTGTACCTTCCTATCCATGTCTATCTTCTTCTTGAAGATCCACTTGCACCCCACTGTCTTACGACCCGGTACATTGTCAATGAATTTCCAAACTTGATTGTCATACATGGACTAAATCTCACTGTCCATAGCCACTTTCCATTTAGTAGACTTAGGGCCTGCCATGGATTCCTTATAGTTGTTAGGTTCATCCAAATTTACCAGTGTTCTATCACTGATAAATGTATCACCTTTTACAGTAATAGGGAAACCATAAAACTCAGGTGGAAGTCTAACTCTACTGTAACGCCTCAGAGGTACAGACTCATCAATTAGCTCAACAGGAGTTTCCTCCTCAAGTTGATCGCTAGTGTTTCAGGTTCCTTCACCGCTTGACTGTTGATGTTCTTCAAGGTTAATTTGTCTCCCACTGTTTCCTTGGCCTATGAGCTCTCTCTCGCAAAAGACTCCTCTCCTCGCAATGAAGCCAACATTATCACTCGATCTGTAAAAGAGATAACCAAATAATTTATGTGGGTAGCCTATGAAAATACATCGCTCACTTTAAGGTTCGAGCTTGTCATGAGTCTCGCGTATCACAAAATCCTCGCAACCCCAAACCTTGATGTGGTCTAATGTGGGAACCTTCCAAATCCACATATCGTGAGGTATCTTGGCAACCTTCTTAGTTGGGACTAGATTAAGGATATGGGCAGCAATCTCTAAGGCATACCCCAAGAATGATATTGGTAATGAAGCTCGATTCATCATGGAACGAACCATGTCCAACAAGGTTTGATTGCACCTATTAGCCACACCCTTAAGCTGTGGTGTCCTAAGTGGCGTCAATTGTGAAACAACTCCACATTCCTTAAGATAGTCAAGGAACTCGATACTAAGATAGTCACCACGCCGATCGGATTAGAGCATCTTGATCTTCCTGCCCAGTTGATTCTCCACTTCTTGTTTCAACTCTTTGAATTCTCAAAGGTTTCTGATTTATGCTTGATTAACAAAGGCATAGCCATATCTATTGTAATCATCAGTAAAAGTCATATAGAAGTAGTTAACATCCCTTGTGGTGGTTCTGAATGGCCCACACACATCGGTGTGTATGAGATCCAACAGACCTTCACCCCTTTCACAAGTACCAGTGAAGGGTGACGTAGTGATCTTTCCAAGTAAGCAAGATTCGCAAGTGTCATCCGACCTTAAGTCGAATGACACCAAAACTCCAACCTTTTGGAGTTGGCCTATGTGCTTCTTACTGACATGTCCAAGATGATAATGCCACAAGTATGCTTTATCTAATTCATTCGAAGAATTGATATGCAACATATTATTTCCTAAGTTTTCTACAACATTCACAATTGCATATACACCATTACAAGGTAATGCTTTAAAATAAAAAAATAACATTATGATAAGCATTTACAACACCAATTTCATTCAAATGAAAAACTTTAGCCTTGTTTGTACAAACCATGAAAAGAAATAATATTTCTCGCCATATTAGACGAGTAGCAACAATTATTCAAATCTATTTCTAATCCATTAGTGAGCAATAAAGAGTAAACTCCAATCTTGATGACAATTGAAACCTTCCTATTCCTCATGATCAAGTTTATATTCCCGTGCTCCACATCCTTACTTCTTTTTAGGCCCTGCACATCAGAACAAATGTGAAATCCACAACCTGTGTCAAATACCTACATGGGTGGGTTTAACCTTCCCATCCTTGACATCCTGCAAGTATTTGGGGCAGCTCCGCTTCCAATGCCCTTTTTCGTAATAGTAGAAACACTCTGCTTCCTTAGGAATGGAAGAGGGAGCAGCAGAACTAGCCCATATCCCACTTGAAGTGGATCCATCAAGAGGCTTTCCCTTGCAGATCTTTGTGGGAGCCTTCCTTTTCTTCCCCTTCCCTTTTCTAATTTCCAGAACAGGGGCGGTAGTAGGAGTAGTAACAACTGATTTAGCTTTGAGACCATTTTCAGCAGTCCTCAAAAGCCCTTGAAGTTTGCTAAGTGTGACCTCCTCCTTGTTAATATGATAGGTCATGCGGAACTAATCATAACATGGAGGTAAGGAGTGTAGAATGATATCTATAGCCAGCTCCTCAGGGAAGTTCACATTCATTTTTAGCAACTAGTCCACAAACCTTTGCATTTTCTAAAAGTGGCTCGTGATGGGTTCACCATCCTTCATCCTGGTTGTTACCATGGAAGAGATGACTTCATACCTCTCTTGACGAGCACTTTGATGGTATATTTCCATCTGGTCCTGGTGAGTACACATATATAAGCACCCCATGGCTCAAGAAATTGGCATGAAATCATATTATTTAACTAGTATTGATCAAGAATTAATTTGGAATGAAGTATGTGATCAATAGGAGACTAATTAAATATATGGGGATTGATTGTGTAAATCATTCATTCTTATGCATGTAGGCTTATTATCCATATGTTCTTCATGTTGGGCTAAACTCATGGAGTAACCCATGGATACTCCATGGAGGTTTTAATCCATGGAGCATGAAGAATATGGAAAGGCATGAGTTACATGGTGTAACCCTAATAGCCACTATATATAAGGACCCTGTGGGTTAAGAAATTGGCAATAGTGTGTGTACACATGAGGGCTAGCCAATTTGAGCATAGAAACCTTTTCTCTCAAGTTATTGTAAGATATTGGTGATGTTTTGTGAACAATTTGAGGTGTCACACTTGAGGCACTAAGCTCTTAAGCTCCATGGAATCAAGCTACAACAAAGAGGTATCAAATTCTACTAGAATTTATATTATATGTTCTTCATATTATGCTAGTTAGAACAATACCTTGTAAAATTGATATTTGCATATATAATAGAGAAAACATAGATCCAATGTATTTAGGGTTGCATGTACACCTTAGGAGTGTTAGAATGCTCAAAACCCTTCACTTTTGGATTTCAGCTGTCATGGTGGCCAACATGATACAAGCTACCTTGGTGGCATCCTTCTCATGTACCCTAAACTCAACGATCCCCTCATGAGTAGCAGAAGACTCATCGATTTCCTTAAGATCCTTATCTAGGACATATTCCTTATCCTCATAGTGAGTGACCATCCTGATGTTATTAATACAATCATTAAAGTAGGAACCATCAAAGATGACTATCCCACAAAGGTTCATGAGAGAGAAGGAACTAGTAGGGTTTGAGCCAGAAGTACTGTTGTAAGACATCTGAAAAGAAAGAAAGACAAGGTTTAGATTAGATAAATAGTCATTAGTGTAAATACCTACATGGGTGGGTTTTACCTTCCCATCCTTGATATCCTACAAGTATTTGGGGCAGCTCCGCTTCTAGTGCCCTTTTTCGTAATAGTAGAAACACTCTGCTTCCTTAGCAATGGGAGAGGGAGTAGTAGAACTAGCCCATATCCCACTTGAAGAGGATCGATCAAGAGGCTTTCCCTTGTGGATCTTTGTGGGAGCCTTCCTTTTCTTCCCTTCCCTTGTCCAATTTGCAGAACAGGGGCGGTAGCAGTAGTAGTAACAACTGATTTACCTTTGAGACCATTTTCAGCATTCCTCAAAAGCCCTTGAAGTTTGCTATGTGTGACCTCCTCCTTGTGCATATGATAGGTCATGCGGAACTAATCATAACATGGAGGTAAGGAATATAGAATGATATCTATAGCCAGCTCCTCAGCGAAGTTGACTTTCATTTTTAGCAATTAGTCCACAAACCTTTGCATTTTCTAAAAGTGGCCCGTGATGGGTTCACCATCCTTCATCCTGGTTGTTACCATGGAAGAGATGACTTCATACCTCTCTTGACGAGCAATTTGATGGTATATTTCCATCTGGTCCTGGTGAGTACACATATATAAGGACCCTATGGCTCAAGAAATTGGCATGAAATCATATTATTTAATTAGTATTGATCAAGAACAAATTTGGAATGAATTATGTGATCAATAGGAGACTAATTAAATACGTGGGGATTGATTGTGTAAATCATTCATTCTTATACATGTAGCCTTATTATCCATATGTTCTTCATGTTGGGCTAAACTCATGGAGTAACCCATGGATACTCCATGGAGGTTTTAATCCATGGAACATGAAGAATATGGAAAGACATGAGTTACATGGTGTAACCCTAATAGCCACTATATATAAGGACCCCATGGCTCAAGAAATTGGCAATAGTGTGTGTACACATGAGGGTTAGCCGATTTGAGCATACAAACCTTTTCTCTCAAGTTATTGTAAGATGTTGGTGATGTTTTGTGAACCATTTGAGGTGTCACACTTGAGGCACTATGCTCTTAAGCTCCATGGAGTCAAGCTACAACAAAGAGGTATCTAATTCTACTAGAATTTATATTATATGTTCTTTATATTATGCTACTTAGAACAATACCTTGGAAAATTGATATTTGCATATATAATAAAGAAAACATAGATCCAAGGTATTTAGGGTTGCATGTACACCTTAGGAGTGTTAGAATGCTCAAAACCCTTCACTTTTGGATTTCAGCTGTCATGGTGGCCAACATGATACAAGCTACCTTGGTGGCATCCATCTCATGTGCCCTAAACTCAACGATCCCCTCATGAGTAGCAGAAGACTCATCGATTTCCTTAAGATCCTTATCTAGGACAGATTCCTTATCCTCATAGTGAGTGACCATCCTGATGTTATTAATCCAATCATTGAAATAGGAACCATCAAAGATGACTATCCCACAAAGGTTCATGAGAGAGAAGGAACTAGTAGGGTTTGAGCCAGAAGCAGTATTGTAAGACATCTGAAAAGAATGAAAGACATGGTTTAGATTCGATAAAGAGTCATTAGTATAACACCCATATGAAATATTAAGGCTAGGAAACAACACAATATTTTAGAAATTGGAAGAGGGATGTCGTAATCTAACTTGCAAAAATATTTGAAGGTAGGTAAATGACAATTCAATGAACAATTCAATGGCATGTTTAAATCTCTACTATGAAAAATGAAATAGTTATTAAGTTTTAATTGGATTGAAATCCCTAGATCCTTTGAGATTCATTGAACAATTCAATGGCATGTTTAAATCTCGATTATGCCCTTCGGGGTTGTGAATGGGATACCGAGGATCACAAACAAGGTGTGTGATAAGTTTAATAACAAACTTGAAGATCGATTAGATCTATGAAACAGGTAGAGAAATAACCAGATAAACAATAAGAACAAGCAAATGGATCAAAAGGTGTCGAACGATTAAATAAACAATCCTCAGAAGAGCTCGATAAAGAACATCAACTTTACAGAATTTTAGGGTTTACAATAATCAATGAGAATTACGACAGCTTCCATATACGCATACATGCATGCATATATTTATATTAAAACCCTAACAGTTTATCTAAGAAAAAGGAGGTTAATCTAGATAAACATGGATTGACAAGCCCAATCAGATTGTAAAACAAAAGGGCCCAAGACGCAACACATTAATCTTCAACAATCTCCCCCTTTGCGTCTTTGGCACAGAGGCTTCATTCCCTTTTAACAGCAGAAGGTTTCTTCACCGTCTCAAAAATCCTCGGTATAATGGCCAGAATGTGATGCCTGAAAGTGATATACCACCGAAGCATATCCGTGAAGTTCTTCTTGTCTGCTGTAGAGTTCTGCTTGCATCGGTGAATGATATTTATGATATGCTCCAGGCAATCTGTTGAAAACAGATGCTTGTCTACCAAAGCACACAGAAACTTGTGCTTATCGCCTCTTGTGAACATAACCACCAGATTTGAAGAGTCAATTTGCCCTAACTTCATTTTGTGCACATCTCCTATCTTGGAAGTAGGCTTGACGGTCGGTTTCTTGTTCATTATTTTTGCTATTTCCTGATCCATAGTAGTAAGCTCATGGATATAGGAAGCCAACATTCTTTTGAGATGTTTTAGAATCGGTTCATACTCTCTTTAATTTGAGAGAAGAATGTCGTATAGCACAATCCAATCATGAGGATTCAGACTGGGAAGATCTGCCAGAGAAATAAAATGTTCTGTGTTGGTCGTTCCTCTGTTGACTTTGAAGTTAACGTTCACAAATTTCCCAGCCTGTGTTGGTTTCAGTACCTTGACCTTTATAATCTTCTGTGCACTCCATGTCAAGTACTGTGGTTGACCATACTTCAAATAAAAATCTATCAATTCTTTATCAACCTTCAAGTTTGGATGAGAGACATCAGCAGTGACATTGAAGCAATGAAATGTAAAAGCCTTTCGAGTGATCGGCATGTCAAACTGCGAGTCTTTGGTATTCTCACACTCAAAAGATGCAATCAGTTCCAACCAATACATGGAGGGAAACTCAATCGCTTGATTAATGAGTGTGTCTCTGTCCCATTCTGGGAACAGAGTCTTCTTGGCCTGTAAAGCATCCTCATCCTCCTTGATTCTTCTTTCTTTGGCCTCTGCCTCTCGAGCTATTTTCAGTGTCTCATCCAGCTCTTTGTCTCTTTTCTTTCGTTGAAGAGCTTCAGCAATAGTTTCATCAGTATCTGACTCGCTCTCAACAAGTAATTGTTTTCCAGAACCCGAAGCTAAATTAACCTTCGGTTCTGTCTTTGGTATACCCTCCTCTCCCCTTGTCTCGGAAGAACAAGCTTCTCTGAGACACCCTTCATCTCACTCAAAATGGTAATCGCAGGAAGGAGTTTAGCCTGGAGATGCTGTCGGATGGTAAGGGTAAGAAAGGGATCATGAGTTTCGAGGATAGTTGTCAACATGTTCTTGACATCACCAGCGCAACCTTGAAGAACAGCCCGCTGAGTTTTCAGCAAAGAGATTTCTTGTTGTGTCTGGGCCAGTTGTATCTTCTGAAGGTCAATAGTTTCCTGATGCTTGACAAGATCCTCTTTTAAAGTGCTCTCTGCTGCTAGAGAAGCAAAACGTGAATCCAAAGATTGAAGAAAAGAGGTGGATTCAGTTTTGAGGTCAGCACGCAGAGCCTCGAACTTGGAGGTTTCACCCTGAAGGGTAGTCGAAAAGGAGTCCACAGACGTTTCATACTTGGCCGCATTCGCATCAGCATGTGCTTTGAGAGAATCGAGAAAAATCTGAGTTGTGTGTACAACCTCAGAGACTTCCTTTGTAGCTTTGGGGCATGAAGCGGCTGATTTGTCAATGGCATCAGTGGAGCGATCCAGAGCATCAGTATACGTCTTGATTGCAGACTCGATAAAGGCTTTTAGCACCACACCCCCATAGGCTTTATTATCAGCCAACAAACTATCGAGTTTGTCATGAATTTCTTGAAGCTGCTGACTGGTAATATAGGTATCTGTATCAGTATCAGTGGGAATCCGGTATGGGCTATAATAAAGAGAATCGTACACTTTATCATCACCACCCAAAGTAGCACCGGAGGTTGAGGATGGAGAAGGTGATGGTGGGATGTTAATAACAGGGGTTTCAACCACAGTAGTATCCCCTGTATCAGATACATTGATTGTTACTGGTGGTTGGGAAGAGGTGGTAGTAACAGATTCGGTGATGATTGGAGTGGGGATTGAAGATGTAGGGATAGGAACAGAGAATGGAATGGTTGAGGTGGGTAAAGAGGTTGGTTCTGATGTAGTGGGAGGGATGATGATAGGAACAGAAAGTGAGACCTTCTGTTTCGGTGATGGGGGTGGGGTAGGAATTTTAGGAGAAGGTGGAGGAGTGGGTAGTTTTGTAATTTTGGGAGATGCTGGTGGAGAGGGAATATGAGTATCTGTAGGAGAGGATGGTTTTTAAGGAGACTGAGCAGTAGTTGGCTCTGTTGGTGAAGCATGAGGAGCGGCAGCCTCTGCGTCTGATTGGTCATTTGGAGCAGAGCTAGGAGAAGGGGATCCTTTCGCCCTTTTAGCCATCTTCTTAACCTTCTTTGATTTTGACTGAGAAGGTTCTTCTGCATCATGTTTTTGCTTGGAGGATCTTGGCTTTCTCTCCTTTTTCCATTCTGATGCCTTCTTCTATTGTTTTTCCTTTTTGTCAGCCCTCTTGCCACGGTTTGCAGGTTGATCTAAAGCTTCCAAGGCGGCCTTTTGTTCGTCAGACAGAACCCTTGGAGGCAAAGGAGTTCTGGTACTGTAATCAGCCATGATCTTGCTATGAGGTGTGACACACCTGTACATGGATTCAGGAATTAATCCATAATGTAGAAACTTACTCGGGTCAGAAACAATAATCTTCTTCGTATGGAAAGAAGCTATTGAGGCCAGAAGAGCATCCTTCATCACGGGGATTTCCAGAGAATCCATGGATTTCTTCGTGATGAGCATCCAGAAACGTCCGCAGGAGATCTCGGAGTACCGGGTTGAGGTGTTAAGACTCTGAACGACTTGAGACCAGATTATGGAGCCATAATCTAAGTTGATGCCATTGTAAAGTCCATAAAGGATGGTGAGAAATCCTTTGCTCATGGTATCAGAACCACCACAGCGTTCTGCTAAACCCTTGATTAACAGGGTAACCAATCCATTCCACTGCGAAGGAAGACAAGACTTCTTGACCTTTGCGATCATTGTGAGTACATGGGTATAACCCATCTCGAACATCATCGAGAAAAGCTGGGTAGTTGAGACAAAATCTGATGAGATGACAGATGAATCGACGGCAAGCCCTAGAAGAGAACAAAACTTGGTTTTGAAGACGGAGGTTTTCTTGTCATGGATGGTGAAGTAGATACGATCTTTGTGTTTATCATAACTTGCTGATGTGTAAACTTGAGAAAGCAAGGACATCGGAACTGCTTCCACCTGCGTGAGAGCCAACAGCAATGGGGAATATTTCAGACATTCCACCACATGGAGCATGTACGCATCATACAAGAAAGGAGTCATCTCGATAATCATATTTTGATTGGGCTTGATGGAAAGCAAAGATGAAGATGCAGTTTGATCATGCGCAGAAGAAGAAGCTGCCATTGTTGAATCGAAGAAGAAGATGAACAGTGGAAACTTTTTCAGAGAGAGAGGATACGTGTGTGGTAAATGCCAAAGAACACGATCACCCCTTATTTATACCGTTCACTGGAGAGAGAAAATCGTGATGATTATGGAACCAAAACGTCGCCTGAAAAAGCGGGATTGGATGGTATGGTGTATCCCAGGAAAACGTCAGCACACGAGGGTATGAAACGAATCAACCGCACGCGCCCAAATCATATTTTTGTACCGTTTGAAATTCCTTGTTCCCTTGTTTGGTTACAACTGTAACGTAAAACCACATACCAAACAGCAATGAGAATGTTGGAAAAATTAATTTTCGTGCATAAGAGTGTGAAAGATAAAGAAATAAATCAAAGGTGTTTGAGATGTGAGTGATGTCTATGAAGAAGACATAAGGCGGAGGATTCCGGGCAAGAATTACTTCCTTCAAAGCCAAGAGAGACTTGAAGTGCTGGTGTGGTTTCCCAAGAAATACGATCAATTGTCTGTCAATAAACAATGAAAGGCATCTTTTGATCATAGGCTGTTGGGTGGATGTCCTCTAACCGAACATCAAGTCTCAACATAAGACTGAGTATTGGCAGAGGTACCTGTAAGACCGATGTGATCTGTTGAACAGGTAGGTGGGAATTATCTTGTGACAAGCATGGGATAAACAGAAATCTCAAAAAAAAAATAAACTGGACCTCTTTGGGAAGAAATGTCTTAGGTATAAACGATTTCATAAAAGATCACGCAAAAAGAAAATGAGATTTCCAAGTAACAACTTGAGTATATCACTCACCGTCAATTCATTTTAGGTATTGGATTTTGGGTTTCACTTAGAACGTGATAATCGAATCCAAGATCATAAACATAGATGTTGTGTAACTATAAGCTTCAGTGGTAAAGACCGAAAGCATCAAGGGTTACTTTAGGGAATCGAAGATAAATGTAGAATTTTAGGAGGTGGTTAAGAAACCGAATGTACCTTCTGCTACAGAAGTGTGACAAAGCAGAGCAACTCTTGTCTCAAATGAGAAGAGTAAGGTAGCTCTAGACCGAGTGTTGGAAAATAGCCTGATTGGGAAGAAACGATAGGTATTGATCGAATCATTAAGGCTTACTCAAGGTCAGAGAGGCTTGTGACAACATACAGCAGCATGCTTCTAGGGACTTCTAACTAGTCTTGAGAGAAAAATGAAACATACCTGGTTGAACACTATCGAAGGGGATACTTGTATCTACCTGTGCAAAGCTTACACCAACCAGAACTAGCAAGTAGTGGAAATAAGTAAGAAACTGAATAAAAACGAAAATGAAAATATTTTTGTATTTTAAGATTTTTGAAAAAGGAATAAAAACAGAAAGATAGAATGTTTTTGTGATTTTGAAATTTTTCTGAAAAAGAAATAAAAACAGAAAGATAAAATGTTTTTGTGATTTTGAATTTTTTTTTTTGAAAAAGAAATAAAAACAGAAAGATAAATTGTACAACAAAAACTAATGAAGCAGAGAGAGACCGAGCGATCTGTGTATTTTGGTGACATTAAAATTTCAGAACACAGAGGAACCGAGCGGTTTCTCTAATTCGGTGTCATTAAAATTCCAGAACAGAGAGGGACCGAGCGGTCTGTCTATTTCGGTTCCATTAAATCGCCAGAACAGAGAGGGACCGAACGATCTATCTATTTCGGTTCCATTAAATCTTAGTTAGAGATTTGAGGATTTGGGACCGACTCTCCTACCATCATACCTAAGCCTTGTAGAATTTTGTTGAAATTCGCTTCAAGAAGAGCTTTGGTAAAGACATCGGCCAACTGATCAGTGGTTCGAACAAAGTGTACTTCAACGTTTCCATCTTCCATGTGATCTTTGATGAAGTGATACCTCAGTGCGATGTGCTTGGTCTTGGAGTGTTGCACTGGGTTATGACAAATCCTAATTGCACTTTCAGAGTCACAATATAGTGGGATCTTTTGCATATTGAGTCCATAGTCTCGGAGTTGACTTTGGATCCAAATCACTTGAGAGGTACAGGAAGCAGCGGCAATGTATTCTGCTTCAGCTGTAGACAAGGATACACACGTTTTTTTCTTGGACTGCCAGCTAACGAACTTCCCATCGAGGAATTGGCAACCGCTAGTGGTGCTTTTCCTGTCGAGGCCACATCCACCAAGGTCTGCATCTGAGTAGGCTTGAACGAAGAAGCCTGAGTTAGAAGGGTACCACAGACCTAAAGAGGTAGTTCTCTTGAGATATCGTAATATGTTCTTTACTGCAAGCATGTGAGGCTCCTTAGGATTTGCCTGAAACCTAGCACAATAACAAACAGAAAACATTATGTCCGGCCTGCTAGCAGTAAGATACATCAGAGAGCCTATCATTTGACAATAAAGCTTAAGATCAACAGCCGGTTTATCTAGGGATGGAGTGAGTTTAGTGCCGAACGCCATTGGAACTTTGACCTTTGAATCTCCCATCATGCCAAATTTTGCCAAGAGGGTCTTCGTGTAAGCTTCCTGGTTGATAAAGATGCCTTCAGGTCCCTGTCTAATATTTAAACCAAGGAAAAAGTTAATGGGACCTATCGAGCTCATTTCAAATTTAGTCTCCATTAGCTTTCTAAATTCAGCTGTTAGGCTAGGATTCGTTGAGCCAAAGATGATATCATCAACATAAATTTGAACGATCATCAGGTGGTTACCTTCCTTTTTGTGAAAGAAGGTTGGGTCAACTGAACCTTGTTTGAATTTGGACATCTTTAAAAATTTAGTCAGCGTTTCATACCAAAATGTAACAATGATCGGGATACGTTTCATTCACAAATCCAGGAAGTTGCTCCACATACACAGTTTCTTCGAGTTCGCCATTGAGAAATGCACACTTGACGTCCATTTGAAAGACCTCAAAGTTTTTGTGAGCAGCATAGGTGAGAAATATTCTTACTGATTCCAGCCTAGCTACAGGAGCGAAAGTCTCTTCATAGTCAATGCCTTCCTCCTGACAATATCCTTTTACTACCAGACGTGCTTTGTTTCTTATAACGTTCCCTTCCTTGTCAAGTTTGTTCCTAAAGACCCATTTGAGACCAACAACCGAGGCATCTGGAGAAGTTGGAATAAGACACCAAACTTTGTTCCTTTCAAATTCATTCAATTCGTCTTGCATAGCTTGAACCATATCGGAGTGATCAAGAGCAGTGTTAACTGTCTTTGGTTGAACTTTTGATACGAATGAGTTAAACATGCAGAATTCGACTTTTGAGAACAAGGAAGCTTGTTTTGCCTTGAGTTGTGATCGAGTCAGAACTGTTTCTGAGACATTACCAACAACTTGAGAGACAGGATGATTTTTGGTCCATTTGGTGAGAGGAGGGAAGTTTGGATCAAAAGATGGATCTAATTCAGCATTTATCATGTCTTCTGGTTCGGACAGACTGTCGAAGTCGTATGACATATCAGCATGCTCCTCCTCGACAAATGATCTTACAAGAATGTCTTGTGAATCTTGAGCTACAGTGGTTTATTGTGGTGTTGAGCTTTCGGGCGTTGATGCACCTTCGGTTGGTGAGGCACTTTCGGATGGTGAGGCACTTTCGGTTGGTAAGGCACTTTCGTTTGGTGAGGTGCTTTTGGTTGGCAATGTGCTTTCGGTTGAAGGTTAAGACCTTAGCTCCCCCTTAACTTGTGAACTTGGCTGGGATGATGGTGGATCCTCCCCCTCGACTAATGGTGGACACTCCCCCTCGACTGATGGAGGACACTCCCTCTCGACTGACGCATTGTGTTGGGGAGAGTCTTTTGAACCTGATTCTTCTTCATTCATTCTTCTTGCAGCATCGTCAACAAGTTGCTTCAAGTAACCTACTCTGTTATCTGTTGTACTGGCTTCATAAAGAGTGGCCTTCTCTGGTTCATCAAAAAGCTCCATGAAATTCTCGAATAGATTAGCGATCGAGGCTGTGACTTGGCCAGTTTGAGGAAAGATTTCTCCAGCTGTGTCTTCCTTGGCCTTTAGCTTTTTAACATAGCTATCATCAAAAGTCACGTAGTAAGTTTCTTCTATTTTCCTTGAACGCTTGTTTAACACCCTGTATGCTTTGGAAGTAAGAGAATAGCCCAGAAATATCCCTTCATCAGCTTTGACATCACACTTGTTGCGGTGTTCTTTAGAATTGAAAATGAAACACCTTGAACCAAACACATGAAAAAACTTCACATTTGGCTTCCTGTTGTTTATGACCTCATAAGGAGTGAGAGTGAAGCGCTTGTTAAGATATGACCTGTTCTGTGTAAAACAAGCAGCAGAAATAGCATCAGCCCAAAAATATAAAGGTAAGGAAGCAAAACTTAGCATGGTTCGGGCAGCTTCACATAAGGATCGGTTTCGTCTTTCGACAATCCTGTTCTGTTGAGGTGTGTAGGGAGCTGAGAAGTTATGACTGATTCCCTTTTCTTCTAGGAACTCTTCAAATTCTTTATTTTTGAACTCCAACCCATTGTCGCTTCTGATGTTGCGAACGACCTTCTTCAACTGGACTTCAATTTGCTTGATGAACAATTTTAGCTTGTGAGTCGCTTCAGATTTAAGCTTCAGAAAGAACACCCATGTAAAACGTGAAAAGTCATCAACAATAACAAGAATATACTTGCTACCACCAATGCTTTCGATAGAAGATCGACCACATAAATCAATATGAAGTAATTCTAGTGGTTCAACAACTTTAGTGTTTATTATAGATGGATGACTTTGACGACTCTGCTTCCCCATTTCACATGCAGCACACAGATGATCTCTATCATACTTGAGCAATGGAAGACCTCTAACGTGACCTCCAGTAACAAGTTTGTTGATATCTTTGAAGTTGAGATGAGAGAGTCTTCGGTGCCAAAGCCAGCTTTTGTTAGATTGTGCTTTGGATAACAAGCAGATGGCTGGGTTTCCTTTGATTGGCTCGAGATTTAGGGGAAACATTTCACCTTTGCGCTCTGATCTGAGAATAACTTTGTTCGTCTGCTTTTCAATAATTTCCAAACCTTCATCATCGAATGAGACCTTGAGACCGGTACCTCCAACAAGCTGAGATACACTGATGAGATTATGTTGTAGTCCCTCTACATATGCAACCTTCCTGATTGTGAAATCACCGTTTGTAATCATCCCGTAGCCTTTGATGGTGCCGAAGGAGTTGTTCCCATATTTGACATTTCCACCATTTGAAAGAGATCTGAATTCCCTTAGCTCTTCCTTCCTTCCTGTCATGTAACGCGAGCAGCCACTATCAATGTACCATTCTTCGTCAAACTGCTCGTCACTGATAACCTGCAAAAATTAAGCAGATTTAGGAACCTAGAGCTTCTTGGGTCCATGTGAGCTTTTTACAGTAACAGGAATAGTAAGAGAGATGTCAACTAAATATGTTCTTTTTATTAGTGTTGTTTCATCTTTCCTTTTGATGGTAAAAACTTTGATTTTATTTGGATTTGATGCTTTTGGTATTGATTCTTGTTCAACATCTGAAACCCTATGTTTTCCTTTTTGTTCAGCTGATGACTTAGATTTTTGAGAAGGAACAGACTGGAATTTAGACGAGAAGACACAGAAGATTTTGAGGAGTTAGAAGAGTTAGAATGAGATAGCTCAAATTGGTATGACTTCTTGGTTGAAGATTCTGGGTGACTCTTTTGCTTTTAATTAACAGTAGGACCAACCCTAGAGTTTTGATCTCTTTTGATCTCCGAACCAAACCTGTGCTTTCGGTTGAAATCATTTTCTGAACCGAACCTATGCTTTCGGTTGTTGTTATGCTCTGAGCCAAACCTTTTCTTTCGGTTGTTCTTGTGCTCTGAACCGAACCTCTGCTTTTGGTTTTCATTGTGCTCTGAACCGAACCTCTGCGTTCGGTTGTTGTTTTGCTCAGAACCGAGCCTCTACTTTCGGTTGTTATTGCTCTCTGTCGATCCAACAGGATTTTTCTCTGGTTTTAAATTCCTGTCTTGATGTGCGAAATAGGCATTTTGGGATTGTCAAAATTGTTTTCTTTCTGAGAGATTCTTCCTGTATCTCTGATTCCTTTCTTGTTTTTGATTTCTCATCTGCTTTGGTTGATGATGGATGTTAGCTTTATGTTTTTGGTTTTCGTTGGCTGATCCACTCTGAACTGATGTAGTTTCACTTGGGGACATGACTTCTTTTACAGAAATTTCTTTCTCTTGAGGGACATCTTTTGTTCCACTGGTACTTGCCCCGTTGAAGCTATCAGGTTTATTCAAAGGTTCTGGTACGTATCTACCTTTGCTTTTCCATGAAGTCCTTTCAGACAGACCTACCATTTCATCAGCATTATCAATGGGAGCTGACCAGAAGAACTCGTCACAACCATCAGCATTGTCTTCATTCACAATAGCTGTGAGTTCAGCAGTCTGATGTTCGGTTTCACTTGTGACTTTGTACACCTGATTTGGAGTGGTTCTAACTTTTTGATATACGACTGCCTTCTCTACAAGAATTGGGGACTTTTGTTGGGACAACCGAGCGAACTCCACAGAATTTTCTGAAATGAGATTTTTGTGGTTCTCGGGTTCATTCTTGACAAATTCTGAACAATCAACTGTGTCCTCTACAGAAATTTCACTCATATTATCTCCCTCATTAAGCTCAGATGCATTTTCAACATCAATTTTATTTTCGAAGCTTAAGTTGACATTCAATGAGTCAAATTTTTGTATGGTTTCGGTTCTTAGCTTCAGTTTATCATTTTCATCCAAAAGATTTTTGAGCATGTTCTTGTGGTCCTTGGATTTTATGAAAGATTCTATTTTGTCCAGTCCATACATATATGTTGGATTAACATCCTCAGACGAAATAATACTCTCACAATTATATGCATCAACATCAATTTCATCTTCCTTAAACTCAAGAAAGGGTAAAATCATGCGATGAATCTTTTGCCCTATTTCACAATTCAAATGAAGCTGAGTAGTATTTGTATAAAGACGTTTGGCAATCAAACAAAAAACATTTCGCTGTTTCAACAGCTTTAAATTATCTCGTTGCAAATAAATGTTTTCATCTTTTATTTTGATTAACTCCAACTCCTTCAGTTCGATCCACATCCGCCGTTCCTCACTCTTCGAAGACACCCTGCTTAATTGGTCAGTTAGGTTAGAATTGGTGACCCGAGTTTGAGTTAAACTACTATCTAGATGAGAGATTCTTGAATTAACACTTTTTAATTCCTTTTCATATGAGCATTGTGGGACTTTAAATGAGACAAAAATTGATTGTACCTTCTTGATCAGTTCATCAAGTTCGTTGAACTGCACGCTGAGTGGTTTGGTAGTAAAGCACAGATTCTGTTGTTCCTTTGTGTCATTATTCCCACCATCAGTGTTGTATCCCCTCATCTGAGAAACGTCGGACACCATCAAGCATCTTCCTCCACTGCTCTCTTCTTTTGCAACATAAGCCTTTCCGTGTGAAGGCTTTCTCACTTCATCTTCTTCAGAGTCGGTTGACCAGACCTCCATGCCACCGAACTCATCATCAGCTACCGAACCCTGCACAATTAAAGCATTCATAGGAGGGTTAGCAGAAAATTTCTTCTTCCTTAACTCATCAAGCTTTTTCAACAACGCGGCTTCTTCATCATTTTCCTCATCCTTTTCTGCCATCTTTTTGAGGATGCAATCTTTTGCATAGTGGTTCTTTCCTCCACAATAATAGCAGCTTACTCCAGAATCTCCTTCAGCCTTCGGTTCCTTCTTTGATTCTTCAGCTTTCGGTTCATCTTTGACCTTTTCAAAGCTATAACTCCCTTGCCAGTTTCGGTTCCTGTTGGTGGGGAATCTCTTCTTGATGAATCTCTTGGGGTTTGACACCATCATAGCATAGTCCTCAGATGTGAGATCATAATCATCCAAGTTGAGATCTTCGTCCTCTATCACCGCTTTGCTTTTCGACAGGAGGGCCAACGAACCTAGACTTGAAACCACGGTTTTCTCCTGTAATACGATCGTTTCTTGAGATTTTAGGATGCCCACCAGTTTCACCAAAGAATAGGATTTGAATTGCTCGTGCGCTTTAACTGTGGACACAATTTCTCTCCACTCAGATCTAAGACCGTTCAAAAACGTAACCTTCTGTTCAATAAGCTTCCTTTCGATGTCATGTTTGATCATCTTGCTAAGAAGATGATTGAATCGATCGAACGTTTGATTCACCGTTTCTTCTGCTCCTTGCTTGAACTCACCAAACTCAGACAAGAGTAAGGTTTGAATGGAGTGTTCAAGATCTTCGTTTGTAGAGTACAGTTCACGTAGCCTGTCCCATATCGCTTTTGCAGTCGTGCATGAAATTACCAGCCTAAAAGTATCGGATTGAAGAGCAAATCTGATCAATCTTAGCGCTTTGATATTGCACTGAAATTTAACTTTTTCGTCTTGCGCTACATCTTTAACATCTTTCAGAAGATCGTTATACTCCTTTTGAGTTTTAATAATCCTTGAAGTTGCTGAATGAGAAAAAGGTCCAGAGATGATTGCTTCCCAGATGAGGTATCCGTTATCCTCAGATCCTATGACATAATCTTCAAAGTGATTCGCCCAGACTTCATAATCATGGGTGTACAGGATGGGAATCTTTGTTGTTGACCCAATGCTGTTTGAAATATTGATGGGATTGGATTGCGACTCGTCCATAATTGATCGAATAACCTGTTCGAAGATCAGACTTGTAATATATCAAATTAGGGCAAAAACAATAAATATCGAGATACGTCAATTATGAGATGACGGCTTAATAAATATCAATGAATGCGGAATAACCCTAATCGAAGCTTTTTCACAGAAAAGAAGTGTATCGATTACACAGCCGCCTGCTTTGATACCAATTGATAAGTTTAATAACAAACTTGAAGATCGATTAGATCTATGAAACAGGTAGAGAAATAACCAGATAAACAATAAGAACAAGCAAATGGATCAAAAGGTGTCGAATGATTAAATAAACAATCCTCAAAAGAGCTCGATAAAGAACATCAACTGTAGAGGATTTTAGGGTTTACAATAATCAATGAGAATTACGACAACTTCCATATATGCATACATGCATGCATATATTTATATTAAAAACCTAACAGTTTATCTAAGAAAAAGGAGGCTAATCTAGATAAACATGGATTGACAAGCCCAATTCGGTTGTAAAACAAAAGAGCCCAAGACGCAACACATTAATCTTCAACAATGTGAATAACCATGCAAAATGTGCTTGGTACTCCTGATGTCATTTATCACTCAGTCAGTGTGATGGTTAACCACACAGACTCCATTGATCTTATAATAAACATCGAGCCACCCTTTGCCAACCTTAATAGTCAAAGTTAATGTTCCGGGTAACTACACATGATGGGTTTTGAGCATTCTAACACTCTTATGGTGTACATGCAACCCTAGAAAGTTTGGATCTATGTTTGACTAAGATACATGTAAATAAATATTTTTCCAAGGTTCTTATCCTATCTAGCATGGCATGCCGAACTTGAATCAAATAAAGCTAGTACAATTACTTACCTTGTAGTTGTAGTTGATTGCTTGGAGTTCTAGAGCCTAGCACCAATGGTATGGATGCCTCAAATGGAAATCACAAATCACCACAAACTTTGGAACGTTAAGAGAATTGTCACAACTATCTTGAAATTGGCCCTCTTACTTTACTCACCACAATTAGTGTGATTTAAAGAACCAAAGCCTCCTTTATATAGTTTGATGGATTAGGGTTACATCCATGTAAACCCTAATACCCATGTCTTTTCATTTCCATGAGATCCATGCATTAAATCTCCATGGAGTATCCATGGACTTTCCATGCAAGCCTAGCCCACACTATATAAATACAAGAACCTATATTTAATTAGTCATACTTTTGATCTCTAAATTAATTATAGATCAATACTAATTAAATAATATGATTTTATATTAATATATTAGAACTTATAATATATTAATAAATCATAACTTATACTATTCTCAAAAGATTATCCATAAATTATTCCGGTGAAGTGCAACCCAAATGGACCATGCAAGGTCGAGTCAAGTACATATTATATATAGTTATGGACTTAGACACTATACCCAACAGTCTCCCACTTGGATAAGTCTAGTAACTATAGTTGCAAGTATGAATTTAGGAACCGATCAACAATCGTAGCTCTTTAAACTCTGTTGAACTAGAACGCGCCATTTTAGATAAGTGATCATATAATCCTCTGTTCTAGATATCAGCCAGAGAAATACATGGAACATGGTCTTGCTTATTGTGCAACATTTGTTTCCCGGTTTTCGATTTGTTTGACATAGAACTTAGTTGAACACATCAATTTAGTTCTGACCAGGCCCGGTACATAGGTCAAAACAATATCATCGAGGGGTCCAGATATCGCTTCGAATACTAGAAAGAACAGATAAACTTCGACTCATATGTTTGCTCTACTGCTTGTTGAATTACACAAAACAGTATGTTTTATAACATCGAGTTACTAATGCGTTTTCGTACAATCAATGCACAACCAACTCATAGGAAAAAAAATAATATCTTTAGGTTTGAAGACTTATATGATATTACCGTCTCACGATCACTCGAGATAAATTCCATGAAGTGATTCTAGTGAGTGTGGGTTGAGTCCAATGCTCAGACCTTATGAGCACTCATGATTGTTGTAGACATGTCCAACACCTTAGACCTCTGCAACCAATCATGAAAGTCTTGATTCATACCTACTTAAGACATAAGACCGACTGTGGAGGTTCAAATAATATGATATACCAAACATAATTATTCTGGAAGTCAAAACATGCAAAAGAAATATAGTAAACGATTGACAAGAGATAGCAACACTTTACTCATAAATACCATCTTTTATTTATCATCAAATGTCAATTACATTTAACAAATTTCAAGATTATCTAACTACTAAAACTAATATCATCCTTCACCCTATGCTCCGAGCATGCTGGAGATGCATAACCCGAGTCAGTCCCTTCGTGAGGGGATCTGCTGGCTTCTCATCTGATGATACCCTCTTTGCCACGAGGATTCCTTCTTCTATTCGATGTTCGATGAAGTGATATTTTCTGTCAATGTGTCTGGATCTCCCATGATCTCTTGGTTCCTTGGCTAAGGCAATCGCACTATTGTTGTCATATAAAATCTCAATTGGTTCCTTTATAGCTGGTACAACTCCAAGGTCTCCGATGAAGTTCTTTAGCCATATAGCCTCCTTTGCTGCCTTGCTTGCTGCTACATACTCTGATTCACAAGTGTAATCAGCCACTGTCTCCTGCTTGGAACTTTTCCAAGTAATTGCCCGTCCATTTAGGGTAAAGACCCAGCCCGACTGAGAGCGAAAATTATCCCTGACAGTCTCGAAGCTAGCATCACTCTACCCTACAACTCTCAAGTCATCACTCCCACTGAGGGTAAGGACTCAGTCCTTAGTCCTCCGTAGGTACTTAAGGATATTCTTTACCGTGGTCCAGTGTACCTTGCCAGGTTTCCCCTAATACCCGCTAACCATGCTCAAAGAAAAGGCTACATCATGTCGTGTACACGCCATAGCATACATGATCGATCCTAGAGCTGAAGCATAAGGTATTCGACTCATTTCTGCTATATCAGCCTCAGTACTAGGGCTTTGTGTCTTACTCAATCTGGCATTTCTCTGGATGGGTAGCTCTCCTTTCTTGGAGTTATGTATGTTGAACCTTTTCAACACTTTGTCCACATAAGTGCTTTGAATAAGTCCAATAAGTCTTTTACTCCTGTTTCTCAAAATCCTTATCCCTAGGATATATGTAGCTTCTCCAAGATCCTTCATTCCAAGCCAAGACTTTATATCTTGCAGGGTTGGGATGTCATTTCTTATGAGTAGTATGTCATCCACATACAATACCAAAAAACTGACTATACTCCCACTAGCATTGATATAGACACAGGATTCATCTTCACTCCTTGAAAAGCCAAATTCTTTGACTTTCTCATGAAAGCAAAGATTCCATCTGCGAGGTGCCCATTTCAATACATAAATGGATTTCTCGAGCTTACACACTCTATTGGGGTACTCTGTACTGACAAAACCCTCTGGCTAAACCATGTAAACATCTTCAGCCAACTTTCCATTAAGGAAGGCGGTTTTGACATCCATTTGCCATATTTCTTAATTATGAAATGCAGCAATTGCTAACAGAACCCTAATAGACTTAATCTTGGCCACTGGTGAAAAGGTCTCATTGAAATTAACTCCCGGAGTTTGAGAATAACCCTTTGCAACCAGTCGTGCCTTATAAGTGTGTACATTACCATCCATGTCGGTCTTCTTCTTGAAGATCCTTTTGCACCCAACTATTTTACAATCAGTTACATTGTCAACCAAGTTCCAAACATGATTGTCATATATGGACTTTATCTCGCTATCCATAGCCTCTTTCCATTTAGCATCCTCAGGGCCTGCCATGGCTTCTGTGTAGCTATTAGGCTCATCCAGACTTACCAGTGTGTTATCACTGATAAGTGTATCACCTTCTGGAGTAATATGTAAATCGTAATAATGCTCAGGTGCATTCCTAACTCTGGTGGAATGTGTCAGAGGTATAGATTTTGTATTTGGGTCAATAGGAATTTCCTCCTCAGGTTGAGGGCTAGGGTTTGAGGTTCCTTCACAACTTGACTCTTGAATTTCCTCAAGGTCAATTTGCCTCCCACTATCTCCATCGCTCATGAATTCTCTCTCTCTCTCTCTCTCTCTCTCTCTGAAAAGAATCATCTTCTTGCTACAAATACCACATTAGCACTGGGTCTGTAGAAGATGTAACCAAAGGAATTATGTGGGTATCCGATGAAAATACACCTTTCGCTTTGGGGTTCGAGCTTATCGTGAGTCTCGCGTCTCAAAAAAGCCTCGCAACCCCAAATCTTGATGTGGTCTAGATTGGGAACTTTTCCAGTCCACATCTCGTGAGGTGTTTTGGAAATCTTCTTTATAGGGACTTGATTAAGGATATGGGTGGTAGTCTCTCAGGCATACCCTCAAAATGAGATTGGTAGCGAAGCTCGTCTCATCATGGATTGAACCATGTCCAACAAGGTCCGATTGCGCCTCTCAACTACACCATTTAACTGTGGTGTCCTGGGAGGTATCAATTGTGAGAATATCCCACATTCCTTAAGATTGTCAAGGAACTTAGTACTAAGATACTTACCACTACGATTGGATCGAAGCATCTTAATGAACCTGCCCAACCGGTTCTCCACTTCTTGCTTAAACTCTTTGAATTTCTCAAAGGTTTCTGACTTATGTTTGATTAGCTAGACATATCCATATCTACTAAGATCATCAGTAAAAGTCACATAGAACCGATTAGCATCTCTTGTGGCGGTTCTGAAGGGTCAACACACATCCGTGTTTATGAGCTCTAACAAACCTTCACCCCTAGCACAAGTTCCAGTGAAAGGTGACTTTGTCATTTTACCAAGCAAACAAATTTCACAACTATCATCCGACTTTAGGTCAAATGACTCTAAGACTCCATCCTTTTGGAGTTGGCCTATGCATTTATCGCTTACATGTCCATGACGACAATTCCATAAAGATGCTTTATCTAAGCTAGTGGAAGAGTCAATATAGAATACATTATTTCCAATATTATCTACAACAGATATAGTTTCATACACGCCATCACAAGGTAATGCTTTAAAATAAAGAACATTATTAAAGAAAGCATCAATACTACCATTATTATTATCAAAATACAAGGTAAAACCTTGTTTATACAATGCATCAAAGGAAATAACATTTCTTGCCATTTCTGGCGAATAACAACACTTATTCAAATCTAATGTAAGCCCACTATTTACCACTAAGGAATAAACCCCTATCTTGGTGACAGGTGAATCTTTCCTGTTTTCCATGATCAAGTTTATCTTTCCCTGCTCCACATTCTCACTTCTTCTTAGTCCCTACAAATCACAACATATGTGAATACCACAACCTCTGTCAAGGACCCAAGACTTAGAATGAGGTGAGTTATTAGAAAATATAGTGTATATACTTGCATTGTTGAGTTTTACTTTCCCATCCTTCAAATCTTGCTGGTATTTTAGGCATTTTTGCTTCCAGTGCGAGTTTTCATGGCAATAGAAGCATTCAACCTCATTAGGGTTAGCAGAAGGAGTGACAAAACCTTTCTTGGTTTTGCTTGAAGAGGAGCCTTCAAAGGTCTTACCCATGGTACCCTTAGAAGGGTTCTTTCTCTTCTTCACTTTTCCATGCCCGATTGCCAAGATATTGGCTGCAGTTGGAGTAGGAGTAGGAGTAGTAACAACCGAGTTACCCTTTAGACCACTTTTGGCGGTCTTTAAGATTCCTTGAAGTTTGCTGAGGGTGACTTCCTCCTTGTTCATGTGATATGTCATGCAGAATTTTTCATAACACGATGGTAAGGAGTGCAAAATGATGTCTATTACTAACTCCTCAGGAAAATTCACATCCAGCTTCAATAAACGGTCCACACACCTTTGCATTTTCTACATGTGGCCTGTGATGGGTTCACCATCCTTCATTCGGGTTGTTATCATGGAGGAGATTATTTCATATCTCTCTTGACGAGCACTTTGATGGTAGCGGTCCATCAAGTCCTGGTGCATCTCAAAAGGATAATAGTCCTCATAGGACTTTTGTAGCTTGGCTGTCATCGTGGCAATCATGATGCATGCCACTTTTTTAGCATCTCTTTCATGTACCTCATATTCAGCAAGCTCTTCAGGAGTAGCAGTTGGCGCGAGTACCTTCAACTCCTTGTCGAGAACATATTTTTTGTTCTCTTACCGAGTGACCATCTTGATGTTTCTAATCCAATTAGTAATGTTGGATCCATCAAATTTGACTCTCCCACAAAGATTCATGAAAGAGAAGGAGCTAATAGGGTTTGAGCTAGAATCATTGTTATTGGAAGACCTCTGAAACGAAGAGAGAATATATTAGATTAAATTTAGAGATAGTCCTTAATAAAACACCCAAATATAATATTAAGGCTAGGACCCAGCACAATATTTTATAACTTAGAAGAGGGATGTTGTAACGTAAGTTATAAGATATTTGAAGGTAGGTGAATGACGATTCACCAATTTCCACCATTAAAAACAAAATATTTAATTAGGTTTTTAATTGGTTTAGAAACTCTTAGATGCTTTGAGATTTATTGAACTTTATTCAATGGTATGTTTCAATCTCGATTGTGCCTTTCATGTTTTGTGACTGGGATTCCGAGGATCACAAAATACGGTGTGAAGTAACCATGCAAATTTTTTGGTACCCTTAATGTATTACCCCTCAATCGATGATCCGGTTAACCACACACGCTCCATCAATACTATAATAAACATTAAGTCACCCTTTACCTACCTTGTTAAGTTCAAGTTATTGTGCCGGTTAACCACACACGCTCCACTAATAACATAAACAAAGTGTAAAGTGTGATTTCATGGATTAGCACCTTATTCACATTTTCCTAAAATAACTAAGATTGGGAATTCAATAAAGTTTAGTTACTTTAGTATTATCATTATACTTTTAATGAAAATTTATAAGTCCTTGTCCTAACCGTTTGGCTAACGACCCTCCACCAATCAAGGAAACGGTGGGTGAGACTGGACACCAATTAAGTTGTCATTTTATAGAAAACAACCTTATACCCCCCTTATAGATTGTCTTCGTGAATGAGGCGTACTAGCGGTAAGACTACTTGATCTTATACATACATATATATATATATATATATATATATATATATATATATATATATATTATTCACTTATAATATTATAAAGTATAAGGGTTGAATTTTAACTTTTAAAGTTATAAGGGTTGGAACTAAAGTTTTTAATCATGACTTTACTTGTTTCAAAACTTGAGGACAAGTTTTGTAAACTTTCAAAACTTTTCATTTTTTATAACTTATGAATTTAATTGAGTATTAAAATGAAGAATTCTCATTTTTCTAACTCTTGTGTTCTTTTAATGGAATTTTTAAAGTGTAACCTTTGGTTTTCCATAACTTGAGGACAAGTTATGGACTCCATTAAACAAATTATGATCAAGAATTAAACTACCAAGTAGGTTACAAACAATTCATATGATCATCTAATCTTCATAAGTTGAAGAACATGAATATGAACACTTCAAGAATCATAAATTACTCATAAACTTGTAATTTTTTATTATAGCCATTGTAAATGGATTAGCATAAACATTACACCATCTAAAACAAGTTTTATAAAACCAAAACAGTGAAGGGTAATGTTTCTAGTTCATTTCCAGCAACAAAAGTCGAAAATCTTCATCCGGGTTTTTATCATGGAAGAGATGACTTCATACCTCTCTTGAGGAGCACTCTGATGGTATATTTCCATCTGGTCCTGGATAGTACACATATATAAGGACCCTATGACTCAAGAAATTGGCATGAAATCATATTATTTAATTAGTATTGATCAAGAATTAATTTGGAATTAATTATCTGATCAATAGGAGACTAATTAAATATATGGGGATTGATTGTGTAAATCATTCATTCTTATACATGTGGGCTTATGATCTATATGTTCTTCATGTTGGGCTAAACTCATGGAGTAACCCATGGATACTCCATGAGGGTTTTAATCCATGGAGCATGAAGAATATGGAAAGACATGAGTTACATGGTGTAACCCTAGTAACCACTATATATAAGGACCCCATGGCTCAAGAAATTGGCACTAGTGTGTGTACACATGAGGGCTAGCCTATTTGAGCATAGAAACCTTTTCTCTCAAGTTATTCCAAGATGTTGGTGATGTTTTGTGAACCATTTGAGGTGTCACACTTGAGGCACTAAGCTCTTAAGCTCCATGGAATCAAGCTACAACAAAGACGTATCTAATTCTACTAGAATTTATATTATATGTTCTTCATATTATGCTAGTTAGAACAATACCTTGGATTGATATTTGCATATATAATAGAGAAAACATAGATCCAAGGTATTTAGGGTTGCATGTACACCTTAGGAGTGTGAGAATGCTCAAAACCCTTCACTTTTGGATTTTAGCTGTCATGGTGGCCAACATGATACAAGCTACATTGGTGGCATCCTTCTCATGTACCCTAAAGTCAACGATCCCCTCATGAGTAGCAGAAGACTCATCAATTTCCTTAAGCTCCTTGTCTAGGACATATTCCTTATCCTCATAGCGAGTGATCATCCTAATGTTACTAATCCAATCATTGAAGTTGGAACCATCAAATATGAATCTCCCACAAAGGTTAATGAGAGAGAAGGAACTAGTAGGGTTTGAGCCAGAAGTAGTGTTGTAAGACATCTAAAAAGAGAGAAAGACGACGTTTAGATTCGATAAAGAGTCATTAGTATAACACCCATATGAAATATTAATGCTAGGAAACAACACAATATTTTACAAATTGGAAGACGGATGTCGTATTCCAACTTGCAAAATATTTGAAGGTAGGTAAATGACGATTTACCAATTTCCACCATGAAAAAAAAAATAGTTATTAAGTTTTAATTGGATTGAAATTCCTAAATAATTTGAGATTCATTGAACAATTCAATGGCATGTTTAAATCTCGATTATGCCTTTCAAGTTTGTGAATGGGATATCGAGGATCACAAACAAGGTGTGAATAACCATGAAAAATGTTCTTGGTACTCCTGATGTCATTTATCACTCAATCAATGTGTCGATTAACCACACACACTCCATTCATCTTGTAATAAACATCGAGCCACCCTTTGCCAACCTTAATAGTCCAAGTTAATGTTTAGGTTAACCACACATGATGGGTTTTGAGAATTCAAACACTCCTATGGTGTACATACAACCCTAGAAACCTTGGATCTATGTTTGACTAAGATACATGCAAATAATTATTTTTCTAAGGTTCTTATCCTATCTAGCGTGGCATGGGGAACTTGAATCGAATAAAGCTAGTAGAATTACTTACCTTGTAGTTGTAGTTGATTGCTTGGAGTTTTAGAGCCTAGCACCAATAGTGTGGATGCCTCAAATGGAAATCAAAAATGACCACAAGCTTTGGAACCTTGAGAGAATAGTCAACACTATCTTGAAATAGGCCTTCTTACTTTACTCACCGCAACTAGTGTGATTTCAAGTACCAAAGCCTCCTTTATATAGTGTGATGGATTAGGGTTACATCCATGTAAACCCTAATACCCATGTCTTTTCATTTCCATGAGATCCATGGGTTAAAGCTCCATGAAGTATCCATGGACTTTCCATGCAAGCCTAGCCTACACTATATAAATACAAAAGCCCATATTTAATAAGTCATACTTTTGATCTCTAAATTAATCCTAGGTTAATTATAGATCAATACTAATTAAATAATATGATTTTATATTAATATATTAGAATTTATAATATATTAATAAATCATAACCTATACTATTCTCAAAAGATTATCCATAAATAGTTCGGGTGAAGTGCAACCCGAATGGACAATGCACGTCGGGTCTAGTACATACCAGATATAGTTATGGACTTAGACACTATATCCAACAACACACACTCCATTAACGACTTGGCAAGGTGCAAAGTGCAATTTTCATGGATTGACATCAATTCCACACTTTCCTAAAGTAACTAAGATTGGAATTTAATAAAAACATTTAGTTACTTTATTATTATCATTATAATTTTAATGAGGATTATATTCCTATCCTACCCATTAGGCTAACAACCCTCCACCAATCAAGGAAGCGGTGGGTGAGAGTGGACACCCATTAAACTGTAATTTTATAGGTAGTAACCTTATACCCCTTATAGACCGGCTTCATGAATGAGGTCTACTAACAGTAAGACTGACTTGATATATATATATATATATATATATATATATATATATATATATATATATTAAACTTATAATACTATAAAGTGTAAGGGTTGAATTTTAAACTTTTAAAATTCTAGGGTTAGGAATTAATGTATTCTAAAGCGACTTAACGATTTCCAAAACTTGAGGGCATGTTTTGAAACTATTCAAAACCTTTCATTTCTATAACTTCTGAGTTTTAATGACTTTTAAGGAAAAAACTTTTGGAATTCCATAACTTGAGGACAAGTTATGGAGTCCATTAAAAGGCATTTAGATTAATAATTAAACTAACAAGAAATGTTAAATAATATCTATAATCTAGCAAAACTCATAAGCAAAGATAATTCACATCAATAATTTTTTTAGAAATCATATACATTAATATAAATCTTGAAACATTGACAACTATCTTCTAATTGGACAACCATGATCATTACCTTATTGAAAAACAGGTTTCAAGGTTCAAAAAATAGTTTCGGGTAATGATCCTAATCCAATTTTAGGCCAAAAGTCAAAAATCTACTCCCAAGAGCACCAACTTGGTGAGTACATGAACTGGACTTGTCGAGTTTATTATTTAACAAAGGGATTCAATGAATCACCTAGTGGACTCGGCGAGTTGACTAGGCAGGAGGCATAAATTCAATTTTTTACACTTTGAAAATCAATATAACATCAAGTATAATAGAAAACAAGCCTACGCTCTAATACCACTGAAGGGTTTTTGATCATCCTAACAACCTTAAAGTGCACATAGAATCCTAAATGCTTTAGATCTATTTTTTCTCTAATTATACATGAAAAATGATTTTCCAAAGCATTAGCCTATCTAGCATACAATCATGTGTACTAGTATAACAAAATTCTAGTTAGAACACATACTTTTCTTGTAGCTTGATTCCTTGGTCCTTTAACAGCCTAGAACCCCAAGTGTGATGCCTAAAATGCTTCACACAATACTACCAACAATGAAGGAGTTGAGAGAGGATTCCTTGCTTCACAAAATCGGCTAGCACTCTTCTAAGCTCACTTAGGTGCTGATTTTGGTAGCCTTAGAGTCCCATATATAGTGTGGAAAAACTAGGGTTACACCATGTAAACCCTAATGTCCATGACCTTCCCTATTCGTCATGCTCCATGGGTTTAAACCTCCATGGATCATCGATGGGTTGTCACATGGGTTTAGCCCAACATAAGAAATCATGGATCATAGGCCCACACCATAAGAATGAGTGATTTATCAAATCAACCCCTTTATATTTAATTAGCATCTTTTGATCACAAAATGTAACACCTATAAAAATCAAGCCAATTTAAAACCTTTTAAAAGATTTTAAACCGTTAAGTTAGTACAATTTGTTTTCAAAATAGATCAAGCATCAGAGTATCCCTAGAATCAAAATATGAAAATACGAGGAGGTGCACCATCACACCTTCGCCTTCCCACAATCATTAGAAGTACTTGAAACATAATCAACATCTGTAAGCCCGAAGCTTAGTGAGTTTCCCCAAAATACCAACGCCATACAAATATAACCATATCATATAACGAATTCATAACAATATGCATAATGAGCCTTCAGCCTGACTGGACCGCCACGCAGGGCCTAAAGCCTATCTGGACCGCTCTCGAGCCCTCGGCGTGACTAGAACGCCTTGCGGGGCCTACAGCCTATCAGGACCGCTCCCGAGCCTTCGGCATGACTGGACCACCTCGTAGGGCCTACAACATATCCGGACCGCTCATCGGGTATATGTTAGGTCTGGATCTGGATCTAATACTAGTAATCAAAAAATCACTAATCGGGAATAGCAATGAGATGAATAAGAATTGAGCTTGCACACGTTTATATCAAATAACCGTCTGGTACAACTCAAGTATTCGCCGTAAACTGACAGGCAACCAACCATTCAAAAGACCAACTCCTAGCCATTATATACTATTCTAGACAGCAAACAGAGTTTGCAGCCGTAAACAGGTTTACGGACATAAGCGTGTTTACGGTCGTGAACATGAGAAAACAGTAAACAACTAAAAAATACAATTAAAGACTAAAAACCAAACAAATCACATATAAAGCCTAGCCCAAACAATTTATCAGACCCTATAATATCCCCCTTGGTTTGGTTCTAACATGAATTCAGTCCTTGTCGACGATCAGCACATCATATCTCCCCATTTCTCCATTCCACATCTTCTTCTTAATAATTTGAGCCACCATCACCGTATATTCTTTCGTAGCAGGTTCAAATATGGATTCAACCACCACAATATGTTTTGTAGCAAGATGATGTATGTCCCATTTGTGAAATTGAAGCAAGTCTCTTTTCTCATAGAGACGAATGCAATCTTCCTTTAGCTTGATGACCACAGCATCCGTGGATTCATCATACACCCAATAAAGCATGGATGCAAGAGAACAATCAGGGTAATTTTGAAGAACACGGACTTGCTTAACCTAAGCTGTAGCAGGTCACATTACAGAAGTAATTGGCTATTTTGTTGAGGTATCAAATACCTTGGAGTGAACCTTGACAACAGACTCTGCAGTCTTCATTGATGAAAACCCCTTGGCGACTTGATCTTCCAAGAAACATTTGAACTGACTGGCTTTGGGATTCCCTGATGGATTTGAAAATGGAGCGTTGGATAGCTCACTGAGCTCAACCTTAGTAAAAGAATGAAAATCATGAGCATCCTCATATAGCTCCTTATTCCCGCTCTTCCTTCTCACCATAAACAAGTTCTACATGTCATGGAATCCCCATGATATGATTCCTGACCTGTCACCATAGACATCCTTGAAAGTTTGGGTGCTAAGATCGGTAAGTGTAATTCGTGGCTGATCCCAGGGTGCCTTAAGATCCATACTACATTTGAAAATCCATTTTCCTTTTTCATCCTTAGTAACAACCTTCTTCTTCTTCTGCTTGTTGGAACTCTTTGAAGCATTTGCTCTTGGAGCTTGTTCCGGTTCCACTTCAAATCGATGCACAATGATGGGGGATCTGATCGGTTGAGAGATAGTAGGAGCATCAACATTGGGAGTGTCTGGAATGGGGGGGATCTATATATGGTTCTTCAACATTCTACTTAAATTCATCACCAATTTTTCTTCAAGTTTCTTTTGTAACTCCAAGAAGTTAGCAGCCAAGTGACCATATTGTGTCTGAAGGCTAGCAATTTGCTTAGACTTCAAAACATTGTCTTCGCGAAGCTCGGCCACTTGGATACTAAGCTCTGTATTTTCAGGTTGAAGGTCTGCGACCTTGATGACAAGCTCTATATTCCTTTGGTGAAGATCAACATTCATCTAATTGATAACGTCAATCTGACTCTGGAGTCCATGGAATGAAGGGGTTTCTTCTCTTGTGTTGTCACCTCCAAGGAAAATTCCTTTGCCACGTGAAAGTGGTGTAGAGAATTGTTCTTCAGCCAATAGTCGAGCTAACCTAACCGAGGAATCATCTTTGTCTGGCTTGGGAGGAGAGAGGTATGCTTGTAATGAGGAACCACCAACTTCAAATACAGTATTGGGACCTTCACTAATAGGTTCGGTTGAGACAATAACAGGAGTGATTGTTAGTGGAGCTGTAGCACATTGAGTCGTTGTACTCTGATTTGGTAGTCTCAGAACTAGTCTGCATCGCTTGTTTGGAGGAGGAGTGGCTTGTGTGGTGGTGAGATCATCTTCCATTGGCATAGAAGTAGGTGTGACAGTATCAAGGGAAGGAATCCCTAATATTGGCACCATAGAAGTTGTTATTTCCGCCTCCGGATTGGAAACAATTGGTGCAGCTTTGAGAACGTCTTCTACTTCCCTTGTCTCAGTTGTCATATAAACAACTTCATTGACATAGTCAAGAAAACTGTCGAGGTTTACTTCATTCAGATAATCGTCATTGCTATGAAAATTCAACGGGATATCATCCTTATCAAATCCCGTGAGATTAACATCCTCAAGCCCTTCATCATAGATTCTTGTTCCCTTGTCGTAATTACTTTGTACTTGAACTGATTGTAATTTGTGTTCGTCATCGACTCGAGCATTTGGATTAGGAGTCTCATTATCTTCGTGTTCTAAGGCTGTGATGATAAATTCAGATGACACTCGTTCAGATGAAGTCGGCTCAGATAGAGTTTGATCAGAATTTCCATGAGATTCAGAAGACTCATTAATCTCTGCAAATTGTACGAACTTCACCAAAGGATGCAAACCTTGAAACACTACCTTGCCCTTTCGATTTTGTTTGATGAGGCCAACAGTGTGAGGGCCAAAGGATTTTGTGTCCATTTTATCACCAACTTTGACCATATCGGGGAATTGGTCATCAATAAAAACTTGAATGAATCTGGGATACATCAAAAATGCGTCCCTATTTCCCCGTGTCCTGGTGCCAATGTTCACCAGGAATTCATCAAGGACATACTTTGAGAAATTGAACTTGTTGCCGGCAGCCAAAGAAACATTTGCTCCTGTATTTCTAATGGAGATCTCATCTGCTCCTGATCTCCTTCTTGAGATGCAGCTTATGAAGACATGATCCAGGAAACGCAAGTAGGGAGGTAAAAGCTTTTTCATAGTTGGAGGATAAGAACCCTCGTATCCCATCCTTTCAAGAATTCGAGGTATTTCTTCATCTTCAGCTTCAGCTTCAGTAGGATAATTAGATTCATCAAGGATTAACAAGGTGTCTCTGATATATTGCTCTGAAATTCTGATCTTGCAGTTTTGCACCATTGCTTCAATAATCAGCTCTTTATTCACCTCTGTCACCTTTGCTGAACTCCAGAATTCTTGAATAAGGTTCTCATAGATAACAGTATTCACCGTGATAGCATGATCCAGGCAACATTCTCGAAGTCGGTACATCATTGACATAAATTCTCTATGAGCCAATGGTAGATCGTCCAATACAATGGCAAGGTTATGCATCTCAGCAGTCTTAAGAAACTCTATTATCTACACTAAACAAGCCAATTAAACAAAATATTTGACAAATCAGCAAGAGATTAGGGTCAATCTTGGTCAATCGACCGTAAACAGAGTTTACGACCGTAAGGCCAAACCGAGTTTACGGTCGTAAAGACAAAAGCCGTTTACGGTCACAAGGTCACAAAAGGGAGTTTACGATACATGAATTTACGGTCTATGAATTTACTATCTTTGAATATCCTTACACCGTAAACTCCGACGAACCTTAAATGAGAAATTACTCCTTCAATTTGCAGTCGAATAAAACAGCAAATTATGGGTCGAGTTTCACATACCTTCAATGTGGACTGAGTGATTGCAAGAAAACTAACACTTGATTTTTCGAGAATTTGAGAGGAGGAAGGTTGTTTACGGTCTAAGAAGAGAGGAGGCGGTAAAGAGAGTTTACCGGAGTAAACTCCTCCTTATATACCACTTTGACTTTTCAACTTCCCTTACACAGTTAGATTAACAGTCCAATTTCCAAATAAAATTTCAAAAACAAAATCTTTTTGAGGATTATTAAAGTAAACATAAAGATAAAAATGAAAAATAAAAAATATAAATAAAAATTTATCCTAATTAAAAATTTAAGAAAGAAAATTTGTCACTAAAAAAATAATAATAAAAACAAAGAAAAATTAAAGATAACCTCAAAAATAAAATAAAAGAAATTTTAAACAAAATAATACGCGTAAGTAAAATTTTGACATCATCTTGTGATGTTTGGATATTCACATCTTTGTCTGGTCGATCGTTGGTATTGTGATCCAATTAAACACGAAAAATTGTGACCATTTTAGGACATACTAATAATTGTAAGACAAAGTGATCCTGAGTTCCTAGAAATTTTATCTGATCCTAATTCCTTAGATACTATATCTTAAGGACCATTCAGTTGATGACGACCAGAGATATTGTTGTCCACCAAAATTGAGCAACGAGATCTATAGACAATCTCTGAGTATTCAGTTTTAATTGTACTGGAACATGTTTCCTGCTTCCTGATATGCCCCATCCATCAAGAACTTCCAGAGTACTCCTTACACCGGGTGAGCAGACAATCATTCAGAGAGAAAACAGATTCAGATTGCTATTACTTATTGTTTCAGATGGGTTGAGAAGTAGAAGGTTGCATATACTGTGTACCAGGTCGGATTGGAAGTCACACAAAGGAGACAACATACGGCTAACAGATAAGAAGAATTTCATATATATATATATATATATATATATATATATATATATATATATATATATATATATATATATATATAACATGCAGAGAAATAGAGGTGCATATGTTGTATACCAGGTCAGATTGAAAGTCACGCAAAGGAGACAACATATGACTAACAGACAGAAAGAAAGAAAACGATTTTCTACAGATCTAATTTATCGGAATTTATCAGTCGCCCCATCCAACCATAATTAAGAATCCGCACATCATGGAAAAGTTAAACCACGGTTCCGAGTACGGGTTCATTTAATGTGACGAGTGGATTCCCATATATATCTCCCTGCTTAACCTATCCAAGCATCGTATTGTCAAGCTAAACGGATCTAACTAGGTCAAGATTTGTCATGTCTATAGATTTCCTAACTTCATCTTTGCCTAGTCATGTCCATTTAGAATCTTTCGTGCCTACCGACGCATCAAACCAGAGCATAAACCTTTCAACTTCGGGTATGTTACGCAGACTTAGATTGCCTGTTATCACTAGATAATATCACTTCCCATACCTTCAACAACAAACAAAACTATTAGCGACAATATTTTTGAATTTTTTAATGTTTTTGGATTTTTTTTTGTTTATTTCTCCCCTAAATTTGTGCATAGGAGAGAATGAAATGACTAAAAATGCGCAAATTTAAACTAAGAAAACCTAAAAAAAATTAATCCTCAAAACGAATCATTTTTAAAAATCCCACAAGCACATCGAATCAAGCTTTATGAAAAGGCTTTGTGAAAAGGTCCGCCACATTATTGTCAGTGTGAACATGTTCTAGCCTGATGAGCGAACGCTCATAACAATCTCGGATAAAATGAATTTTGATGTCAATGTGCTTGGTTTTGGAATGTTGAACTGGATTTTTAGCAATTTGAATAACAAACTCATTATCACAATGAATTGGGGTTTCTAAAAAATTCAAACTGTAGTCCAACAGCTGATTTTGGATCCATACGACTTGAAAACAACAGGCAGACGGAGCGACATATTCCGCTTCTACTATTGAGGTTGAGACCGTATGCTGCTTCTTGCACTACCATGAGACCAGTCTATCTCCAAGAAATTGGCATCCTCCTGAAGTCGATTTTCTATCAAGCTCACACCTGCCATAGTTGCTGTCTGCAAAAGCATAAAGCTCAAATTCTGGATTTTTTGGATACCAAAGGCCCAGTTTTGGGCAACCTTTGAGATACCGAAAAATCTGTTTAACAGCAATAAGATGTGAAAGTTAAGGATTGGCCTGGAAGCGTCCGCATTGACAGACTGCAAACATTATGTTTGGATGACTAGCAGTTAGATACATGAGCGAACCGATCATCAATCGATAATACGTCTGATCTACGAATTTGCCTTCAAGATTAGGAGCCAGTAGAGGTCTCTCCACCATGGGTGTAAGAGCAGGTTTCGCGTCTCTGAACCCGAACTTCTCTAGTATATCATCCACATACTTTTCTTGATGAATAATGATTCCGGTAGAAGATTGTTTGACCTGAAGCACCAGAAACATGGTCATCTCCCCAAGAGAATTCATCTCAAACCTTTTCTTCATTACATCTTCAAACTCCTTGCGAAGCTGTGGATAAGTTGACCCGAAGATAATGTCGTCAACATAGATCTGAACAAGTATCTGATCATTACCCACATGCTTAATAAACAAATTTTTATCAATGGTGCCGCGAGAGTATCCATGCTCAAGAAAATGCTTTGTAAGAGTCGCATACCATGCTCGAGGAGCTTGATGTAACCCATACAATGCTTTGTCCAACTTGTACACACGATTAGGGAACTTTGAGTCAAGAAACCCAGGGGGTTGATCAACATAGATTTCTTCTTTCACCCTGCCATACAAGAAGGCAGTCTTGCCATCCATTTGGTAGACCGTGAAATTCATGTAAGATGCATATGCGAGAAAGATGCGAATAGCCTCCAACTGAGCCACGGGAGCAAATACCTCTGTATAGTCAAGACCCTCAATCTGTCGAAACCCACGAACCACTAACCTTGCTTTATTTCTGACAATCACTCCTGAATCATCTTGCTTATTATGATAGACCCAACGCGTGTAAGAGACCTTTTGCCCTTTGGTAAGTCAACGAATTTCCAAACCCCGAGCTTTTAAAACTGATTAAGCTCTTCATGCATCGCATCTACCCAGCTGGGCTCATTTAAAGCCATTTCAATGTTTTTGGGCTCTATTTGAGATATGAAGCAAGAGTAGAGACATTCATTTACGTCTCCAGTTTGACTTCTGGTTTTAACGCCATCACCCAGCTGGCCAATGACATTTTCGATCGGATGATCGTGTTGGATTCTGGAAGGTCTATCTTGGTTGATATCATTGAGAGAAATAGGAAGAGTATGCATGTTGAAACCTCCATCATCTTCTGATTGAGTCCTATTAGATGACTCTGCTACGAACTCATTTACAATTTCTTCTAGGATAGAGTAGTTTCATAAAAGTTGAAGTGGCAGCGGAAGCATCTCTAGATATGAACTCTCTTTCAATAGGGGTAAGAGGTGTAGCATCAACATCAGGAGTTCCATCTTGAACTTTAGACTTTAGACTAGATGGTTGATTAGATGACTCCCCCTCAGGTATAGTAGAGGACTCTCCATCACAAGGAGTAGATAACTCCCCCTCAACCGATGGGGGTCTGTAGAAAACTTCTTCGTCTTCGTCTTCATACACAATCTTCGAACCAAAAGAGGATTCACTTAAACTATCTAAAGACACATTAAGTGATTTGAAAAGAGATGTGTAATCAAATAACTAGTCGGGACCCACTCGAGCGTCTGTTTCATTCTCCTCCAGCCAGCGCACATCATAGGATTCAACGATCCGCTTAGTCCTTTTGTTGTAAACCCTATACGCGGTGCGCGCGGCATACCCCACGAAGTAACAGTCATTAGCTTCGGCATTAAATTTAGGGTTGGATTCTAAGTGAAGAAGAGTGCACGGGCAGCCAAATAAACGAAAATGGCTGACAGAAGGCTCGTATCCATAAAGAATTTCATACTAAGTCTTCATTTGTGCTTTGTTGATTAGAACACGGTTCTGCACGTAGCAAACAGTGTCGATTGCCTCGGCCCAAAAGAAAACAGGTAGTTTTGAGTCACAAAGCATTGTCCTTGCAGCGTCTTTCAATGTTCTATTTCTCCTTTTAGCAATACCATTTTGTTGAGGCATGTAAGTAGAGCTATATTGACGCACTATCCCCTTTTTTGTGCAAAAGTGATCAAGAACCGAATTCTTAAATTCAGTTCCATTGTCAGTACGAAGCGACTTCAGTTGATTGTTGGTCTGCTTTTCAATCATCACCACAAACTTCTTTATCAGATCTGCAACCCCTGCTTGTTGGATAAGAAGAAAACCCACGTAAATCGAGAAAAATCACCGATCACAATGAGGCAATATGAGCATCGGTCAATGCTCTGGATGTTGACCGGTCCAAATAAGTCCATGTGTAACAATTGGAGCATTTGACTTATGGAGTTGACTTGCTTAGGTAGGTGTGGCTTCCTATGATGTTTTCCTTGAGCACACGAAACACACTTCTCAAAGGTAATAAAGTCTCTAACGGGTAGGCCTTGGACCATCTCATTTTTAGCAAGGTGATTCAGTTTTTTTGCATTAGCATGACCGAGCCTTCTGTGCCACAGCATTGCATTTTGCTTGGAGACTTTTGAGAAAAGGCAAGTAACTTATTCAGGGAGATTGTTGTTCATATTAATAATTTAATCATTCCCATCCCGTTTAGATTTGACTAGAATCCACTCTTCTGGGATAACAATGTCTGGCTTGAGAATCATACACTCTTTATCAGTGAAATGGTTAGAGTAGCCTTTTTCGCATATTTAGGAAACGCTCAACAAGTTGTGCTTTAACTCGGGAGTGTAGTTGACATTTTCGAAGCTCAGCACTCCATTCGTAACAATTTCGCGCTGTGTGATCTTTCCACCATCTCCGCCCGCAAAAGAAACATAACCCCCATTAAAAGATTGAATTTCGCTCAGTTGGGAGATGTCTCCAGTCATATGACGGGAGCAGCCGTTGTCGACGTACCAAGGACGAACGACATTACTCCACAACTGTCCCTGCAAAATGAGCGGAATCATTTAGATTTAGGAACCCAGGTCATCACTGTCCTGGGTTTCCTTTTCACTTTTTCTTATTTAGATTTTTAAAATTTTAAATTAGGATCTTCATTCCTAATCACTTCAGAGGGTGGTAATGATGGATTAGAAAGTGATTTGGGCTTCCATTGAAGTTTAGGTTTTACAACATTCTCTAGTGGTTTTGAAGTAGGTTTCATAGGAGTTTGAACAAACCTTCTGGATGTTCTACCAAAACTGGTTGAAGATCTAGAATTGCTTTTTGACGAAACCGATCTTGGCGGAGCCTTGTTCGGTTTTGGCAAACTGTTTTGAGCTTTGTTAGTAAAAACATTTTCATTTATTTGAAGACCAGCCCTTTTTCTGTTTTTTTTCATCTTTCTGATCATTATTTCGAGAACGGGTTCTTGAGGATTTTCTAATTAGAGACCTTCCTCGAGATTTATTCTCCCCTCTTGGTGACAGATAGTTTACAAAGATCCTATTTTGAGAATTCCTAGCTATGTGACCACCAACACCAGAATTAAAACAAATTTGTTTATTATTTGAAGTTGTATTGCATTTTTCAGATTTATTTTCTTTACAGACACTCTTACTCTTCGCAGAAGAACATGCATGAGAAATAAGTTGAGAAATAAGTGAAGGTTCCTCATTCGTTTTGACTTGTGGAGTTGATGATTCTTCATGAGAATCACAAGCATCAGAAGTACCAAACAATTCATCAAACATATCCAAAAAAATAAATTCAACAACATCATATGATGAGCCAACACAAGAAATATTTTTAGTCTTAACATCAGAAACACAATCAAAATTATTCATAACAGAAACATCAGGTTTAAAAATAAAAATAGATTCTCCAGCTTCACGCGTTGCCTGATATAATGATTGATCTACAGAGGAAGTAGAAACATTAGTACTTTCAATGTTAATAAAACCTCTTGAAACAAAACCAACTGGTTTGCCATATCGAAGATGTGGCTCCCTATCAATTTCATCCTATGTCATAGGGATGGATGTGTAGTTATCATTGAAAGGTGGAGGAACACAATCATACCCTAGACCCTTGTTTTGATTTTCTTTGAATTTTAATTGGGTTTCACACAAGGACTCAACTGTTTTACTTGACGTAGTGTAATTTTTGAAACAAACATCTATTTTATCATTCTTAATTTTCAAAGCGTCAAGTTCTTTGGTTACTGTATCAAATTGTCTCTTAACATAATCATACATTTCATATTTTTCACTGTATTCTAATTGAATTCTTTTAAAGTCCTTTATTTTAGCTTCTAGTTGGGCCTTAAGGGTTTTTTGACATTTCCTAAGTTGACAACCCTCATATTTAAGGTCCTCTACTTACCTACGTAAGACTTGTATTTCATCACGAAGAAGTTTAAGATATTTTTTACAAGCAAAGGAACAAGACGGTAGATTTACCTCGCTTTTCTTGGGCTCAGAAGAGGTAGATATCATTAGGGAAAGCTGTAGTTCCATCATCTCTGCTTATGGATCATCATCATTATTCTTTGAAGCAATATCATCAATTTGAGCTAGGTGAGCATTTTCTGGCCCTGAGATATTCAACGCTTGAGTTGGGTCCTCCCAGTCAAATGATTGAGCAACCATAGCTATTTCTCCATTAGTTGTAGGTCATGCACAATTGTTTCCCACTGCAACCATCTGCCTGTTATTGTTGATTCTGCGATCTGCTTTTAGGCAATCACGAGCAAAATGACCTGACTCGTGGCAGTTGAAACATCTCAGCATGATTTTATTGAATCCCACCTTCTTGTCAGCATTCATGGCCCAGTTGTTTTTCCCGGTCTTCTTGGCGAATTGTTTGGCTCTGAAAATAGCCATGGCAATTTGCCATGTAATGTCCATTTCCTCTACATCTTCAGGATGTATCTGATCCAAATCAACAAATGATAGCTGAGGTGGAAGATCTCCAGCTACAAAGGCATTGTAATAGTTAACTAGCCTAGTAGCTAGAGCCACATTTTCATTAGATTATTTGGAGTTTAAGGAAGAGGCTTTAGCAGACACATTGGGAGCAGAAACGGTTTGAGGAATGGCAAATGGCACATTTGTAGTTTGATGATGAGGGATGGATGGTGCAGCATTGAAGGTTTGAATCTGAGGTTGTTGAATTGTGAAAACTTGACCTGAGGGAGTCATGAAAGATGATAGAGCATTGATGGATGAAACTCCAACATTTGCAGTAGAGTATGAATTTACATGGTTGATTTCTCTCTATTTGTCATCAATGTCATAGGCCTTGATAACTGCCATGACTTCTGCAAGAGAGAGGCGACTAAAATCATTGGTTTTCTTAATCGCAACAACATTCATATCCCGTGATCTAGGAAGAGCATTCAGAAGTTTCTTGTTGATCTCTGACTTGGTCAAGAAAATCCCAGAAATATGCATGTCAGTTGTGAGTGCAGTGAACCTTTTGCAATTGAGCTTCAAGAGTCTCCCCTGGAATGTAGTTGAACATGTTGACTTTTTGTCTCAGCATGTCCTGCCGACTCTCTTTCATATCTTCATTGCCCTCATAGACCTCAATAAGAGCTTCCCATAGAGCTTTAGCTGAAGTGTACTCACGAAAACCTTAAGCAATATCATGAGATAATGCCATGGTTAAAGTGGCTAATGCTCTTTCCTGTTCTTCAATCAATTCAAAATCCTCATCAGTGTAGTTTTCAATAGATTTGTCAACCAATTGACCTCGAACATTCACAGTAATTCTGACAGGATCTCTAAGAATGCTTCTCCAAATCTTGAAATCTTCCATTTTAATATATTTCTCTATTCTCTACTTCCACTCGAGAAAACCTTCAGCAGACATCAATCTTGGAATACGTGTAGTCGTGCCCATAACAGCATCAAGTTCTTGAAACTGAGTTTGACTTTGACAATCCATTTGAAATTAAAGTAATTCAACAGTTCGAAAGGGGTTTACGTTTTTTTTAAATAAAAATTAAGCTGATTATGACAGTAAACGGAGTTTACGGTTGATGAATTTGTGACCGTAAACTCGATTTACGGTATGAGTTCACGGTTTCTGGATTTACGGTTTAAGTTTATGGTTCTGAGTTTACGGTTTAAGTTCACGGTTCTTCGATCCTGAATACGGTTCTTGAAGATTAACTGTTTACGGTTGATGAGGTTCTTCCTTTACGACCGTAAGCTAAGTTTACGGTTGGGCAGTAAACTCACAAACAGCCTTCAAAACACGCTTTTAAGATGGAATTCTTCTCTTCAAAGCCTAGAATATAGAAACTAATGCTCGAACAATGAGAATGACAGCTTGAACACTCAAAATCTCGATCGAATGACTTTTTGATACCAGTTTCTGCTCTGATACCAATTGTTAGGTCCGGATCTGGATCTAATAATAGTAATAAAAAAATCACAAATCGAGAATAGCAATTAGATGAATAAGAATTGAGCTTGCACACGTTTATATCAAATAATCATCTGGAACAACTCAAGTATTAGCCGTAAACTGATAGGCAACCAACCATTCAAAAGACCAACTCCTAGCCTTTATATACTAGTCTAGACACCAAACGGAGTTTGCGTCCGTAAACACGTTTACGGCCGTAAACGTGTTTACGGTCGTGAACATGAGAAAACAGTAAACAACTCCAAAATACTATTACAGACTCAAAACCAAAAAAATCACATATAAAGCCTAGCCCAAACCATTTATCAAACCCTTCAGTATATTGGCCTACATCACAAAGCATGACCGCCTCAACCCAACCACCAATCAAACAAACATGTGCACATAAATATCATATGCTAGCTCATATCATATAACAGTCAAATCGATCTAACATATCACTAATCATATCAACATCCCAAAAACCGGGATATAGACCTAACTGGTCGATAACATAGCATCATCCTATAACCATGACACTGGCTTAATCAAGTCACTAAGCATAAGCATATCAGCATCCTAACTACCAGGATGTAATCAATAAACATATCATGCCATAACCGAATATAATCCGTAAAGGGTCGGCCTTAGTGCCTTAGACCCTATTGAAATAGTGAGGATAACTCACCTGACACTGCTGAAGTACCGCGGATTAAACTCTAGCTGTTGGTTGACAGGTTCCCAAACTGCCAACATCAAATAATACCTAATTAATAATTTGGTTCCGAACCCAAGGTCCAACTCACACACCAAAAGCTCAAAAGTCAAGTAAGGGGTCAAAGGCCAACATATGGACCAAATTTTTAAATTGGGCCCAGACCTCTACATGGTCTTTCCTTAAGGACCATTCAATTATTCTAGTCCAATCTTTAGGTATTCCCATGGAAAATTGGGCCCAGACCTCTACATGGTCTTTCCTTAAGGCCCATTCAATTATTCTAGTCCAATCTTTTGGTAGTCCCATGGCTCAATATCACATAATCATAAAGGCCCAATTATGGCTCCTCTATGACCCAATTTTCCAAATTGGGCCCAAGTCTCTCACATGGGCCTTATCCTAAAACCCATATAATTACTTAGTCCATTTACTTAGTCATAGAAAGCCCAATAGCAAGGCCCAATTGAAGGCCCAAGTGAAATTAGGCTTTCCACATGAAATGACGATTAGGGTTAAGTGTTTCTTAACCTATTACGGACTTAATCCATTAAGTCCAATATTGCCTTAGGTTAATTTGCCAATGATTATTAATTATTCTTTTAGGTTTACTAAATAATTCTCGTGCGGGTCCCGATCAATCCCAAATTAGGGTTTCAAGGCGGTTTTCCAAACCCTAATTAGGGCTTCCAACCCAAATACTAGCCCATTAATCAAATGGTTGGGCTTTTAGGTCAATTAGGTCTTCATTAGCCGCATTAGGGTTTCATTGGGCCTACTACGATTTCATTGGGCCCACTTCGTCCAAGCACCCTGAAGCGATTCAAAACGCAAAATAGGCACACCGCCACCCAACACGGCGGTTGGTGGTGGCAGGAAGCGGCAACCACCACCTTACGATGGTGGTTATGGATTTTCTTTGATTATGTCCACGTGATTACAACTTTACAACAATACTCAAACACACACACACACACAATCACACAAAATAATACACACACATATACTAACACACACTCACAGACACCCAACAACCTTATTGCGGCAGGCGGTGGTCGGAGGTGGCAGCCACCAGCTCACGGTGGTGGTGGTGGCCCACTTGAGATTCCGGCTAAGACAACCACCCACACACAACACACACACACACACACGAAATTAACACCATACAGAAGCAATACACGGACATCCTTGCCCGAAAATAAACCCAACACCTACCTGAGGTGGGCCGTGACGACATCAACAACATGGAAAAGTGGGCATCGGCGGTCTTGACGGCGGCAACAACTCACGATGATGGAGTGTTTGTAGATGGAGAAAGGTGGCCGAAGAAGCACCCACGCACTTTGTGATGCGCCTGCGGATGGCGACATGAGGCAAGAAAAGAAGAAGTAATGGAGGAAGGAAAAATGCCACAGTAGAAGCGGTAACGACCTAGGAGCCCGTCGTTGACACCTAGGAGACGTGTTCGCCAGCAGCAAGGTCCGCCGGTGACCTTGGTTGATCGAAGCAACAAGATGAGGAAAAGAAGTGGTGGCTGGACGATGGAGAAGAAGGTAGCGGCTGGAGGGACAAGGGTGGAGAGGGTTGCAGCTACATCAAGTATTAAGGTTAGGGTTGAACGAAGGAAGCGGGTTTTTATGTCCCGCTCACACAAAAACATTATCCCATACTATCAATTTCAGTCCCTCCTCCTTTATTCTTTTCAATTCACATCCCAAAAATTTACCATTTGGCCGCTGCTCTTAAAAATCCTTCCAGAATAAGCCCAAAAGTTACCAATTACACCCTACCTTCTAGAATCCTTTTCAAAATAAATCTTGAAATTATACCTTCCCCCCTAGAGATTCAGTTATTGTCATTTCGCTTCCCGAAACCAACACCCCACTAATTATTATTTAATTTTGGACTATAATTATATAAAATACTAATAATAAAAATTACTTCTCGGGGTTTCGGGTGTATTATTTAATTATTCTATTTTAAACGGGATGTTATACAAAATTAATTCTTGATCAATACTAATTAAATAATATTATTTCATATTAACATATTTGAACTTATAATATATTAATAAATCATGAATATCCTTTTCTCAAAAGTCCATCCTTACAAATTGTTCTGGTGCCATGCAACCCAAATGAACCATGCTACTCTTGGGTCAAGTACATATCAATTATAGTTATGGTTTTAGAAACTAAATAGTAATAAGTACAGAAAAAGAAAAACAATAATAATCAGTACGGAAATGTGGGTTTCAAACATCATAGCAAAACAATAATAATCAGTATGGAAAAAGCCATCAGGGGATGCTGTGCAGTCATGTCGGACCATTCGTTTAGAGCTGGATGTACCTGAAAATGTTAAACGCCGAAACCATAAGAACAAAACTTAGTGAGTTCCCAAAAATACCACATACCATTGAAATGGTCCCAACCCAACATACAAATGGGCTCAACCCAACACCAAAATCACCCCAGCTCAACATCCATACAAAATGGCCTAGCCTAACATGCAAATGTGCGTAGCCCAACATACATTCAAATGGGCCTAATCCAACATATATAAAAATGGGCCTAACCCAACTTAAAAACAAACGGGCCTAGTCCAACATATATACAAATAGGCCTAACCCAACTTACATACAAATGGACGACCTAACATGCAAATGCAAGAGTCACAAATACAGCTAGCATCTTACACAGTATAGTGAGAATACTCACCTCAAACTGAAGGTGATATAACCCACACACTTGAGCTAATGATATTCAGTCTCCTCACACTAATCATATACATAACAAAACCTTAATAAAAAATTAAGGTAATAACTAACTCTCAAAAGGTCTAGGCTCATATTTAAACCTTCTTTGGGCAGAAGACCATTTTGCTCTCTAATACCAAGTCTCAACATGGTTGATAAAAAGTCAAACCAATCAAAAAGAAAATGGTCAACCCTCAGTTTACTTATACTCAACGTAGCACACTAATCTATGCTCAGTATAGAGCTACGCTTAGCATACAGAAGCCTACGCTCAGCATAGAGTTACGCTTAGCTTATACAAGGCTATGCAAAACACCTATTTTCCAAAAACTTCTATTAAGCTCTTAATACATAAACCCAAACCCTCAAACTTCCAGATCTGATTTAGATGAATGTCTTAATGGATAAAGTTTCTGAACTTATCCCTTTTCATGGCCAAGAAGAGCACAAAACCAAACTCTAAGTCTATAGTATCACCTTTTGCTGAAGAACTCATGCATGGATGGATGAGAGTGCCCAAGCTCTTATTTTTATGACTCTATAACCTCAAGATCATCAGAAGAGAGCAGTCAAATGGTTTGGAGTAACCCATACTCACAAGGACCAATATTATGGGGACAAAAGAGTGAAACTCACAACCATACTAGATCTAACATGTACAACCATCAAGATGAAAGTTTTATACCTTCCAAAGATAGATGTTGGCTTGTAAATCCCATGCCTACACACCTTGAAGCGTCCTACTTGGTTCTACAAAAACTTTCTTCCTTTAAAGAGCACACAAAACTCTATAAAAGCTACAAAACTCACAATTGGTGGTTAGGGTTTCATAGGAATGATATAAGGTGATGGAGGTTGATCATGGGAAGGGTCCCTAGTAGTTAGAGCCCTTAAATATGGCTCAAAACCATAGGGTTAGAGTTTTGTTCTGCAGTGGCAACGCTCAACATAGCATATCCTATGCTTAGTATAGGCCATTAAACCCGCGTCAAGAATTCAGTACCTACACTCAACATAGGGGCTTTCCTACGCTCAACATAGGGAAAAATTTCCAATTTCATATTGAAGTTCAAACAACCATAACTTCTTCATTTCAACTCTGTTTGCGGCGTTCTTTATTTACACGAATATGTATTGATAAGCCCACAATTCTATATAGTTACTCTTAGCTTATTACATGTCGAACTAAAACCATAATCTGTGCAAGAAGCCCGACATATAACTCTTCCCATTTTACCCCTTTGGTTCCAACACACAAATTAAGGGCTTATATCTCATAACCATTATTCACAACCTTCAATAAGGTCTAAAGTTTATTTTCTTGAAGCCCAATGCCTTTACATTTTACAGTCCATAATCCTGAATTAAGAACCAACCTGAAACGGGGTTTTAGACCTCATGAAAAAAGTAAACAAGTAAACCTCCATGTAATGTGCCAAATTTGAAGGCATTTTTTTGGCATTTTTATTTCATTAAAGCATAAGTCTTATAAACCATTTACAAAAGAGACTTCTAGCATAAGTTTTAAAATATTATCATTGCCTTCGATGTAAGTACAGTTACGCGGGAGCCTTTCCTCGTAGAACAACCTGAAAAACAGTTATTTAATAATTGTAAGCCAAGGGTTAGTGAAACTCCTCAAGATATCATATAACACTAATACATATACACTACATGCACATAATGGCTTTCAACATAAATCTGGTCCACCCCTTTTTGCATTCAGTGTAAAGTTGGTCCGCCCTAAAATCCCCTCCCCCCCCCCCCATATATATATATATATATATATATATATATATATATATATATATATATATATATATATATATATATATATATATAACATTTACATAACAAACAAACAATTCAACACGACATGCAACTAACTAAGCTAGTGTGGTGGCCTAATTGTATACTACAAGGTAATTATATTCTATCATACAAAAGATACATATTGAAGTATATAATATAGTGAGAAGAAATCACCTGGACAGTTTCTCAGGGGATAAACAGTTAACTGGACAATTTGATTGACGAGCATCATTGCAACGAGGATTAACCTATACCGAGCACTTCTATTTGCCGAGCCTAGGTGCCTAAAGCTTCGTTAAACTAAAATACTCCAAAATCCCGAAGAAAAATCTCTAAAACCAAGCTTAATAATTAAGAGAGAGAGTTTAGAATGGTGTGGAGAGGATTGTGGGTACCAAAGAGTATTTAAAGGCAACAAAACTTGGAAGCACGTCCGCCCTGGCCTGCTCGGCCCTCCCTGTTGCTGACACGTGTCCAGTAATTGTGGTGTTGCACGACAACTTCTAGAAGGTGCGCGCCACGCCTTATTTGCGCGAGATGTACTCGGGAAACTTCAAAATTTTGTGTCTTCTTCATACAAACTCTATTTTTGACATTTTATATATACACCCATAGTTATCGATGTGATCTATAACTTTCATTTATATTCCGTTGACTAATTCTCAATTTATTTATTTATTTATTATTTTAGAAGGCTTAGACTGCTAATCTCCATTTAAAATTCATATTTTTTTCATACGACATCCGTTCTCGACTGTCTTTACATTGAAGAACTCATATTTACGAGATCTACAACTCTCATTTAGATCAATGACACTATTACACTCATAAAGGGGTACACAAAACAATTTGAAGGTAGTATAAAATTACCTTTTTTGTGGAGTATATTAGAAAATTTATGTAGATAATATAAAATTAATAATAAACCACGGACCATCCCACAATTTTATAGTATTTTCTTATAGTGTCGTGTTAAATGAGAGTGAGATGTGGGTTTTAGGTGAATTAAGAATTTGATTTATGATCTCGTGAATATATTTTGGATCTTTGTATTAAATACATTTAATCACAAACAGATAACTATTTTATTCACTCAATGCAGGGGATTTGCAACCCAGTGACCCACCCATAGTTTTCAAATGTTTTAAATCCAAGCGATCAATTATTTATTTATTTATTTTACTTCTATTTTTTATAATTAAAGGCAAAATAGATTATATAAATCTTATTGTTTTTATTATTAGTTTTAAATCATATGTCAATACAAAAACCAGCCATTCAAAGATTTTAAAATCATAAGAACCATCAGCATAGTATAATACAAATTTGTTCTGAATCTAAGAATTTTTTTCGTTTTAAAACGGTAAATCTTCGGTTTCCTGAAGTTTGGCTCGATTAACGCAAGAGCTATTCTAGACCTTTTTTTTTTTTTTTTTTTTTTTTTTTTTTTTTTTTACAGTTAAGCCGACGATACCAGTAAACTTTTTCAAAATAGCCTTTGTATATGGTTAATACCATTTTTTTGGGCTTAACTATAAATAAATAATCAAGAATGACTTATTCGTTAATAAAGTTAAAATTTAAAGATTTTTCTAAAGATTTTCATTTTCATATATACTAAATTAATTTGAAGAAAACTTTTATTTATTTATTGAAAAAACTCAAAATAATATTATCATGTACGTCCATTTCACTAAAAAAAAACATATTTATTTATTAAAATACCTCAATAGTTATAAGCTATATTCATAAATATATAATGTATTCCTATGCAATTTAAGAGAACTTTATTGAATTTTCTAGGCCACATGTTACATCTTTGTTGAATTAGTCTTGTGTGTAAATTAAACATTTACCATAAAACTCCAATCTAGGGCTGTTAATCGGGTTTCGGGTTAAACGGATCGGGTAAGTTGGAGTTTTTGATAAAAATAATTTCATCCAAAACTCAACCCTATTAAGGTACGTGTTAGTCAGGTTTGGGTTATTCTGGTTTTGATTTTATAGGATCGGGTTAATCGGGTTACTGTGTAAGATAGAAATATTATGCCATGTTTATAATAAGGTTTATTTTCAAAAGCTTAAATTAGGAAGTGTTAAATCCAAATGATTTTAAATACATATGATTTATTTTTTCTTGTTTGTAGTGTACAAGTAAAAAGCATTATTCATTTGATTTGACCACCTAAACTACTATTGGGTATTATTTTACTATACTAAATATTAAGTTCCAATTGTACAAAACAATATTTACTTCTACAATTCTATTACATCTTATTTTCCTCTTTTTTAGACCACATAATGTATAAAAGTAGAAGACGTGAGGTGGAATGACATACATAAATATTGTAGTATACCTTTATTCGGGTTAATCGGGTTAACCCGAAACCCAATTTTTATAAAAAAAAAAAAATCAATCCTAAACCTGACCCTAACTATAGTAGGGTTTGTCGGGTTATCCCGAATAAGCCAATTAAGAGTTTTGAGCCTATTAAACCCGACCCGAAATGCCTTATTCGGGTTAGGGTCGGGTCGGGTTAATTGGGTTTGAGTTTTTTTTGACACACCTATTTCATCCTATGCCACATGCTACGTTGTTAAATTTCTAGGTCTTTGCTGTAAAACACGTTTTTAGGTTAGATGCTACTTAATTGTTGAATTTTCAGGTCCTGAGTGTAAATTGCATTTCTTGGCCACATGCTTTTCAGCTCTTTTTGTGTAACTATTGTAGCTTTTATAACGTTTTTTGCAACTATTTAACAATGTTAGCATTTAAGTTATATATTGTACAACAATTTGTACATCATTTTGTCACTTCTAAAAAAGTGAAAATTTCATTCATTGTTATGCTTTACACCTAAGTCATTGCTTTTACACCTAAGATCTGAAAATACAATGAATGTAGCATTGGCTTAGAAATGCACTCCATACATCAATCAACAAACCCTCTTAAGTTATATTATAGATGTAGATGATATCTTTATGATTGTAGTTATGATATTTATTAAAGAGAAAATTACATATAAAAACACAAAAATGATATATAAATTATTATTTTGAGTTTTTTAATAAATAAATTTGATTTTTTTTAGTGAAAGAGATGCATATGGTATCTTTATTTTGAGTTTTTAAATAAATAAATATGATTTTTTTCAGGTTAATTTAGTATATAAAAAGGAAAATCTCTATAATAGTCTTTAAACTTCAACCTTATTATCGAAAAAATCATCTATGATTGTTTATTTGCAATTAGACCCATAAATCGGCATTAAACGGATAAAAAAGTTATTTTGCAAACGTTTAATAACTTAATTGTAGAAAACTAAAAAAAATGAAAAAAATTACATAAATGGTCTTTGTGGTTGACACAATTGATCAACTTTGGTCCTTATGACAAATTTTATGGTCCATGTGGATTCAAAATCTTGCAAAGACAATCGTTTTGTCTAAAGGTGTTAACCTTTTCAGTTAAGTTCCTTGTGAAATAACCCATTTACCCTTCATGCCATAAGGACTATTTATGTAATTTATTCCAACCGTAGGGACCCATTTATGTAACTTTGTCTATTATTTATTGTTTTTATTTAATTTATTTATATTTGTATGATTTAGAATTCTTTTGGAGTTTTGTTCGAATATAATCTGATGTTTTTTTTCGCTTGCATTTTTGATATTTTGTTCGTATAATTTTTTTCTACATTTTTTGATATTTTATTCGAATACATTTATTAATATTTCTTTTGATTTTTGCTTGAGTAATTTTTTTGACATTTGTTCAAATATATTTTTTTATGATTTTTTTTACATTTTGTTTGTTTATATTTGTTAAAAATTTAATTGACATTATAGTTATAATTCGTAACGTAATCTACTTACAATCATATTTTTCTACTTTTTTGTTCTTTTAATATATATATATATATATATATATATATATATATATATATATATATATATATATATATATATATATATATAAACATTTTTCTAAAAAATATAAAAAAAATTTGTTAAATGTGAATATCATTAATATAGATAGGCTAATCGGAATATATATATATATACATATATATATATATATATATATATATATATATAAAAGCATATATAATAATTATTTTTTTACTTCAAATATATAACTTTATAACACATATAAGTTTGTATAATTATTATTATTGTAAAGCTTTTTATAAACATTTTTCTAAAATATATAAAAAAGCTTTGTTAAATGTGAATATGATTATATATACTATTAATTCCTAAAAACTTGAGGAATAGTAACTTTTCCTATCTTTCTTATTTCGACACGGAAGTCTTCTCCTTTCTTATTTTGGCCACTAGAACTTCCGATTTTGCCGGTGATTATCTTCTTTTCCTCGTTGGAACATCTGCTTTGCTTCGTGATTATCTTCTTCTCGTCTAGGTTGCTTGCCGCCTTTCTCTTCCAATGCGGTTCGTTTATGTTTTCTTTATATTCTTCTTTGCTTCTTTGATAGTCGTAAGCTAGAGGCTTCATTTTCTCAATTCTTTCCCACACCGAAGAAAAACGGATGAGCAAAAGTGGTATGCTCGCATCGGCCATGGCAACAGATTGACCTACAATTCCAAAGTCCAACCTTTACCAAAGGGTGAACACGATTTCCGATTGCCATGAACTTTCTCCTTCCGATCACTATCAGTCAACATCGCCATGATCAATACCACCACCGCCGCAGCCACCACCACCAACACCGCCTCTCAACGTTCTGGTTCTTCTTCTAGCACCGCCGCCAAATCTCTCGGTCTCAAAAACTTCTTCAAAACTCCTGAAGGCCAGCCTCGCCAAGTCCATCACCCAGGTAATCAATTCTCTTTCAAATGCACTTGTAACTTGTCTCAGTTCAGATGATACAAACTATTACTTGTCTGTTAAGCATCATTCATATAAGTTGATGTTGAAATTGAAGTTAGGTATAAGTGTTTGATAATTGATAGTAACAACACAAACCCTAGGTTACCTCAAGGAGCAGAGGGAGTGTATATTCTTCATGAAACCTATAATTTGATGTCTAATCTCAATCCTACTTCTTCTCTAATGCAAAATCGGCATGAACATGAATCGGATCAGTGATAAACATATTTATTTTGCGAGTGTTTTTTTCCATTTATAATATGTTAGGGGTTATCGGAGGGGGTTTGCTCTGTCGAGATTTCAGAAAAACCTACACCACCAAAGCACTCATAGGAACCCCAAATAGATAATCTTTTTGATCAAATGTCGATATTTCTCCAAATCCTACTGATTTGCTTTTTTTTTTTTTTTTTTGCTTTGCTTTGACACCGAAGAAAAATCCGAGTGATACACCAAGAAAAGATGGCAAAAGATGAAAACATAATGCTTGAGGTAACACCAACATGGGTAGTGGCTACTGTTACTTTCAGTTTAATCGTAGTTTCAATTCTCATCGACCATGTTCTCCATCTATTAGAAAAGGTAATCAATATACTCTCATGCATACATCTCTATTTTCAAAGTCAAAAGACGAACATGGACTGATATTGTGTAAATTAAACCAGTAGTTCAACAAGAAACCAAGGAAACCTTTGATCAAAGCGCTTGACTAGATGAAATCAGGAAACAAAATTTGATCAGAACATAATTGGGATCACCATGATCAAACTAAAAGATGAAAAAAGATGGAAACTTTAGTTTAATTTTCTAAAAAAATTGCAGAAATGATGAGATTAGGGTTCTTATCGTTGTTGCTGATCGTGTGTGAGGAGTCTGTCGCCAATATCTGTATCCCAAAGAGCGCTAGAAAAAACTTTCTACCTTGTGAAGATCATGAATCTAATACCGAAGAGGCAGGGAGATGTGCAGATCAGGTTTGATTCTATAAAATCATATATGGATTTTTCTTGGGTATATTAGTTTCTAAAGGAATTGTGAATGATTATAGGGGAAGATATCTTTGATTTCAAGAAATGGAGTACAATAACATCAGTTCTTAATATCGATTCTGGAAATCTCCCATGTCCTTTCTGGAATTAGAGTTAAAAGATGTTGTTGATGTTCTAGGCAACAGGAAGTACAAAGATGTTGCTGCCAATGATGACGATAAACTTCGTTACAACTTCCAACACAACTTTCATGTAAAACTACCTCATTTCTTTAGTTACTTGCATTTTCTACATGTATCAAAGTTCAAGTCTCGGTTCTAGATCTTGGGATTTGAGTGCCCTGATTGAATTGTATAGCATCACTACCTTTTTTTTTTTAGTAAATTTAATTATTACTTTGATTGATGTTATATATTTTCTCTTTTTATTATAATCTTCTCTTTTCTTCTATTCAGAAACTTTAAGCAAGTAATTACCAGTAACCCTGAAGACCTGTTCAACAATCATGTACTTTATGTTCAAGAGGAAGTATATCATGGTTTTTGTAAAACAATGTTCTCAGAGTAAATGACACTATTTCATTCGAGTTGAATCAAGCTACACACATGATTTCTACAATTGAAATTGGACTAAGGGAAACAAATAGCCACTGATGATCTTGGCTTCATATTTCTCACTACTAAATAACACACCCACTGCAAAGAAACCATCCAAAATTCGGGTTGTTGACTCCGGCGGATTTCGAATCAGGTGATTATCTTCTAACGTTGAGTTTACATCTTATTATACTGAATCATTTGTATGTTTTGTGTGGGCATTTTAAATTCATCTCTCATACATGAAAAATTGGTTCTATCCATCTATGTCTTCGTTATTTATTTGACCATTCCAATTTGTAGGTATTATTTGTAAAAATGATGGCAAGGGGTAGAATAGTAATTTAAAGATGTATAACTAAAATAGAAAGGAGCGAAGAGGAAATCGGAACGTGGATAGGTGTAAGATCCCAAGTTCAGAATCAAGAGTTCAGGGGGTGTAAAGTGTTATTAGGAGGGTGGACTCGGCGAGTTAGAGCTATGACTCGTCGAGTTGGAGCGTGTGAAGAGCACGTGATTAAGTGGTCTGACTCGCCGAGTCGGCGGCTAGACTCGACGAGTCAGTGCTGGGAAGAGAAAACCCTAAGATTTAGGGTTTGCACCCTATTTAAAGGATCTATTGTCCACCCCTCAACCCCCTTACTACCCTTTTCAGATCTAGAAACCCTAAATCGTGAGTGAGAGACATTGGAAGCAATTTGGAGCCTAGATAAGTGATTTTGTGAAGAGATCTTGAAGAACAAGAAGCTTGGATCAAGGAGATTTGTGGGATTGAGATTGTAATGAATCATTATCTTGGCCTTATCCTTTCTAGATCCATCTTTCATGGAGTTTTAGGTTTTTTTTTGCGGATAATATGATGAGATTTTGGTGCATGAGTTAAATATGGAGTTGAAACTCCAGATATGAGTTCTATTTGGATCCAATATGCAGAAAGCCCTTTGAATTGCTATGCAAAAGCCATCCCCCATGAGTTAAGTTCCTTTCTAGGTTGGTTTTTGAATTTTTGGGACATGAAAGCACGTAAAGGCAACAACTTTATGTTGGTAATGCACTCTGGGGACCCAGATCTATTGTTTGGAGCAAAGGAATAACTCTGTATCTTTCAATTATGGGAATACCCGTATGAACTCGGCGAGTGTGGGAGATGACTCGGTGAGTCGTGTTGGGGTTTGGTTCTATTAAGTTTCGAGTAAACTCGGCGAGTCTGGGAAATGACTCGACGAGTTGGTATAGGATTTCAAGCATTGAGTAGCGTAGTGACTCGGCAAGTCAGTTGGGAACTCAGCGAGTCGAGTCGTGTATGGTGGGTTTCAGAGTTAAGTGAACTCGGTGAGTTACTAGGTTGACTCGACGAGTACGCTCAACCAGGATGGTTTACTTTGACTAGGACTGAGACTTTGACCAAGAGTTGACCAGTTGACTTTCAAGGGTATGTTGGTAATTTTGGTTCTGATGGTTATGGTTTCATTGGAGTAACAAGTGGTGGTGTTCATAGCGGTGATTGGGAGTTTTGATTCTATCTCTCCAACTCGGCAAGTGCAAGGTAAGTTATCCTCACTATACTCAAGTGTCTAATGCATCAAGGTCGGCCCTTTGATTTGTATTTGAGATAGTTACACCGTGATCTGATTGCTCTGTATCCTAGTAGATAGGATTGTTATTATGCTGGTATGATTGTTTTGATCAATATTTTGGGGGTAACTCACTAAGTGTCACACCCCAAAACCAAGAACAGCGGAAACGTTCTGGGGCGGAGGATGTCATGTAAAGTATCACAACACAGTAAATGTAAATAAGCAAACAACATCATCCATTCATTAAATATATAATTTTAATACAAGCGTGTTCTGTACATTATAGACACCAAAAATAACGTATATCAAAATAATAAGATGAGTCTTGAATGGGCTCCATCTTCTCAAAAGCTGGCATCGGTACCTGTCTACTGATGACCTGAGAATACAAGTTATTTTGAAAGAGTTTATCAGCATTAAGCTGGTGAGTTCATAAGTATTTTAGTGTCGGTAATTGTCATCCAAAAATGTTTGAACATGTAATAAGTATAAGTTTGTAAACTGTATGTAAAGGTTTGTAATTGTTTGTAAAAGTTTGAATCTCTCAGAAAAACCTATATTTTCTATTAAAGTAGCCTTCTACCAAGGCTTAACTGTTTTGTATGCTCGTTTGATGTAAAAGTGTGTAATTTCCCAAGTGTAACTATCATTTAACAAAATATAGTTTGTACATTAACGTTTAAGTGAGGTTATCACTAAAATATGTAATGGGTAAATCATTAACGTACCTTAAACCAGATTTATATTAAGGTATAATGTGATAAATTGCACCATGCTATCGACTGGTAACAACGACATAATGAATGGTCGTAATAACGGAATGACGTGTGGCACCCGCAGACCTGCAGGTCTGGCTGTAGCTAGCAGCAAGGTGTAGGATAGTCAATCCAGTATAGATCTATACGCAAATTCACGCTCTCCTTCCAAGAGAATTTTGGTTACAACTCAGGACATGACATTTAAGGCATGCTCCGACACAGTGGATCACAATTGTTAACGTGTTCATGTATATGTAATGTTTCTCGTTCTAGTATAGTTGTATACGTCCTGTTTCTAGTATAGTTGTATATGTTCTGTTTCTAGTATAGTTGTATATGTACTGTTTCTAGTATAGTTGTATATGTTCTGTTTCTAGTATAGTTGTATATGTTCTGTTTCTAGTATTGTTGTATATGTTCTGTTTCTAGTATAGTTGTATATGTTTTGTGTTACCCCGATGGTAACTAGTTATTGATGTACTGATAAGTATGAATATGGAAGTACTTTTATGTCTATACATGTATATATGATATATAACTAATATTGAAACGACCCTCGGATGGTCACCCGAAATCCCACCAGACCACATCTCAATGTGCGAAAAGGAAATAGGGCGGATGGCCTTCCTAAGCCCTTTAAACATTACTTATATATCTATACATATATGGGCATGCAATTTATACGAAGTAAAACAAAGTTTAATAAAAGCATTTGATAGGAAAAAGAGTTTGTAAAACATTTTGAAGTGAAACAGTTTGATAAACAGTTTGAACAGTGATAAAATCATTGGTTTTCTAGTTATTAATCACATATGATTAATGTAATCACATATGATTGATGTAATAACTGTAAGTGTTTAACTTGTATCCCCCCATAAAGTATTTAAAACATTTAAAAGCATTTCAAAGGTTAATTTAAGGGGTATGAACTCACTTGTGGTGAGTAGATTGGATTGATGTATTGGGTACCGTGCTAGGTGGCAAACGGAGACTTGTTCACACGCACGAGCCTAGTTATCATATAATGAACATATATATAACTAATTAGCCAATTATCAACTTAACAAAATAAGTTGGGACACTTAGGAACATGCAAACACTTTGTATAAGTGTTATACATCCTAATGGTTGCATCTAAGTTGATACGGGACAAGGCAAAAGGGGTTTAATGCACCAATGACCTTGTATATGAGTTCACCACCCAACAAACCCCACCTTTGGAGTTTACGGTCATAAACTCCTTGGGTTTACGGCCGTGAACTCCACACTTGGTGGTTTTGGGTGTTTTGAAGTGCTATATTGATCCTAGAATAAGCCTAGCTTTGTTGGAATAATCCTTGAAGTAGTTTAAGGCCTTAGAATGCTCCTTTGGGGAGTTTACGGCCAAAGGACCATATCCCCTAGAGTTTATGGCCGTAAACTCCTATGGAGTGTTGGTTTTAATTCTTTTAAGTCACTTGCACATGTAGGATAGCTTCTATGTTTTTGTCTAAGGCTAAAGGGGACATTAGGCACACATTTGTGCCTTTACTTGGAGTTTACGGCCCAAGTGATGTTCCTTGGCCGTAAACTCCCTTTAAGGGATGATTTTGATGTAATTTGTTCCCCATTCAAGTCCCAAGTATTAAAGGGTAATTGTCTTAATGCTTTAAGGGTGTTTAGGGCACTTTTAACCCTTGAAAAAGGGGTTTACGGCCCAAGAGCTTTTCTTGGCCGTAAACTCCTAGAACTTTATGATTTTGAAGCGTTTTAGTGTCCAAATTAGCTACAAGCATTAGAGGGTAAATGCCTTAAGCCTTAGGGGTCATTTAGGGCACACTTTGGCCCTTGAAAATGGTGTTTACGGTACAAGAAACTCTTGGGCAGTAAACTCCAAAAGGTTGGTGTTCTTGAATGATTTCTAGCCTCAAATGTTTGTACACAATGTCCTTAACTAGTTACCTAACAAGGAAACGGGACTAGATAGCCTTAAGGCTTCGTTTTGGAGTTTACACCCCAAGAACGTTCTTGGGCCGTAAGCTCCCGGATCTTGTATTTTAGACATGTAAACAATGTTATAAAGCATATAACAAGTATTAAAACACATTTAGGAAAGTAGACTCACAATCCGGGATGAAAACCCGAAGATCCGTCAGAGAGAAAATGGCTTTTCTCTAGTTGGAATTGTGAATAATGAATTAATTAAATTCAGAAATCTATTTATAGTCCTAAAATCATTTGATAGAAAATATTTTTATTCCGGAAGTTGGACTATAACATTATGAAACTTGGAATGTTCAAGTTTCACAAATCCAGGAGCATCCACTCTCCTGATATCTCCTGAAACGTAAACCCTAATGTACACAAACTTGTTCGGAAAAGTCTAAAAATCATTGAAACTGGACTTGCTTCTAATGAATAGATATTGTTCGTATACATGGAAATTTCGGGTTGTCACACTAAGCTTTCGGGCTTACAGTTTTAGTGTGTTGTTTCTGGTACATCAGGAGACTGTGGCAAGGCGAATGCGTGATCGTACCGCTCCTCATTTCTATGTTGATTTTTATGGGATACTATGATAATAAACTAATTGAAAACCTTTTGTAATAACTAATGGATTTGGATTGTTTTTGAAAAGTTTAAATTTAGTGGGAATTTTGTGTATGTTACAAGTTGGTATCAGAGCCTTGGTTTGAGTGAATTGGAGGAACATATGTGTGACTCCAGTATCAAATAATGGAAAGGTTTTTAGAATGATTCTAAAACAGTTTTTAAAATAAGTGAAGGGAATGCAGAGGGTACGATCAGTCAGAGCCAGTAAGTAGACGCCAAAATACCATACAATTATTTGATATTACGTGATATGATAGAACAACATGCTAGTACTAGGCTAGGGATCTTTAGGAATCGCATGATAGAATTGTCTGATTATATGATGCCAGCTAGCCTAGGGTTCTCTTTATATGACTTGCATACACTAGTGCTATAGGGTTGGTGGAAGTTTCATGTATGGGTGAGTTGTGGGACCGGTAGGTCAGTATGAGATATTTAGCTTCCCTCTAGGAGTGAGGATTGAGCACCCAGTATGTTTATGTGTATTGTTAGGGTGTTGTGGCGATACTTGTGACAAATATGGGTAGGTGTGGAAGGTAGTATGGGCCTGTACTACTGAAAGCACAAGACCTATACGCGGATCAAGGAAGTCACAACCCCTAGGGTTTTGGTTGGGAGTTGGTTCCCGAGTTGTTATGAGGAGCATTTGATATTTTGTGGTGTATTTTCAGTATGGTGGTTACAAGATGTTTCGGGGTAGGATTCGGCTCGGGACCAGTATCGGGAGAGGGTGGTCAGGATGGGTCAGTACCACCCGAGGTCAATGGTCAGATGAGTACGGATGAGTTGGATTCTAGGATTCATGAGATCCTACATTATGAGGTTGCTGCTATGTTCCGGGCTGAGTTGCCAGAGATGTTTGGGTCGATCAAGACCTCCATGGCCGAGTATTTTGAGGAGTGTTATGCATCTCTTGCAGAGACGGCTGTCGCGACAGCTGAAGCGGCTGTAGCAGCAGCAGGAGGACAAGTCGGTCGCCGCTTTCAGTATCGGGACTTCGACAATACGAAGCCCCCTACTTTCGATGGAGTTTAGGATCCGATCATCGCTATGAGATGGTTGTTGGATGTGGAGGGTTGTTTCTTCACGTGTTCATGCCCTACGAATCAGTGGGTGAGATGTGCTCTGAATGATTTGAGGCTCGGGGTAATGGATTGGTGGAGATTGATTACGAGATCTTATTCTGACGCGCAACAGGCTATGGTTACTTGGGATCAGTTTTGGGTGATGTTCAGTACTCGTTATGTTCCAAAGGTTGAGAGAGAGAGGTTGGCTCAGGAGTTCTTGGAGCTAAAGCAGGATTCAGATTTGGTGACACAGATCACCAGGATGTTCACGGAGAGGGCGATGTTTTTCCCTGAGTTTGCTTTAGAGAAGGCTCAGATGTCCCGGTGTCTGAGTATGCTCAAGAGGGATATCATGTAGTTCGTGTCCACGTAGAGGTGCAATACTTTGTTGGAGCTACAGGAGGCTGCCAGGTGACACGAGTTAGAGACTGAGCTTCAGTTGAGGGAGCAGAGGCAGTCCCCGATGTAGTCTCAACCTGCGCTGAAACGGATGAGGGCCGCTGTTTATCGACAAGGAAGTCAGAATGGCCGCACTTAGGGGATCATAGTTGGTAGGCTCCTGTGGTGCTTTCAAGAGAAATAGATATGACAGAAAATCGCTATATTAGGATGAGCAACTGTGATTCAGGGATTTAGAAGTCATCATTGGTTAATGCTGTAAGTGGGGGAGAATTGGAAATTCTCAGATGAGGTATTGTATTGATAAGATGCTGCCTTATGCAGTTGGATGTCGATTTCTAGAGGGACGCATTGAAGCGACCAGTTGTTGAAGACCTGGTATGAGTGGTAGATCTATGTGCGGGTGTGGAGTATATTGCCATGCCAAAAAGCGATCAGCAGGTCTGTCTTCAAGTGATGAATATGTTGAGCAAGTGTAATGAGGATTCTTTATAGGTTATTCAGTTGTGTGTTTTGGACCTGAGTATATGTGTGCCAAAAGAGTAGCATGTTCCTTCAAAGATTAGTATGGAGAGAAGACTTGATGTGGTGGCAATGTTGATGTTGTAAGGTTGTAGTCAAACCTCCTTGGAGGTGGTGGAGATGGGTATCTCCAGGATGGATTTTTGATCAACAGAAGTGGAAGTAGCAGGGTCAACAGACTTGGAAGCAACCCAGATCTATGCTGAGAACCATGTGAGGGTATTCCAGCCATATGTCGTGGACGTAGAGATCATGATACTTATGTTCCCTTCTATAGCATGTTTGGGATATACGTAATGTTGAGGTTTGGATGAGTTGTTCATGGTTGTGCCGAATTAGAGGAGTTTGAGGGGGATGCAAGGATAATTCCTTGGGTTTCAAGTATGGTTGGAGATACAGGCTATGTTGTTGTGGTATTCGAATATAGGGTATTCCATCATGAGGATGACTCGACCCTATGATTGATTGGACTGGATATGATTAGTATTCCAACTCGAGGGTTGATTGGGCCAAACATGTGTGAGGTTACGAGGGTATACCGTCCAAGGGATGATTGGACCCGTCGTAGATGTACCTGGAATTCCAGCCCGAGGCTGATTGGGCCAGGTATGAGTGTTTATGTGATTTAGCTGGTTGTCCATGAGAGTTGTTTGGACGCTGAAGAATGTGTTATCTTAGCACAGAAAAGGGATTAGATTCAGGAGGAGAACTGGATGAGTTTCCAATATTGTGCGTACCCGGGTTGTGATCCGTTTTCGCAAAAGAAAGATAGCTTAGAGCTACGGTAGAGTCCGGTGGTTTATTATGGTATCCGGTTTTCGCAAGCTGCAAAAGTAGGTCCAAGATGGGAATATGGTAGTATCATCAGGTGATACTTAGTTTATATGTGTAGTTATTAGGGGAAAGAAGCTTGTGGCCGGCTTAGATCAGTTGGCAAGGTTTGGCATGGGAAGAAGTGGTTTCTTAAGGGTTATGATAAGTAATGTCTGCAAAGACCGGGGATCGATTCAAGGTGGGAGGTTGCATTATAGAAATGATTTTTTGAATCGTGTGCTACATCCGACTTCGAGAACGAAGCCAAATTTAAGTGTGGGAGAATTGTAACATCCCACGTTCAGAAGCAAGAGTTTGGAGGTGTAAAGTGTTATTAGGAGGGTGGACTCGACGAGTTGGAGATATGACTCGTCGAGTCGGAGCATGTGAACAACACGTGATTAAGTGGGCCGACTCGCCGAGTTAGTGGCTAGACTCGACGAGTCAATGCTGGGAAGAGAAAACCCTAATATTTAGGGTTTTCACGCTATTTAAAGGATCTATTGTCTACACCTCAGCCCCCTTACTACCCTTTTCAGATCTAGAAACCCTAAATCGTGAGTGAGAGTCTTTGGAAGCAATTTGGAGCCTAGATAAGTGATTTTGTGAGGAGATCTTGAAGATCAAGAAGCTTGGATCAAGGAGATTTGTGGGATTCGGATTATTCTTAAGTGGAGATCCTTTTGGAAGTAATGAATCGTTATCTTGGCCTTCTCCTTTCTAGATCCATCTTTCATGGAGTTTTAGGGTTTGTATGGGGATAATATGATGAGATTTTGGTGCATGAGTTAGATCTGGAGTTGAAACTCCAGATTTGAGTTCTATTTGGATCCAATATGTAGAAAGCCCTTTGAATTGGTATGCAAAAGCCATCCCCCATGAGTTAAGTTCCTTTATAGCTTGGTTTTTGAATTTTTGGACATGAAAGCACGTAAAGGCAGCAACTTTATGTTGCTAATGCACTCTGGGGACCCAGATCTATTGTTTGGAGCAAAGGAGTAGCTCTGTATCTTTCGATTATAGGAATACCCATATGAACTCGACGAGTCTGGGAGATGACTCAGCAAGTTGAGTTGGGGTCTTTTTCGATTAAGTTTGGAGTTAACTCAGTGAGTCTGGGAGATGACTCGACGAGTTGGTCTGGGGTATCAGGCACTGAGTCACGTAGTGACTCAGCGAGTCGTTTGGGAACTCAGCGAGCCGAGTCATTTATGGTGGGTTTCAGAGTCAAGTAAACTCGGTGAGTCACTAGGTTGACTCGGTGAGTATGGTCAACTAGTAAGCTTGAATTTTACCAGGACTGAGACTTTGACCAAGAGTTGACCAGTTGACTTTCGAGGGTATGTTGGTAATTTTGGTTATGATGGTTATTCTTTCATTGGAGTAACAGGTGGTGGTGTTCGTGGCAGTGATTATGAGTTTTGATTCTATCTCTCCAACTTGGCAAGTGCAAGGTGAGTTATCCTCACTATACTCAAGGGTCTAAGGTACCAAGGCCGGGCCTTTGATTTGTATTCGAGATAGTTACACTGTGACCTGATTTCCCTATATCCTAGTAGATAAGATGGTTTTTATGCTGATATGATTGGTTAGATTAGTATTTTGGGGGTAACTTACTAAGCTTTCGGGCTTATAGTTTCAGTGTATTGTTTCTGGTAAATCAACAGATCGTGGCAATGCGAAGGCGTGATCGTATCGCTCCTCATTTTTATGTTGATGTTTCTCGAATACTCTGATAATAAACTAACTGAAAACCTTTTTGTAATAACTAATGGATTTGGATTGTTTTTCAAAAATTTAAATTTAGTGAAAATTTTATGGATGTTACAATACGTTGGGTTTGGGTGGGTGAACCTCTTCCACCTTTTTCCAAATAAAAATCATAATTTTGATAGTTAAACCCCTCATGTATGCTTTTATCTCTGCTCCAACCTCCACTTCCACTCATAAGAACATCATACTTATTTTATAATCTGTATGGATGAATAGTTAATGACAAACTAACACAGGTCTCTCATATTAAAAATTTTCTAATATTCGTAACTTTCCGTTAATGTTGTCTTTCATTGATTTGGACATTCTATCTTCTATGATCAGAGATATCCAAGGCAGTGGTCTAGAAGGACCAATACCTGCAACCATCTCCCTCTTGAAAAATTTTACACAGTTGTAAGCTTGATACTTCCCTTTCATGAGAATTCCTCTATGTTGTGTCCATATAATATGTACTTATGTAAGATTTTTTTTTTTTTTTTTTTTTTTTTTTTTTTTTTTGTAATAATTTGCATGCAGAAGCGTCAATGATTTGAATGGAAATAGTTCGCAATACTTTCTAGACCTAAGCCACATGACATGCATTCAACTATTGTAAGTCATTTTACAATTTAGAAATCTACTAAAAAGTTAATAAATTTGAAGATTGGATTTTTATATCTTCAACAACTTTGGGCAAAATTGTAGGATATTCAGAAGCTGTAGTCCAACTACCAGAATTCCAGATATTTTTTTTTATCACAAATGTCAAAACTGAGGCATCTGTAATATTCTCCCTCTTCCATTTCTTGATTGATTGAAAGCCTAATTTAGACTATATCCATTAGCATCATCTTGAGAATTTCATTGTAATTATCTTTGTTGGTTGTTCAAACGTCTTGATATACTCTTCATCAAATGCAGAGACCTTGGTTTCAACAATTTAGAGGTAGATATACCAGATTTGAAAGAAGTAAATCTGGAGAAAATGTATGTAAGATAAGCATTTTATGTAACGCCCTGTTACTGGTACGTATTTATTTTGATTAAATGTTTCTTTTTGGAAGAGCTACTCGGCGAGTTGTAGCCCTAAATCGCCGAGTCGATGTCGAGTTGGATGCGGGCATTAAGTGATCTACTGGGCGAGTCCACGCCTGGACTCGACGAGTAGGCCAATCAGGAAGAGACCCTAATCCTTAGGGTTTGCACCCTATTTAAACGTCCTTATAACCCCATCTCAGCCTGCATCACCCTCAGAGCATTCATTATCGAAACCCTAGCCTCCATTGGTAAATTTGAGTGATTGTTGCCTTGTAAAGGGACTTTTGGTTCACTTTGGAGCAAGTGGAAGAAGGGAGAAGCTGAAGAGGTCAAGGAACGGGAATTAGATCCAGAACACATTCGTTTGTGGTCATCCATTCCGGTAATAAAGTTTCCATTTTGACTATTGATCTATTAGATCTGGTTTGTCCCTAAATTGTTGCTTTTAAGCCCTAAAACCCAAATCCTTTGTAGAGAAACCTTATGGTTGGGTTATACTTCAGATCTGGACTCTCATTACCTTCTAGAAGTGTTAAGTTTCAGTCATATTCATGATTAAGGTCCCTCTTGAGCTTAGAACCCCATTAAGAGCTTAGTTTGGACATTTGAAGCTCCTAAAGCCATGCATGCACGTAAAGTTTGCAACTTTACGTGATAAGCATGCCCTAGAAACCTAGATCTGTGTTTTGGAGCCGCTGCATGGATCAAATCAGGTGTGTATGGAAAAAGGACTGAATGAACTCAGCGAGTAGAACGTTGGACTCGGCGAGTCCTATGAAGATAGCCGTGAAGTCGGCGAGTTGGATGAGCAACTCAGCGAGTCCGATGAAGATTGCCTTAGACTCGATAAGTTGTTCTTCAACTCGGCGAGTCGGATGAACTTAGACTCAGTATGTGTGCATCGAAGAAGAACGTGTCGAGTCTTCGCTAAGCTCGACGAGTAGAACGGGTATAAAACTAGAACAGATGGAAGGGACTCGGCAAGTTGGCGAGCTAACTCGGCGAGTTCGGTCAACCAGGAAGTTGACTTTGACCATGAAGTTGACTTTGACCAAGGGGTAAAATAGTTATTTTACCCTAAGATGAGATATGAGTATTTGACTTATTGTTTATGGAAATTGTAGTCAGGGAGTTTTGGTTCAGCAGTCAGGCGCTCAGCAAGCAGACTTTCAACAGCTACTTCAGGGTGAGTTACGTTCTATTAGCAGTGGGTCTAAGGCCATAATGTCGGCCCACTAGTAGGAATTGTATGATTAGATGATTGTCTCTATGATATTCATCTAGGGTTACTACCCCCTGTGTTATGTTTATGTGTTTGTATGATATGATGCTATGTACTAGTGATAGTAGGGGAGATAGTCCCTAGGTTACCGGTCGATAGGGCCGAAGGGATAGTCATGCCCAACCATGCTGAATAGATTATCTGATACGTGTTATGTGGTAGTGGTAAGGGGTGAAATAGTCCCTAGTATCCGGTCGAAAGGACCAAAGGAAAGACCAACACCGAGATATGCTACTCAGTATCCAGTCGAAAGGACCGAAGGGGAAACCAGCACCCAGATATGCTAGTCAGTATCCGGTCGAAAGGACCGAAGGGGAGACCAGCACCCAGATATGCTAGTTAGTATCCGGTAGAAAGGACCGAAGGGGAGACCAGCACCCAGATATGCTAGTCAGTATCCACTCGAGAGGACCGAAGGGGAGACCAGCACCTAGATATGCTAGTCAGTATCCTGTCGAGAGGACCAGAAGGGTAGGTCGGGCGCCCAGATATGCCTGACAATAATTGTATGTTATGTGGTTATTTGTTATGCAGTACAATGGGGGAACTCACTAAGCTTCGTGCTTATGGTTTTTAGTTGTTGTTTCAGGTACCTCTTCAGCCAAGGGGAAGGATCTGGCGCGGTAGCGACATATCACACACACGCTCTTGTTTTTACGCACTATGAGACATTTTGGGATTTGTACTTTGATATTAATATGATTTACGTTCTGGTTTACAAATGCGAGGCATGTTTTATTAAATGATATGGTCGAATGATATTTTGTTACAAACGTTTTGCAAATCACTTAATTAAAAATGAAAATTTTGGCCCATGATTATTGGGATGTTACAAGTTGGTATCAGAGCCCTAGTTTGAGGGATTCGGACACACCTTCAGGGGTGTATGAACTCAAATCAAGGGATTAAAGGATTTTGAAAAGGAAAAATCTTTTCTAAGAGGTTAAGTAAAGAGTTTTATGAAGGAACAAAGTGTGTGATGTGAACAACCGGCTGAGCTCAAGTAAGTATTCCCCGATGTACCCATACAAGTTTATGTATGTTTATCAGTTTCAGTAGAACAACATGCAAGAATAGGACTAGGGATCTAGGAGTGACACCTTATGTGCTTGCTTTATGTGCTTAAGTATATGAAAATGGCATACCATAATTGAGTAGAAAGCAGTAGGATAAGCTATTTAGGTTATGCCTGATACCATGAGCTTAGCATTGTATGCTAGTACAGTTTCTCATTATGAGGATAGAATTGCTTGAGTAGTCTCCTGTGTCTGAATGCTGCTTGTTTTGTGCTTTGTGGGACGCTAAGTGATGTGAGTTAGCCATTAGGTGAATGCGTCACATCACATGCGAACAAGGTTGAATAATCTCAGAGTGCTAGACTTGGCCCTATTGCGCAGCTCTTGTCCGAGTCTAGCCGTTGCAGGGACGAGCATTTTACTTGAAGGATTATCTGAGCCTCGCAGCAAGTGATGGTATTCAGGTGATGGCTAATTGGAATCACAAGGAGGCTTTCAGCAGTTGAGGACTATCGGGTATAGTTAGAGAATTCCCTAGGACAAGCCTAGGATGGGAGTAGCAGAGATTATTAGTAGTAATAGTGACTTGGTGGAGTCAAGGCAGTACTTGAGGAAAGTACGGATAGATGTGGAAGGTAGTATGGGCCAGTACTACTGGAATTAGAGGATCCATACTCGAATCAAGGAAAGCTAAGATGAGATTAGGAAAATTTTGGTAGTAGTGATTCCTCGAGATATATCAGTGTTCCTGACGTTTATTATATTGTGTTTCAGAATGGTGGTATAACACCCTACACCCGCAATTGGCAGTTCAGGAGACGGATCAGGTTTGGGATTAGGTTTCGAGCCGGTGGATGAGGGGCTACACTATTTCATCACGTCAGAGATCACCATGGGCATCCTTGAGTCGACCCCCATTATCTTCTAGTCGATCAAGGAAGGGATAGTTGAGCTGATGGAGGATCGCCTTCGGGCATTCATGAGTGACATGGTATCTGGCCAGTCTGGATCTGAAACACTGTCCTTTAAGGACTTCAGGGGCAGTGGTGCACCGGATTTTCAAAGGGCGATGGACCCCATAGCTTCCAGGCGATGGATTGCAAACATTAAGTCTGCACAGTTTGACTAGCTTCTGCCCTGAGGGGTCGAAGGTGAGATTTGCAGCAAGATATTTGAGGGATCGAGCTAGGGATTGGTGGGAGTCCGTTGGTGACTCGTTAGGAGCCTCGGCTGTCGAGGCTATGACCTGGTCAGACTTTGTTACAAGGTTCAGGGCAGAGTTTGCACCAGCTGTTCAGCTTCAGCAGCTAGCCAGGGAGTTTTTAGATATAAGGCAGACGATGGAGACTGTGGCAGAGATCACTGCCATGTTCCGGGAAAGGGCGTTGTTGGTACCCCAGTATGCGGGTGATGAGGATATGAGGAGGACCTGCTATCATGACATGTTACGAGCTGATATTCAGGAGCATGTCAGTTTTTCAGCTTGCCCTACTCTGGACTCTATGATTGCCAGGGAAAGGGAGAGAGAGGCAGAAGAGGGTTATGTTGTGGGGGCTTCGGGGAAGAAGCCTAAGGGACTAGATGTGGGGCCGAAAGGCCAACAGGGCCGGGACCGCTGCAGGAAATGTGGCAAGGCACATGAGGGAGCGTGCAAGTTGGGATCGTCAGGCTGTTATAAGTGCGGCAAGCCAGGGCACTTCAGCAGGGATTGTACCGCCCCTGCTCCTATGATATAGATGTCTGAGTTGCTATGTTTCCAATGGAACCAGAGGGGCCACAAGAAGGCCAGTTGCCCCCAGTTAACAGGAGCATCGGCGCCAGTAAAAGCGCCAGCTCAAACGACCCTGCATATAACTGATGGCCGACAGGGTAAGGCAGAGGCTCTAGTGGTGAGGAGCCAGGCGTTTCAGCTGACTCCCGAGGAGGCACGCTCTGCACCCGATGTGGTGATGGGTATGGTTCTTTTCCTTCTATTTTATTTATATGATGTTATGATATTGATTTGTGCTATCTGTATATGCATTAGGATCGTTCCATGTGAACGGTATCCCAGTTTAGGTGTTCTTTGATTCAAGTGCCACCCGATCATTTGTATCTCTTGTGCTTAGCAAGAAGTTTTCTAAGTCTTCGGGCATGTTGGATTGCCCTTTAGAGGTAGAGATTGCCGATGATCTATCGGTGCGAACATCAGCAGTGTTCAGGGATTGTGTTCTAAGGTTGTTGGTGGAGCGCTTTTTGGTGGACTTGGTTCCCATTCCGTTGTGTGGGAACAAGGTGATCATAGGCATGGATTGGTTGATCCCTAATGGGGCGGTGATAGATTGCGCACAGTAGCTGGTGCGGATCAGGACCCCAAGTGGGGGAGAGTTGGTGATACACAGCGAGAGGCCACAACGTGGACCCATAATATGTTCAGCAACGAGAGCTAGGCGCTACCTCCATCAGGGTTGCACGGGATATGTCGCGTATGTTATGGATACCCGGGAGGCGGGTAGAACGACAGTGAGCGAGGTGCTAGTGGTACGAGACTACGCAGATGTGTTCCCAGAGGAGCTTCCTAGGATACCTCCGGAGCATCAGGTAGAGTTCAGGATCGACCTAGTCCCTGGTGCGGCTCCGATAGCGAAGGCACCGTATCGGTTGGCTCCTCCCGAGATGCAGGAGTTGTCTATGTAGTTCCAGGCGCTGTTAGACAACGGATTTATCAGGCAAAGCAGTTTACCCTGGGGAGCCCCGATTTTGTTTGTGAAGAAGAAGGACGGCTCGCATGATGTGTATAGACTATCGGGAGCTGAACAATTTAATAGTGGAGAACCGTTACCCACTCCCAAGGATTGATGATCTCTTTGACCAGTTACATGGAGCATCTTTGTTCTCCAAGAACGATTTGCATTCAGGTTACCATAAGATGAGGTTTAGAGAGGGGGGTGTGCAGAAGACCGCATTTCGGATGCGTTATGGCCATTATGAGTTCGTGGTGATGCCGTTTGGGCTCACCAATGCTCCTGTCGCGTTCATGGACCTCATAAACCGCGTGTATAGACCGATGTTGGATCGGTTTGTGATAGTTTTCATCGATGACATCTTGGTTTACTCCAAGATGCAGGAGGAGCACGATGAGCATCTGAAACAGGTTTTGGAAACCCTAAGGAGGGAGAGCTTGTTCGCCAAGTTCTCCAAGTGCAAGTTTTGGTTGCGGAGGTGCAATTCCTGGGGTACCTTGTCAACGACAATGGTATATTGGTTGACCCGGCCAAAATAGAGGTCGTGATGAGATGGGAGATTCCGAAGTCTCCATCTGAGATTCGGAGTTTCTTGGATTTAGCGGGAAACTATCGGAGATTCATTAAGGACTTCTCCAAGATAGCCATACCCTTGACACGATTTGTCTCACCCCAAAACCAGGAACCGTGGAAACGTTCTGGGGCGGAGGACGTCATGTATAATATCAACAACAATGTAAAGTAGTAAACAAGCAACAACATCATCCATTGCATTAATAATATAATTATTATACAAATGTGTTATGTCGAATTTTGATAAACACTAAAGCATAAATCACAATGAAAGATAAATCTTGAACAAGCACCATCTTCCTTTCTCCTTGCATCGGTACCTATCTATGATGACCTGAGGATACAAGAAATTTTGAAAGCGAGTATCAGCTTTGAAGCTGGTGAGATCATAAGTATTAATGTGTCTTAATTTGTAAAACTTATAATTTTTAAGACTTGACATTGTTTTGAAAGAAAGCTTGTATAAGTATAAAAATGTTTGTAGAACAACTGTAAATGTTTGAAAAACCCTAGAAATCCCTATGATTCCTATTAGTAACAAAAGGAGTCTTCTACCAAGACTTGAATATTCTCAATGTAATATTTTACCAAGACCTAACTGTTATGAATGTAGTCTTCTACCAAGACCTAACTGTTTTGATTGTAGTCTTTTACAAAGACCTAACTGTTTTACTATTATTATCATTATAAGAATTTGTATCCTTCGGTACTAAGATACTTACATATAATTCACCTCATTGGTTATGTGAATGAGTCACAAAATAAAGGCAATAATACAACTAACCTGAATATTACCCTTTGGTACTAGGGTAACTATAATTGTTAACTTTAAGACATCTGTAGACGTACTCTTACCTCTGTTGCTAACAGTTGGGTATAGGAATAGTTAATCCCTTAACTGTATACCTGTAATGGTACCAACCGTTGACATCTGTGGATGTACTTTCACCTCTGTAGCTAACAGAGATTTTAGGAATGGTCAATCCCACAACTGGATCCTTGGGAACTAGGATAATAAATCCAATCTATCTCGTCGATTATGTGATTGAAATCACAAAGTAAAGATAAGAATGAGGGTTTTGATAACAGAGTCGATACATATAAAATGTAATAGGACTCCTCCTGATATATCTATGTAACAGTGCTCTTATAAGTATGATCATGTAAAAGTAAACATGTATATGTACTTATGTAAATGTGCTCATGTAAGTGTAATCATGTAAAAGTAATCATGTATATGTGCTTATGTAAATGTGCTCATGTAAGTGTAATCATGTAAAAGTAAACATGTATACGTACTTATGTAAAAATGCTAGCTGTAAGGTGTGTTCTCTCTATCTAGCAAGTATAGTAATGTACTGTAATGTTCTAGAAGGTATTGACTCATGAATGAACTGACTCATTTGTATGATATCTTGTTCTAGTAATTGTTCTAGCATCTTCCTGAACTACCCATATGGTAGCTTTCTAGTAATCTAAATGGTACGTATGGACACGAATGTATACCCTTGCTACCTAAGGGCAGAGGATGAACTGGAAGGACCTTTTATGACTATATATGTACATATGATATATAACTAATATTTAAACGACTTTCGGACGAATACCCAATATCCCACCAGTCGACATCTCAAGGCGCGAAAAGGAAATAGGGTGGATAGCCTTCCTAAGTCTTTTAAACATTTCTTATATAACTATACATATAGAGGTATGCAATTTATAATATAAAAGCATAAATAAGTTTTGTAAGACATTTGAAATATAAGTATTATTTTAAGAAAAGATCGACTTGGTGTCAATCTATAAAACAATGTGAGCTAGCTACTAAGTGAAGGCATAAGTTTAATAAAACAGTTTAAGTATAAGGAAACATTTGTTTGAAACACAGTTGTAAATAAGTTTGAAAGGTAATGTACGGAGTAAGCTGTACAGTGTAAAAAAGAGTTTAAAACATTTAAAATGTTTATAAAAGTCATTTGAAGGAAATTGTTTGGTAAAACGGCTAATGAGTAGCCAAATCATTTGAATGCTGTATATTAATCACATGTGATTGATGTAATAAGTAATATAATCCTACTTACTAATCACATGTGATTCACATAATAAGTAGCATGATTCTACTTGTATCCCCCCATAAAACATTTAAAAAGAGTTTAAAACATTAGTTAAGGGGTATGAACTCACCTGTAGTTGGTGATTGGAATGAACTGAACGGTATAGGATGGCTGGGTGTCAAGCGAGGACTTGTGAACACACTACGATCCTAATGAAAATATAATCATACATATACACACTCAATTAGACATAAATGACTAATTGATAATGTTTAAGACATCCTAGACATAATAAACACATTATATAAGTGTTTCAAGCCTTAAGGATTGCATCTAAGCTATTGTGGGACAGGGTATTTGTGTTTAGGGTTTCCAAAGGACCCTATGTGAGAGTTTACTCTCTATAAACCATCACACATGGAGTTTACGGTTCGAAACTATTGAGTTTACGGCTGTAAACTCCCAAACATGTGTGTTTGGTGTGTTTTTATGTCCCAAATGCTTTCTACAATTGTTCTAACTTAGTGGTTAAGTCCTTGGAAGGGTTTAGGGTCTAGAAGTACTCCAATTAGGAGTTTACGGCCTCAAGGCCATTCCCCTTGGAGTTTACGGCCGTAAACTCCCTTGGGGTGTTGTTTTTGTTGGTTTCAAGTCCTTTGCACTTGTGGTATGGGTTCTAGACTTTTATTCCAAGCATATGAAGGCATTAGGCACACCTTAGTGCCCTTTTTAGGGGTTTACGGCCCAAGAACCATGTCTTGGCCGTAAACTCACTTGGTTAAGTGATTTTGATGTGGTTTGGTTCTTCATTTTTGTGGGAAACAATTCCATGAAGGGGTCTAGGGCTTTAGGTGTCTTGAAGACACCCTTTTGTCCATTTCAATGGAGTTTACGGCCTAATCTTCTCTTGGGTCGTAAACTCACTTTTGTTTGTGTCATTTGATGTGTTTAAGACCTTATGCTACTTGGGAAAATAGCCTAGATACAAGCCTTAAGTCCTAGTGTCCTCAAAACACCCTTTGGTGTTAGAATATGGAGTTTACGGCCTAAGAGAGTTCTGGGGCGTAAACTCCCAATCTTGGGTGGATTTTGGCTTGCTTTCTTGTCCCTAACATGCATACATAAACATCTAAGCCCTTATCATAACACAAGCGTCGGTTTTGGCTTCGTTTCAGGAGTTTACCGCTCAAGAACACCTCGAGGTGTAAACTCCTAGATTTCATGTGTTAGCCTTCTAAAACATGTTATAGACACGTATAAAGCTCTCTAACAATACTATAAAGAGTTACTCACGTTTTGGTATAAAAACCCGAAGATCCGTCAGAGAGAAAATGGCTTTTCTCTAGTCAGAAATGTGAATAATGAATGATTTTGGTTTGGAAATCTATTTATAGTCCTAAGATATTTTGGCAGAAAATATTTTTATTCTTGAAATGATCCCTAATAAATTAGAGTGTTGGAATAACAGTGTTGCACCAAACCCTAGTGCACCCACTCTCCGGATACCCCTTTTTGGTGTAAAACCCTGAAACTGCCAAACTTATATTCTAAGTTTGAATTTTCACTGTAACTGATATTCATCTATTGGTTTGATATGGTTTATTCAGAATGGAAATTTCGGGTTGTCACACGATTCACTAAGAAAGCCATAGTCTTTCGATGGGGGCCTGAGCAGCAGGCAGCATTCGAGATTTTGAGACAGAGATTGTGCGAGGCGCCAATCTTAACCCTGCCAGAGGGCGTAGAGGATTTTGTGGTATATTAGGACGCAACCATTTCAGGGTTGGGAGTGGTACTGATGCAGATAGGGCACCTCATTGCCTACGCTTTAAGGTAGCTGAAGCCTCACGAGGCGAACTACCCGACACATGATTTAGAGTTGGGGGCGGTGGTCTTCGCCCTCAAGATTTGGCAACATTACCTCTACGGGGTTCGGTGTACCATTTACAAGGACCCCAAGAGTTTGAGGTACCTCATGGATCATCCGAATTTGCACACGAGGCAGCGTCGGTGGCTTGATATGGTGAAGGATTATGATTGTGAGATCCTTTACCACCCGGGGAAGGCCAATGAAAGACCCCAACTTTCGTATTTATTAAAGACTCAAACTTTCATACTATTCTAATATTATTCTTAAGTTACTTTCTCAAAACATGCTACATGCATATTTATAAAACAATATTTTATATTAATAAAGTGATTACAAAGGATTGGATACAAACCGATTAAGTTTTATTACATTTCATGTGTACCTAGGAATCTACTATTCATATACATACATGAACATTAAAATACATAGAAATAGTATTAACAATTCTAAATCTTTCAGCAGTATAAAACTATATTGGATACTCATCACCTGCAATTGTTAAAGATTGAGAGGAATAAGCGATAACACTTAGTGAATTCAATAAATAGATACAATATAATCTTATGCCTTATATATACTTCAATGTGGCAAACGCAAAGAGGAACGACAAGACATCTGTGAAATCATGTGACAAGCATTCATATCAATCAAAGACTTTATTCGAAGATATATTTTTCAATGAGACATACCGATTTCAATACTTGATATGCATCAATAAAGCTTTGGCCCAAATGGAACAAAAGACGTATAATTTCTGATTATCAATATGATAGATTTCAGGTTTTCACACCCTGTTTAGCATTTCGGTAGATTTCAGGTTTTCACGCCATGTTTCACAATTTGCCAATACCATAGAATAGAGTTCATTCCCTTACAGAGTGATGCTCTAGATGGTTGGAGGCTACATACCATTCCTTTCTAAGTTTCTACCAATGCTATAGAACAGAAGTCATGTTGAAAACCGGGAGCTTAATTGAAAACCGGGTTTTGCGAAGGTCGGGATTCAAAACCGAAAAGATAAAAATTTTGGGCTTCTTGGGGGTCTCGGGGCATGTTTCGGGTGCTAAAATTGATACCGGGCCTTCGGGGAAAGTCAAAATGAAGAAAATATGGAAAAAGGGGCCAAAAATGGTAGTTTCTCAAAATTACCCAAGAAGGCTCGCATGCCTCCTATTTATAGGCGAGAGGCTCGGATCCGGAGAGGCAGGTGGCAGTAGCAGTGAAGACCATGCAGCAGCCAGAGCGAGGTTCGGTGGCTAGATGTCGCACCTGCGAGGCGGCCAGGTGCGAGGTTCGGAGGGGTGACACGGAGCGAAGCGTCAGCAGCTCCTAGGCGAGACGTAGCGGAGCGAGGTTCAGACACCGCAGTGAGGCGCGTCGGAAGTTCATTGGCTCGCAATTCGGTCGAATTAGTAAGTGACACGCGTCAGTTTCGGTTTGGGCCACGTCTCCGGTGATGCTATTGCTTCGTGCGAGGTGACGTGTCCGAACGCTGTTCATGTGAAAATTCTCGGTTTTCGGGCCCTGAACTTCTAAATTTCATAACATTCGCATACGAGCTCCGTTTTTGAGGTTCTTTATATGCGTGCGTAGCTAAAATTACGCTCTAAAACTTTGGTTTAGACTTCGTCGGCTAATTTTGATGTTATTTTTAATATTATTATTTTTAACAGACCGGGACAGGAAAATCCATTAAAAATTTATAACTTCTTCATCCGACATCCGTTTTTGTCAGACTTTTTACTGTTGTACTACAATGATGAGACCTTCGATTCTCGTTTAGGATGTATAGGTCAAATATCGCTCGATCTAAAATTCAAGTTTTTAGCTGTCTACTGCTAAGTTGAAACTTCGAGAAATCATAACTTCCTCATACGAACTCAGATTTTGGCGTTCTTTTTATCGAATTTCTCGGTTTAACGAATACTACGAATTTCATTTAGATTACTAAGGCTAAAAAGTAGTTTATCAAAAACTCACTTTTTACATCTTTCGGCGTCGTGCAGGTTTTGTCGCGGATCTTCGGTTGGTCATAACTTCTTCGTTATGACTCGGATTTCGACGAGGTTTTTGCCTACAAGTTTCTAACGAGATGATTTACAACATCAAACAAAAAAATTTTACTTATTTAAAAATTTATATTTTTCGCTAAATTTTCATTATTTGGGTATTAATTGGAAACTCATAAGACTTCCAATATTTTATGTGTGATTCTAAACATAGTTTTACTTCATTTCTAGTAAAAACTCGCTGTTAGAACTCAACACTCAATTGTATTCACTTTTAATAATGACAATACACAATTTTAGAATGTGTATGTTACAAATACCTCCACCTTTTGAGAATATTGTCCCCGAAATCATAACAATTAAAACAATTAGGGATAATTCACTCTTATTTCGTTATTTTTTTTCCCAAGTATAATTTGGGCCTGGATGGTGTTTCTACTTGAAAATCAGCAACTCTACTTCTTTATTATATAGATTAGTCGTTCTTTCATTTACGATATCTTCTACTTAATTTACTATCCAGTTTCACCTCTGATAATAGAACCATTTCATCATATATGCTTAAACATTTACATATATAGCTCACATGAAACACTTCATGGATATCTGTCAAATCTTTAGGTAATTCCAAGCAGTATGCTTGCTTACAAACCGTTATTTCTTCCAAAGTAGTATAATGCATTTCATGAAATACTTTCAGTATTACTAAATCATCCACCCATAATTCTACGGGTCGTCACCTCTTTTCTGCATAGGGAATTTATCAATCCTTGGCTGCTTTTATTCTTTCTCGGAAAATTTGTATCTTGTCAGTGATGTCTTGAATCATTTCAGATCCTCCAAAGATCTTACGTCTTACGTCACGCCAACATATTTGAGTATGACATTTACGCTCATATAGTACTTTATATACCTTCAGTATATTTTCTATTGTTTGGATTACTCTCTCTTCTTTTGACCATTTGTCTGAGGATGATAAGTTGTACTTAAAGCAACTCGAGATCCTAATTCATTCTTCATTCTCACCCAAAAGCGAGGAGTGAAATGAGTATCATAGTCAGAAATAATCTATAGTGGCGCACCATGACTTGCTACAATTTCGTCTAAGTAACTTACGCGTATTTCTCCAATGGAGTCGTTTCACGTGTGGCGAGAATATATGTACTCTTTTTCATCTGGTCGATGATTATCCAAAGGTTATTATTCACAGTTTTCATCTCCTCTTTCAAGGTATTAACCTGTATAAGTCGGATAAGTAGAATATCCCTTCGACATAATTTACGATATATATATATATATATATATATATATATATTTTAAGATAGAAATTTGTTATTTTCACCGTAGACATAAATAAAAACTTCAATTTTGTTAGGGATGCATATCATTTCTTTGTAGTACAAGAGCTTTGTGTGGTTCTTTAACAACCAATCCATGCCGAGAATAATATCAAAGATAGGAATTAGGCTAGCAGGAAGATTATAATATTCAATTCCTATAACACTAACTATATAGGCTTTATTAGCAAGTAATGATATATTTCCTATGTTATCTATATGAAATGATTGGACAACTGCGTAACAAGCATTTTGAAAAAAATATGCGAATTTATAAGGCACGAAAGAATCTAAGGCATCGAAATCAAATAAGATGTGAGCAGATCTAGAGTTTACGAGAAAACTACTAGTCACAACATTCGAGTTTTAACTTACTTCCTTTGTGGTAATCTAGATGTACGATATTTAACTTTTAGTTTTCCAAACGAATGTCAAATTCTTCAGACTTCCTAATTACTGGCGGTGTTCAAATTTGCACCCGCTCTTCATTCTCTATTCAACATTCGATCCTATTCTTTGAGTTAAAACTCAATTTTCATTGCAGACTCCTGCTCCTTCTTGGTTTATAGACTAAACCCAAGATAAGGTCTTTACTTTTGCTATAACAACAACTCGAATGGTCATATTCTAGTGACCTTTGATTTTATCTCGCACAAGACACATAACGATCCAAACTCTTGTATTAGAATCATATCGAATAAATCGAGCTAATAGAATAAAGAAAATGAAAAGAGTTTGATGAGCACGTAGATGCTTTGGAATAGAAAGAATAGCACCACGTATCTCTAATTCGTGCTTTCAGACCTACATATCTTTTAGCTTTTTGGCACCTCCTCCTTTTTAGTTGGAGTACTCTTTGATTATTGAATGACAACTTGACTCCCCGCCATTTGACTAGTAAGAGTAGGGTGGATACATGTCTTCTGGCCAGTAACACCACATAGCTAGTCACATATCTGGCTAATGATTGCTCAATTCTTTAATGAAGATTGTTATATTTCTATCGACTATCTCGACCATTTACTTCTTTAGTATTCCTACGGAAGTTTTGTTAGTATATAAAACTTGGGTCTCTGAACCAATTAACTCCTTTCGCGGATTTATACTAATCGGTCTCGATTCTTTATGAGTTGAACAATACTTGTCTTCTTAGTCATTACCAAATCGAAGGTAACGACACACATGAATAAAACGGAATCATTTACTAGTTTCTTGGTAACCTTGTGACTTTTCTTGATCCAAGTGTGAGTCATGTGCTTCCAGTAGTATAGGCCTCTATTACTATTCACACCTATTCACACTCGTCCAAAGTATTGTCTCGCAGTTCCCAAGTCACCATTCAAAAGTTTTCACAAAGCAACTTATCACACATGAACATGTTCAAACAAATACATACAACAACTTCTTCTAGACTCAACTAGGGTTTTCATGTTTCTATCAAACATATATTGGATTACTTATACTCGCTTTTTAGGATTCTTCTCATGCATATGCTCGATTTAATATATCCTAATACTTTTCCATAGGTCGATAGAAATTTTACTTCCATTTCTTCATATTAATTCTTTCTTGAGTAGTGTCTACTCTACAAGACACACTATTCCAAACTTTGCTTTAGCAGCATGGAGACAAATGGTCTTCTACTACCTGCATCATCTTCTAACTCATGCAATCCATCATGCACATTTGTTCATTTCATTATTCTTCCTTGATATCGTTATTCTAGTATCTGAGTGAGTCTAAGTCTACATCATAGGAGTCTATCCTAAGAAGTCTGCATCTTAGCTGCATTTCAGCAGGCTTTACTAGCTTCAACTTGGTTCTCTGTCATTCCTGACTACAAAATCACTTCTCATACGATACTATGGGTGTATTTCTTCTTTAATTAAGCATTCTACCTTACTTAAACAAGTAATTTGCTTAACCATTTACCACTAAATGACTCAATTTCCCATCCCAATCTTGTATGTTAAAGTCGGCTTAACACACAACAGAACTTCTGTAAGGATGAGATAGAAGTCAATCATCACTTAGTATTATTAAATACTAAGTTTGAACATCTTTTATAGGGTTACTACTCGAACTACATAGTACATCACAAAGTCTTGGCCTATTGAGTCTGAAAACTTCATTAGCCTTTATTTTGATCTTCATTTAATTCTTCTAAATCTTGTACAACATCAATTGAGATACTATCGAAGTATTGATGGCCATCTTCGGTTCTTTTGACTCTATTAAACAATCACTTCTTCAATCTGAACTGCGGTAGAACAAATTCATGGATTTGTACCAACACATATATCTTGTCCAAACTTGTTTCAGACGCACATCTTTCTTCCAAAGATGTTATTATATATCAAACATACTTTAAATGTATATTACCACTATATTGGTGTTTATACACTTATTACGATAACAATTCCTATTTATTATTTTACGATATCTCTCGATCGTCTATTTATAAACTTATCGATGTCAACTATCATAAGTCTCTTTATCACTCCGAAAAATTCTATTATGAAAATTCTTAAAATTTTCTAAACCATGGTCAGTAAGAGACCATAAGCTTTCTGACATAATAGAATATAAGACATATCTCTTCTCTATATTCATTTATCATTTAGCACATAGTAGAATATAAGGCATATCTCCGCTTAATATTCTAGTGCTTGCCTCCATTGGGTATTCAACATAAAATATATCGTATTATCTTTACTTAATAATTCTTGTTTAAGTTTAGAAATTCTTGAAATTTCTAGTTTACTTAAACTAATTTTCTTAAAATTCTGAAGTAACTTAATATCTTAGAATACTAGGGTTTATCACTACGCAATCCTCCACTAAAATTTTATCCTATGGTTTGTATCCATATACTTATTACGAATCAGCTCATATATTGAGCTTCCATCAGTTTAAGTCTAAATACCAATCTGTGATATTTAGTTCACTTAAACCATTGCTCCGATACCATGGTTGAAAGACCCCAACTTTCATATTTATGAAAGACTCAAACTTTCATACTATTCTAATATTATTCTTAAGTTACTTTCTCAAAACATGCTACATGCATATTTATAAAACAATATTTTATATTAATAAAGTGATTACAAAGGATTGGATACAAACCGATTAAGTTTTATTACATTTCATGTCTACCTAGGAATCTACTATTCATATACATACATGAACATTAAAATACACAGAAATAGTATTAAGTATTCTAAATCTTTCAACAGTATAAAACTATATTGGATACTCATCACCTGCAATTGTTAAACATTGAGAGGAATAAGCAATAACACTTAGTTTATTCAATAAATATATACAATATAATCTTATGTCTTATATATACTTCAATGTGGCAAAAGCAAAGAGGAACGACAAGACATATGTGAAATCATGTGACAAGCATTCATATCAATCAAAGACTTTATTCAAAGATATACTTTTCAATGAGACATAACGATTTCAATACTTGATATGCATCAATAAAGCTTTGGCCCAAATGGCACAGAAGACATATAATTTCTGATTATCAATATGATAGATTTCAGGTTTTGACACCCTGTTTAGCATTTTGGTAGATTTCTGGTTTTCACACCATGTTTCACAATTTGCCAATACCATAGAATAAAGTTCATTCCCTTACGGAGTGATGCTCTAGATGGTTGGAGGCTACATACCATTCCTATCTAAGTTTCTGCCAATGCCATAGAATAGAAGTCATTCTCTTACAGAGACATGTACTACATGGCCAAAGGCTATGTACTAGTACCAATGTGAATTTAAGTCGTTTCACTGATCACATGATCAAATGTATTATATTTGCTATAAACATAGCGAATAAAATAACACGGAAAAATAACTCAGAATAAGACCACTGAGAAGCACATAGCACATATAACACATAACATACAATTGTTCCTATCTATTGAACTCACCTTAAGTTAACCGCGGGTTAAAATTGTAATTTGGACAACATTTCTACTTTAAATATGACTTTCTATGTTGCAAATCGGGAGCTTAATTGAAAACCGGGTTCTGCGATGGTAGGGCTTCAAAACCGAAAAGATAAAATTTTCGGGCTTCTCGGGGGTCTCGGGGCGTGTTTCGGGTGCTAAAATTGATACTGAGGCTTCGGGGAAAGTCAAAATGATGAAAATATGGAAAAGGGGCAAAAAATGGCAATTTCTCAAAATTACCCGAGAAGGCTCACATGCCTTCTATTTATAGGCGAGAGGCTCGGATCCAGAGAGGTAGGTGGCAGCTGCAGTGAAGGCCAAGCAGCAGTCGGAGCAAGGTTCGGTGGCCAGATGTCGCATCTGCGAGGCAGGCAGGTGCGAGGTTCGGAGGGGTGACACGGACAGAAGCGTCAGTAGCTCGTAGACGAGACGTGGCGGAGCAAGTTTCATTGGCTCCCACATCAGTCGAATCTGTAAGCGACACACATCTGTGTCGGTTTGGGCCATGTCTTCGGTGACGCTGTTGCTTCGTGCGAGGTGACGTGTCCGAACACTGTTCATGCGAAAATTCTTGGTTTTCGGGCCCCGAACTTCTAAAATCCATAACTTTCGCATACAAGCTGCGTTTTTTACATTCTTTTTTATGTACGCGTAGCTAAAATTACGCTCTACAACTTTCGTTTAGACCTCATTGGCTAATTTTGATTTTATTTTTAATATTATTATTTTTAACAGACTGCGACAGGAAAATCCGTTAAAAATTCATAACTTCTTCATCCGACATCCGTTTTTGTCAGATTTTTTACCGTTGTACTACAAATGATGAGACCTTCGATTCTCGTTTAGGATGTATCGGTCAAATATCGCTCGATCTAAAATTTGAGTTTTTAACTGTCTACTGCTAAGTTGAAACTTCGAGAAATCATAACTTCCTCATACGAAGTGATATTTTGGCGTTCTTTTTATCGAATTTTTCGGTTTAACGAATACTACGGCTTTCATTTAGAGTACTAAGGCTAAAAAGTAGTTTATCAAAAACTCACTTTTTACGTCATTCGACGCCGTGTCGGTTTTGTCGCGGATCTTCGGTTGGTCATAACTTCTTCGTTATAACTCGGATTTCGACGAGGTTTTTGCCTACAAGTTTCTAACGAGATGATTTACAACATCAAGTAATAAAACTTTACTTATTTAAAATTTTATATTTTCGCTATATTTTCATTATTTGGCTATTAATTGGAATCTCATAAGACTTCCAATAATTTATGAGTGATTCTAAACATAGTTTTACTTCATTTCTTGTAAAAACTAACTGTTAGAACTCAACACTCAATTTTATTCAATTCTAATAATAACAATACACAATTTTAGAATGTCTATGTTACACATACCTCCTCCTTTTCAGGATTTCGTCCCCGAAATCATAACGATTAAGACAATTAGAGATACTTCACTCTTATTTCATTCTTATTTTTCCCAAGTATAATTTGGGCCTTGATGGTGTTTCTACTTGAAAATCATCAACTATACTTCTTTATTATGTAAATTAGTTGTTCTTTCATTTACGATCTCTTCTACTTAATTTACTATCCAGTTTCACCTCTGATAATAGAACCATTTCATCATATATGCTTAAATGAAACACTTCATGAATATTTGTCAAATCTTTAGGTAATTCCAAGCAGTATGCTTGCTTACTAACCATTTTTCTTCCAAAGTAGTATAACGCCTTTTCATGAAATACTTTCAGTATTACTAAATCATCCACCCGGAATTCTACGGGTCGTTTCCTCTTTTCTGCATAGGGAATTTATTGATCCTGGGCCGCTTTTATTCTTTCTTGGAAAATTTGTATCTTTTCAGTGATGTCTTGAATCATTTCAGATCCTCCAAAGATCTTCTGTCTTACGTCACGCCAACATATTTTAGTATGACATTTACGCTCATACAGTACTTTATATAGCTTCAGTATATTTTCTACTGTTTGGATTGCTCTCTCTTCTTTTGACCATTTTTATGAGGATGAGAAGTTGTACTAAAAGCAACTCGAGATCCTATTTCATGCTTCATTCTCACCCAAAAGTGAGGAGTGAAACGAGTATCACAGTCGGAAATAATCTATAGTGGCACACCATGACTTGCTACAATTTCGTCTAACTAACTTACGAATATTTCTCCAATGGAGTCATTTCACGTGTGGCGAGAATATATGTACTCTTTATCAGCCGGTCGATGATTATCCAAAGGTTATCATTCACAGCTTTCTTCTCCTCTTTCAAGGTATTAACTGTATAAGCCGGATAAGTAGAATATCCGTTCGACATAATTTACGAATTATTATTATTATTATTATTATTATTATTATTATTATTAGTATTATTATTATTATTATTATTATTATTTAAGAAAGAAATTTATTATTTTCACCGATGACATAAATAAAAACTTCAATTTTGATAGGGATGCATATCATTTCTTTGTAGTACAAGAGCTCTGTGTGGTTCTTTAACAACCAATCCATGTTGAGAATAATATCAAAGATAGGAATTAGGTTAGCAGGAAGATTATAATATTCAATTCCTATAACACTAACTATATAGGCTTTATCAGCAAGTAATGATATATTTCCTATGTTATCTATATGAAATGATTGGACAACTGCGTAACAAGCAATTTGAAAAGAATATGCAAATTTATAAGGCACGAAAGAATCTGAGGCATTGAAATCAAATAAGATGTGAGCAAATCTAGAGTTTACGAGAAAACTACTAGTCACAACATTCGAGTTTTAATTTACTTCCTTTGTGGTAATCTAAATGTACGATATTTAACTTTTAGTTTGCCAAATGATTGTCAAATTCTTCAAACTTCCTAATTACTGTCGGTGTTCAAATTTGCACCAACTCTTCATTCTCTATTGAACATTCGATCCTAATCTTTGAGTTAAAACTCAATTCTCAATGCAGACTCCTGCTCCTTCTCTGTTTATAGAGTAAACCCAAGATAAGGTCTTTACTTTTGCTATAATAGCAACTCGAATGGTCATATTCTAATGACCTTTGATTTTATCTCGCACAAGACACATAACGATCCAAACTCTTGTATTAGAATCATATCGAATAAATCGAACTGATAGAAAAAAGAAAATGAAAAGAGTTTGATGAACACGTAGAGGCTTTGGAACAAAAAGAATAGCACCACGTATCTCTAATTCGTGCTTTCGGATCTACATATCTTTTAGATTTTGGAACCTCCTCCTTTCTAGTTGGAGTACTCTTTGATTATTGAATGGCAACTTGACTCCCCGCCATTTGACTAGTAAGAGTAGGGCGGATACATTTCTTATGGCCAGTAACACCACATAGCAAGTCACATATCTGGCTAATGATTGCTCAATTCTTTAATGAAGATTGTTATATTTCTATCGACTATCTCGACCATTTACTTCTTCAGTATTCCTACTGAAGTTTTGTCACTATATATGACATGGTTCTCTGAACCAATTAACTCCTTTCGCAGATTTATACTAATCGGACTCGATTCTTTAAGAGTTGAACAATACTTTTCTTGATCCAAGTGTGAGTCCTTTGCTTCCAGTAGTATAGGCCTCTATTACTATTCACACCTACTCATAGTCGTCCCAAGTATTGTCTCGCAGTTCCCAAGTCACCATTCAAAAGTTTTCACAAAGCAACTTATCACACATGAATTTGTTCAAACAAATACGTACAACAGTTTCTTCTAGACTCAACTAGGGTTTTCATGTTTCTATCAAACATATATTGGATTACTTATACTCGCTTTTTAGGATTCTTGTCATGCATATGCTCGATTTAATATATCCTAATACTTTTCCATAGGTCGATAGAAATTTTACTTCCATTTCTTCGTATTAATTCTTTCTTGAGTAGTGTGTACTCTACAAGACACACTATTCCAAAATTTACTTTAGCAGCATGGAGACAAACGGTCTTCTACTACCTGCATCATCTTCTAACTCATGCAATCCATCATGCACATTTGTTCATTTCATTATTCTTCCTTGACATCGTTATTCTTGTATCTGAATGAGTCTAAGTCTACTTCATAGGAGTCTATCCTAAGAAGTCTGCATCTTAGCTGCATCTCAGCAAGCTTTACTAGCTTCAACTTGGTTCTCTGTCATTCCTGACTACAACATCTCTTCTCATACGAAACTATGGGTGTATTTCTTCTTTAACTAAGCATTCTACCTTACTTAAACAAGTAATTTGCTTAACCATTTACCACTAAATGACTCAATTCACCATCCCAATCTTGTATGTTAAAGTCGGCTTAACACACAATGGAACTTCTGTAAGGATGAGATAGAAGTCAATCATCACTTAGTATTATTAAATACTAAGTTTGAACATCTTTTATAGGTTTACAACTCGAAGTACATACTACATCACAAAGTCTTGGCCTATTGAGTCTGAAAACTTCATTAGCCTTTCTTTTGAGCTTCGTTTAATTATTCTAAATCTTGTACAACATAAATTGAGATACTATCAAAGTATTGATCGCCATCTTTGGTTCTTTTGACTCTATTAAACAATCACTTCTTCAATCTGAACAGCGGTAGAACAACTTCGTGGATTTGTACCAACACATTTATCTTGTCCAAACATGTTTCAAATGCACATCTTTCTTCCAAAGATGTTATTATATATCAAACATACTTTAAATGTATATTACCACTATATTGGTGTTTATACACTTATTACGATAACAATTTCTATTTATTAGTTTACGATATCTCTCGATCGTCTATTTATAAACTTATTGATGTCAACTATGATAAGTCTCTTTATCACTCCGAAAAATTCTATTATGAAAATTCTTAAAATTTTCTAAACCATCGTCGGTAACAGACCTTAAGCTTTCTCACATAATAGAATATAAGGCATATCTCTTCTCTATATTCATTTATCATTTACACATAGTAGAATATAAGGCATATCTCCTCTTAATATTCTAGTGCTTGCCTCCATTAGGTATTCAACCTAAAATATATCGTATCATCTTTACTTAATAATTCTTGTATATGTTTAGAAATTCTTGAAATTTCTAGTTTACTTAAACTAATTTTCTTAAAATTCTGAAGTAACTTAATATCTTAGAATACTAGGGTTTATCACTACGCAATCCCCCACTAAAATTTTATCCTATGGTTTGTATCCATATACTTATTACGAATCAGCTCAGATATTGAGCTTCCATCAGTTTAAGTCTAAATATCAATCCCTGATATTTAGTTCACTTAAACCATTGCTCTGATACCATGGTTGAAAGTCCCCAACTTTCGTATTTATGAAAGACTCAAAATTTCATACTATTCTAATATTATTCTTAAGTTACTTTCTCAAAACATGCTACATGCATATTTATAAAACAATATTTTATATTATTAAAGTGATTACATAGAATTGGATACAAACCGATTAAGTTTTATTACATTTCATGTCTACCTAGGAATCTACTATTCATATACATACATGAACATTAAAATACACAAAAATAGTATTAACAATTCTAAATCTTTCAGCAGTATAAAAATATGTTGCATACTCATCACCTGCAATTGTTAAACATTGAGAGGAATAAGCGATAACGCTTAGTTAATTCAATAAATAGATACAATATAATCTTATGCCTTATATATACTTCAATGTGGCAAAAGCAAAGGGGAACGACAAGACATATGTGAAATCATGTGACAAGCATTCATATCAATCAAAAACATTATTCAAAGATATACTTTTCAATGAGACATAACGATGTCAATACTTGATATGCATCAATAAAGCTTTGGCCCAAATGGCACAGAAGACGTATAATTTCTGATTATCAATATGATAGATTTCAAGTTTTCACACCCTGTTTAGCATTTCGGTATATTTCAGGTTTTCACGCCATGTTTCACAATTTGCCAATACCATAGAATAGAGTTCATTCCCTTACGGAGTCATGCTCTAGATGGTTGGAGGCTACATACCATTCCTATCTAACTTTCTGCCAATGCCTTAGAATAGAAGTCATTCTCTTACGGAGACATGTACTACATGGCCAGAGGCTATGTACCAGTACCAATGTGAATCTAAGTCCTTTCACTGATCACATGGTCAAAGGTATTATATTTGCTATAAACATAGCGAATAAAATGACACGGGAAAATAATTTAGAATAATAACCCTGAGAAGCACATAGCACATATAACACATAACATACAATTGTTCCTATATATTGAACTCACCTTAAGTTAACTGGGGGTTAAAATAGTAATTTAGACAACATTTCGGCTTTAAATATGGCTTTCTATGATGAAAACTGGGAGCTAAATTGAAAACCGGGTTTTGCGAAGGTAGGGCTTCAAAACCGAAAAATAAAAATTTTGGGCTTCTCGGGGGTCTCGGGGCATGTTTCGGGTGCTAAAATTGATACCGGGCCTTCGGGGAAAGTCAAAATGAAGAAAATATGGAAAAAGGGGCCAAAAATGGCAGTTTCTCAAAATTACCCGAGAAGGCTCGCATGCCTCCTATTTATAGGCGAGAGGCTCGGATCCGGAGAGGCAGGTGGCAGCAGCAGTGAAGACCATGCAGCAGCCGGAGCGAGGTTCGGTGGCTAGATGTCGCACCTGTGAGGCGGCTAGGTGCGAGGTTCGGAGGGGTGACACGGAGCGAAGCGTCAGCAGCTCGTAGGCGAGACGTGGCGGAGCGAGGTTCGGACACCGCAGTGAGGCGCGTCGGAAGTTCATTGGCTCGCAATTCGGTCGAATTAGTAAGTGACATGCGTCAGTTTCGGTTTGGGCCACGTCTCCGGTGATGCTATTGCTTCGTGCGAGGTGACGTTTACGAACACTGTTCATGCGAAAATTCTCGGTTTTCGGGCCCCGAACTTCTAAATTTCATAACATTTGCATACGAGCTCCGTTTTTGACATTCTTTATATGCATGCGTAGCTAAAATTACCCTTTAAATCTTTCGTTTAGACTTCGTCGGCTAATTTTGATTTTATGTTTAATATTATTATTTTTAACAGACCGGGACAGGAAAATCCGTTAAAAATTCATAACTTCTTCACCTGACATCCATTTTTGTCAGACTTATTACCGTTGTACTACAAATGATGAGACCTTCGATTCTCATTTAGGATGTATAGGTCAAATATCGCTCGATCTAAAATTCGAGTTTTTAGTTGTCTACTGCTAAGTTGAAACTTCGAAAAATCATAACTTCCTCATACGAACTTAGATTTTGGCGTTCTTTTTATCGAATTTATCGGTTTAACGAATAATACGAATTTCATTTAGATTACTAAGGCTAAAAATTATTTTATCAAAAAATCACTTTTTACATCTTTCGACGTCGTGCCGGTTTTGTCGCGGATCTTCGGTTGGTCATAACTTCTTCGTTATGACTCGGATTTCGACGAGGTTTTTGCCTACAAGTTTCTAACGAGATGATTTACAACATCAAACAATAAAATTTTACTTATTTAAAATTTTATGTTTTCGCTAAATTTTCATTATTTGGGTATTAATTGGAAACTCATAAGACTTACAATATTTTATGTGTGATTCTAAACATAGTTTTACTTCATTTCTAGTAAAAACCAACTGTTAGTACTCAACACTCATATTATACACTTTTAACAATGACAATACACAATTTTAGAATGTGTATGTTACAGCTAATGTGGTGGCCGATGCGCTTAGCCGTAAGGCGGCGCTGATCAGGGATATTTGCATGCAGATAACAGTAGTGACTCCGCTTTTGGAGCGGATTTGGGAGGCCCAGCAGGAGTCCCTGAAGGAGGAACATCAGAAGAGTGAGCGCATAGTGGGTCAGGTTTCCTCCTTCGACTATGAAAACAGGGAATTATTGATATTACACCGCTGGGTATGGGTGCCATACCTCGAAGGCGTGCGCCAGATTTTGATGGAGGAGGCGCACAAATCCCAATTCTCCATTCATCCGGGGGACGAAGATGTATAGGGATCTTCCTCTGGACTATTGGTGGCCCTGAATGAAGCGGGATGTGGCTTGGTTCGTCGAGCGGTGCTTGACCTGCAGGAAGGTCAAGGCCGAGCATCGGAGACCACACGACAAGATGTAGCCGTTGGAAATCTCGTTGTGGAAGTGGGAGGATATTACAATGGATTTTATCACATATCTTCCCAGGACCGCGCGAGGAGTGGATTCAATATGGGTCATCGTGGATCGATTGACCAAGAGCACCCATTTTAATCCGATTCAGGAGAGCCTCTCGATCGAGAAGTTGGCTGACATCTATATCAGGGTTATAGTGGCGTGGCACGGGGTGCCAGTATTAGTGATTTCAGACAGAGATGTGCACTTTACTTCCAGGTTTTGGAAGAAGTTTCATGATGCGTTGGGCACTTGTCTGTATCTTAGCACTGGCTTCCACCCGCAGACAAATGGTCAGAGTGAGCAGACCATCCAGACTCTTGAGGATATGTTGCGGGCATGCGTGCTAGATTTCGGTGGCAGTTGGGATACGTATCTTCCATTAGCGGAGTTTTCGTATAACAACAGTTACCATGCGAGTATTGACCGCCCTCCTTTCGAGATGCTCTACGAGAGGAAGTTCAGAACCCCGATTTGTTGGGGCGAGGTCGGTCAGCGTATCATTGGGAGCACCGAAGTGGTGCTCAAGATGACAGAGTTGATCCAGTAGGTTCGTAGTAGACTGCAGACTGCGCAGAGTCTGCAGAAGAGTTATGCCGACAGAAGGCGTTCAGACTTGGAGTTTCAGGTGGGTGTCATGGTCCTCCTGAAGGTATCACCCTGGAAGGGTGTCATTAGGTTCCGGAAGAGGGACAAGTTTGGGCCCCAGGTTCATTGGTCCTTTTAGGGTTTTGGCCCGGGTGGTTCGGGCCGCCTATCGATTGGATCTTCCAACAGATCTTAGCCAGATCCATAACACTTTTCATGTTTCTCAGTTGAGAAAGTGTTTGGTGGATGAGACAGTTGTTGTACCCTTGGAGGATATTCTGGTTGATAGCAACCTGAATTATATCGAGGGGCCAGTTGCGATCTTAGACTGAAAGGTGAAGACCTTGAGGAACAAGGTGGTTCAGTTAGTGAAGGTGCAGTGGCAGCACCAGAGGGGTTCAGAGTGGACATGGGAGGTGAAGGAGGAGATGAGGGAGCACTACCCTGAGTTGTTTCTAGAGACAACAGACTTCGAGGATGAAGTCTAAGATAAGTGGGGGAGAATTGTAATGCCGCGTTCCTGGTACGTATTTATTTTGATTAAATGTTTCTTTTTGGAAGAGCTACTCGGCGAGTTGTAGCCCTAACTCGCTGAGTAGATGTCGAGTTGGATGTGGGCTTTAAGTGATCTACTCAACGAGTCCACGCCTGGAGTCGGTGAGTAGGCCAATCAGGAGGAGACCCTAATCCTTAGGGTTTGCACCCTATTTAAATGTCATTATAACCCTATCTAAGCCTCCATCACCCTCAGAGCATTCCTTATCGAAACCCTAGCCTCCATTGGTAATTTTGACTTAGTGTTGCCTTGTGAAGGGACTTTTGGTGTACTTTCGAGCAAGTGGAAGAAGGGAGAGGTTGAAGAGGTCAAGGAAGGGGAATTAGATCCAGAACACATTCATTTGTGGTCATCCATTCTGGTAATAAAGTTTCCATCTTGACTATTGATCTATTAGATCTTGTTTATCCCTAAATTGTTGCTTTTAAGCCCTAAAACCCCAAATCCTTTGTAGAGAAACCTTATGGTTGGGTTATACTTCAGATCTGGAATCTCATTACCTTCTAGAAGTGTAAAGTTTCAGTCATATTTGGGATTAAGGTCCCTCTTAAGCTTAGAACCCCCATTAAGAGCTTAGTTTGGACATTTGAAGCTCCTAAAGCCATGCATGCACGTAAAGTTTGCAACTTTACGTGATAAGCATGCCCTAGAAGCCTAGATCTGTGGTTTGGAGCCACTGCATGGCTCAAATCAGGTCTGTATGGAAAAAGGATTGAATGAACTCGGTGATTAGAATGTTGGACTCGGCGAGTCCTATGAGGATAGCCGTGAACTCAACAAGTTGGATGAGCAACTTGGCGAGTCCGATGATGCTTTCCTTAGACTCGACGAGTTGTTATTCAACTCGGTGAGTCGGATGAACTTGCACTCAGTATGTGTGCATCGAAGAAGAATGCGTCGAGTCTTCGCTAAGCTTGACGAGTAGAATGGGTATAAAACTGGAACATACGGAAGGGACTCGGCGAGTTGGCGAGCCAACTCGGCGAGTCCAGTCAACCAGGAAGTTGACTTTGACCAGGAAGTTGACTTTGACCAAGGGGTAAAATAGTTATTTTACCCTAAGGTTAGTTATTAGTATTTGACTTATTGTTTATGGAAATTGTGGCCGGGGAGTTCCTGTTCAGCACTCAGGCGCTCAGCAAACAGACTTTCAACAGCTACTTCGAGGTGAGTTACCTTCTAGTAGTAGTGGGTCTGAGGCCATAATGCCTGCCCACCTGTAGGAATTGTATGATTAGATGACTGTCTCTGTGATATTCATCTAGGGTTGCTACCACCTATGTTATGTTTATGTGTTTGTATGATATGATGCTATGTGCTAGTGATAGTAGGGGAGATATTCCCTAGGTTACCGGTCGATAGGGCCGAAGAAGCAGTCATTCCCAGCCATGCTGAATAGATTAGGTGATACGTGTTATGTGGTAGTGGTAAGGGTGAAATAGTCCCCAATATCCGGTCGAAAGGACCGAAGGGGAGACCAGCACCCAGATATGCTAGTCAGTATCCGGTCGAAAGGACAGAAGGGGAGACCAGCACCTAGATATGCTAGTTAGTATCCGGTCAAAAGGACCGAAGGGGAGACCAGCACCCAGATATGCTAGTTAGTATCCGGTCGAGAGGACCGAAGGGGAGACCAGCACCCAGATATGCTAGTCAGTATCCTGTCGAGAGGACCGAAGGGGTGGGTAGGGCACCCAGATATGCCTGACAATAATTGTATGTTATGTGGTTATTTGGTATGCGATACGATAGGGGAACTCACTAAGCTTCGTACTTACGGTTTTTAGTTGTTGTTTCAGGTACCTCTTCAGCCAAGGGGAAGGAGTTGGCATGATAGCGGCATATCACACACACGCTCTTGTTTTTCCGCACTATGAGAGATTCTGGGATTTGTACTATGATATTAATATGATTTACTTTCTGGTTTACAAACGCGAGGCATGTTTTATTAAATGATATGGTCGAATGATATTTTGTTACAAACGTTTTGCAAATCACTTAATTAAAAATGAAATTTTTGGTCCATAATTTTTAGGATGTTACATTTTACCTTTTTTGGGTCATATATCATTTGCTTCAATTGAGTTTCTTACATACATATTTCTCTTGCTAACTTGATCCTCAATATTTATACCAATATATAATATATATTTCATCCGTAAGAGTAGGTTCAACAAAATATGGATAATTTTACATTGTTCCTTGCATATTTAATGAAATAAATATCCGAGTGATTATTGAAAAGAAAAATAAAATAATTATAAATCCCAATAATTATTTTGTGAAATGATTAGATACTTGACTGGCAATTCCCTGAACGGAAGTATTCCAGCATGGATCAATGCTGGAGATACTGCATAGTATGTATTCTGTTTTCCTTCTCATTTCAGAAATTGTTTTTAATGTGATATAATTTGATGCGGTGGATGCATGGTTGTAATCTTGGTTATATACGTACAATCTATAAATTTGACCTGCAAATGTTCCTCTTAATAAGTAATTTTACTCACAATAGTTATATAGTTCATGATCGTTGATATGTGGTTTATTGACAACAGATGGAGTAGTCTGATAGAAGACACAATGACTCTAGGAGCCGAAGCCCTGGCGAGGATGGATAATCTGGTATGTGAAATTACTAGGTGTACTATTTGTATTCCAAATAGTAAAAAAAAAAGTTTTTTTATCACTTAAAAAATTTGTTTACTCAAAAAAGAAAAAAATTTAATTGCCAGAAAATCTAAAATAGACTTATGATTAATAAAATATTTATTTATAGTTTGTAATTGAATGGTATCAGGGCGTTTGATAAAATCAATGTCGATCAACCTTTCATCAAACCAGAAGCCATAGATGCAAATGGTCGTTGCACCAGAAGCCATAGATGCAGATGGCAGTTGCAAATTTAAGGATTGATAAAATAGCCATGAAAATACATTTTTGATACTTTAATCTAACACATCTTTGATGCCTTAGTGAAATCAGAAATGTATCAATTCATATTATTAATAATAATGTTTCTTTCTTGTCCATGACAAATTAAAATGAATGCTGCCTCTTTATTCACACTTTTTTATCTCAACTATTTGGTAACTATACATTTACTCCAAAATATCTTTAGAAAAGTTTTTCATTTGATTTTTTGTTACATTTTTAATATTAAAATATTAACCATCTACTCACTTCAGGAATCTATGGGAATCATCAAAACTCTGACAGCATGCTAATGTTTTTCGGTATTTTTATATCAATATACCTGCAACATAACTACAACACAACTACAACACAACTAGTAAGAGGTCTGTTTTTACACTCAACAATAATTCTTTTCTTCCCCATGAAGTCCGATATGAGTACAACGACTTTATATGTGGTAAAGTAATAAAAGACAAAATGACCATTTTACCCTTGCATTCAAAAGAACAAATTCCATTCATATTATTTTATCTTATTTTTCAGGACAATAATTGTAGGGATATATGCAACAAATAGCATTATATTTCTGTTATAATTTTGATTTTTCAAAGTATATTACTTTCAATACGTTTTTTTTTCAAAACTCATTTACAGGATAATCAAATGTAGTATTTAGATTTTAAGTTTACTATGTTGTGTTATTTCCCTTTTGTTCTTGACCAAATTGCATTTTTGATAAGTAAATTGATTCAACTCCTCTTCGATTTAATGTGCTTCTGTTATATCTTGCTTTCCTAATATTTTGATTTTTTTTTGCAAGATCTCACATGGGATTCCCATATCAAAATTGATCAGGAAGGGGTAGGTTGTTTTATTCTGTTTATCTTTACTTGAAAATTTATCCAGTTACTTGGAACAAGGACCATTGGTGTTGCTTAATCAACTTCTCAAGTAACAAGTGAAGGATTGCATCTAAAGGCATTGGAAAACTGTCTAGTGGTTTATTATTTAATACACCTTTAAATAACAAAAAAAAAAAAAAAAAAAAACCAGCACCGAAGGCGCATCTAATTCCATCTAGTTAATATAGATAGGCTAATCGGAATATATCGGCTAATTGAAAAAAAAATGTCTAAAAGAATTAAATAACTCGCAAATACTTAAGTGAAGTATAATGTGAAATGACACGAACGCTCTTATTAAGACTACGAGACAATCTTAGGTTAGCTTATGTGTAGCTAATTTATATTAATCATATTTAGATTTAACAAAAAAAATTACATTTTTTATTAGAAATGTTTATAAAAAGCTTTACAAAAATAATAATTATACAACCTTATATCTGTTTTATAGTTATATATTTGAATTATAAAATAATAGTTATAAAACCTTATCTATATTAAAAGAACAGAAAAAAGGAAAATGTGATTCTAAGTCAATTATCTTTGATAAATACAATTAAACAAAATGTAGAAAAAAACATTAAGAAGTATATTCGAACAAAAAGTAAAAAAATATAGAAGAAATTATTCAAACAAAAAATCTAAAGAAATATCAATAAATGTATTCGAAATAAATGTCAAAAAATTAGAAAAAATTATACGAACAAAATATTAAAAAATATAAGCGAAAAAAATATTAAAAAAAGTTAAATAATATATTCGAACAAAACATCAAAAAAATGTAAATCATGGTAATATTTTTAATAAATTAAGTAAAAATAATAATAAATGATAGATGAAGTGATGTGTGTTAGAATCGAGTAACGAATACATAATCAATCGAAGAAAACATGAAGAACACATCGTGTAAATAAGATCTGATTGGCTCGTATTTAGTCTGTAAAGAATACAAGAAGTTGAGCATGTTTACAAACTTGAAGAGCACGAAAATTACTCTCGACTCTAATACTTACCCAATTTATAGCTGTTACAGACACAACAAAAAATCCAAGGACTATACATTCTAGTTTGAATTCGAAATGTGACTTGTAAATACTTATAGAGTCGAAACCACTTGGATTTCAAACCCTTATAGACTCAATGTGTTTCGAGTCCTGACAATATACCTTTCGACCCCTACAATCTCCCTTCTTAGTGACAGTAGTCAAAATTACGCAATAAGCCTCAAAGTCAGTAGAAGTAGATTGCGAACCTTCATATACCATAAAATTCTCTTTCGAATCTCTGCCTTCTATTAAACTTCATTTCTCTTGCAGTTGTTGATGCGAACAAGGAGATTGGTATATTGAACATTCATATACCTCTCTAAAACACTAACTTGAAACAATAAGTTTTTTCAACCTTCCATTCTTGTTCTTCGCACAAAATACAACCCCAAGAGGTTGATGTATAATCTCCCCATCTTCATAGTTATCAATATTGATCTTCCCCTTCAGAAAAGATTGATGAACTTTTGAAGGCTTATTGACAGCTAAAGTCAGCTCAATATCAGTAATCGCAAGGCAATCATAATAGTTGTCGATAAAAACCTTGATATGAGCAAAACCAATGGAAATTCATCTTTGTTGGTTTCGGTCATCTTTGAAACATGCAAATTACTTAAAATCCTTATCACATTGACCAGTTCATTTAGGTTCATCAGTGGGAAATCAGCAACTGAGAATTCACAAACTACATTGTTCGCTCTAAGAACCACATAGCAAAATAAGTTTTACAGAATGCCTTCAAACAAATTTTCTCGCATAATATTCATCGCCTTCACAATCTTCACTTATGACCATACTTCTTCTTCATTTTTCCCAAGACTGCATGAAAGCGTATCTTCATCCTTGTGAATTCTTCTTTATCTTTGAAGTTTTCAACTATCTTGAATTGAGATGATGTGAATAGCATGTGATTTATTGGGGAGTCAAACTGATTGAAATAAATGTTCTCAACATCATAGCTCTTCTTAGCTACTTTTCGAAAATAGTCATTTAGTATAACGGAAACAATCTCCTCTATTATTTCATAACACCACTACTTGTTGGGATCTCCCTTATTCAAGCCAGGTGGGTCATTTTGTCATCGCCTCATTATGCTGTTAATTTGCCTTTTCTTTTCGATTTCCAAAGCTTGTTGCTTCTTTTTCTCTTCTTCTGAAAGAACCACTGAGATAAATTTCCCTTTATCATTGTGATCATTTTTTGAAGGTGTTGGCACACAACTCAAACTTGAACCTCCAGCTCCCTTGTTTATTGTGATCCCTTTTGTTGTTGTTTTTGTTGTTGTTGTTGTTGTTGTTGTTGTTGTTGTTGTTTTTGTTGTTGTTGTTGTTGCAATTGTGGTTAGTTAAATAAGAAATGAAGTCGGTATTTGAGTCGACTTCACTTTTCCAACAACAACTCCTTTCTTAGAATCCTTTGAAAACCCAACACCTCGACATCATTTATCTCCCCCTTGTGACAATTTCCTAGCATGTTGAACATCTGTTGCTTACTGAAGAACCAACTCAAGGATGGGAGAAATCTCTGCTTTGATATTATATCTCAATGGTCAAAATCAATTGAGAAATTGACTCTTGAGAAACAAAAGATTGATTCTAAAGATCAGCTTTCAATATTGACTCCTTAATACCGGATAAAAATTCTTACAGCTTTCTCAACGCACGAGAATCCTTCTTCAAGTTGGCTTCAAGCTTGTTCAAATAATTATTATTATTAAAACCAACCAACTTTTTGATAGCAGTTTCAAAAACATCAACTTTTCTTTGCAACAAAGTGTAATTATTCTCCATCTTTTCAACTTCTTTAGCCATCTATGACTTGAGTTCCACCAGCTTAAGATCCATGGACCTTTTTACTCCTTGGAATCATCACGAAGCTTCTGAATTTCGAAATCAAGGCTTTTGGAGTGAACAACCAACCTTTTGACCTATTTTTGCTCAAGGCTTTCAACTAAGCTTCTAAAACGATTATCCCGAGACTTCAACAAGTACTATATATCTACCCTAGTAACGAAATTCCTCATCCTCCTCCTCCTCCTCCTCCCCCCACGCATATCTACTTGTATTAGAAGAAGATAATTGATTTTGTTGTTGAGGATTTTAAATTGTTTACCTTACATGATCATGTTATCATGTATATTATCCTCCTCTAGATCGAATTGCAAATCAACAAAATACACCATGATCTCATGATCATTTGGTTCATCTTCTTGAATCACTCTCTCTACTTTAGTGGAATGAGAAGAGAAGAGGATGCTGGTGAAATGGTTGAAATAGGTAGTGAAGTTGGGAAGGGTGATGAAAGTGGTGGTAAAAAAGTAAATGTTTTGAATGTAGGAGTTTCAAGGGTAGATGACAATATAGTTGAAGTTGGAAAGGTTGATGTTTCAAGAGTAGAAGTAACAGAGGCATCTTTGTGTTTGATTAATGTCTAGGTCCATAACTATAATTGGTAATATTTGACCCGACCCGGCATAGTCCATTTGGGTTTCATGGCATCATGCATTTGGATAGACTATAATGAGAGAAATAACACTTAAGGTTGGTTAATATATTATAATTTCTAATATATTAATAAGATTATTTAATTAGTATTGATCAAGAATTAATTTGGAATTAATTAAGTGATCAAAAGGAGACTAATTAAATATATCGGTTGATTGTGTAAATCAATCATTCTTATATATGTGGGCTTGTGATCCAAGAATCCTTATTATGGACTAAGTCCATGGGGTGAGCCATGGATACTCCATGGAGATTAAAATCCATGGAGCATAAGGAATGGGTAAAGTTACGAGTTACATGGTGTAACTGATGGGTTTTGAGCATTCTAACACTTCCTAAGTGTACATGCAACCCTTATAAACCTTGGATCTATGTTTGTCTAAGATACATGCAAATAATTATTTTTCCACGGTTCATATCCGAACTAGCATGGCATGGGGAACATGAATCAAATAAAGCTAGTAGAAATACTTACCTTGTAATAGTAGTTGATTGCTTGGAGTTTTAGCGCCTAGCACCAATAGTGTGAATGCCTCAAATGGAAATCAAAAATCACCACAAACTTGGAACTTTGAGAGAATAGTCACTACTAGTGTCAACTAGTGTGATTTCAATGGTCACTACTAGCACCTAGCACCAATAGTGTGAATCGCCCCTCACCTCAACAAGTGTCAACTAGTGTGATTTCAAGAACCAAAGCCTCCTTTATATAGTGTGGTGGATTAGGGTTACATCCATGTAAACCCTAATACCCATGTCTCTTCATTTCCATGAGATCCATGGGTTAAAGCTCCATGGACTATCCATGGACTTTTCCATGCAAGCCTAGCCCATTCCAAATAAGCATTAGCCCACACTATATAAATATAGAATCCCATATTTAATTAGTAATATATTTGATCTCTAAATTAATCCTAGATTAACTATAGATCAATACTAATTAAATAATATGATCTTATATTTATATATTAGAACTTATAATATATTAATAAATCATAACTTGTACTATTCTCAAATATTATCCATAAATTGTTCGGGTGAAGTGCAACCCAAATGGACCATGCCGGGTCGGGTCAAATACATACCAAATATAGTTATGGACTTAGACACTATATCCAACAGTCTCCCACTTGGATAAGTCTAATAACTATAGTTGCAAGTATGACTTCAGGAACCGATCAGCAATCATAGCTCTTTAAACTCTTTTGAACTAGAACGCGCCATTTTAGATAAGTGATCATATAATCCTCTACTCAAGATATTAGTCGGACAAATACATGGAACATGGTATTACTTATTGTCCAACATTTGTTTCCCAATTTCCGATTTGTTTGACATAGAACTTAACTGAACACATCAATTTAGTTATGACCGGGCCCGGTACATAGGTCAAAACAAAATCATCGAGGGGCCCAGATATCAACTTCTAATCCTAGAAGGAACAGATAAACTTCGACTCATATGTTTGTTCTACCACTCATTGAATTATACACAAAGGCACGTTTTATAACATCGAGTTACCAATGCATTTTTGTACAATCAATGCATAATCAACTCATAAGTAACAAATCATATCTCTAGGTTTGAAGACTTATATGATATTACCATCTCATGATCACTCGAGATAAAATTCCATGAAGTGATTCCAGTGAGCGTGGGTTGAGTCCAATGCACAGAACTTATGAGCACTCATGATTGTTGTATCCATGTCCAACACCTTCCGACATATGACCGACTGTGGAGGTTTGAGTAATATGATATACCAAACATAATTATTCTGCAAGTCAAAACATGCAAAAGAAATATAGTAAATGATGGACAAGAGATAGCAACACTTTACTCATAAATAAAACACCTTTTATTCATCATCTAATGTCAATTACACTTTACAAATTTCATAATTTATCGAACTACTAAAACTTATATCATCCTTCAGCCCTATGCTCCAAGCATGCTGGAGATGCTTAACCCAACTCAGTCCCTTCGTGAGGGGATCTGATGGGTTCTCATCCGATGATACCCTCTTTGCCACGAGGATTCCTTCTTCTATTCGATGTATGATGAAGTGATATTTTTGTCAATGTGTCTGGATCTCCCATGATCTCCTTGTTCCTTGGCTAAGGCAACCGCACTATTGCTGTCACAAAAAATCTCCATTGGCTCCTTTATAGTTGGTACAACTTTAAAGTCTCCGATGAAGCTCTTTAGCCATATAGCCTCCTTTGCTGCCTCACTTGCTGCTATATACTTTGATTTACAAGTGGAATCAGCCACTGTCTCCTGCTTGGAACTCATCCAAGTGATTGCTCCTCCGTTTACGGTAAAGACCCAGCCCGACTGAGAGCGTAAATTATCCCTATCAGTCTGGAAGCTAGCATCACTATACCCTACAACTCTCAAGTCATTACTCCCACCGAAGGTAAGGACCCAGTCCTTAGTCCTTCGTAGGTACTTGAGGATATTCTTTACCGAAGTCCAGTGTGCCTTGCCAGGGTTCCCCTGATACCTGCTCACCATGCTCAAAACAAAGGCTACATCAGGTCGAGTACATGTCATATCATACATAATCGATCCTACAGCTGAAGCATAAGGTAGTCGACTCATTTCTGCTATCTCAGCCTCAGTACTAGGGCTTTGTGTCTTACTCAATCTGGCGTTACTCTGAATGGGTAACTCACCTTTCTTGGAGTTATGCGTGTTGAATCTTTTCAACACCTTCTCCACATAGGTGCTTTGACTAAGTCCAATTAGTCTTTTACTCTTGTTTCTCAAAATCCTTATCCCTATGATATAGGCAGCTTCACCAAGGTCCTTCATAGCGAAACACTTCCCAAGCTAGGACTTTACCTCCTGCAGGGTTGTGATGTCATTTCCTATGAGTAGTATGTCATCCACATACATTACCAAAAAGCTAACTATACTCCCACTAGCCTTGACATACACACAAGATTCATCTTCACTCCTAGAAAAGCCAAATTCCTTGACCTTTTAATCAAAGCAAGGATTCCATCTGCGAGGTGCTTGCTTTAATCCATAAATGGATTTCTCAAGCTTACACACTCTATTAGGGTACTCGTTGCTGACAAAACCTTCTGGCTAACTCATGTAAACATCTTCAATCAACTTTCCATTAAGGAAAGCGGTTTTGACATCCATTTGCCAAATTTCATAGTCACGAAATGCATCTATGGCTAACATAACCCTAATAGACTTAACCTTGGCTACTGGAGAAAAGGTCTCATCATAATCCACTCCAGGAATTTGAGAGAAGCCCTTTGCAACCATACGAGCCTTATAAGTGTGTACATTACCATCCATGTCGGTCTTCTTCTTGAAGATCCATTTGCACCCTACAGTCTTACGACTTGGTACATTCTCAACCAAGTTCCAAACTTGATTGTCATACATGTATTGTATCTCGCTATCCATAGCCTCTTTCCATTTAGCAGACTCGGGGCCTGCCATGGCTTCCTCGTAGCTTTTAGGGTCATCCAGACCTACTACTGTCCCATCCCTAATAAGTGTCTCACCTTCTGCAGTAATATGAAAACCATAGTAATGCTCAGGTGCATTCCTAACTCTTATGGAATGCCTCAGAGATACGGATTCGTCAATTGGCTCAATAGGAGTTTCCTCCTCAAGTTGAGGGCTAGCATTTGAAGTTCCTTCACCACTTGACTCTTGAATTTCTTCAAGATCAATTTGCCTCCCACTGTCTCCTTGGGTTATAAACTCTGTCTCTCGAAAGACTCCTCTTCCTGCTACAAAGACCACATTATTACTAGGTCTGTAGAAGAGGTAACCAAAGGATCTTTGTGGGTAGCCGATGAAAATACACCTCTCGCTTCGTGGTTCTAGCTTATCATGAGTATCGCGTCTCACAAAAGCCTTGCAACGCCAAATTTTGATATGGTCTAGTTTAGGTACTTTACCAGTCCACATCTCGTGAGGAGTTTTGGCAACTTTCTTTGTAGGGACTAGATTAAGGATATGGGAGGCAATCTCTAAGGCATACCCCCAAAATGATATTGGTAGCGAAGATCGACTCATCATGGAACAAACCATGTCCAACAAGGTTTGATTACGCCTCTCAGCTACACCATTCAACTGTGGTGTCCTGGGAGGTGTAAATTGTGAGACAATCCCACATTCCCTAAGATAGTCGGGGAACTCTGAACTAAGATACTCACCACCTCGATCGGATCGAAGCATCTTAATGTTCCTGCCCAATTGATTCTCGATTTCCTGTTTAAATTCCTTAAACCTTTCGAAAGTCTCTGACTTATGCTTGATTAAGTAGACATATCCATATCTACTGTAATCATCAGTAAAAGTCAAATAATAATGATTAGCATCCCTTATGGTTTGTTTGAAAGGTCCACACACATCCGTGTGTACAAGGTCCAACAAACCTTCACCCCTTTCACAAGAACCTGTGAAGGGTGACTTTGTCATTCTTCCAGGTAAGCATGACTCGCAACTATCATCTGACTTTAGGTCAAACGACTCCAAGACTCCATCCTTTTGGAGTTGGCCTATGCATTTCTTGCTTATATTTCCAAGACGACAATGCCATAGTGATGCTTTATCCAAGTTATTATTATTAACAAAATCAATACACAATACATTATTTCCTAAGTAATCAACTACATATATTGTTTCATACACGCCATCACAAGGTAATGCTTTAAAATAAAGAACATTATTAAAGAAAGCATCAATAGAACCAACTTCATTATTCAATGAAAAGGTAAACCCTTTTTTATACAATGCATGAAAGGAAATAATATTTCTTGCCATTTCTGGTGAATAACAACATTTATTCAAATCTAAATTTAACCCACTACTTAGCGACAAAGTATAAACTCCAATCTTGGTGACAGGTGTAACTTTCCTATTCCCCATGATTAAGTTTATCCTTCCTTGCTCCACATTCTCACTTCTTCTTAGTCCCTGCAAGTGAGAACAAATATGAATACCACAACCAGTATCAAGGACCCAAGATTTAGAATGGGGTGAGTTATTAGAAATGATAGTGTAAATACCTGCATGGTTGGGTTTAACTTTCCCATCCTTCACATCTTGCTGATACTTTGGGCAGTTCTGCTTCCAATGTGCTTTTTCATGGCAATAGAAGCATTCAGCCTCTTTTGGGTCAGAAGAAGGAGTGATGAAACCTTTATTGGTTCCACTTGAATAAGAGCCATCAAGGGTCCTAACCTTGGTACCCTTCGAAGAACTCTTTCTCTTCTTCCCTCATCCTTTCCCGATTGCCAAGACAGGGGCGGAGTTGGTAGGAGTAGGAGTAGTAACAACCGCCTTACCCTTAAGACCACTTTCCACGGTCTTTAAGAGTCCTTGAAGTTTGCTGAGTGTGACCTCTTCCTTGTTCATGTGGTATGTCATGCGGAATTGATCATAACATGAAGGTAAGGAGTGCAAAATTATATCTATTGCAAGATCCTCAGGGAAGTTCACATTTAGATTCAGCAAACGGTCCAAAAATCTTTGCATTTTCTGCATGTGGCCCGTGATGGGTTCACCATCCTTCATGCGAGTTGTTATCATGGAGTAGATGATTTCATACATCTCTTGACGAGCTCTTTGATGGTATCTTTCCATCAAGTCGGGGTGCATCTCATAGGGGTAGAAATCTTCATAGGATTTTTGGAGATCAACGGTCATAGTGCCCATCATGATGCATGCCACTTTCATGGCACCCTTTCATGTGTCCTAAACTCAGTGATCTCTTTAGGAGTTGCAACTGTCTCATCAATCTCCTTAAGCTCCTTATCAAGGACATATTCCTTGTCCTTGTAGCGAGTAATCGTTCTAATGTTTCTGATCCATTCGTTAAAGTTGGATCCATTAAAAGTGACTTTTCGAGAAAAGGAGCCATTAGGATTAGAGCCAAAAGCAGCAGTGTCTGCAGACATCTGAGAAGAAGAAATGTTTAGTTTAGAAATAGGAATAGTCCTTAATAAAACACCCAAATGTAGTATTAAGGCTAGGACCCAATCACAATATATTATACTTAGAAGAGGTATGTCGTAATCTAAGTAATAAAATATTTGAAAGGTAGGTGAATGACGATTCACCAATTTCCACCAAAGTCGAAATATGAAAATATTTAATTTGGTTCTTAGAAACTCCTAGATTCTTATGAGATTCAATAAACTTTTCAAACGCATGTTTCAATCTCGAGTGTGCCCTCCAAATTTTCTGACTGGGATGCCGAGGATCACAAAATGTGGTGTGAAGTAACCATGCAAATTACTTGGTACCCTTATTAAATTACCCCTCAATCGACGTGTCGGTTAACCACACACGCTCCATCGATACTATGATAAATATTAAGTCACCCTTTACCTTCCTTGTTAAGTCCAAGTTAGTGTGCCGGTTAACCACACACGCTCCACTAACGACTTAGACAAAGTGTAAAGTGTAATTTCATGGATTAGCACCTTATTCACATTTTTCCTAAAGTAACTAAGATTGGGAATTTAATAAAACATTTAGTTACTTTATAATATTCATCATACTTTTAATAAGAATTTATAAGTCCTTGTCTTACCCTTTCGGCTAACGACCCTCCACTAGTCAAGCAAGCGGTGGGTGAGAGTGGACAGCCATTAAGTTGCCATTTTATAGGCAACAACCTTATACCCACCTTATAGACTAGCTTCGTGAATGAGGAGTACTAGCGGTAAGACGACTTTGATCTTATATATATATATATATTATTATTAACTTATAATATTATAAGTATATGGGTTGAATTTTAACTTTTAAAATTCTAAGGGTTGGAACTAAAGTTTTAATATGACTTTACTTGTTCCAAAACTTGAGGGCAAGTTTTGTAAACTATCAAAACTTTTCATTTCTTGTAACTTATGAGTTAAATAGAGTAATAAAAATGAAGACTCTTTGTTTTTCTAACTCTTGTGTTCTTTTAATGGTTTTAATTCAAGTGTGAATCTTGGTTTTCCATAACTTAAGGACAAGTTATGGACTCCATTAAAACATATTATGATCAAGAATTAAACTACCACATAGGTTACAAATAATTCCTATGATCATCTAAACATCATAAGATCAAGAACATGAATATGAACACTTTCATGAATTAAAAAATTACACATAAAACTTTGTAATTTTGATAAAAAGTTGTTGTAAATGGATTAGAAAAGACATGACACCATCTAAAACGAGTTTTCAAGTACCAAAACAACTTAGGGTAATGTTTCTAGTCCATTTCCAGCAACTAAAGTCGAAAATCGGCACTCTGTCGCTTCTACTCGTCGAGTGCATAAACGTACTCGCCGAGTAGGTTGAAGATACACATGAACTCGGTGAGTTCCCCCATGGACTCGGCGAGTTTAACTGGCAGACAACAAGTTTTTCGACTTTTTCAACTATATTGCATCAAGTATCAAGCAAACAAGCCTAGGCTCTGATACCATTGATGGGGTTTGAGCATTCTAACACTTCCTAAGTGTACATGCAACCCTAATAAACCTTGGATCTATGTTTGTCTAAGATACATGAAAATAATTATTTTTCCAAGGTTCATATCCTAACTAGCATGGCATGGGGAACATGAATCAAATAAAGCTAGTAGAAATACTTACCTTGTAGTAGTAGTTGATTGCTTGGAGTTTTAGAGCCTAGCACAAATAGTGTGAATGCCTCAAATGGAAATCACAAATCACCAAAAACTTGGAACTTTGAGAGAATAGTCACTAATATCTTGAAATCGGCTCTCACCTCAACAAGTGTCAACTAGTGTGATTTCAAGAACCAAAGCCTCCTTTATATAGTGTGGTGGATTAGGGTTACATCCATGTAAACCCTAATACCCATGTCTCTTCATTTCCATGAGATCCATGGGTTAAAGCTCCATGGACTATCCATGGACTTTTCCATGCAAGACTAGACCATTCCAAATAAGCATTAGCCCACACTATATAAATATAGAATCCCATATATAATTAGTAATATCTTTGATCTCTAAATTAATCCTAGATTAATTATAGATCAATACTAATTAAATAATATGATCTTATATTAATATATTAGAACTTATAATATATTAATAAATCATAGCTTGTACTATTCTCAAATGTTATCCATAAATTGTTCGGGTGAAGTGCAACCCAAATGGACCATGCCGGGCCGGGTCAAGTACATACCAAATATAGTTATGGACTTAGACACCATATCCAACAGTAATCCTAATAGCCACCATATAAGAGAATCCCATGGTTCAAGAAATCGGCCACTATGAGTGAGAATGATGGGCTAGCCAATTTCATGAAGTGTGTATGTTCTCTCAAGTCATTCGATGTGCATTTGGTGTTGTATGAACGATTTGAGGTGTCACGCTTGGGGCACTAGGCACTCCAGCTTCATGAAGACATTCTACATCAAAGAGGAATGTAATTCTAACTCCATATATTCATATGAATCAATGTTATTATGCTAGTTAGGATGAATACATTGGAAAGTTCATATTTGCATGTATAATAGAGAAAACATAGATCCAAGGTATTTAGGGTTGGATGTACACTTAGGAGTGTTAGAATGCTCAATACCCTACAGTGGTATCAGAGGCTAGGTTTGTTTTCTTGTTATACTTACAAAATTGGCTGAAAAATCGAAGTTTGGAGTTGTCTGCACAACAGAGTCGCCGAGTCCATGAAGGGACTCGATGAGTTCAAGGCAAAAAGCATCCAACTCGCCGAGTTTGTTCATGCACTCGATGACTTGGACCCCCAGACATCATATATTTGATTGTTTTGGCTAGAAATGGATTAGGAACATTACCATAAGCTGTTTTTGGACTTATAAACTTGTTTTTGATGTGGTAATATTCATGATAATCCAATTTCAAAGATAATTGTTAATAGATTCATGTTTTGTATTAGTTTAAAATTTATGTTAATTACATGAAAAAGTTTGATGTGAATTATCTTTGCTCTTATGAGTTGCTTAGATTAATAGAAAAGCTAATTGATTATGTGTTTTCAATCCCTTTTAATCTAAGAGTTGATCCTAAAATGTGTTTTTGTAACTTGTCCTCAAGTTATATGAAAAGTCACATTTAAGTTTCATAAAACTAATAAAAGTTAGCAATGATTACAAAAAAATGAAGAGTCTTGTCTGCAAGTTACGGAGGTTCAAGAGTCACATCATTAAGTATCAAAATGTATTACCTTAATTAATTCCATAAGTTACAAAATAAAGAAAAGTTACATTCTTTTATTAGTTTAAAGTCTTCCATAACTTGTCCTCAAGTTATGAAACTTGAAGAGTCTTTTAATTAAAACTACATTAAAATAATAAGATATGGAATAAATTAGTTTTAAATAGTTTCAAAACTTGCCCTCAAGTTTTGGAATTTGAAAAGTTTTCACTTATGAATACTTTAATTCCAAGTTAGCCCTTAGAATTTTAAAAGTTAAAATTCAGCCCTTATACTTTATAATATTATAAGTTAATTATATATATATATATATATATATATATATATATATATATATATATATATATATGTATAAGAGTAAACTCAGTCTTACCGTTAGTAGGCCTCATTCACGAAGCTGGTCTATGTGGGGGTATAAGGTTACGACCTATAAAATGGCAGCTTAATGGGTGTCCACTCTCACACACCGCTTCCTTGACCGATGTAGGGTTGTTAGCCGAACGGGTAAGATAAGGACTAGAATTCTCCCTTCATTAAAAGTATTAATGATAAATACTAAGTAACTAAACTCTTATTAATACCCAATCTTAGTTACTTAGTAAAAAGTGAATAAGGTGCTAATACATGAAATTACACTTTGCACTTTGTTTAAGTCAGTTAGTGGAGTGTGTCTGGTTAACCGGCACACTAACTCTTATTTAACAATGTAGGCAAAGGGTAACTTAATGTTTATCATAGTATCGATGGAGCGTGTGTGGTTAACCGACAAATTGATTAAGGGGTAAACATTTAAGGATACCAAGTAATTTGCATGGTTACTTCACACCTTGTTTTGTGATCCTCGGCATCCCAGTCACAAAACCTGAAGGGCATACTCGATATTGAAACATTCCATTGAAAAGTTCAATGAATCTCAAAGATCTAGGAGTTTCAAAACCAATTAAAACCTAATAATACATTGTGTTTATCTTGGTGGAAATTGGTGAATCGTCATTCACCTACCTTCAAATATTTTATAGCTTGGATTACAACATCCCTCTTCCAAGTTATCAAAGTATTGTGTTGGGTTCTAGCCTTAATATTTCATATTGGGTGTTATATTAAGGACTTTAAATCAACTATCTTGAATATCTCCCAAAAGATGTCTGGTTTAGTCATCTATGATCTTTCCAAATCTCTTGAAACAAGTTTTCCTAAATGAAGATGATATCCCATGGAAATCATACTTCTTTCACCTCCTCCAATTATTCTCCTTATCCCTCAAGTTCTTCAAAAGTTTAAGGTTACTCAAGCCCTATTGGCAAGTAAAGGTCTATGTGTGGTCACATATTGGAGACATAGTCACATACTGACAAGCCAGGAGAATTGGGTGTCAAAGTCTTGAGAAAGTTGGTGGTTCAATCACTTTCTAAGTCACATAGTGAGTTCCTTTGGGACTCCTATGAAACAGACTATTACAAGACCCTTAATGATCTTATCTATTTGCTAAGATCAACTTCCTAAAAGTTGTGGACATTGACAATAATGACATTGGATGTCCAGTAAAGCTCTCTATTCCCAATGGAAAGGGATCGGCCATAGTCAACTCGGTTGACCAAATGGTAAAAAAAAAGGCTAAATCTGTGATAGTCCCATGTTCCATTACCAAAGCGTCCATATGTTAAATTGCCAAAGGAAAGGGCATTGGTTGCGAAGCTGCCAATTTACCTAAGGGTGTTAAAGTCAATAAGTTTGACTCTACTTTAGGTAAAGTCCACTATCTAACTCTGCTAAGTTTCTATTCTGAGATTGTTGATGCATGATGTGACTGGGTCACATGGTGATGTTTTAAGAATCAAAGAAAAGTAAAGAAACTTAAAGAAAGAATATGTTGAATCTGATCGCGTAGATGGATTTCTATCGCATAGTTTGTAGATCGGATTCTTGAGCTACTTCTTATGAATTATGACACATTGCTTAGGAATATATAACAACAAAGTTTTTATGCTCTTTTACATTGTAAGGATAGCTTTTCCACAAAGTTTTTAAAATAAAAGGAAAAATGATGATTTTATTTAGTTTAAAATATCCTTACAATGGCATTTGAGGAAAAAAAATTGTTGCTTATATGATTTCATTAATAGAAAGAGTTGAAATATGAAATTGATTCTTTCATTTGTTGTAATGTCTAAATTTACCAAATAAGGAAAGATCCTCATCACCCAAGTTTCAATTGGACCGGAACTTGGAGTCATGCAAGTTGTACAGCATGATGAATGAGAATATTTTATCATTGGAAAATTAAGACTAGTTCCTTGTTCACATGTATATGTGAGTCAAGTGAAGGACTAAGGGATCGAGTACACATTCTTGTGCACTGGCCAAGTCCACCACAAAAGATCAATAAGATTATTCATCATAATTTACTAAAGCTGAGTAAAATATCGTTATACTTACAAGCTTAAGTGTAATTCTGAGACATTAGAAAAGGTTCCAATGTATGACAGAGAGAATAAGAAGAACCAACTTACGCAGAAAGATAAAAGTTTATCAAATCTAAAAAGATGGGAAAGTACTTTAATATCAGTTTTTGTGATCATCTTAATGATTAAGAAACGATAGCATAATTAGTTCTCTAAGGAAATCTTAGTGCATTCTTATGACTAAGAAGAGGAATCTTCAATTGTTAAAATGGTTAAATCAAGAAGATGAGTCATACTTGTGACAACCCGAAATTTCCATTCCGAACAAACCATATCAAGCCAATAGATGTAGATCAGTTACATTGAAAATTCAGACTCCGAGTGTAAGTTAGGCGGTTTTCAGGATTTACACTTAAGAAGATATTAGGAGAGTGGTCACACTAGGGTTTTGTGCAACACTGTTATTCCATTACTCTAAGACATTAGAGTTCATTCCAGGAATAAAAATATTTTCTGCCAAAAATATTTTAGGACTATAAATAGAATTCTGAACCAAACTGGTTCATTTGTTGAATTCCATTTAGAGAAAAGTCAAAATTCTCTCTCACAGATCTTCGGGTTTTTATCCCAAATTGTGAGTAACTCTTTCTAGTAGTGTTAGAAAGCTTTAATTGTGTTCATAACATAGATTACATAGCTAAATCATCCAATTTAGGAGTTTACTCCCCAAGGTGTTCTTGGGCGGTAAACTCCCGAAACCGAGCCTAGATTGTCCCCCGTGCTTAGTAACTACCTTGGACATGTATAGGAGTGTTTTAGGTACAAGAAATCAGCCAAGAAACACCCAAGTTTAGGAGTTCACGGCCCAATATTAGCTTAGGCCGTAAACTCCCTTGTAACTTGCTCAAATGGTGTTTTTAAGGCACCTAAGGCTTGGACTTGATGTTAGACATATACCCTAAAGTGTTATAGCCTAGCAAACATAAGGAAATCACAAAGAAAAAGGAGTTTACGGCCAAGACAAACTCTTGGGCCGTAAACACCTTTAAAGGGGTCAAAAGACACCTTAAATCCTTCCTTAAGCCAAGAGACAATTTGGGCATGTACCTAAATGAGTTATGGACTAGTTAAAACACTTAGAACCCCATGAGTGAGGGAGTTTACGGCCCAAAAGGTTTCAGGCCCGTAAACTCCATAAAATGGTGCCAAATGTGCCATAAACTCTTCTAAAGCCAAGTACCAAAACCTAGATTTGTTCCTAGTTAATTTAGAGGTTAGAAAGCACCATATAAACCCTCCCAAGGGTGTTTACAGCCATAAACTCCAAGGGAATATGGTCTATGGGCCGTAAACTCCCCAAAGGAGTTCATATAATACCCAAACACTTGTATAGCCTTGAAACAATTCCCCACTAGAGTTGTGATAATTCTAAGCACCATTTAGAGCCTTGCTTGAGAGTTTACGGCCAGGAGTTTACTCCCCTGGGCCGTAAACTCCAATGAATATGGTCTTTTGACCTTAAACTTCCATTAGGGGCATTGCACTCCTTTGTTGCAACCCATTAGCCTCCTAGCACTTGACCACAAGTGTTTTCCTCGCGCTTAAATGTTATTACTTGTATGATTAGTGTTTTAATCACTAACTATTTATATACATATGTTTTCATATGTAATTAGGATCATTGTGTGTGTCTAAGTCTTCACTTGACACCAAGCACTTGTCCGATCCTTCCGTACGATAATAGTCCGTTCAATTCCAGTCATTTACTGCAGGTGAGTTCATACCCCTTAACTAATGTTTTAAACTATTATTAAATGTTTTATGGGGGGGGATACAAGTAGAAATATGCTTGTTATTATGTCAATCACATGTGATTAATAAGTAGAATTATGCTAGTTATTACATCAATCACATGTGATTAATATACAACATTCAAATGATATGGCTACTCATTAGCCGTTTTACCAAATAGTTTCCTTCAAATGATTTTTATAAACATTTTATATGTTTTAAACTCCTTATTACACTGTTCATCTTACTCCATACATTACCTTTCAAACTTATTTACAACTGTGTTTCAAACAAATGTTTCCTTATACTTAAACTGTTTTATTAAACATATGCCTTCAAACTGTTTTATAGATTGACATCAAGTCGATCTTTTCTTAAAATAATATTTATGTTTCAAATGTCTTACAAAATTTATTTATGCTTTTATATTATAAATTGCATGCCTCTATATGTATAGTTATATAAGAAATATTTAAAAGACTTAGGAAGGCTATCCACCCTATTTCCTTTTCACGCCTTGAGATGTGGTCTGGTGGGATATCGGGTATTCGTCCGAAAGTCGTTTAAATATTAGTTATATATCATGTGTACATATATAGTCATAAAAATTCCTTCCAGTTCAACATATTCCCCTGGGTAGCAAGGGTATACATCCATGTCCATACTTACTAGATAGATTACTAGTAAACTACCATATGGGTAGTTTAGGAAGATAGTAGTGCAATTTCTACAATGCGATATCGTACAAATGAGTCAGTTCATTCTTGAGTCAATACCTTCTAGAACATTACAGTACATTACTATACTTGCTAGATAGAGAGAACACACATTACAGTTAGCACACGTAGAACATTAGAGTACATTACTATACTTGCTAGATAGAGAGAACACACATTACAGTTAGCACACGTAGAATAGTACAGTACATTACTATACTTGCTAGATAGAGAGAACACACATTACAGCTAGCACACGTAGAACATTACAGTACTCTACTATACTATTACATGATCACACTTATAGGAGTACTTTTACATAGATATATCAGGAGGAGTCCTATTACATTTTATACGTATCGACTCTGTTATCAAATTCTCATTCTTATCTTTACTTTGTGATATAATCACATAATCGACGAGATAGATTGGATTTAATATCCTAGTACCAAAGGATACGTTGCGGGATTGACCATTCCTAGAATCTCTGTTAGCTATAGAGGTAAAAGCACATCCACGGATGTCAACGGTTGATACCATTACAGGTATACTTTAAGGGACTGACTATTCCTATACCCAGCTGTTAGCAACAGAGGTAAAAGTACGTCTACGGATGTCTTAAAGTTAACAATGTTAGTTACCCTAGTACCAAAGGGTAATATTCAGGTTAGTTGTATTATTACCTTTATTTTTTGACTCATTCACATAACCAATGAGGTGAATTGTATTTAAGTATCCTAGTACCAAAGGATACAATTTCTAATAATGATAATAATAGTAACACAGTTAGATCTTGGTAGAAGACTACAATCAGAATAGTTAGGTCTTGGTAAAAGACTACATTCAGAACAGTTAGGTCTTGATAGAAGATTAGATTGAGCACAGTCAAGTCTTGGTAGAAGACTCCTTTTGTTACTAATAGGAATCATAGGGATACCTAAGGTTTTTCAAACATTTACAGTTGTTCTACAAACATTTTCATACTTATAGGAGCTTTCTTTCAAAACAATGTCAAGTCTTAAAAATTATAAGTTTTACAAATTAAGACACATTAATACTTATGATCTCACCAGCTTCAAAGCTGATACTCGCTTTCAAAATTACTTGTAACCTCAGGTCATCATAGACAGGTACCGATGCAAGGAGAAAGGAAGATGGAGCTTGTTCAACACTTATCTTTCATTTTGATTTACGCTTTAGTGTTTATCAAAATTTGACAGAACACATTTGTATAATAATTATATTATTAATGCAATGGATGATGTTGTTGCTTGTTTACTACTTTACATTGTTGTTGATATTATACATGACGTCCTCCGCCCCAGAACGTTTCCGCCGTTCCTGGTTTTTGGGTGTGACAATACTTCGTTCCAATACATGTCTTAGAGTCATACTCCAAGATTGTAACTTGAGTGACATGTCTTAGTGAAGTTTTAAAACACTTTTCAAATGTAAGAGTAAAAGTTTTCTACTCTTGTACATTTGAAATTGGTAAGTTGTGATGTTTTGGATAAAAAAAGACCAACTAAGGCCAATTGTGTGAAGTGTTTTTCTTTATTAGAATCCACACTATCTCTTCAATGTTTGACAAGAGATTCTTATATGTCAATAGGATAGTGGGAGTCTTAAAGGTCTTGAAAGTCTCAAGGACTAATCAAGAATAAAAACCTGAAGTTCTTCACTAGCACACGAGTTAAGGTTTATAACCTATCGTGTTGACATATTTTGTGCCCGTTCTAGTTAAATTTGGCTTTTCATATGAGTTCTTAGAGTTCTCAATTGGTTGCATAAAAACTTGGAAACAACAGCAGTCCTTTGAGCTGCCAGATGGCAAGAAATTAAGATTGAGTTAAGTCCATATGAGTTTGGATTTGTCATTATCCTTGTCTTGTGACTATGGTTTTGAAAATTCACATGGATAAGAACACATAAACCATTAAATCTAAGTGTCATAAGGCTTCTCTCTGATTCATGAAAATGATGGTGAGGAAACACTTTCACTAAGTAGATTTTAGCTAGATAGTAATTGTGATATTTGCATTCTTAAAGTCGTTAGTGCAGCATGTGTGGTTTAGCAGCACACTAACATGGACTTGTGAGAAGTGGCAAAGGTCTAAACAATCAAGACTATGTTATGACATCCCTTTTCATAGTTCTTAAAATTGTTTAGACATACATGTGAGATATCTGAGATAAGGTGTATGATTGTGATAAAGTTTTATCAAAGCAATCTAGTATCAGAAATCTGAACTTTGGTAAGTAAGTCAATAAAGTATTGATTTCTAGAAGTCTAGCTCATTTCTGAGTACATGTCAAAGCTAGTGGTATCATAAGTGTTATGCTAATAATCATCATTTTAGTGGGAGCATGATAATTATGATAAGTATTGCAAGTTAGCAATATTTATTATAGAAAACAAAAGGTCTTAATTGGGAAAAAGTTGTTTTGCTATAATTAAGGGAGAGGAAATTATACTTCATCTCAAATCTAAAAGCTTAGATTGAGGTTTTAATCATATTTAGTCAAGGATATATATATATATATATATATATATATATATATATAAATATATATATATATATATATGAATTTCATGTTGGAATGGCTCAACATAAAGAAATTCGGTATATTGGTCCATTATTTGCGTTCTAAAATTCTATTATGATTACGACATCCCTTTTCATAATCTGAATTATGAGAACTTGGCTAATAGAAATGGAAATGTTATAGCAAAAGACTGGTTTAGTCTTTATGTGAGACATCATGACTTGTGTCCCATATGCTTCAAATATAGGGTCGATTACATGTGTTATATTCATCCTTTCTAAAATTTTCCAAATGCTCGGGGCATTAAGAAGGGAAAAGTCTAGAATTGAATATGACTAAAAGGATTATACAATTATTGAGGACAATCTAAGTCTTACCAAAGATTGGTTGCTCAAGGACAGTTGGAAGCATAATGATAATTCTGGAAGGACCATATTGACATAATCTGTAAGGAGGCAACTCTTGTTTAGAAGTGATAGTCAAAATGGAATATGGAAATGTTCCAAAGTTAGAAATTATTGCATATGTGTAAGATTAAGAAACTTAATGCAAGAAGGATGTTTCCAAGGAGCTAATATCCTTTGGAATGCTCTGTAATGGTTGTTGTCAAGTCTTTCTGACTTTGTGCATAATCATTACAAGAGGATCAATGCATATAAGTTTAGAATATAACAGATTTAAGTAAATGGCATGAGTTTGGAATTCTTGCATTGGCAGTAAGGATTTGGGATTGTGAAAAGAGGATCATTGGAGTTGTGTTCAATTGATCTATTTCACAAAAGAAAGATCATAGACAAACATAGTATGCATACTTGGTGTATGGCATGACTAGTGTTTAGAAAACATAGTGTTCATGCTTGGAGCACGGAACAACTGTTGTTTTAAATTCAAGAATAAAGTTGATAGTTGAAACAGTATACAATGAATAATGTGTAATCATATGGTGATAAATAAAAGGTGTTTTATTTATGTCCATAGGTTTTGATACCATATTGTATTCAATTATTATTGTGTTTCACCTTGCATGTTTTAACTTCGCGAATAACTAGGTCATTGTTCTGGATGACTAAGTTATTCAAACCATCCACAGTCGGTGATATGTTGGAAGTAGTTATGAATTAAGACTGTCATGGGTTGGCTTGTAGAGGTCTAAGATGTTGGACAAAGGGCTAGAACACTCATGAGTGCTCATAAGTTCTGAGTATTGGATTAAACTCGCGCTCATTGGAATCACTTCATGGATTTTATCACGAGTGATTATGAGATGATAATATCTTATATTCTTCAAATCTAGAGATATGAGTTGTTACTATTAGTTGGTTGTACATTGATTGCACGAAAACGCATTCGGTAACTCGATGTTATAAAAGGTGCCATTACATATGATTCAACAAGTAGTAGAACAAGCCATATGAGTCGACGTTTAGGCATTCCTTTTACCTTCGGGATAAAAGAAATATATGTGGGCCCCTCGATGATTTGGTGATGACAAATGTAAGTGCTCGGCCGGGCCTGGACTGATTTGATTTGTTTGATTAGTCAGTCGTCATAAATCGGAAATCGGGAAACAACAAATGGACAACGAGAATGATTATTATCCATGTCTCAGTCCATATGATATCTAGAATGGAGGAATATATGATCCCTTATCTAATGGACAAGTCATTGACAACGGTCCGAGTTCATCTACAAGGTCGAAGTTCAACAGAACCTGTTGAGAGCTACAATTGCCAATCGGTTCTTGAAGTCATACACAATAAAAGTTTTAGACTTATCCAAGTGGGAGACTGTTGGATTAATGTCTAAGTTCATAACTATAATTGGTAAGACTTGACCCGACCCGGCATGGTTCATTTGGGTTGCATGGCATCATGCATTTGGAAATACTATAATGACAAAAATAACACTTAAGGTTGATTAATATATTATAAGTTCTAATATATTAATAAGATTATTTAATTAGTATTGATCAATAATTATTTTGGAATTAATTAAGTGATCAAAAGGAGACTAATTAAATATATGGGCTGATTGTGTAAATCATTCATTCTTATATATGGGGGCTTGTGATCCAAGAATCCTTATGTTGGACTAAGTCCATGGGGTGACCCATGGATACTCCATGGAGATTAAAATCCATGGAGCATAAGGAATGGATAAAGTTATGAGTTACATGATGTAACCCTAATAGCCACCATATAAAAGAATCTCATGGCTCAAGAAATCGGCCACTATGAGTGAGAATGAAGGGCTAGCCGATTTCATGAAGTGTGTATGTTCTCTCAAATCATTCCATGTGCATTTGGTGTTGTGTTAACCATTTGAGGTGTCACACTTGGGGCACTAGGCACTCAAGCTTCATGAAGACATTCTATATCAAAAAGGTATGCAATTCTAACTCCATATATTCATATGAATCAATGTTATTATTTTAGTAAGGGATGCATACCTTGGAAAGTTCATATTTGCATGTATAATAGAGAAAACATAGATCCAAGGTATTTAGGGTTGCATGTACACTTAGGAGTGTTAGAATGCTCAATACCCAACACTTTGTTCTACATCCCATCACTCATGTTGACATTTGTTTCCTTATCAGATAAGTCCACATGGATATCTATAGTTCAAACCTCCTCCGTATAGGACTCAGTATATGAAACCGTAGGTGGTATTATTGTAGCCTTCTAAGGGATAGATGTAGTTGTTTGATCATTTAATTTTATTGTTTTTATCTATATTAGATATGTTTACAGTGATAGCAGGATTTCCTATCTCCTTGAAATTCGAATTGAGAAGAGAATACCTTCAAGGTAACCTAAGCCCAAAATCACGATGTCTAATATCCGATCTTCCATTATCATTTTAATTATCAGTTTTGACAATGACTTGATCAAGTGGATCATGATGCTTTCTTTTCTTTGATTGAAATTTCTGAGTCATATCAAATGCTTGTAGTTTCTTTGAGGTTAGAGAGACAGGAACATGAAATTCTCTAAAAAACACCCCTCTTCTATTGAATTGAAGCTTTCTAATCTTCTTGATACCCTTCTGAGAAGAATAAGTATGTGAAGAATCAACCTATATTTTTTCAGTTTCCTCTTGGCTGGTTTCTTGGTACGCTTGAGAATACCAGTTTTTGAAGGTATAATTTCTTTGGAAACCTCCTCTACCACAATCGGTGATTTCCAGTCTGCTTCTTCTTTTATGGTACTTGAGCAGCATTCGAAGAATCCTCATCCCCTTTCTATGGAAGAACACCAACTGAAACAACAGAATCATTTGATGCCAAATACTAAACAAGGAGTGAATTTTGAGATCAACATGTCTTAGCATTGCATCTGGAATACGAGCAACATTAGGAAAGACTGTTGGATCATCAACAACTTGTGGAGAAGCCATCATTGAATACTCATCCGTTTCGACACCAAAAGGAACCAAAATCCCTTATTGTTGATAAACCACCTTCAGGATCAAGCTCTAGTAATGAGCACACGAAACACCGCTTGTCAAATGGGTGTGAGTAATAGCTGTGCCAAAGTCTTCCCATATATATATATATATATATATATATATATATATATATATATATATATATATATATATATATATATATATATATATATATATATATATATATATATATATATATATATATGGTATAATCCACATATAGACCATAGTAAAGCCTAGCAAGAATGGAATAAATTTCCAATTTAACTTTGTCTAACCTTGAACTTTGACCTATGAAGCATCTTAATATGATCCCAAATAGAAAACTCAATATGTAGGGTAGACCCGACTTTTTAAAGTGATTTATGATAGTCATAACAGGTTGAGACCCCATATCATTAAACAAGTGAAGAACTAGTTCATGAGTAACTTCATAGACAGATTATGAGACAGACAACTTCATGATTTGACCAAAGTGTTTCCTCCTGAGCTTTCACATATTGGAATTTGTCAGTTGAAATGTGATGACTTTTGTGGTTTTGTTGAACACTGCTGTAGAGCCAACAAGAGAAATCCAAGTCATTAGAACTGCAAACGAAGGCGATAATGTTGTGGATAGAACATAGTTATTCAGGGTTTGAATTAACATACGTAATTGCTTTGGAGACTGATCCACCTTTGGAAGCAATCGTACATTCGTATTGTATATCTTCATTAGAGGTTGTGATATTTCTTCTTCATTAATGGTGTTTGCGGGATCAACATTGATTTGTTGAGCAACCATTGTTGTGTCTGCAAGGATTCTTGAAGATGATGAAAAGTTGTTGATTTTAGGAAATTTGTTATGAGAGCATAAAGTCTGAGAATGATACCATCAATTTCCTTTTATAATCGACGATATTTTTGTATTTGAATCGATAACCAATAATATATTGTCACGTATTGTGTTGGTTACTTAACCAACACCGTAAAAAACTCCACATCATAAAAATAATCATCACGTTTTCCTTAAATCTCGTGAAAATCTTGAACCGTTAACTCCATCGGATATTTCTCTGTTCTCAACCAGATAAGAACCGCCACTTATTTCGAACTATGATCAAGTACATCTTGTCATTTTGATACTAAGGGAACATCATTCCATTGTATAGAGGATAAGCTCATTCACTTTTGGATTTGAAAGTGAAATCATATGCCATACTTTGCGAACTCTTGGTTTCAATTTGGTAATACCCAAAACCTCAAGGATTCCAATGCAATTGTGTGCCAAAGAATGAGTGAGAAGCAAGTTAAAAAAATATGGGTTTTGTAATATCAAATTACATTTGATACAAAAGTAGTTGGATCCCAGGAAAAGATCTCTTCATTCAACATCAAAAGAAATGACGAATTGCTTGTGTGGTTTCCCATAAATTACAATCGAATACTCATTGATGAGCATCGAATGACTTATTTTTCATTGGTTTCGAAAGGTAGGCTCAATTTTGCTGAACATCACAACTTAACATAAGGGTGATTTAATTGAACAAAATTACTTGGATGACCAGTGTAGTCACGAACAAGTCTGGTTGGATATTATTTGTAGGAACAAGAAGTTAGAAAGATACTAAGATAAAAGTCATATTCCAAAAATTAAGAACTGGATCTTGTTGGGAAAAAATGTCTTGGTTTTAGAACATTTTATTAGTAACACACAAGTCTAATGGAATTTGATTTTGAATATAAAAAAGGTACTGAAACAAGTGTTTCATTAAAATCTTGAACAAAAATGTTCACTGTCAATTCCTTGATAGTTGGGGTTTTTGGATTTCGCCATCATCATGGAAGAATGACTCAAAATCATAAACACAGAGTGTTTTCATATATACATTATGGTAGGTTTCGAATAGATATGTTAAGGACAGGCAGTGAAGTGTGTGATTATGAAAGAAATTTTGGTGAAAAAGATGCAAAATCTCTTTACTCAATATGAGAAGAGAAAGGTAGTTGTTCGAATAATGTGACTACATTCTAATTGGGAAGAAACTTTGGTAGTGAGAGTTCCATTAAGGCTTCGAACACATAAAGTTTGTAAGGCTTGAAGTCAACATACATCAACATGCTTTTAGGAATACTTAACTACTACAATAGTTCGAATGAATACTTGTCCCCTTGGTAGATATGATATGTGAACGTACACCTTAGTAGTACATTGTTACAATGAGAGACAAATTGTAAAACATAATGTCACACCCCCAAACCGGAACGGCAAAAACGTTCGAGGGCGGTGGATGTCATGCTAAGTATCATAACCATAGTGAAGAAAGTAAACACAACCATCATAATAATAATTTAAAAGGTTACGTCATTGCAAAAATATATGTTTCCGAATAAATTACATATGATGTCAAAATAGTTCAAAAGAAATTTGCGCCTGAGTGCCTTGCCTTCAAAAATCTTGTGGTTACCTATATTACTTAATACCTGAGAATACAAGTTGTTTTTGAAAGCATTAAAGCCGGTAAGTTCATAAGCAATTTATGAATGAAAAATGAATGTTGTTGCTTAAATTTTATTACAAGTTTGTTTCCAGAAAATCCAATATTTTCTAAAAGGTTTATTGTAGTCTTAAGTGAACCAAGACTTGGTATACGTAAGTAAATTATCATACTTATGTGTGGTTTTTTAGTCAAATAAAACTCCTTTTTGTGAAATCATTAAATTCCCATGAACTGTGTGTTTTGTTAATTCCCCATGTGAGTTGTTACAACCATGCTAAGACTCAAAGACCTCGTACTCGACGTTTTTCAAGAATCGGAATGTTATGACACTTTTCACCCTAGACCTGCCGGTCTAGCTGTTGCAAGCAGCTTAGGTGCGGGTTGTTAAACCCAATATAGATTTATACACAACTATGATGCTCTCCCTACAAGAGATTCTGGCTATAACTATAGGACTTTTCTGTTATACTTATGAGTACTTTGAAGGTGAATGTCTCACAAATTTATTCATTAACATGTTCACATAGTTTGTAATGAAATACCCATTTTGTAAATAGATCATATTACCGTTTCTTTGTTAAATGAGGTGTCCAAACTATACCTGTTATAGTTTATCAAGAATGTTTTATGTTATAAATGAAAGCTTGTGATGCATGGCTTTGTATTTCAATAAAATGATATTGAAAATTATAATTATACAATCTTACACACCTTGCTCAGCATGTTACACGGTGTGAATAACTCTTAGACTCGTTTTAACATATTTACTCTAAACTATCACTGTTTTAGAATATTTATAGAGAAATCATCGTAAGTCGAAAACTAAATCTGTAAACTCGGAGAGTTTGGAAAAAGAATCTACTATCTTCATAAATTTTCCTATAATTATTGGTTGTCTCAAAACAGTGTGAAAATGTTCATCTTCACAACCTGGTCTGATTTTGTTGCTGCAGTGATAGGTAGTTTGTAAAAATCACCATAAATTGCAGAAAAATCGTATGGGGATGTGCAAGTAGTCATTTTAAAGGTATAAACGTGAACAATTTTCATACTGAACAATTTTGAAAAAATGTAAGTTTAATTTGGATAAATAGTTCGTGAATAGGTCACAACTTTTTTGTTGTAAACTGTCAAGTTAAGTTTCAAATGTGTTTTGGTGTTTTAACTTGTATTCCCCCTGCCCCTGAAAACTAAAGAAAACTGGAAAATGTAGGGGTATGAACTGACCTGGAGTGATTCTTTGAAGAGTGGAAGGTCGACGACGAGGAGTATCAAGTCAAGAACACTTGATGAACACATGAAAGTTTGGATAACCCTAAGAACGATTTTTGGTGTTAAAATATGTGTAGATGATTCAAGGACGTTATGAAAACATGGAATAACACTTGAGTTTAGATGAAATACTTACCAAAACATGAAGTAATAGCTCAAGAACACTTCCAAAAAGTGGTTGGAACTAGAGAGAAAAAGAGGCTCTCTTGATGGTTTGAGGAGTGTATAAGCTTGGAATGATCATGGTAAACCAAGAAATCCTCCAGGAATTTCTTTATATAGAAGGTTGTTGGAGCAAGTTGTAAATATGAAAGGATGTTTTCATTGGTTTGTGTGATGTGGATAGGGTTAGGCTAATGAGGAAGTGACACATGGAGGCAAGTGGGCACACTTGACCCACTTGTGGGGTAAAATTTCCTCTTAATATAAACTAATGATTTTTAATTAATAAATCTCTGAGAAAAAATAAAATATGAGTTTCGGGGGGTTTAGAATGGCAAAAAAATATGACTTTGGTGAAAAATCCCCGTAAAAAACATCAAAAACAGGCTTAGGAGGCGAAAGTAGTAAAAAATCGGCATTAGGGACCGAACTGTGAGGTTCGGCTCTTAGGAGTGTGAGAATCGAAGGTTGGGAGAAGGAGCTGAAGTTGCAAGGATAGGGAGGCGAAAAGGAGCGAAGCTTGGTCTGACTGGCTTCGGTTTGCAGGTAGGTTCGGTCCGAGAAGGCGGGTTCGGTTCTGACGAGTTCGCTTCAGACTAGTTCGGTTCTGCCCAATTCGGTCCTATTAGAGGGGTTGGGCTGTAACAGGTTCGGTTCTTAAGAGGTTCGGTTCCTAAGAAGGTTTCGGTCCTATTTAGCTATTTTTCCAATTAACTTTCTGTTTTGCTTTATATTTGGCCAATTAAGGATCGGGATGACTCTGATGACTATAAAAAGTTGAGAGAAATTTTGACAGAGATTTGGGAGAGATTGATTTTTAGCTATTATCATCGAATAATCTTACCCTGTTATACTTCGATTAAGATTATTTTACATCCCCAAAAGGGTCCATAATCATGTTTTGATGCGTTTAACTCCCTTCTTAGGGTTTCACATTGGTATACACATAGATTTACCGAGACACTTGAATTCTTGACACACAAATGAATATTTTCACAGAATAACTTTTAATCATACAAGTACTAGATAGGTTTGACCGGTTTGACTTGTTAACTTGACTTTGACTTGTTGACTTTGACCTTCACTTGTTGACTTTGACTTTGACTTGAATTTGACGGTTGTCACATTATCCCCCCGTTAGAAGGAATTCATCCCGAAATTTTCATTTTGAGAGGGATATCAAGGGTTGGTGAATAGTTGTGGATACTTTTGCTTCATTTGATCCTCATGTTCCCAAGTAAATTTCGGTCCTCGCTTGGCATTCCAGCTGACCTTTACGATGGGGATGCAGCTTTGTTTCATCGATTTAACCTCTCGATCCATGATTTCAACATGTTCCTCTATGAAGTGGAGGTTCTCATTGATCTCAATTTCTTCCAAAGGAATGACAAGGGTCTCATCGCACAAACATTTCTTTAAGTTCGACACATGAAAGGCAGGGTGAACGTTGTTAAGCTCATGTGGTAATCGTAGCTTGTATGCTACCGGATTAATCCTCACGAGGATTTCGAATGGTTTGATGTACCTTGGATTTAGCTTCCCACGTTTTCCAAAACGTATTAATCCCTCTGACAAAAGAGCTAGGCAGATAAAAGACGAGGCCTTTGGAGAAACTTTGATGCTAGTGTGATAACCATTATTGTAGAAGAATTCGATAAGGGGTAAGTGAGCATCCCACGCTTTACTTTCACACCCCCAAACCAAGGATGGCGGAAACATCCGGGGGTAGAGGACTTCATTTATAGTATCATAACAACAGGTATAATAGTGATCAATGCAATACAACCAATCATAGATATAATTGAAAATTATATTACATGGTTGCAAGTGTCACATATTTCAATGGTTGATTACAACATGATAATAAAACAGTTGTTCAATGTCGTAGCGTTCCATCCTTAAAAGGTTGTGGTTACATGGTTTCATTGATTTCCTGAGAATACAAGTATTTTTTAAAGAAAAGTGTCAAAAATTAAGTTGGTGAGTTCATAAGCTTTTAACTGTGATGCTAAAATCCTTTTCTTTGTAAAAGTGATGTTTGTTCATGAAAAATCCAATATTTCCCTTATAAAATGTATTGTAGTCTTAAAATTCAAGACCTAAATGTAAAAATATTTTCCCATACTTAATGAACTTTTATACAAATTTAAATTGACCTGAACTCATTAAATTTAAAAGTAAGAACCCGTAAATCTTATATTTTGTTAATACCCCATGTGAGTTATTATAACCATACTATGACCTGTCGGCCTCATAATACGACGTTCTTCAGGCGTCGCCAGTTAAATGACACAGGTCACCAGAGACCTGCCGGTCTAGCTATTGCATGCAACTCAGGTGTGGGTTTGTCAGACCCAGTATAGATCTATACACAACTATCACGTTCTCCCTATAAGAGACTCTGGCTAGAATTTACAGGACTTTTGACTTTGTTACTTTGGAGGTAACGCGAAGCGAATGTCTCACAAATTTATTCATTAACAGATTTTCCTGAACTGAACTAAAAACGCGTTTTCGTATAAACCCGATAATTTGTATTTGTACCCCATTTATATCAACTGAAAACCCCTTTTTTGTATAAACCCGTACTTTGTATTCGTACACCATTTATATGAACCGAAAACCTTTGGTAATGAGTTTGAAATGTAATTGAAACATAAACTATATTGATTATAGTTTATAATAATTATTTGTAATGCATATGAAACATAAACTATACCTATTATAGTTTATCGAAAATGTTTGTAATGCAAATGAATCTCATTTTATATGAGTCGAATGTGTAGCAAAAACATAACTATGTTTATCATGCCTTATCTTGTATTATTTGTAATCACAATGGACGCTTACAAATCAGTGAGCATTTCCTTTTATATAATTATACCACAACGTAAAACATAGATAAAATATGAAACCATCAATGATTAACACTTTGCTCAACATGTTACAAAGTGCAATGAAAGTTGTAAATTGTTAACTTGTTTTTAAAATTTATGCACTGTTTTGGAAAAATCACACCAAAATCATACGAAGTCAAAAACTGAATCCGTAAACTCTAGGAGTTTAAAAAATGTCTCTAGTTTTGTTCATAAATTTTATCATGATTTTTAGATGTCTCTAACTTGTGTGAAAATGTCCATCTTCAAAGACTGGTCCGGATTCGTAGCAATAGTGATATGCAGTTTTGTAAAAATCGCCATAAATTGTTGAAAACTCTTATCAATATGTGCAAGTAGTCATTTCAAAGGTATGAATCTTAACTATTTGCATCTAATATAGTTTTGAAAAGACAAAATTGCAAAAATGGTCCCCGTGGTTTCTTTTTTTATGTGGTTATGGTCCAAACATTTGAAAAGTTGCAGATTTGGTCGTTTTCAACAACTTTTATTGTGGTTTTGGTCCCTCGTCCGTTAAATTTAACTGGTTGGCTGTTAACTTTTTTAAAATGACAATTTTACCTTCAGGGACCATTTTCGCAATTTTGTCTTATACCATACCATAAGGACCATTTTTGCGTACATTATTTTTTATTTTATTGAAGTATTATATTTTAATAAATATTATTTTTAATATATAATACTATATACTAACAAACATTGTTTTATTGGATTATTAATTTATTATAGTTGATTTTGTTTTTAATTTTTTTTGTTAGAGTAATTCTTTTTATTAAGTTATTATATATCAATACATATAGTTTTTAATATATAATATTTATATCATAATAATAAATATTATATTATTAGATTATTAATCTCTTTTAGTTAATATTTTTAATTTTTTTTATTGGATTATTTGTTTTATTTCTTTTAATTTATTATTTTCTTCTTATACTAAATATTGTTTTATTGGATTATTAATTTATTTTAACTAATTCTTTTTTAGAAAAAAATTGTCGAAGTAATTATTTTTTATTGAATTATTATATATCAATATATATAGTTTTTAATATATAATATTTATATCATAATAAATATTATATTATTGGATTATTATTATCTTTTAGTTATTTTTTGTAAGTTCTTTTTTTTTAAATATTTTTTGTTGGATTATTACTTTTAAATTATTATTTTCTTCATATACTAAATATTATTTTATCAGATTATAATAGTAGTTCTTGTTAATTTTATTGGTTCCACCACAAAGTCATGGGATACGCAAAATCGTGGTCTCTCATCATCGAAATCGTTAGGATCGTATCCAAACACTTTCATTTCATCTAGCTTATAATGAGAAAAACCATTGGGAAAATCCAACCACCATCACCCGATCACCACCACCACTTATAAATGTTATCGGGGTTTGTTGCGCATTATGTGGGATATGAAGGATTCCAGTGGATTATGAAGAAGTTGTCGCAGGTGGCTACCAACAAGACTGGATGGAATAAGGTATAGTATCTATTGAACCTCCGATGAAGGTGTTTGGAGGTGATCCAACTAATTTTTGATGATAATAATCAACACTTTTACATATTTCGGCTATTTTGTGGTGGAACTAATAAAATTAAAAACAATTAATAGTATACATTCAAAATAAAACAATAATCCAATAAGATAGTATTTGTTATATTAAAATTATAATAAATAAAAAGTAATATCTCAATAAATTAATAATTCAAAAAAAAATTACAAAAATTAATAATCCAATAATGTATTATTTATTATGACGCAAATATTATATAATAAAAATAATATTTGTTGATATATAATAATCTAATAAAAAAAATTGCTCAAACAAAAAGAAATTATAAAAAGAGTCAACTAAAAGAAATTAATAATCCAATAAAATAATGTTTCGTAAAATGTAATAATCTGATAAAATAATATTTATTATGATATAAATATTATATATTCAAAACTATATGTACTGATATATAATAATTTAATAAAAAAAATTACTTCGATTAAAAAATTTTAAAAAAATAATTAGCTAAAATAAATTAATAATCCAATAAAACAACATTTAGTATATGACAAAAATAATAAATTGAACGTAATAATACAATTAAAAATAATTAAAAATTACAAAAATTAACAAAAAAAATTAATAATCCAATAATTTAATATTTATTATGATATAAATATTATACATTAAAAACTATATGTATTGATATATAATAATTTAATAAAAAAAATTACTCCAACAATTTTTTTTTTTAAAAATCAACTAAAATAAATTAATAATCTAATAATTTTTTTTATTAATATATAATGTTATATATTAAAAATAATATCTATTAATATATAACACTTTATTAAAATAAAATAGAATATATGCAAAAATGGTCCTTATAGTATAGTAAAAGACAAAACTGTGAAAATGGTCCCTGGGGGTAAAATTGTCATTTTAAGGAACTTAACGGATGAGGGACCATAACCACAACAAAACTTATTGAAAAGGACCAAATCTGCAACCTTTCAAACGTTTGGACCATAACCACAAAAAATAAGAAACCACAGGGACCATTTTTGCAGTTTTGTCTTTTGAAAACTAAAATGCTTAAGTTGACCAAAACAGTCCGTGAATGGAGTTAAACTTTTATGATGAAAGTTGTTGGATAAGTTTAGTTATGTTCTTGGTGTTTTAACTTGTATTCCCTCCCCCCCCCCCCCCCCCCCCCCCCTTAAAACTTAATAAAACATGAAATTGTAGGGGTATGAACTCACCTTGTGTGATTTCAGTGGATGGATGTTGAAGAAAGAAAGTAGTCAACTGAAGATCACTTAGAATGTTGCCAGAAGATTAGAAAATCTAACACAAATATGATGGAGTTTGTGTAAGGGATCTATGATTTGAGTTAAAAGGAAGTCTAAGAATCATATGAAAGATGATGATACTTACCAAATCAAGAAGAAAAGTCTTTGAAAAAGCCTTGGAAATCTCGGAATTGAAAGAGAGAAGTTGAGTGAAAAGTGTTTGCTCTTTGGGTGGAAATGAGAGAAATGAGTGAGAATGTCGAGAGAGGGTGAGTTTTCCAGCTCTTAGAACATCGTAATGGCTGGAGATTGATGGAAAAGTACAAGGAAGAGACTAGGTATGGTGGAGAGGGGTGTGGGTTGGTCATAGAGTGGGTATGGGCGGTTGCTTGTGTCATAAACTAAAGAAAAGTTAGCACTCCACCTCTAGTACTTCACCCACTCTTCTTGGATAAGGTTTATTCCCAAAACTGTGATTAATTAATAAATATGGAGCCTTATATGTTAAAATAAAGTTTTGGGTGAAAATCCCGCGTTAAAATGATGAAAAACGGGCCTAAAACAAAGTCATAGTCGAAAACCGGGTGGAAAAGTTTTCCTGCGAGACCTCTCGGTCCTGGGCAGAGGTTCGGTCCCTTCTGGTCATGGACTGAAGGCGAAATGGGCCGAAAGGACTAGAAGCGAAATGGAGCGAAAGGGTAAGAAGCGAAGTTCGGTCCGATAGGACCTTCGGGTTTGGTGCTGAAGCGAGGTTCGGTCCGCAGGGATCTTCGGTTTAGGTCTTCCTGGTTTCGGGTCTACGGCAGTTCGGTCCTTGGGGTTTTGGTTTCTATGGGCTTCGATCCTTCAGCAGTTCGGTCCTTATAGGGACCTTCGGCTCTAAGAGGGTTCGCTTCTTATGAGGGGGTTTCGTTTCCTTAAGGTTGTTGTGACATCCCCAAAATGACAGCCATAAAAGACCAATTTTGTTTATACTTTATTTCAAAATCAGAGTAACCTTTTAATAAAAGAGTTGCGGAATTTGTCCCAAAACATAATATGATAAAGATTTATCAAAATCATTTCCATAGAAATGTATTTCATTAAAAAGACTCGGGATGTCATGTTCGATACAGTACATTAGTATAAACAATACAACATAGGCGTTACTTGTATTTACAGGCCTAAAATCCATTAATCTCTCATCCCAAGACATCACATCTATAGTCATGCGCCACTACCTGTAATACAAGAAACTGGGTGGGTCAGGATTAGGAGCCTGGTGAGCACATAGGGTTTTTCAACCCACAATAAATAAGTTTATTAACTTTATGAAACCAAACAAACCCGATTACCCGTTCCCGTTATTCTCACTTTACGTCCCTAAGACATCTAACACAATGGACCTAGTCTAAGGACTATCATCGGGATGGACACTACTGCTAAGGGGATTCCTCAACAATAAATGTCCTTATGTAAGTTCGTAATTTGCTTGTGTATCAATCAGATCCTTTTATTGGTGCGGAATCCCAATCAAATGGATGATCTCAATCAAATAGAAGAGAAGGAGAAGAAGAATAATATGAATCTTTGTATGTATTGATATCAATGAAGATCCGGACACAAAAGATTCACACACACATAAAAGCTCCTGTTTCTCTCTAGCCGTACACTCTCTAGGGTTCATCAATCTTTACTCCTCACCCTAACACCTCTATTTATACTTGGAATATGGGTCGGATAACACATGGGCCGTAAATGAGTTTACGGCCGTAAACTCAACTGTAAACATGGCTATAAAATCATAAATATTACAGAAAAATACAATTACCCAGAAAAGTAAAGTATAAACCATATTTTGACCCAACAATCTCCCCCTTGGTTTATAGCTTTCTTTTCTTAATGACCCAACAAGCTCCCCCTAAAAAGTAGCTGGCTTTTCTTGTCAATCTTCAATTGGAGATTGGCTTCAGCGTTTATCTTCGATAACTTCACTGCCTCAAGATGAACTTGATGAATCTTCAATGAATGACTTCATCTTGAGAAGTTGGACTTTTCTTCAGAATTTGACATTGAACGCACATTGGGTGAGGAGGCTTCTTGTACTGATTCTTGAAAGATGGCGCTTTCAGCTTGAGAATCTTCAGAGAGAACATGAGAGAGAACAAATCTTCTAGATCACTTCAGCAGGTTTAAGATAGCAGCAGACTGATTGAGGAGGCTTCAATGCAATCCGTCACATATTCTTCAAGTCAGCTTGACCTTTCTTCTGGGTTAAAGGATTGAATGTTGAAAGAATAATCTTCATTTATTGCTCCTTCGAATGTGAATTCTTCGATGCTCACGGACGAGGCTTTGGCTCAAAAATCTTCAACACAAACTCCATGAGTCTTATCTACAAAAAAAACTAAAAGAAAACTTAGCACACAAATTAAAACAGAAACAAAAATATTTTTGGATTTTTTTATTTTTCCGAACAAGAAATAAAACATAAATAACACTACTTTTGGATTTTTAATTTTTCTGATTTTTCTTTGATTTTTGAATTTTTCTGAATTTTTTTTTATTATTTTTAATTTTTAATTCTCCCCTAATATTTAAATTAGAAGAAACTATTACAAATTTAACAAAACTAAAAATGATATCTAACTTTATGAGTGATTTGGGATCAAAGTTTTTAGACAGCCTTTATCCACTTGTCGGTAGCTTTCATATTCGCATCTTTGTCTGGTCGATCTACGATATTGTTATCCATTTAAACACGAAAAATTGTTACAAATTTAGGACATACTATTTGTTACAAGACAAGGTGAACTTAAGTTCCTAGTAATTATATCTGATCCTAATTCCTTAAATACTATATCTTAAGGACCATTCATCTGACAACGACCAGGGATATTGTTGTCCACCTAAATTGAGCAGCGAGATCTATAGACAATCTGTATGTGTTCAATTTTAAGTGTACTGGAACGTGTTTCCTGCTTCCGGATATGCCCCAACCATCAAGAACTTCCAGAGTACTCCTTACACCGGGTGAGCAGACAATCATTCAGAGAGAACAAATTCAGATTGCTATTACTTATTGTCTCAGAGGGGTTGAGAAGTAGAAATTGCATATGCTGTGTACCAGGTCAGATTGGAAGTCACGCAAAGGAGACATCATATGACTAACAGATAAGAAGAATTTCATATATATAACATGCAGAGAAATAGAGTTGCATATGTTATGTACCAGGTCGGATTGGAAGTCACGTAAAGGAAACAACATATGACTAACAGACAGAAAGAAAGAAAACGATTTTCTACAGACCTAATTTATCGGAATTTACCAGTCGCCCCATTCAACCGGAATTAAGGACAGAATCCACACATCGAGGAAAAGTTAAACCACGGTTCCAAGTACGGGTTCATTTAATGTGACGAGTGGATTCCCATATATATCTCCCTGCTCAACCTATCCGAGCGTCGTATTGTCAGGTTGAACGAATCTAACTAGGTCAAGATTTGTCAAGACTAAGAATTTCTTAAGTTCAAATCTGCCTAGTCAAGTCCATTTAAAAATTTTGGTGCCTACCGACATATCAAGTAAGAGCACAAACCCTTCAACTTTGGGTACATTACGCAGACTCAGATTTCCTGTTATCACCTGATAATATCACTTCCCAAAACATCTCCCTCAAGCACATTTCATGACCAACATAATTATTTGATTTTCTGAATTTCTAATGTTTTTGGATTTTTTTTTTAATTTTCTAATTTTTGTTTTTTTTTATTTCTCACCCTAAATTTGTACATTGGAGAAAAACGAAAGTAAATGTGCAAATTTAAACTATCCTAAAACAAAAATTAGTCTTTAAAGCGACTCAGCTTAAGAAAAAAACTCAGGAGTATAGAGAAGAAAACGCAAACCGTAATTCACCGATTGAATCTGCATTCAGAAGGTCTGAGAACAGCAAGCATAATCTCAGAACAGATCTCAAAATTCTTCAATCATTAAGCACTAACCCCATTTGTGATCTCTTCCTATCTTCCTTTCCCGCAAAAGGACACATACTCTCAACAAAGATCTAAATGTTGTACAGTTGAGAGATGCCTCCTATCATGTGCCTGGAACAGCTACTACCAATAAACCGAAGTCTGATGATATGCCTCCATAGCTGCTACGACACAGAGCGGGATCAGTTGGTCTTTGGAACCCAGTCCATTTTGAAACTTGGTCGACCTTTGTCAACAACGCACAATACCCTCTCCCATAACATATCTTGTTTGTCACAAATAGAAAACGTTGAAAAATTAGAGTCATTAGAAGATTTGGGAGTTTTCACCTTTGGTACCCATCTATATTCGGGTTTAACCCATTTCTTGTTCGATCCGATGGATGCCTCGGCACTTCCTTTGGAACATGAAGCCGACTGCTGAGATGACTTTGACCAAACCAGTCTTGGCTTCACTGGAGCATCTCTTGGATTGGGCTTCTTGGCAGGCATTTCCTTCTTGCCATTGTGATTCAGATTCTTTGCCTTGTGGGTTAGATTTCGGCCTTCTGCGCGTTCTAATTGCTATTGTCTGAACGTGACCTTGAGGGGTTTCTTTTGAAGTATCTCCCTCTTGGTGCGTTCTGCCAGCCTTGTGCATAGTAGGGAACATATGCATGATTAGGACAATTTCTGGCAATGTATCGAGGTGTTCCACAGTGAAAACAAGTCCTTTTCTTCACTGGGAAATTGTTTCTTCCTGCCCCTGGTGGCATATCCTTGCCTTGTCTCTGATTTTTCCCACACGCACAGTTGTAACAGGCACTCTGTTTAGCTTGAAATGGTGGCCTGTACTTACCTACGATAGGTTGATTAGAAGCAGTTGAGTTCGAAACAACAGATTCATAGTTCAAGGAGTCATTGGTTTGTTTAGAAGATCTTTCCTTGTTCTCGTCCTCTACTACTTTACCTGCACATGTAACAGAAACATCAGTATTTTCAACATTAATAACTCCTCCTGATACAAATCCAGCTCGTTTGTCATATCGAAGATGTGGTTCCGTGTCATTTTTGTCCTATGTCATAGGGATGGATGTGTAGTTATGATTATAAGAAGGAGGTACACTATCATATCCTAGACCTTTGTTTTGATTTTCTTTGAATTTTAATTGGGTTTCATATAAGGACTCGACTGTCTGACTTGACGCAGTATAATTTTTGAAACTGACATCAGCTTTTCCACACTTAATTTTTAAAGCGTCAAGTTCTTCAGTTACAGCAGCAAGTTGTCTCTTAACATAATCATAATTTTCACACTTGTTTCTGTACTCTTCCTGAAGTTTCCTAAAGTCCTTGGTTTTTGCTTCCAACTCAGCCTTCAGGGGTTTCTGTCCTTTCCTAACTTGATATCCTTCATATCTCAGGTCCTCAACTTCTATTTTAAATAAATCAGTTTGATCCCGAAGAAATTTAATAGTATCTTCACATGATTGCGAACATGAAACTTCACATGAATGAGAACATGAAACTTCATTGACCGGAAGGTTTACAAAACACTTTGTTTCTATACACTTCAAAGCATCAAGTTCTTGAATTACATCAGTAAGACTAAGATAATTGAGATCTTTTGTCTTCTTGATGATAGGCATGTTCATATCCCACGATTTCGGAAGTGCATTCAGCAGCTTTTTGTTTATCTCAGATTTAGACAAGAAGATCCCAGCTGTATTCATCTTGGTAATAAGTGTAGTAAATCGTTGCAACCGAGTTTCGACGGTTTCTCCAGGGATATAATTGAAAATGTTTAAATTTTGTCTTAACATATCCTGACGACTATCTTTCATGTTTCAACTCCCTTGTAGACCTTAAAATCAATTAAAAAGCACAACTAAGACCCAAAATCAAACTTAAAAGTCAAACCCTTTGATCATAAACCTCAAAAGTCAACCTTAAAAGTGAAATTTAAAAAGTTAAACTCAAAAGTCAAACTTAAAAAGACAAACTTAAAAGTCAAACCGAAAAACTAAATTTGGAAATTTAAAAGTTAAACGAAAAAAATCAAAGTTTAAAATCAAAGGTCAAACTTGGAAGTCAAAGTCAAAATTTAAGGTAAAAAGTTAAAAATAAAAGTCAAAAATTAAAATATAATGTTATTTATTAATTTTAATTTATTTTATATTTATATTTTATTTATATATTTATTATTATTATTTTTATTTTTATTTTTATTTTTTTAATATTTTTATTTTTTTAATTTTGGATAAAAAAAGGAATTTAAAATTAAAAGAAATTGAGTTTTTAGGTTAAAAGTGTCAAAATTCAAAATTTGGTTCGAAAAATACGGGTTATATTTTAAAATTCGGAGGAAAGGAACAAGTAATCGACTAGTGGAGTTGGTTAAGGCACTAGTTGTTGAACTTGAGGTCGTGGGTTCGATTCTTGGCGTCAACAGTTTCGCTCCTCCCTTTGCTTTTTTAATGAAGCGTGATCACCGAGCTTATCCCACCAAGCCGAGCTGCAACGTCTGAGCCGAGGCCGCAAACATCCGACGACCGTGAATAGTCCCCGGCCGTGAACTGTTTCCGGCTGTGAACACCGAAACCGTAGCCGCCGGCCGCAAACTCCGACCAAAAACACCGATTTTTCGACTTTGAAGCTCTAAAACTCGATCAAAAACCTTTTTATTATGAAAAGCACGAAGAACAAACCCCCCTTATTTTTGCGACTTTGAAGCTCTGACAAAATTGGCTGATACAACCTTGCTCTGATACCAATTGTAAGTCCCTAATTTGCCTGTGTATCTATCAGATCCGTTTGATGGTGCGGAATCCCAATCAAACGGATGATGTCAGATCAAATAGAAGAGAAGGAGAAGAAGAATAATATGAATCTTTGTATGTATTGATATGAATGAAGATCTGGATACAAAAGATTCACACACACATAAAAGCTGATGTTTCTCTCTAGCCGTAAATTCTCTAGGGTTCATCAATCTCTACTCCTCACCCTAACACCTCTATTTATACTTGGAATATGGGCCGGATAACACATGGGCCGTAAATGAGTTTACGGTCGTAAACTCAACCGTAAACATGGCCATAAAATCATAAATATTATAGAAAAATACAATTGCCCAGAAAAGTAAAGTATAAACCATATTTTGACCCAACACCTTAAGGCAACCATGTGGGGGATGCAGTACACCTGGTGAGCATACAGTTCAAATAAACACACAGTCCAAATAAACAACTACATGTTGCGAGCATGCTAGTGTTCCACTGGACTGTCTAGAATAGTCTGTGGTCATCATCTATACTCTGCTAGATGAGTAGATCATCAATAACATCTATAACGTGGCCTCTCATTATTTCATTTTATCACACAACAACTAACACATCTACCCATGTTTTACCAAAGCATTTTCGTAGATATAAAATACATATACAGTTTAAATCATTAAAAACATGTATAAAAATGTTTATCCAGCATAAATAGCAAGTATTCAGATAATATGCACACATAGCATGTAATTTATATAAAATACTTCATATCTATGTGTAAGCTGAAAGTAACTATGCGCTCACTTGACTAGGTGGTAACTCAGCACTCGGACAACGCTTCGATACTCTCAAAACAATTTTCCTTCGATAAAACCTATTATCAATTCAATTAGGGTTTAGTATAACGTCAACCGTGACTAATTAATACTCTAGCTATTATTATTATTATTATTATTATTATTATTATTATATAAGCGTTAAATAACACTCAATATATGTCACACCCCGAAACCGAAGGCGGAAACGTTCTGGGGCGGAGGTGACTTCATGTTAAGTATCACAACGAATGTACATAGTAAGCAAAGTAAACAACCATTACATTACATATTAGAATTTACATCTGCTCAAAAGTAAAGTGTCACAAGTGTTATACATATGTATATATGAACAAAAGTAAAGACGAGTCTTCTGTACGCTCCATTTTCTCCAAAAGATCGAGGGTACCTGTCTAATATGGACCTGAGAATACAAGCAATTTGAAATTTAGCATAAAGCTGGTGAGTTCATAAGAGGTTTGTTTTCTGAAAATGTACAAGTTTCCTTTGGTTTTCCGAAAAAGTTTGTTATCTAAGAAAATCCCATATTTTCTTATATGTAAAGTTTAGCTAACTGTTTTGTTACACGATTCTGATTATGTACAATTGTTATCCCAGGAAAAACCCTTATTTTCCTAAAAGTAAGTTTAGTTATTGAATCCCAATGTAATGTACAATTATCTGTCATACTTGTTATATTAGCTAGGTATTCTGATATCCTAGTTATGTTACACTCGAATGTATCTAGAGGTGTGCTTTCGTATTCACATTCCTATTTCTATTCATATTCATATTAGTATTCATATTTATATTTGTATTCGTATTTATACTTGTATTCGCATTTATATTTCTATTCGTATTCCTATTTGTATTTGTATTCGTATTCGTATTTGTATTCGTATTCATATTTGTATTCGTATTCGTATTCGTATTCGTATTCGTATTCCTATTCCTAATGCTGTTCCTATTCGTATTTGTATTCGGATTCGTATTCGTATTATTACTTTCGTATTTGTTCTGTTCCTAACTATACTTTTGTATTCGTTCTGTTCCTAACTGTACTTTCGTATTCGCTCTGTTCCTGGCTATACTTTCGTATTCGTTCTGTTCTTAGCTGTACTTTCGTATTCACTCTGTTCCTAGCTGTACTTTCGTATTCGCTCTGTTCCTAACTGTACTTTCGTATTTGCTCTGTTCCTAGCTGTATTTTCGTATTCGTATTCGTATTAGTTCTAATTGATGATTAGTATGAATTATTAGTAAATTTTGAAATATAACATAGATTATAACACTTTATCAAGAAATCTATGATTAGTCTGAAAGTTAACTTTGCAATTCGAATTATTGGTGAACACAATTTTCGATATTAAAAACATACAGAATATAAACATTTGAACTGAAATAACAAGTTTGAGTACAAGATTTCCTTGTACTTTTTCTTGTATTCCCCCTGAAAACATTTGAAAAACATTTGAAAAAGGGTAGGGGTATGAACTCACCGGTCAAGAAGCATGTCGGATTAGATGCTAAGTGTTGGTTCGGGGCTTGATAACGCGTGAGCTTCCTATGTAAGACGAATTGATATACAAATGCACCTAATTAGACTATAAATCTCTAATTAGATATGATTATACACTCCAAGACGTGAAAACACCTCAAATCAAGTGTTTGGAGTGACCCGAGTGACATTTAAGGACGTATATGGCTTGGATATGGAGTTTACCCCTCAAGAGTAAACTCACAAGAGGGTTTACGGTCCTAATGACCCACTCCACATGAGTTTACGGCCTTAAACTCATGGTGTGGTGTTCTATGGTGTCAAATGGTCTTATAACACTTGGAAAAGTTGGCTAGGATCAAATCTGGGGCATAGGAATGGATTAAACTCACATATAAACCATTTAATGTAGTTTATGGCAGTAAACTAGGAGTTTATGGCTGTAAACTCCCCCACACTCAATCCTTTGATGTTTTGGTGGTCCTAGGTCCCTTAAAAGTGTTTCTAGTCAAATCCACAAGCAATGGAATGAGTTAAAGGCATCATTTGACCATGTTTTAGGAGTTTACAACCTAAGAAGGTGTTCTTTGGAGGTTTACAGCCGTAAACTTCCATGAGGGTAGTTTTGGCATGATTAAGGTCCTTAACTTGATTGTGGTTGCTTCTAGACTCATTTCTAAGGCTTATGGTGTGTTTAAGTGGCATCTTAACACATAAAAATGAGTTTACTCCCCATGAATAGGTGTTTACGGTCCAAGCATATGCTTGGGCCGTAAACTCATGGTTATACCCCAAATGCTGAGTTTAAGGTGTTCTAAGTACATGCAAATAAGTCCTTAAATGATATCTAAGCTCCAATTGAGGTTTGGAAGGGTTTTATGGCACAAAACCCCCATTTATATGAGTTAACGACCTAGGGATGTTCTAGGACCGTAAACTCATGCTAATGGTCCTAATCCTCATATAAATCTCGGATTTGAAGGCTAAAGGTGTTAAACTAGGAGCTAACATAGTTACTTTGTTGATTTGAAGCTTGATTTCGATGATTTTGGCTCAAAATTGAACTTTAGAGAGAGAGTAGAGAGAGAGTGAAAAGGCTTCAAATGAGGCTCTCTCAACTTTATATATGCTGAAAGTTTGGGACACGGTGGAATTCTACCCGATATTGTCGTCAAGCGAGGGTTTTGGTCGTACCCGATTTAATTATTTTTATAACTCGATGGAATAAAACAATTATTTTTCCAAATAATAATTTGGGGCATTTCCATGTATTTCTAACGTATTTGGACAATTATTAAGTCATAATAACAATTTTAAATTAATGGCTTAATTATAGAAACGAAACGAAAATAATTCAATACAACGAATTTTTTAACGACGGAACAGGTTACGACGACATAACGAACTTCGGGTTGTCACAATATAACTCATAATAATAGCCCAAATAATTATTTTAATGACCTAATAACATTACTATAATTATTTGAAAGCTATATTAAAAATTGCGTAAGCGTAGCTCACTTACAGCTGATTCTAAAGAAACCGGGCTTTATCTGGAGCAGCGTTTCGAAACCGAAAGACTCTTTTTCTAGGGACTCCGGGAGCCTCGGGGCTTCCTTAGGGTGCTCGGGGTTCACCTAGACTTTAGGGAGGGTTCAAAACCCTAGAGATAGAAAGTTTAGAGAGAGAGAGATATGAGAAAGGTGTGAGAAATTCAGATGAATTCGCATGCTATTTATAGCCTCAACAGCCTCGGACGTACGCCGGGCGTAATCCTCGGCTACGCTGGGCGTAGTTCGCATCGGGCTACCAGATGGCTTCGTACGAGACACGCGTTGGACATCGGCTGGAGCTACGCGGCTGCTTATGGACCGATAGGGGCAGCTGTATGCGTCGTGTACCGAGCTTCGGACAATGGGCGTAAGCGAAGGCGACATGTCACAAATCCGAAGCGAGGCGTGATTATTAAGCAACAGCTAGGATCTGGCCATGTCACCAAATCTCGCAAATTTCGCAATTTTCCTTCCCGAATTCTAAAAATCATAACTTTCACACACGAGCTCCGTTTTCGATGTTGTTTATATCCACGCGAAGGTGGGAGCGTACTCTACAACTTTCGTTTAGACTCCGTTGGATAATTCAGATTTTATTTTAAAAGTTATATTATTAACAGGCCGGGACAAGATTGGTCCGTTAAAAATTAATAACTTCTTCATCCGATGTCCGTTTTCGCCCATCTTTTTCTCGTTACGCTACTCTTAACGAGATCTTCGATTCCCATTTATGTCGCTAAGGCTAAATCTCGTTCTATCGTAATCTTACTATTCATGCTTCCCGGTATTGTGCCGGTTCCATCACGAAACTTCGACGGGTCATAACTTCTTCGTTATAACTTGAATTTCGGTGTTCTTTATATGCCCGGAATCCTTGTTTTGACCACTACAACTTTGTATAAAGATATCGGGCTTATCTCACTTTAATTTTTATGCTTATTTTTATTCTTTATGAATTATACATTTATAATTAAATAATAAACACATAAATATACATAATTTCACATAATACTCAATCATTTCATTTTTATTACTTCAAAAAGAGTTACAATAGTTGACCTAGACTATTACATCATCTAAAAATGCTAAGCCTTGAAACCCGGGCGTTACAGCTATTTTACTCGTTTTTACCCCATTTTAAGCGGTTTTTGACCCGGTTAAGGGTCGGGATGACCCGAATGATTTCAAAAAGTTAAAGGAACTTTTGAGAGAGATTTGGGAGAGGCTTCTTTCATGATCTTTTTGAGTGCCTGGCTTCGCAATGCAAGGTCCATAAGCCCGGTTTAGCCATGTTTACGGATCTTACACACTCCCGATGAGTATGCAACATTGTTTTATCGGTTTGGTTAATTACTTTCCATAGTTTTAGGTTAAGGAAATCTAGATATAAGAACTTTTCAATTGGTGATTTCTCATTAGCATATCGAGTTGTACATTAATTACATAACGTTAACCCTAGTATACAAGGGTTAGTTGAGTTGACCGGTTTTACTTGTTGACTTTATTTGACTTTGACTTGACCAGAATTTTACGGTTGTCACATCATCCCCCCATTAGAAGGAATTTCGTCCCAAAATTTTCCATTATGACTGGGAATTCAAGAGTTCGGGAAGAGATGTGGGTATTTTTGTTCATTTGATCCTCGCGTTCCCAGGTGAACTCGGGTCCTCATATAGCGTACCAACAAACGTTCTTGATAGGAATACAACTTTGTTTCGTTCTTTTGATCTCCCGATCCATGATTTCACTTGGTTCTTCCACGAGGTGGAGAATCTCATTAACTTCAATTTTTTCAAGGGGTATCACGAGAGTCTTGTCAGACAGACACTTCTTTAGGTTCGATAAATAAAAGGTAGGATGTACATGATTTCATTAATGGGGTGATCGGAGTCTGTACGCCACTAGGCCAATCCTAGCAAGGATTTTGAATGGTCCGATGTACCTTGGGTTTAGTTTCCCATGCTTTACCGAAGTCAGTCACCCAAGCTATTAACATGTCACCCAAGATTTTAACAGTCCCTTCTGTTCTGCCCGTCGGTTTGCCGGTGGTAGGCCATACTCAAGTCTAGCCTAGCTCCCTGTAAGGTTTACCAGAGTTGCGAAATGAATATGCTATCTCTGTCAGAGATAATGGATATTGACAGGCCATGCAGTCATAAAATCTCTTTGATGTATGTTCTAGTCGATTTCTCTATCTTGCTGGTTCCTTTGATTGGTAGGAAGTGCGCGGATTTGGTCAACCTTTCAACAATTACCCAAAGGATATTGAGACTACCCTTTGACTTGGATAATTTGGTTGTGAAGTTCATGGATATCCACTTCCACTTCCTTTCGGTTATCATTGGTTGTTTGTAGGAAACTCGAAGACTTCTGTTGTTCTACCTCGACCTTGGCACAAGTCCGATACTTGTCCATAAGTGTAGCAATGCCAAATTTACTATTCGTCCAATGATATTACTATTCGAGGTCCAGACACATCTTGTCCAAGCCTGGATGAAGGGAGTAGCGAGTTTTCATGTGCTTCGTCCGTGACATTATTTCTGAATCCATCAACCTCGGTGTCCAGATCCGGTTCATGAGATAACCTACCCTACCATTGTTCCCTTTTAGGTTCTCCTGATTGGTAAGGATTGTACATCTAGTGTCGTAGAGGTGGCGTGTCTAGATCTCTAGGACCATGAACTGGTCGACTCTGTACGTCTTTAGCTGTCTTAAGTCATTAGTAATAACTTCTCCTCGGAGCGTTGCATAGGGCCTGCTGTAGTGTTTCCTGTTTGTCGGTTAGATCGGTGGGGAGCATATGGGTTCAATTTACGCGACTAGATTAATTTGAATGGTAGAATATCCACTCACATTCCTAGATAGTCTTGTCCCGAAGCTCCTAGTAGGACTCGTACCTGGTCCATCTATCTTTAACTCGTGCATATAGGTCGTATGTAATTAGGATTGGTAGGACGGATGGATGGGTGACTGTGCACCATGTCCACAACTAGAAAAGGAACAAGAAATAGGGCAGAAGCACACATCCTATATCCGTAGAATCTTAGTTACATATTCTTCTCACATACACCCTTAGCAGTGATAGGCTAACCGTATTCGTCCCAAGCTTCCATGCTTGATTTTAATCTATTATACGAGTGATATCCTTGAAGGGTTTACTTGGAATAAGTTGAAAAGATTACAGAAGGTATAACACACTTCTAGATAGTGCTTCGGGGTTCTGCGACGAAAGATGACCAGAGGGTCAGAAATTGGATTTAAGGTTACGAGAGACGAGGGTTTCGATATTCAGCTGGTTAAGTGGAGGGACTTCTTTTAACATATGCAATTGATAAGGTGATGACCCAACCAATCCATATCGAATGACGACAATGGATTTTCTCGATGACACATGTATCAATTCGTATTCGTAATAGGTATTCGTTAGAGTGGTTGTGCATCATGTATTTCTTTTTAGTGTTTTCTGTTTTGATCGATGTTATTGTTACCTTAATGATTTATGCTGGTAGTATGTGGGTTCTGATAGCTTGTAAAGATACCTTATATTGGGAAGCCTGGACGATCATTCCGTGATCGATCGGTATATGCAAGTTGTGTTGAAATCGATGGGTGAATGGCTCTATCTGAATACCACCACTACAAATGGAACAGGAATTTGGACGGAATTATTCGCTTTAATTCTGTAGTATTTTGATTACACTTTGGAAGTTTTCCAATATACCGCCTGGCTAGTGCTTTAGTGACATGTGTTGTGGCAAACGCCGAGGCATGCATCATGATCGCTGGATTAATCGTAGGGGCGGCCACAAATTATTGTCTTTTAGCGAGTTTTTAAGTTAGAGTATGATTCTTCATGTCCCAAAACTTTTGTTTCTTGCTCTTTGGCTTCTGGTCTGAGACGTCTTCATTGGTGGGCACCCATTGGTGTCCTTGACTATTACTACGGTTAGTATTTCCGACACCGTCTTCACCTTTACGAGTGTTGTAAACATTGAGTTATGCCATAACGTCTGTCACGACTGCCGTGACTGCAGCTTAAAAGGTAGCAGAGTCTATTTTCAGGTTCGGCACCTTGCTAGTTGGTTGGTTGTCTCTTGGTGAAGACATAGTTCTGTTTCATGATGCAAAACGACTTCGTAAGTGGGGATGATTATCTCAAGTGCATTCTTAAAATTTATATTCACATATGTCACACCCTAAAACTAGGAACGACGAAAACGTTCTGGGGTGGAGGACGTCATGTACAGTATCACAACAATGAAAAGTAGTAAATAAGAAACAACATTATCCATTGCATTAATAATATAATTTTAATACAAGTCAACTAACATATTTAATAGACACTAAAGTATGAATCAAAACTGAAAGATGAGTCTTCAATGAGCTCCATCTTTTCTAAACCTTGCATCGGTACGTGTCTACTGTTGACTTGAGGATACAAGTTATTTTGAAAGAGACTATCAGATTTAAATCTGGTGAGATCATAAGTATTTTAGTGTCTGTATTTGTAATAAAGTATTTGTAAGAATGTATTTGTAAGACTGTATTTTTAAGTATGAGTATGTAAAAGTTTTGAATAACCTAGAAAACCCTATGCTTCCTACTAAAAGTAGCCTTCTACCAAGGCATCTAGTATCTGACTGTATCTCTTGTAAGAGTGTGTATTTTCCCAAATCTAACTATCATTAACCAAAAATATAGTATTTACATTATCGTGCATCGTGTGAATGTTTACGAAGTGAATGTAATGGGGAAATAATAATGTATTGTAGTTTTATAATAAGTGACTACTGTTGTACTAACTACCTTAAACCAAATGAAATTTAAAGTAACATGTGATCCGCCTATATCCTGCTACCGACTCTATAGTAAAACGACGATGTAAGACACCGTAAGAAATGACATTTGGCACCCGTAGACTTGCAAGTCACACTGTAGCGAGCAGCAAGGTGTAGGATAGTCAATCCAGTATAGATCTATACGCAAACTCGTACGCTCCCCAATTAAGAAGATTCTGGATACAAAAACGGTCATGGCAGGTGGTGTCATGACCCGTTTAATGGCTCACATAACTGAATGTAATGTATATGTAACGTATGCTAGTTGTATTGTATGTTCTCCCTCTATGTAGCCTGTGTGTTCTCTCTGTATAGTATTGTAATGTATTGTGTGGATTAGCTGTATTGTGTTTTCTCTCTATCTAGCAAGTATTTTAATGTTCTATGTGTACTAGCTATATTGTGTGTTGTCTCTATCTAGCAAGTATTGTAACGTTCTGTGTGTACTAGTTGTATTGTGTGTTCTCTCTATCTAGCGAGTATTGTAATGTTCTGTGTCTACTAGCTGTATTGTGTGTTCTCTCTATCTAGCAAGTATTGAGTCATGTATGAACTGACCCTTTGTATGATTCATTGTCCTAGTATTAGTATTAGAAAAACCCTAAACTACGCCTATTGTAGTTTACTAGTAATATGAATTGTACGTATGAACATGGAAGTATAACCTTGCTACCCAAGGGTATTGAATTGACTGGAAGAACCTTTATTACTATATATGTACACATGATATATATCTAATATTTAAACGACCTTTGGATGGATGACCAATGCCCTAAAGCCACATCCCAACGAGGAAAAGGAGATAATGCGAGCTATCCTTCCTAAGTCCTTTAAACATTACTTATATCACTATACATATCTAGGCATGAAATTGACAATATAAAAGTATAAAAGAAGTTTTGTAAAACCTTTGAAGAGTTTAAGAACTAAGAAAAGGTGACTTGATATCAGTTTATAAAACAGTTTGAAAGTAGTTTTTTTGATAAGAACAGTTTAAAGTATAAAGAAACCTTTGTTTTGGAAACACAATTGTAACCGAGTTTTGAAATGACACATTCAGTATGTAAGACAGTTTGACAAAGATATGTATTGAATTCAATTTAAGAATAAATGATCAATAACAAAAAAAAAAAAAAAAAAAAAAAAAAAAAAACTAGTAGAAATGTTTTGGAAAGTCGTTTGAAGTAATATGTTTGGTAAAACCGCTAAAAGTGTAGTAAATCTATTTGCATGCTAGTTATTAATCACATGTGATTGATATAATAACTAGCATGATTCAACTTGTATCCGCCCCCACAAAATCATTTAAAAGCATTTAAAAGATAGATTAACGGGTATGAACTCACCTGTAGCAAGTGGTTGGGATTGAACGGACTATATAGGATGCTAGGTGTCAAGTGAAGACTTGTACACACTCTATGATCCTAGTTAACATATAATATCACATATATGTAACCAATTAGCCTTTAAACAACTAAATAAAAAAGTTAAGACATCCTAAGACATGTTAAACACTTTATATAAGTGTTATAAGTGCTAAGGATTTCATCTAAGTGTTGTAGTTCAAGGATATTGAGCTTAGGGTTCAAGGGAACCCCTAATATGAGTGTACTCCCTAAAGACCATAACCCATTAAGTTTACAGTCGTAAACTCATGGGTTTACGGCCGTAAACTCATCTCTTCTTGACCATGAGTTGTTTTGAAGCCTTATAAGTCCCTTGAAGCAATTCTTCATTGAAGTATAAGCCTATGGAAGTGTTTGGGGTATCAAATCACCCCTATATGTAGTTTACGGCCCATGGACCGCTTCTCCATGTGTTTTTGGCTGTAAACACATATTATTTATGTTCTTTTGATGTTTTCAAGTCCCAAACATATCAATAAATAAATCTAGACTAGTTTCCTAAGCTTGTGAAAGGACTAGGGCCATTTTTACACACTTTTGGGGTGTTTACGGTTTTGGGATATCCCCAAAACATAACCCAATATACAAGAAGATCTTAAGCTATTTTTTCATGTGCTAAAACCATCAGGGAAGGGTTCCATACTAATTTCTACGCATAAGGGAAGAGTTGGGAGCACTTTGGCACCCAAAATATAGTTTATGGTCCAAGAAGATCTTGGGCCGTAAACTCCTTCTTCTTGTGATTATTGAGTGATTTCTATCATATCTAAACATTTAGTAAGCTTTAAAACACTCTAGGTTAGAAGTACTTAAAATCCGGGATGAAAGATGAAGGATCCTTGGGAGAGAATCGGGTTTTTCTCTAGTTGAAAATGGAACAAATAACTAAAAATGGCTAATGTGTCATATATATAGTCCATGGAGTTTTTGGTCAAAAATATCATTCGATCCTTAAACTCCAAACTCGTGGAGTTTTGAAACTTTTAAGATGCAAAAAATAATCTAGGGCATCCTCTCTCCTGATAACTCTTAAAGTGTAAATCCTGAAATACTCACCCTTATTCTAAAAAGTCTGAAAAATAACAGCAACTGTTATGACTTCTATTAGCATGATATGTTCGTACAGAATAGAAATTTCGGGTTGTCACATCATCCCCTCCTTAGAAGGAATTTCATCCCGAAATTAGAATTTAGGTAAGGAAGTAGGCATGAATAATCGATCCAAGAAGTGGTGATACTTCCTAAATGATTGATTCTCGTGCTCCCAAGTGAATTCGGGTCCTTGTTGGCATCCCACCGGACCTTCACTAAAGGAAAATGACTACGAATCGTTCATAGGACCTCTCGGTCCATGGTCAATACAGTTCTTCCACGTAGGTGAAGCTCTTGTGGGACTCGATCTCTTCAAGAGTCTTGTCGGATCGATACTTTTTACAAGTTCAGGACGGGAAGGGTAGAATGTACATTACTAAGCTCGCGGGGTAGATTGAGTTCGTGAGATGTAGGACCGATTCTGGTAAGAATGTTGTAGGTCCTAACCATCCTGGAGTTAGCTCCCCACGCTTTCCGAAGCGTATCAAGTCATTCCCATAGTGAGACTTCCTAAATAATTTGGTCTCTCACTTGGAATTCCAAGGTTTCTTTTTCTTGCTTATCTTCCCAATCAAGGGCCACCCCCTTCTGGGTCAAAGTCATAAGGGTTTCAGTAATTCACGAGGAGTTCTGAATGGACTCCTGACAGTAGGTCTGCGGGACCTCAAATTTGGCGAATTTTTTAAGCATCTTCGGTATCGACAAATTCTCAACAATTTTGATCTTTGGAAGGGTCTTCAAAATTCTCACATTTCGAATACTATGTCATAGGAATTTGACTCTTTGAATCTACAACCCGTATTTAGAGAACTTCGCGAAGAGTTTCTCTGAGGGTAATGTTTCCATGGTTTCCTTCTTACTACGAGAGTGGATAAGTAAATCATCTACTAAGAAAATGACGTACTGAATGGGATACCCTATTCATTAACTAATGAATACTATGGGCTTATTGGTCCTATCTGAGGGGTTTCACTACGAACTCGAACTGTCCGCATCAAGTTCGGAAGGTAGTCTTCGGGACATCTTTCGCTAACACTCGAAACTGGTGATAATCGGATCTCAGGTCCATTTCTGAAAGGTAATTCGTTCCTTGCAGTTGCTCAACCAATTCATCCATGTGAGGCAGAGATAACGATTTCTAATGGAAATCTTAATGGAATCCCCGATAGTCGAGGTACATATGATGCAATACGTCTACTTCTGGAAGAATAAGACCGAAGCTCTCCAGGGTGAGAAGCCTGGCCTTCCAATTCGATTTCTCAGTAGTTCGCTAAGTTGTCAAGATTGTTCTTGTATTTCTATGGATCTTTAGACTGTAGGGCGATCTGGTTGCAGGAGTCGTGTTGGGTTCTAGGTTTGTTCGCATGACGATGTGATTACTCGTAGTCTTGGGCAGTCTCCGTCCTGAAGTTCATATTAGAATTGATACATGGTTCATCGATCACAGTCTCGTGTATACGACTCGTATATAATTAAGATTGAATAGGTAGTCGAATAAATGCTTCCCATTTAACCTCACATCCCAACGAGGAAAAGAGTTAAATTGAAATCATCAATTCTAAACTTGTAGAACCTTGATTATATACCATCAATTTGTATACATTCTTCAGTGATAGATCAACCGTATGGGTCTTTGGATTGAACTTGACGTACTGTACGAGTGGTACTTCGGTGTTCTGGTATGACGGCTTGGCTAGAAAGGTGATTTCGTAGAAAGCGATGTGCGCATGAAACTGGTGTTGACAGGATCTAAGTGACTCAAATTGTATGATAATGTCGAAATCATATGGGAACTAAAGTCATTAGATTAGAACATAAGGTGTTACAGACAAAACACAACAGTGCAACCTTGAACAGAGTTACATTACTTTAAATTTACTAGAATACTATTGTTGCGAATAAGGTACACTACAAAAGACAAGTATACACAGCATGAGGGCCCCTTAACTAACGGGATCTATCAAAAGATAAGACTATAGTTTCACTAGTTTTAAACAGTTTATAAGTCTATTTCAACGAAACACCTTAATTATATTAACGAGGGTCTGGCGTAGTTTCTCCTGCAGTTGTGATCCTGAGAATCATCCCATTTGTGCCTGAGTTCTTTGCTATCGGGCAGTCCTTCTTGAGATGTCCCACCTCCCCACATAAATGACATATCTGGCTAGCACCAACATTGGTGGCGGAAGTGAGGTGTCGAGTAGGAGTTATGGAAACACGGTTGCTTTCATTGATCTTCTCTTTTGGACAATTTCTAAAATAATGCCATGCCTCACCACAACGATAGCAAACAAGACTAGCTCCAGTGGTGGGGGTAGTTCTACAGAAACGAGCAATGTGCCCCATCTTGTTTCAATTGTTGCATTACCTTGCTCGGAAAATTCCTATATGGTCATGGTTGCACAAGTCACACTTCGGGAGTGTTTCCTCATATTGTTTAACCGGTGTTGTGATTGTAGGGGTTGCCACTGGTTGCTGTTGCATGGAAATCCTCTTAAATCGCTTGCGTTCCACTTTGGCTTGATGTTTTCGTTTCTTGAAGTCTGAGTTGTTGTTTTAGGTACTGGTGACTATTACTATTTTGTTGATTTCTCGGATCGTTACCACGATCGGAATTGTCAACTCCTTTATCAGTCTTGTTTGCGTTGATAGCACTGCGGTTTGCAAGGACAGCTGTCACGGAAGCCATCATGGCAGCTGTAACTGTGGCTTGGAAAGTAGCGGCGTCCATAAGAAAGGTAGGGCTTTCATTGTTCGGCTGACTACGTCCGAATGATGACATGGTTATGTTACACGAAAAGAAAAGGAGTTCGTGAGCTAGTATGGTTGAACCTAGATGTAGTCTGATCGTTCATGAAAAGAGTAAGAGTATGTTCTCGAAGGTTTGACCTACATCCCTGTGATGCAGTCCTAGTAAAGAGTAGAAGTAAGTTCGTAGAATGGTCTCAAGACATTTTATCGTTCAAGTCGAGGTATTAATGGTTGGTGGATAATATGATTCAACCTTTGAAAGAAGCTTGAAGATGATCCCGGAGTTAAATCACTATAGTCCAAAGACTTGACTAAAGCAAGTTTCAGATAGACTCCAAATGAAGGTATGAAGAAAGTTTTTGAACAAAGAGTGACACAGAAGTTAGTCGACTGTCAATATCATCGATGTTTGAGATGTAATAAGTTTGGGAAAAATTGAACTGGTAGTAGGTATTACATCACATCTGGAGTAAAAATTTGACATCATAAAGACCTAACTAAAGTACTTACAGTATAAGGTAGCCATATAGCTAAGTGCTACACAGAACATATATAGGAACATGGTTCCTAAAAACAAAGAAGGGAAGTAAAGTATCTCCTACTGGAAATGGTCACCCCTATGGTGAACCCTTAGTTAAGCTAGTTGACGTTCCATATCAAGCAGGTATCTTTCGTATACCCTCTGACATACTCGAAGCTCTATGACTTCGGCTCGGGTTTCAGCTAGTGCTTGCAGTAGGTTTTCGTGGTCTCTCTCAGATCTCTCACGAGCATGTTCAAGGTGGTTGGTGCGTAGGATATGCATTCCTCCATTGGTGTCAACTTCTGCGATACGATGTTGAGCGGTTCTGCCCTGAATTTCGTTTCTGGCAACTCTACAGATCAAGATTGGTATAACTTTGTCTGCTGAGCTCCCTTCATTTATGTTGTAGAAGCTTCGGTCTCCATTAAACGGCATAGATTGATCTTGATCTTCACTCCATGTTTCCAAACATTCTACCCAAGGGGGCTTCGGGCCATGAAAAGCCGGATGAGGGTTAGGATTTGGAATGGGAGCTACCGAGGGTAGGTTCTCAACCTCGAGTTCGGAGTTATCATCATCTGAAAGGTCTTCAGCATGGTGATCATCCAAAGGGATTGGATGATCATTCTCGGGTTCTTCTCTAAACCATCCAGCAATGACTTCGTTCGGAAGGTACTGGTTGCCGTGGGGATGGATTCCAGCCGTGTTATCTACGCGAGAATTAGGGTAAGAAAATAATTATTAGATGAAATATCTAGATAATTATTAGAAGAATCTTCATTAGTTACATCACTATTTGTAAAGTGCATACCAGTCATATAAAATCAAAACATGATAGGCCTTCGAATAGGTCACCTTAACTCCAAATTCACATGGAACCGGGGTAAAGCTAAATTTTCATAGATTCTAAGTCTATAACATCCTAGTTACATAAAACCTTAGTGTATCCACTTAGCAACTATCAACTTAGTAATGAAGATTCTTTTTTGTTCTCAGGTAAGTAATTATAGTAACAACAAATACCCATATAGTATTCTAGGGTTATGTTCTATTGTTCTCATTGTGGTATTGCTGGTATGATTTTAGACTTGTCGCAACCTCACAACTACACTTACACACATACTAGTCAACCCTCGGATAATATAGTTGATCAGGCTATATCTTCCCAGTTTTGACTATATATCTCTAAGTCCAGTTGTGTTGCCCAACAATCGTAATTCTTCTGTACTGTCCAAGTGACACTGATTTTAGTATGAATGCAGGCATGTATACTTTGTTAAATATTTTATTATTTAAAAGTATAAACTCTTGGTCAGAGTATTTTTAATCCCTTTGTTTTTATAGTTAGTATATCTTTTATGGGTTGATATACTCAATTCACTATAAACAATGCTCTAATACCAATCTGTCACACCCCAAAACCAGGAACGACGAAAACGTTCTGGGGCGGAGGACATCATGTACACTATCACAACAATGAAAAGTAGTAAACAAGCAACAACATCATCCATTTCATTAATAATATAATTTTAATACAAGTGTTCTGACATGTTTAATAGACACTAAAGTATGAATCAAAAGTGAAAGATGAGTCTTGAACGAGCTCCATCTTCTCTAAACCTTGCATCGGTACCCGTATATTGTTGACCTGAGGATACAAGTTATTTTTAAAGAGAGTATCAGATTTAAAGCTGGTGATCATAAGTACTTTAGTGTCTGTATTTGTAATAAAGTATTTGTAAGAATGTATTTGTAGGATTGTATTTGTAAGTATGAGTATGTAATAGTTTTGAATAACCTAGAAAACCCTATGCTTCCTACTGAAAGTAGCCTTCTACCAAGGCATCTAGTATCTGACTGTATCTCTTGTAAGAGTGTGTATTTTTCCAAATCTAACTATCATTAACCAAAAAGATAGTATTTACATTACTGTGCATCGTGAGAATGTTCACGAAGTGAATGTAATAAGGAAATAATAATGTACTGTAGTTTTATAATAAGTGACTACTGTTGTACTAACTACCTTAAACCAAATGAAATTTAAAGTAACGTGTGATCGGCCTGTATCCTGCTACCGACTCAATAGTAAAACGACAATGTAAGACGCCATAAGAAATGACATTTGGCACCCGTAGACTTGCAAGTCCCACTGTAGCGAGTAGCAAGGTGTAGGATAGTCAATCCAGTATAGATCTATATGCAAACTCATACGCTCCCCGATTAAGGAGATTTTGGATACAAAAACAATCATGGAAGGTCGTGCCATGACCTGTTTAATGGCTCACGTAATTGAATGTAATGTATATGTAATGTATGCTAGCTATATTATGTGTTCTCCCTCTGTCTAGCCTGTGGGTTGTCTCTGTATAGTATTGTAATGTATTATGTGTACTAGGTGTATTGTGTGTTCTCTCTATCTAGCAAGTATTGTAATGTTCTGTGTGTACTAGCTGTATTTTGTGTTCTCTCAATCAAGCAAGTATTGTAATGTTCTCTGTGTACTAGCTGTATTGTGTGTTCTCTCTTTATAGCAAGTATTGTAATGTTATGTGTGTACTAGCGGTGTTGTGTGTTCTCTCTATCTAGCAGGTATTGACTCATGTATGAACAAACTCTTTGTATGATTCATTGTCCTAGTATTAGTATTAGTAAACCCCTAAACTACGCCTATTGTAGTTTACTAGTAATCTGACTGGTACGTATGAACATGGAAGTATACCCTTGCTACCCAAGGGTATTGAATTGACTGGAAGAACCTTTATGAATATATATGTACATATGATATATCTAATATTTAAACGACCTTCGGACGGATGACCGATGCCCTAAAGCCACATCCCAACGAGGAAAAGGAGATAAAGCGAGCTAGCCTTCCTAATTCCTTTAAACATTAATTATATAACTATACATATCTAGGCATGAAATTGACAATATAAAAGTATAAAAGAAGTTTTGTAAAACCTTTGAATAGTTTAAGAACTAAGAAAATGTTACTTGATGTCACTTTGTAAAACAATTAGAAAGCAGTTTACTTGATCAGAGCAATTTAAAGTATAAAAAAACCATTGTTTTGGAAACACGATTGTAACAGAGTTTTGAAAAGAAACATTCAATATGTAAGACAGTTTGATAAAGAGTTTTTGAACTAGCAGAAATGTTTTGGAAAGCCATTTTAAGTAATTTGTTTGGTAAAACCGCTAAAAGTGTAGTAAATCTATTTGCATGCTAGTTATTAATCACATATGATTGATATAATAACTAATTGTTGGGTCAAAAATATGGTTTATACTTTGCTTGTCTAGAAAAATATATTTTTATGTAATGTTGTATGTGTTTGCGGTTTGTGTGTACGGCCGTACACAGGGTGTGCGGTTGTACACGTGTATGGCTGGTGGTCCATATAAATAGAGTATTGCATGTGAGTTTACACAAAAAGTGGAGAAGAGAGCATCTTGTAGAGAGAGAAAGTTAAAGAGAAGAAGGGTGTGTGAGAGAGAATCTATTGTAAGCAGCATCACTCAATTTCATTAATACATCATTAGATTCATCTTCTTCTTCTTCTCCTTCTCTTCTATTTGATCTGACATCATCCAATTGATTGGGATTCTGCACCATCAATTGGATCTGATTGATACACAAGCAATTTTGGGGACTTACAATTGGTATCAGAGCTTAGTTGTATCAATCAATTTTTTCAGATCTGGAGCTTATTTGATCTTATTTTGAAAAGAGAATAGCGTTTTTGGATAGATCTCGCAAAAATAAGCGGGGTTACTTCTTTGCATTTTTCATAAAAACGAGTTTTTGATCGAGTTTTAGAGCAAAAAATGATGAAAAACATCATTTTTTTCGCGAATCTGTTGAAGGTGTGCGGCCCGGTTGAAGGTGTGTTGTTGGTTGAAGGAGTGCGGCTCGGTGTGTGCGGCTCAGCAATGTGCGGCTCGGTGTGCAGCTAGGGTTTCGATGTGCGACTCTGTGTGCGGCCTCGGTATACAGCTCGGTCTCGCCTCTGATTCACGGCTCAGCATCGTGTTCGGCTCGCATTTGGCTCACCTCGCACTGCAGCCTTGTATTAAAAAAAAATAGAAACGGAAATTGAAGCTGCCAAGATTCGATCCCGGGTCTTCCAACTACGCGCCTTAACCAAGTTGTCTAGGAGGCTCTTTGTTTCATTTACCCGAAATTTAGAATATAACTAATCCTTTTCGCATATAATTTCGCAAATTGACATTTTCAACCCCAAAAATTGAAAATTTTATTTTTAAAATCCTTTTTCAACCCAAAAATTTTAGTTTTTAAATTTTAACTTTTATTTTTGACTTTTTACTTAAAATTTTGACTTTGACTTTTAAAATTTGACCTTTGACTTTAAACTTTGACTTTCCCGTTTGACTTTTAATTTTTCAAATTTAGCTTTTCGGTTTGACTTTTAAGTTTGATTTTTTAGTTTGACTTTTTAAATTTGACTTTTAAGGTTGTCTTTCACGGTTTTTAAATCAAAGGGCAATTAAAAACATAAAAAAAATAATATTAATAAAAATTAAAAATAAATAAAAATAAAAATAAATAAAAAATAAAATGAGTTCCACATCAATTCCGGTAAATGAAGTTTCATGTACTCCATCTTGTAAATCCACAATTAAATTTCTTCGCGAACAAATTGATTTGCTAAAAAGGGAAAATGAGGACCTTAAATATGAAGGCTATACTCTAAGGAAAGGTCAAAAACCGTTAAAAGCACAACTAGAAGCAAAAACCAAAGACTTTAGGAAGCTCCAGGAAGAGTACAACAACAAGTGTGAAAATTACGATCACATTAAACACAAACTTGTTGATGTAATTGAAGAACTTGATGCTTTGAACATTAAGTGTGGAAAAATAGATATTAGTTTCAAAAATTACACTGCATCAAGTAAGACAATCGAGTCATTATTTGAAAACCAATTAAAATTCAAAGATAATCAAAACAATGGTCTAGGGTATGATAGTGTTCCTCCACCTTTCAATCATAACTATATATCCATACCTTTGACTCACAAAGAGATTGACCAAGAACCATTTATGGTATACGGTAAACCAGCTATTGAACAACCAACTGAGGGTGCTAAGCTGAACGATACTAATGCTTCTACTTCATGTGCAGGTAAAGTAGCAGAGGATGAGAACAATGAGAACACCATTAAACAAACCAACATCTCCCTGAACTCTGAATCTGTTGCTTCGAACTCAATTGCTTATGATCAACCTGCTGTTGGTAAATACATGCCACCATTTCAAGCTAAACAGAGCGTCTATTGCAACTGTGCGTGTGGGAAAAGCAAGAGAAAAGACAAAGATACGCCACTAGGGGCAGGAAGAAACAACTCCACAGTGAAGAAAAAGGAATGCTTTCACTGTGGAACACCTAGACACATTGCCAGAAATTGTCCAAATCGCGCATACATTCCTTACTACGCACAAGGGTGGCAGAACACACCAATAGGGAGATACTTCAAAAGAAACCCCTCAAGTTCACGTTCAGACAATGGCAACTGGAATGCCACGAAGGGCAAGAGTTTTACTCCCAAGGCCAAGAAGCCAAATCCAAGAGATGCTCCCTTGAAGCCAAAATCAACGTCATCTCAACGGCCGACATCAAGTTCAAAATCAACTGCTGAGCCACCCATCAGATCGAAAAAGAAATGGGTTAAACCCAACTACAAATGGGTTCTAAAGGCTCACTCTCCCAAATCTTCTAACGCTTCTAATATTTTTACATCTTCTGTTTGTGATAAGTAGGACATGTCATGGGAGAGGGTATTGTGCGTTGATGACAACAGTCGACCCAATTTAAAAATGGACTGGGTTCCAAAGACCAACTGATCCTGCTCGGTGTCGGAACAACTATGGAGGCCTATTTTCAGACTTCGGTTTGTTGATAGTGGTTGTTCCAGGCACATGATAGGAGGCATCTCTCAACTGTACAACACTCAGAACATTATTTGCGAGTATGTGTCCTTGCGGAAAGGGAAGAAAGGAAGTGGTCACTCACGGGGTTTGTGCTTAATGACATGAAGAATTTTCGGATCTGTTCTGAGATTACGCGTGCTGTTCTCAGACCTTCTGGATGCAAATTCAATCGGTGACTTACGGTTTGAGTTTTCTTCTCTATACTCCAGAGTTTTTCTTAAGCTGATTCGATTTAATGACAAATTTTTGTTTTAGGATAGTTTAAATTTGCGCATTTACTTTCGTTTCTCTCCTATGCACAAATTTAGGGGGAGAAATAAAAACAAAAAAAAAATTTAAAATTTTAAAAAAATCAAAAAAAAAATCAAAATATAATAATAATAACATGTTGATTATGAAATGTGCTTGAGGGAGATGTTTTGGGAAGTGATATTATTAATTGATAACTGACAATCTAAGTCTGCATAACGTACCCAAATTTGAAGGGTCTATGCTCTAGTTTGATACGTCGGTAGGCACGAAGAATTTAACAGACTTGACTAGGTGCATATGAACTTAAGGAATCTAGAGACTTGATAAATCTTAACCTAGTTAGCTCCGTTTATCCTGACAATATGACGCTTGGATAGGTTGAGCAGGGAGATATATATGGGAATCTACTCGTCACATTAAATGAACCCGTATCTGGAACCGTGGTTTAAGTTTTCCTCAATGTGCGGATTCTGTCCTTAATTCCGGTATTGATGGGGCGACTGGTAAATTCTTTCTTTCTTAATGTTAGTCATATGTTGCCTCCTCTGCGTGACTGGAAGAGATCCGATCTGGACTGCAACATATGCAAATCTATTTCTCTGCATATTATATCTATGAAATTCTTCTTATCTGTTAGCCATATGTTGTCTCCTTTGTGTGATTAACAATCCGACCTAGTACACAGCATATGCAACCTTCTACTTCTTAATCCCTCTAAAACTATAAGTGATAATAATCTAAATCTATCTTCTCTCCTAATGATGGTATGCTCACCCGATGTAAGGAGTGCTCTGGAAGTCTTTGATTACTAGGGCATATCAGGAAGCGGGTAACATGTTCCAGTACAATTAAAATTGAACACTCAAAGATTGTCTATAGATCTCACTGCTCAATTTAGGTGGACAACAATATCCCTGGCCATCGTCAGATGAATGGTCCTTAAGATATAGTGTCTAAGGAATTAGGATCAGATATAAATTTTTAGGTTCTTAAGTTCACCCTGTCTTGTAACAAATAGTATGTCCTAGATCTGTCATAATTTTTCGTGTTTAAGTGGACAACAATATCGGCGATCGACCAGACAAAGACGTGAAGATGAAGGTACCGACAAGTGGATAAAGATTGTCTAAAAACTTTGATCCCAAATCATCCTTAAAGTTAGATATCATTTTATTTTTGTTAAATTTGACCATAGTTTTCCTCTATGCATAAATTTTAGGGGGAGAATTAAAAATAATTCAAATATCAAACAAAAATCAGAAAATTAAAAATTCAAAAATAGTGTTATTTCTTGTTCAGAAAAATCATAAAATCCAAAAATACTTTTGTTCTATTTTTATTTTGTGTGTTAATTTTTCTTTTAGTTTTGTTTTGTCTTGAAAAGTGATTTCAGGTATAGATAAGATTCATGAAGTTTGTGTTGAAGATTTTTGAGCCAAGGCTTCATCTGTGAGCATCAAAGAATTCGCATTCGAAGGACCAAGAAATGAAGATTATACTTCGACATTCAAACTGTCAACCCCAGAAGCATGGTGAAGCTGAAATTGAAGAATATGTGACGGATTGCATTGCAGCCTCCTCAATCAGTCTGTTGCTTTCTTTGAACCTGCTGAAGTGATCCAAAAGATTCCTTTTCTATGTTCTCTTTGAAGATTCTCAAGCTAAAAGCGCTATCTTTCAAGAATCAGTACATCAAGCCTCCTCACCCGATATGCATTCAGAGTCAAATTTTGATTAAATGCCCAACTGCTTAAGATGAAGTCATTTATTGAAGATTCATATGTTCATCTTGATGCTGTAAAGAATTTTGAAGATTAATGCTGAAGCCAAGCTCCCAATGAAGATTAAAAAGAAAAGCTAGCTACTTTTTAGGGGGAGTTTGTTGGGCCAGTTAGAAAAGAAAACTATAAACCAAGGTGGAGATTTTTGGGTCAAAAATATGGTTTTACTTTGCTTTTCAAGGAAAATATATTTTTATGTAATGTTGTATATGTTTGCAGATTGTGTGTACGGTCTCACACCCTGTGTACGGCCGTACATAAGGTGTGTGGTTGTACACATGTGTATGGTTGGAGGTCCATATAAATACAGGAGTGCATGTGAGTGTACGGTTACACAAAAAGTGGAGAAGAGAGCATCTTGTAGAGAGAGAAAGTTAAAGAGAAGAAGTGTGTGTAAGAGAGAGAATCTATTGTAAGGAGCATCACTCAATTTCATTAACACATCATTGTATTCATCTTCTTATTCTTCTTCTCTTTCTCTTCCATTTGATCTGACATCATCCAATTGATTGGGATTCCGCACCATCAATTGGATATGATTGATACACAAGCAATTTTGGGGACTTACAAACTAGCATGATTCAACTTGTATCCCACCCCCCATAAAAGCATTTAAAAACATTTAAAATATATATTAAGGGGTATGAACTCACCTGTAGCAAGTGGTTGGGATTGAACGGACTATATAGGATGCTAGGTGTCAAGTGAAGACTTGTAGACACTCTATGATCCTAGTTAACATATAATATCACATATATGTAACCAATTAGACTTTAAACAACTAATTAACAAAGTTAAGACATCCTAAGACATGTTAAACACTTTATATAAGTTTTATAAGTGCTAAGGATTTCATCTAAGTGTTGTAGGACAAAGCTATTGAGCTTAGGGTTCAAGGGAACCCCTAATATGAGTTTACTCCCTAAAGACCATAACCCATTGATTTTACGCTTGTAAACTCATTGGTTTATGGCCATAAACTCATGTCTTCTTGACCGTGAGTTGTTTTGAAGCCTTGTAAGTCCCTTGAAGCAATTCTTCATTAAAGTATAAGCCTATGGAAGTTTTTGTGGCATCAAATCACCCCTATATGTAGTTTACGGCCCATGGACCAATTCTCCATGTGTTCGTGGCCGTAAACACATATTATTTATGTTCTTTTGATGTTTTCAAGTCGCAAACATATCAAGAAATAAATCTAGACTAGTTTCCTAAGCTTGTGAAGGGACTAGGGCCATTTTTACACACTTTTGGGGTGTTTACGGTTTTAGGAGATCCCCAAATCGTAAAAACATATAAAAGGTGGTATTAAGGTGTTTTTCATGTGCTAAAACCATCAGAAAGGGTTCCATACTAGTTTCTATGCATAAAGGAAGAGTTGGGAGCACTTTGGCACCCAAATAGAGTTTACGGTCCAAGAAGATCTTGGGTCGTAAACTCCTTCTTCTTGTGATTCTTGAGTGATTTATATCATATCTAAACATGTAGTAAGCTTTAAAACACACTAGGGTGGGAGTACTTACAATCCGAGATGAAAGATGGAAGATCCTTGGGAGAGAATCAGGTTTTTCTCTAGTTGAAAATGGAACAAATGACTAAATATGGCTAATGTGTCATATATATAGTCCATGGAGTTTTTGGTCAAAAATATCATTCGAGCCTTAAACTCCAAACTCGTGGAGTTTTGAAACTTTTAAGATGCGTAAAATACTCTAGTGCATCCTCTCTACTGATAACTCTTAAAGTGTAAATCCTGAAATACTCACCCTTATTCTAAAAAGTCTGAAAATTAACATCAATTTTTCTAACTTCTATTGGCATGATATGTTTGTACAAAATATAAATTTCGGGTTGTCACAACATATATAAATTTTTCACATTGCCTATTATTCCTAGTGTTTCTACTAAACACTCCTGAGATGGAGTTACGGAAATGGGTAGAAGTAGGTTTTGTACAAATGTTAAGTGTTCCCATCCTAGTTACTAACTTTGCCCAAACACTCTTAACTCTGGAGTTCTGATGGGATCCAGTGCATTAATGCTGGTATGATCGCACCCTATAGGTCTACGAAGACGACATCTTTCAACTAAATGTTTAAAGGAGAAATGATAATGAGTCATTAGAAGGGCTACGCGTTGCTAATTATTTAACCAAGTTTATGTTAGTTATAAGTGCATTGTATTTTGATTTTTATGGTGTTTTGAAAGCAATTCCTACTGAGAATTCATAATAAACTCATGTATTTTAGTAGTTCTATATCCAAGTGAAACCTTGTAACATGATCGAAGCTAAGTCCTTCTTATGACCTCTTGATCTATGCTTAGTTGTATGAGTAAGACTTGATAGAACGTCAAGTCCAATGGGCCCATCATAAGCCCATTTTGTTAAGGTGATTCTAGAATTTTTTTGGTTTCAAAAAAAGTTTTGACCTGGATGCAGGTCTATACCACATCATTATAAGGAAACGTTTTGACAGCAATTAAATACCTCGATTAGTATGACCACTTAAATCGCATGGTTGAGCTTACATATAGGATAGAGTAGCACCCTTGCATACTCCTGGACCTAATCTACAAGGTCTTGTGAGTAGTATGAACTCTACTCATGATGATTTGTCCCCTGTGATGCCTGAGACAAAGTCGATGCACCTTGCAGTTCTGCCAATCGATGCTTGTCTGCAACCATTCTCTCTTTGAATGTCGGGTGCATATCCTGACGCTCTCTTGCCGTCGCCCGAGTGGCGATAAATTCCTTATGAAGTTGTTCTCTGAAATAGTAGTTTCTTCCCGAGTTTCGAGATTGTTAGATGGTAGCGTCTGCAGTAGCACGCAGTTATCAGACTTGATTCGCAGTCTCCCTGTTTTAATCCCCGATGTTCACGATCTGCCGGATCTTCATCGGGAGGGCTGTGTCAGTCAGTCCCCCGTGGTTGAGGTCATGGCAACCTTGTTGGTCTCCAAATGGTGATCGTTGTCGTTGTTGTCGACTACAACCCTCGATCACGGTTTCCCAATGGGGCACAAGTCTGATGTTGTTGAAACAGTTCGCATGAGCCCTAACTATTTATGGAGGGTTGATCATCTCCGGTTCCTCCTCTGACGTTTCCTTATCTTCATTGTGGTCTTCTTCGGGTTCCTCTCCTAACCATCGACCATTTCTTTGTTTGGGAAAGTAGGAGTCGCTTGGTAAGTAAAATCTTGCTAAACTATATGTACGAGAATAGGAGTGAAAGAGATAATTAATAGACGTCTAATCCTATAATTACTTATAGGGCTGATCCTTATCAGTCACGTCTATAACCACATAGTGCATACCAATTATACATAACCTGAGATAGAATAGACCATGAAATAAATGACTCTACTCTAAGTCCACAACCAAACAAGGAACAAAAAGTAGAGCGATAGTCATAGATTCTGAGTCTAGAATATCTTTAATTATGTATAACCTTGGCGTATGCACTCAGTCATTATAGACCTACTATTAAGGATATTTTTAGTTTTCACATAAGTTATAGTATTACAAAACACTCCGATAGTATTTTAAACGTGATATTTTGTTCTTAGTAACTTTGTTGAATGGGAAGTTTTTAGGCTTGTTGCTCACTACAACCATACTTCGGCATACATTAGTCACACCTTGGATAAATAAAGTTGATCATGCTATATCCATCCCAAGCCTGATTACATATCCCCAAGGTCTACTCATAGTGTCCAACTTTTCATTTTTCTTTTGTTTTCTCCTTAGACGTGACACTATACCGATGTGTATGTACGTATTTATACCTTTAACAAGAAATTATTTATTTCTAAAAGTATAATTATTTGAAAATGTGTAGATCAGAGACTTTAGTACCAATGCATTTATAGTTTGTATATCTTATGTGGTTCGATATACATAGTTCACTATAAACAATGATCTGATACCAATCTATCACACCCCGAAACCAAGGATGGCGGAAACGTCAGGGGGTGGAGGACTTCATGTATAGTATCATAACAACAGGTATAATAGTGATCAAAGCAATACAACCAATCATAAATATAATTGAAAAAGATATTACATGGTTGCAATTGTTACAAATTTCAATGATTGATTACAACATGATAATAAAGTAGTTGTTCAACACCATAGCATTTCATCCTCAAAAGCTTGTGGTTACTTGATTTCGTTGATTTCCTGAAAATACAAGTATTTTTGAAAGAAAAGTGTCAACAGTTAAGTTAGTGAGTTCATAAGCTTTTAACTATCATGCTAAAATCCTTTTCTTTGTAATAGTGATGTTTGTTCAAGAAAAATACAATATTTCCTTTATAAAATGCATTGTAGTCTTAAAATTCAAGACCGAAATGTACAAATATTTTCCCAAACTTAAAGAACTTTTATACAAATTTAAATCGACCTGAACTCATTAAATTGAAAAGTAAGATCCCGTAAATCTTATATTTTGTTAATACCCCATGTAAGTTATTATAACCATACTATGACCTGTTGGCATCGTAATATGACATTCTTCAGGCGTCGCTAGTTAAATGACACATGTCACCACAGACCTACCGGTCTAGCTGTTGCATGCAACGCAAGTGCGGATTTGTCAGACCCAATATAGATCTATACACAACTATCACGTTTTCCCTATAAGAGACTCTGGCTATAATTTACAACACTTTTGACTTTGTTACTTTGGAGGTAACGCGAAGCGAATGTCTCACAAATTTATTCATTAAAATATTTACGTGAACTGAACTAAAAACCCCTTTTTGTTTAAACCTGGTACTTTGTATTTGTACCCCATTTATATGAACTGAAACCCCTTTTTGTTGTATAAACCCGTACTTTGTATTCATAAACCATGTATATGAACTACAAACCTTTGTTAATGAGTTTGAAATGTATATGAAACATAAATTATACCTATTATAGTTTATCCAAAACGTTTGTCATGCAAATGAATCTTATTTTATGTGAGTCGAATGTATAGCAAAAACATAACCATGTTTATCATGACAATGGATGCTTACAAATCAGTGAGTATTTTCTTTTATATAATTATACCACGACAGAAAACATAGATAAATCTGAAACCATCAAAGATTAACACTTTGCTCAACATGTTACAAAGTGTAATGAAAGTTGTAAACTGTTAACTTGTTTTTAACATTTCTGTACTGTTTTGGAAAAATCACAGAAAAATCATACGAAGTCAAAAACTGAATCAGTAAACTCTGGGAGTTTAGGAGATTTGTCTAGTTTGTTCATAAATTTTGTCATGATTTTTAGATATCTCTAACTTGTGTGAAATGTCCATATTCACAGACTGGTCTGGATTCATAGCTACAGTGATAGGCAGTTTTGTAAAAATCGCCATGAATGGTAGAAACACTGTATAAACATGTGCAACTAGTCATTTTAAAGGTATAAACCTGAACTATTTGCATATAATACAGTTTTGAAAACTAAAACATTTAAGTTGACCTAAACAGTCCGTGAATGGAGTTAAACTTTTAAGATGAAAGCTATTGGATAAGTTTAGTTATGTTCTTGGTGTTTTAACTTGTATTCCACCCCCTCCCCCCTTAAAACATAAGAAAACATGAAAATATAGGGTTATGAAGTCACCTTGTGTGATTTCAGTGGATGGATGTTGAAGAAAGAAAGTATTCAACTCAAGAACACTTAGAATGTTGCTAGAAGATTCGAAGATCTAACACAAATATGATGGAGTTTGTGTAAGGGATCTATGATTCGAGTTAAAAGGAAGTGCAATAATCATATGAAAGATGATGATACTTACCAAATGAAGAAGAAAATTCTTGGAAAAAGCCTTCGAAATCTCAGAATTGAAAGAGAGAAGTTGAGAGAAAAGTGTTTGCTCTTTGGGTGGAAATGAGAGAAATGAGTGAGAATGAGGAGAGAGGGTGAGTTTTCCAACTATTAGAATATGGGAATGGCTGGAGATTGATGGAAAAGTACAAGGAAGTGACTAGGGACCTTCGGCTCTAAGAGGCTTCGCTTCTTAAGAGGGGGTTTCGGTTCCTTAAGGTTGTTTTACTCGTTTTTACCCCGTTTTAAGTGGTTTTTGATCTGGTTAAGGGTAGGGATTACCCGAATGAATTCAAAAAGTTAAAGGAACTTTTGAGAGAGATTTGGGAGAGATTTCAGAGAGGCTTGTTTTGTGAGCTTTTTGAGTTATTGGCTTCGTAACGCAAGGTCCGTAAGCCCCGTTAAGCCATGTTAAAGGATCTTACACACTCCCGATGAGTATGGAACATTGTTTTATCGGTTTGGTTCGTTACTTACCATAGTTTTAGGTTAAGGAAATCTAGATATACGAACTTTTCAATTGGTGATTTCTCATTAGCATATCGATTTGTACAGTAATTACATAACGTAAACCCTAGTATACAAGGGTTAGTTGAGTTGACCGGTTTGACTTGTTGACTTTATTTGACTTTGACTTGACCAAAATTTGACGGTTGTCACTTTTACCAAAGTCCATCACACAAGCTCTTAGCATGTCCTCTAACGTTTGAATGGTCCTTTCACTTTGCCCGTCGGTTTGTGGGTGGTAGGCTGTACTCATATCCAACCTAGTTCCCATAGCTTTCTGCAGTGATTGCCAGAATCGTGATGTGAACCAACTATCTCTATCGGAGATAATGGATATTGGTACTCCATGAAGTCGCACAACTTATTTAATGTAGATCCTTGTCATTTTCTTCATTTTGTCGATTTCCTTTATTGGTAGGAAGTGAGCGGATTTGGTTAATCTGTTAACGATTACCTAAATGGTGTCAAGTCCACCCACTTTCTTAGGTAACTTGGTAATGAAATCAATTATAATCCACTCCCACTTCCATCCGGGTATCACTGACTATTGAAGTAGTCTCGAGGGCTACTGATACACCACCTTAACCTTGGCACAAGTCAGGCACTTGCCCACAAAGGTAGCTATTCCGGCTTTCATATTCGGCCACCAATACAACTTCTTGAGGTCTAAGTACATTTTGTATGAACTAGGAGGCATGGAGTAACGAGCTTTATGAGCTTCATTTATGACGACATCCCTGAATCCACCAAATTTTGGTGTCCGGATCCGGTTCATGAGACAACGAACTCCGTCATCCCTAACTTAAATATTTTTGTCCATTCCACTCAACACTTCACCTGCCATGTTCTCTAGTTTTAAGGCTTCTTCTTGTGCCTCCTTGATTTGTGTGGACAAGTGTGAATGGATGGTCATGGTTAATGCCTTTACTCGGCGGCCAGAGTATTCCTTTCTGCTTAAAGCGTCTGCAACCACGTTGGCTTTTCCTGGGTGATAATGGATCTTGAATTCGTAATCGTTTAACAATTCTACCCCTTGTCTTTGTCTCATGTTGAGTTCTTTCTGGTTGAGGATCTGCTGAAGGCTTTTGTGATCGGTGAAGATAGTGCACTTGGTCCCGTAGAGGTAATGCCTCCAGATTTTTAGGGCGAAAATTTCCGCTCCTAGTTCGAGATCGTGCATCGTATAGTTTACCTCATGCGTCTTCAACTGTCTTGAGGCGTAGGCAATGACCTTTCCTCGTTGCATTAACACACATCCCAACCCTTGGTCTGGTGCATCGCAATAAACCACAAAGTCCGTTATTCCATCTAGTAGGGACAAGATCGGAGCACTGCACAGGGCTCGTTTCAATGTTTGGAATGCAGCCTCTTGCTTATCTCCTCAGGCGAAGGTCACTGCTTTTTTAGTCAAGGTGGTGAGTGGTTTTGCGATTTTGGAGAGGTTTTGGATGAATCTTCGATAGTAACCAACGAGCCCTAAAAATTGACGGATTTTTGTGGGTGCTCTTGGTGTTGGCCAGCTTTCGATTGCCTTGATCTTTGAAGGGTCCACATGTAGTCCTTCCTTGCCAACTACATGATTGAGGAAATTCACTTCTCGAATCCAAAATTCACACTTCGAGAAATTTGCATACAATTTCTCTACCCCCAGTGTCTCCAGGAGTTGACGTAAATGTTGTCTATGTTCTTCCTTACTTCGGGAGTAGACTAGTATATCATCAATGAAAACAATCAAAAACTTTTCTAAGTAAGGTCGACACTCCCGATTCATCAGGTCCATAAATGATGCGGGTGTATTTGTTAATCCAAAATGCATCACTACAAACTTATAGTGACCATAGCGCGTTCTGAAGGCTGTCTGGGGAATATCCTCCTCTTGAACTTGTAATTGATGGTACCCTAATCGAAGGTCGATTTTTGAGAAGAAACTTGCTCCTTGTAGATGGTCGAAGAGGTCATCGATTCGAGGCAAATGATAGCGGTTTTTAATGGTGAGTTTGTTCAATTCACGGTAGTCGATGCCCATATGGAACGATCCATCCTTTTTCTTAACGAAGAAGACCGGTGCTCCCCAAGGTGAGATCCTTGTTCTAATGAAACCTTTGCTTAGTAGATCGTTCGATTGACTGGACAATTCCTGCATTTGGCTGGGGCTAGACGGTATGGCGATTTGGCTACGGGGGTAGCTCCAGGATTTAGGTCGATTTGGAATTCGCCTTGTCTAGCAGGGGGCACTCCAGGAAGGTCTTTCAGGAATACGCCGGGGAAGTTACAGACCTCCAGAATGTATTTTATGTTTTTCACTTCTTGTTTCTCATCTATGACGTTGGTTAGGAAGGCGTGGTACTCATTGCGGAGATACTTTTGAACCTTGACACACGAAATGATATGAAAGTTTGAGCTAGGCTTATTGCCATAGACAGCGAGAGTTTCGCCACTTAATAGAGTAAGGCAAACAGCCTTTTCATGACATAGGATTTCAGCATGGTGAGGGCACAACCAATCCATGATAATGATGATATCAAAGATTTTTATAGTGGTCGGCATAAGGTTGATTTGGAAAGAGTGATTGTTTAAGGTGAGGGGACACCCGGTATAAATGTTGTTAGTGTTCTCTGTTTTTCCGTTAGCCATTTCTATGGTGAATGTGTCTTTTAGTGTATGTGGTTTTTGTTTAAGCAAACGTTTAAATTGATGGCTCACGAAGCCTTTCTCCGCACCACTATTGAAAAGAATGCATGCATATGTATTGTTGAGGAGAAACGTACCAGTGACCACAGTTGCATCTGCAACTGCTTCCTCATGACCTATAGTCAGAACTCTATCCACTTCACCCGGATTGGGGTTTTTTGCCTTCGGGCAGTTCCACTTGAAGTGTCCTGCCTCTCCACAACAATAGCAGGATCGACTTGCTTTGGCATTGGTCGCTTGTGCGTTTTGTTGGACGGTAGCTTTACAAAATCGAATGGTGTGCCACTTTTTGTGACAGTTGGTGCAATGCATTTCACAGCAAGCGCCATTATGGTTAAGGTTGCACTTGTTGCACTTTGGTAGGTTCATAACGTATTACCTTATCGGAATCGGGTTGGCAGTAGTTGTGGCGGCGTTCATAGCAACCACTTGTTGCTTTTTGGTAGGGTCTTGAGCAAATAGATCCTTCTTCTTATTCCAGAACTTCCTTTTATTGTTTCCTCCTTTAACTTGTTCGGAGGTGGTTATCACAGTGCCATGGTTGGCTTTATGGATGATGAGTTGCTGTACGAGTTCTTTGGCACTATTAAAGGTAGTTGGCTTTGAGGCCAATATGTTCCCTTGAAGTTGGGAAGATAGTCCCCATATTTATCTTTCCACTTTCTTGCTTTTCGACAGAACCATCCCTGGACACAGTATAGCTAGATCACTAAACCTTGAGTTATAAGACAGGATGTCAGAGCTTATCATTTTGAGACCCCAATGTTCCTCTTCCAACTTTTATATCTCGCCCTTTAGGAAGTACTCCTTCATCAACGTGGTTTTCAGGTCTTCCCATATAATCGAGTTAGCCATCAGAAGTGTCAATGTCTTGATGTTACCATTCCACCATGTGAGTGCCCTTTCAAAGAATGTGCATGCTGCAAACTTGACCTTGTTTGCTTCAAGGCATGCACATAATTCAAAGATGGATTCGGTTTTCTCGAACCATTGCAGCAATGCTATGACACCTCCGGTCCCATTGAAGGTTTTGGGTTTGGCATTAGTAAAGTCGTTGTAGGTACACTCTCTCGAGCGTCCCTGATTGTCCCAGTTATTAGAATTTGTGGCACCATGACTCGCACCGCCCACATTGTTGGTACTTATTTGGGATATTGCGGCTGCTACTGCGGTCGTTACGGTCGCCTAGAACATTACCGGGTTGAACTGAGGGGGTGGTGGCGGTGGTGGTGATGCAGTTCTTGTGGCACCGCCGCATCTAGGATTTCTACGAGGTGGCATTTTCTGCCATATCAAGAATGAAAAGACAATAAGTCTTTGATAACACTCACAAGTAGAGAGTTAAAAAGTAAACATTAGTAGTTCTTTATATGCATCATGATTCCGACTTCAATTATATAAATCCATTCATACTAGAGGTCTATAGATAATGAAATATAGACTTTATGAATTTTGATAGTTTTGATTCTCATGAGATGTATTTGATAGAATCCATACCGGGCTCGTCCAACAATCATTTGATGTATAATATTTACATATAATTAATATTAAGTAAACTTTCGAATCTAATGGATTTGCCCTGGGCCTAGAACCAAATAAGGAACAAGATCCAAGGCGGAACCAACATTTTCTACGTCGACATGGTCTAAATTATATGTAACCTGGATTCATACATCAAACAATCATAAATCGGACACCAGTAAATTTTAATTTGAAAATAATCCTTGTGATCAACTTGATGTAATGTTCCCAATAAAACAAATAGCATGTCAATTTAATTGATATAACTTGGTATACAATATTTCGGAAAATTTGACCCTTTAACGGTCTAGGCTACATTAATGTATGGAAATTTTTTGACCGCCAAACAGACCCCGGAAGTGTAAACAATTAAATCACGGGATTGGACATAGAATACTAGAAAATAATAGTAATTTTATCCACAAATCTCAATTTAACTGAAGCGAGCAGTGCAAGAACTACTTGCGGCGCTTGAAGCTCTGAGGATCACGAAATGAAGACACGAAGTTCTTGGTTTCCCTCATTTCATCTCTGGATTTTGCTGCTTGGCGATCTACTTCTTTCAGACGTTCTTCTAAGGTGGCTTGGTGTTCCCCTAGCTCTTGTACTTTGGTTCGGGTTGCGGCCATTTCCCTTCGAAGAACTTCGGTGCGGTCTCGAGTTCGATCGTGGTCATCATCTAATCGGTGAATGCAAACGGAGTTGACTTTTCTGGTTGCACAAAATTCCATGAGGTGGTGGATGTTTATCCTGGTTTGTTCTTCGTGGCATGCGACACGGTGAACCATGATAGGGAGGGCTCTGTCAGTTGATCCTCCTCTTTTGAGGTCGTAGAAACCTCATTGTATGCCATAGCGAGGTCGTTGACCTTGCTCTCGACTCCATCTATGTATAGTCTTAGCCCATTGGGGTGTCGGGCCTTCGAAGTGTTGCGGACAGATAGGGGTAGGGTTTGGATTGTAAACTTTAGGTTCGGAGTCGGTTGCATCTGAGTCTTCTTTCTCTTCACTTTCTACGGACTGTTCCTCTTCCATGGGCTCTTTGTCCTTCATGGATTCTTCATCCTCCATTGTTTCTTCATCGTCCATGGGTTCTTCTTCGAGATTTTCCTCTGGGTCTTCCTCAATCCAACCGACATTCCATTGGTTGGGGAAATAGGGGTTACCTAGCAAGTGAAATCCTGCCACTGTGCCTGTACGAGAATAGGGATAAAAGGATGTCGCGACAAATTTTGGTATAAGAAGTTAGTTATCGCAATTTACAATGTGATTATTATGGTTTTTGTGTTAAAAATACTCCTATAGTATTTTTTATGTTTCATTATCAAGGTTTTTGGTAAGTTGAATACCTGTTATGTTATTGTCCAACATGTGTCAATACTTTTATGTTATTGTCATGATGTCCAACATGTCTCAATACTTTTATGTTATTGTCATTGTGATACTGAACTAGTGAGTGCGATCGTACGAATATTTTTATAAAAATACGAATTTTTATTTTTAAAAGTATTTTTGAAAAGCTACATCAGAGAATTTTGTCCCATTGTATTTATAGTTTGTATATCTTACGTGGTTCGATATACTTAGTTCACTATAAACAAAGCTCTGATACGAATCTGTCACACCTCCAAACCGGAACGGTAGAAACGTTCGGGGCGGAGGACGTCATGCTCAGTATCATATCCATAGTGCCTTCAAAAATCTTTTGGTTACCTGTATTATTGAATACTTGAGAATACAAGTTGTTTTTGAAAGAGTATCAGCATTAAAGCTTGTGAGTTCATAAGCAATTTATGAAAGAAAAATGAATGTTGATCCTTAAATTTTGTTTCCTCCAATATTTTATAATAGGTTTATTGTAGTCTTAACTGAACCAAGACTTGGTATATGTAAGTAAATTGTCATACTTATGTGTGATTTTATATTTAAATAAAACTACTTTTTGTGAAATCATTAAATTATCGAGAACTGTTTGTTTTGTTAATTGCCCATGTGAGTTGTTATAACCATGCTAAGACTCGATGACCTCGTACTTGACGTTGTTCAAGCATCGGAAGGTTATGACACTTGTCACCCCAAACCTGCCGGTCTAGCTGTTGCAAGCAGCTTAGGTGCGGGTTGTCAAACCCAATATATATATCTATACACAACTATCACGCTCTCCCTACAAGAGATTCTAGCTATAACTACACGATTTTTCTGTGGTACTTAAGAGTAACCTAAAGTTGAATGTCTCACAAATTCATTCATTAACATGTCCACATTGTTTCTAATGAAATCCCCGTTTTGTAAATCGATCGTATTACCGTTTCTCTGTTAAATGAGGTGTCCAAACTATACCTATTATCGTTTATCAAGAATGTTTTATGTTATAAATGAAACCTTGTGATGCATGGCTTTGTATTTCAATAAAATGATATTGAAAATGCTAAGTATACAATCTTACACACCTTGCTCAGCATGTTACAAGGTGTGAATAACTCTTAGAATCGTTTTAATAGATTTACTCTTAATTGTCATTGTTTTAGAATATTTATAGAAAAATCATCATAAGTCGAAAACTGAATCCGTAAACTCGGTGAATTTGGAAAAAGAGTCTATTGTGTACATAAATTTTCCTATAATTATTGGTTGTCTAAAACTAGTGTGAAATTGTTCATCTTCACAACCTGGTCCAATTTCATTGTTGCGGTGATAGGCGGTTTTGTAAAGATCACCATAAATTTTAGAAAAATTCTATGAGGATGTGCAAGTATTCATTTTAAAGGTATAAACCTGAACCATTTTCATATTGAACATTTTTGAAAAATATTAAGTTTAAGTTGGGTAAAATAGTTCGTGAACAGGTCACAACTTTTCTGTTGTAAGCTGTCAAGTGACATTTCAAATATGTTTTGGTGTTTTAACTTGTATTCCCCCCATGAAAACTAAAGAAAAGTGGAAAATGTAGGGGTATGAACTCACCTGGAGTGATTGTTTGAAGAGTGGAAGGTCGAAGACGATTAGTATCAAGCCAAGAAGACTTCATGAACACGTGAAAGTTTGGATGACCCTAAAAACCATTTTTGGCGTTAAAATGTGTGTAGATGATTCAAGGATGTTATGAAAACATGGAATAACACTTGATTTTAGATGAAATAATTACCAAAAAGTGAAGTAATAGCTCAAGAACACTTCCAAAAAGTGGTTGTAACTAGAGAGAAAAAGAGGCTCTCTTGATGGTTTGAGTAGTGTATAAGTTTGGAATGATCAAGGTAAACCAAGAAATCCTCCAGGGGTTTCTTTATATAAAAGGTTGTTGGAGCAAGTTGGAAAGATGAAAGGATGTTTGCATTGGTTTGTGTGATGTAGATAGGGTTGGGTTAATGAGGAAGTGACACATGGAGGCAAGTCGGCACACTTGACCCACTTATGGGGTAAAATATCCTCTTAATATGAACTAATGATTTTTAATTAATAAATCTCTGAGAGATAAATAAAATATCAGTTTGGGGGGTTTAAAATGGCAAAACTATGTCTTTGGTGAAAAATCCCTGTAAAAAACGTCAAACATGGGCTTACGAGGCGAAAGTAGTCAAAAAACGGCATTAGAGACCGAACCTTCGAGGTTCGGCTCTTAGGAGTGTGAGAACCGTAGCTAAACCGAAGGTTGGGAGAAAGAACCGAAGGTGCGAGGATAGGGAAGCGAAAAGGAGTGAAGCTCGGTTTGACTGGCTTCGGTTCGTAGGTAGGTTCGGTCCAAGAAGGTGGGTTTGGTTCTGACGAGTTCGGTTCTGACTAGTTCGGTTCTGCCTAGTTAGGTCCTATTAGAGGGGTTCGACTCTAAGATATTCGGTTCTTAAGAGGGTTTTGGTCCTATTTTGCTATTTTTCCATTTAACTTCCCGTTTTACATGATTTTTGGCCAAGTTAAGGGTCGGTATGACCCAGATGACTATAAAAAGTTGAGAGAAATTTTAAGAGAGATTTGGGAGAGATTTAGGAGAGATTTGAAAGAGATTCATTTTTAGCCATTATCATTGAATAGTCTTGCAATGCAAGGTCCGTGAACCCTGTTATACTTCGTGTATGATTATTTTAAGTCCCCTAAAGGGTCCATAGTCGTGTTTTGATGCGTTTAACTCCCTTCTTAGGGTTTGACATTGATAAACACATAGATTCACCGAGACACTTGAATTCTTGACATACAAATGAATATTTTCACAAAATAACTTTTAATCATAAAAGCTCTAGATAGGTTTGACCGGTTGGACTTGTTGACTTGAATTTAACTTATTGACTTTGACCTTAACTTGTTGACTTTGACTTTGACTTGAATTTGACAGTTGTCACACATAATATGAAATAAAAAATATTTTTGGATTTTTGTTTTTGGAAATAAAATAAAAAAAATAAGAAAATCTTTTAGAATTTTTGTTTTTAGAAATCAAATACAAAAATTAGAAAATCTTTTTGGAGTTTTGATATTTGAAACAAGACAAACAAAAATAAAGTTGTAAATTCTTACCAAGTGACGTTCGACCTAGTAAGTAGCTACCCCCAATGATGTTGCTCATCGAACAACTTTCTCCCCCAAAAAGAGAATTAAGGTCGGAATGGTTTAGAATAAAGTTGAAAGTGAACGCATGCGAACAATGAACCAAAACAGTAACCTCTTAATAGTTTAGAAAAACACCAACGAACATACACCAATTTGATCAAGAAGAACCTGGAACAGAACTTGCTTCTATCATCCCAAATCCATTCAAAATCCTTAAGAATGATTTCTCATCTAATGGTTTTGTAAAAATATCAGCAAGTTGATCCATTGTTTTTACAAAGAAGATCTCAATGCTCCTGTTTTCTACATGGTCTATTATGAAGTTATATCGAAGATCAATGTGTTTGGTTTTTGAATGTTGGACTGGATTATGGAAGATGTTACTTGCACTTTGCAAGTCACAATACAAAGGAATTTTCTTCATACTGATCACATAACCGCGTAGTTGACTTTGTATCAAAATAACTTATGATATGCATGATACATCAGCCACATACTCAGCTTTTGCAGTCAAAATCGAAATGCACACTTGTTTCTTTGATTTGTTGCTCATAAGCTTTTCATTCAATAATTGAAATCCTCAAGTTGTTCTTTTTCGATCAAGATGACATCCACCTAGATTCGCATCTAAAAATGCTTGTTTAAAGAATCCTGTCTTTGATGGATACCATAAGCCCAACGAAACTGTTCCATTGAGGTAGTGAAATATATTCTTAACAACATTGATATGGGGTTCTCTTGGATTCGATTGGTACCTAGCACAATTACATACAATCAACATAATATCAGGTCACCTTGCAGTCAATTACAAGAGTGAACCTATGATGCTTCTATATGTTGTTAAGTCCACAACAAGCTTATCCAACGAAGGATTCAAGCGAGTGCCAACAGCCATAGGTACTTTCACTTTAGTATTATTCGTCATCCCAAATCCTTCAACCAGGTTGCACATATATTTTTCCTGATTAATAAAGATGCCTTCCACACTTTGATGAATATGTAAACCCAGAAAGTTATTAATTTTCCCCATCATACTCATTTCGAACTGACTTTTCATAAGCTCTTCAAATTCCTTAGATAAGAAAGAGTCAGTGGATCAAAAATCTATATCATCGACATAAATTTGAACAAGCATCAGGCGACTTCTTTCGAAATAAAGTGGGATCAACTAATTCTTGTTCAAATTTAGTAATTTTCAAAAAATTGGTCAGAGTTACATACAAGGCACAAGGCGCTTGTTTCAACTCGTAGACCGGGTTATCTAGAATATAACAGTGATTAAGATACTTATAAGTGACAAAACAAGGCATTTGTTCAACATAGATCGTTCCCTCCAGAACTCTATTTAGGAATGTACATTTGACGTCCATTTGATAAACATCAATATCTTTATGAGCTGCATAAGCAAGAAAAATTCGAACTGCCTCGAGTCATGCAACAGGGGAAAATGTTACCTCGTAACTGATACCTTCTTGTTGAGACCTTTAGCGACTAATATTGCTTCTTTTTGAATAACATTGCCTTCTTTAACAGTTTTATTTTTTAAAATCCATTTCATACCAATTAACGAAACATTCTTTGGTGTAGGAATTAACCTCTGAACTTTGTTTTGGTCGAATTAAGCCAATTTAGATTGAATTGCAACAACCCAATCAGAGTGTTCTAATGCAACCTCTACTATTTTTTGTTTTAGTTTCGAAATGAATATGTTCAACATAAAATATTCTTGATGAACATTCAACACTTCATTTTTGGATCGAATCTGAGCTCGTGTCAAGACTACCAAATTTGTATCACCAAGAACCGGTTCATTTAGATGATTTCATGTCCACTTGTCCATCGATGGATATGCAGGATCAATATCTAAAATGCACATCTTCAAAAATTTATCTACTTCAGAACCTTCTCCTGCATTCGAAATATTGTCAATGACATCATGAAAATCATTAGTTTGATCATTTATATATTAGGATTCAATGCACTTGGCTCCCCCTCGAACAATGGATTTGACTTCTAATGCTCCCCCTTGACATCAACATGATCCAACACATGCCACCATCGAATAGAGCTATAATTCGGACATGCTCCCCCTCAATAGGAAACTCTTGATTATCATCATGCAATGTCGAACTCAAGTTATTCCCCTCCACTTGATCATTAGTTGAAACCGGTACTCATTCGACATTCACACTTGAAGTTGATGTTGAATGTGTGTCACCTTCTTTCTTTGTAACAATCGAATCATCAGAATGTTTCGATGCTTCAGGAACATGATTATCATTAACACGGTTTTCAACATCAATCGCCCTATTTGGAAATCCAAAAATCAAATCATAATCAATATCATAATAATTTATGATTTCAGATTCATCATTTGTTTCAACAACTATAGGCTTTTGAACAAAAGTCTGTTCGACTCTTTTGACGTAATAGTCATCGAATGTAAGATTGAAAGTTTATTTGATCTTCCTCGTTCCTTTATTCAGCACCCTATAGGCAATAGAGTTGTGTGAATATCCCAAGAAGATTCCTTAATTAGCTTTTGATTAAAACTTAGAAGGATTTTCCTTGAGATTCATGATGAAACATCTGCAGCCAAAACATGAAAGAATTTAAAAATAGGTTTTCTTTTGTTTATAATATGATAAGGTGTGATATTGAAAAGATGATGTATAAAACAATGATTTTGTGTGAAATAAGCAATCAAAACCGCTTCTGCCCAATGATACTGAGGCAAATTCACATATGTAAGCATGGTTCTTGCAGCTTCACATAGAGAATGACTCCTCCTTTCGATAACCCCATTTTGTTGCGTTGTGTAAGGAGAGGAAAAGTTGTGAGAAATTCCCAAACTCAGTTAAGACTCAAGAATTTATCAATAATTTGATTTTTTAATTATGATCCATTGTCACTCTTAATCCTTCAAACTTTCTTCTTCAAACTTAACTCCATGTTTTTGAATTCTGATCCATTGTCACTCTTAATCCTTTGAACTTTCTTCTTCAAACTTAACTCTATGTTTTTAATGTAGTCACTCTTAGTCCTTCGAATATTCTTCTTCAAACTTAACCCAATTAAACCTTGAAAAATCAATGACAATGACTAATATATATTTCTTTTTATTGAGAGTCTCAACAGTCAAAGGTCCACATAGATCAATGTGAAGAAGTTACAAAGGTTCGATGATTTTGGAATCGATAACAATTGGATGTTCTTGTCGATGTTGCTTTCCCTATTCCCAATCAGCACACGATGAATCGGTATCAAAATTTAACACAAGTAAGCCTCGAACAGGATCGTTTAAAATCGGTTTGTTAAGATTTTTGAAATTAAGATGAGATAGACCCCGATGCCACAACCAGCTGAGATCTGAGGAAGCTTTTGACAACTAACATACAGAGGGGACTCCAACAATACGTTTCATGTCGAGAGTGAACATGTCTCATTTTCATTTCGACTTAAGAAGAATCTCCTTTGTGTCCTTGTTAGAGATAATGTGTCTTTCTTCATCAAACACAACTTGATTGCTAGCGCCCACAACAAGTTGCGGAACACTAATCAAATTATGTTTTAAGCCTTTGACATACGTCGCCCTATTCACCGTGAATTTTCCATTTGTTACTTTTTTGTATCCCTTGAATCTACATTTTTTTGTTATTTCCAAACTTTACAACTCCTGCATTGTCCAATTTTCGAAAATCTCTCAAATTTTCCTTTCTCCCAGTCATGTGACGCGAGCATCCAGTATCAATGTACCAATTCTCATCATATTGCCCATTAGGTAGTACCTGTGATCAATTAGAAGAATTTAGGTCCCCAAGACCTAGTGGATCCTTGGACATTAGCTTGAAATGCATTATGAAAGGGTGAACCTATGACCTAACTTTGAACTTTAGACTTGAAACTGTCAATTAAGTCAATTTCATTTGCTTTAGGCATAGAAATGTAATCATTCAATAGGAAGTGTTCAACATTGATTTTCCTTTTTTCATCCTTTTCTGAAATCCATCATCCTTTTTCTTAGGAATTTCTTTCCACTTTTTCACAGCTGGATTAGATTCTTGTGACGAAGAAATTCGACACATTGAATCCTTCAAGTATGTCTCGTAAGTAGATTGAATTTGCTCTTAAGAGTACTTTCTCGACTGATATATCTTTCCTTTTCCTTCTAGCCAGTGATTGATGTTCTCCACATCACTTCTCCATTTTGCAAATGATGCTTTCACCTTCCGGTTTGAATCTAGGTTTGGAAAGTGTGATTTTAGGTTTAAAAAATTTGTTTTACTTTACTTAAAAATCCAATTTCTCAAATTTTCGTTTTGGAAATAACCTTTTTGGTAAATTTTGAAAATCAATTTTGGTATGAATTTTGATAACCAACAACATTTCGATGAAAAACTTGTTGATTTTGTTGAAAACTACTTTGATCATGAGTTGGACTAAAATTTCTTTGTCCATTATTTTGAACAAAATTCGTTTGATCCTTGTTTTGAACAAAACGTCCATTTCCATGATTTTGATCAAAGTATATTTGACGTTGATTTTGAACACAGTTTCCATTTCCACAATTTTGAACATTGTGATGTAGAGATTGACTTTGAACATTAGTTCAACTTTTTGGAAAACCATTTTTCTTTTGCAATATTTTGGTTTGAAATGACATCTTATTTTGAGAAAATGTTTGAAACACCTTACACACAAACAAAATTTTCAATATTTTCTTTGAAAACTTGTGCTTTAGTCTTTTTAGATTTTGAAACATTCGGTAAAGAATTACAACCTTTTTCTTTGTTTTTATGATCAACACTTGAATTTTCTATTTTTACTTACCAAACACGTTTTGGTTTTTGACATTGAAAAGTTGCTGAAGTTTTCTTCAAACCATTTTCTAATGTGCTTTGATTCGTATAAAAAGTATCTTGTGTCACTTCTTTACTGCCTTCCTCAACCAGTTTGTTAAATTCTGGATTCACCTTATCACTATTTCCTGAGTTGACAAATACTTCATTTGGAAATACAATATCATGTGTACACTTGAGTTTCGGATAAACTACTCAGTTTGATTCCAAATAATTTTGTCCTTTATCTTTTCAACACCTTTATGTACTCCTTTCATTCTTCATAGACCTGTTCGACTACAACTCTAGGAATAGGTGTTTCATTCGAAACATCATCCTCATCACTCACATAGTCTTCTACTACAATATGATCAAGAGTATCACAAACTTTGGATGTAGAAGGTTGATAACTTTTAACCTTTGACATCGAATCATGACATATTTCTTTGCCTTTATTGATCGAATTAGCATTAATGACAGATATTTGAGAACAATTGACACTTTCCCCAACCTCAGTTTCACGAATATTATCATAATTATCTTTTATATCAACAAATTTTTGTTGTGAATCAGATGTCGAATTCTCAGTTATTTTCAAAATTTTATCTTGTTCATTTTTAGTTATAGCTTCATTAACAATATGCACAAGATCATCAACATTTAAGCATTCATCAATCTTAACTACTCCATATGCATACAAATAATTATAGACTTTATCATACTCAAAGATTTTCCTTTCACAATCATACGAAGTTTGATATACCTTTTCTCTCTTATAAGCTAAGAAAGGAAGCAACTTTCGATGTTGTTGTTTGCAAATGTCAGATGAATGATGCAACTCAGTCAATGTAGAATAGAAATGTTTGGCAGAATTATAGTAAATATTCCTCTGTTTAACAAATAAGATGTTATCAATCCTAATAGAATCTCTATCTACTGTAACATTCCATAACTGAAGCTCTAAACTCTCAATAACACTCTTCTTAACTTTCAATTTGTTTTGAACATCATATAGCAATCATTTTGATTGTTTAGCTTCTCTACGCATGGAAATCAACATGTCATCAAGATAAGAAGGAGTGTCATCAAAACCGTCTAGAACGACATGATATTTATTTGAAGGGATATTAAGAGATTCAAGAAGATTGCGTACCTTCAGTGTCATTAGAGATTTGTCAGCACCTGTTGAGACAACGCATCTTCCTGAGATCTTCTCATCAATAGAACCACCTTCTTCGAACAGAGCATACATCGCTCTAGGCGTAAGATTTCTCATCTCCTCATTATCAGCCCCAAAGACCAAATTTGATATGTACCTTCATACTCATCTCATCCTTTAGCCATCAAGGAGATTCCCTTGGTTCGAGCTTTTTTCTCTTTAATCTTTCCTGCATAGTATGCTTCATCTTTCACTCTCTGCTTCTTCTCCTCCTTTTTTCTCAACATATCGTCCTTTACTAAGTGATTCGACCCATTACAGTAATTGCAGTCATAGACCGAATCACCCTTGAGCTTCATTTGCATCTTCTTAACCACCCTCTTTACTTCCTTCTTTTCCTCTTTCGACTCAACCTTTACATTCTTTCCAGTTGAGTTATTCCCCTTGAAATCGTTGTTGTTCTTGTACTTTAGATTGAAGGGCTTTTTGAAGAACTATTTCACTTTGTTATGAGAATAGTAAACCACCGCTTCATCTTCAGAGTTAACCAAAAATCCTACTTCTTCAAGGTTATCTTCTTTAACAAATTCGACTTTATAGTCCTTGGCAGTCACTTTAGCCAAGTTATAACCATCAAAACTTTCTTGAGTTTTGATCATCAAGCTAATGTTCCTCTATTTTTTATCAATCCCATCAGAAAAGTCAGATTGTATTCCAGTGTCGAATGAGTAACGCCATAATGAGTACATTTTACTAACAATTTGTTCAAATGATCATTGTATGACTCTATTGATTTGTTATTTCTCTTGTTGAACGCAGCCATTTCTAACAAACATTGCCTCATAGAGCTTTTCTTTATCATTTCAATGCCTTGATAATTTTCTTTCAACATGTCCCAAATCTCCTTTGTTTTTTTTTGCAACTTCTTACATAGTTGTAAAGTACTGGTGAAAGCGCACCACGTAGCTCACGAAGACATTTCTTATCATTCGCTTCTTATTTACTCTTTCGTAAAGCCACATCAACAAAAGAATCAGCAGTTCCAACTTCTTCAAGCATGCCAGGACAATAATTTCCACTTTTAATACATCTCCAAAGATCTTCATCTATCCTATTGAAATAATCATCCATTTTGTCGGCCCACTGCTCGTAGTATTCAGGAATGAGCATTGGAATCTTTGTAGATGATCCGAGAGAAACTCAACATCGTGTTCATGCTAAAGTTAGCCATTATTATACGGACAAATGAGATTTTAGATTGAAAAAGAGATATGAAAGGAGAATCAAACAGAAATTGACCGGTAATCAGTCGATCTAAAAAACAAAGTGTAGAATTGAAACGAAACAATCAATTGAAACAAGTTTTATGATTCAATATTGCAGAAAACTTTGAATCAGAAAGAGCGATTCAAAAAATATAAAAAACACAAGAAAATTGAAACTAATTGAATGGTTCGTGCTCTTATACCAATTTATGTGAATTAGAATTGAGTAACGAATATGTTATCAATCAACCGTGTAAATAAGATATGATTGACTCGTATTTAATATGTAAATACTACAAGAACTGGAGAGTGTTGAGAAACTTGAAGAGCACAAAAGTTACCCTCAACTCTAATACTTACACATTTTATAGGGTGTTACAGACACAACAAAAAATACAAGGATTATACATTCTAGTTTGAATTCGAAATGTGCATTGTAAATACATATAGAGTCGAAACCACTTGGATTTCGAACCCTTGCAGACTCAATGTATTTCGACTCCTCGCTATCTATATCCACTACATGACGTTACATAAAGGGTCCTTGTGGCTGGAATAAACTACAAAAATGGCCCTATGGTAGGAAGGGAAAATGTGTCATTTCATAAGGGACATAACAGTAAAAGTCAACACCAACACCGTTAGCCAAAAGCATTGTATTTTCAAGATTTTGAAACCACATGGACCATCTATATCTAAAATTTGTCACAGAGTCAAATTGCAAGAATTTTTCTGTAGATTTCCTTTATATTATAATTATAAACCTTGAATAATGTTTAAAAATGTTTTTTTTTAAGTCCTATTTTTTTTTTAATAATGATGTTGGGCACATCCTAATTATTATGTAAAAATAGAACACATATATATGAGCAATAATTAATTAAATGGTATGATAATTCGTTCGATATATCCTAATCGATGTACATCAGATGATGGAAGGATAACCAATTTGTTCAAAAAGAAGTCAACAACTAAATTGTATATTATCAAGAATTTAGTCCGTACCTGGCATGGAGCTATGTATTGCTAGCTATGGATTTCTAGTTACCACTCGGGATTGTAAAAGATATAAGTACCCGGTAGATATCCAATATCTAAACTCGAGATGGTAAAAGAAATTCAGCGTCATCAAACGCAACAAATAGTGGGTATGACAAAGAACATGGTAAAAAATATAAGTAACCCATAGATATTCAATATCAATATACAAGTTTTCACCGTATATATTGAAAATATTTTACTTTTTCATTTTGTAGATTTTGTATTTTATTTTCTTTTAATTGTAATGTTTGGTACATTTTTGAGGTATATTTAATTATAATTAGAACATTATAGCACCTTCCTATAATAATAGATGATTATCTATAATTTATGATGACGTGAAATCCACCAATATGTCACACATTTAGTAAAACTTTTTCTTTGAGCCACTTGCAATCTTCAAAACTTAAGTTCAAAAGAAATATTCAAGGTTCTAAATAACGTTAGGTGCAACTTGACGGCAATATCAAATCTTAAGATCTTTCGAGTTGTAGCGAGTCTCGTCGTTTGTAAGGCATGATTTAAGCCGATAATTTTGTATATAATTAGTAATATATATATATATATATATATATATATATATATATATATATATATATATATATATATATATTAGTAATTTTCATTTTTATATAGATTTCACATAAGACAATATTTGTTAAAGTCTTGCAGCATATACAAGCCTTGGAGCTATGATGAAGCCATGACGAATTTTTTATACCTTTAGAAATACTACAAATCTAATATATATATATATATATATATATATATATATATATATATATATATATATATATATATATATGTATGTATGTATGTATAGTCAAACTTCCCTTGTGAGCCACTTAGAATCATCAAAACAACTATGTACTATTATTATATACATTAAAGTTGTGCAACAAGATGAACAGTAAACCTAGGTTCTTTTTGGTTGAAGTGGTCCCCTATTTATATATATGTGTGTTCAAATAGTCTTTAGGGTCATTTTATGTCAATATCCGTATTCTTTGTGAACACGTGGCGTTCATCGTTCGTCGAATTTGTTGATATTTATCTTAGCGACATTCTGGAATTTTCCACAGCTTCTCCGATCAAATGCCCTTTCTATTCTCTATTGGCACACCCACAACTACCGCTCGCTTTCTCTCCCATGTCTGTTCATCGGCTGCAGTCGAGTGCTTCACACATACCCTCTCTCTCTCTCATACCGGGAACTCCGACGACACACCAGTGATACCCAGTGCTTCCCTATTTATTGACCATAAGTTGAGACGTACATCGATTTTTGAGATGTACATCGATTTTTGAGGGAAGTAACAACAACTACCAAGGCATACCGCACCTGCTTATAGTCACTGCTCCCAACTGCTTCCGTCTTCTTCTGTCATCATTTTCTACTCTCACTTTGTCAACTCTTTGCTCGATTTCCATTATTTCCATAAATCTAACTAGCAATTCGAAGATGGGATCACAAGGTGTTGAAGCTGATCGTCATAGTCGGATGTATTTCATCGTGGTGTCAGTCTACTTAGGCTAAATTCCTCAAACTCATCGGCTTCACTGATACGTCTTCTTCTCCATCGACTCCTCCGAAATTTCTCTGCACATGTCCTTCTATGATCGTAGAAGACCTAAAAAAATCTCGCATTTTGTGTATTTGTTGTCTCTATATTACAAAGCGAAGAGGAAACGTTTGGTCCCGCTTCAAGCTCATCAAGTTAATGATAAATTCCAGCTGGGTTTTCTTGAAATTGGGAATTCGACTTTAATTTCTCTCATTTTTGTGGGTTATGCATTGTGTCGCAATGTGAAGCGTCAATTTCTCCCATGAGGTCTGGTTATGTGTTTTATTTTCTTAATTATTGTATTTGGGTTTTTTAGGGTTTGTTGTTTCGTGCTTTGTTTGTTTCTGCTGAGAAAAAAGTGGAATAAGATAAGGATAAATAACAGATGGTATTGAGATGGAGTATAAGACATGGATTTTTGCATAAAAGCCAGTCATGGGGTTTCTTTTACCTCTCTGATTCTATATCCTATCTCCATAATGTTCAGAGATGTCAAATTGTCCTTCTGCATAATTGACTTTCTTATCAACAGGTTAGTATTTACTATTTGTTGTTTCACACTTATTTCGTGCACGATTCTTTAATGTTTCTTACATTTTTTTGGTTTAGGATTGATTTTCTTAGTGAGGTTGAATCGAACCACGAAGAGGATGGTCATAGTTAGTGTGTTGAATAATCCTCTAAAGTGGCCTTTTTTAAAGGTTTTCTCTTATCACCTTTTATTTCAACAATTACAACATCTTCTTCACTCTCTATATCAATTTTGATGGTTGGTTTATAAAGCTCTATTTTTGTTAATGCAGATAATGCTATGTTATCATCAATCCCAAGGGAGAAATGAAAGTTAAATTTTTTGTTGGAAAAAACTGTATCACAATGCATCCTTTTGTTTTTTTTATTAAAGCATAATTGAATTTTTTTTATTGTGTGTTGAATGTAGGATCTGCTATCACTGGACCAATTGGAAAGAAATGTGCAGGGTGTGTTTGGAGTAGAAGATTGGCATTTGTGATCACAGTGAAGATGAAGAAGAATCCATATCTAGATCGATTCGGGTTCGCTTTTAGTTCAGGTGTGAGATAAATATAAACACTAACTAATCAGTGAATTCAAGTTATGATTTTTAGTTGAGAAGAATATTGCTTCTACTCCGTACATTTAGTTTGTCTTTGTTTTGTTTTTTAACTTTTCTTATTATATTAGTTAAAAAATATAAAAACTATTATGGTCAGAATAAAGAAAAGCGAAAGATTTGTTTTCAGCCTTTGGTAGTATTTTTAATCATATATGTTACTTACAATATCGATGCTAATTCATATTTATAATATGCTGTCAAAAGTTTGAGGGGTAATTTGTAAATTTGAGAAACTTTTGTATGTTTCATGAGAGATTTCCAATATTAGGATGAGGCACCATTGTTGGTCCTGTATTGGCTATACCAACTGTAGCTTTCTGCTTCCTTTATTCTATTTTTTTTTTCATTAATAAATTCCTTTTTCGATTCTGATATCAATATATTCTTTCACCATGTACAAATCTATCTGTGTTGCTATGACATCTTTTGTAATTGGTTTGAAGTGTTTATTATTTGCTTTTTTTTTTAACTGCATAGGCATTTAAAGACCTCACCACCGATAAAAAACACTCATGGATATGTTGCTGGACATAAAAAGCAATGGTAATTTAGATAATTAAGGTATCATATGTTTCCTAATTTTGACTTCTTTTTTATCAACGAAGGTATCATATGTTTTCCTAATTTTAATTTCACCTTCTTTTGCATGATCGATTGACGAGTCGGTACATTTTAGTCGCTATCTTGATTCGTATTTATGATATGTAATTTACTAGGTAAAATTCGAATTGAAGGCGCCATAGAATGTGTAGAATTTCAAAAGTGGTTAACCACTAACCAGAGAGTTTCTTGGGAGTTTTGATTCCGACAATACTACTTCAGAAAGGGGATGAAATGGATTGTGTGGAAGTTTGAGGTAAATCTTGATTTTCAAATTCTACTGGCTTCACTATATACAATGATGTATGATTGTATGAACATATCATTGTCTTAACAATTCGTTTGCTTATAATAAAGTTAAATGTGCGGGCCCACAAAAGGATCCGGGCAACAAAAGTGTAGAGTTTTTGTCGAAAGCGACATTACATATTGTTTTTTTCGTAAAAAACAATGATTTTAACGGTTTTTGTCGAACGTGACTATGCATACTCTTTTTCTGATAAAAAAATAATGATTTTTACAGTTTTCACCAACATACCACTACATACTGTTCTTTTGGTAAAAATTAGTGACTTTAACATTTTTTGTCCAAAATGCCCCTGTCTACCTTTTTTTAATAAAATAAATAATGATTTCAATAGGTTGGACAAAACTTCTCATATATATATATATATATATATATATATATATATATATATATATATATATATATATATATATATATATATATATATATATATATATATATAACAAAAGTTATTTTAAGAGTTTTTTGGGTAAAAAATTAATGATTTAATAGTTTTTGACCAAACTGCCCATGTCTAAAGTTTTTTTTTTTTGGTAAAAGTTAGTGCTCTTAAGAGATTTTGACGAAAATTTGCTGTGTATACTACTGTTTAACAGGTTTGACCACATATGTTGTATTCCGGTTAAAATTGAATCTCATTTCCGCAAGTTTATTACTTTTAAGACCATTTACTGCTAGAGATCTATCAAATTTGTTACATAGACTATATTTTTTGTTGCTATAAATAGTCAAAACAATTACAAGTCTATATTTAAGATGAATGAAACAGGTACCTGTTAAAATGATCTTTACAGACCTTCTGTTTTGATTCCAGTTTAAATATGTGATCTTTTAACAGTGGACACTCAAGATTTATGCAACTTATGATCAAATCTATTGTGATTCCTTTATCTGTGACGAAACTGCCTTTATGTTGTGATTTCTTTACATTGAAGGTAATATTTTTGTAAAGGAAAATATCATACTTTCATAATAGCAAGATACTTTATCGTGGGTACTAATTTCGCCACTATACCATAATTTCACACAAAAGCAATACATTCTAATCCCACAACGCGGGGAATCCCTTATATATATATATATATATATATATATATATATATATATATATATATATATATATATATATATATATATATAATTGTTACAACACTATAAATGTTAAATGTAGTTAATAGTAATTATTATTTATTATGTTCAAGTTCTTCTGCAACATGTCACCGGTATGAGCTTTATGGTCGGGTAACATACACCACATAACATCAAATAATAGCATCCATATCAGGTGACTTCAATTCTAGAGTATAATGTCCTAATTAGAATTCCTTTTTTAAGGTACAATATCATAATCGGGGCATTTTTCTAAAGCACAATGAAAGCTATGTACTATGTTTTTCAATTATGGTTTCTGGTAAGAATGCAACCATGAAAGTGCAAGTGATTTACTATGCTTTTTTCATATTTAACATCACAGTTTACATCACAATTTCAGTATCAACATAACTGATTATCAATTTTATTAATTTTGGTTTATAAATAGTTATCACATAAAACAAAATACAATTTTAACCATAGTGGTTGTTTTAATAATGGTAATTACTAATAAATATTAAAATTGTTATATTCCTATTTGGGTTTTAATAATTTTGTTTGTTAAAGCAAATGTATATTTTGTAGATAGACTTTCACTTGCTATAAGTGAATAAAATTTCCAAAGTACAATGATGCAATAGGAAGAAAGGGAAGCATGTTGCTATTTATTGTATTAACACATTTTTTCCCACTTGTAGGCTGAAAGTTTTTTTTGGATCAATGTAAACATCCAGGAAGAACATTTATCGAATCAGTTGAGGAGTGGTATGTTCCGGTTAAAGTATGTTGTTCTTTTGATCTAAGAAAATGTTATCGTTTTGAACATATTGTACTTTAACAATCTAGCAACATACTTTACAAAGGAATACCGTACAACTGGACCCATACTACAACATATTTGACTATTATGTATTTGTAAATGAGCGAATTGTAGGTAAGGGCAACATACTTTACTGGTCTTAACTGAATCCCGCGGACAGGTTTCCCAGCTAGTTTATTTTATGATTATGTAATTTTAAAGTCACATCAATAATTGTGCTTAAACACCCACTTATTTAACAAATTACTTGGCTCATTATGTGAGTGTGATACGAGAAATATGTAAGCTAAAATTAAGGACAACTAAAGCCTTATACGAACAAAAACCAAGAATAAAACAACTTCTTCCTTGTGTTGTGATTACGAAAACGTTGAGCTTCCAAATTTATTGTTTTGTTGACTCTATAAACAATATCATCATGAAGAACGTTTTCTACAAAAATTTAATGTTTTCATTTACGTCAATGGGTGAAAAAGGTTGATTCATTCATTAATAAACGTAATGGTCCATATGTATTATTGGCGATCAAAATAGCCATAATACAGGAAGCTTTCATCATGAAATGTAACGTCCCAAAATTTCAAAAGAGATTTTTCATTTAAAATAGATTAACCGATTAAAATATTCTACTTAAAATCATTAGGTGACCTTCATTTATTTGAAAACCATATGATGTACAAAGTTGAATTATAGAACAACATAAACCAATATATTCAATGCGAGTGTACAGTCCTACCGAGCTCTTCTCACGAACAACCTACAAAACAGTTATTCCACAACTGTAAGCATAAAACTTAGTGAGTTTCCCCAGTATATAATATATTCCACCATACATACAATGCACATGCAAAGTCGTCGACTCTAGCGCCGATCTGTCAAACGTGCTATCCACATGCTACAACATATATAACAATCATATGTATCATCTACTCGCACTCTGCCACTAGGTCTTAGCCACCACAATCAACTCTCAGCTATTAACTACTACTAGCTCTCTGTCGTCATACCATCAGTGAGTTATAACAGGAATCATATCCATACCGGGGAAAATGCTAATATTGGCGACCGCCTCATGAATACACAATGATATGTAATCGAGGATCAAATTGATAGTCGAACAGATGATTCTACCTGAAAGCAATAAATCAAACAAGAAACATGCAATAAAGCTTTAGACCAAAAGTTCAATGGCTATCTAATTTAAAATACATACAACCCATAGGGTATCCACTCAAAGACCAATCAATACTATTATTACCATAACCAATCATGACACCAAAGAGTATCATGAAGGCTTTTGAGCATCCTAACACTCCTATGGTGTACACGCAGCCCTAGAAACCCTGGATCTATGTTTGACTAAGATACTTGCAAATAATTATTTTTCCAAGGTTCTTATCCTATCTAGCATGGCATGGGGAACTTGAATCAAATAATCTAATAGAATTACTTACCTTGTAGTTGTAGTTGATTGCTTGGAGTTTGAGAGCCTAGCACCACTAGTGTGGATGCCTCAAATGGAAATCACAAATCACCACAAACATTTGAACCTTGAGACAATAGTCACTACCTTCTTGAAATCGACCCTCTTAGTATATTCACCACAACTAGTGTGATTTCAAGAACCAAAGCCTCCTTTGTATAATGTGGTAGATTATGGTTACATCCATGTAAACCCTAATACCCATGTCTTTTCATTTCCATGAGATCCATGGGTTAAAGCTCTGTGGAGTATCCATGGAAATTCTGTAACGACGTAAATTTTAAAACCAATTTTTCATTTTTGTAAACATCAAAACATCGATTAACATTTCAAATTCAAACGTAAACAATATTGTCACAACGAAATACATCCCAAAGATCATAAAAATAGTTTTCCCCCGATAATGTGTACGATCACGACGGCGCCTTCCCACGGTCCTCGCTAGTACCTGAAGCACATAACACAACAACTGTAAGCATAAATGCTTAGTGAGTTCCCCAAAATACAACCTACGCACATACGCCTTTCCATGCCCTGACCTTCAGGTCCATGTGTCTCAGGGGACTTCCGTCCCGACTAGGTAAACCTTCCGTTCCTACCCACGTCAACCTTACGGTCCACATCACAATGCCTTCCGGCCCATAACATAATGCCTTCGGGCCCATATCAAGCATATCATACATGGCACATATCATGATTAACTTATCACACATATTGCATATATCTCAAATCATATTCGACCTTCTGGTCACACAGTCAAACCCTTCCGGGTACAGTATAGTGAGAAAACTCACCTCGTGGAAAGTCTACGATCTCGCGTCCTCGCTATCACCGAATCCCAACGGCGACTCTACCTCGCCTAAACATAAAAATATTATTATTTAATATGCAAAGACTTCCACCACTAAAACTTTACCCCTTATCATCATTCCTTAGAGGGTAAAACACCATTTTACCCTTCCTTGACCTAAAGTCCTCATGTTGACCAAAACCCTAAAAGTCAACAAAGTCAACCCTGAGAGTACGCGGGGCGTACATCGCCAACCCCCTAGATTGGGGTCTCCACCCAATACGTTGCGCGTACTGGAAGTTACGCCCAGCGTAACCACCAAAATCAGCCACTCTCCATTTCTGGTCTTAATCTGTTAAGCCATTACTACAACTTCTAGATCCGACTCTTCTAGTGTGTCTAAACCCATAAAGTCGAGACCTTTAAGCCTTGGCATGGCTGTAAAGGCTCCAACATCACATAACAACATTCTATTCCAACTCAAGGACCTAGATCTCATGCATGGTGCAATACCCACATCCAAGATGCCATTTTTATGAGTCTACAACTCCAATAGATCAGAAATATGAAGTATCTAAGCTTATGGAGGCCATTTGCACAAAAAGTCTCCACCTTTGGGATTTAAACCCTAGAAAATGACACCTTAAGCATATAACATGAACCAAGTGACAAGATCCAAACTTTTTACCTGAAAATGAAGCTTTAACCCTTGCAAAGCTCAGATCTACACTTGAGCACCACTTCTAGCCTCTCCAGTAAGCTCTTCTTCTCCTTTGCAACCTTGGAATGGCACCACCAAGCTTAGAATACACACACAATGGGCTAAAGAACGAAGGTACACTTTTTTTAGGGTTTCACTCTGAGGGATGGTGGCTGAGAAGTCCAGCCACACATTCCTTTTATGGCCCCTCCAAAGGAAATTAGGGTTTGGATCTGAATAAGTTACGCCGGGTATAACCTTGGGGACGCCTAACGTACCTGAGGGGGAACGCGTCCAAATGAGGCGCGCGACTACGCACAGCGCACACCTTGTATGCCCAGCGTACTCGCCTGCTATGAAAACCCTAACTTATCAACTTAACCAAGATGCAAGGGCAAAAGAAGAATACCTGGATTTCGGGCTGTTACAATTCTGCCCCACTAGAATCAGACTTCACCCTCGAAGTCTCATACTGAAAACAACTCTGGATACTGATCCCGCATCTCAGACTCGGACTCCCATGTCACGTCGGACCCCTTCCGATGTTGCCACTGCACTTGTACCAGGGGTACTTCCTTGTTCCTCGGAACCTGATCGCTACTGGTCTCTCCACATAGTTCAGGCCTGCATCCACATAGTTCAGGCCTGCATCCACCTGAATATCATCTAATGGTACCACTAGCAACTTGTCGGCAATACATTTCTTCAACTGCGAGACATGAAAGGTATCATGGATCTGGCCCAACGCAGCAGGTAGATCCAACCGGTAGGCTACCCGGCCTACCCTAGCAATTACCCTGAAGGGTCCAATGTACCGGGGTCCCAACTTGCCCCTCTTCCTGGATCGAATCACTCCTTTCCAAGGAGAGACCTTTAGGAGCACAAGGTCACCAACCTAAAACTCGAGCTCGGACCGCCGCCTGTCCGCATAACTCTTCTGGCGACTCTGCACGGTCAACCACCTCTGTCTGACCTGCTGAATCTGCTCGGTCGTCTGGAGTACAATCTCCGTGCTACCCATCACCCGCTGCCCCACCTCTCCCCAGCAGATGGGGGTGCGACACCTCCGCCCATACAACAGCTCAAAGGGTGGCATACCAATGCTCGAATGATGGTTGTTGTTATACGAAAACTCTGCTAAAGGTAGATAGGTGTCCCAGATCCCTCCAAAATCCAAAACACATGCTCGGAGCATACCCTCAAGCGTCTTAATCGTCCGCTCGCTCTGTCCGTCTGTTTGCGGGTGGTATGCGATACTGAAATGCAGTCTCGTACCCAGTTCCTCATGAAACTTCTTCAAAACCCTCGAAGTAAAACACACATCGCGATCTAAAACAATCGACATCGGAACCCCATGCCGCGATACCACCTCCCTCACGTATAATTCCTCCAACTTCTCTGCGGAAGAGCTCTCACTGATGGCTAGAAAATTAGCGCTCTTCGTCAATCTATCCATGATCACCCAAATCGCATCGACTCCCCTCGCAGTCCGCGGCAATTTGGTGATAAAATCCATGGTAATCTGTTCCCACTTCCATTCTGGAATCTCTAGCAGCTGCAATTTACCGTGCGGACGCTGGTGCTCGGCCTTAACCTGCCGACAAGTCAGGAATATCTCAACAAACCATGCAACATCCCTTTTCATACAAGGCCACCAATACTCCTTCCTTAGATCCAAATACATTTTCGTAGCCCCGGGATGAATCGAGAATTTCGATCGATGCGCTTCCTCCATCAAAATAGTACGCGCACCGCCCACAAACGGTACCCAAATCCGACCCTGAAAGTCATAAGCCCTCGACCATCCGTAACGAATCCTAATACCTCACCTACAACTCGCTCCCTCTTCTGATTTTCTGGTTTCGCAGCCTCAGTCTGAGCTCCTCGAATGGAATCCAAAATCACGGTCATCACCGTCAACCTCATACAAATATCTCGGATCGGGGCGCTTTCCGCCCTACGGCTCAACGCATCGGCCACCACATTAGCCTTACCCGGGTGGTACAAGATCTCACAATCGTAATCCTTCACCACGTCCAACCATCTCCTCTGTCGCATATTCAGATTTGGCTGATCCATCAAATACTTCAGACTGTTGTGGTCCGTGTAGATGGTACACCGAACCCCATAAAGATAATGCCGCCAGATGTTGAGGGCAAACACCATAGCCCCCAGTTCAAAATCGTGGGTGGGATATCTCGACTCATGAGGCTTCAACTACCTCGAAGCATACGCTATCACATGTCCCCTCTGCATAAGCACCGCCCCCAAACCCGATATAGATGCATCACAGTACACCACAAAATCCTCCATCCCTTCCGGGAGTGCAAGCACCGGAGCCTTGCACAATTTCTGACGAAGGGTCTCGAATGAGGACTGCTGCTCCGGTCCCCACGCAAATGCAACACCCTTCCGGGTCATCCTAGTAAGTGGCACGGCGATCTTGGAGAAATCCTTGATAAACCCTCGATAATACCCATCCAATCCAAGAAAACTCCTGATCTCAGTGGGCGATCTCGGCATCTCCCACCTCAACACCGCCTCAATCTTGGCCGGGTCGACCAATATCCCTTTCTGGTTAACAAGATGCCCGAGGAACTGGACCTCTCGTAACCAGAAATCACACTTGCAGAATTTGGCATACAGCCTCTTCGATCTCAATACACCAAGAATTTCCCTCAAATGCTCCTCATGCTGTTCCCTAGACCTCGAATATACCAAAATATCATCAATGAATACGATCACCGACCGATCCAACATCGGCCTGCACACCCGATTCATAAGATCCATGAACGTGGACGGGGCATTAGTGAGTCCAAAAGGCATCACCACAAACTCATAATGTCCATAACGAGTTCTGAATGCAATCTTCTGAATATCTTCCTCCCGAACCCTCATCTGATGATAACCCGACCTCAAGTCTATCTTGGAGAACCAAGATGCCCCCTGCAATTGATCGAACATATCATCGATCCTAGGTAACGAATACCAGTTCTTAACCGTCAACTTGTTCAACTCCCGGTAATCGATACACATCTGGTGGGAACCATCCTTTTTCTTGACGAACAAAATCAACGCTCCCCAAGGTGAGCTACTCGGTCGAATAAACCCCTTCCCCAACAGTTCCTGCAGCTGCGAGGATAACTCTTGCATTGCCGGTGGAGCGAGACGATAAGGCATCTTGGCGATCGGCGTCGCTCCCGAAACCAAATTGATACGGAACTCCACTTGCCTTTCTGGAGATACACCTGGTAACTCTTCGGGGAACACATCCGAAAACTCGCATACAACAGGAAAGTCATCAACCGAATTGGGCCTCCCCGCGGCCACTCGAGTATCCATCACGTAGGCTATGAATCCATTGCAGCCCTGCTGCAAACTCTGCCTCGCCCTGGCATCCGAACAAAACGCCGACCCACACCGGGTCCCCTTGCCATACACCGTAAGCACTCCCCCACTAGGGTCTCGAATAGTCACTGGTTGTCTCTCGTAGTCAATGACTGCCCCCAAACTTACTCAACCAGTCCATGCCCACGATAACGCAGACATCCCCCATCGCTATAGGAACCAAGTCTATAGGGAATTTGTGTAACAGCCCGGATCCCCAGGTATCTTCATTTCATATATTTTTGACATTTTGTGAGGGGACTCGGCGAGTTGGAGGTCGAACTCGCCGAGTCGGGTCGCGGTTTTGGGCGGGGGTTCGCGTCCGGACTCGGCGACTTCAAGAGATGGACTCGGCGAGTCCGCGCTGTTTAATGAAACCCTAATTTCCCAGCCCTAAGCCCTATTTAAAGGACCTTGTGAGAGTGTTTGGAGGCTTTTTGTTCATTATTTTGTGGGATATTGCAAGGAAAGGAGGGAGACGATCAAGCTTGAAGAGTTGGGGAGGTTGGATCTGTTGCTACTTCACCAAGGGAGTCTTCTTGAGGTAATTTTCAGAGCCAAACTTTGTGTTTTGTGTTGATGTGCCAAATCTAGGGTTTCTTCTTGCATTTCTTGGCTTGAATTAGAAGTATGAGAGGTCCCATGGAGATATGGAACCTAGATCTGGACTTTAGCAGGTCCAGGAGACCCCTTATGACAAGCTTTATGTCCATTCTTTTGAGTTAGAAGCTAAACTTGCTATATTAGAGGTTGTTTCTTCAAAATAATCCTTGTATGCATTGCATGGCAACCAAGACCGAGACTTTACGTGACAAATAAGCTTGGGAAGGCCAGATCTATGTATGTATGGAACGGATCTGACCGCAAAAGCCAGTTTTAGCTGGTGCATGGCATGGACTCGCCGAGTCTGAAGAACAGACTCGACGAGTCGCTTGAAGATTGTCCTTGAGACCATCCTGTGTGTAGTCCGGACTGAGTTGAGGGCGACTCAATGAGTCGCAGAGAGTTGGAAAGGTTTTGATAGGTGGACCGAGTCAGGTTGTTACTCGTCGAGTTGACCTTCGACTCGGTGAGTTGAGTCGCGGTGGCCCTGTGATTCAGGCCCAGGGGGAACTCGTCGAGTCGGGGGAGTGCTCGACGAGTTAAAAGGGAAAAACCTTGATAGTTGATTAAAATGCGTAGACTCGCCGAGTCACTAGTGTGCACTCGCCGAGTCCGGTCCAAATTGATTAAAGACGATTGACCAAGTCAACCTGTGTTGACTTGATAAGGATGGCCCACCTTTGTGGTACAAGTAATAATTATAGATTTATAATATCATAGGAGGATTGCAGTTCGAGGGTTCGAGCTCCAGTGATTTCAGGATTCACGATTAGCGACTTAGCGAGGCATACGAGGTGAGTCTGCTCACTATACTGTACCCGGAAGGGTTTTGACTGTGTGACCAGAAGGTCGAATATGATATGAGATATATGCCTTATGTGTGTTAAGTTATTTGTTATACGTGCCATGTATGATATGCTTGATTGGGCCGGAAGGCAACATGATATGGGCCAGAAAGCGTGGTCATATGGACTGTAAGGTTGACGTGGGTAGGACCGGAAGGTTTACCCAGTCGGGACGAAAGTCCCCTAAGACACAAGGACCGGAAGGTCAAGGCCTGGAAAGGCGTATGTGCGTATGTTGTATTTTAGGGAACTCACTAAGCTTTATGCTTACAGTTGTGTATTATGTGTTTCAGGTACTAGTGAGGACCGTGGGAAGGCACCAGCGTGACCGTACACACACTGGGGGAAACTATTTTGTTATCTTTTGTTATGTAATCGGTTGTGACTACATTGTTATTTTGGAATCTAAACTTATTACTCATGTTTTGATGGTTGTAAAAATGAAAATTTTTGGTTGGAAAATTTTCTGACGTTACAAGTTGGTATCAGAGCCTTGGTTTGAGGGATTCGAGTACACCTTCGGGCATAACTGAACTCAAACCGGAGATTTGAGAAAATTTAAAAAAAAATAAATTGTAAAAAAATAAATAAATAAATAATAAATTTTTGATAAGTGAGACGACCAAAGAAGAAAAAGCGTGTACGGTCAGCCAGCGCCCGAATGGTACAGATCCCCAAATTACTTTTACAATATGTGTTGTGAGACATGTTATGATATGATACGCATGCTAGTAGACTAGGTATACATGTTAGGACTAGAGTGGCCTGATTTTGTGATGCCTTAGTCTAGGGAAACCGGTTTCTATGAGGTGCTCGAGAGCGAGTGGGTAACTAGTGTATGACAAGAATAGAGTGCTCAGGATCCGGGGTTTGGGGAGGAGGACTTGGGGTGAATACCGACGCGGTGTAATTGGTAGTATTGGGCCCGTACTACCAAGGACACCGGGTCAGTGGGCAGCCCAAGTAAGAATCCCTGAGTATCGGAAACTGAGCGGGACTGCGTTATCGAGTGCGATTATGCCGGTAGAGTCTCTGATATTTTTATGTTGTATTTCAGAGACATCATGGTTGGACCACGACACAGACTTGGTACGAGTGGAGTGACTGACGAGGAGCTTCGTCAGATGATTCATGAGGAGGTAGCTGCAGCGATCCGGGCCGAGATTCCGGAGATGTTTGGGTCTATTAAGACCACGCTGATGGAGACGTTTGATGAGCGGTACGCCGTGTTGACTGACGCTGCCGCCGCTGCAGCTACCGCAGCTGTGGCCGCTGCCAGACCACAGGGGGGTGACTCGTTGCTGTTCCGGGAGTTCAGCAACACGAAGCCACCAGAGTTTGACGGGACGCAGGATCCGATTGCTACGATGAGATGGATTGCTGATATCGAGGGATGCTTCTATACTTGTTCATGTCTGGAGCATCTGAGGGTACGGTTCGCCTTGAACCAGCTTCGCCTGGGAGCAAAGGATTGGTGGAAGTTCGTGATGGCAAACTTCACTCTTGCGGAGGTTTCAGCCGTGAGTTCGTATTGAACTCATCATATCAGACTTTTGCGGAGCTTCAGGAGAATGCCAGGAAGCGTGAGATCGAGTTGGAGACCCAGGCCAGGGAGGAGGCCGAGTCTCAATGGGTGGATCGGCGGCCGACTCAGTCTCAGCCGGCAGCCAAGCGGACCAAGTCTGCTGATTTGAGATCCGGAGGTCAAAAGAGCAGCACTTGTGGGAAGTGCGACAAGGGTCACGAGGGGGCATGTCGATCGGGTGCTTGCTACAAGTGTGGCAAGGAGGGGCACATTGTGAGGGATTGCCCCAAAGGATTAATGGTTTGCTTCCATTGCAGCCAGACTGGCCATCGGAAGGCCGAGTGCCCCCAGCTTCGTCAGGGATCTTCGCCTGCTGCCAGGGTTCCTGAGGTTCGGCCAGTGAAGACCGAGGCCCCGAAGGCTCGTGGGAGAGATTTCCAGTTTACTGCGGAGGAGGTCCGCGCGGCGCCTGATGTCGTGGCCGGTATGTATTCTTTCATGTATTTACATTTATGCTAATATATTATGCTTATATTACTATCTACGTAGGTACTTTTCTTGTGAATCATGTGCCTGCTTTGGTATTATTCGACTCGGGTGCAAGTCGGTCCTTTGTTTTGTTGGCTTTTAGCCAGCACATCGATATCGATCGGGAGACAATGAGTCGTCCCCTGCGAGTTGCTATAGCGGATGAGAGAGCTGTATACGCCACCGAGGTGATTTGAGGATGCGTGCTCGAGATTTTTGGGGTCGAGTTTCCTATAGACTTGGTCCCTATAGCTATGGGGGATGTTTGCATTATCGTGGGCATGGATTGGTTGAGCAAGTTTGGAGAAGTCATTGACTGCAAGAGATAGCTGGTGATGATTCGAGACCCTAGTGGGGGAGTGCTCACGGTTTATGGCGAGGGGACCCGGTGTGGGTCGGCGTTTTGTTCGGCGGCCAGGGCGAGGCAGAGTTTGCAGCAGGGCTGTGATGGATTCATAGCCTATGTGATGGATACTCGAGTGACCGCGGAGAGGCCCAATTCGATTGATGACGTTCCGGTCGTATGCGAGCTTTCGGATGTGTTCCCCGAAGAGTTACCAGGTGTGCCTCCGGAGAGGCAAGTGGAGTTTCGTATCGATTTGGTTCCGGGAGCGGCGCCCATCGCCAAGGCGCCTTATCGTCTCGCTCCGCCGGAAATGCAGGAATTATCCTCGCAGCTTCAGGAGCTGTTGGGAAAGGGATTTATTCGACCGAGTAGCTCGCCTTGGGGAGCGCCGATTTTGTTCGTCAAGAAAAAGGATGGTTCCCATCGGATGTGTATCGATTATCGGGAGTTGAACAAGTTGACGGTTAAGAACCGATATCCGTTACCTAGGATCGACGATCTGTTCGATCAGTTGCAGGGGGCCTCTTGGTTTTCGAAGATTGACTTGAGGTCGGGATATCATCAGATGAGGGTTCGCGAGGAGGATATCCAAAAGACTGCTTTCAGGACTCGTTATGGGCACTATGAGTTTGTGGTGATGCCTTTTTGGCTCACCAATGCCCCGGCCGTGTTCATGGATCTCATGAACCGGGTGTGCCGACCGATGCTGGATCGGTCGGTGATCGTATTCATCGATGATATTTTAGTGTATTCGAGTACTAGGGACCAGCATGAGGAACATTTGCGGGAGATTCTTGGGGTTTTGAGATTGGAGAGACTGCATGCCAAGTTCTCCAAGTGTGATTTCTGGTTACGAGAGGTCCAGTTCCTCGGGCACCTTGTGAACCAGAAAGGGATATTGGTCGACCTGGCCAAGATTGAGGTGGTGTTGGGGTGGGAGGTGCCGAGATCGCCCACCGAGATCAGGAGTTTTCTAGGTTTGGCTGGATATTACCGCAGATTTATCAAGGATTTTTCCAAGATCGCTGTGCCACTTACTAGGATGACCCGGAAGGGTGTCACGTTTTCATGGGGACCAGAGCAGCAGTCTTCATTTGAGACACTTCGCCAGAAATTGTGCGAGGCTCCAGTGCTTGCACTCCCGGAAGGGATGGAGGATTTTGTGGTATACTGTGATGCCTCTATATCGGGTTTGGGGGCGGTACTTATGCAGAGGGGTCATGTGATAGCGTTCGCTTCGAGGCAGTTGAAGCCTCATGAGTCGAGATATCCCACGCACGACCTGGAATTGGGGGCGGTGGTGTTTGCCCTCAAGATCTGGCGACACTATTTGTACGGGGTTCGGTGTACAATTTACACGGACCATAAGAGCTTGAAATACTTGATGGATCAGCCAAATCTAAATATGCGACAGAGGAGGTGGTTGGATGTGGTGAAGGATTACGATTGTGAGATCCTGTACCACCCGGGCAAGGCTAATGTGGTAGCCGATGCATTGAGCCGTAGGGCGGATAGCGCCCCGATCCGGGATATTTGTATGAGATTGACGGTTTTGACCCCGATCCTGGATATTATTCGAGGGGCTCAGATGGAGGTTGCGAAGCCGGAACATCAAAAGAAAGAACGGGTTGTAGGTCAGGTATCAGGCTTTGTTACGGATAGTCGAGGGCTTATGACTTTTCAGGGATGGATTTGGGTGCCGTTTGTGGGCGGTGCGGGCACTATTTTGATGGAGGAAGCACATCGATCAAAATTCTCGATTCATCCTGGTGCTATGAAAATGTATTTGGATCTCAAGAAGGAGTACTGGTGGCCATGTATGAAAAGGGATGTCGCTTGGTTCGTCGAGAGGTGCTTGACTTGTCGGCAGGTCAAGGCCGAGCACTAGCGTCCGCACGGCAAGCTGCAACCGCTAGAGATTCCCGAATGGAAGTGGGAACAAATCTCTATGGATTTCATCACCAAGTTACCGCGAACGGCGAGAGGAGTCGATGCGATTTGGGTGATCGTGGATCGGCTGACAAAGAGCGCTCATTTTCTAGCCATTAGCGAGAGATCTTCTGCTGAGAAGTTGGCCGAGTTATATGTGAGGGAAGTAGTATCTCGGCACGGGGTGCCGATCTCGATTTTCTCAGACCGCGATGTGCGTTTCACTTCCAGGTTCTGGAAGAAATTCCATGAAGAGTTGCGTACTAGATTACATTTTAGTACGACATATCATCCTCAGACTGACGGTCAGAGTGAGCGAGCAATTCAGACACTCGAGGACATGCTTCGGGCATGTGTGTTGGACTTTGGAGGGAGCTGGGACACCTATCTACCTTTAGCAGAGTTCTCGTATAACAACAGCCATCATTCGAGCATTGGTATGCTACCCTTTGAGCTGTTGTATGGGCGGAGGTGTCGCACCCCTCATCTGTTGGGGTGAGGTGGGACAGCAGGTTATGGGTAGCACGGAGATCGTGCTTCAGACGACCGAGAAAATTCAGATGGTCAGGCAAAGGTTGTTGACCGCTCAGAGCCGATAGAAGAGTTATGCAGACAGGCGACGGTCCGAGCTTGAGTTCCAAGTTGGTGATCTCGTACTCCTGAAGGTCTCTCCTTGGAAAGGAGTGATTCGGTTCAGGAAGAGGGGCAAGTTGGGACCCCGATATATTGGTCCTTTCCGTGTGCTCGCAAGGGTGGGCCGGGTGGCCTACCGTTTAGACTTGCCAGCAGAGTTGGGACAGATTCACGATACTTTCCATGTGTCGCAACTGAGGAAATGTATAGCCGACGAATCGGCGGTGGTTCCGTTAGGGGATATTCAGGTGGATGCAAGCCTGAATTATGCTGAAAGACCTGTAGCCATTAGAGATCGGAAGATCAAGGTTTTGAGAAACAAGGAGGTACCCCTGGTATTGGTTCAGTGGCAGCATCGGAAGGGATCAGAGATGACCTGGGAGCCAGAACGTGAGATGCGGGAGCAGCATCCGGAGCTATTTGCCTAGCGGGACTTCAAAGGCGAAGTCTTATTCTAGTAGAGGAGAATTGTAACAGCCCGGATCCCCAGGTATCTTCATTTCATATATTTTTGGCATTTTGTGAGGGGACTCGGCGAGTTGGAGGTCGAACTCGCCGAGTCGGGTCGCGGTTTTGGGCGGGGGTTCGCGTCCGGACTCGGCGAGTTCAAGGGATGGCCTCGGCGAGTGCGCGCTGTTTAATGAAACCCTAATTTCCCAGCCCTAAGCCCTATTTAAAGGACCTTATGGCCCTCATATGCGGCCACCTTGAACCCTAAGAGCCCCCATACGTCTGTGAGCCCTTGTGAGAGTGTTTGGAGGCTTTTTGTTCATTATTTTGTGGGATATTGCAAGGAAAAGAGGGAGAGGATCAAGATTGAAGAGTTGGGGAGCTTGGATCTGTTGCTACTTCACCAAGGGAGTCTTCTTGAGGTAATTTTCAGAGCCAAACTTCGTGTTTTGTGTTGATGTGCCAATTCTAGGGTTTCTTCTTGCATTTCTTGGCTAGAATTAGAAGTATGAGAGGTCCCAAGGAGATATGGAACCTAGATCTGGACTTTAGCAGGTCCAGTAGACCCCTTATGACAAGCTTTATGTCCATTCTTTTGAGTTAGAAGCTAAACTTGCTATATTAGAGGTTGTTTCTTCAAAATAAGCCTTGTATGCATTGCATGGCAACCAAGATCGAGACTTTACGTGACAAATAAGCTTGGGAAGGCCAGATCTATGTATGTATGGAACGGATCTGACCGCAAAAGCCAGTTTTAGCTGGTGCATGGCATGGACTCGCCGAGTCTGAAGAACAGACTCGACGAGTCGCTTGAAGATTGTCCTTGAGATCATCCTGTGTGTAGTCCGGACCGAGTTGAGGGCGACTCAGTGAGTCGCAGAGAGTTGGAAAGGTTTTGATAGGTGGACCGAGTCAGGTTGGGACTCACCGAGTTGACCTTCGACTCGGCGAGTTGAGTCGCGGTGGCCCTGGGATTCAGGCCCAAGGGGAACTCGTCGAGTCAGGGGAGTGCTCGACGAGTTAAAAGGGAAAAACCTTGATAGTTGATTAAAATGCGTAGACTCGCCGAGTCACTAGTGTGCACTCGCCGAGTCTAGTCCAAATTGATTAAAGACGATTGACCAAGTCAACCTGTGTTGACTTGATAAGGATGGCCCACCTTTGTGGTACAAGTAATAATTATAGATTTATAATATCATAGGAGGATTGCAGTTCGAGGGTTCGAGCTCGAGTGATTTCAGGATTCACGATTAGCGACTTAGCGAGGCGTACGAGGTGAGTCATCTTACTATACTGTACCCGTAAGGGTTTTGACAGTCTGACCGGAAGGTCGAATATGATATGAGATATATGCCTTATGTGTGTTAAGTTATTTGTTATATGTGCCATGTATGATATGCTTGATTGGGCCAGAAGGCAACATGATATGGGCCGGAAGGCGTGGTCATATGGACTGTAAGGTTGACGTGGGTAGGACCGGAAGGTTTACCCAGTCGGGATGGAAGTCCCCTGAGACACAAGGACCGGAAGGTCAAGGCCTGGAAAGGCGTGTGTGCGTATGTTGTATTTTGGGGAACTCACTAAGCTTTATGCTTACATTTGTGTATTATGTGTTTCAGGTACTAGTGAGGACCGTGGGAAGGCGCCAGCGTGACCGTACACTTACTTGGGGAAACTATTTTGTTATCTTTTGTTATGTAATCGGTTGTGACTACATTGTTACTTTGGAATCTAAACTTATTACTCATGTTTTGAGCGTTGCAAAAATGAAAATTTTTGGTTGGAAAATTTTATGACGTTACAATTTGACCCCAAAAATCTCGAGCACACATCCTGGAATCACGTCAGTGGCATATACCGCTGTCTCATCCTCTATAGAAACTCGCAGGGGTCGACTCATCACCTCCCGATCAATACTGATGTGCTGGATAAAAGCCAACGATACATAAGACTGACTCACACTCGAGTCAAATAATACCAAAGCAGGTACAAAATTCACAAGAAAAGTACCTACGCATATCATAATATAAGCACAATACCTTATCATAAAAGTAAATACGCGAAAGAATATATACCAGCTATGACATCAGGCGCCGCGCAGACCTCCTCCACAGTCAATTGGAAAGTTCTTCCACGAGCCTTCGGAGCCTCGGCCTTTACTAGCCGAGTCTCAGTAACCCTGGCAGCAGGCGTAGAACCCTGGCGAAGCTGGGGGCACTCGGCCTTCTGGTGGCTGGTCTGGTTGCAATGAAAGCAAACCATAAATCCCTTGGGGCAATCCCTAGCAATGTGCCCCTCCTTGCCACACTTGTAGCAAGCACTCGATCGACATACCCCCTCGTGACCCTTGCCGCACATTCCGCAAGTGCGGCCCTTCTGACCTCCCGATCTCGAATCGGCGGACTTGGTCCGCTTGGCTGCCGGCTGAGACTGAGCCGGCCGCCGATCCACTCGTTGAGACTCGGCCTCCTCCCTGGCCTGGGTCTCCAACTCGATCTCACGCTTCCTGGCATTCGCCTGAAGCTCAGCAAAAGTCTGGTATGATGAGTTCGATACGAACTCCCAGATATCCCTCCTCAGCACACCCAAATACCAGCTCCTCCGAACCTGCTCCGTGTACACCTGCTCAGGGCAAAACATCGCCCTCTCATGAAACTTCCGCGTGATCACCGTGACATAATCATTACCCTGCTTGAGGGTCAAGAACTCCTGAACCAACCGTTCCCTCTCTACTGGGGTAACGTACTCGTCTCTGAACATAGTAGTAAACCTCTCCTAAGTCACAGCTGAAACCTCTGCCAGAGTGAAGTTCGCCATCATGAACTTCCACCAATCCTTTGCTCCCAGGCGGAGCTGGTTCAAGGCGAACCGTACCCTCAGAGGCTCCGGACATGAACAAGTGTAGAAGCATCCCTCGATATCAGCAATCCATCTCATTGGATCCTGCGTCCCGTCAAACTCAGGTGGCTTCGTGTTTCTGAACTCCTGAAACAGCAACGAGTCACCTCCCTGTGGTCTGGCAGCGGCTACAGCTGTGGTAGCTGCAGTGGCTGTGGCTTCATTCACCGCGGCGTACCGCTCATCAAAAGTCTCCATCAGTGTGGTCTTAATAGACCCAAACATCTTCGTAATCTCAGCCCGGATAGCTATAGCCACCTCCTCATGAATCATCTGACGAAGCTCCTCGTCACTCACATTGCTCGTACCAGGTATGTGGCGTGGTCCAACCATGATGCCTCTGAAATACAACATAGAAATATCATAGACTCAATCGAGCATAATCGCACTCGATAACGCAACCCTACTCAGTCTCCGACACCCAGTGATTCTTACTTGGGTTTCCCACTGACCCGGTGTCTTCAGTAGTACGGGCCCAGTACTACCAACTACACCGCATCAGCGTTCACCCCCAAGTCCTCCTCCCCAAAACCCAGATCAAGAGTACTCTATTCTTGCCATGCACTACCTACCCACTCACTCTCAAAGCACCTCATAGCATCAGATTTCCCTAGACTAAGGCATCACAAATCAGGCAACTCTAGTCCTAATATGAATACCTAGTCTACTAGCATGCGTATCGTATCATATTATATCTCATAACACATATTGTAAGAGTATTTTGGGGAGTTTACCGTTCGGGCGCTGGCTGACCGTACACACTTCTTCTTCTTTGGTTGTTTCAAAATCACTTATCAAATTTTTATTGATTTTATTAATTAAAAATTTCTCAAATCCCCGGTTTGAGTTCAGTTACGCCCGAAGGTATATCCGAATCCCTCAAACCAAGGCTCTGATACCAACTTGTAACGACGTAAATTTTAAAACCAATTTTTCATTTTTGTAAACATCAAAACATCGATTAACATTTCAAATTCAAACGTAAACAATATTTTCACAACGAAATACATCCCAAAGGTCATAAAAATAGTTTTCCCCCGCTAATGTGTACGATCACGCCGACGCCTTCCCACGGTCCTCGCTGGTACGTAAAGCACATAACACAACAACTGTAAGCATAAATGCTTAGTGTGTTCCCCAAAATACAACCTACGCACATACGCCTTTCCAGGCCCTGACCTTCTGGTCCATGTGTCTCAGGGGACTTCCGTCCCGACTAGGTAAACCTTCCAGTCCTACCCACGTCAACCTTACGGTCCACATCACAATGCCTTCCGGCCCATAACATATTCGCCTTCCGGCCCATAACATAATGCCTTCGGGCCCATATCAAGCATATCATACATGGCACATATATCGATTAACTTATCACACATATTGCATATATCTCAAATCATATTTGACCTTCCGGTCACACAGTCAAACCCTTCCGGGTACAGTATAGTGAGAAAACTCACCTCGTGGAAAGTCTAAGATCTCGCGTCCTTGCTATCACCGAATCCCAACGACGACTCTACCTCGCCAAAACATAAAAATATTATTATTTAATACGCAAAGACTTCCACCACTAAAACTTTACCCCTTATCATCATTCCTCAGAGGGTAAAAGACAATTTTACCCTTCCTTGACCTAAAGTCCTCATGTTGACCAAAACCCTAAAAGTCAACAAAGTCAACCCTGAGAGTACGCGGGGCGTACTGCTAGATGTACGCGGGGCGTACATCGCCAACCCCCCTGGATCGGGGTCTCCACCCAGTACATTGCACGTACTGGAAGTTACGCCCAGCGTAACCACCAGAATCAGCCACTCTCCATTTCTGGTCTTAATCGGTTAAGCCATTACTACAACTTCTAGATCCGACTCTTTTAGTGTGTCTAAACCCATAAAGTCGAGACCTTTAAGCCTTGGCATGGCTGTAAAGGCTCCAATATCACATAACAACATTCTGTTCCAACTCAAGGACCTGGATCTCATGCATGGTGCAATACCCACGTCCAAGATGCCATTTTTATGAGTCTACAACTCCAATAGATCAGAAATATGAAGTATCTAAGCTTATGGAGGCTATTTGCACAAAAAGTCTCCAGCTTTGGGACTTAAACCCTAGAAAATGACACCTTAAGCATATAACATGAACCAAGTGACAAGATCCGAACTTTTTACCTGAAAATGAAGCTTTAACCCTTGCAAAGCTCAGATCTACACTTGAGCACCACTTCTAGCCTCTCCAACAAGCTCTTCTTCTCCTTTGCAACCTTGGAATGGCACCACCAAGCTTAGAATACACACAAAATGATTAAAGAACGAAGGTACACTCTTTTTAGGGTTTTAATCTGAGGGATGGTGGCTAAGAAGTCCAGCCACACATTCGTTTTATAGCCCCTCCAAAGGAAATTAGGGTTTGGATCTGATTAAGTTACGCTGGGCGTAACCTTGGGTACGCCCAACGTACCTGAGGGGGAACGCGTCCAAATGAGGCGCGCGAGTACGCGCAACGTACACCTTGTACGCCCAGGGTACTCGCCTACCAGGAAAACCCTAACTTATCAACTTAACCAAGATGCACGGCCAAAAGAAGAATACCTAGATTTCGGGCTGTTACACTTTCCATGCAAGCCAAGCCCATTCCGAATAAGCATTAGCCCACACTATATAAATTCAAGAGCCCATATTTAATTAGTCATACTTTTGATCTCTAAATTAATTCTAGATTAATTATAGATCAATACTAATAAAATAGTATGGTTTTATATTAATATATTAGAACTTATAATATATTAATAAATCATAACTTATAGATTCTCAAAAGATTATCCATAAATTGTTCTGGTGAAGTGCAACCCAAATGGACCATGCCTGGTCGGGTCAAGTACATACCAAATATAGTTATGGACTTTGACGCTATATCCAACAGTCTCCCACTTGGATAAGTCTAATAACTATAGTTGCAAGTATGAATTCAGGAACCGATCAACAATCTTAGCTCTTTAAACTCTTTTGACCTATGATGCGCCATTTTAGATAAGTGATCATATAGTCCTCTGTTCTAGATATCAGCCGAACAAATACATGGAACATGGTCTTGTTTATTGCCCAACATTTTTTTCCCGATTTCCGATTTGTTTGACATAGAACTTAACTGAACACATCAATTTAGTTTTAACTGGGCCCGGTATATAGGTGAAAACAAAATCATCGAGGGGCCCAAATATCGCTTCTAATCCTAGAAGGAACAGATAAACTTCAGCTCATATGTTTGCTCTACTACATGTTAAATTACACACAAAGTCACAGTTTATAACATCGAGTTACCAATGCGTTTTTCGTGAAATCAATGCATAACCAACTCATAGGCAACAAATCATATCTATAGGTTTGAAGACTTATATGATATTACCGTCTCAAAATCACTCGAGATAAATTCCATGAAGTGATACAAGTGGGCGTGGGTTGAATCAAATACTCAGAACTTATGAGCACTCATGAGTGTTGTAGCCCCATTTTGTCTAACATCTTAGACCTCTACAAGCCAACCCATGATAGTCTTGATTCATATCTATTTCCAACATATGAATGACTATGGAGAGTTTGAAGAATATGATATAAACCATAACATAATTATTCTGGAAGTCAAAACATGCAAAAAGAAATAATAGTAAACGATTGACAAGAGATAGAAACACTTACTCATAAATAACAGCTTTTATTTATCATTAAATGTCAATTACATTTTACAAATTTCAAGACTATCTAACTACTAAAATTAATATCATCCTTAAGCCCAATGCTCGGAGCATGCTGGTGATTCTTAACATAGAGTTAGTCCCTTCGTTAGGGGATCTACTGGGTTCTCATCCGATGATACCCTCCTTGCCACGAGGATTCCTTCTTCTATTCGATGTTTGGCGAACTGATATTTTCTGTCAATGTGTCTGGATCTCCCATGATCTCTTGGTTCCTTGGCTAAGGCAACCACACTATTGCGGTCACAGAAAATCTCCATTGGCTCCTTTATAGCTGGTACAACTCCCAAGTCTCCGATGAAGTTCTTTAGTGATATAACCTCCTTTGTTGCCTCACGAGCTGCTATATACTCTGATTCACAAGCGGAATCAGCCACTGTCTCCTGCTTGGAACTTTTCCAAGTACTTGCCCCTCCGTTTAGGGTAAGGACCCAACCGGACTGAGAGCGGAAATTATCCTTGTCAGTCTGAAAGCTAGCATCACTATACCCTACAACTCTTACGTCATCACTCCCACCAAGGGTAAGGACCCATTCCTTAGTCCTTTGCAGGTACTTGAGAAAATTCTTTACCCCTGTCGAGTGAGTCTTCACATGATTCCCTTAATATCTGCTGACCATGCTCAGAGCAAAGGCAACATCAGGGCGAGTACAAGTCATAGCATACATGATCGAGCCTACATCAGAAGCGTATGGTACTTGACACATTTCAGCTATCGCAGGCTTTATACTCGAACTCTGAGTTTTACTCAGTATGGAATTATGCTGGATAGGTCACTAACCTTTCTTGGAGTTATGCATGTTGAATCTTTTTAACACTTTGTCTACATAGGTTCTTTGACTAAGTCCAATTAGTATTTTACTCCTGTTTCTCAAAATCCGTATCCCTAAGATATAGACAGCTTCTCCAAGGTCCTTCATAGCGAAACACTACCCAAGCCAGGACTTTACTTCCTGCAGGGTTGGGATGTCATTCCTATGAGTAGTATGTCATCCACATGCAGTACCAAAAAGCTGAATATACTCCCACTATCCTTGACATAGACACAAGATTCATCTTCACTCCTTGTAAAACCAAATTCTTTTACTTTCTCATCAAAGCAAAGATTTCATCTACGAGGTGCATGTTTCAATCCATAAATGGATTTCTCGATCTTACACACTCTATTGGGGTACTTTGTACTGACAAAACCTTCTGGCTAAACCATGTAAACATCTTCAGCCAACTTTCCGTTAAGGAAAGTGGTTTTCACATCCATTTACCATATTTCATAGTCATGAAATGCAGCAATGGCTAACAGAACCCTAATAGATTTAATTTTGGCCACTGGTGAAAAGGTATCATCATAATCAATTGCCGGAGTTTGAGAATAATCCTTTGCAAACAGTCTTGCCTTAAAGGTGTGTACATTACCATCCATGTCGGTCTTCCTTTTGAAGATCCATTTGCACCCAACTATCTTACGATCAGGTACATTGTCAACCAAGTTCCAAACTTGATTGTCATACATGTACTGTATCTCGCTGTCCATAGCCTCTTTCCATTTAGCAGCCTCAGGGCCTGCCATGGCTTTCGTGTAACTATTAGGTTCATCCAGACTTACCAATGTCTCATCACTAATAAGTGTTTCACCTTCTGCAGTAATATGGAAACTATAATAATGCTTAGGTGCATTCCTAACTCTGGTGGAATGCCTCAGAGGTATAGATTCTTCAGTCGGCTCAACAAGAGTTTCCTCCATGGGTTGAGGGATAGGGTTTGAGGTTCCTTCACCACTTGACTCTTGAATTTCCTCAAAGTCAATTTGCCTCCCACTATCTCCTTGGCTTATGAATTCTCTCTCTCAAAAGAATCCTCTTTTTTCTACAACGACCACATTATCACTGGGTCTATAGAAGATGTAACGAAAGGAATTTTGTGGGTAGATGATGAAAATACACCTTTTGCTTTGGGGTTCATGCTTATCGTGAGTCTCACATCTCACGAAAGCCTCACAACCCCAAACCTTGATATGGTCTAGATTGGGAAGTTTTCCAGTCCACACCTCGTGAGGTGTTTTGACAACCTTCTTTGTAGGGACTAGATTAAGGATATGGGCGGCAGTCTCTAAGGCATACCCCCAAAATGAGATTGATAGCGAAGCTCGACTCATCATGGAACGAACCATGTTTGGTCCGATTACGCATCTCAGCTACACCATTCAACTGTGATGTCCTAGGAGGTATCAATTGTGAGACAATCCCACATTCCTTAAGCTAGTCAAGGAACTCAGTACTAAGATACTCACCACCACGATCGGATCGAAGCATCTTAATGTTCCCGCCTAACTGATTCTCCATTTCTTGCTTAAACTCTTTGAATTTTTCAAAGGTTTCTGACTTATGCGTGATTAAGTAGACATATCCATATCTCCTAAAATCATCAGTAAAAATCACATAGAAGCGATTAGCATCTCTTGTTACGGTTCTGAAGGGTCCACACAAATCTGTGTGTATGAGGTCCAACAAACCTTCACCCCTAGCACAAGTGCCAGTAAAAGGTGACTTTCTCATTTTACCAAGAAAACAAGATTCACAACTATCATCCGACTTTAGGTCAAATGACTCCAAGACTCCATCCTTTTGGAGTTGGCCTATGCGTATCTCGCTTACATGTCCAAGACGACAATGCCATAAATATGCTTTATCTAAGCTAGTGGAAGAGTCAATAAACAATACATTATTTCCTATATTATCTGCAACAAATACAGTTTCATACACACCATCACACGGTAATGCTTTAAAATAAAGAACTATATTAAAGAAAGCATCAGTACTGCCATTATTATTATCAAAATAAAAGGTAAAACCTTGTTTATACAATGCATGAATGGAAATAACATTTCTTGCCATTTCTGGTGAATAATAACATTTATTCAAATCTAATGTAAGCCCACTATTTAGCAATACGGAATAAACTCCTAACTTGGTGACAGATGAAGCTTTCTTGTTTCCCATGATCAAGTTTATCTTTCCCCGCTCCATATTCTCACTTCTTCTTAGTCCCTACACATTAGAACATATGTGAATATCACAACCTGTATCAAGGACCCAAGACTTAGAATTAGGTGAGTTAGTAGATAATATAATGTATATACCTGCATGGTTGGGTTTTACTTTCCCACCCTTCAAATCTTGCCGGTACTTTGGGCAATTTCGCTTCCAATGCGACTTTTCATGGCAATAGAAGCATTCAACCTCATTAGGGTTAGCAGAAGGAGTGACAAAACCTTTCTTTGTTTTGCATGAAGAAGATCCTTCAAGGGTCATACCCTTGGTACCCTTAGAAGGGTTCTTTCTTTTCTTCCCTTTGCCATGCCCGATTTCCACGGCATTGGCCACTGTTGGAGTAGGAGTAGGAGTAGTAACAACCATCTTACCCTTTAGACCACTTTCGGCGGTCTTCAAGAGTCCTTGAAGTTTGCTGAGGGTGAATTCTTCCTTTTTCATGTGATATGTCATGCGGAATTGATCATAACAGGATGGTAAGGAGTGCAAAATGATGTCTATTGCTAACTCCTCGGGGAAGTTCACAATTAGCTTCAGTAAACGGTCCACATATCTTTTCATATTCTGCATGTGGCCCGCGATGGGTTCACCATCCTTCATCTGGGTTGTTATCATGGAGGAGATTATTTTGATATCGCTCTTGACGAGCACTTTGATGGTAGCGGTCCATCAAGTCTTGGTGCATCTTAAAAGGATAATAGTCCTCATAGGACTTTTGGAGCTTGGTTGTCATGGTGTAGCAGTTTGCTCGGGAGTAGTAGTTTGCCCGGGTACCTTTAGCTCCTTTTCGAGAACATATTCTTTGTTCTCATACTGAGTGACCATCCTGATGTTTTTGATCCAATCTGTAAAGTTGGACCCATCAAAGATGAATCTCTCACAAAGATTCATGAGAGAGAAGGAGCTAGTGGGGTTTGAGCCAGAAGCATTGTTATTGGAAGACATCTGAAAAGAAGAGGCAATATATTAGATTATATTAAGAGATAGTCCTTAATAAAACACCCAAATGTAATATTAAGGCTAGGACCCAACACAATATTTTATAACTTAGAAGAGGGATGCCGTAATCCAAGCTATAAGATATTTGAAGGTAGGCGAATGAGGATTCACCAATTTCCACCATGAAAAACAAAATATTTAATTAGGTTTTTATTGGTTTAGAAACTCCTAGATTCTTTTTAGATTCAATGAACTTTCTTCAATAGCATGTTTCAATCACAAGTGTGCCCTTCAAGTTTTGTGACTGGAAAGCCGAGGATCACAAAACAAGGTGTGAAGTACCATGAAAATTACTTGGTACCCTTAATGTATTACCCCTCAATTGATGTGCCGGTTAACCACACACTCTCCATTGATACTATGATAAACATTAAGCCACCCTTTACCTACCTTGTTAAGTTCAAGTTAGTGTGCCGGTTAACCACACACGCTCCACTAACTACTTAAACAAAGTGTAAATTGTAATTTCATGGATTAGCACCTTATTCACATTTTTCCTAAAGTAACTAAGATTGGGAATTTAATTTAAGCATTTAGTTACTTTATAATTATCCTTATTCTTTTAATGAGAATTTATAAGTCCTTTTCCTACCCGTTCGGCTAACGACCCTCCCCAGATCAAGGAAGCGGTGGGTGAGAATGGACACCCATTAAGTTGCCATTTTATAGGCAACAACCTTATACCCCCCTTATAGACCGGCTTCATGAATGAGGCGTACTAGCGGTAAGACGACTTGATCTTATATATATATATATATATATATATATATATATATATATATATATATATATGTACATATATATATATATATGTATATATATATATGTATATATATATATATATATGTATATATATATATATATATGTATATATATATGTATAAATATACATATGTATATATATATATATACATATGTATATATATATATATATATATGTATATATATATATATATATATATATATATATATATATATATATATATATATATATATATATTCTAAGGGTTGGAAGTAAAGTTTTAATCATGACTTTACTTGTTCCAAAACTTGAGGGCATGTTTTGTAAACTTTCAAAACTTTTCATTTCTTATAACTTATGAATTTAATTGAGTATTAAAAATGAACACTCTTCGTTTTTATAACCCTTGTGGTCTTTTAATGGTTTTAATTAAAGTGTGACCTTTGGTTTTATACAACTTGAGGACAAGTTATGGACTCCATTAAAACACATAATGATCTTGAATTAAACTACCAAGTAGGTTACAAACAATTCCTGTGATCATCTAATCTTCATAACTTCAACAACATGAATATAAACATTTCAAGTATCATAAATTACTCATGAAACTTGTAATTTTGATAATAGCCACTTTAATGGATTAGCATAAACATTACACCATCAAAAACAAGTTTTATAACACCAAAACAGTTTAGGGTAATGTTTCTAGTCCATTTCCAGCAGCAAAGCTCCAAAAACTGCTCACTAGATGACAAACTCGTCGAGTTCGTCAGGGAACTCATCGAGTTCATGCAATAACACATAAACTCAGCGAGTTTTTGGCCAGAACTCGTCGGGTTTTATTATTTGGATAGTTTTTGGCTTTTGAAAAAGAAGTTTGCATCAAGTATTTAACAAACAAGCCTAGGCTCTGATACCACTAAAGGGTTATGAGCATCCTATCACTCCTATGGTGTACATGCAACCCTAGAAAGCTTGGATCTATGTTTGACTAAGATATATGCGAATATTTATTTTCCAAGGTTCTTATCCTGTCTAGCATAGAATGGGGAACTTGAATCAAACAAGCTAGTAGATTTCCTTACCTTGTAGTTGTAGTTGATTTCATGGAGTTTGAGAGCCTAGCACCAGTAGTGTTGATGCCTCAAATTGAAATCACAAATCACCATAAACTTTTGGAACCTTGAGAGAATAGTCACAACATTCTTGAAATCGGCCCACTTAGTATACTCACCACAACTAGTGTGATTTCAAGAACCAAAGCCTCCTTTATATAGTGTGGTGGATTAGGGTTACATCCATGTAAACCCTAATACCCATGTCTTTTCATTTCCATGAGATCCATGGGTTAAAGCTCCATGGAGTATCCATGGATTTTCCATGCAAGCCTAGGCCATTCCAAATAAGCATTAGCTCACACTATATAAATACAAGAGCCCATATTTAATTAGTCATACTTTTGATCTCTAAATTAATTCTAGATTAATTATAAACCAATACTAATTAAATAATATGATTTTATAATAATATATTATAACTTATAATATATTAATAAATCATAACTTATACTATTCTCAAAAGATTATCCATCAATTGTTCGGGTGAAGTGCAACTCAAACGGACCATGTTCGGTTGGGTCAAGTACATACCAAATATAGTTATGGGACTTAGACACTATATCCAAAATATCACACAGTCCACAGGTGTTGTGATATGTATCTAGCTAGACTCTATCTTCTTTGACGTCTGAAGAAGAAAGCTTGAGGATCAAAGTACATGAGAAGAAATCCATTAGACTTCGTCTAGGTGGGGGGCGGGGGGCTCCCGAAACGAAGCTCCAATGTTCAAGTTAGTTTTTTCTTTAAGAGATGAGAAATTTAGTATATTCAAGAGGAGGAGAGAAGTCAAAGATTAGCTATCCCTTTTCTTGGAGGAGAAGGGACCTTGTTATACCTTTCCTTAGGGGAACAAATCACCAACAATATCTTTTACCTTTTACGTCCTGCAGATTGTAGAGATTTTTCATTGGTGGGACGTGCCCCACACATGGTTGTTTTTTATTTTGCAGCATTGTCGGGAGGTGGGATTTAAAGCACTATCCTTTTCTCTATGGGAGATGTGGTCTGCATTTTAGGAGGATTGTGCATGATTAGCAGAATACGGGGATGAGTATGCGAGGGTTATTGGGTGATGCTCTGGGTCTGGCACTTGCCCAGGTGGTGTTCATGGATCTGGTAGCTTTCTAGTTGACGCTTCTTTTACCCTTTGATGTATTCTTGGTGAGATATTTCAACAAGTCACCTAGGCTAGTAAATGCTAGCGTTTGCTCGGGATAAGTTAGTTGTTATAGCATGGATTTGTGCCTGTTTTTTGGTGAGAACGGTTTGTGATGTATTTTTGATGTTATAGAGTCGCTCTGGCCATACAGTTCCACCGTTAGAATAGTTCGTTTCCATCGCTTCACGACTTATTTAAGGTCTCCTACTTTTAGGAAGGGTACATGCTTCATTTCTACGCACATCAGCCATATTGTTCTCCCTTTTTGCTTTTTCTTTCTCTTACGGCTTTCTTCTCCGATTCTTGACGCCCCCCACCAGATCTAGAATTGCCCCTACAGTACACACACCTTTATGGTTAATTAGAAGGTTCCTCGGAAGAACTAACATGATCGGTGGTTTTAGGTTAACGACGAGTTTGTCGGACCTGGCTATCCTCGTGTGCCCATGTGTTCAAATCGGGCACCCCAACTGTTGGGAGCCAGTCTATCGGTGGAATGCACGTTAAAAGAGATTTGTTTCAGCAATGTGGATTGGCCAGATTGTATGTTGGCAGCTGCCATAATGAGTGCTGCTTGACGGTCGCATGGGATGATGCCTCAGTGTTTTTTTGTAGAAAGTGACGGTAACCGTTACCTTCCTACCCCCTTCTTCCCCTTTTTATTTTACGTACAATTTCTTTGATGAATAATAGGGGGTTTGGTTTATTACTATTGCAGGTAATGAGAATCTTCTATCTCTGTAACACGTGTTATGGGGAAATTTTAAAGGGTATCTTTAGTATCACGAAGTCAATCTTATGGAGATGCTCCCGGCTCCCATCGCAGTCGACAAAGTTTTTATGACTGGTGGCCCACCTGTTAACCTTGGGGCGAGGCCTAATTCTTCGGTCCAACCTAGTCTGATAGGTTTCTCAATGATCCCCCTAGTCGAAGAACTAGGCATGGCCAGTATCTAAGTGTCTTCCAAACATCGGTTGGCTATTGTGGATGATGCTCTTGAAGAGGACATTGGAGACAACACCAATGACATGTACTTACATCGAAGGCACAACATCGATTCTTTGCTCGCTAAGTCACCTGATGTCATTGAAATTACTGATGATGACATCCTAGAATAAATGGAGGCGGTAGATATATGTCACTCGCGCGCGCGCGCGGGGGGGGGGGGGGGTCAAGTGTGGTGGATGCTTGTTTCGACCCACCTCCTATTTTTGGTGATGTTCACACAAAGGCTTATCCTTCGCCTTTGACAGCTCTTGGTATATATCTTCCTAAGTGGAATTTTAAACATGGTTCCCTTGATGGGTTTTGAGCAGTCTAACACCCCTAAGTGTACATGCAACCCTAGAAAACATTGGATCTATGTTTGTCTAAAATACATACAAAACATGATTTCCAAGGTTCATAATCGTATCTAGCATACATGGGGAACTTTTAATCTAAAAGATTGATAGAATTACATACCTTGTAGTTGGTTTGATTCCTTGAAAACCTTGAGAGCCTATCACCCCAAGTGTGATACCTCAAATGCTTTACACAACACCAAATGCTTTGGAATAACTTTAGAGTTTGTTTAACACTTGTAAAGATCAGATTGCCCACTCTTGTTCTTTGTGTAGCCGATTTTGGTGACTATCATGTTCTTTATATAGATTTGTCACATCTAAGGTTACACCATGTAAACCTTAATGTGACATGACTCTTCACTTCCCTGACCCATGGGTTTGTAACTCCCATGGAGCATCCTATTGGTTTAACCCAACTTCATAATCCATGGAGCCTTTTAGCCCACTATACAAGTTATGGATGATTTACATAATCAACCCATATATTTAATTAGTCATCATTTGATCTCTTAATTAATTCCAAATTAATTCTTGATCAACACTAATTAAATAATACTATTAATATATTAGAACTTATAATATATTAATAAAACACAAGTGTTATCTCTCTCATTTAGTCTATTGAAATGCATGATGCCATGAAACCAAAATGGACCATGCTTGGTCGGGTCAAGTATAGACCAAATATAGTTATGGACTTAGACACCCTATCAAACAGTCTCTCACTTGGATAAGTCTGATAACTATATCTGTAAGTATGACTTCAGGAACCGATCAACAATCATAGCTACTTCAAGGTCTCTCGGAACTGAGAAGATGATAATGCGTTATTTAAGATAAGTGATCATATAATCCTCTGTTCTAGATATCAACAAGAAAAATACATGGAACAATGTCTTACTTATTTTGCAGCAATTTGTTTCTCGATTTCTGATTTGTTTGACATAGAACTAATGTGAACGCACCAATTCGGTTCTAACCGGCCCCGGTACATAGGTCAAAACAAAATCATCGAGGGGCCCAAATATTGCTTCTAATCCAAGAAGGAACAGATAAACTTCGACTCATATGCTTATTCTACTACTTGTTGAATGACACATAAAAGTATGTTTTATAACATTAAGTTACCAATGCGGTTTCGTATGATCAATGTATAACCAACTCATAGGCAACAAGTCATATATGTAGGTTTGAAGACTTATATGATATTACCATCTCATGATCACTCGAGATAAATTCCATGAAGTGATACCAGTGAGCGTGGGTTGATTCCAAGGCTCAGAACTTATGAGCACTCATGAGTGTTGTAGCGCTGTGCAACAACTTAGACCTCTGCAACCAACCCATTACAGTCTTGATTCAAACCTACTTCCAACATATGACCGACTGTGGAGAATTCGAATAATATGATATACCAAACATAATTATTCTAGAAATAAAAACATTCAAAAGAAATATAGTAAACGATTGACAAAAGATAGCAACAGTTTACTCATAAATAAACACAACCTTTATTCATCATTAAATGTCAATTACACTTTACAAATTCCAAAAATTATCTAACTACTAAAACTAATATCATCCTTCAGCCCTATGCTCTGAGCATGTTGGAGATGCTTAACACGACTTAGTCCCTTCTTGAGGGGATATGTTGGGTTCTGATCTGATGATACCTTTTTTGCCACAAGGAGTCCTTCTTCTATTCAATGTCTGATAAAATTGTATTTTTTGTCGATGTGTCTGGATCTCCTATGATCCCTTGGTCCCATGGCTAAGGTAACTGCACTTTCACCATCATAGAAAATTTCCATTGGCTCCTTTATAGCTGGTACAACTCCAAGGTCTCCAATGAAGTTCTTCAGCCACATCGCCTCCTTTTCTACCTTGCTTGCTGCTATATACTCTGATTCGCAAGTTAAATCAGCCACTGTCTCCTACTTGGATCTCTTCCAAGTAATTGCTCCTCAGTTTAAGGTAAAGATGTAGCCTGACTGAGAGCGGAAATTATCCCTATAAGTCTGAAAGCGAGCATCACTATACCCTACAACTCTCAAGTCATCACTCCCACCGAGGGTAAGGACCCAATCCTTAGACCTCCTTAGGTACTTCAGGATATTCTTTACCGCAGTCCAGTGAGCCTTGCCAGGGTTCCCCTGATATCTATTGACCATGCTAAAGGAAAAGGACACATCATGGTGAGTGCAGGTAATAGCATACATGATCGAGTCTACTATAGAAGCATAAGGTACTCGACTCATTTCTGTTATCTCCGCCTCAGTACTCGGGCTTTCAATTTTAATCAGCCCGGCGTTACTCTGGATGGGTAACTCTCCTTTCTCGGGGTCCTGCATGCTAAACCTCTTCAGAACCTTATCCAAGTAGGTATTCTGACTAAGTCCAATTAGTCTTTTGCTCCGATATCTCGGAGTCGTTATCCCCAGAATATAGGCAGCTTCTCTTAGGTCTTTCATAGAGAAACACTTCCCAAGCTAGGACTTCACTTCCGGCAAGGTTGGGATGTCATTTCGTATGTGTAATATGTCATCCACATACAGTACCAAAAAGCTAACTATACTCCCACTAGCCTGGACATATACACAAGATTCATCTTCTCTCCTTGAAAAGCCAAATTCTTTGACTTTCTCATCAAAAGCAAAGATTCCATCTCCGAGGTTCCTGTTTCAATCCATAAATGGATTTCTCAAGCTTACACACTCTATTAGAGTATTCTATACTGAAAAAAAACTCTGGCTGAATCATGTAAACATCCTCAGCCGAATTCCATTAAGGAAGGCGGTTTTAACATCCATTTTCCATATTTCATAAGCATGAAATGCACCGATGGCTACCATAACCCTAATGGACTTAATCTTTGCTACTGGTGAAAAGGTCTCATCATAATCAACTCCCGAAGTTTTAGAAAAGCCCTTTGCAACTAGTCACACCTTATATGTGTCTACATTACCATCCATGTCCGTCTTCTTCTTGAAGATCCATTTGCACATAAATGTCTTACGACCTGGTAGATTGTCAACCAAGTTCCATACTTGATTATCATACATGGACTGTATCTCGTTGTCCATTGCCTCATTCCATTTGGCAGACTCGGGGCCTGCCATGACTTCCGCATAACTGTTAGGTTCATCTAGACTTACCAATGTCTCATCACTGATAAATGTCTCACCTTCCGCAGTAATATGGAAACCTTAATAATGCTCAGGTGCATTGTTAACCCTTGTGGAACGCCTGAGAGTTAAAGACTTGTCAATTGGCTCAACATGAATTTCCTTGTCAGGTTGAGTGGTAGGGTTTAATGTTCCTTCACCACTTGACTCTGGAATTCCTTTAAGGTCAATTTGTCTCCCACTATTTCCTTGGATTATGAACTCTCTCTCTCTCTCTCTCTCTCTCTCAAAAGAGACCCCTCCTTGCTACAAAGACCACATTGTCACTAGGTCTGCAGAAGGGGTAACACAAGGATTTCTTTGGGTAGCCGATGAAAATACACCTCTCACTTCTAGGTTCAAGATTATCACGAGTCTTGCATCTTACAAAAGCCTTGCAACCCCAAATCTTGATGTGGTCTACTTTGGGAATGTTACCAGTCCATATCTCATGAGGAGTTTTGACAGCTTTCTTTGTAGGGATCAAATTAAGGATATGGGCGGTAGTCTCTATAGCATACCCCAAAAATGAGATTAGTAGAGAAGGTCGACTCATCATGGAACGAACCATATCCAACAAGGTTCGATTACGCCTTTCAGCCACACCATTAAGCTGTGGTGTCCTGGGAGGTGTCAATTGTGAGGTAATCCTACATACGTTAAGATACTCGAGGAACTCTATACTACGATACTCACCTCCACGATTGGATCGAAGCATCTTAATGTTCTTTCCCAATTTATTCTCGACTTCCTGTTTAAACTCTTTAAACCTTTCAAAAGTCTCTGACTTATGCTTGATTAAATAGACATATCCATATCTACTATAATCATCAGTAAAAGTCAAATAATAATGATTAGCAACCCTTGTGGCAGATTTGAAGGGTCCACACACATCTGTGTGCACTAAATCCAACAAACCTTCACCCGTAGCACAAGAACAAGTGAAAGGTGACTTTGTCATTTTTCCAAGTAAGCATGATTCACAACTATCATGTGACTTTAGGTCAAATGACTCCAAGACTCCATCTGTTTGGAGTTGGCGTATGCGTTTCTTGCTCACATGTCCAAGACGACAATGCCATAGTGATGCTTTATTCAAGTTATTATTATCAGAATCAATACACAACACATTATTTCCTAGATTATCTAAAACATATACAACTTCATACACACCATCACAAGGTAATGCTTTAAAATAAAGAACATTATTAAAGAAAGCATTTATTCCACCAATTTCATTATCAAAAGAATAGGTAAATCACTGTTTGTACAAAGGATGAAAGGAAATAATATTTCTTGCCATTTTTGGCGAATAACAACATTTATTCAAATCTAAAGTAAACCCACTACTTAGCAACAAAGAATAAAATCCAATCTTGGTGACAGGTGAAGATTTCTTATTCCCTATGATCAAGTTTATCTTTCCATGCTCCACATTCTCACTTCTTCTTAGTCCCTGCAAATCAGAACATATATGAATACCACAACCGGTCTCAAGGACCCAAGAGTTAGAATATCGTGAGTTATTAGATAGAATAGTGTAAATACCTGCGTGGTTGGGTTTAACTTTCCCATCCTTCACATCCTGCTGGTACTTTGGGTAGTTCCGCTTCCAATGTGACTTTTCATGGCAATGGAAGCATTCAGCCTCTTTTGGGTTAGAAGGAGTGAAAAAACCTTTCTTGGTTCCACTTGAATAAGAACCATAAAGGGTCCTAGCCTTCGTACCCTTCGAAGAGCTCTTCCTCTTCTTCCCTCTACCTTTCCCGATTGCCAAGACATGGGCGGAGTTTAGAGTAGGAGTAGGAGTGTTAACAACCGAATTACCTTTAAGGCATGTTTCTGTGGTCTTTAGGAGTCCTTGAAGTTCGCTGAGTGTGACCTCTTCCTATTCACATGGTATGTCATGCGGAATTGATCATAACACCAGGGTAAGGAGTGCAAAATGATATATATTGCAAGCTCCTCAGGGAAGTTCACATTAAGCTTCAGCAAACAATCCACATACCTTTGCATTTTCTACATGTGGCTCAGGATGGAATCTCCGTCCTTTATCCTTGTTGTTATGATCGAGGAGATTATTTCATACCGCTCTTGACGAGCACTCTGATGGTATCTTTCCATCATATCTTGGTGCATCTCAAAAGGGTAGTAGTCCTCATATGACTTATGGAGTTCAGCTGTCTTGGTGGCCATCATGATGCATGCCACTTTGGTGGCATCTCTATCATGTGTCCGAAATTCAGCGATCTCTTGAGGAGTAGTAGTGGACTCATCGATCTCCTTTAGCTCCTTATCAAGGACACATTCCTTGTCGTCGTAACGAGTCACCATCCTGATGTTCCGGATCCAATCCATAAAGTTGGAACCATTGAAGATGACCCTACCACATAGGTTCATGTGGGAAAAGAAGCCAATAGGGTTTTAGCCAGAAGCAGTGTTGTTGGAAGACATCTGAAAAAGAAGAGAACAAGTTTATTTTAGATATAAAGGTAGTCTTTAATAAAACACCCAAATGTAATATTAAGGCTATGATCCAATCATAATATATCATAACTTAGAGGTATGTCATAATCTAAGCTATAACATATTTGAATTGTAAGTGAATGATGATTTAACAATTTCCACCAAAAACAAAATATAAATTATTAGGTTTTAATTGGTTCTTAGAAATTCCTAGATTCTTTTTAGATTCAATGAACTTTTCAAAGGCACGTTTCAATCTCGAGTCTACCCTCCAAGTTTTGTGACTGGGATATCGAGGATCACAAAACGAGGTGTGAAGTAACCATGCAAATCACTTGGTACACTTAAATTTTATCACTCAATCGATGTGCCGGTTAATCACACACGCTCTACTAACCTATAATAAACTTTAAGTCACCCTTTACCTACCTTGTTATGTCCAGGTTAGTGTGCCGGTTAACCACACGCACCACTAATGACTTAAACAAAGTGTAAAGTGTAATTTCATGCATTAGCACCTTATTCACATTTTCCTAAAGTAACTAAGATTGGGAATTTAATAAATCATTTAGTTACTTTATAATATTCATCATACTTTTAATGACAATTTATAAGTCCTTGTCCTACCCATTCGGCTAATGACCCTTCACTAATCAAGGAAGCTGTGGGTGAGAGTGGACACCCATTAAGCTGCCATTTTATAGGCAACAACCTTATAACCCCTTTATAGACCGGCTTAGTGAATGAGGCCTACTAATGGTAAGACGACTTGCTCTTATATATATATATATATATATATATATATATATATATATATATATATAATTAACTTATAATATTATAAAGTATAAGGGTATATTTTTATCTTTTAAAAATCTAGGGGTTGGAACTAAAGTTTATTAAGTGAATTTACATGTTCCAAAACATGAGGATAAGTTTTGTAACCTTACAAAACCTTTCAAATTCGTAACTTATGAGTTATTAAAATGAAGACTCTTGGTTATATAACTTATGTGTTCTCTTAATGGTTTTTAACACAAAAAGACTTTTCGTTATCCATAACTTGAGGACATGTTATGGACTCCATTAAAACACATAAAGATCATGAATTTAACATTTAAACAAGTAATTCCTATGATCTATCAAAAACTCATAAGAACATGAATATCTATATCAAAATATCAAGAACATATGATCACATATAATCATGCAATCTTGATATTAGCTATTGAAAATGCATTAGAACAACCATTACACCAACTTAAACAACTTTTAAAACACCAAAACAGTTTAGGGTAATGTTTCTAGTCCATTTCCAATAGCAAAACTTGAAATTCTACACTCTGCCTGGCCAACTCGCCCAAATGGATGCATTTTCACTTGGACTCGTTGACTTTTCGCCATGGACTCGTCGAGTCCCCTGTGCAGAAAGCTCAAAAATCGATTTTTCACACTATTTAGCATCTAGTATTAACAAAGAAGCCTAGGCTCTGATACTGTTGATGGGTTTTGAGCGTTCTAACACCCGTAAGTGTACACCTAACCCTAAAAAACCTTGGATCTATGTTTGTCTAAAATACATGCAAAGTATGATTTCCGAGGTTCATAATCCTATCTAGCATACATGGGGAACTTTTAATCTAAAAGATTGCTAGAGTTACATACCTTGTAGTTGATTTGATTACTTGAAAACCTTGAGAGCCTAGAACCCCATGCGTGATGCCTCAAATGGTTCAGACAACACCAAATGCTTTAGAATAACTTTAGAGAATGTATAACGCTTGTAAAAATTGGCTTGCCCTCTCTTTTTCTTAGTGTAGCCAATTTTTGTGAGTATCATGTTCCTTATATAGTGTGTAGCGGATTTATGTGACATGACTCTTCATTTACACGACCCATGGGTTTGGAACTCCCATGAAGCATCCTATGGGTTTAACCCAACTTGATAACCCATGGAGCCTTTTAGACTACTATACAAGTTATGGATGATTTACATAATCAACCCATATATTTAATTAGTCATCTTTTGATCACTTAATTCATTCCAAATTAATTCTTGATCAACACTAATTAAATAATACTATTAATATATTAGAACTTATAATATATTAATAAACCACAACTGTTATTTCTCTCATTTAGTCTATCCAAATGCATGATGGCATGCAACCAAAATGGACCATGTAGGGTCAGGTCAAGTACATATCATATATAGTTATGGACTTAGACACCTTATCTAACATCCCTTCTGTCAGAACAGGGCCCCGCGTGAGTGCTATCTGCATATATTTCCTTCGGATACCTTGGAGTCCCTTCATCATCTTTCTTATTCTTATATGGCGAACGATCTTCATTATGCCACTGCCCAGGTTACTCCTTCCTTGGTGGTGGTTTTCGGTCGTCCTCGTTACGTGTGGGCTGATTTAGTGGAATTAGTTGCCGTCAAATAACAGTGTGACAAACTTATAAAGAAATTCTGGATTCGCGAAGGGGAGCGGTGCAAGTTCGATGAATACATCATCGTACTATCTGGGGAGAAATATGTTGTTGAGGATGTTGTGGCAAATCTAGATGGGGAGGTGAATCATCTGTCCCAACAGCCCTAGAGTTTGAGCTTGGAGAAACAAGTTCATAAGGGTAAAGGAGCCATTAGGATTAGAGATAGAAGCAGCGTTATTTAAAGACATCTGAAAGAAGAGAAGAAGATTAGTTTAGATATGAAGAGAGTCCTTAATAAAACATCCAAGTGTAATATTAAGGCTAGGATCCAATCACAATATATTACAACTTAGAAGAGGTATACCGTAATCCAAGCTATAACTTATTTGAAAGGTAGGTGAATGACATTTCACCAATTTCCACCACGAAAAACGAAATATGAATATTAGGTTTTTTAATTGTTTCTTAGAAATTCGTAGATTCTTTTGAGATTCAATGAGCTTTTCAAAGGCATGTTTCAATCTCGAGTGTGCCCTCCAAGTTTTGTGAGTGGGATACCGAGGATCACAAAACAAGGTGTGAAGTAACCATGCAAATCACTTGGTACCCTTAAGTTTATCACTCAATCGATGTATCGGTAAACCACACATGCTCCATCGATACTATGATAAACCTTAAGTCACCCTTTACCAACCTTGTTAAGTCCATGTTAGTGTGCCGGTTAACCACACATGCTCCACCAACGACTTAAACAAAGTGTAAAGTGTAATTTCATGGATTAGCACCTTCTTCACATTTTTCGTAAAGTAACTAAGATCTGAAATTTAATAAAAGCATTCAGTTACTTTATAATATTTATCATACTTTTAATGAGAATTTATAAGTCCTTGTCCTACCCGTTCGGCTAATGATCCTCCACCGATCAAGGAATCGGGGGGTGAGAGTGGACACCCATTAAGTTGCCATTTTATAGGCAACAACCTTATACCCCCTTATAGACCGACTTCGTGAATGAGGCGTACTAGTGGTAAGACGACTTGATATTATACATACATATATATATATATATATATATATATATTATTAACTTATAATATTATAAAGTATATGTGTTGATTTTTAACTTTTAGAAATCTAAGCGTTGGAACTAAAGTTTATTAAGTGACTTTACTTGTTCCAAAACTTGAGGGCACGCTTGGCAACTTTACAAAACTTTTCACATTCATAACTTATGAGTCATTAAAATGAAGACTCTTCATTTTATAACTTATGTGTTCTTTTAATGGTTTTTAACAGAACGAGAGTTTTGGTTATCCATAACTTGTGGACAAGTTATGGAATCCATTAAAACACATAAAGATCTTGAATTAATCATATAAACAAGTAACTCCTATGATCTATCAAGAACTCATAAGAACATGAACATTCATATCAAATTATCAAGAACATATGAACACATATAATCATGAAAAAATGATAGTAGCCATTGTAAATGGATTAGAACAACCATTACACCATCTAAAACAAGTTTTATATCACCAAAACAATTTAGGGTAATGTTTCTAGTCTATCTCGAGTAGTACAAATCAAATTTCTGCATTCTGCATGGCCAACTCGTCGAGACACGAACAGACTCGCCGAGTTGGTTGCATTTTCACTTGGACTCGTCGAGTCCTCCCCATGGACTCGTCGAGTCCCCTGTGCAGACAGAAAAAAATCGTTTTTCAACATTATTTTGCATCAAGTATTCACAAACAAACCTAGGCTTTGATACCACTGATGAGTTATAAGCTTTGTAACACTTCCTAAGTGTACATGCAACCCTATTAACCTTGAATCTATGTTTGTCTAAATACATGCAAAATTTGATTTCCAAGGTTCATAATCCTATCTAGCATAGATGGGGAACTTTAATCCTAAAAGGATAACTAGAAATACATACATTGTAGTTGATTTTGATTCCTTGAAACCTCGAGAGCCTAGCACCCCAAGTTTAATGTCTCAAATGCTTCACACAACACCTAATGCTTTTGGAATGACTTTTAAGAGAATACAAACACTCTAAAAATTGGCCTAGCCCACACTTCTCTTTGTGTAGCCGATTTTGGTGGAGAATGTGTTACTTATATAGTGTTAACACATCTAGGGTTACACCATGTAAACCCTAATGTGTCATGACTCTTCATTTCCATGACCCATTGGTTTGTAACTCCCATGGAGCATCCATGGAGCATCTAATGGGTTTAACCCAACTTTATAATCCATGGAGCCTTTTAGCCACTATACAAGTTATGGATGATTTACATAATCAACCCATATATTTAATTAGTTATCTTTTGATCACTTAATTAATTTGAAATTAATTATTGATCAATAATAATTAAGTAATACTATTAATATATTAGAACTTATAATATATTAACAAACCACAAAGTGTTATTTCTCTCATTTAGTCTATCCAAATGCATGGTACCATGCAACCCACATGGACCATGCCAGGTCGGGGCAAGTACATACCAGAAATAGTTATGGACTTAGACACCTTATCCAACAATAACATCCCCAAACATCTAGGTGAATCAATTCACCAAGTCTAGTTGACTGGTGTTGAGTATGTGGAAAATACTCGCTTGCTTGTTTTGCCTTATGAAAAACATCACAAGGTGGAAGAGATTAATTACCAAGTTTTAATTTTTCTTTTAAAGAACTCAAGGCTTGATCAGCTGGATGACCAAGTGTACTATGCCAAGTAAGTTTAGAAACACCACACTTAGTTTTATTTGTAATAGTAGAATTACCTGAGGGATACAATGAAGATAATACAACCACCTCCCCCTAGATTCTCTACCATTCTCCACCATCTCCTTTGATAGTGAATCCTGGATTTTGCATTTATGTTCAGAAAAAACAATTTCACAACAACTATCTATATAGCTTAAGTATATACAAAAGATTAACACTAAAATCAGGAACATCAAAGACATCAAATAAAATGAGATGTGAAGACACCTGGAGGTTTCCTACTTTGTTTATAGGAGCAGAAGATCCATTTGGTTGCTTCATAAGAAGATTAAGACCGGATACATCCACCGTATCTCTAAGTTGAGACTCAGAGGATATCATATGTTAATTTTCCCCTGAGTCTAGTATCCAACTTTTAGAGTTATCAAAACTAAAAAAAGAATTACAACACTGAAACATAGATGTACCTGCCATATTAGCAGTAACAATAACATCTTCACTAGTAGAGTTCTCATTGATGAGATGGAGGAATTTTTTGTACTGTTCACTAGCGAGATAGTGGGCATCACCATTATGAACACACTCAGAAGGTACATTAGTGATGCTGCTGTTAGACCCAAAAGAAGAAGAATTCACAAAAAAAAAGTCTTATTTTGACTATTATTCTGGTTTTTGGGTTTAAAATCCTTTGGATATCCTATCAACTTATAACATCTATCAATAGAATGACCTTTAAGACCACAATTTTTACATTCTAGTCCCTGATTTCTAGATCTACCCTGACCCTGTGCCTTTTTAAAATCATTGACCTTACTTTTAAAAATTGAAACCTATGATTTCAAAGAATTAGAGGAACCAAAAGAACCATTCTTTTAAAGAGATTCTTCTCTAGAAAGAATAGAAAAAGCAGACTTGACATTTGGTAAAGGATCCAACTAGAGAATTTGACTATTGCCTAGATTATAAACATCATCAAGACCACTAAGAAATTGCATTTTTTTTCATGAGTTTAGAGTGATCATTAAGCTTTGTAGTAGCCTCACACACACATTCAGTTAAGCAAGTTAAACCATCAAATTCTTTCCACAAAGAATCAAGTTTATTATAATAATCTAATAGAGAGGAGCCATTTTGTTTTAAAGTATTAATTTGTTGATGAATATTAAAGATTAGAGAACCATCAACTTTATTATAAGTTTCAAATAACTTATTCCAAATATCCTCAGCTTTATCAGAATACACATGACTAACATATATAGTTTTAGATATTGATCCTAAGATCCAATTACACACAACAACATTGATACGTTCCCATTTGGAAGCTTTAGATGATTCATTTTTCCCAGGAGTAAGAGTACCATCTACAAGCCCTAGTTTATTTCTAGCTTTTAAACCTCTTGTCATAACACTACGCTATAGGTGATAGTTCTCATTTCTAGTAAGTTTAATAATTATAATAGATGTTACATCATTATCAGATGGATGAACATATAAAGGGTCATCAAAGTTAATACGACTATCTTAAGGAGTACTACTACTTTCAGGAGTTCCACCAGACATACTAGGTCACAAAAGATGTAACACACAAACAGAGAGAATAAACAACACACAACTTTGTTGACTTAAAGTCCAGATGATGACCATTGTATGTCGGGGCAAAAAATAATCAACACAGAGTCAAGAATAACAAAATAATAAGATAATAACAGAAAATTAACTGGTGTACTCAAGACAACCAGGATCTCCCACATCTACAACTAGAAAAGATGGAAAGAAACGAACGAGAGACCTTCACATCACAATAGGCAAAGATGTTTGTTGGAGTCGACTCCCTGAATCTGTTCCCTTCAAGGGTTAATTGGTGATGAAATCCGACCCCAAGAGAGTTATACCAGATTAGAGGGATTAACCGATTAATCTTCAGAGTTTTAGCCGATTAACACACCAACCACACCTCAGTTAAAAAACCAACCTCACCTATATGCAAGATCAAACCAAAACTTGTAGTATCAGGATCTTAAGAAGAAACAAAATCAATTTCAGGAAAAGAAAAAGATCCTAAAAGAATAGAACACCCTAAACCTTTGTAGATTCAATCACAGAAGTAAAATAAAGAACCCTAAATGAACAAGAAGAATACTGTAACACCCATAAAATTTAAGCCAAATTAAAACATTTTAATTCATTCAAAAAACCATTAAGTTCATACATCTTGTTTTTAAAATATTTTAAACATCAGAGTATCCACTAGAACCATATTACATAAATCATAAAACATGAGGAGCGGTACGATCACACCTTCACCTTGCCACGATCTCCAGAAGTACCTGAAACAAAACACTGAACTGTAAGCTCGAAAGCTTAGTGAGTTACCCCCAAAATACCAACCACACATAAACATACTCAGAACATATCACAAATAGAACAACAATGCACATCGAGGCTACAGTGTGATTGGTCCGCCCGTACCGGCCCTTCAATCCACCTGGTCCACTCTTTGAGTCTACAGTATGACTGGTCCACCCATACCTGGCCTTCGGTCAGCCTGGTTCACTCTCCGAGGCTTGACACATCTAGTCTGCCCTCTTGGGGCCTTTTAGTGTAACATCCCAAAATACAGTCCCAAAATTTCATTTTTAATTAGGTGATTTGCAAAATGTTTGTAACAAAATATCATTCGACCATATCATTTAGTAAAACATGCCTCGTGTTTGTAAACCAAAACGTAAATTATAATAATATCAAAGTACAAATCCCAGAATGTCTCATAGTGTGGAAAAACAAAAGCGTGTGTGTGATATGTTGCTACCACGCCAGCTCCTTCCCCTTGGTTGAAGAGGTACCTGAAACAACAACTAAAAATCGTAAGCATGAAGCTTAGTGAGTTCCCCCACCGTACCGCATACCAAATTACCACATAACATACATATATTGTCAGGCATATCTGGGTGCCCGACCTACCCCTTCGGTCATCTCGACCGGATACTGACTAACATATCTGGGTGCTGGTCTCCCCTTCGGTCCTCTCGACCGGATACTGACAAGCATATATGGGTGCTGGTCTCCCCTTCGGTCCTCTCAACCGAATACTGACTAGCATATCTGGGTGCTGGTCTCCCCTTCGGTCCTCTCGACCAGATGTTGGGGACTATTTCACCCCCTACCACTACCACATAACACGTATCACATAATCTATTTAGCATGCTGGGCATGACTACCCCTTCAGCCCTATCAACCGGTAACATGGGGACTATCGACCGGTAACATGGGGACTATCTCCCCTACTATCACTAGCACAAAGCATCATATCATACAAACACATAAACATAACACATGTAATGGCAACCCTAGATGAATATCACAAAGATAATCATCCAATCATACAGTTCCTACTAGGGGACGACATTGTGGCCTTAGACCCCCTACTACTAGAAGGTAACTCACCTTGAAGTACCTGCTGAAAGACTGCTTTCTGAGCGCGTGACTGCTGAATCGGTAATCCTCCGGCTATAAATCATGAACATAGATTAGACACCCATAAATACCCTTAGGTCAAAAGACTGACCCTCCCTTGATCCAAGGTTAACTCCTTGGTCAAAGTCAACGTCCATTTGACTGGACTCGCCGAGTCCTTCTCCTATTAACCCGATCCTATTTGACCAGTCCTTCTTCCCACTCACTGAGTCACCCTTAACTCATTACTTTGGACGATTGAACCAACTCGTGACCCGACTCGCCGAGTCCAGGAACAACTCACTGAGTTTGAAGAACAACTCGCCAAGCTCCAGGCAATCTTCATAGGACTCACCGAGTTGTTCATCCAACTCACCGAGTCTAAGACCATCATCATAGAACTCGCCGAGTTCCACTTTGGGACTCGCCGAGTCCCTTGTCCCATTTCGCATATAGACCAAATCTGCGACATGCAACGCTTCAAAACCATAGATCTATGATCCTAGGGCATTCTTATCACGTAAAGTTGTAAACTTTACGTGAATGCATGGCCCTACAAGATCCAAAAGGCAAATCCAAGCTTTTTATGAGATCATACACACAATGGGGACCTCAATCACTCCAACCACATCAACTTTATGTTGGATAAGGTGTCTAAGTCCATAACTATTTCTGGTATGTACTTGACCCGACCCGGTATGGTCCATTTGGGTTGCATGACACCATGCAATTGGATAGACTAAATGAGAGATATAACAGTTGGAGATTATTAATATATTATAAGTTCTAATATATTAATAATATTATTTGATTAGTTTGATCAAGAATTAATTTAGAATTAATTAAGTGATCAAAAGATAACTAATTAAATATATGGGTTGATTATGTAAATCATCCATATCTTGTATAGTGGACTAAGAGGCTCCATGGATTATCAAGTTGGGTTCCACCCATAGGATGCTCCATGGATGCTCCATGGGAGTTACAAACCCATGGGTCATGGAAATGAAGAGTCATGACACATTAGGGTTTACATGGTGTAATCCTAGATGTGTCAACACTATATAAGGATCTCATTCTCCACCAAAATCGACTACACTAAGGAAACAAGAGGACTAGGCCGATTTCAAGAAGTGTGCATTCTCTCAAAAGTCTTTCCAAGAGCATTTGGTGTTGTGTGAAGAATTTGAGGCATCACACTTGGGGTGATGGGCTCATAAGGTTTCAAGGAACATAAATAACAACAAGGTAAGTTATTCTATCTATCATTCAAGTTAAAATTGTTCCCCATGTATGCTAGATAGGAATATAGCCTTGGAATTCAACTTTGCATGATAATTAGACAAACATAGATCCAAGGTTATTAGGGTTGCATGTACACTTAGGAAGTGTTAGAATGCTCAAAACCCTTCAGTGGTATCAGAGCCTAGGCTTGTTTGCTTTTTATTTGTGCTTAAAGGTTGAAAAAAGTCAAAAATCTTGTTGTCTACGAATTGACTCGTCGAGTCCATAGGGGGGACTCATCGAGTTCACGTGTAACTTCAACCAACTTGGCGAGTAAGTTCATGCACTCGGCGAGTAGGGTCGACAGATTGCAGAATTTCGACTTTAGTTGCTGGAAATGGACTAGAAACATTACCCTAAACTGTTTTGTACTTGAAAACTTGTTTTGATGGTGTAATGTTCTTTCTAATTCATTTACAACAACTAGTTATCAAAATTACATAGTTTTAAGTGTAATTTTGATTTATGAATGTGTTCATATTCATGTTCTTGTGCTTATGATGTTTTAGATGATCATAGGAATTATTTGTAACCTATGTGGTAGATTAATTCTTGATCATAATATGTTTTAATGGAGTCCATAACTTGTCCTCAAGTTATGGAAAACCAAGAGTCACACTAGAATTAAAACCATTAAAAGAACACAAGAGTTAGAAAAATGAAGAGTCTTCATTTTATTACTCTATTAAACTCATAAGTTACAAGAAATGAAAAGTTTTGAAAGTTACAAAACTTGCCCTCAAGTTTTCGAACAAGTAAAGTTAAGTTAAAACTTTAGTTCCAACCCTTAGAATTTTAAAAGTTAAAATTCAATCCTTATACTTATATTATGATGATTTAAAAATTATATATATATATATATATATATATATATATATATATATATATATATATATGTATGTATAAGAACAAAGTCGTCTTTCCGCTAGTACGTCTCATTCACGAAGCCGGTCTATAAGGTGGGTATAAGGTTGTTGCCTATAAAATGGTGACTTAATGGGTGTCTACTCTCACCCAACGATTGCTTGACTGGTGGAGGGTCGTTAGCCGAACGGGTAAGACAAGGACTTATAACTTCTCATTCAAAGTATGATGAATATTATAAAGTAACTAAATGTTTTATTAAATTCCCAATCTTAGTTACTTTAGGAAAAATGTGAATAAGGTGCTCATCCATGAAATTACACTTTACACTTTGTCTAAGTCGTTGGTGGAGCGTGTGTGGTTAACCGGTACACTAACTTGGACTTAACAAGGTAGGTAAAGGGTGACTTAAGGTTTATTATAGTATCGGTGGAGCGTGTGTGGTTTACCGGCACATCGATTGAGTGATAAACTTTAAGGGTACCAAGTGATTTACATGGTTACTTCACACCTTGTTTTGTGATCCTCGGTATCCCAATCACAAAACTTGGAGGGCACACTCGAGATTGAAACATGCCTTTGAAAAGTTCATTGAATCTCAAAGACTCTAGGAATTTCTAAGAACCAATCATAAAACCTAATATCTAATATTTCGGTTTTCGTGGTGGAAATTGGTGAATCGTCATTCACCTACCTTTCAAATATGTTATTGCTTGGATTACAGCATACCTCTTCTAAGTTATAATATATTGTGATTGGATCCTAGCCTAAATATTACATTTGGGTGTTTTATTAAGGGCTATTTTAATATCTAAACCAATCTTGTCCTCTTCCTTCAGATGTCTTCAAACAATGTTGCTTCTGGCTCGAATCCTAATGGCTCCTTTACTCTTATGAGCTTGTGTGGGAAAGTCACTTTTGATGGATCCAACTTCAATGAGTGGATCAGAAACATCAGGATGATTACCCACTATGAGGACAAAGAATATGTCCTCGACAAGGAGCTTAAGGAGATTGATGAGACCACTGCAACTCCTCAGGAGATCGCTGACTTTCAGGCACATGAAAGGGATGCTACGAAAGTAGCATGCATCATGATGGCCACAATGACAGAAGAACTCCAAAATTCCTATGAGGATTTCTACCCTTATGAAATGCACCAAGATTTGATAGAAAGATACCATCAAAGTGCACGACAAGAGAGGTACGAAATCATCTGATCCATGATAACAACCATGATGAAGGACGGGGATTCCGTCACGAGCCACATGCAGAAAATACAAAGGTATGTGGATCGATTGCTGAAGCTTAATGTGAACTTCCCTGAGGAGCTTGCAATAGATATAATTTTACGCTCCTTACCATCGTGCTATGATCAATTCCGCATGACATATCACATGAATAAGGAAGAGGTCACACTCAGCAAACTTCAGGGACTTCTCAAGACCGCAGAATCAGGTCTTAAGGGGAAGTCGGTTGTTAACACTCCTACTCCAAACTCCACTCCGGTTTTGGCAATCGGGAAAATTCGAGGGAAGAAGAGAAAGAGTTCTTCGAAGGGTACCAAGGTTAGGACCCTTGATGGCTCTTCTTCAAGTGGAATCAAGAAAGGTTTTGTCACTCCTTCTTCTGACCCAAAAGAGGCTGAATGCTTCTATTGCCATGAAAAATCACATTGGAAGCGGAACTGCCCAAAATACGAGCAAGATGTGAAGGATAGAAAAGTTAAACCCAACCATGCAGGTATTTACACTATCATTTCTAATAACTCACCCCATTCGAAATCTTGGGTCCTTGATACCGGTTGTGGTATTCACATTTGTTGTGACTTGCAGGGACTAGGAAGAAGTGAGAATGTGGAGCAAGGAAGAATAAACTTAATCATGGGGAATAGGAAAGTTACACATGTCACCAAGATTGGAGTTTATACTTTATTGCTAAGTAGTGGGTTAAATTTAGATTTGAATAAATGTTGTTATTCGCCAGAAATGGCAAGAAATATTATTTCCTTTCATGCATTGTATAAACAAGGTTTCACCTTTTCATTTGATAATGAAGTTGGTTCGATTAATGCTTTCTTTAATAATGTTCTTTATTTTAAAGCATTACCTTGTGATGGTGTGTATGAAGCTATATCTGTTGTAGATAACTTAGGAAATAATGTTTTGTGTATTGATTCTCCTAATAATAATAACTTGGATAAAGCATCATTATGGCATTGTCATCTTGGACATATAAGCAAGAAACACATAGGCCAACTCCAAAAGGATGGAGTCTTGGAGTCGTTTGACCTAAAGTCAGATGATAGTTGCGAATCATGCTTACTTGGAAAAATGACAAAGTCACCCTTCACAGGCTCGTGTGAAAGGGGTGAAGGTTTGTTGGACCTTATACACACGGATGTGTGTGGACCATTCAAACATGCCACAAGGGATGCTAATCGTTATTATTTCACTTTTACTGATGATTACAGTAGATATGGATATGTCTACTTAATCAAACATAAGTCAGAGACTTTCGAGAGGTTTAAGGAATTTAAACAGGAAGTCGAGAATCAATTGGGCAGGAACATTAAGATGCTTCGATCCGATCGAGGTGGTGAGTATCTTAGTTCAGAGTTCCTCAACTATCTAAGGGAATGTTGGATTGTCTCACAATTGAGACCTCCTAGGACATCGTAGTTGAATGGTGTGGCTGAGAGGCATAGTCGAACCTTGTTAGACATGGTTCGTTCCATGATGAGTTGAGCTTCGCTACCAATCTCATTCTGGGGGTATGCCTTAGAGACTGCCGCCCATATTCTTAATCTAGTCCCTACAAAGAAGGTTGCCAAAACCCCTCACGAGATGTGGACTGGTAAAGTACCTAAATTAGACCACATCAAGATTTGGGGTTGCGAGGCTTTCGTGAGACGCAAGACTCATGATAAGCTCGAACCTCGAAGCAAGAGGTGTATTTTCATCGGCTACCCACAGCAATCCTTTGGTTACCTCTTCTATAGACCTAGTGACAATGTGGTCTTTGTAGCAAGAAGAGGAGTCTTTCGAGAAAGAGAGTTTATAAGCCAAGGAGACAGTGGGAGGCAAATTGATCTTGAAGAAATTCAAGAGTTAAGTGATGAAGGAACTTCAAACTCTAGCCCTCAACTTGAGGAGGAAGCTCCTGTTGAGCCAATTGACAAATTTGTAGCTCTTAGGCGTTCCACGATAGTTAGGAGTGCACCTGAGCATTACTATGGATTCCATATTACTGCAGAAGGTGAGACACTTATTAGTGATGGGACACTAGTAAGTCAAGATGACCCTAACAGCTACGAGGAAGCCATGGCAGGCCCCGAGTCTGCTAAATGGAAAGAGGCTATGGATAGCGAGATACAATCCATGTATGACAATCAAGTTTAGAACTTGGTTGAAAATGTACCAGGTCGTAAGACGGTGGGGTGCAAATGGATCTTCAAGAAGAAGACCGACATGGATGGTAATGTACACACTTATAAGGCTAGACTGGTTGCAAAGGGGTTCTCACAAATTCCTGGAGTGGATTATGATGAGACTTTTTCTCCGGTAGCCAAGATTAAGTCTATTAGGGTTATGTTAGCCATACCCACATTTCATGACTTTGAATTTTGGCAAATGGATTTCAAAACCGCTTTCCATAATGGAAAATTGGCTGAAGATGTTTATATGAGTCAGCCGGAACGTTTTGTCAGCAGCAAGTACCCTAATAGAGTGTGTAAGCTTGAGAAATCCATCTATGGATTAAAGCAAGCACCTCGCAGATGAAATCTTTGCTTTGATGAAAAGGTCAAGGAATTTGGCTTTTCTAGGAGTGAAGATGAATCTTGTGTGTATGTCAAGGCTAGTGGGAGTATAGTTAGCTTTTTGGTATTGTATGTGGATGACATACTACTCATAGGAAACGACATTCCAACCCTATAGGAAGTAAAGTCCTGGCTTGGGAAGTGTTTCGCTATGAAGGACCTTGGTGAAGCCGCCTATATTTTAGGGATAAGGATCTCGAGAGATCGGAGTAAAAGACTAATTGGACTTAGTCAGAGTACCTACTTGGATAAGGTGCTAAAAAGATTCAGCATGCAGGACTCCAAGAAAGGAGAGTTACCAATCCAGAGTAACACCAAATTGAGTAAGACATAAAGCCCTAGCACTGAGGCTGAGATAGAAAAAATGAGTCGAATACCTTATGCTTCGGCTATAGGATTGATCATGTATGCTATGACGTGTACTCAACCTGATGTAGCCTTTGCCCTGAGCATGGTTAACGGGTTTCAGGGGAACCTTGGCAAGGCACACTGGACTGCGGTAAAGAATATTCTCACGTACCTATGAAGGACTAAGGAATGGGTCCTTACCCTCGGTGGGAGTGATGACTTGAGAGTTGTAGGGTATAGTGATGCTAGCTTCCAGACTGATAGGGATAATTTCCCCTCTCAGTCAGGCTGGGTCTTTACCCTAAATGGAGGAGCAATTTATTGGAAGAGTTCCAAGCAAGAGACAGTGGCAGATTCTACTTGTGAATCAGAGTATATTGCAGCGAGCGAGGCGACAAAGGAGGCTATATGGCTAAAGAACTTCATCGGAGACCTTGGAGTTGTACCAGCTATTAAAGAGCCAATGGAAATTTTCTGTGATAGTGAAAGCACTGTTGCCTTAGCCAAGGAACCAAGGGATTACGGGAGATCCAGACACATCGACAGAAAATACCATTTTATTAGACATCCAATAGAAGAAGGACTCCTCGTGGTAAAGAGGGTATCATCGGATGAGAACCCAGCAGATCCCCTCATGAAGGGACTAACTCGGGTTAAGCATCTCCATCATACTCTGAGCATAGGGCTGAAGGATGATATTAGATTTAGTAGTTAGATAACTACGAAATTTGTAAAGTGTAATTGACATTAGATGATGAATAAAAGGTGTTTTATTTATGAGTAAAGTGTTGCTATCTCTTGTCAATCGTTTACTATATTTCTTTTCCATGTTTTGACTTCCAGAATAATTTTGTTTGGTATAACATATTATTCAAACCTCCACAGTCGGTCATATGTCGGAAGTAGGTATGAATCAAGACTGTCATGATTGGTTGCAGAGGTCTAAGGTTTTAGACAAGGCTACAACAATCATGAGTGTTCATAAGTTCTGAGCATTGGACTCAACCCACGCTCACTGGAATCACTTCATGGAATTCTATCTCGAGTGATCATGAGACGGTAATATCATATAAGTCTTCAAACCTAGAGATATGATTTGTTACTTACAAGTTGGCTATGCATTGATTGTACAAAAACGCATTGGTAACTCGATGTTATAAATCGTGCTCTTGTGTGTAATTCAATGAGTGGTAGAAAAAACATATGAGTCAAAGTTTATCTGTTCCTTCTTGGATTAGAAGCTGATATCTGGGCCCCTCGATGATTTTGTTTTGACCCATGTACCGGGCCTGGTCAGAATTAAGTTGATGTGTTCAATTAAGTTCGTTGTAAAACAAATCGGAAATCGGGAAACAAACTGTTGGACAATAAGTAAGACATTGGTCCATGTATTTGTCTGACTGATATCTAGAACAGAGGATTATATGATCACTTATCTTAAATGGCGTACCATCATCTTCTCAGTTCCGAGAAACCTTGAAAGGAGCTACGATTGCCGATCGCTTCCTGAAGTAATACTTGCAGTAATAGTTATTAGACTTATCCAAGTGGGAGACTGTTGGATAAGGTCTCTAAGTCCATAACTATTTATGGTATCTACTTGACCCGACCCGGAATGGTCCATTTGGGTTGCATGGCACCATGCAATTGGATAGACTAAATGAGAGATATGACACTTGGAGATTATTAATATATTATAAGTTCTAATATATTAATAATATTATTTGATTAGTTTGATCAAGAATTAATTTAGAATTAATTAAGTGATCAAAAGATAACTAATTAAATATATAGGTTGATTATGTAAATCATCCATATCTTGTATAGTGGACTAAGAGGCTCCATGGATTATCAAGTTGGGTTCCACCCATAGGATGCTCCATGGATGCTCCATGGGAGTTACAAACCCATGGGTCATGGAAATGAAGAATCATGACACATTAGGGTTTACATGGTGTAACCCTAGATGTGTCAACACTATATAAGGATCTCATTCTCCACCAAAATCGGCTACACTAAGGAAACAAGAGGGCTAGGCTGATTTCAAGAAGTGTGCATTCTCTCAAAAGTCTTTCCAAGAGCATTTGGTATTGTGTGAAGCATTTGAGGCATCACACTTGGGGTGCTAGGCTCATAAGGTTTCAAGGAACATAAGCAACAACAACGTAAGTTATTCTATCTATCATTCAAGTTAAAATTGTTCCCCATGTATGCTAGATAGGAATATAGCCTTGGAATTCAGCTTTGCATGATAATTAGACAAACATAGATCCAAGGTTATTAGGGTTGCATGTACACTTAGGAAGTGTTTGAATGCTCAAAATCCTTCACTTTATACCTCTAATATGTCCATATTGTCTAGATCTGAAGTCCTTTCGGACCATTAAGCACAAATACAAGGAGTATGGTGTTTTAGGGCTTGAAAACCACCATTTTAGGGACAAAAGGGGATCTAAGGAACTAGTGGTCAAGGTAGGGGCTTTTCTACATGAATGGAAGCCTCTTGCAGTGTAGATTTCGGATCTACCTCTCCTCCTTGCACACCACAACTTCTTTCCTCTTACTCTAAGCTCTAAATCTTTTTCACAAAGCCAAAATCACTCTCAAGAACAAAATGGAGGCTAGGGTTTCGCTCTTCAGCTCTCTGGAAGTGTTAGGGACAATGGAGGCCAAGTTAGAGCATTTAAATAGGGTGCAAACACCCGGATTACGGTTTTTGCCCAAAACGGGTCTACTCGTCGAGTCCGAGAACCGACTCGCCGAGTCCAAAGTTTAGTCCCCGCATCTTATCCCACTCCTACTCGGCGAGTAGGTCCATCAACTCGTTGAGTCCAAGACAAAAATACATTAATTTAAAAATGTTAATTAGAAGGAGTACGTACCGGGAATCGGGTGCTACATATCTCCCCTACTTATCTTAGACTTCGTCCTCGAAGTCTGTTGCTCGATCCGGAAATAGCTCAGGGTAGTTCTCCATCATTTCTTCCACCGGCTCCCATGTCCACTCCGATCGCTTTCGGTCCTACCATTGCACTTTCACGAGTTCCACCCTTTTGTTCCTCAGACCCTTGGACTTCCTGTCAAGGATTGCCACAGGCTGCTCAATGTAATTCAGGCAGTCATCGATTTGAATATCCTCCAGAGGCACCACTACCGAGTCGTCCACTAGACACTTCCACAATTGAGAGACGTGGAAAGTGTTGTGGATCTGGCTGAGATCAGATGGAAGATCCAACCTATACGCCACCTTAGCCACCCGGGCTACAACCCTGAATTGCCCGATGTACCTTGGGCCTAACTTTCCCCGCTTTCTGAATCAGATGACGCCTTTCCATGGCAACACTTTCAGAAGAACCATAACCCCGAGTTGGAATTCCAAGTCTGAACGGCGGTTGGCGGCATAACTTTTCTGCTGACTCTGAGCAGTCTGAAGCCTACTCCGGACCTGCTGAATCTTCTCTATCGTCTCGAGCACCACTTCAGTACTTCCCATGACTCTCTGACCAACCTTTCCCCAACATATCGGGGTCCTGCATCTCTGACCGTACAACATCTCGAAGGGAGAACGTTCAATACTCGTGTGGTAGCTATTGTTTTTTGAGAACTCAGCTAAAGGAAGATAGGTATCCCAACTACCTCCAAAATCTAAAACACATGCCCACAACATATCCTCAAGGGTCTGGATGGTCCACTCACTCTGACCATCCGTCTGCCGGTGAAAGGCAGTGCTAAAATGCAGACGAGTGCCCAGCTCATCATGAAACTTCTTCCAAAACCTTGAAGTAAAACGCACATGTCTGTCTGAAATCACTGATACTGTCACCCCGTGCCGCGCCACTATCTCCCTAATATAGATGTCAGCCAACTTCTCGGCAGAGATGCTCTCCTGAATCGGGATGAAATGGACGCTCTTGGTCAATCGATCCACGATGACCCATATAGAATCCACTCCTCGCACCATCCTGGGGAGCTTCGTGATAAAATCCATCGTAATATCTTCCCATTTCCACAACGGGATATCCAACGGATGCATCTTGCTGTGCGGTCTCTGATGCTCGGCCTTGACCTTCCTGCAGGTCAAGCACCGCTCGAGGTACCAAGCCACAACCCACTTCATGCAGGGCCACCAATAGTCCAGAAGAAGATCCTTATACATCTTCGTCGCCCCTGGATGAATGGAGAATCGGGATTTGTGCGCCTCCTCCATCAAGATCTGGCGCATGCCTCCGAGGTATGGCACCCATACCCTGCGGTGTAATGTCAATAATCCCCTGCTGTCATAGTTGAAGGAGGAAACCTGACCCACTATGCGCTCACTCTTCTGATGTTCCTCCTTCAGGGCCACCTACTGGGCCTCCCGAATCCGTTCCAAAAGCGGAGTCACCACTATCATCCGCATGCAAATATCCCTGATCGGCGCCGCCTTGCGGCTAAGTGCATCGGCCACCACATTGGCCTTCCCCGGGTGGTAAAGGATCTCACAATCATAATCCTTCACCACATCAATCCACCAACGCTGCCTCATGTTCAAATTCGGCTGATCCATTAGGTACCTCAAACTCTTGTGGTCCGTGTAAATGGTACACCGAACCCCATAGAGGTAATGTCGCTAAATCTTAAGGGCGAAGACCACCACCCCCAACTCTAAATCATGCATCGGGTAGTTCGCCTCGTGAGGCTTCAGCTGCCTCGAAGCGTAGGCAATGACGTGCCCTCTCTGCATCATTAGCGCCCCCAACCCTTAAATAGATGTGTCACAATATACCATAAAATCCTCCACACCCGCTGGCAGGGCTAAGATTGGCGCCTCGCATAATCTCTGTCTCAGAACCTCGAATGTTGCCTGCTGCTCAGGCCCCCATCGAAATACTGTGGCTTTCTTAGTCAGCCGTGTCAGGGGTACGGCTATCTTGGAGAAGTCCTGAATGAATCTCCGATAGTAGCCCGCTAAACCCAAGAAACTCCGAATAACAGATGGAGACTTTGGAACCTCCCATCTTATCACGACCTCTATCTTGGTCAGGTCAACCAGTATACTGTTATGGTTGAAAAGGTGCCCCAGGAATTGCACCTCGCACAACCAAAACTCGCACTTGGAGACCTTGGCGTACAAGCTCTCCCTCCTTAGGGTTTCCAAAACCTCTCTCAGATTCTCCTCGTGCTCCTCCTACGTCTTGGAATAAACCAAGATGTCATCAATGAAAACTATCACAGACCGATCTAGAATCGGTTTGCACACGCGGTTCATGAGGTACATGAACTCGGCAGGAGCATTGGTGAGCCCAAATAGCATCACCACCAACTCATAATGGCCATAACGCATCCGAAACGTGGTCTTCTGCACATCCTCCTCTCTGACCCTCATCTGGTGGTAACCTTAACGCAAATCGATCTTGGAGAACCAAGATGCCCCCTGCAACTGGTCAAAGAGGTCATCAATCCTCGGGAGTGGGTAACGGTTCTTCACCGTTACCTTGTTTAGCTCCCGATAATCTATCCACATCTGACGCAACCCGTCCTTCTTCTTCACAAACAAAATCGAGGCTCCCCAGGGTGAACTGTTTGGTCTAATGAATCCCTTTTCTAACAGATCCTGCAGCTGCGTAGATAACTCCTTCATCTCGGGAGGAGCCAACCAGTACGGTGCCTTGGCTATCGGAGCCGTACCAGGGACTAGGTCGATCCTGAACTCTACCTGACGCTCCGGAGGTACTCCAGGAAGCTCCTCTGGGAACACATCAGTGTATTCTCGTACCACTGGAACCTCGCTCAATGTCGCCTTACCCGTCTCCAGGGTATCCATAACATACGCGACATATCCCGCGCAACCCTGCTGAAGGTAGCGCCTAGCTCTCACTGTTGAACATACTGTGGGTCCACGATGTGGCCTCTCGCTGTGGATCACCAACTCTCCCCCACTTGGGGTCCTGATCTGCACCAGCTGTTGTGTGCAATCTATCACCACCCTATTAGGGCTCAACCAATCCATGCCTATGATCACCTTGTTCCCACGCAACGGAATGGGAACTAGATCCACAAAAAAGTGCTCCTCCAACAACCTTAGAACACAATCCCTGAACAGTGCTGATGCTCGCACCGACTGATCATCAACAATCTCTACCTCTAGAGGGTAATCCAACATGCCCGGAGACTTAGAAAAGTCCTTGCTAAGCGCAAGAGAAACAAACGATCAGGTGACACCCGAGTCAAACAACACCTGAATTGGGATACCGTTCACATGGAACGATCATAATGCATACATACAGAGCACACATCAATATCATAACATCATGTAAATAAAATAGAGGAAAAGAACCATACCCGTCACCACATCGGGTGTGGCGCGTGCCTCCTTGGTGGTCAGCTGAAACGCCCAGCTCCTCACCAATGGAGCCTCTGCCTTGCCCTGCCAGCCATCAGTGATCCGCAGGGTCACTGGAGCTGGGGCCATTACTGGCGCCGATGCTGCTATCAACTGGGGGTAACTGGCTTTCTTGTGGCCCCTCTGGTTGCAATGGAAACATAGCAACTCAGATGTCTGTATCATAGGTGCAGGGGCGGTACAATCCTTACTGAATTGCCCTAACTTGCAGAACTTATAGCAGCCTGACAATCCTAACTTGCACGCTCCCTCGTGCGCCTTGCCGCATTTACTCTAGTGGCCCCGCCCCTGTTAGCCTTTCGTCCCCGCATCTGGTCCCTTAGGCTTCTTCCGCGAAGCCCCCATAACATGCTCCTCTTTCGCCTTACTCTTTCGGATGTTCTCCAGATCTATCTCCCTCTCCCTTGCCCTGAAAATCATAGAGTCCATGGTAGGACAAGCTGAAAAACTGACATGCTCCCGAATATCAGCTCGTAACATGTCATGATAGCAGGTCCTCCTCATATCCTCATCACCCGCGTACTGGGGCACCAACAACACCCTCTCCCGGAACTTGGCGGTGATCTCTGCCACAGTCTCCATCGTCTGCCACATATGTAAACACTCCCTGGCCAGCTGCTGAAGCTCGATAGCCCGTGCAAACTCTGCCCTAAACCTGGTCACAAAGTCCAACCAGGTCATACCCTCAACAGTCGAGGCTCCCAACAAGTCACCGACGGACTCCCACTAATCTCTAGCTCGGTCTCTCAAACATCCTGCTGCAAATCTCACCTTCGACCCCTCGGGGTAGAAGCTAGTCAACTGTGCAGACTCAATGTCTGCAATCCATCGCCTGGCAGCTATGGGGTCCTTCGCCCTGTGAAAATCCGGCGCACCACTGCCCCTGAAGTCCTTAAAGGACAGTGTGCGAGATCCTGATTGGCTAGATGCCATGTCACTCCTGAATTCCCTGAGGCGGTCCTCCATCAGCTCGACTATCCTTTCCTTGATCGACCCGAAAATGATGGGGGTCGAATCAAGGATGCCCCTGGTGATCTATGACGTGATAAACTCGCGTAGCCTCTCATCCCCTAGCTCGAAACCTGATACCGAACCCGATCTCTCTCCTAAACTGCCAACTGTTGGCCTCGATCATAGTACCACCATTCTGCAAAACACATAGGCAACCATTAGTGATACAAATACCTCTAAAGGGATCACATATGTCTCAAGTTCCCTGGTCTTGTCTCAGCCTTCCTTAGTTCGGGTACGGATCCTCTGCTTTCAGTAGTATGAGCCCATACTGCCTTCCACATCTATTCGTACCTTCTTCAAGGAATGCCTTGACTCCACCAGATCCCTTTCACTACTATTCTCATTCTAGGCTTGCCCTAGGGAAAATCTTTGACTCCACCCAAACCGGTCCTCAGCTGCTGAACGCTTCCTTGTAATGCCAATTAGCCATTACCTGAATACCGTCACATGTGATGAGGCTCAGATAATCCTTCGAGTAACATACTTGTCCCTACAACGCTTAGACTCAAACAAGAGTTGCGCAATAGGGCCAAATCCAGCACTTTGAGATTATTCAAACCTAATCATATGTGACGTGACGTATTCACCTAATGACTAACTCCCATCACTCAGAGTCCTACTAAGCACAGAGCAAGCAACATTCGGACACAAGAAAAACTACTCAAGCAAATATGTCCTCATTGTGAGAAGCTGGACTAGCATATAATCCTACGCTCATACTACCAGGCATAACCTAAATAGACTGTCCCACTACTTTCTATTCATTACTAGCATGCAATTCTCATCAGTTGAAGCACATAAAGCAGGCACATAAGGAATCCCTCCTAGATCCTTAGTCCTATTCTAGCATGTTGTTCTACTGAAACTGTTAAACATAACATAAACTTGTATGGGTACTTCGGGGAATACTTACTTGAGCTTGGCCGATCGCGCATATTACACACTTCGTTCTTTTTTAAAACTCTTTACTTTAATCCTTTATAATTTTTTTTTCTTTTTCGAAATTCCATAATCCCTCGATTTGAGTTTAGACACCCGCGAAGGTGTGTCCGAATCCCTCAAACCAGGGCTCTAATACCAACTTGTAACATCCCAAAATACGGGCCCAAAATTTCATTTTTAATTAGGTGATTTGCAAAACGTGTGTAACAAAATCTCATTCGACCATATCATTTAATAAAACATGCCTCATATTTGTAAACCAAAACGTAAATCATAATAATATCAGAGTACAAATCCCAGAACGTCTCATAGTACGGAAAAACAAGAGCGTGTGTGTGATATGTCGCTACCGCACCAACTCCTTCCCCTTGGCTGAAGAGGTACCTAAAACAACAACTAAAAACCATAAGCACGAAGCTTAGTGAGTTCCCCCACCGTACCGCATACCAAATAACCACATAACATACATATATTGTCAGGCATATCTGGGTGCCCGACCTACCCCTTTGGTCCTCTCGCTCGGATACTGACTAGCATATCTGGGTGCTGGTCTCCCATTCGGTCCTCTCGACCGGATACTGACTAGCATATCTAGGTGCTGGTCTCCCTTTCAGTCCTCTGAACCGGATACTGACTAGCATATTTGGGTGCTGGTCTCCCCTTCGGTCCACTCTACTGGATGTTGGGGACTATCTCAACCCTACCACTACAACATAACACGTATCACATAATCTATTTAGCATGGTTGGTCATGACTGCCCCTTCGGCCCTATCGACCGGTAACCTTGGGGACTATCTCCCCGACTATCACTAGCACAAAGCATCATATCATACAAACACATAAACATGACATAGGTAGTACCAACCCTAGATGAATATCACATAGACAATCATCTAATAATACAATTCCTACTAGGGGGTCCGCATTGTCACCTTAGACCCCCTGCTACTAGAAGGTAACTCACCTCAAAGTAGCTGCTAAAAGTCTACTTGCTGAGCGCCTGACTGCTGAACCGTTAATCCTCTGGCTATAAATCATGAACATAGATTAGACACCCATAAATACCCTTAGGTCAAAAATATTGACCCTCCCTTGGTCCAAGGTCAACTCCTTGGTCAAATTCAACATCCATTTGACTGGACTCGCCGAGTCACGGCATAGACTCGCCGAGTCCTTCTCCTATTAACCCGGTCCTACTCGACCAGTCCTTCTTCCCACTCACTGCGTCACACTTAACTCATTACTTGGGATGATTGAACCGACTCGTGAACCGACTCGCCGAGTCCAGGAACAACTCGCCGAGCTCCAGGCAATCTTCATAGGACTCGTTGAGTTGTTCATCCGACTCGCCGAGTCTAAGACCATCATCATAGAACTCGCCGAGTTCCACATTGGGACTTGCCGAGTCCTTTGACCCATTTCCCATATAGACCAAATCTGCGACATGCAACGCTTCAAAACCATAGATCTATGATCCTAAGGCATGTTGAACCGGAAAAACAGTCCAACAGAGCACATAGCATATCAACATCCTAACCAGGATTCCGATCTAACCGGTCGCTAGCATAACATTACCCTATATACCGGGAACCGACCTTAACCAGGTTACTAACATAACACCATCCTAAATACCAAGATGCAGATCAAACAAACCAATAACATACCAAACAATACCCGGATTTCCATCCAATAAAGGGCCGGCCTTACTACCGTAGACCTTGTCGATATAGTGAGGATAACTCACCTGCAATTGCTGGTTGAAGCGATAAGACCAAGCTGCTCTGAACACTGACACACACTTCACCATAGAACACTACCAAAGAACCAATTCCATAAATACCAAACTAGTCAACTCTTGGTCAAAGTCAAAGTCCTCAGACAAAGTCAACCTTTCTGGTTGACTCAACTCACCGAGTCAAAATGTCGACTAGCCGAGTGTCACACCCCGAACCAGACGACAGAAACGTACGAGGGCTATTGTGACTTAATTGAATACCATCACAATGATTATACATGAATCATAACATCATTCATCACCATGCATTGAAATATTACAACTGATATTGTTTACATTCGGTACATTGTTTTAAACATTACAAATCCATAACTAAACCGTTTGATAATAAATTTAAGCGAAACACCATTATATCACTTGGTACTTATTCTTCGGTTTACCTATTGCCTGAGAATATAAGTATTTTGGAAAAACGTCAACATATGAAATGTTGGCGAGTTCATAAGTAATGTTGTGAAAAATGATTTCTGTGAAGTTTGACAAACTCATAAAATCTTATATTTTCTGAAAAAAGTATTGTTTATAAAAAAAAAAAAAAAAAAAAAAAAGTGTGAAGATCCGTAAGTATGCTTGTCAATTTTTGTAAACATGTATAATTGTTGTACTTTGTATACAACACATAAGTAAAAGTGTTGAACTCCCCGAGAAAACCCAATATTTTCCCAATACATAAAATTACGTGTCTTATTTACTGTTATACTGATACGACGATTGTTTTTGATTACCCAGGTGACATTGGATTAATTATGGGTTGTGAGTTGTTATTATCACGCATTAATGAAAATGCCTAGTTTATAACTACCAATTACAAACGATCCTTTAGGCGTCATCCGTACTACTCACTTAATCTAACCACCCTGACTTCTCATAGCCCCACAACCGAGTAGAAAGGAGGGTATGAAACCCCCTTTATTTCCATAAGTTTTTCAAGGCTATCGGGAATGTGAAAGGTGCTTGGCCGGACTCGCATTTGACTTCTCGACTTCATTAGGAGTACCAATGGACCCTTGGGGCCCAACAACACAATAGAGCTATTGAAAGTCCTTTTACATGGAATTAGGTCATAAAAGTCCCAATAACATGTAAGCGCGTTCCCTTTAGGCCTAAAGATCATGTTATTGGGCTAGCAAGGCCCAACAAGCACGATTTGAAACTTTCGAGCCCAAAGATGGAATATTGACTCCTCGTAGATTTCACGTGTTTATTGAAGTACTATTGTTTATTGCTTTTTGATTTGTTATTGATTCGAGATCGAATCAATTCGTTTGGTAAGGATATTGGTGTTAAAAGTGTATTTTTTTATTACATTTCGCCGGTAGTCATGGATCTCGTATTTTGTCTTAAGGGGTTTATTTGTTTAAAAGTATGATATTACCTTTTCACGACCCTTCTTTCATAGAATTTGCACTTTTAATTCTTTATATAAAAGAATTTCCATTTTAGTCCTCAAACCATTTTTTTTTCTTGACACTTTGGTACCATAACTTATTGAAAAGACATTTTCAACCCAAATTTACTTTGTAAACAGCTTATGTCCTTCAAAAATGAAGTTTTCTCGGTTGGAACCCCCATTTTCGCAACTTTTACAGTTTTAACCTAAAATGGAAAATTTCTGCATTTTTGATCCCTTTTGAATTTGAAAATCATTTTTCACATTTGAAATGGTTTTAATACACTTGAAATCCCCTGTTTTACAAAAAGTTACATTTCCAGCCCCTCAAATTTAAAAATTTCACAAATTGGAGCTTATTGGGCCCAAAAGCCCATTTTAGCCCATTAGGTTCAAATTTACATTTTAAGCCCCTCAAAAATGTTGATATTCAGAAAAATTGTATTAGAAACTGTTTGGACCCTTTTCAACCTCCAGAAATTATAATTTGTCGTTTTGGGCCCTTAGTTTTGTATTTTTGACAATTTAAGCCCAAAAATGGGTTTTATGTCAAAATATGTTCATCCTAACCAAATGAACTATTTTTCTTGACTTGATTAGTGTAAAATGGTGTAAGTTATGTTTATTTCATCCCTCATGTTATAGATCTCGGTGTTTAGGTACTTTTTGCCAAACATATTCATCACAACACATGATATTACACACAAACATGCATCAAATCACACAAAGCATACATTTACTCATAGATCTACACATTTGCTTGTATTCTCCCCCATAAAAACTCATAAAAACTGAAAGAAAGGGGGTATGAAACTCACCTTGAGTTGTAGTTTCGGTTTTGAAGAAGATTGGAAGGAGCTTGATGTTGTTTTCGGCCCTAACAAGCCTTCCTTTGATGATTTCAAACTTTGAGGGTTTCTAAGAGAGTGATCATGATTTTGCATGGATTAGAAAGAGATTTTTGATAAAACAAAGAACCTAGATCATAGATCCAAGCATGATCTTACCTTAGATGAAGAATTTGTGGAAATATATTCTAGAAAAACCTTCTAAATTTCGAGAACTTGATGAAGAGTGGAGGGAGTTTCCTTGAGAGATTTGTGAGAGAAATGTGTGTGTGTGTGTGTGTGTGCTTGGAATCGGCCGAGAGCAAGAGAGAGAGGAGAGAAGAGTGATTTTTGAAGTGATTCGCATGAAAACATGAGATGGCATGGATGTTTGAAGTGTAATAACCCAGAGATCTTCCATGCAAAGATGAGGTGTCATGCAAAAGTCAACTTCTTCTTCTCCTTTTGGGCATGGGCCGAGAATTAGAGAGGAAGAGAAAACAATTTGGGCCTTGTATGCTTAAGCCTTTTTCATAGGTATGTTAAGTGAGGTTTGGTCCAAATAATCATAAATGTGAGTCTTATGACCTATTTGGGCTAAATTAGGTTAATTATGGCCCAAACTGGTTCATATAATTAATTTATTTCATTCTAGGCCCAATATGGCCCAAAATATTGAAATAAATGGAAGTGAGTCCAATTAGAGCCCATTTAAGAGTTTTAAGCCTAAGGTGGTCAAATTGGAAGCTTATTGGTCCATTGGGCCCAATAAGGAAGTCCTAGTCCTAAATGGACTGAAACAAGAACTTCTAGGGTTTCCAATTGCTTATTGACTACCTGAAATGCTTGCATGGTGTGTTTGATTGAAATTTTGTTGTCATAGAGTATGCATCATACATGCTTTTATGTCTTTGATTCATAATTTGACTTAAGTGTTGTAGTTACAAGGCACAAAAATTTCTAGTTGTGACATCATCCCCTCGTTGGAGGGAATTTCGTCCAGAAATTCTTTTGAAAGCTAGATTTGAGAATGCTGGAATAGGTGAGGGTACTTTTGCTTCATTTGGTCTTCACATTCCCACGTGAATTCTGGCCCACGCTTCGCGTTCCACCGTACTTTCACGATCGGGATGCGACTTTGTTTAGTATGCTTCACCTCCATGTCCATGATTTCGACTGGTTCTTCAACGAATAGGAGATTCTCGTTGATTTCAATATCGTCAAGGGGAATGCCGAGAGTTTCATCTGATAGGCACTTCTTTAGATTGGAAACATGGAACACGGGGTGTACGCTGCTTACCTCAGTGGGTAGCTGCAGTTTGTACGCCACTAGACCTATTCGGGCAACGATCTCGAAAGGTCCAATATATCGTGGGTTCAGTTTTCCCCGTTTTCCAAAACGAACGACCCCTTTCGAAGGTGAAACTTCTAACAGCACACGATTCCCAACCTGAAACTCTAAGGGCTTTCGTCGTTTATCAGCGTAGCTCTTTTTTCGGTCCGCGATGCTTCTAGTCGAGCTCTGATTTGAACTATCTTTTCCGTGGTTTCACGTATGATCTCCGGTCCTGTTAACGCCTTGTCCGATGCCAGTTTCTTTGCTAGCTGGGTGTCGCCCACCTCAGCCCAACACAACGGTGATCTACACTTACGTCCATATAGTGCTTCGAAAGGAGCGACTTTGATGCTCGAATGGTAACTGTTGTTATAGGAGAATTCAACTAAGGGTAAGTGGGTATCCCAAGACTTCCTAAAGTCTATCACACATGCGCGAAGCATGTCTTTGATCGTCTGGATGGTTCGTTCGCTTTGACCGTCCGTTTGTGGGTGATAAGCGGTGCTCATGTCGAGATGGGTTCCAAGTGCTTTCTGAAGTGATTGCCAAAAACGTGAAGTGAATCTACTGTCTCTATCTGAGATGATAGACAGTGGTACTTCGTGAAGTCTCATGATTTCTCAAATGTATAATCGTGTCAGTCTCTCCATCTTGTAGGATTCTTTTATTGGCAGGAAATGGGCAGATTTCATCACTCGGTCAACTATTAACCCTATAATGTCTAATCCGTCCGACGTCTTGGGTAGCTTGGTCACAAAGTCCATGGAAATCCCTTACCATTTCCACTCGGGGATCACCGGTTGCTGTAATAACCCCGAGGGCTTCTGGTACTCCACCTTTACTTGGGCGCAAGTAAGGGATTTGCTGACATAGGTGGCAATTTCTGCCTTCATGTTAGGCCACCAATAATGTTGTTTAATATCCAAGTACATCTTGTCCGAACCTGGATGGATGGAGTATCGCGTCTTGTGAGCTTTATTCATGACTAGCTCCTTAAATCCTCCGAGTTTAGGGACCCAAATACGGTTCATGAAATAGTATACTCCGTCCTCTTTTACCTCTAGATTCTTCTCCATTCCGCGTAACGCTTCGCTTGCTCTGTTTTCTATCTTCATGACATCTGACTGGGCTAGCCTGATCTGAGTGGTTAGGTGAGATTGGATGGTTATTGAGAGAGTTTTCGCATGACGATTAGAGTACTCCTTCCAGCTCAAGGTATCAGCTACCATGTTGGCCTTGCCTGGGTGGTACTTGACTTCACACTCGTAATCATTTAATAATTCAACCCATCTTCGGTTCCTCATATTCAGCTCTTTCCGATTCAACATGTGCTGCAGACTCTTGTGGTCTGTGAAGATGGTGCACTTTGTACCATAAAGGTAATGCCTCCAAATCTTCAGAGTAAAGACAACTACTCCCAATTCTAGGTCATGGGTCGTATAATTCACTTCGTGTGTCTTTAGTTGGCGGGATGCGTAAGCTATCACTCTTCCATGCTGCATGAGAACGCAACCTAAACCCTGATTTGACGCGTTACAGTAGACCACAAAATCTTCCGTTCCCTCTGGTAGAGATAGTACCGGGGCACTACAGAGCGCTTGCTTCAGGGTTCGGAATGCAACTTCTTGTTTGTCCATCCATTTGAATGGTACGTCCGTTTGTGTAAACAAGGTAAGTGGCTTGGTGATCTTAGAGAAGTTTTTAATGAACCTCCAATAGTAGCCTGCTAGGCCTAAGAATTGGCGAATTTCTGTGGGTGTCGTCAGGACTACCCGTCCATCAACGGCTTTGACCTTAGAAGGATCCACATGAATTCCTTCCTGACTAACAACATGACCTAGGAAGTTCACGCTACGGAACCAGAACTCACACTTGGAGAGTTTTGCGTATAGCTTTTCCATTCACAGGGTTTACAGGATTTGTCGGAGATGTTGGCTATGCTCTTCTTCGCTTCGGGAATAGACTAGAATGTCGTCCATGAAGATGATAACAAAGTTGTCGAGGAATGGTCGACAGATCGGTTCATCAGGTCCATAAATGCAGTAGGGGCATTTGTTAGACCGAAGGGCATTACGATAAATTCATAATGTCCGTAACGAGTCCGGAAAGCGGTTTTGGGAATATCCTCTTCCCGGACCTTGAGTTGATGGTACCCGTACTGTAGATCTATCTTAGAGAAGTAACTAGCTCCTTGTAGCTGGTCAAATAGATCGTCGATTCGTGGGAGTGGATAGCAATTTTTGACAGTGAGTTTGTTTAGCTCTCTGTAATCGATGCACATTTTAAAAGATCTGTCTTTCTTTTTGACAAAGAGGACCGGAGCTCCCCATGGCGAGTAGCTGGGTCGGATGAATCCCTTGCCCAAGAGTTTGCTGAGTTGGCTGGACAATTCCTTCATTTCAGCAGTAGCTAGCCGGTAAGGCGATTTAGCGAGAGGGGTTGATCCTGGAATGAGATCAATTCGGAACTCAACTTGTCTCTCTGGGGGTACTCCAGGAAGATCTTCAGGAAATACATCTGGGAATTCACGTGCTACTGGAAAGTCTTGAATGTTAACCTCTTCCTTGGTTTTATCCACATTGTGAGCTAGGAACGTCAAATCATTCTTTCGTAGATGCTTCTGTGCCTGGATGCACGAGATGGGGCGAAGGTTCGTGCTAGGTTTGTCTCCGTAAATAACTAGGGTTTCGTGATTGGGAAGGTGAAGGCGAACGACCTTCTCGTGACACATAATTTCAGCATGGTGGGGGCTTAACCAGTCCATGCCATTAATCACATCGAAACTCCTAATGGAAATAGGCATTAAGTCTATTCGAAAGACGTGTTGATCCATGGTTAGGGTAGATCCGATGTAGACATCCCCACTGGATTCAGTTTTCCCATTGGCCATTTCCACCGTAAAGGTTTCATTGAGCTTCTGGGGTTGTTGTTTTAACAAATGTTTAAACTTATTGCTCACAAAGCTTCAATCTACTCCGGTGTCAAATAGGATGCATGCATAAGTGTGGTTTAGGGGAAACATACCGGTAACAATAGTGGGATCCTGAATCGCCTCCCCCTGACCCATGGTCAACACCCTTCCTGTTCCTCCATTTCCAGGATTGTTGTTGTTAGGGAAATCTTGACGGAAATGTCTAGTCCTTCCACACCCATAGCAGGTGTGGCTAGGTCCTGCATTGTTGCCGCTGGTGTTGGTGTTGTTGTTGTTGCTTCCTTGTTGTTGATTCTAAGGAGGGTAAGTCCTGCAGTACCTTGACGTGTGCCCCTTTCGATTGCAATTGGTGCACTGCATCTCCCTGCATTCTCCATTGTGATGGAGACCGCACTTGTTGCACTTGGGAAGATTACCGGAATAAGGTCTAGGAGCACTTGGAGCAGCTGAGGCTGGAGCATGTGGTGTGGACGTAACTTGTGCGGTTGCAGCATTAACCGCCACTGTCTGCTGCTTCTTGGAAGTTTCGGAGCCTTGACGCCCCTTTCTCTTGTTGTTTCTCCCCTTCTTGCTATCATTTTCCTTCTTGGCTTCGGTCTCCGCTGGCTTCTCACCCTTCTTGTTGTACTGGTCATACAGCTTCTTGGCCAATCTCATAGCACTATCGAAAGTTTTGGGATTTACAACTATCACGTTTCCTTGGATCGGGGAGGTTAGTCCCCAGATGAATCGCTCGATCTTCTTTCCTTCTGAGGTGATCATGCCATGACATAACAGAGACAGTTCGCTAAACCTTGATATGTAGGCATCTATATCAGCATTCTGGACAGTGAGGTTCCACAGCTCTTGCTCCGTTTTCTGAATTTCACCACGAGGGCAGTATTCGGCCATTAGCATTTCTTTCATTTCTGTCCATGGCATGGAATTGGCTACGAGGAGTGTCATGGCTCCCACGTGTCCGTTCCACCAAGTGAGCGCTTGGTCAACAAAACTGCATGCACCAAACTTCACCTTCATCTCTTCAGGGCAATCGCATATCTCGAACACCGATTCCACCTTCTCGATCCATCGTTTCAGGGTGATCACTCCTCTCGTGCCGTTAAAGGTTCGTGGTTTGGCGTTTGTGAAGTCCTTGTAGGAACATGTTTTGGTGGGTCCTTGATTCATTCCGTTGTTCAAACTCCCAGCCCCTTGTCCGTGGACTCCTCCGTTGTTCCCTTGGTGAATTTGTGCCATTGCTGCGGTGACCGCGACATATACAGCTGCCTAGAATGCAATTGAGTCAACTTCGGGTGGGGTTGGTCTAGGGTTTCCGCGAGTGGGTCGTCGAGGCATCTTTCTGCCAAGGAACATAAAGATGTTAAGTATCTGTGCTTTTTGTGTGAGCGTGATCCTATGAGCTAGGTGTGTGGCACTAACTTAGGTACTTTCACAATTTGCCATACAATCGTGGATTCGTACACATAGCAGGTTACAACATCAAAGTAAAACACATAAAACTTTACTAATATTATCCGCATTTGATACAAGGAAATTTTTGCTCGAAAGAGCATACATAAGTGATATTAGTTCGACAGCATAACAGCTCTATGAGTAGTGTAGTCACTTAAACATAGAGTCGGGGTACATAGTATAGATCCTAATGACCTAGTAAGATAAGTCCATCCCTAATCGCGATGAGCTGTGCCCGAGGGTGGTGCTGAGGAAGTGGATGCTCCCTGAAGACGAGCCACCTGTCGTTCTGCGTCCTGGAGTCAAGACTCCCACCTCACCTGCCTCATATGTGTCACACCCCGAAAACCGAAGGCGGAATCATTTTCGGGGTTGACTTCATGTTGAGTATCAAATCCAATGCACATAGTAAGTAAAGTAAAACAACCATTACATTACATAAGAAAAGTTTTAAAGTTCTTTCAAAAGTAAAGTTTGTATAGTTGTGATACATAGTATATATATAAACAAAATGAAACGGATCTTCATGTACTCCATCTTCAGGCAAAAAGGATCTTCGGTTACCTGTTCTAACGCTGACCTGAGAACACAAGCGGTTTGAAAATCAGCATAAAGCTGGTGAGTTCATAAGTGGTTTTTGTTTGTGAAAATGTTTCGAATTTCCTTTCTGTTTCTGAAATGTTATGTACACCAAGAAAATCCCATATTTTCTTAATAGTTGGTTATTGTTTAACAAATGTAAAGTATAGTAGATTTGTACACTGAAAACATGTCTACTCATATGAAAATGTATAGTTTGGTTATCCGACTTGTCAAACTATTCTGTTTACTTATCATGTATTACCAGGAAAGTCCCATACTTTCCTTATTGTATGTTACCAATTGTAAAAGATGTAATGTGATCTGGTTTGTTACTCTTTCTAGTTATGTAAGTGTTAACCAGAAAAACCCCATTCTTTCCTGCATGTTGGTTTCTAATGTAAACGATGTTAAAGATGTAAAAGATGTAATCGTGATTAGGTTCCATGTTTTCCCCAGGAAAGTCCCGTACTTTCCTGATTGTTAGTTACAGTACGTGAAAGATGTAAAAGATGTAAAAGATGTAAAATATGTATAAAGTGGTTCATTATTACTATAAGTTAATCTCTGTTATCCTAATTGCGAGTTCCATAACCATACAATAGAATGAAGCCTGTGGCAATAAGTAGTCCACATGTGGCAATAAGTAGTCCACATACTTATAACTTTCGTCACCCTTGAACCATTTCGGTTCGGCTGTAGCTAGCAACCAGGTGTGGGGTAGTCAGCCCCGTATAGATCTATACACTCAAGTCACGCTCTCTAAATACCAGAGATTCTGGTTATGGGTGTAGTCCTCCACTCGCGTATCTCGGTGGAGTGTTCTCCGAGGACGTGTCTCCAATCATACAGGATTAACAAATTTACTAGTAATAATATGATAGTCCTCCACTCGCTTATATGTGTGGAGTGTTACCGAGGACAAAACAGTGTATAGGTATTATTCAAATGTTTAATGTTATGCTTTTAACTGATAAAATATGGAAATCCATTTGTGAAATATATGTAAGACATAACAGTTTAAAGACCTATTTCATAAATATATGTTACGTGATCTGCATGTTCAATTGGTTATCAGTTATGGTAATCAATAATAAAAGCATATGAAATATGAAACACACATTTGAAAACATGTTTTGAGTACAAGAATTTGGGGTGGTTTAAGGCATCTTTTAACAAGGTTTCATGAGTTTACAGCCAAGGGTATGTTCCTAGGCCGTAAACTCCTATAAATGACCTTTTTGATGTGTTTCAAACCCTTAAACTATTTTTAGATGCAACTAGATTTTACCACAAGGCTATTGGTTAAGTTTCAAGGCATTTAAACATGATTTAAGGCACTAAATCCCCATTTAAGTGGAGTTTACGGCCCAAGAATGTGTCTTGTCCGTAAACTCACTTTTGTCCCCCAAAAGTCATGTTTAAAGTGTTCCAAGTCTAGATTAGCAAGCCTTAAGGTCATATCTAAGTCCCAACTATGATTTGGAAGGGTTATTTGGCTCAAAAACCCCATGAACATGAGTTTACGGCCCAAGCTTATGCCTTGGCCATAAACTCCTTCAAATGGCTCAAAATCAATTTTTTAAATGTTATAAGTCCTTTCCATTAAGTCATCAAGCCATAACTAATGTCCAACATTGCTTAGGAGGGGTTTTAGGGCTTAAAAACCCATGTTATATGAGTTTACGGCCCATGAAGGTTCCATGGCCGTAAACTCATGAATGTGGTTTTAATCCATGTTTTGAGCTCAAATTTGAAGGCTAAGAAGGTTAGAATACAAGCTAGGGAAAGTACCTTAGAGATTTGAGGCCTTAAATTTGAGTTTTTGAACCCTTAAACTTGGATTTAGGAGAGAGGTTAGAGAGAGAGTAGAGAGAGAAAGAAAAAGCTTCAAATGAGTGCTTAAACACGTTTATATAGGTTCTAAAACCTGAACACGGTGGAATTCTACCCGATACCGGCGTTAGACGAGGCTTTTGGTCGTACCCGATTGAGTTGCCGTAATCCGATACGGTAATTTCTAAAAATATTCCGATCACTAAAGTTGGGTGTTAAAATGATTTCTAAATGTGTTAAGACACCCATTAAGTCATTTTAAATATGCACCAGTTAATGACTTAATTAAACAGAAGATCGGAAATCCAATTTGGAAACAACAATTGGTTGCGCGAATTGTACTACGAAAGAGTTACAATAAATGATATGGAAATTTCGGGTTGTTACAATATGGAACTCTCGAAGAACGTCCCATGTTTCCTGCTCTGCACGCTCGACCCTAGACCACAGCTGCCGTACCTGGTCGGCGGTACTCTGAGCGAGGTCGCCGGTGTTCCGTAACCGTTTCACCATGACCAGAAGGGCTCGATCAGCCGGTCCTCCGTCCCCCAGGTCAAAGAACTCGTGTGACATGTCGAACGGGTGTCGCTATCCCTAATATCTGCTCTATCTCCGATGATCAATACCCCAGGGGGGTGTAGGACTAGTGGGGCCCACCCGGTAAGCGGGCACCCTAATCGGGTAAGGAGGGTTGATGACTTTGGACTCCGCATCCGAATCACCCCCTTCACTGTCGTCGGGTTCCTCCTCAAAGCTTCCTTCATCTTCTTCCTCCTCTTGTTCTTCTTCTGGTTCGACAGGCTCGCCCTGGACTCCTGCCTCCGGTTCCCTGTCAGATTCCTCCTCGAGGTCTTCCTCAGGCTCTTCTTCAGGCTCTTCGTCTAACCATCCGTTATTTCCGTGTTTACGGAAGTAAGGATCTCCGGGGTGATGGAAACCAGCCATGCTGTCTGCGACAGTGTGTAAATATGCTAGCATTATCCCTAGGATGCTACAACTATTGTACAAACTAAACGGATGTTCTCTTTTTGGTGATAAAGGGGTATGTTTTTAGGTTCCCTAGCTATCACAATCTCCTCAGAACGTGTGATAGTTATACGTTAGAGGGAATGTAGTTGATCAGGCTACATCCACTCCGTGAAATGACTAGAACAGCTTTGGATTAACTGAGATACTAGCATTATCTTGTTTGGTTAGGTATTATGTTCTTGTTCCTAATCCAAGAAAGGGTGTTTTATTGTTATGTTTTACTTGTTTTGTTCAGAGTTGTGTTAGTCCCTATTTAGGTTTATAGTTGCATATCAATGTGTGGTTAGATATGCTAGTTCACTATAAACAGAGCTCTAATACCAACCTGTGACACCCGCAAACCAGACGGCGGAAACGTACGAGGGCTATTGTGACTTAATTGAATACCATCACAATGATTATACATGAATCATAACATCATTCATCACCATGCATTGAAATATTACAACTGATATTGTTTACATTCGGTACATTGTTTTAAACATTACAAATCCATAACTAAACCGTTCGATAATAAATTTAAGCAAAACACCATGATATCACTTGGTACTTATTCTTCAATTTACCTGTTGCCTGAGAATACAAGTATTTTGGAAAAACGTCGACATATGAAATGTTGGTGAGTTCATAAGTAATGTTGTGAAAAATGATTTCTGTGAAGTTTGACAAACTCATAAAATCTTATATTTTCTGAAAAAAGTATTGTTTATAAAAAAAAAAAGTGTGAAGATCCGTAAGTATGCTTGTCAATTTTTGTAAACATGTATAATTGTTGTACTTTGTATACAACACATAAGTAAAAGTGTTGAAATCCCCGAGAAAACCCAATATTTTCCCAATACATAAAATTACGTGTCTTATTTATTGTTATACCGATACGACGATTGTTTTTGATTACCCAGGTGACATTGGATTAATTATGGGTTGTGAGTTGTTATTATCACGCATTAATGAAAATGCCTAGTTTATAACTACCAATTACAAACGATCCTTTAGGCGTCATCCGTACTACTCACTTAATCTAACCACCCTGACTTCTCATAGCCCCACAACCGAGTAGAAAGGAGGGTATGAAACCCCCTTTATTTCCATAAGTTTTTCAAGGCTATCGGGAATGTGAAAGGTACTTGGTCGGACTCGCATTTGACTTCTCGACTTCATTAGGAGTACCAATGGACCCTTCGGGCCCAACAACACAATAGAGCTATTGAAAGTCCTTTTACATGGAATTAGGTCATAAAAGTCCCAATAACATGTAAGCGCGTTCCCTTCAGGCCTAAAGATCATGTTATTGGGCTAGCAAGGCCCATGTAACACCCAAAGTTTCAAAGGCCAAGAAAGGAAAGAAAAGCCCTAATTTAAGGGTCGACTCAGCGAGTCCAAGGAAGGACTCGACGAGTCCGAGTGGGATCCGAGTCAAGGAATAAGTGACCAACTCGGCGAGTCGGCCAAGGTGACTCGGCGAGTAGGGTCTGTGCGAGGAAAACCCTAAATCTGGGGCTTGGAGCCTATTTAATCGCCCCATTCTTCTTCCTAGTGCTCCTTTACTGTCTCTCACACCCAGAACACCGCATCCTAAGCCCCCATTGTGCTCATTCATGCTTTTGGCCATTTTTGAGTGATTTAAAGGAAGAAGAAGAAGTAGGAATCTTTGAAGCATCAAGGAGTGACTTTGGATCTGAAGTTTGGGGATCATTTCAGAGCATTTGAAGGTATTAAGTCGTTTCTCTCCTCCAGATTTTCCTTGGTTATGAGTTTTGGGGCTTTTAAGCCATGTTTGAAATCAATCTCGTTTCCTTGGTTATGAGAAACTCGACGAGTGGGATGAACAACTCGTCCAGTCGTATGAAGATTGCCTTGTACTCGGCGAGTCTATTCTTGGACTCGGCGAGTCAGGTCGCGAAATCCAAAACCCTTCGAGTTGAGGCTTGAATCAGTGAGTCGGGTGGAGACTCAGTGAGTTAGACAGGTCTGGACTTAGAAATCGGTAGAATCGGCGAGTCATGGACTGACTCGGCGAGTCGAGTCACGAATGGAAGGAATGTGAACATTATGAACTCGGCGAGTCAGTAGGGTGACTCGGCGAGTAGGGTTGGCCTAGAAGGTTGACTTTGATCAAGACTTTGACTTTGGACCAGGGTGGACTTGGTTGTCTTTCGGGGGTCAGTTAGACTCAATGTTGCATTGATATTGGTAGTTCGGGGAGCAAGAGGAGCAGGAGTTTCGTGAGTTGTCAGGTAGCAACTAGTGAGATCATCAGCAAGTTCAGCCAGAAAATGTGAGTTTCCCTTTGTGTGAATGGGTCTAAGGCCAAAATGCCGGCCCATGTAGTTATGAGTAAAAGATCCGGGGTTAGCCCTAGGCACAGTATGCTAGTATTATTTTCAGGACGAGGTCCAGTAATAGTGGGTGGGTGCCCAAGGAATTGTTTATATGATAGTTTATACTTGTTGTCTGTGTGATACATGTATGTGCCTGGTAGGGAGGTGAGTGTGGGTGAGGTCCCGTATCTCACCAGTAGCAGAGTGTGGATGGGGTTCCACATCTCATTAGTAGCAGAATAGGGGCGAGGCCCGAACTAGAACAGGAGTGAGAGTGGGCTAGGACCGTACCTCACTACCATTAGGAGCGTGGACGGGGTCCCATGACTCATCAGTAGCAGGACATGGGCGAGGCCCAGCATAGGCGAGGCCTTAGGATAGAACCGGTTGTATGTGTTAGTTCTGTGTTGTGAAATGTTTATGTGTTATTATTTGTTGGCGGGCGGGGCCCTGTGATAGGCGAGGCCTAAGTAAAACAGATCTGTATCCGAGCGGGGCTCGAAGCCAGGCGGGGCCTGGAGCGGCGGGGCCATTGTAGCGGGCAAGGCCCGAGGTAGGGGCGAGGCCCAAGATAGGGGGCGTGGCCCAGTATGTGCAGTATGTGGTTATGCATGGTATGTGGTAGGGTGGGGAACTCACTAAGCTTCGTGCTTATGGTTTTCACTTTTGGTTTCAGGTACTTCCGGTAGCGGAGGGAAGAGCTCGAGGTGATCGCATGGCATACACCATAGATTAGACAGCCTGGGAATGTTTACTCTGATAATGAACATGTGTTTTGAAAACTTATACTCATATTATGTTTTGGAATGATGACTTTACTTTATGTAATGATTTATTAAAAGAAATTTTTGGTCTTAAATTTTGGGTCGTTACAGGTTGGTATCAGAGCCTTGGTTTGAGGGATTCGGACATGCTCTCAGGGTGTGTCTGAACTCAAACTGAGGATTTGGTAAGGAAGTTTTCAAAATGAAAAGGCAGTTTTGTAAAAAGAGTTTTGAGAAATGAAGTGGTTTTAGAAAAGTAAAAAGAATTCAGAAAGAAAAGAACTTTGAAAAGAGAAAAGAGGTGTGGTGCATGCAATCAACCGAGCTCAAGTAAGTACCCCAAAATACCTATACAAGTTTATGTTTTGATTATCAGTTGATAGAACAGTATGCTAGATTAGGACTAAGGATCTAGGGAGGATGCCTTATGTGCCTGTTATATGTGCTTTTGATCTGCATGATAGTGCTGAATAGTCAGTAGTAGGATAGCCTGATTAGATTATGCTTGAGTTTATGAGTTGTGTTGCATGCTAGTTCAGATTCTTGCTATGTGGATATGATTGCTTGAGTATGATATGGTTAGATTTTCCCTTGTCTGAATGCTGCTTGCTTTGTGCATTGTGGGATTCTAAGTGATGGGAGTTAGCCATTAGGTGGATACGTCACGTCACATGTGATCAGGGTTGAATAATCTCAGAGTGTTGGATTTGGTCCTATTGCGCAGCTCTTGTTTGAGTCCAACCGTTGTAGGAACGAGTCTTTTACTTGAAGGATTATTTGAGCCTCGTCACATGTGATGGTATCCAGGTGATGGCTAATTGGTATTGCGAGGAGGCCTTCAGCAGCTGAGGACTGGTTTGAGTTGAGTCAATCGTTTCCCTAGGGTAATCTTAGAATGAGGTAGTGCTGGGAGCAGTAGAAGTAGAAAAGGGACCTGGTGGAGTCAAAGCAGTTCCTGAGGAAAGTACGGATAGATGTGGAAGGTAGTATGGGCCCGTACTACTGAAAGCAGAGGATCCATACTCGATTCGGTAAAGGCCGAAACAAGACCGGGAACCTGGTAGTGAGTATGTTTGGTCTCGCAGCAGTCAGGAGTATTCTGATAGTGGTTATGTTATATGTTTCAGTATGGTGACATTGCAAGGGGGACCAGCAGGCGGATCAGGCGCCAGAGAGGGATTGGGCTCGGGTTTAGGGGCTGAGCAGCTCGAGGAGCGGATGAGAGAGTTGATATCAGCCGAGGTGATGCGCAGTATTCTAGCTCAGACTCTTGTGATATTTGGCACGGTCAAGGAGGGTATATTGGAGATTTTGGATGAGAGGCTGGGAGCCTTCCGTACTGAGATGGTGGCTTTGTTGGGAGCGCGTACCTTGACATTTCGGGAGTTCAAGGCTTGCGGGGCACCAGATTATCATGGGGCTAGGGACCCCATCGCAAGCAGCAGATGGTTGGCTGATGTTGCCAACGCATTCCGTACGAGCCAGTGTCCTGGGGAGGACAAGGTCAGACTCGCTTCCTGTCTTCTGAAGGATAGAGCGAGGGATTGGTGGGAGGACATTGGTCACGCTTTGGGTGATGATGCCGCGTTGGACACGATGACTTTGAGTGATTTCTCAGCGAGGTTTAGATTGGAGTTTTCACCGATTATTGAGGTGCAGTAGTTGGCCCGGGAGTTTCAGGATTTAAGACTACTGAGACTGTGGCGGAGATCACCACCAAGTTCAGAGACAGAGCCCTTCTTGTTCCGCAGTATGTCGTGGATGAGGAGATGAAGAAGGCACGATATCACGAGATGCTGAGGGATGACATCACGGAGTTCATGAGCAGGTCCGGTTGTAAGACGCTGGAAGATATGATTTCTCGGGCCAGGGAGAGGGAAATTGATTTGGAGTAGATCCGGAAGAGGAAGTCGGATGAGGTTCAGGTAACCGCGAGTTCGGGCAAAAGGCCCAAGGGATCAGAGTCGAGATCGAGGGATTATCAGGACCGCAGTCAATGCGGAAGGTGTGGAAGGACGCACGGGGGCGCGTGCAGGAGTGGTAGTGGTGGTGAGTCTAGCTATTTCAGGTGCGGTCGGACTGGTCATTTTAGCAGAGATTGTACTGCTACCATCACTCAGGGATCAGACTTGATATGTTTTCACTGCAATCAGCGGGGCCAAAAGAAGGCCCAGTGCCCCAGTTTGTTTTCAGCAGGACGGGTGATGATACCTGCCCTTGCAACTTTGAGGATTATAGACGGCCGTCAGGGCCGTGCGGACGCGCCTGCGGTAGGAGGTCGGGCTTTTCAAATGGCTACTTTGGAGATGCGAGCAGTGTCGGACGTTGCAGGTATGCGAATTCCGTTTTCAGTTCTTTTATCTTGTGCATGATTATATTGTTATGGTTCTGCATCATTATCTGTATGAGTATTTTGATGGGTTTTGAGCATTCTAACACTTCCTAAGTGTACATGCAACCCTAATAACCTTGGATCTATGTTTTTCTAATTATCATGCAAAGTTGAATTCCAAGGCTATATTCCTATCTAGCATACATGGGGAACAATTTTAACTTGAATGATAGACAGAATAACTTACCTTATTGTTGCTTGTGTTCCTTGAAACCTTATGAGCCTAGCACCCCAAGTGTGTTGCCTCAAATGCTTCACACAACACCAAATGCTCTTGGAAAGACTTTTGAGAGAATGCACACTTCTTGAAATCGGCCTAGCCCTCTTGTTTCCTTAGTGTAGCCGATTTTCGTGGAGAATGAGATCCTTATATAGTGTTGACACATCTAGGGTTACACCATGTAAACCCTAATGTGTCATGACTCTTCATTTCCATGACCCATGGGTTTGTAACTCCCATGGAGCATCCTATGGGTGGAACCCCACTTGATAATCCATGGAGCCTCTTAGCCCACTATACAAGATATGGATGATTTACATAATCAACCCATATATTTAATTAGTTATCTTTTGATCACTTAATTAATTCTAAATTAATTCTTGATCAAACTAATCAAATAATATTATTAATATATTAGAACTTATAATATATTAATAATCTCCAAGTGTTATTTCTCTCATTTAGTCTATCCAAATGCATGGTGCCATGCAACCCAAATGGACCATGCCGGGTCAGGTCAAGTACATACCAGAAATATTTATGGACTTAGACACCTTATCCAACAGTCTCCCACTTGGATAAGTCTAATAACTATTACTGCAAGTATGACTTCAGGAACCGATCGGCAATCGTAGCTCTTTTCAAGGTTTCTCGGAACGGAGAAGATGATGGTACGCCATTTAAGATAAGTGATCATATAATCCTCTGTTCTAGATATCAGTCGGACAAATACATGGAACAATGTCTTACTTATTGTCCAACAGTTTGTTTCCCGATTTCCGATTTGTTTGACAAACAACTTAATTGAACATACCAACTTAGTTCTGACCGGGCCCGGTACATGGGTCAAAACACAATCATCGAGGGGCCCAGATATCAGCTTCTAATCCAAGAAGGAACAGATAAACTTCGACTCATATGTTTGTTCTACCACTCATTGATTTACACACAGGAGCAGGATTTATAACATCGAGTTACCAATGCGTTTTCGTACAATCAATGCATAACCAACTTGTAAGTAACAAATCATATCTCTAGGTTTGAAGACTTATATGATATTACCGTCTCACGATCACTCGAGATAGAATTCCATGAAGTGATTCCAGTGAGCGTGGGTTGAGTCCAATGCTCAAAACTTATGAACACTCATGATTGTTGTAGCCTTGTCTAACACCTTAGACCTCTGCAACCAATCATGACAGTCTTGATTCATACCTACTTCCGACATATAACCGACTGTGGAGGTTTGAATAATATGTTATACCAATAAAAAATTATTCTGGAAGTCAAAACATGCAAAACAAATATAGTAAACGATTAACAAGAGATAGCAACACTTTACTCATAAATAAAACACCTTTTATTCATCATCTAATGTCAATTACACTTTACAAATTTCGATATTATCTAACTACTAAATCTAATATCATCCTTCAGCCCTATGCTCCAAGCGTGCTGGAGATGCTTAACCCGAGTCAGTCCCTTCGTGAGGGGATCTGCCGGGTTCTCATCTGATGATACCCTCTTTGCCACAAGGAGTCCTTCTTCTATTTGATGTCTAATAAAATGGTATTTTCTGTTGATGTGTCTGGATCTCCCGTGATCCCTTGGTTCCTTGGCTAAGGCAACAACGCTTTCACTATCACAGAAAATTTCCATTGGCTCTTTAATAGCTGGTAGAACTCCAAGGTCTCCGATGAAGTTCTTTAGCCATATAGCCTCCTTTGCCGCCTCGCTCGCTGCAATATACTCTGATTCACAAGTAGAATTTGCCACTGTCTCTTGCTTGGAACTCTTGCAAGAAATTTCTCCTCCATTCAGGGTAAAGACCCAGCCTGACTGAGAGCGGAAATTATCCCTATCAGTCTGGAAGCTAGCATCACTATACCCTACAACTCTCAAGTCATCACTCCCACCGAGGGTAAGGACCCATTCCTTAGTCCTTCGTAGGTACGTGAGAATATTCTTTACCGCAGTCCAGTGTGCCTTGCCAAGGTTCCCCTGAAACCTGCTAACCATGCTCAGGGAAAAGGCTACATTAGGTCGAGTACACGTCATAGCATACATGATCGATCCTATAGCCGAAGCATAAGGTATTCGACTCATTTTTTCTATCTCAGCCTCAGTGCTAAGGCTTTGTGTCTTACTCAATTTGGCGTTACTCTGGATGGGTAACTCTCCTTTCTTGGAGTCATGCATGCTGAATGTTTTCAGCACCTCATCCAAGTAGGTACTCTGACTAAGTCCAATTAGTCTTTTACTCCGATCTCTCAAGATCCTTATTCCTAAAATATAGGCGGCTTCACCAAGGTCCTTCATAGCGAAACACTTCCCAAGCCAGGACTTTACTTCCTGCAGGGTTGGAATGTCGTTTCCTATGAGTAGTATGTCATCCACATAAAATACCAAAAAGCTAACTATACTCCCACTAGCCTTGAAATACACACAAGATTCATCTTCACTCCTAGAAAAGCCAAATTCCTTGACCTTTTCATCCAAGCAAAGATTCCATCTGCGAGGTGCTTACTTTAATCCATAGATGGATTTCTCAAGCTTACACACTCTATTAGGGTACTCGTTGCTGACAAAACCCTCTGGCTGACTCATGTAAACATCTTCAGCCAACTTTCCATTAAGGAAAGCGGTTTTGACATCCATTTGCCAAATTTCATAGTCATGAAATGCGGCTATGGCTAACAGAACCCGAATAGACTTAATCTTGGCTACCGAAGAAAAGGTCTCATCATAATCCACTCTAGGAATTTGAGAGAAGCCCTTTGCAACCAGTCTAGCCTTATAAGTGTGTACTATACCATCCATGTCGGTCTTCTTCTTGAAGACCCATTTGCACCCCACCGTCTTACGACCTGGTACATTTTCAACCAAGTTCCAAACTTGATTGTCATACATGGATTGTATCTCGCTATCCATAGCCTCTTTCCATTTAGCAGACTCGGGGCCTGCCATGGCTTCCTCGTAGCTGTTAGGGTCATCTTGACTTACTAGTGTCCCATCACTAATAAGTGTCTCACCTTCTGCAGTAATATGGAATCCATAGTAATGCTCAGGTGCACTCCTAACTCTCGTGGAACGTCTCAGAGGTACAGATTCGTCAATTCGCTCAACAGGAGTTTCCTCCTCAAGTTGAGGGCTAGAGTTTGAAGTTTCTTCACCACTTGACTCTTGAATTTCTTCAAGATCAATTTGCCTCCCACTGTCTCCTTGGCTTATAATCTCTCTTTCTCGAAAGACTCCTATTCTTGCTACAAAGACCACATTGTCACTAGGTCTGTAGAAGAGGTAACCAAAGGATTGCTGTGGGTAGCCGATGAAAATACACCTCTCGCTTCGAGGTTCGAGCTTATCATGAGTCTCGCGTCTCACGAAAGCCTCGCAACCCCAAATCTTGATGTGGTCTAGTTTAGGTACTTTACCAGTCCACATCTCGTGAGGAGTTTTGGCAACTTTCTTTGTAGGGACTAGATTAAGGATATGGGCGGCAGTCTCTAAGGCATACCCCCAGAATGAGATTGGTAGCGAAGCTCGACTCATCATGGAACGAACCATGTCTAACAGGGTTTGATTACGCCTCTCAGCCACACCATTCAACTGTGGTGTCCTGGGAGGTGTCGATTGTGAGACAATCCCACATTCCTTTAGATAGTCAAGGAACTCTGAACTAAGATACTCACCAGCTCGATCGGATCAAAGCATCTTAATGTTCCTGCCCAATTGATTCTCGACTTCCTGTTTAAATTCCTTAAACTTCTCGAAAGTCTCTGACTTATGCTTGATTAAGTAGACATATCCATATCTACTGTAATCATCAGTAAAAGTCAAATAATAACGATTAGCATCCCTTGTGGCATGTTTGAATGGTCAACACACATCCGTGTGTACAAGGTCCAACAAACTTTCACGCCTTTCACACGAGCCTGTGAAGGGTGACTTTTTCATTTTTCCAAGTAAGCATGATTCGCAACTATCATCTGACTTTAGGTCAAACGACTCCAAGACTCCATCCTTTTGGAGTTGGCCTATGCGTTTCTTGCTTATATGTCCAAGACAACAATGCCATAATGATGCTTTATCCAAGTTATTATTATTAGGAGAATCAATACACAAAACATTATTTCCTAAGTGATCTACAACAGATACAGCTTCATACACACCATCACAAGGTAATGCTTTAAAATAAAGAACATTATTAAAGAAAGCATTAATCGAACCAACTTCATTATCAAATGAAAAGGTGAAACCTTGTTTGTACAATGCATGAAAGGAAATAATATTTCTTGCCATTTATGGTGAATAACAACATTTATTCAAATCTAAATTTAACCCACTACTTAGCGATAAAGTATAAACTCCAATCTTGGTGACAGGTGTAACTTTCCTATTCCCCATGATTAAGTTTGTTCTTCCTTGCTCCACATTCTCACTTCTTCTTAGTCCCTGCAAGTCACAACAAATGTGAATACCATAACCGGTATCAAGGACCCAAGATTTTGAATGGGGTGAGTTATTAGAAATGATAGTGTAAATACCTGCATGGTTGGGTTTAACTTTCCCATCCTTCACATCTTGCTGGCATTTTGGGCAGTTCCGCTTCCAATGTGATTTTTCATGGCAATAGAAGCATTCAGTCTCTTTTGGGTCAGAAGAAGGAGTGACAAAACCTTTCTTGGTTCCACTTGAAGAAGAGCCATCAAGGGTCCTAACCTTTGTACCCTTCGGAGAGCTCTTTCTCTTCCTCCCTCGACTTTTCCCGATTGCCAAAACCGGAGTGGAGTTCGGAGAAGGACTGTTAACAACCGACTTCCCCTTAAGACCTGATTCTGCGGTCTTGAGAAGTCCCTAAAGTTTGCTGAGTGTGACCTCTTCCTTATTCATGTGATATGTCATGCGGAATTGATCATAGCACGATGGTAAGGAGCGCACCTCAGGGAAGTTCACATTAAGCTTCAGCAATCGATCCACATACCTTTTTATTTTTTGCATGTGGCTCGTGACAGAATCCCCGTCCTTCATCATGGTTGTTATCACGGAGCAAATGATTTCGTACCTCTCTTGTCGTGCACTTTGATGGTATCTTTCCATCAAATCTTGGTGCATTTCATAAGGGTAGAAATCCTCATAGGACTTTTGGAGTTCTGCTGTCATTGTGGCCATCATGATGCATGCTACTTTCGTAGCATCCCATTCATGTGCCTGAAAGTCAGCGATCTCCTGAGGAGTTGCAGTGGTCTCATTAATCTCCTTAAGCTCCTTGTCGAGGACATATTCTTTGTCCTCGTAGCGGGTAATCATCCTGATGTTTCTGAACCACTCATTGAAGTTGGATCCATCAAAAGTGACTTTCCCACACAAGCTCATAAGAGTAAAGGAGCCATTAGGATTCGAGCCAGAAGCAGCATTGTTTGAAGACATCTGAAGGAAGAGGACAAGATTAGTTTAGATATTAAGATAGTCCTTAATAAAACACCCAAATGTAATATTAAGGCTAGGATCCAATCACAATATATTATAACTTAGAAGAGGTATGCCGTAATCCAAGCTATAACATATTTGAAAGGTAGGTGAATGACGATTCACCAATTTCCACAACGAAATCCGAAATATTAGATATTAGGTTTTATGATTGGTTGTTAGAAATTCCTAGATTCTTTGAGATTCAATGAACTTTTCAAAGGCATGTTTCAATCTCGAGTGTGCCCTCCAAGTTTTGTGACTGGGATACCGAGGATCACAAAACGAGGTGTGAAGGAACCATGCAAATCACTTGGTACCCTTAAAGTTTATCACTCAATCGATGTGCCGGTAAACCACACACGCTCCACCGATACTATAATAAAACTTAAGTCACCCTTTACCTACCTTGTTAAGTCCAAGTTAGTGTGCCGGTTAACCACACACGCTCCACCAACGACTTAGACAAAGTGTAAAGTGTAATTTCATGGATTAGCACCTTATTCACATTTTTCCTAAAGTAACTAAGATTGGGATTTTAATAAAACATTTAGTTACTTTATAATATTCATCATACTTTGAATGAGAATTTATAAGTCCTTGTCTTACCCGTTCGGCTAACGACCCTCTACCAGTCAAGCAAGCGGTGGGTGAGAGTAGACACCCATTAAGTCAACATTTTATAGGCAACAACCTTATACCCACCTTATAGACCGGCTACATGAATGAGGCGTACTAGCGGTAAGACGACTTTGTTCTTATACATACATATATATATATATATAATTATTAAGTCATCATAATATAAGTATAAGGATTGAATTTTAACTTTTAAAATTCTAAGGGTTGGAACTAAAGTTTTAACTTAACTTTACTTGTTCCAAAACTTCAGGGCAAGTTTTGTAACTTTCAAAATTTTTCATTTCTTGTAACTTATGAGTTTAATAGAGTAATATAATGAAGACTCTTCATTTTCTAACTCTTGTGTTCTTTTAATGGTTTTAATTCAAGTGTGACTCTTGGTTTTCCATAACTTGAGGACAAGTTATGGACTCCATTAAAACACATTATGATCAAGAATTAATCTACCACATAGGTTACAAATAATTCCTATGATCATCTAAAACATCATAAGAACAAGAACATGAATATGAACACATTCATAAATCAAAATTACACTTAAAACTTTGTAATTTTTGATAACTAGTTGTTGTAAATGAATTAGAAAGAACATTACACCATCAAAACAAGTTTTCAAGTACCAAAACAGTTTAGGGTAATGTTTCTAGTCCATTTCCAGCAACTAAAGTCGAAATTCTGCAATCTGTCGACCCTAATCGCTAAGTGCATGAACTTACTCGCCGAGTTAGTTGAAGATACACGTGAACTCGATGAGTCCCCCCCATGGACTCGACGAGTCCATTCGTAGACAGCAAGATTTTCGACTTTTTTTTTCAACTTTTAAGCACAGATAAAAGCAAACAAGCCTAGGCTCTGATACCACTGATGGGGTTTGAGCATTCTAACACTTCCTAAGTGTACATGCAACCCTAATAACCTTGGATCTATGTTTGTCTAATTATCATGCAAAGTTGAATTCCAAGGCTATATTCGTATCTAGCATACATGGGGAACAATTTTAACTTCAATGATAGATATAATAACTTACCTTATTGTTGCTTGTGTTCCTTGAAACCTTATGAGCCTAGAACCCCAAGTGTGATGCCTCAAATGCTTCACACAACACCAAATGCTCTTGGAAAGACTTTTGAGAGAATGCACACTTCTTGAAATCGGCCTAGCCCTCATGTTTCCATAGTGTAGCCGATTTTGGTGGAGAATGAGATCCTTATATAGTGTTGGCACATCTAGGGTTACATCATGTAAACCCTAATGTGTCATGACTCTTCATTTCCATGACCCATGGTTTTGTAACTCCCATGGAGCATCCATGGAGCATCCTATGGGTGGAACCCAACTTGATAATCCATGGAGCCTCTTAGCCCACTATACAAGATATGGATGATTTACATAATCAACCGATATATTTAATTAGTTATCTTTTGATCACTTAATTAATTCTAAATTAATTCTTGATCAAACTAATCAAATAATATTATTAATATATTAGAACTTATAATATATTAATAATCTCCAAGTGTTATTTCTCTCATTTAGTCTATCCAATTGCATGGTGCCATGCAACCCAAATGGACCATGTCGGGTCGGGTTAAGTACATACCAGAAATAGTTATGGACTTAGACACCTTATCCAACATATTTTACTTTTGAGCGGGTTGACTTCGATCGAGTTATATGCCATTTGCATACCTTGGTTATTGGTTAGTAATTAAGGGATGGGTTGTATCGAAGAAGGTTACTTTGGGTGCAGTATCTGTAGCATGACTTGGAGAGACTCGGTATGTCTTGCTAGTTCGTAGCCGTATAAGTTTTAGAAAGGACAGGTTAGACCCTTAGCTATGGTAAGCTTGGAATTCCTTAGCTGATTGATTATGGTAGCAAGGATTGGGATTTCTCTTCATCAAGCATCGAGGTGTAATCAGGATCAAAGCGGGGGAGAATCCTCCGAGTGTATAAGGGTAAGGGCACGCAAATCCAGATCGGGCATATGATTTCTGAGAAGGAAAGGAGGTAGTTGAGCGTTGGCGGATTCAGTAGTTCAAGGTTGGGAGTTTGAGAACTTCCCATCAGTGCGTGCGTGTAAAGGGTAATGGTGGGTATGTGGTTCGGATTCAGGGTAAAGGGCCGCAAGGAGGACTCGTGTGAGTCCGAATGGAGATCTTGAGGACAAATAGCAGGAGATGTTTTCCTGTTAGCAGTCAGTGGTGGAAAGTGATGTAAGACTGCGGGGCGGCCGTAGCATTCACTAGCAGTCAGTGGTGGAAGTGTTTTCAGACTACGGGGCAGCCGTAGCATTTGGTAGTAGCATCGTTGGCGGAGTCGGGGCGAGGCCCTTATCTCCTAGCATTCAGATAGGGATCGGGAATGGGGAATGGATGAGAATGGTATGGAGTTGCCTATTTAGCCATGGAGAGATGGGACCTTGGAAGAGGCCGCTCTAGGATATAGTCGGGTGAGACCCGTGGGCGAGGCCCGTATGAGGATAGCAGTATAGGTGAGACCTGAGAGCAGGGTGTCTCGGTAGTATGGTTGGGTGAGACCGGTGGGCGAGGCCCGTGAGTTTTAGCAGCACAGGTGGGACCTGGTAAGGATCTTAGCGTCTAGGCAAGGGGATCGGGGATCCCCGGAAATTGTAGTGCCATCATGGTAGAATAGATTGAGCAGTAAAGGTGGCAGAAGTATCTTCGAATGTCGCTTGGAGCGACTAGTGGTTGTGTTGGGTCAGTAATCGGTGAGAGTCGGTGATCCAGATATTGATAGGTTGGTATGGACCAGGATGGTCACAGTTCATTCGGAAGCTAGATAAGAATAGCAGGATTTCTAGTCAGTAGCAGTGTAGGGATGCAGAGTATGGTGGAATTCAGTTAGTCGACCGTGGGGTGCTCGACACCAAATGATAGTAGGAAGAATGCCCAGTGGGTTCTGGCAATGATGACTCGTATTGGGAGTGGCGGGAGTAATAGATTTGGGTGAGGAAAGGGTCTTCACAGCGGCAGAAGGGATAGATGGTTATGGAGCATTGCCTTGGGAAGGCAGGGAAATCGCGCAAGGAAAGAAGGGGTGAACCCCTATGTTGCAGTACTCGGAGATTACCGGAAAGATTGTCGGTTGAGTAAGTTGTGTTTCCAGGATGTTCAGGGTCAGGATGCATTCGAAGTTATTAGCTGTAAGGATTGACGTTAGTCTGAATGACTGAGCGGAAGGCCAGCAAAGTTAGGCAGCTGGTGTTAGAATGGATGGTGGGGCTTTGGAGGCAGATCGCCGGCAGTAGAGGATAGTAAACTTCGAGGATGAAGTTTAGTTTAAGTGGGGGATATTGTAATACCCAAAGTTTCAAAGGCCAAGAAAGGAAAGAAAAGCCCTAATTTAAGGGTCGACTCGGCGAGTCGGCCAAGGTGACTCGGCGAGTAGGGTCTGTGCGAGGAAAACCCTAAATCCGGGGCTTGGAGCCTATTTAATCGCCCCATTCTTCTTCCTAGTGCTCCTTTATTGTCTCTTACACCCAGAACACTGCACCCTAAGCCCCCATTGTGCTCATTCATGCTTTTGGCCATTTTTGAGTGATTTAAAGGAAGAAGAAGAAGTGGGAATCTTTGAAGCATCAAGGAGTGGCTTTGGATCCAAAGTTTGGGGATCATTTCAGAGCATTTGAAGGTATTAAGTCGTTTCTCTCCTCCAGATTTTCCTTGGTTATGAGTTTTGGGGCTTTTAAGCCATGTTTGAAATCAATCTCGAGCTTGAGGTCCAGATCTGAGGTTGCTACCTCAGATCCATGCTTGTTTTGGTCCATAATTCCGTAAAGTATCAGCCCTTGAGTGGATCATGGAGTCTTTTTGCCTTAAGCCCTAGTTTTTGGCATGTTTTGCTTAGATCTCCTTCTCTACAGGTAAAGTTTGCAACTTTACGTGTGGAATAGGCTTGGGAAGGGTAGATCTATAGTTTGGAGTCCTTGAATGACTCTAAAATCCTCTGCATGTAAGGAGAACTGAAGGGACTCGGCGAGTCCTTTGAGTGGACTCGGCGAGTAGCATGAAGTTGTGGAGAAACTCGACGAGTGGGGTGAACAACTCGTCGAGTCGTATGAAGATTGCCTTGTACTCGGCGAGTCTGTTTTTGGACTCGGTGAGTCAGGTCGCGAAATCCCAAACCCTTCGAGTTGAGGCTCGAATCAGTGAGTCGGGTGGAGACTCAGTGAGTTGGACAGGTCTGGACTTAGAAATCGGTAGACTCGGCGAGTCATAGACTGACTCGGCGAGTCGAGTCACGAATGGAAGGAATCTGAACATTATGAACTCGGCGAGTCAGTAGGGTGACTCGGCGAGTAGGGTTGACCTAGAAGGTTGACTTTGACCAGGACTTTGACTTTGGACCAGGGTGGACTTGGTTGTCTTTCGGGGGTCAGTTAGACTCAGTGTTGCATTGATATTGGTACTTCGGGGAGCAAGAGGAGCAGGAGTTCCGTGAGTTGTCAGGCATCAACTAGTGAGATCATCAGCAAGTTCAGCCAGTGCAGGTGAGTTTCCCTTTGTGTGAATGGGTCTAAGGCCACAATGCCGGCCCATGTAGTTATGAGTAGAAGACCCGGGGTTAGCCCTAGGCACAGTATGCTAGTACTATTTTCTGGACGAGGTCTAGTAATAGCGGGCGGGTACCCAAGGAATTGCTTATATGATAGTTTATACTTGTTGTCTGTGTGATACATGTATCTACCTGGTAGGGAGGTGAGTGTGGGCGAGGTCCCGTATCTCACCAGTAGCAGAGTGTGGATGGGGTTCCATATCTTATTAGTAGCAGAATAGGGGTGAGGCCCGAACTAAAACAGGAGTGAGAGTGGGCTAGGCCCGTACCTCACTACCATTAGGAGTGTGGACGGGGTCCCATGACTCATCAGTAGCAGGACATGGGCGAGGCCCAGGATAGGTGAGGCCTTAGGACAGAACCGGTTGTATGTGTTAGTTATGTGTTGTGAAATGTTTATTTGTTATTATTTGTTGGCGGGCGGGGCCCTGTGACAGGCGAGGCCTAAGTAAAATAGATCTGTATCCGAGCGGGGGTCGAAGCCAGGCGGGGCCTGGAGCGGCAGGGCCGTTGTAGCGGGCGAGGCCCGAGGTAGGGGGCGAGGCCCAAGATAGGGGGCGTGGCCCAGTATGTGCAGTATGTGGTTATGCATGGTATGTGGTAGGGTGGGGAACTCACTAAGCTTCGTGCTTACGGTTTTCAGTTTTGGTTTCAGGTACTTCCGGTAGCGGAGGGAAGAGCTCGGGGTGATTGCATGGCACACACCATAGATTAGACAGCCTGAGAATGTTTACTCTTATAATGAACATGTGTTTTGAAAACTTATACTCATATTATGTTTTGGAATGATGACTTTACTTTAAGTAATGATTTATTAAAAGAAATTTTTGGTCTTAAATTTTGGGTCGTTACAACCCAAAAAGCACGATTTGAAACTTTCGGGCCCAAAGATTGAATATTGACTCCTCCTAGATTTCGCGTGTTTATTGAAGTACTATTGTTTATGGATTTTTGATTTGTTATTGATTCGAGATCGAATCAATTCGTTTGGTAACAATATTGGTGTTGAAAGTATATTTGTTATTACGTTTCGCCGGTAGTCGTGGATCTTGTATTAAGGTGCTTATTTGTTTAAAAGTAAGATTTTACCTTTTCACGACCCTTCTTTGATAAAATTTGCACATTTAATTCTTTATATAAAAGAATTTCCATTTTAGTCCTCAAACCATTTTTTTTCTTGACACTTTAGTACCATAACTTATTGAAACGACATTTTCAGCCCAAATTTACTTTGTAAACAACTTAAATCCTTCAAAAATGAAGTTTTCTCGGTTGGAACCCCCATTTTCGCAACTTTTATAGTTTTAGCCCAAAATGGAAAAGTTTTGCATTTTTGATCCCTTTTGAATTTGAAAAACATTTTTGACCTTTGAAATGGTTTTAATAGACTTGAATCCCCTGTTTTACAAAAAGTTACATTTCCAGCCCCTCAAATTTAAAAATTTCGCAAATTGGAGCTTATTGGGCCGAGAAGCCCATTTTAGCCCATTAGGTTCAAAATTTACATTTTAAGCCCCTCAAAAATGTTGATATTCAGAAAAATTGTATTATAAACTGTTTGGACCCTTTTCAACCTCCAGAAATTATAATTTGTCATTTTGGACCCTTAGTTTTGTATTTTAGACAATTTAAGCCCAAAAATGGGTTTTATGTCAAAATATGTTCATCCTAACCAAATGAACTTTTTTTCTTGACTTGATTAGTGTAAAATGGTGTAAGTTATGTTTATTTCATCCCTCATGTTACAGATCTCGGTTTTTAGGTACTTTTTGGCTAACATATTCATCACAACACATGATATTACACACAAACATGCATCAAATCACACAAAGCATACATTTACTCATAGATCTACACATTTGCTTGTATTCTCCCCCATAAAAACTCATAAAAGCCGAAATAAAGGGGGTATGAAGCTCACCTTGAGTTGTAGTTTCAGTTTTGAAGAAGATTGGAAGGAGCTTGATGTTGTTTCCGGCCCTAACAAGCCTTCCTTTGATGATTTCGAACTTAGAGGGTTTCTAAGAGAGTGATCATGATTTTGCATGGATTAGAAAGAGATTTTGATAAAACAAAGAACCTAGATCATAGATCCAAGCATGATCTTACCTTAGATGAATAATTTGTGGAAATATCTTCTTGAAAACCTTCTAAATTTCGAGAACTTGATGAATAGTGGATGGAGTTTCCTTGAGAGATTTGTGATAGAAATGTGTGTGTGTGTGTGTGCGCGCGCATGGAATCGGCCGAGAGCAAGAGAGAGAGGAGAGAATAGTGATTTTTGAAGTGAGTTGCATGAAAACATGAGATGGCATGGATGTTTGAAGTGTAATAACCTAGATATCTTCCATGAAAAGATGAGGTGTCATGTGTCACACCCCGCTAAAGCGGAAACGCAAGGTATGACAGCGATAACGGTTTCATTGCAAAAGAGAAAGATACATCACCATAGCAGTATTTAAAAGTTTACAACCCATAGCTTCAAAAGAACAAAATACAAGTTTTTCAAAATAACATTGTTCAAAATATAGCTTCATAATAGCTTCAACACGATGCAGCATGCTCTATGATGATGAATCTTTACATCCACTTACTAATTATTTCCTGAAAAAGCATGTAAAACGAGCGTCAACTATGAAAATAGTTGGTGAGTATCACAAGTTTATAAAATCGAGCGTACAATAAGGCTTTTCGTAAATACAAGTACATTGCTTCAATGATAAACAAGTTGATTGCTATTAATGAATACAAGTTTATTGCTATAACGAGAAACGAGTTTGTATGTGTATGAGCAAACAATGAGTCTCAACCAAACCTATGACTGAAGCCCTATCGAGATCTATGCTTATCGTTCCATAGATGAATATGGTATCATGCACTCCAGCGATTCGGGCGAGTGAGGAGTTGTCAATTCCTAATAGCGCTATCCATAACGACCATTGGCTCAAAGAGTTAATGGTTAGAGATAAGGGAAGGGCCTTTGTACGATAAGTTCTCATGTTCCGTGTTGCATAGACATACATAAAGAAACATAGCAATACAATAGCAATCATGTTTGATACAATTCAATTTAAGTACAACATGCAAACAATAGTTTTTCTGGACATGCTTTTCCACCCCAAAACATAAAAAACGAAAATAGGGGAGTGCGTGAATACTCACGATGTTTTGTGTAGACACAAGCGGTACTTCGGGATGCACCAACGTCTTACTACCGGGATCCTACGACACCAAACACACGCACTAGTGAGTTTCCATGTCGATATCTAATGCTAATATACTAAACTCTACATATAGGGAAATGCCAATTTATGTTTTAGTATTGGATTTATATCATTTTGTTACACTTTTTCTGATGTATTGAAATTTTACAAGTCGTGCGATTAATTACAACCTTGGAAGGTTAATTTTCCAAATTTTAAGTCTCAATAACAACATAAATTCACGAAAAATAGTATTCGAGGGATAAAAATTCTCAAACTTTTTATTTAACTGTTAATACACAACACTAAGCTGGGAAAATTATAAAAATGGATTTCCAAGCTGTTTAATTATATTTTATAATTTTTGAGCATTTATTTCAATAAAAATTGAAATAAATAGTAAACAGTTTCCAAAATTACCCAAACTTTTTATTTAATTGTTATTATACATAAATAGGCTGGGAAAAATATAAAATATATTTTTCAGTGGTTATTTGTATTTTTCCTTGTTTTATTTCTTTAAATAGTCATTAATTAAAGAAATATTATTAAACAGTTAAAATAAATTACCATAAATTTTTGTAACATCATTTACAGTATAAATATCTTGGGAAAAATATCAAAAGTGGTTTTCATAATGTATAAACTGGTTTTGGGTATTTATGTATATTTAAGTGAATTTTAGTGCAATTAACTTTAGAAAATAAGGGAAAAATAGTTTACAGTGGAGAAAAATATTCAAAATTTTCACGTAACCTCCTACTATATAATATGATATCCTGGCAAATTTTCATGAATTTTGGATAATCAGAACTATTTTTCCCATTTTTAAGCCATTATAATTACCAAAAATTGGGAAAAATAGCTAGACATGATGAAAAATCTTGAAATTATTTTCTTGAGTCACCCATCATAAGTAAGGTATGCAAAAATTGTTAGATAAAATTTTCACATCCTAAAAAGTGGTTTTGTAATTTATCATGTCCTAAATAAAAGAAAATTAGAAATCATATGAAACAGTAACAAAAATTGCTGAAATTTGGTGAGGGGTCATTATTCCCCATAAGTATCATCCATGAATTTATTTAGGATTTATTGACCTCTGGAAGTATTTTATATGATTTATGCCCTTGGTTTTAGCAATAATTCTAATAAATCAAATAAATAACAAAAGCTCTTGAAATTTTCCAGATTATGTCATGCATGCAAGGGCTTTCAAAAGTAAAAATGTTAAGAATGTATTCAGAAGAGAAATGAGGGTAATGATTCCAAACAATTTAAGAAAAGTTGCATGCAATAATGCATGAAGTGTAGATGTGGCTGAGGTTCATGAATTTTTGTAGCCCATTCAGTGAGGTTTTAAGCCACGAAATTTCAACCATAACTCACTAGATATGTTAAGTTTCTAAGGTATTTTTCCTAAGATTTATGGTTGGGTTTAAGACCATTGTTTAAGCAAGATAAAAATAGTGATCACAGAAAAAGAGCTGTATGCGCAACCTTTTTGTAAAATCTGCCAAAAATCGGATATTTAATATTTTACAGTAAGACCAGTTGGGTTTGAAAGTTAACTCGTGGAACTAACCAATACAAAAAGAATATCATGATTTGGTTAAAAAATGACTGAGTTATGACTGTTCAAAGTCGAACAAAATAATCTGGCAGATTGCATGTTTGCTTGTGTGCATTTTTAGGGTATTTCAATAAGAACATCATGCATGTCCTTGGTAAGGCCCGATTTCTAACACATGCATGGAATGAATGAGCATCCAAGATGTACTAGAAATGGTTTAATGCTTTCGTTCATGCATGAACACACAAGAAATGGAGAAGAACATGAAATATTATGTTTTGATGTCACATGATCATATGTGCTTCTTTTCCACTCCTTGCATGGGTTTGATCCCGGATTTTCACCATCTTTAACACATGCATTGTGTTATGGTGAGAATCTACAAACCACAAGGGGAGAATAAAGATTTCTAGCCATGGAAAGGCATAGAATCCGAAAAGTAGAGAAGACTAAGAAGAAAAAGAGGTTTAACCATGAAACTATGGAAGAAGATGTTGTTGTTTACCTTGGTTTTGATCTTGAGAGAAGTAAGAACACTTCAAGGGATTCAAAATCTGGAAATTTTGCAGAGGATTGAGAGGATTTTCGTGAGTTTAGAGAGAAGGAAGAAGAGAGTGAAATGAGAGAGTGAAGTGGAAGAGGTGGAGTAAGGGTTTAGGCTTGATGATTGTGTTTTGGGGAAGAGAGAGGGCATGGGGAGAGGTGATGGCCGGTTTTTGCATGCCTTTTGGCCTCCTCTCTCCTAAATTTTAAACTTTATAAACTTCCCTCCCATATTTTATATAAAAACATTCATTTTTTATAAAATGTTTATTAAGCAATTTGATTTATTTAAAAATCTTGTTTTCAACAAATAATTTATGATTAATACTTGTAATTTATATTTCTAGTTCATTGGTATAATCCATAATTTGATTAATATAATTTGATACTAGGAAGTTTATAGCCAAATTTTATAAAGTTTTTAAGCTTTATATTTTATAACTTTGGATTTTTGGCTCTTTAGGGTTTTTGGAACATTGTTTGGTATTCAACAACATGTTGAAGTATAATTAGAGTGTTTTAATTTATTTTTAGAGTTTTATACCCTATTTCAATTATAACAAAGTTTGAAGCTTATTCTAATTATAGTATTGGCATTTCCTATTGTAGCTAAGCAACTTACTAGAATTGTAAGTATCAAGTATATTAGTCCTAGACCTTAGTTGGATCCTAGTTTATGCAAGATTTTTGACCTAATTTATACTACTAGGTCATGGCATGTTGTGCATGAATGGTTATTATAAAGATGCATGAGTCCAAGAATGACCTGAATTGACAGTTGTCACAGTATCCCCCACTTAAAAAGAATTTCGTCCCGAAATTCATTCTATATCATCGCTTGTCATCGCATGGGAATAGTTGCAGATACTTTTCCTTTATGTAATCCTCGCGCTCCCAGGTGTACTCCGGCCCGCGTTTTGAGTTCCATCGAACTTTCACAATCGGGATCTTACTCCGCTTAAGTTGTTTTACCTCCCTGTCAAGGATTTCTATCGGTTCCTCAACGAAGCTCAGCTTATCATTGATCTTAATTTCCTCCAGGGGTACTATTAATGTTTCGTCGGCTAGACATTTCTTAAGGTTGGAGACGTGGAATGTGTCGTGAATGGCGCTTAACTCTTGGGGCAATTGGAGTTTATACGCTACCGGACCAATCCTTTCAAGGATTTCAAAGGGTCCAACATATCTCGGGCTTAGTTTTCCTTTCTTACCAAAACGCACAAGCCCTTTCCAAGGCGACACTTTTAAAAGTACCTTGTCTCCTACTTGGAATTCTAATGGTTTTCGACGATTATCCGCATAACTTTTCTGACGATCTCTAGCAGCTTTAAGCTTATCTTTGATGATAGTAATCTTGTCAGATGTTTCCTGGATAAGTTCGACTCTAGTCAACTGTCTGTCTCTGATTTCTGTCCAGCATAAGGGCGAACGACACTTGCGTCCATACAATGCTTCATATGGAGCACATTGGATACTCGTGTGGTAACTGTTATTGTAGGAAAACTCAATTAGGGGCAAATGAGTATCCCAATTTCCTTTGAACTCAATGACACACGCTCGTAGCATGTCTTCCAATGTTTGTATTGTTCTCTCTGTTTGCCCATCTGTCTGAGGGTGGTAAACTGTGCTCAAATCTATCTTGGTTCCTAGTGCCCTCTGTAACATCCACCAAAATCGAGATGTAAAACGACTATCTCTATCAGAAATGATAGATAGGGGTACACCATGCAGAGAAACAATTTTGTCGATGTAGATTTGGGCCAATTTTTCCATCTTGAAATCTTCTCGAATAGGGAGAAAGTGAGCGGATTTCGTCAGTCGATCCACTATGACCCAAATTGAGTCGTGACCTCTAGCAGTTCTAGGGAGTTTGGTAACGAAATCCATAGATATTTGCTCCCATTTCCATTGGGGAATTTCAGGTTGTTGCAACAACCCGGAAGGTTTCTGATGTTCAGCTTTGACTATTGAGCATGTCAAACACTTCCCGACGTACAAGGCAATATCCTTTTTCATTCCAGGCCACCAATAGTACTCTTTAAGATCCTTGTACATCTTATCTGCTCCAGGGTGGATGGAGTATTTAGATCGACGAGACTCTTCTAATACCATGTCTCTCAGGTTGTTAACCCTTGGAATCCAGACCCTGTCTTTAAAATAACGAACTCCATCAGGTTTGGTTTCAAATCTTTCTTCCAAACCATGTAAAGTTTCGCCTGGAAGATTTTCCTTGCATAACGCTTTCTCCTGGGCATTAATGATTTGAGATTTCAAGCTTGTCTGAATTACCATTCCCAAAGCTCTCACACGGGAAGGTTTCACTCTTACTTTCCTACTAAGAGCGTCGGCTACTACGTTAGCCTTTCCTGGGTGGTATCGTATCTCACAATCATAATCACTAAACAACTCTACCCATCTTCTCTGCCGCATGTTTAACATTTTCTGATCCAGGATATGCTGAAGGCTTTTGTGATCGGTATAAATGGTGCATTTGGTTCCGTACAAATAATGCCTCCATATCTTAAGGGCGAAAACTATTGCTCCTAGTTCTAGATCATGGGTGGTATAATTCTTCTCGTGCGGTTTGAGTTGTCTGGAAGCATATGCAATGACCCTATCTTTTTGCATTAGCACACATCCTAATCCTTGATGAGACGCATCACAATACACCACAAAGTTCTCTGATCCTTCTGGTAAAGCCAGAATTGGTGCATTGCACAGCTTGTTTTTCAGGATTTGAAACGCCTCTTCGTGTTTCTCTTCCCAGAGAAATTTTCTATCCTTTTGGGTCAAAGATGTTAATGGTTGAGCAATCCTAGAGAAATTCTCAATGAAGCGTCTGTAGTACCCAGCTAATCCTAGGAATTGTCGTATTTCTGTCGGGGTTTTGGGGGCCTCCCATTTCTTGATTGCCTCTATCTTAGCTGGATCTACATGGATTCCTCTTTCACCGATCACATGACCAAGAAAATGTACTTCCCGAATCCAAAATTCACACTTAGTGAACTTGGCATACAATTTTTGTTCCTTCAACAGCTCCAACACTAGCTTTAGATGTCTATTGTGATCTTCTTTGGTCCGCGAGTAAACAAGTATGTCATCGATAAAGACAATTATAAACCTGTCTAGGTATGGTCTACAGACCCTATTCATCAAATCCACGAATACAGCGGGTGCGTTCGTTAGTCCAAAAGGCATGACTAAGAATTCATAATGTCCATAACGGGTTCTAAACGCTGTCTTGTGAATGTCCTCTTCGTGAATTCTTAGCTGATGATACCCTGACCGAAGGTCGATTTTTGAGAAGTAGGAAGCGCCCTGCAACTGATCGAACAAGTCATCTATTCTAGGGAGGGGATATCGATTCTTGATTGTCAACTTGTTCAATTCTCTGTAATCAATGCACATTCGGAACGAACCATCTTTCTTTTTGACGAATAACACTGGGGCTCCCCAAGGTGAAGAACTTGGTCGAATAAACCCTTTGTCTAGAAGTTCTTGAAGTTGTCCGGATAGTTCTTGCATCTCGGATGGTGCAAGGCGATATGGTGCTTTTGCTACCGGTGCCGCTCCGGGAACTAAGTCTATCCGAAATTCGACCTGTCTATAAGGGGGTAGACCGGGCAATTCCTCCGGAAATACTTCGGGATAGTTTTGAACCACCGGAATCTCCTTGAGTTGCTTAGCTTCTAGTTCTCTTTCTAGCACGTGGGCCATGAATGCAATACAATTCCTCTTCAGGTACTTGTGAACCTTCACGCTTGATACTATGTTTAAACTTCTTCCTGGCTTCTCACCGTGTATGATAAGGGTTTCTCCATTAGGGAGAGGCACTCTGATGACTTTCTCATAACAACCAATGTCTGCTCTATTTTTGGATAACCAATCCATCCCTACTATCACATCAAAACTACCTAGCTCTATAGGAATTAGGTCAATGCTAAAGAGTTTATCAGCTAAATTCAGAGTACAACCAGGAATTATATCACTAGCCCTAATTTCATACCCATCAGCAAGTTCAATAGCATATGCAATCCTCATCTTTACCGATTTCAAGCCAATTAACGGTCTAAATGCTAAAGAAACAAAACTCCTATCTGCTCCCGCATCGAATATTACTGATGCAAAGTGGTTGTTCAGGAGGAACGTACCTGTTATCACTTCAGGGTTCTGACGAGCTTCTTCTGCACCAATCACAAAGGCTACACCTCTTGGTTGTCTAACTTGATTTCCTTGAAAGTTTTGCCTGGCTTGGCCTTGTCCATGGTTACCAGGTCCATTGTTCAGTTTAGGACATGCTCTACGGAGATGATCAATACTCCCGCACTCGTAACATGTCCTTTTTCCCTCCTTATTCACCTTACAATACTTCGAGTAATGGCCTGTTTGCTTACAGTTTTGGCACACCGGGCAAGCTCCCTTGTGATGGAAGTTACACTTATTGCACTTCGGAAGCGGCCCTGAGTACTGCTTTTGCTCCTGCACTTCTTGTCCTTGAGTTTTCACTGGTTCTTGCTCCTGGGCTCTTAACATAAATTTTCTTGAGACTTTCTACTTCCTCCCTGACTTGCCTCCATACTTCTTCTCTCCCTGATCTGCTGGCTTCCTCTTGCTACTAGAGCTTTCCTTTGTCAATGCTCCCATCCTTATCACATCACAATCAGGAACAGCCCACCAAACACATAATATGCTGTCATCGCATGACCTGCCTCTCGTCTAGCAGCACTAGCAGTGTCAGCAGTCTCCATCAAATGCTGATACAGGATTTCCATTCCTGCCAAGACTTCATCCAAAACTTCTCGATGCCCAGCTGTCACAGCGAGACTGTGACGTTGGCCCGCTGCTATCGACTGCAATCTCCAGGACTCCTCCGGGGTCATACCTGGCTGTCTGACAGGTATCCCTATAACTTGCTGAGGTGAGGGTGCTCTCGGTCCTGCATCGCTGGGTTCTGCTCCGCTAGGTCCTGCCGTGCCATTACCTGCTGTGCTGGCTGGTATCCTTCCTGGAATGGGAACACTCTTCCTCGCTGTCCTCCGAATGCGAAGTCCATAGAGCGGTGGCTGTGGCAACACCGATGTCGGTGATGCCTCGCGTCGTTGACTCGGGGCGATGTCATTTCTGATCTCCACTGAGTTCCCAGTATCTTCCGTGTCCTCTGATGGGTCTTCTTCTACTGAGGCGGGGGGGATTACGTCTAGGGATAACAGTGACGTAGCCGGATTCATCGGCTGAGGAGGTAGCGCGGGAAGATGACGATGTTGACATAGTGGACTGTGACATAGTTTCAATGAGATATGAAATAAATGACAATGCATGCCTATAATATGCAATGCTTACGCACACCAAAATTAACCTTTTGAAATTTTGAAATAAAGTTTTCTCAAATATTTTTGTTGAACATATTCCCATTATAATTAGCTCAAGCTTTGTATAAATCTTTTCTTAATTAAACATAGGTGATCAGGCTATGTTTAATCAAGGTCCAATAATACAACTCCCGACCTAATTATACTAGTAATATGTTTGATGTAAAAAGAATTTCTTTGTAAGTTTTAGTTATAGGTTGTGTTTTCTTAAAGAAAAACCAATGTTCTCTATAACTTTAGCTCTGATACCACTTCTGTCACACCCCGCTAAAGCGGAAACGCAAGGTATGACAGCGATAACGGTTTCATTGCAAAAGATAAAGATACATCACCATAGCAGTATTTAAAAGTTTACAACCCATAGCTTCAAAAGAACAAAATACAAGTTTTTCAAAATAACATTGTTCAAAATATAGCTTCATAATAGCTTCAACACGATGCAGCATGCTCTATGATGATGAATCTTTACATCCACTTACTCATTATTTCCTGAAAAAGCATGTAAAACGAGCGTCAACTATGAAAATAGTTGGTGAGTATCACAAGTTTATAAAATCGAGCGTACAATAAGGCTTTTCGTAAATACAAGTACATTGCTTCAATGATAAACAAGTTGATTGCTATTAATGAATACAAGTTTATTGCTATAACGAGAAACGAGTTTGTATGTGTATGAGCAAACAATGAGTCTCAACCAAACCTATGACTGAAGCCCTATCGAGATCTATGCTTATCGTTCCATAGATGAATATGGTATCATGCACTCCAGCGATTCGGGCGAGTGAGGAGTTGTCAATTCCTAATAGCGCTATCCATAACGACCATTGGCTCAAAGAGTTAATGGTTAGAGATAAGGGAAGGGCCTTTGTACGATAAGTTCTCATGTTCCGTGTTGCATAGACATACATAAAGAAACATAGCAATACAATAGCAATCATGTTTGATACAATTCAATTTAAGTACAACATGCAAACAATAGTTTTTCTGGACATGCTTTTCCACCCCAAAACATAAAAAACGAAAATAGGGGAGTGCGTGAATACTCACGATGTTTTGTGTAGACACAAGCGGTACTTCGGGATGCACCAACGTCTTACTACCGGGATCCTACGACACCAAACACACGCACTAGTGAGTTTCCATGTCGATATCTAATGCTAATATACTAAACTCTACATATAGGGAAATGCCAATTTATGTTTTAGTATTGGATTTATATCATTTTGTTACACTTTTTCTGATGTATTGAAATTTTACAAGTCGTGCGATTAATTACAACCTTGGAAGGTTAATTTTCCAAATTTTAAGTCTCAATAACAACATAAATTCACGAAAAATAGTATTCGAGGGATAAAAATTCTCAAACTTTTTATTTAACTGTTAATACACAACACTAAGCTGGGAAAATTATAAAAATGGATTTCCAAGCTGTTTAATTATATTTTATAATTTTTGAGCATTTATTTCAATAAAAATTGAAATAAATAGTAAACAGTTTCCAAAATTACCCAAACTTTTTATTTAATTGTTATTATACATAAATAGGCTGGGAAAAATATAAAATATATTTTTCAGTGGTTATTTGTATTTTTCCTTGTTTTATTTCTTTAAATAGTCATTAATTAAAGAAATATTATTAAACAGTTAAAATAAATTACCATAAATTTTTGTAACATCATTTACAGTATAAATATCTTGAGAAAAATATCAAAAGTGGTTTTCATAATGTATAAACTGGTTTTGGGTATTTATGTATATTTAAGTGAATTTTAGTGCAATTAACTTTAGAAAATAAGGGAAAAATAGTTTACAGTGGAGAAAAATATTCAAAATTTTTATGTAACCTCCTACTATATAATATGATATCCTGGCAAATTTTCATGAATTTTGGATAATCAGAACTATTTTTCCCATTTTTAAGCCATTATAATTACCAAAAATTGGGAAAAATAGCTAGACATGATGAAAAATCTTGAAATTATTTTCTTGAGTCACCCATCACAAGTAAGGTATGCGAAAATTGTTAGATAAAATTTTCACATCCTAAAAAGTGGTTTTGTAATTTATCATGTCCTAAATAAAAGAAAATTAGAAATCATATGAAACAGTAACAAAAATTGCTGAAATTTGGTGAGGGGTCATTATTCCCCATAAGTATCATCCATGAATTTATTTAGGATTTATTGACCTCTGGAAGTATTTTATATGATTTATGCCCTTGGTTTTAGCAATAATTCTAATAAATCAAATAAATAACAAAAGCTCTTGAAATTTTCCAGATTATCTCATGCATGCAAGGGCTTTCAAAAGTAAAAATGTTAAGAATGTATTCAGAAGAGAAATGAGGGTAATGATTCCAAACAATTTAAGAAAAGTTGCATGCAATAATGCATGAAGTGTAGATGTGGCTGAGGTTCATGAATTTTTGTAGCCCATTCAGTGAGGTTTTAAGCCACGAAATTTCAACCATAACTCACTAGATATGTTAAGTTTCTAAGGTATTTTTCCTAAGATTTATGGTTGGGTTTAAGACCATTGTTTAAGCAAGATAAAAATAGTGATCACAGAAAAAGAGCTGTATGCGCAACCTTTTTGTAAAATCTGCCAAAACTCGGATATTTAATATTTTACAGTAAGACCAGTTGGGTTTGAAAGTTAACTCGTGGAACTAACCAATACAAAAAGAATATCATGATTTGGTTAAAAAATGACTGAGTTATGACTGTTCAAAGTCGAACAAAATAATCTGGCAGATTGCATGTTTGCTTGTGTGCATTTTTAGGGTATTTCAATAAGAACATCATGCATGTCCTTGGTAAGGCCCGATTTCTAACACATGCATGGAATGAATGAGCATCCAAGATGTACTAGAAATGGTTTAATGCTTTCGTTCATGCATGAACACACAAGAAATGGAGAAGAACATGAAATATTATGTTTTGATGTCACATGATCATATGTGCTTCTTTTCCACTCCTTGCATGGGTTTGATCCCGGATTTTCACCATCTTTAACACATGCATTGTGTTATGGTGAGAATCTACAAACCACAAGGGGAGAATAAAGATTTCTAGCCATGGAAAGGCATAGAATCCGAAAAGTAGAGAAGACTAAGAAGAAAAAGAGGTTTAACCATGAAACTATGGAAGAAGATGTTGTTGTTTACCTTGGTTTTGATCTTGAGAGAAGTAAGAACACTTCAAGGGATTCAAAATCTGGAAATTTTGCAGAGGATTGAGAGGATTTTCGTGAGTTTAGAGAGAAGGAAGAAGAGAGTGAAGTGAGAGAGTGAAGTGGAAGAGGTGGAGTAAGGGTTTAGGCTTGATGATTGTGTTTTGGGGAAGAGAGAGGGCATGGGGAGAGGTGATGGCCGGTTTTTGCATGCCTTTTGGCCTCCTCTCTCCTAAATTTTAAACTTTATAAACTTCCCTCCCATATTTTATATAAAAACATTCATTTTTTATAAAATGTTTATTAAGCAATTTGATTTATTTAAAAATCTTGTTTTCAACAAATAATTTATGATTAATACTTGTAATTTATATTTCTAGTTCATTGGTATAATCCATAATTTGATTAATATAATTTGATACTAGGAAGTTTATAGCCAAATTTTATAAAGTTTTTAAGCTTTATATTTTATAACTTTGGATTTTTGGCTCTTTAGGGTTTTTGGAACATTGTTTGGTATTCAACAACATGTTGAAGTATAATTAGAGTGTTTTAATTTATTTTTAGAGTTTTATACCCTATTTCAATTATAACAAAGTTTGAAGCTTATTCTAATTATAGTATTGGCATTTCCTATTGTAGCTAAGCAACTTACTAGAATTGTAAGTATCAAGTATATTAGTCCTAGACCTTAGTTGGATCCTAGTTTATGCAAGATTTTTGACCTAATTTATACTACTAGGTCATGGCATGTTGTGCATGAATGGTTATTATAAAGATGCATGAGTCCAAGAATGACCTGAATTGACAGTTGTCACATCATGCAAAAGTCAACTTCTTCTCCTCCTTTTGGGCTTGGGCCGAGAATTAGAGAGGAAGAGAAAAGAATTTGGGCCTTGTAAGCTTCAGCCTTTTTCATGGTTATGTTAAGTGATGTTTGGTCCAAATAATCATAAATGTGACTATTATGACCTATTAGGGCAAAATTAGGTTAATTATGGCCCAAAATGCTTCATATAATTAATTTATTTCATTCTAGGCCCAATATGGCCCAAAATATTGAAATAAATGGAAGTGGGTCCAATTAGAGCCCATTTAAGAGTTCTAAGCCCAAGGTGGTCAAATTGGAAGCTTATTGGTCCATTGGGCCCAATAAGGAAGTCCTAGTCCTAAATGGACTTAAACAAGAACTTCTAGGGTTTCCAATTGCTTATTGACTACTTGAAATGCTTGCATGGTGTGTTTGATTGAAATTTTGTTGTCATAGAGTATGCATCATACATGCTCTTATGTCTTTGATTCATAATTTGACTTAAGTGTTGTAGTTACAAGGCACAAAAATTTCTAGTTGTGACACCGAGTTCCCATACCCAGAAAACTCTCATAGCACAACTTAACTCGTCGAGTCGCCCCAAGACTCGCCGAGTCCAACGATCTCTGAGTTCCATCCTGCCCAACTCACTCAGTCGCCAACCGACTCACTTAATCCAAGGCTTCAACCAAAATAGGTTGGGGTTCTTTGTGCTGAATCACCGAGTCCAAGAACAGACTCGCCGAGTCCAAGGCAATCTTCAACAGACTCACCGAGTTATCCTTCCAACTCACCGAGTCCATGCACATGTTCATACAACTTGTTGAGCACACCCATGTGACTCGCCGAGTCACTCCAGTTCTCAATCCATTTAGAGGCTTTTCAAGCCATGCAGGGGCTCCAAACCATAGATCCACTCTTCTACAGTTTAACCCTCACATAAAGTTACAAACTCTATGTGAAACCAAGGAGATATAGGCCCAAAACACACTATGGCTAGGTTTAAGGACTAAGGGGCTTCACCAACAACTCTTAAACAGAAACTTTTACGACATTATGGACCATCACAAGCCTAGATCAGGAGTAGCAACATCAAATCTAAACTCCAAACCCGAAATAGATCTCAAACAAGCTAAGGAACTCCCAAAACAACCACCAAGGATGAACTAAAAAGGAAATTGCTTAAGATAATTGCTCCTAACCTCTGAGATGTGCCTAAACTGATGTAGATCCCAGATCTATACAAGCCCCTTGATGCTAGCTTCTAATTTCTCAAGCTCCTTCCACCAAATTCCTCTTCCAAGCTCCAATCTCGTCAACAATGAAGTCTCACACGAAATTAGGGTTTTCTAGAACTCTCTGGGGGAATAGGTGGTTGGGAGAAGGACATAAAGTTCTTTAAATAGGGTGCAAACCCTAAGATAGGGTTTTCTCATTCCAACACCAACTCGTCGAGTCCAGCTTCTGACTCGGCGAGCTGGTCACTTAATTCGCGATTCAAACCCACTCCGACTCGACGAGTAAGCGTACCTACTTGTCGAGTCCATTCTTCGAAATTACACTTTAAACCCCTAAAATCATACTTCTGAAATTCGAGATGCTACAAATACCTTTCACAGATCGACGAAGAAAGAACACCAAACGTCGAACGAAACGTCAGGAACGAGAATCACAAGCCTTACAACCTGATACCATGATAAAAATACACAAACCAAACATTCTCAACATCTTCATTTCATATATTATTAAGGACTAAGAAACAGAAGGTTTTCACGATACTTACAACAGAAATCTCACTACAAAAACCCTAATCTACTCTCAAGATTATCACTCATCCTAAACTATATCTATCCTACAACACATCTAACAAATATATATACAGAGTAGAAGATAAATGTTGATTACAATAGATGAAAGAAAAAGAGAGATACATAAACCAAACATTCTCAAAAATAGACAAAAGCCTAACCAATTTTGATCTAAACGACTGAATGGATGATCTTGACAGTCTCTCTCTAACTTTATATCATAGCTAACAAAAAATGAACCGGATCCAGGTTTTACTTGATCGACAAAAGATCCGCATATTTTTACCTGCAAATTCCTTTTACAACCTTACACAATTCTATTTATCATAACAAACCCTGTGCTTTATTATTAAGAAAAATAATAAATATATGTTTGTATTTAAAATATTTTTTATTTTTAGCAAAAACCCAACCTCCATAGGGATTTCTAAGAAAAATTTCTCCACATGTGGCATTACAAGAGTTAGTCTAAGTAATGGAACTCTCAATCTTACGCCCCACAGTATAAAACCCGATGTATCTAGGTTGTATATCACTTGAACATAATATTATTATTATTCTTGGAAAATGACATCGTTATTAATTTATTATTAGTCAACAACCTCGACCCAATCTAACCAACTCGACCCAATCCATTTTTACTCATAAAATCTACCAGGTTGGATTATCCAACCGATCTAATTCACATTTCCCCAAGTCTATAATTATATATCAGTGCGATCACAACTTTATCCGCTTTGTCTAGGTTTTATCCGGGACTCTTTAATCAGGAAAGACACCACACAAGAAGTTGTGTCCTTCCGTTCATTGTCTCGTCAATTGTTTCATTCAATTTTATAGTTTTATAGCCATTTCCATACATCAATAATCTATAATAAGTGTTTAAAACTAAACAAAAAACAGGTCAACCCAATTCAATTGCTCGTTTAAACCCATTAATACCTGGCCATGCATGCATCGGACACTCCTATTAATTTTCCACCTCCATAAATTAGAGATGATATAACAATGCAATTAATGCTGTTATCTGTTTTTATTGCTGTTAAAAAAAAAAAAACAAAAACGTACACTCGTTAACCATCCGGACAAAAGAAACAAAAGCATGATTAATGGGGTTGATAATATGTGAGAGGCTGAGACGCTAAAATGATAGGCGGATGATGCATCGAAGCCGACCGGGCCATATGTTAGCTACGTAACTTACTGTATAGCCCGTGAAGGCCCTTACATATGATCCTAAATTGAAGGCTGTTATCTTTTGCCAACTTAAGCACAGGTCCTACTCACTCACGTGTCCCTATTTGTCTTTTCACAAAATAATTCTTACTACCAACAAGATGCCCTTTTAATTATTCTGTATTAAAAAAATAAAGAATGATTCCATTGGCTTTAGTGTGGTTGTGGTTCCTTCATGATTTATCTTAGTTTGCGTTATCGGGTTTTAGAATTTTATAAGATGGTATGAGACCAAACTTGATGGGACTCTACAAAATTTTCAGGGATATTATCCATGATAAGAATGAGGAATTTGTATCTTTTTGCTCAGATGAGAAATGAGAAATTTAATCTAGAGCAAGTGATTGTCGCGCAACAATGCATATGGAAAAATACTAAACAAATTTGTATTAGTACCAAGAAGGTTTCAAACTTGTGAAAGTCACGTAATCAAGCAATTAAACTAGTAGGCTATATTTCAATAGGTGCTGCCGCTGATGCTCCAATCTATAAAGTAGACATACCCCATGCGTCCTATATACAGTGACGAATCTAGAATAGAAATACACGTGGTTCCTTATATAAGTAAAACGAAAAGACAAAAATATTTATAGCAGGGCAGAGCGGGTCGAACCAGTAAAAAGCGGCCGGTTTGCGTTCATCCGGACAGTTCAAACACCTTAAAAATGAGTACAAAGCAGCCTATTTGTCCACTAAAACCGTACTTTTACTATATATATATATATATATATATATATATATATATATATATATATATATATATATATATATATTACAAATTGGTTTCTTTTCATTTTAGAAAGTCTTCTTGCAACTACATATTATTACAATCAATAATATATTTTTACTAGTTTGAGTAGAGATATCCCATTTATAATATCAAATAACTAGCAATTTTAATCTTTGTCACCAATTTGGAATAGGTTTTGATAAAAATTAACCATATTCTTTGCAAATTTAAGTAAAACATTCCATCATTTCTTATATTTATTTGTATCTTATTTGTCTAAATACTAAAAGGTAGGTCTTAATTTTTTTTTTCAGGTGGGTCATAATTTTTTATATACATAGATAGTAAATAAAATTAAAAAATTTGGTGGTTCCTAGGACCCACCTTGATACACCATAGCTTCGTCCTTGCCTGTATAACAGCGTTTCAGAAACACTCATTGAAAAACGTTAACCAACTTGAGTATAGTTTTTGTTTAGATATATAATTTATGAAAATTAATAAGAAGTGAAAAGGAAGTTAGCTTTATTGAATAATCTTTTCAACTTCCAACTTGTGATAAGTGGGAACAAAAGTCGTTTTTGTACTTTTTTGCATGATAAAACTAGTCAAATCAATGTGTTTTTTTTTCGAGCATGGGATGATGTTATTGGTAATAAAATTTGCAAAAAGTGTTGCCTATATGAGAAGTAATAGGGAGATTGAGATTAAAGTCTCATATCCTTAAGTAGGCATGCAAATCAAGTGACCACATAATATATATCTAGAACGGCATGGTATTCAATTTCAACCAAAGATTTAGAAAAAGTAACCATTGATTGATGTTTGTGAATGAAGACATGATCTCAATCACCATTGCATTGAAAAAAAATGGAGTTTGAATTCATCAATTTTGTATATAGAAGACAAACAACATCGTTATCAATGGATACATATTTCGAAGCAAAGCTAGTATAATTTCCATGTTTGATTTGGCATGCTAGTATTATTTTCAGAGAAATTAAATTACTTCCTACCTTTTATGCCTACAAATGTTCTTACCAATAAAATTATGACAAGTATTATCATTCCATATTTTTTTAACTAACTCATTAAAGTTATATTAAGAATATATCAAATACAATTAAATTGAATGGTGATTTGTTATAATTTTAATGGGTAAGAATAATTATAAGACATAAAAGATATAAAGGTAATTTAATTTCTCTTATTTCCATCAATGCCACCTTTTCTTCCACAAAATTACAACTTTTAACCAAGGTATGGTTTGTTTTTATTAAATAATTGTTTTAAAAGTTGTTTAAGAATGTTTAAAATGAAAGAATGATATACGCTTTTGTTATGATGGAAAATTTCAGCCGAGTAACTTTAGTACAAAACTTTGCTTAGACATTGCAGTTTGGACTACAAATCCTACCTCCTTCATTTCATATGAGCTGCTTTGTACACCTATGGTCTTAAGTACGTACTTACATATAAAGAAATCATAAATATTTTCTCTTCTATAATCTAACATGTAGTACGTTTTGTATCCATAATACATATCCTTTTTGGTAATTGTTTGCTATTAAATCTCTCTCTCTCTCTCTCTCTCTCTCTCTCTCTCTCTCTCTCTCTCTCTCTCTCTCTCTAACCGGCAAACAACCGTACTCCTAAAACCACATATGTTTCCTAATGAGATTTGAACCCATGACCTCTTATTTGAGAATGTTCCTCGTTACCATATGTCAAAGGCCCTTTGGTTATTAAAACTCTCTACGCCGCTCCTTTCTCAAGCATTTCACAAGTTCTAAATAATAAACTCTTTTTCAATGCCGACCAAAAGCTTCGTTCCGACCACTGTTGAGTGGCTTGGATTTGCATCTACATTTTTGAGTATGCGATTAATTGAGTCACGATTCATGTTACAATATATTGTGACGTAATATTAGAGTTTGGGAAAATGATAGAAATATTATGTTATTAGTTTGAAGAAGAAAGATTACAAAATATATACAAAGACTAACAACAAACTTGTACCAAACAAACTTAGTTAACTTAACTAACCTCGAGATTTAACTAACTCTATTTTTAACCAACAAACTTTTAACTGTTAGCCAAAGTATAATGCTATACCCCACCCCCCACCCCCCACCCCCCCACCCCCCATTATCTCAAGATGAGCTTTGAAAAATGTTTTATTCAAAGACATCTTGAAAACAATTGGATCAAATTTGTGTTTTGGTAAAGGCTTTGTGAAAATATCTACAAGTTGATGAGTAGTTGAAACCAGTATGAGCGTGATGGTTTTATACAAAATTTTGTCGCGAATAAAATGGCAATCAATTTCTAAGGTTTTTTTTCTCCTGTAAAATGTTGGATTAGAAACAAGATGAATTGTCGATTCATTGTTCACAAAAGACCTGAGTTGGGTCTTTATGATGTATTCCAAAATTGCTCAAAAGATGATGTAGCCTAATAATCTAAATATTAGCAACAATAATTGCTTAATAATCTACTTCCATGGAGATCTAGAATGAATGGTTTTTTTTTTTTTTTTTAAGATTTCAATGAAATCAAAGAATATCCAATGAATATACAGAAACAAAAGACTAATTGTCTTGTGTTAGGACATCCAACCCACTTTGAATCTGTGAAAGATCGAATTTTCGAAGATGGTTTTAAGTACAAAAACAAACATTTTCTTTGACTTAGTTTAAGAAACTTGAGAAGATGATTAACATGTAAATGTGGAACTCTAGGATTAGTAACAAATTGCTCGAGTCTATTTACAACATATGTGATATTAGACCTTGATATTATGAGATACATCAGTTTACCAACAAATCTTCTATACTTAGATGGATCTGTCAATAATGGTTCTTTAAAATTTGATATCTTACATACATGATCCATTAGATATTGTCATGGTTTTGCTGCTAATAAACCAGTGTCTTCAAGCAATTTCAATGTATATTCTCTTTGAGACATGAATATACCTTCAAATGATGTTGCAATTTCTAGTCTAAGAAAATTTTGCAATTTCTAGTCCAAGAAACTGTTGTAATTTTCGTAAATTTTGTTTAATTGCAGTAATTCCTTCCAAAGAAGCACTTGTAAGTACTATGTGATCAGCATACACTAATACTGCTACATATGTACTTCCATGTCCTTTGTAAAATAAGGAATAATCAGCTTTGGATTGCTGAAATTCCTTAGTAATGAGAAATGTGGAAAACTTTGCATACCACTGTCTAGAAGCCTGTCTTAAACCATACAAGGGCTTTTGTAAATTTCACACCATAGTAAAGGATGAAATTAGACAATAATAACCTCGTGAAAATTTATGAACTCGTGGTAACTCCATCTAAACCTCCTTTTCCAAATCACCATTTAAGGGGGTATTGCTAACATCTAGTTAGATTAAAGACCATGATCTTTGTGCGGCTAGTGCCAACAATAATTTAACTGTCACTAGTTTTGCTACAGGAGAATATGTGTCAAGAAAATCACTACCCTTAAATTGATTAAAACCTTTAGTTACTAACCTGGATTTTAATCTTTCTATTGTGCCATCTGATTTTCTTTTAATTTTTTATACCTATTTGGATCCAAGAGCCTTTTCTCTAGGTGGAAAGTTTACAACACTCCAAGTACTAGTTGATTGGTTTCCTATATTACTTCTATATACTTACGGAATTTCACATAACAAAAGATGGACACGTGTAACCTGGAAATTCTATGGCTTTTCTCATAATAGAATCATTTTTAAAAATAAATAACCCTAGAAAAATAAAAAATCAGAAAGGTTTGATTATTAACCTTATTGCTATTATCGAAAATAGCAATGTACTTTGAAGAACCATTCTTGGAATTCTAGCCTCAATAATGTGGAAGCATTTGATGACCCACACCCAAACCATAGGAAACCCCTAGGATTGAAATTAGAGAGAGGGAGAGGGATTTCGAAGATTCTTTGTATTTGTGCAGGTTTCTTGAGTCTTATGTAGGTCACTATTTATAGTTGTAGTAAACCCAAATTTCAATACAATATAATAATATCATATTGCAATTCAAATTCACTTTCCTTATTAACCAAGAAGGCTTCTAAAAGCCCCATAAAGGACTCCAATAGAGGTTCTAGAGTGCTTCATTGTTTAACATATGAACAATTGCACTCTAACCCTTACGCCCATTAATTAATTTAAATCAATCTAAAACAGTTAATTAAATTAACTCTAATTAATTCTTAACTAGTTAATTATTTTTCATTTCTAATTAATATATCAATCCTATAATATATTAACAAATTATATATCTCTCTGTTAACATCAATCCACTCCATGTCCTGGTTATGAGGGCAACCCCAAAAGAACTTTACTATTATTCACTCATTATATCAATTTAGTTAAGACCTTAGACACCATAATTGAACAGCCTCCCAGTTGGATAAGTTGTCAACTACAGTAGTATAACTCTCTGAATAACTAGTAAAGAGTGCATTCCAAGCCACTGTCAAAATATAATTAAATTAGACATTAGCCCTAAGATATGTGATTAATAATTCCTATGTTCTCAGGATATCATATGGAAACAAGACATGTAGTTGAATCAATCTCTTAGTCCAATATTATGTTTCTCGATTTACCGAGTTGTGATGAAGTCCTCAGACTATTAATTGAACACATCAATTTAGTCTTGGTTAGGTTCATCACTATGATTCCAACACCAAATCACTAAGGCGACTAAAGATATTGCTTACCCTGAATATGAAAAAGGAACAAATATTGTTTGACTATATAATCAGATATTATACTTATCATGTCATAAATGGAACTAGACTTAATGATATCCAGTTATGGATGCGTTGATGCCAACCAATATACAATAGATTTGCAAACTATGACTTATTTATCTCTACTTCAAAATAGAGGATATTATCATCTTAGAGTTACTCATGTTTGAATCCATGAAATAATCTCTAATTGGAGGTTTAACCAATACTCAAAAACCCAATTATCTAAGTATTCATGAATATTGCAGTAATCGCTATGTAATGTCTAATGCCTAAGGACAATCTACAAACAATTTATGATAGTCTTAAATCAACACAAGCTTCCAGAAGTGTGACCGATTGTGGCATTTCGAATAACTTAATATTCAGGAAGTAAAACATGCAAAGTGAAACACAAGAATGAATTAATTGACGAATGTTATCATACACTTTTAACATAAATAAATATGTATTAATTAGTCACCATTCCATTGCAATTTATTATTGTTACCTTAATTTAAAACTATCAATTAACTACCAAAATATAGAATCTAACATCATCGCTTAGCCTAATGCTCCTAGCATACTCAAAGTGCTTGATTTTCTTGAATCCCTTTATGAAAGGATCAGAAGGATTATCTTCTGATGATACTTGACTCACTATGCTCTTTCCTTGTTCTACTTAATGTCAGATATAATGGTATTTTATGTCGACGTGCGTTCATATACTATGATCCTTTGTTTCTTTGGTCAAAGACATCTCACCTTCATTGTCACAGAAAATGTCCATTCGTTCTTGGATTGAAGAAATAATACCAACATCTCTAATAAAGGTTGTCAACCATGTTGCTTCCTTCACTGCCTCGCTTGTTGTGACCTACTCCGATTCACAAGTAAAATTAACCACCGTTTGTTGCTCGGAAGTCTTCCATGTATCCACTCCACCATACGATAGAAATACCCAACTGGATTGTGAATAACTTATATCTCGATTCGTTTGGAAGATTATGTAACTATAACCACTCATTTGAAGTTCATCTTTTCCTCCAAACACTAAGATCATATATTTTGTTTTTCGTAAATATTTAAGTATATTCTTCATTGTTGTCCAATGAGCTATGCTAAGATTTCCGTGATATCTACTTGCCATGCTCAAAGAATAGGATGCATCAGGTCGAGTATATGTCATACAATACATGATTGATCCCATGGCTAAAGCATATGGGACTTGACTCATCATATTTATTTCTTTATCACTAATGGTAAATTTGGTATTACTCAATTTAACGATATGATGCATGTGTAAGTCATTTTTTTGGAATTCTCCATATGGAGTCGTTTCAATATTTTATCCAAATAAGTTCTATGGCTAAACCCAAGAAAATGTATTTGCATGTCTGTATAAATCCTTACTGTATGTAGCCTTTCCTAGATCCTTCATAGCAAAACACTTTCCAAGCCAAGACTTCTCTTCTTGCAAAGTAGGAATGTTGTTTACTGTAAGAAGTATGCCATCAACATAAAAAATTAAGAAGATTACTACACACCCACTAGCTTTGACATATACTCAAGACTCATCTTCACATCTAGAAAATTAAAAGCTCTTGACCTTTTCATGGAAGAAAAGATTTTGGTCGCGAGATGCTTGTTTCAGTCCATGGATGGACTTCTCAAGCATGCACACATTATTAGGGAATTTGGCATGTTCGAAACCTTTTGGTTGAGACATGTAAACATCCACAACCAGTTTCCCATTAAGGAATGTTGTTTTAACATCCATCTACCACACTTCATAATCATGATAGATAACTATGTCAAAATGTAACATCCCAAAATATGACCTAAAATTTTTTGTTTAATCATTACTAAATCATTAGATCAATACCATAGAATAAAACCCATACGTCAAAGTATCAAAACCATAACAAAGTATCACAAGCAAAATGTATCAAGACTATATCAAATCATGTCAACGAAAAGCTAAATCAACTCCCATGACAAAAAGTGAAGCCGTGGTGTGTGCGATGTCATCATCCCGAGCTCTTCCCTTTACTTGTGGAAGTACCTGAAACGAAAACTGAAATGTTAAGCACGAAGCTTAGTGAGCTCCCCCAAGCTACCACATACGATACGACAACATATAAACACATATTGGGCCTTGCCCACTACATCGGACTGAAGTCTAAAAACTACATCATACCAGAGTCCGGAACTAACTAGGGCTTTGCCCTCTGCATCAGATCGATGTATGGAAACCGCATCGGACTGAAGTCCAGAACTAACCAGGGCCTTGCCCTCTACATCAGACCGAAGTCCGGAAACTGCATCGGAACGAAGTCCGAAACCAACCAGGGCCTTGCCCTCTGCATCGGACCGAAGTCTAGAAACTGACTGATCAAAGCATAGCATAATCATAACTACTAGCATAACCACATATACTGCATACTGCATTGGACCCAAGTCCAGAACACATAACAAAAATACAGGCTTGAATCTCAAAGACATCAAGCACAGTGAACTACTACATCAGACCGAAGTCTGGAACTACTGCTAACTAGATGGGCCGACATTGTGGCAGTAGACCTGTTCCTACTGGAAGGAAACTCACCTTGTAGTCTAGCTGCTGAATGAACTACTCTGGAATCTGTCTGCTGCTGCTCTGGTTTCACCCTGGCTACAATTTCCATAAGTACACTCAATAAAATATTGATAACTATACTGAGGGTAAAATCACTATTTTACCCTTGGGAAAATTCAACCTCTTGGTTAGAGTCAACATACAGTTGACAATCCTCGTCGAGTTGGGCCACCAACTCTTCGAGTCTTTACTCTCATTTCTCAATTCTGCTCGCTACTACTCGTCGAGTTTGGCATAGACTCGACGAGTTCCTCTTTGATACAAACACTTAGTCAATCTACATCCGACTCGCCGAGTTGTATGAACAACTCGTCGCGTTCTCCTTCACCATATGAACACTCCAACTGGGACTCGCCGAGTTGTATGAACAACTCGTCTAGTCTGTTCTTGAGATATGAAGATTGCCTTGGACTCGTCGAGTCAGGGCATGGACTCGTCGAGTCCTTCCATGGATGAGTCCGATCTTCGACTCACTGAGTCCCCCCTAAAACTCACTAGTTCCACTCAACATAATACATAGAAGAGGAAAACTCGATGACTCACGACCCGACTCACTGAGTCTGAAGAACGACTCGCCGAGTCGGTTGCATGCAACTTCTATACAATCGATTCTGCTCAAAACCACTACATACAATTTATAGATATGGGTTCCTACGGCTTGTTTACCATGTAAAGTTTCCAACTTTACGTGTACATAAGCATGAAAAGGGATTTGAAGGCTCAAAAGACACTTAAAAGACTAGATCTAGGGCTTTCATGCAAAATGACTCCATAAAGGCAGTAGATATGGGCTCTTGAAGCTGTAACCTAGCTAGATTCAAAGGCCATTCCACTCAATATGATCTCTTTATTACAATCAAGTTATGAAATGGATAAATATGGCTTAAATGGGGTTTCTAAAAGTGAAATCATTATGGAAACATAAAAGATCCGAAATATACCTCAATGGACTCTGGATTGAGTTCTAGATCCTTGCTCTTCTCCTTCTCCTTGGTCCTTCCTTCCTTCTTTTCTCCTTGCTCTCCTTCCTTTTCCTTGGTACTTCAAAGAAAAGCACACAAACACTCAAATCACAAAGGGGAGGGTTAGGGTTTGCTAAAGGATTCTCTAAGAGTGAAGAAGGCGAGTTTGAGGCTCATAACATGCTTTAAATAGGATACAAAACCTGTGGATCTAGGGTTTCTTCCAAATTGGCGGACTCGCTGAGTTGCCGACTTAAACATGCTCTATATCTCCACTCTACTCAGCGAGTCGGGCCACCAACTTGCCGAGTCCAAGCTAAAAATGAAAAATACTTAGATTAAAATACATACCAGGAACTAGGTGTTATAAATCTCCCCCACTTATTTAGACTTCGTCCTCAAAGGCTGTTGCTGCTGCATCTGAAAACAACTCTGGTAGTGCTCCCTCATCTCCTCCTCGGCCTCCCACGTCCACTCAGACCCCTTTCAGTGCTGCCACTGCAGTTTTACCAACTGAACCACCTTGTTCCTCAAAGTATTTGCCTTTCAATCCAAAACCGCAACCGGTCTCTCAATATAATTTAGGCTGCTATGAATCTGAATATCCTCCAAGGGTACAACTGCTGACTCATCTACCAAACACTTCCTCAACTGGGAAACATGGAAAGTGTTATGGATCTGGCTAAACTCTACTGGAAGATCCAACCGATACGCAACCCGACCCACCCGGGTCAAAACTCTGAAAGGACCGATGAACCTGGGGCCCAACTTGCCCCTCTTCCGAAACCTGATGACACCCTTCCAAGGTGATACCTTAAAGAGGACCATGTCGCTTACCTGAAATTCCAAGTCTGATCGCCTCCTATCGGCGTAACTCTTCTGCCGACTCAGCGCAATCTGCAGTCTTCAACGAACCTGCTGGATTAACACTGTCGTCTTGCCCTTCTCTCAGGCATCTAAAACATAGGCAATATAGCCGACACAATCCTACTGGAAATAGCGCCTCGCTCTCGCTGCTAACCACAGAACTGGTCCATGTTGTGGCCGCTCGCCCGGAATCACTAACTCTTCCCCACTAGGAGTGCGAACCCTCACTAACTGCAGCTCACTATCTATCACCGCCCCATTGGGACTCAGCCAATCCATACCTACTATGACCTTATATCGCTCGCAGGGGAATAGGGACCAAGTCCACCGGAAACTGCACATCGAATAACTGTAGAGAACATCCTTTGTATACTCTCGCCGCCCTAATGGACCCGTCAGTTGCTATCTCAACCTCAAGTGGACAATCTACCTCCCCTGGAGCTCTGCTAAACTTCTTGCTAAGCGCCAGAGAGACGAATGATCAGGTAGCCCCCGAATCAAACAATATTGTGGCTAAATGGCCGTTCACTGGGAACGACCCTATACAAAACATATAACCATAAGAAGCAATCAATAATAAATGCAGAGACAAGGGAAAAATACATACCCGTTACCACGTCAGGAGTCGCTCGCGCCTCCTCTGCTGTCAGCTGGAAAGCCCTACTCTTTGCCACCGCCGTCTCAACTAGGTCTTTACGGCCATCTGTAATACTCAAAGTAGCAGGAGCAGGTGCTAACACCTTCCCGTAGCAACTAAAATCAGACACTGGGACTTTTTATGTCCCCTCTGATTGCACTAGAAGCAAATCAGATTTGAAGCCGCAATAGCGGTAGTTGTGGCTGTACAATCTCTGCTCATATGCCCAGTTCGACCGCACTTGTAGCAGCCGGAACTCCCTGCCTTGTACGCCCTGTCGTGCAATCTACCACACTTGCAACACTGACCATGGCTCTGCTGATTCCTGGATCTGTCATCTGAAACCTTGGGCTTTTTTCCCAAACTCCCTGAACCTGAAGCCGCCTCCGACTTCCTGTTTCTCTCCATCTCAAGGTTAATCTCTCTCTCTCTTTCTCTCTCTTGCCCTAGCAATCATGTAATCCAGCATTTTACAGCTGGACCGGCTCACAAACTAGCAGATTTCACTTCGCAGCATCTCATGATAACGAGCCTTCTTCATTTCCTCATCAGCTACATACTGAGGAATGAGAAGCGCCCTTTCCCTGAATTTGGTGGTAATCTCCGCCACCGTCTCTGTAGTCTGGGTGAGGTCCTGAAACTCCCTGGCTAACTATTGCACCTCAATAACCGGTGCTAACTTAGCTTTGAACCTGGCAGTCAAGTCAGCCCAGGTCATAGCATCCAAAGCTACATCATCTCCAATGACATGTCCGACCTCCTCCCACCAATCCTGTGCCCTATCCTTCAAAAGATAGGACACCAATCTGACCAAGTCCCCCTCGGGACATCTGCTCATGCGGAAAGCATTGGCCACATCTTCCAACCATCTAGTACTCTTTATGGGGTCCTACGCCCTGTGATAATCTAGAGCTCCACATTCTTGGAACTCCCTGAACGTAAGCGTGCGCGACCCGATCATGGCCGCCACCTCGGCACAGAATGTGCCTAGTCTTTCCTCCATCAACTCTAGTATACCCTCCCAGATCGAAACAAAGATCACTAGAGTCTGCTCAAGAATAATACGGGTCACCACTGAAGTGAAGATGTATCTGGTCTGCTCATCTAGATGCTCAGATCCCGAGCCTGATTCTGATCCCTCTTCGGCACCTGAACTGCCGGCTGCTGGCCTAGGTTGCAAAACCACCATTCTGAAAACATATCATGGCAAACATCAGTACATTGAAATATCTCAAGGTATCACTGCTACTACAAGCTTCCCAGTCTCATCTCAGCCTTCCTTGATTCGACTATGGATCCTCTGCTTTCAGTAGTAAGGGCCCATAATACCTTCCACATCTATCCGTGCTTTCCTCAAGAACCGCCTCGACTCCACCAAGTCACTCTACTGCTACCCATATCCTAGGCTTGCCCTAGGGAGACCTTTGACTCCACCCAAACTAGTCCTCAGCTGCTAAAGGCCTCCTTGCAATGCTAATTAGCCACCACCTGAATACCATCACATGCAATGAGGCTCGGATAATCCTTCGAGTACAAGACTCATCCCTACAACGATTTGACTGAAACGAGAGTTGCGCAATAGGATCAAATTCGTAACTCTAAGATTATCCAACCCTGACCACATGGGATGTGATGTATTCACCTAATGGCTAACTCCCATCACTCAGAGTCCCACTAAGCAGAAAGCAAGCAACATTTGGATAAAGGAAAGATACTCATGCAAACTATTCTCAAGAAACTATACTAGCATACAATGCTAAGCTCATGCTATCAGGCATAACCTACACATGCTATCCTACTACTTCCTACTCACTACTACCATGCAAATCTCATTAAGCTGAAACACGTAAAGCAGGCACATAAGGCATCCTCCAAAATCCTTAGTCCTATACTAGCATGATATTCTACTGAAACTGAAACTGGAACTAAAACTGAAACTAAAACTGATAATCATAAACTTGTATGGGTAATTTGGGAGTACTTACTTGAGCTCGGTTGATCGCACACACCACACCTTTTTCTCTTTATCAAAACTCTTTTTTTTCTAACTTCTTTTTCACAAAAATCTTTTTCGAAAATCTTTTTCCTTTGAAAATCGTTTACCGTTTCCTTAGTTTGAGTTCAGACACACCCAAAAGTGTATCTGAATCCCTCAAACCAAGGCTCTGATACCAACTTGTAACATCCCAAAATACGACCCAAAAATTTTAGTTTAATCATTACTAAATCATTAGATCAATACCATAGAATAAAATCCATACATCAATGTATCAAAACCATAACAAAGTATCACAAGAAAACTGTATCTAGACTGTATCAAATCATGTCAAAGAAAAGCTAAATCAACTCCCACGACAAAAACTGAAGCCGTGGTCTGTGCGATGCCATCATCCCGAGTTCTTCCCTTCACTTGTGAAAGTACGTGAAACCAAAACTGAAACTGTAAGCAAGAAGCTTAGTGAGCGCTCCGAAACTATCACATACCATACAACAACATATAAACACATACTGGGCCTTGCCCACTGCATCGGACCGGAGTCCAGAACTAACTAGGGCCTTGCCCTCTGCATCAGACCGAAGTCTGGAAACTGCATCGGACCGAAGTCCGAAACTAACCACGGCCTCGACCTCTGCATCGGACCAAAGTCCGGAAGCTACATCAAACCAAAGTCCGAAACTAACCAGGGCCTTGCCCTCTGCATGGGACCGAAGTTAGGAAACTGACTGATCATAGCATAGCGTAATCATAACTACTAGCATAAACACATATACTGCATACTGCATTGGACCCAATTCCGGAACACATAACACAAATACAGGCTTGAATCACAAAGACATCAAGCACACTAAATTACTGCATGGGACCGAAGTCCGGAACTACTGCTAACTAGACGGGCCGGCATTGTGGCCGTAGACCCGTTCCTACTGGAAGGAAACTCACCTCGTAGTCTAGCTGCTGAATGAACTGATCTGGAATCTATCTGCTGCTGCTCCGGTTTCACCCCGACTACAATTTCCATAAGTACACTCAATCAAATACTGATAACTATACTGAGGGTAAAATGACTATTTTACCCCTGGTCAAAGTCAACCACTTGGTCAAAGTCCAGTTAACCTGACTCGTCGAGTTGGGCCACCAACTCGTCGAGTCCCTACTCTCATTTCTCAATTCTGCTTGCTATTACTCGTCGATTTTGGCATAGACTCGATGAGTTCCTCTTTGATACAAACACTTAGTCAATCTGCATCCGACTCGCTGAGTTGTATCAACAACTTGTCGAGTTCTCCTTCACCATATGAATACTCCAACTGGGACTCGCTGAGTTGTATGAACAACTCGTCGAGTCTGTTCTTGAGATATGAAGATTGCCTTGGACTCGCCAAGTCAGGGCATCGACTCGCCGAGTCCCTCCATGGATGAGTCCGATCTCCTACTCACCGAGTCCCCCCTAAAACTCACTGGTTCTACTCGACATAATACATACAAGGGGAAAACTCAAGGACTCGCGACCCGACTCGCTGAGTTTGAAGAACGAACGAATCGCTGAGTCGGTTGCATGCAACTTCTATACAATCGATTATGCTCAAAACCACTACATATAATTTATAGATCTGGATTCCTAGGTGTAACACCCTGTTCTTAAAATATCTATTGATGGCTTCCCGAGATCAAGAGTAAGGGCGCTTCGGTCTTTCATGAGAGATGGGTTATTATTCGGGAAGGTTTTGGATCGGAGTGTGCTGCAAGAAGCGAAGATCTTCTCGCCACCTTTCCGCGTATATAAAGTTCATTAGAATCGGATCTAGAATGAAGGAGTTATGACACTTGGAAGATATTGACATTTATGGTCCATAACGGAAAAAGTGCTGAAAAAGACCATGCATGCGTTTGGGGACACGTATGGATACGCTCAGCGTAAGCTGGGTTACGCCCAGCGTAGTAGGGTGAGTGATCGCGGGTATCAGGATGCGTACGCCCAACGTACTAGAGTTAAGCCCAGTGTACACCCAGAGTCATTAAACCCTAATTTTTGGGACATCCACTATAAAAGGAACATAATGGTTCTCACCCTAGCCTCTATAAACACTCTCTTATACTCAGAAACCCAAGATATCCATCCTACCTCCATTGTTGGGTGTTTTGACCTTGGAGAACCCATTTTGGTGTATTAAAGCTTTGAAGCAAAAAAGAAGAAGGTTGGAAAGGAGGAACCTTTGAAGCTAGAGCTTGTAGATCTGGTATAAGTGCTTCATTTCGGACCTCTGCAAGGTAAAAAGTGTTGAGCTTGATGACTAATCTCTTAGATCTCCTCTAGTATAAGTTTATGGCCCTTTTTGGTCCCAAGTTTGGGTCTTGGTGGGTTAAGCTCGTTTCTAAGACTAGGGTTGCCTCCCTTTGAGTCATATGAGTCCCACAAGCAGTAAAGTTCCAACCTTTGGGGTACTATTAAGCCCATGCATGAGATCTAGTCCTCTTCATGGATGTAGAAGATCATTTTGGAAGTTTGAGTTGGTTTGAGCCATATTAAGTCACCAAGTTAGTGACTTTATGGTTTAAGCCGTGAAATAAGACCTGGATCTTAGTTTGTAGCCCTTGGAATAGAGTAGTAAGAAACTTAATGAGGAAATAATTTAACAGAGCACTACACTGAGCGTATGTGCAGGTACACCCAGCGTACTCATCTTGGAGCTGGTACGCTAAGCGTACGCTGAGTTATGCCCCGCGTAACCTTGCGAGTTGGGCCTTGAGTATTTGGGCCTCAGTGTGGGCTGCGCCTTAGACTTTCGGCCTTTGGGCCTTAGTGGGCCATCAGAAATCATATTATATGGACCAAGGAATATATTCCGGGCTTAGGATGAGGCTCATTAAGGGATTGGGCCCAATGTAGCAAATTGGGCCATTAATGGGTCACTAGTGGGCTTAAGAAGCTTACCTAGTGTTGGGCCCTTCATATTCTGGTGTTGGGCCATAGTCATGGACTAGTTCGGGTTAAGGGTAAAATGGTCAATTTACCCTTGGAAGGATATTATGCTGGGACTAATGATTGTTTTGCTGCTTCGAATAGTTTGGGCTTTTCGGTGAGTCGGTGATTCGAGCATCTGTTTCTTCAGTTCAAAGTTTCAACAGTTGTGAAGTGAGTTATCCTCACTATATCGATACGGTCGGAGGCACCAAGGTCGGCCCTTTATCGGATTGTAATCCGGGTATCGTTTTTATGTTATTGCTTTGCTATGTTTGTATCCTGGTAGTTAGTGTGGTATATGTTAGAGACCCGGTTAGGTCGGTATCCTGGTTAGGATAATGTTATGTTTTGTGATCGGTTCCATCGGTTTGTTTGGATGTGAATTGTTATATGATTGTATGTTTATGTGCACATGGTTTTTGGACTGGCGTTGGGTTCAGGCGGGTCCTGGTTTATGCTGTAGGCCAAAATACCCAGGGCGGACTGGTTATCCTGAAGGCCCAACGAGCGGTACGGATAGGCTATACGACCCACGAGGGCGGACTAGATGTGCCGAGGCTCGGAGAGTGGACCAGCCGACTGAAGGCCTGGTGTGTGCAGACCAGCTGGGTTGAAGTCCCAGTGCGGGCGGCTCAACCACACTACAGACTCGATGGATATGGCTAGACTCGGAGTGTGGACCAGGTGGACTAAAGGCCCGGTACGGCGGACCAGTCACATAGTAGACCCGAAGTGCGTGGTTGTTTTGTGTTCTGTTATGATATGGCATGTTATGTGTATGGTATATGTGGTTGGTATTTTGGGGTTATCTCATTAAGCTTTTGGGCTTACAATTGTGGTTTAAATGTTTCAGGAGGAGACCGTGGCAAGGTAAAGGGATGATCGTACTGCTCCTCATGTTTTATGTGTTTATGATGTGGTTCTGGGAAATACTCTGATAATAATTGTATTGAAAACCTTTTTGTAATAACTTTATGGAATTGGGTTGTTTTTGAAAATTTTAAATTGGTTGGAATTTTTAGAGCGTTGCAAGTTGGTATCAGAGCCTTGGTTTGAGTGAATTGGAGGAACATTCATTTGAATCCAGTCTCAAATCAGGGAGAATTTTCAAAAGAGAACAACATGCTAGTACTAGGTTAGGGATCAACCGGAGCTAGTAAGTAGCCCCAAAATACCATGCAAGTTATTTGTTTATGTGATATGATAGAACAACATGCTAGTACTAGGTTAGGGATCTTTAGGAATTGCATAATAGAGTTTCCTAATTTATGATGCCTTCTAGCCTAGGGTTTCTTTCTGAATAAGATTTCCAATGTTCCTCTAGGAGTGAGGGTTGAGTGCTTGTCATGCCTGTTCTTCGCTAGGGTGTTGTGGTGATACTTGATATAATTATGGGTAGGTGTGGAAGGTAGTATGGGCCCGTACTACTGAAAGAACAGGACCCATACACATATCAAGGAAGTCACAACCCCTAGGGCTGGGTTGAGAGTCGATTCCCGGGTTAGTGGTAGGTATCTGATGTTTGCAGTGTTTTTCAGTATGGTGCTTACGAGGCATGTTGGGAGCGGATCCGGGTCAGGATCGGGAGCAGGAGGAGGCGGTCAGGGTTGGTCAGCACCACCCGAGGTTACCGGTCAGATGAGCACAGATGAGTTGGATGCTAGGATTCATGAGATCCTGCATGATGAGGTTGTTGCTATGTTCCGACCCGAGTTGCCGGAACTGTTTGGGTCGATGAAGACCGCCATGGTCGAGTATTTTTGATGAGCGCTATGCAACTCTTACAGAGATGGAAACCACAGCAGCTACATCGGCTGTAGCAGTGGCAGGGGGAGGAGCTGGTAGAGGTTGTCAGTATCGGGACTTTGATAATACGAAGCCTCCTGCCTTCGATTGAGTTCAGGACCCGATTGTTTCTATGAGATGGTGGTCATACGTGGAGGGGTATTTCTTCATGTGTGCATGCCCTGCTGATCAGAGGGTGAGGTGTGCTCTGAACCTTTTGAGGCTCGAGGCGAAGGATTGGTGGAGGTTGACCACGGGATCGTATTATGATGCATAGCGAGCTGTGGTTTTTTGGGATCAGTTCAGAGAGATGTTCGGAACTCGCTATGATCCGCGAGTTGAGAGGTAGAGATTAGCTCAGGAGTTCCTGGAGCTGAAGCAGGATTCTGAGTCGGTAACGGAGATCACCAGGATGTTCACTGAGAGGGAGATGTTTTGCCCTGAGTTTGCTTCTGAGCTGGCTCAGATGTCCTGATATCTGAGTATGCTGAAGAGGGATATCAGGCATTTTATGTCCAGATAGAGGTGCGAGACATTGTTTGAGTTGGAGGAAGCCGCTAGGCGGCAGGAGTTGGAGGTCGAGTTACAATTGAGAGAGCAGAGGCATGCTCCGGTACAGTCATAGCTGGCACCGAAACGGTCCAAGACCGTTGATGCTAGGTTGGGAGATCAGGGTAGGCGTACTTGTGGGAAGTGCGTGAAGGGTCACATCAGAGTTTGTAGGTTCGGTGGTGCGTGCCGCAAGTACGGGAGAGAGGGGAATTATGCGAGGGATTGTCGTCAGTTAGCCCTGATTCAGGATATGAGGATTTGTTACCAGTGTCATTAGGTTGGTCACATGAGGGCTAACTGTCCACAGCTTACTGCAGGACCGGTGCAGGTTCCAGCACCGACCACTTTGAGGATTACGGGTGGAAGTCAGGGTGGAGTAGAGCCCTCGAGGGATCCGTGTCGTGCATTTCAACTTATAGTAGAGGAGGTCAGGGTAGAGCCGGATTGAACTGTGGGTATGTTTCCTTCTTGATATCTTGTTATCTTATGGTTGTTGTGAAATATTATATCTGCTAGTCTTATTCGTATAATTCATGGTATTTCATTCGTTCTATTTTTCGGGTTTAATGTATTATTGAGGAATCGGTTAGTATCCAAGGGATTGATGGTCAGAATTTGGTTGTATGGTATTGTTGTCGGGTATAGCAATTGCGATTTGAGAAGTGTTCAGCGAAGAGCTGGACTCGCTTAGAGTTTGAGATGTGTGATGTCAAAAAAAGATATTTTGTGGAGGTTGCTCGTCTTGATTAAGTTCAAGAAAAAGAGAAATTGTTGAGTCAGAATGTTTAAGTGATGCCAGTCGGGTCACCAGTGGGTGGTAGTTAGTGCTCTAAGTGGGGAGAATTAGAAAATTCTCAGGAGGATTGGCAAGTATTGAGGTTTATTAGCTGTTGAGATTCGACAGTGTTTCAATCAGCCAAGAGTGTGGGCTGGTGTGAGTAAGTGACAGACTAATGGGGGCAGTGATCAGAACATGGGTTCAGGAAAGATAGTAGTCGATGTGAGGCCTGGGTTTAGGCCATAGAAAGGATTCTAGGATCAGAACGAGAGTTCGGAACCCCTGTGGGTGGGGGGGGGGGGGGCTAGAACAGTATGTACGGGAAAGATTCCTTGGAGGGATAATTGGAATGATGTATCATAGTTGAGCGGTCAGGGAAGACTGAAGGCCGGAAGGCGTGCCAGCCAGGCCGAAAGCTCGGGGAACGGTCCAGACAAAATGAAGGCCCGAAAGGCGATCTAGACATGCTGAAGCTTCTGAGAGAGGTCTAGATAGGTTGAAGGCTTGGTAAGGCGATCCAGTCATGCTGAAGACTCTGTATGTGTTAGTGGATCAGTATGATGAGAATGAGAGAATATGTCGCCAGGATATGGTATTTGATATGGTCTGGCCCCAAGTATTGATCATGTTAGTGGAGGGCAGTGCATGGACCCGAGAGTCCTTGCAAGCAGAATCAGAGAAGGCGAAGTTCGAGAATAGCAATTGATATACATGGATAGTGTAGAGTGGAGTTTAGCTCAGTAGTACGCACAAGAGTGTAAGAGTCGTTAAATGAATTTGCTGGAAAGGAAAAGGTATGTAGCTCCGAAAGGAGCGTGGGTCCTCCTTTAGGGGAGGAAGTGGAGTAAAAGGATGACCGTCGTGCCTCAGTCATTAGTAGGAGGTACTGGATTGTATCAGATATACGGCAACACCTGCAGGTTGTCTGCTCATTAAGGTAGTGGCAATTTTGAGTGATGCACATGTATAATTTCCATCTCCGTGGAAAAGAAGGAGATTAGTGGATCCGGAGTGGAGATTTGGAGCAGAGGAAGGTGAGACAGTAGGTTAACAAAACTCGGGAGTAGTTTGGGCCGGTGTTGAGGACAGTATAAAAGATTTCGGTCGGAGGCCAAAGGACCTAGAGACCATGATAGAGAAGATGCAGTATTAAGGTTGCAAGAACCTGAGTTGAATGAGTAATCGATGTCTGCAGTGCAGGGGTTATTTTGTAGTATATGTTGCAGTAGGCTTCGAGGATGAAGCCTAATTTAAGTGGGGGAGAATTGTAACAACCCGTTCTTAAAATATCTATTGATGGGTTCCCGAGATCAAGAGTAAGGGCATTTCGGTCTTTCAGGAGAGATGGGTTTTTATTTGGGAAGGATTCGGATCGAGGTGTGCTGCTAGAAGCGAAGATCTTCTCGCCACCTTTCCGTGGATATAAAGTTCATTAGAATCGGATCTAGAATGAAGGAGTTATGACACTTTGAATATATTGACTTTTATGGCCCATAATGGAAAAAGTGATGAAAAAGGCCATGCATGCGTTTGGGGAAACGCATGGGTACGCCCAGTGTAGTAGGGTGAGTGATTGTGGGTATTAGGATGCATACGCCCAGCGTACTAGAGTTACGCCCAGAGTCATTAAAACCTAATTTTTGGGACATCCACTATAAAAGGAACATAATGGTTCTCACCCTAGCCTCCATAAACACTCTCTTATCCTCAGAAACCCTAGATAGCCGTCCCACGTCCATTGTTGGGTGTGTTTGACCTTGGAGAACCCATTTTGGTGGATTAAAGCTTGGAAGCAAAGAGAAGAAGGTTGGCAAGGAGGAACCTTTGAAGCTAGAGCTTGTAGATCTGGGATAAATGCTTCATGTCGGACCTCTGAAAGGTAAAAAATCTTGAGCTTGATGATTAATCTCTTAGATCTCCTCTAGTACAAGTTTATGGAGCTTTTTGGTCCCAAGTTTGGGTCTTGGTGGGTTAAGCTCGTTTCTAAGACCAAGGTTGCCTCCCTTTGAGTCGTATGAGTCCCATAAGCAGTAAAGTTTCAACCTTTAGGGTTCTATTAAGCCCATGCATGAGATCTAGTACGCTTCTTAGATACTAAGTCACCAAGTCAGTTACTTTATGGTTTAAGCCGTGAAATAAGACCTGGATCTGAGTTTGTAGCCCTTGGAATGGTGTAGTAAGCACTTAATGAGGAAATGAATTAACAGAGCACTACGCTGAGCGTACGTGTAGGTACGCCCAGCGGACTCGTCATGGAGATGGTACGCTAAGCGTACGTTGAGTTACGCCCTGCGTAACGCTGCCAGTTGGGCCTTGAGTATTCGGGCCTTGGTGTGGGCTGCACCTTAGACTTTGGGCCTTTGGGCCTTAGTGGGCCATCAGAAATCATATTATATGGGCCAAGGAATATATTGTTGGCTTAAGATGAGGCCCATTAAGGGATTGGGCCCAATGTATCAAATTCGGGCATTAGTGGGTCAATAGTGGGGTTTAGAAGCTTACCTAGTGTTAGGCGCTTCATATTCTGGTGTTGGGCCTTAGTCATTACTAGTTCGGGTTAAGGGTAAAATGGTCAATTTACCCTTGGAAGGATATTATGCTGGGACTAATGATTGTTTTGCTGCTTCGAATAGTTTGGGATTTTCAGTGAGTCGGTGATTCGGGCATCTGTTTCTTCAATTCAGAGTTTCGACAGTTGTGACGTGAGTTATCCTCACTATATCGACAGGGTCTAAGGCACCAAGGCCGGCTGTTTATTAGATTGTAATACGGGTATCGTTGTTATGTTATTGCTTTGCTATGTTTGCATCGTGGTAGTTAGTGTGGTATATGTTAGAGACTCGGTTAGGTGGGTATCCTGGCTAGGATGATGTTATGTTTTGTGATCAGTTCGATCGGTTTGTTTGGATGTGAATTGTTAGATGATTATATGTTTATGTGCACATGGTTTTTGGACTGGCGTTGGGTTCAGGCGGGTCCTACATTGTGCTGTAGGCCAACATACCCAGGGCGAACTGGTTATCCTGAAGGCTCAACGAACGGTTTGGATAGGCTATAGGCCCCACGAGGGCGGACTAGATGTGCCGAGGCTCGGAGAATGGACCAGGCCGACTGAAGGCCCGGTGCGTGCGGACCAGTTATACTATAGACTCAGAGAGTGGACCATGTGGGTTGAAGGCCGAGTGCGGGCGGATCAACCACACTCCAGACTCGATGGATATGGCTAGACTCAGAGGGTGGACCAGGTGGACTGAAGGCCCGGTACAGCGGAATAGTCACATAGTAGACCCGAAGTGCGTGGCTGTTCTGTGTTCTGTTATGATATGGCATGTTATGTGTATGGTATATGTGGTTGGTATTTTGGGGTTATCTAGTTAAGTTTTTGGGATTACAATTGTGGTTTAAATGTTTCAGGTACTTCAGGAGACCGTGGCAAGGCAAAGGCATGATCGTACTGCTCCTCATGTTTTATGTGTTTATGATGTGGTTATGGGAAATACTCTGATAATAAATGTATTGAAAACCTTTTTGTAATAACTTTATGGAATTGGGTTGTTTTTGAAAAATTTAAATTGGTTGGAATTTTTAGAGCGTTACCTAAGGGCTTGTTTACCACGTAAAGTTTCCAACTTTACGTGTACATAAGCATGAAAAGGGATTTAAAGGCTCAAAAGACACTTAAAAGAGTAGATCTACAACTTTCATGCAAAATGGCTCCATAAAGGCAGTAGATCTAGGCTCTTGAAGCTCAAACTAGGGATGAGCAAATGGACCGGGGAACTGGTCGGAACCGGTACTGTAACCGGAACCGTAACCCGATGGAACTGGTTGGGCCGGGACCGGGATGTTATTTTTATGGATTTTTGGAACTGGGAACCGGTAGGAACAGGAACCGATATAACGGGATATGGTAGAATCGGCAAAAACCGGTAGAACCGGAAAAAACCAGAACTGTATTATGCTATTTTTCAAGGACCGGTTCCAACATTTGAAGATACGACAAGAACCGGGAACCGGTAGAACCGGAACCGATAGCACTGTCGAGCCAGTTCGGTTCTTGATTTTGGGCGAAGACGGTTCCCGGTTCCGGTAAGGTTCGGGCCAGTTCCGACCCGTTCAGCCCTTTTGTTTATCCCTAGCTCAAACTTAGCTAGATTCAAAGGCCATTCCACTCAATATGATCTCTTTATTACAATCAAGCTAGGAAATGGATAAAGATGGCTTAAATGGGGTTTCTAAACGAGAAATCATTATGGCAACAGACAAGATCCAACATATACCGCAATGGACTCTCGATTGAGTTCTAGATCCTTTCTCTTCTCCTTCTCCTTGGTCCTTCCTTCCTTCTCTTCTTCAAACTTCAAAGAAAAGCACACAAACATTCAAATCACAAAAGGGAGGGTTAGGGTTTGCTAAAGGATGTTCTGAGAGTGAAGGGGGAAGTTTGAGGCTCATAACATGGTTTAAATAGGATGCAAAACCCGTGGATCTAGGGTTTCTTCCAGACTGGCGGACTCGCCAAGTCTAGGGTATGGACTCGCCGAGTTGCCAACTTAAACGTGCTCTATATCTCGACTCTACTCGGCAAGTCGGGCCACCAACTCGCCGAGTCCTAGCTAAAAATGAAAAATACCTAGATTAAAATACATACCAGGAACCAAGTGTTACACAAAAATTACCCTAATTGACTTAATCTTGGCAATTGGTGAATAGGCCTCATCATAGTTAATTAATTGGGTTTGAGTAAAGCCTTTTGCAACGAACCTTTTCTTGAAGGTATGTACATTACCATCCATGTCGGTCTTCTACTTGAAGATTCATTTGCATCTTATCATCTTTTGACCAGGTGTCTAATCAACCAAGGTCAACACCTAATTATCATACACGGATTAGACCTCAATGTTCATTGACTCTTTCCAATTTTCAGCCTCAGGGCCTTACATCGCTTTCTTGTAGTTAGGTGGCTCATCTAAAATTAGTAGTGTACTATCATTGATTTACATGTACCCAATTATCATTATATTGAAACCATAAAACAAAGTTGGCATGTTAACTTTACTGAATCAAAGACGAGGTAATGAATCAGTAATGGGCTCAACAGGTTTAGCATCATGTTGAGTGCTAGTGTCATCAAAAGTTCCTTCATTGGGTGACTCTTGAAGCTCTTGAAGATTAATTGTTCTCCCACTGTTCTCCTTGGACATAAGGTCCTTCTTACGAAAGACTTCTTTTCGAGCTACGAAGACCACGTTCTCACTTGGTCTATAGAAAAAGTATCCAAAGGACTTTTATGTATAACCAATAAAAATACACTTCTCGACTCTAGGTTTTTGTTTTCCTTGAGTCTTCCACCAACGAGAACCTCACAACCCTTAGCCTTGATATATGCGAGCGAGGGAAGTTTCCATGTCCACGTATCATGAGGTGTTTTGGAAATCTTCTTGGTTAGAACAAGATTGAGGATATGTGTGGTTATCTCTAACACATACCCCTAAAATGTTATAGGAATCGAACCTCGACTCATCATGGAACGAACCATGTCAAGCAATGTCCAATTTCTTCTCTCATATACAATATTAATTTGTGGTTTCCTAGGAGGCAACAATTGTGAAATGATTCTACATTCCTTAAAATTGTCTTTGAACTCGATACTAAGATAGTCTCCATCTCTATCAGATTGCAACATATTTATCTTCTTACCAAACTGATTCTCCACTCCGTGCTTAAATTCTTCGAAAACTTGAAAGGTTTCTGATTTATGTTTGGTTAGATAAATATACCCATGTCTACTATGATCATCAGTAAATGTCATGAGTAGTGTTTGGTATATGTTATGGAGGATTTGAATGCCCAATATGCATCTGTATGTATTAGGTCTAATAATCATTCACCTCTTTCACAAGTACCAGTGAAAGGTGACTTGGTTAATTTTCCTAACAGGGATGATTCACATTGATCATTTGACTTAAGGTCAAATGATTCCAAAACTCCATCCTTTTTGAGTTGGGAAATACGTTTGTTTTTTATATACCCAAGATGACAATGTTATAAATATGCCTTCTGTAAACTATTAGAAGAATCAATATTATAAACACAATTGCTATGTTCATTAACACATACAATAGTTTCATAGACTTTAATATAAGGAAAATCTTTGAAAATAAATGCACCATTTTTATAAACTAGAATTGCACCATTGTCATTATCAAAATAATAGTGATAATCTTGTATAAAAATCATAAAATGAAATTATGTTCATTATCATTTATGACGAATAGCAATAAGTCTCATTGCAATCAAGACCTTCGATCTAAGTGAATCCATTGGCTACCAGTCTCTCTTTCTTTTGGATAACGACTCTTGCATCATCGAGTTCATTCTAGAAAACCTATCGAGTTCCAATAATTGGGTGATCATGAGGAGGAGGGACAAAGAGTTCAGACCTGATTTCAGTAGAACAATGTTAACTCTTCTTGGTCCTAATCCAATATGAATGTTCTAGAGCTTTTATGATGGATTCGGGTTCAACCATTGATATGAATGTCGAGAAGTGACACTCATTTTAAATATTAGCAGCAGAGTGAATGTGAACTATGGTGTTAAGATTTTCAATAACTTGATTCGAAGGATGATCCTTTGTTCAAATATGCAATCTCAGAAGTTCTTGTCCAGCTTATGATCCATCAACAACAATGGGGTTATGTTTCTCCCTAGACAATATGAATTTGAGGATGATGCTACACATGAACTTTTGAATTGAATATTTCTACATCGTCATCTTTTGGAAAATCAAAGAAGTTGGAATTGTCTTCAATGTTGTTTGGAAGTAGATCAACTTTGGAAAATTAATTTGGTGCATCTTGAAATCCTACATTATATTCGAGGGTTGGATTAGTTTCTTGACCTTCAGACATGGAAGTAGACGTATTCTCCCCCTCAACTTGAGATGGGAATATTTCGGAATCAAATGGTCGAAAGGTTGGGGTCAGACAAAATATATTGTGAGAAACATGTGTTGGTGTTAAAGACGGTCTTGATCAAGATTTTGAGTCCCGAGTTGGTTCAGTAGGTCCAAACAGGCATTCAAAATTCACTTTATCATCAAAAGTGATGTCAAAGATTTCTTCAATTACATAGGTATGATGATTCAAAATCTGTTAAACTATTGGTTTAGCAGAATATCTGAGGAAGATGGCTTCATCTAACTTTTTTTTTTAATCGTGGTGAGAGATCTCAATTGTGATTAATAAAAAGTTGGCAACCAAAAACGTGTAGGAATGAGATACTTGGCTTTGGATGATTCATTGCTTCATATGGTGACATATTGACATGAAGGTTGATGATGCTCCAAGTTTAAGTAAAGCAAGTTGTCGAGACTGCTTCATCCCAAAGATAAATAGGAAGATTTTCAAAATTCAACATTGACTGAGCTACTTCAACAAGAGTTTGGTTTCTTCTTTCAACGACAACATTTTGTTGTGGAGTATATGAAGCAGAAAGGTTATGTTCAATGCATTTTTCAATTAGGAAATATTCGATTCTGCAATTAGTGAACTTGGATTTGTTTTCACTTCGAATTCTTCGTACAGGTAGTTTTGTCAGAACTCCAATTCCTTGAATAAAGTTAACGAGCTCAGAAGTAGTTTCCAAAGATTAATAGAAAGAAATTCAAGTGGTTCGAAATTAAATTTTTCGATCAAAACATGATGCCCTTTCTTGGATTGCTTCGCACAATCGCAGGAACCACAAAGATGATCATTCTCAAACTTCAGGAGTGACAAACCTAGGACCATTTTACCAAAAACTAGATCGTGTATATATCATAAATTAAGATGAGCAACACTTCGATGTTGTAACCAACTTACGTTAAGAACAACATAGGTAAGAAGACACATTTGAGGATTTCTGATAATCATATTGATATCTTTAGGTTATATGTTTTTGTTTCGATTTGATTCAATGAGACATTATATCCAAATCCAATGTTTTGTCTTAATGTAGCTATGCTTCTTACATAACTCAACCATCCGATTTGCATCATTGAGTTAGGTTACACCGATCAGATTGTGATTGAGATTAGTCACGTAGGCCACATTGGTGAGAGAGAAATTGCCATTCATTAAGATACCATAACCTCAATCTGAGAATTTGTATTGTTTCCATTTGTAACATAACCAATGTTTTGAGTAAGCTTCAGATGCCGCATAAAATTGTTATGTCCATTCATGTCCATGGAGCAAGCACTATCAATATACCATAGTGTATCTTGTTCCGAAGCACATAAAGCCTGCAAAATCAGTGAGTTTTAGAGTTTTTAGGCTCTGAGTTAAGCTTAGGGACTTTAGCATGGGATTTGGACTTAGCTTTTGATTTCTCAACAGATGTTATCTCAAAAGGCCTTTTCGGAGATTCTTTTGGGAATATACATAATGTCAAGGTCTTTTCATTAATATGAAATTTTTGTTCTACTTTTCGTTTCTTAGAAACTACTTTCTTTTGGAGGATAATTTTAGAGATGACTCAGGACGAACTATCTTTCGAGATGCTTCAACTAAATTTTCATTCCCTTTAACCTTCTATTTATTTTTCGAATTTGAACCTTTTGAGGGGATTCCAAACACACGAATAATGAATATCTTTTCCTTTTTTTCACTACTCTCGTAGGCACATTTGGGAATTGTTTTTACTTGAAAATTTTGCCATCCAAAGTAGCATCAAACACTAAAGAGGATACTTTTCGAGGAGAGTTACTATTATTTGGTGATGACTCCATATTAACAGGCTTTGCAGAATGTCTCTTTGTAGAAGCAGGAATATCCGAGCTTACACAAAAAGATGGTCTGTTAAGTATTTGGATAGGCATAAACGAATTTTGATTCCTAGTATGTGGACCAACTACTTTCTAAGCTACTTTCTTATCGGATTTATCAATGAACCTAGAGCATTGTCTTGCCCTAGTTTCTTTAAGAGCTTTCCTAGCCTCCCTCTTCTGATGTAAAATATACTTCTTTTTTAACCAGTGCTTCTTCCTAGAGTCAGATGATGACTTAGAAGACTGTCGTATAGATGGATTGTTGAAATATGGCTTAATTGGAATTAAAGTGGACATAGAAACTACTCTAGAGTTTTTACTAGAAGAATTGAACGAGGAGTCATCATCATGTTTGATTTCTTCTACAACGTCACTATCAACTGACGACCAAAATGAGATAGTTTGGTCTTATTCATGTACAGATGTCTCGGGAATGATTTCGTGAATAACTCAATTGCATGGAGGACCAGAGTTCGAAAAATAGAGTTCAGAAGATAAACTCTAGTGTTGTAACGTACCAAAACCCAAGACCCAAAAATTTTGTTTTTATATTAAATAAAACATCAACCAAACGTGTTTATCAAAACGATAAGGAAATCATAGTGTATCATTAACCATCAAAAATACATCAGAGTCAATAAAGCGGAAATCATGATGTGTGTAATGTGATCATCCCGAGCTCTTCCCCATCGATCCGGAGGTACCTGAATCATAAAATGAAATCTGAAAGCACAAAGGTTAATGAGTTTCCCAAATTACCCCATATCAAACATACAATATGTCTTTCCCCACAACCATCACTGGCATAGGGCCCTATCCAAAATAGATCTGTTAGTAACATGTGATAAGCCCCGCTGAACAATTGTTAGATTAATGTATAATTTCATAACTATAATTGGTATGTACTTGACACGCGATTAGCATGGTCTATTTGGGTTGCATATCATCAGCACAATCTGATAGGATGGACTTTTGAGAAGAAGTTATTTATGGCTTATTAATATATTATAAGTTCTAATATATTAATATGAAATCATATTGTTTAGTTAGTATTGATCAAGAATTAATTTGGAATTAATTTTGTGATCGAAAAGAGACTAATTAAATATAAGGGGTTGATTTAGTAAATCATTCAATCTTATAAAGTAGGCTTATGATCCATTGTTCTTCATGTTGGGCTAAACCCATGTGGTAACCCATGGATACTCCATGGAGGTTTTAACCCACGGAGCATGAGGGATATGGAAAGTCATTACGGTTTACATGCTGTAGCCCTAGTTTGCCACACTAATAAGAACCCCTCTAGCTCATGAAATCTGCACTTAAGTGGAATACTAGAGGGCTAGTCGATTTGTGTGTGCAAGGAATCTCTTCTCAAGTTATCCTTTTTTCTAGGTGTGTTGTGATTCCATTTGATGCATTCATATTATTGATGCTAAGCTCTTGAAAGTCCAAGCAATAAGCTACAAAGAAAAGGTATGTTATCTAACTTATTTTGTTACCCTAGTATCAAAGTTTTACATGCTAGATAGGGTAATACCTTGGAAAGTTCAAGTTTGCATGTATAATAGAGAAGAAAAAGATCTAAGGTATTTAGGGTTGCATGTACACCTCAGGAGTGTTAGAATGCTCAAAACCCTTGAGTGGTATCACAACATAGGCTTGTTATCAATTATATTTGATGATTCTTGTGTTAAATGCTTAAAAACTCAAATTTTTTGCTTTCTAGATAGTGGACTCGCTGAGTCCAAGTACAATTCTGACCAACTCGCCGAGTTGGTTCATACACTCGACAAGTTGGTGCTCCAGAAAGCATTTTTTTCGATGTTTTTGGCTACAATTGGGCTAGGATCATTACCCTAAGCTGTTTTTGAACTTGTACAATTGTTTTTGATGTGGTAATGATCATGATAATCCAATTCAAAAGATAATTGTCAAAGTTTCATGTATTGTATTAGTTTATATGGTTAGGCTAATTACATGAAATTTGTTTGATATGAATTGTCTTGTTCTTATGAGTTTAATTTAGATCATAGAAAAAAAAAATGTTTGTTTTTGTAAGTTACAATAGGTGATCTTAATGTTTTGATGAATTCCATAACTGGTCCTCAAGTTATGGAAAATGAAAAGTTTTTTCTTTTAAAGAGACTATTAAACTTATAGGTTATGAACTTGAAGAGTCTTTTTCCAATAAATGTTTTTTGAACTTCATAACTTGTACTCAAGTTATGGATTTTCAAGAGTCTTTTCATTTAAACTTATATTAAACTCATAAGTTATGGATTTCAAAATTTTTAAATAATTTAAAACTTGTCCTCAAGTTTTGGAATTTGTAAATGTAAAGGTCTAAGCTTTGAAACATTTAATTCCAAACCCTAGATTTTTAAAGTTTAAAATTCTACCCTTATACTATTATAATACTATATATATATATATATATATATATATATATATATATATATATATATATATATACATAAGAACAAAGTTAGCTTTACCGTTAGTAAGCCTCATTGACGAAGACGGTCTATAAGGGGGGTATAAGGTTACTGCCTATAAAATGGCAGTTTAATAGGTTTCCACTCTCACCCACCGCTTCCATGAGTGGTGGAGGGTCTCTAGCCGAATGAGTAGGATAGGACTCTAATTCTCCATTTATTAAAAGTATAATGATAAATACGAAACACTTATAAATTCCCAAATCATAGTTACTTATGAAAATCTGAATGTGGTGCTAAGCGATGAGATTGCACTTTGCACATTGTTAAGTCGTTAGTGGAGCGTGTGTGGTTAATGGCCACACAAATTCGAACTTATAGTGCGTGGCAAATTATAGGTTGATATTAATCATAGATCAATGGAGCGTGTGTGGTTAACCCGCACATTGATTAGGTGGTTGTAACATTGGGTGTACCAAGCTAATTTGCATGGTTATTCACACCTTGTTTGTGATCCTTGGCATCCCAGTAGAAAACTTGAAGGGCACAATCTAGATTTAAACATGCCATTGAATTGTTCAATAAATATCAAAGGATCTAGGAGTTTCAATTCACTTAATAACCAAAAATTCTTTTTCGTTTTTCGTGGTGGAAATTGGTTAATCGCCGTTTACCTACCTTCAAATATTTTGTAGTTTGGATTACGGTATCCCTCTTCCACATTCTAAAATATTGTGTTGGGTCATAGCCTTAATAATTCATTTGGGTGTTATATTAATGACTAAATTAACGAAGTTGAATTTCTCCTATTGTAGATGTCTAGTTCAAATAACTGTGGTCTTGACAAATCATTTGGAACAAGCTTTCCTCTTGAAGACGATGTCCCGCGGTTGGATCATGGATGTCATACTTCACTTCCTCCACCTCCTCTAATAATTCTGCCTAACCCACAAGTCCAAAGACCTGATAAATTCAAGGTCACTCAAGCCCTACTTGCAATGAAACATTAAGATGGAAGGCTTGTGTGTACTCACGTCTTGGAGATAAAGTCACATATTGATAGGCTGAGAGTATTGGGTGTCATCATCTCGAGGAAGTTGGCGATTAACTAGGTTCTTCAATCACTTCCCGAGTCATATAGTGAGTTCATTAAGGACTACTATGTGACATACCACGACATGACCCTTATTGATCTTAAGTATTTTCTTGTTTTTGCTGAATCAACAATGATTTTGTGCACTAGGAAAACAAATTTGATTGGAATATCTACTCCCCAAACTTCCATGGACATTGACAATGGAAACATTGGAAGTCCAGAAAGGATTTCTCTTTCCAAGGGAAAGAGAAAGGCTAAGACTGAGATTGTCCAGTGTACCATTCCCAAAGAGTCTATATGTTTCTATTTCCACAAAAATGGGCATTGGTTGCGAAGGTGCCCTGACTACCTAAAAAATCTGAGAAAAGGTCGAATCGAAAAGTTTGACTCTGCTTCAGGTAAGTCTACTATCTAACTCTATTGAGTTCTAAATTGTTGATTCTTAATACACGACGTGACAAGGTTGCATTTTCATGTTTTGTAGGATCGTGTAAAGGGAAGGATGCTTAAAGGAAGAGTTTGCTGAATCTGGTCACGAAAATGGATTTCTATCGTATGGTTTGATGATCGGATTTTTGAGCTGCTACTTAGGAGTTATGATAGATTACTAGCAAATATGTAGTAACGTAGTTTTCATTTGTAGTTGCATTGTATGGAAAAAAAATTCTACATTTTATAAATAAATAAAATTTTGGTTTATTTTTATTATATATCCTTGCAATGGCATTTTTGAAAATTGATGTTTGTATGTTTCTATTTTAGCAACATGAATTTGATTCTATCGTTTGTGGTAGTGTCGAGTATTTGCCAAATCAGGAAAGATTCTCATCGCCCAAGTTTTAGTTGGATAGAAACTTGGAATCATGCAACTTGTATTGTGTGATGAATTAGAATTTTCATCTTTGGTAAATTTAGACTAATTCCATGTACACATGTACATGTGAGTCAAGTGAAGGACTAGGGGATTGGGTACACTGGTGTATGTTGGTCAAGATCCACCACAAGGATTGATAAGACTATTCGTCGTGATCTACTAATGTTTAGTAAACATGCTTATGCTTAAACATTTAAGTATAATTCTGAAACATTAGAAAAAGGTTCAATGTGTAACTCCCCGATTCCTTTGTATCAATTTGTGGTCATAATTTCTCTTGATTTCAAGGTCTACACGATGAGTCGGTTGCCTGACTCGCCGAGTAGCAGCGGGTTGGTCCGCGTGTTTAAGTGACCTACTCGACGAGTAGGAGCTGGCAGATGAAACCCTAAATTCTGGGGTTTTGCACCCTATTTAAAGGATCATTTCCCCCCTTAGTTTTCCCTTACAACCCCTGTGAGTCCAGAAATCCTAAATCTCCATTTTCTCTAAATACTTGTATGTTTAAGCTTGAAAGGTGGATCTTGGTGAGGAAAGGCGTGAAGATCAAGAAGCTTTGAGCAAGGAACAGTTGGGGATCTGATGTCTACCTTAGTTTATGATTATTTGGAGGTATCAAGTCACCACCTTGAGCTTTTTCTAGCTAGATCCCTTTTATATTTGAGTTTTGCGGCCATCTTGGGCAATTGGTGATGCATTTCGAGTGATGAACCAAGATATGAATTTGCAACTTCAGATCTAGGCTTATCTTGGCTCTTATGTCCATAAAGTCTCAGTCTTTAACATCTTGGTGAAGCTCTTTGGCCTAGAACATCTTCTTTATGTTGATTTATGTCATTAACACCTTGCATGCACGTAAAGTTTTCAACTTTACGTGATAAACATGACTTCGGGGACTGGATCTACAATATGCAGCCTTAGCATGGCTTAAAAAGCCTTTGTGTGGATGAAGGGCTGAATGAACTTGGCGAGTGTCAAGACAACTCAATTAGTCCGATGAAGATAGTTGTATGCTCGACGAGTCCGATGAACGACTCGGCGAGTCTAATGAAGATTGCCTTGGGCTCGGCGAGTCAGTCAAGTGACTCGACGAGTCGCCTAGAGTTTTTCCCAACCTTTAGACACATATGAACCAGACGAGTTGTATAGGTAAACTCGATGTCTTAGCCAAGGGGTTTACAATCACTAACACTAAGAACTCGACGAGCCGCTCATGTGACTCGGTGAGTTGGCGAGTTACGCAAGGAACTCGGCGAGTGGCTGGTTGTACTCGACGAGTTGAGGTCAACTTCGACTGTTGCCTTTGGTAGTTAACTTTGACTTTGACCAAGGGTTGACTATTAGACTTCTGAGGGTGTTTTGGTAAATTGGATTTTGATAGCCAAGGGGCATTGGTGAATATAGGTGTTGGAGTTGGAGCAACATCTGGAAGATTTTAACACTACCTTCCGAGTTACTTGAGAGGTGGGTTATCCTCTCTATATCAATAAGGTTTAAGACAACAAGGTTGGCCATTTATCGGATTTGTATCCTAGTTTTGTTTGATATGTTTATTTATCTGCTAGATCTGCATCCTGGTAGTTAGGATTGTATTATGTTAGTGACCTAGTTTTGGTCGGTATCCTGGTATATATAAGGATCTTGTGTTAGTGACCTGGTCTAGGTCGGTATCCTGGTATATAGGATGATGCTATGTTAGTGACCGGTTAGGTTAGTATCCTGGTTAGGATGTTGCTATGACATATGATCTGTTAGATCGGTTTGTTTGTCTATGGAATGTTATGTGATTATCTGTAATATATATGCACATACTTGTTTGATTAGGGTTCTAGTTGGGGCGGGTCCTGCTTTGTGCTGTAGGCCAACATACCCAGGGCGGACCAGATAGACTACACACCTGGGAGGGCACATAGTTAGGACAAAGGCCCGGTGAGTGGTCCGGATAGGCTAAAGGTCCTGAGAGGGCAGTCCAAATGTGTTGAGTCTCAGAGAGCGGGCCAGATAGACTGAAGTCCCGTGTGTGCGGTCCAGTCATATTGTAGACTCAGAGAGTGGACCAGGTGGACTGAAGGCCCGATGCGGGCGGACCAGTCACACTGTAGACTCGTGATGAATGGCTATTCTATTAATTATATTTTATATGATATGGTTATATGTATGGCATTGGTATTTTTGGGGTAACTCACTAAGCTTTCGGGCTTACATTTTTAGTTTATTGTTTTAGGTTTAGCGGATGGCCGCGGGAGGGTGAAGGCAAGACCGTACATTTCCTCAATTGATGATTATGATCTCTAGGAACTCTAATGTTTAAACTAGTTTTAAAACAAATTGTAATAATTGAATGGTTTTAAATGATTTAAAAAGTTTTAAATTGGCTCGAATTTTATGGATGTTACAAGTTGGTATCAGAGCCTTTGTTTGAGTGAATTGGAGGAACATTCGTGTGAATCCAGTCTCAAATCAAGGAAAGTTTGTCAAAATGATATTTAAATGGTTAAGAAAAAGAGGGTGCAAAGTGTACGATCTGCCGAAGCCAGTAAGTAGACCCCAAAATACCATACAATTATTTTATTATGTGATATGTTAGAACAACATGCTAGTACTAGGCTAGGGATCTTCAGGAATTGCATGATAAAATTTTCTGATTACATGATGTTTGCTAGCCTAGGGATTCCTTTATATGAAATTGACATCATTATTGTAGTCTCTTAGTGTACGCATTACGGTTATATATAATTAAGATCTTATAGCTTGAGAATTTTGGCCTTATGTTCTATTCATGTCTGATTGGGAGCTTAGGGTAGGATTGGATATTCAAAAGTCTATGCGGTCTAGCGTTATGTACGGCTGGCATACACTAGTGATGTAGGGTTGGTTCAAGTTTCATGGTGGGTGGGTTGTGCGAGGCCAGTAGGCCAGTTATGAGATTTTTAGCATTTCCTCTAGGAGTGAGGATTGAGTGCTCGCTATTTTTTTCTGTATTGTTAGGGCATTCTGATGGTACGTGGGACAAATTTGGGTAGGTGTGGAAGGTAGTACAGACATGTACTACTAAAAGCATAGGACCCATACGCGTATCAAGGAAGTCACAACCCCTAGGGTTTTTGGTTGGGAGTTGGTTCTTGGGTTGTTATGAGAAGTATCTAATATTTTTTTTGGGTATATTTGAAGTATGGTGGTTACGCGACGACTTGTGACTGGATCCGGGTCAACATCAGGAGAGGATGGATAGGAGGCGCCGGCAACGCCCGAGACTATCGGCTAGATGAGGCCAGACGAGATGGATGACAGGATCCGGGAAATCCTGCATGATGAGGTTGCTTCTATGTTTCGGTCTTAGTTACCGGAGATGTTTGGGTCTACCAAGACCGCCATAGTCAAGTACTTTGATGAGCGCTATGTAGCCCTTGCGGAGGCAGCTACTGCAGTGGTATCAGCAGCAGGGGTAGGAGCCAGTCGGGCTTTTCAGTATCGGGAATTTTATAACACGAAGCCCCTAACTTTTGATGGGATTCAGGACCCTATCATAGCCATGAGTTTGATATCGGTTATCGAGGGATGCTTTTTCACAAGTTCTTGCCTGGCTGACCAGAAGGTCAGGTGTGCCCTGAACATGTTGAGGTCCGGCGTGAAGGGCTAGAGGAGGTTGATGACAAGGTCTTATTCAGATGAGCAAAGAGCTGCAATTTCTTAGGATCGATTAAAGGAGGTGTTCTACTCCTATTACATTCTGCGAGTTGAGCGTCAGCGGCTAGCTCAGGAGTTCATGAAGTTGAGACAAGGTGCAGAGTTGGTGTTGGAGATCACCCATATGTTCACTGAGAGGGCGATGTTATGCCTGTAGTTTGCTTCCAAGCAAGCTCAGATGATGCGTTATCTGATCATGCTCAATACGGACATTAGACAGTTTGTTACTACCCAACGATGTGATATGTTATTGGATTTACAGGAGGCTGCCAGGAGATGGGAGCAGGAGATTGAGTTGAAATTACGAGAGTCGAGGTAGACCCTGGTACAATCTCAGTCGGCGCCAAATTGGTCCAAGACCACTAATTCTAGGGTTGGAGAACAGAGAAACCGCACTTATGGGAAGTGAGGGAAGGGCCATACCGGAGTTTGTAGGTCTGTTGGTGCATGCTACAAGGAGGGAAAGGAGGGGCATTATGCGAGGGATTGTCGCCAGTTGGCCCTGGTTCAGGACATGAGGATTTGTTATCACTATCATTAGGTTGGTCACGTGAAGACCAACTGTTCACAGCTGGTTGCTAGGCCGGTGCAGGTTCCAGCGTCAGCTACATTGAGGATTACTGATGGGGGTCAGGGTAAAGTAGAGCCCCCGAGGGTTTGGGGACATGCCTTCTAGCTTATAGTAGAGGAGGCCAGGACAACGCCAGATGCAACTACTGGTATGTTTCTATCTGTATCTTATTGTTTATAATTATATTGTGAATTTTCCATCCCTTCTGCATATGGCATAGGAGAGTTTGAGGAATTTAGTAACAAGGGTTGTAGACGGTTAGTATCCAGGGGTGTTAGTGATCAGAATTTCGGATATATGATCACTATTCCAAGGCGAGAAACTCTGAATTGGAGATGTAGAAGTGTCACCGGGATTTGGGTTTCTTCTGAAGTTCAGTTGCTCCATGCTAAGAGGATTGTTTTGCGGAGACTATTCATTCCAGGATTCACCGTTCTATGGTGAAGTGTGGAAATGCTTGGTTAGGATGGTTAAGTAGTGTTTTGATTTCGCCACCAGTAGGTAGTGGTTAGTGTCCCAAGTGGGGGAGAATTAGGAATTTTTGGATGGAGCATCAGTCGTTGAGGAATTTGCTAGCTGCCACGGCTCAGCAGTACATTCAGCACGAGTATGCGTGTTATTTAGCATAAGTAGTAGACACGCGAATCAAGGAACAAACTATGGATTTTCGAGAGGATGGACGATCGACATAAGGCCTAGGGTTAGGCCGAGGTTAGAGTCCATGAAATGGATCAGGAGTTCGGAACCCCAAGTGGGTGAGAACAGTTTGCATGGGAACGACCACCAGGAGGGGCGGTCTAGGGAGATGCTCAACAGTTTAGAGCAGTTCGGATAGACTAAACGCCGATGGGGCGTACCAGTCAGGCCGAAGGCTCTAAGAACGGTCCAGACAGGCTGAAGGCACGGAGGGGTGGTCAAGACATGTTGTAGGCTCTGAGAGTGGTCCAGATAGGCTAAAGGCCTGGTGAGGCGGTCCAGTCATGTTGCAGACTCTGCATGTGTTGTAGCTCTATGTGTGGGTATTGAGTATGTTGCTATGCTATAGCATTCAGTAGGTTTATCCCCAAGTATTAAACATTTTGCTGGAGTAGGATGAAGACTCCGAGGTATTTTGGTTTGGTGAAAAGTTGTTATTAGAGATCGGAGGGAGTGTAGAGGATCTTAGTGATCTCATCAGACTCCAGACAGGCTGAAGGCACGGAGGGGTGGTCAAGACATGTTGTAGGCTCTGAGAGTGGTCCAGATAGGCTAAAGGCCTGGTGAGGCGGTCCAGTCATGCTGCAGACTCTGCATGTGTTGTAGCTTTATGTGTGGGTATTGAGTATGTTGCTATGTTATAGCATTCAGTAGGTTTATCCCCAAGTATTAAACATTTTGCTGGAGTAGGATGAAGACTCTGAGGTATTTTGGTTTGGTGAAAAGTTGTTATTAGAGATCGGAGGGAGTGTAGAGGATCTTAGTGATCTCATCAGTTCGGAGTGTCTCAAAGGATTAATCTTCTTGGATTGGGTAATATTGCAATTGGAGTCTGGGAGTAGATTCGGATGCGTATTCATCAACTTTAGGAAGCTTTGGAATTGGAATGTCATGTACCGAGTTAGATCTTTCTCCTGATCATCTAGGGATGCATTTCATGTGGGTAGGGTTGAGGCGGTTCTGATCTATGTAGTAGGCAAAGATACCCAGTGCGGGCTGACTGAAAGTCGTAGGCTTGGAGACTCAAGAAGAGCCGTAGGGTTGAGCCGGTGGGCCAACAAACTCTGAGAGTTTCGAATCGATGGTTGAACTGATTCGATATGTCGATATTCTATCCCGAGGATGACCGGACCCTATGATCAATTAGACTTTGCATATTTGTATTCCAGCTTGAAGGGCAGTATGGTGCTAGATATGAGTGGCATACTGGTGTGCCAGTAGTGGTAGGTATGTGATGAAGGTTCGAGTTATTGTGGCATGTCTTGGGTTGATCTCATCTGTGGAAGATCCACAATGTGTCCGAAGTGAGAAGGAGTTGAGTCACTGAAGATCAGGTATGAGGTGAGGCTGTCATGGGTCATGTAGCGTTCATTGTGTTAGCAAAGGTTGATAGCAGGCCATGGAAGCAAATCCAACCAGTCAGTTTCCTTTTCGGGAGACGCACGGGACTGCTATTTGTGTGGATCTTTTCGTTCAATAATTGGTGAGGCGTCCGATGTTGCGGGTAGTGGATAGACAAGTGGGACCATGGAGGTTTTGACTTTGTCTGGGAAGCATAATATGGTAGCAGGAAGAGTTGAAGTAGGTGTATGACTTGGGATTCATCTGTAGGATGCGAGGGTATTCTATCCTAGGGATGATTGGACCCATCGTAGGCATGCCTGGTATTCCAGACCAAGGCTGCTTGGGCCAGGCATGAGTATTCATGTTTTAGTGGATTGATTTTTGTATGATGTTTTGCGACAATTGTCCTGTCAGCACAAAGGGTTCACCTCAAGAAGAAGGAAAGTTGGGTTTCTGATACGTTGGATCATCCAGATATTCTCAGTTGGCAAAGAGGCTTGTAGGACAGACCTGTTTAAAAGGTTCGGTTGGGGTTCACATCATCTTTCACATTTCGCAGTTGCAAAGTGCATCATGGATTAGGAGGCGATAGTATCATTGGATGACATTTAGGTTGGTGACCACCTATGTTATGCTGAGAGGCGTGTGGCCATTCTGGAGAGAAAGGGTGAAGGTTTTGCGGAACAAGGAGGTACCTTTGGAAAAGATACATTGGGAGTCCCATTGAGGGTCGGAGTGGATGTGGGAGCCAAAGGAAGAGATACGAGAGCACTATCACAGGTTGTTCCCCTCAGCAGACTTCAAGGAAGAAGTCTAGTTCAAGTGGAGGAGAATTGTAATGCCCTGATTCCCATGTATCAATTTGTGGTTATAGTTTCTCATGATTTCAAGGTCTACTCGACGACGGTTGCCTGACTTGCCGAGTAGCAACAGGTTGGTCCGTGTGTTTAAGTGACCTACTCGCCATGTCCAAGAAGTACTCGACGAGTAGGTGCTGGCAGATGAAACCCTAAATTTCGGGGTTTTGCACCCTATTTAAAGAATCCTTTGCCCCCCTTAGTTTTCCCTTGAAGCCCTTATGAGTCCAAAAACCCTAAATCTATATTTTCTCTCCATACTTGTATGTTTAAGCTTGTAATATGGATCTTAGTGAGGAAAAGCTTGAAGATCAAGAAGCTTTCATCAAAGAACAGTTAGTGATCTGAATTCTACTTCAGTTTATCATCATATCGAGGTATCAAGTCACCACCTTAAGATTCTTCTAGCTACATCCCTTTTATATTTGAGTTTTGGGGCCATCTTGGGCAATTGGTGTTTCATTTTAAGTGATGAACCAAGATCTGAATTTGCAACTTCAGATCTGGGCTCATCTTGGCTCTTATCTCCATAAAGTCTCAGTCTTTAACATGTTGGTGAAGTCTTTGGCCTAGAACCTCTTCTTTAGCTTGATTTAGGTCATTATCAACTTGCATGCACGTAAAGTTTGCAACTTTACGTGATAAACATGCCTTAGGGGACTGGATCTACAATATGGAGCCTTAGCATGGCTTAAAAAGCTTTTTTATGGATGAAGGACTAAATGGACTCGGCGAGTATCATGATAACTCAACGAGTCAGATGAAGATAGTTGTTTGCTTGACGAGTCGGATGAACAACTCGGCGAGTCTGATGAAGATTGCCTTGGGCTCGGAGAGTCAGTCAAGTGACTCGGCGAGTTGGCTAGGGTTTTTCCCAACCTATGGACATGTATGAACCCAATGAGTTGTATAGGGAAACTCGACGGTTTGGGCAAGGGGTTTACGGCCACTGACACTAGGAACTCGACAAGCCGCTCATGTGACCCGACGAGTTGGCGAGTTATGCAAGGAACTCGGCAAGTGGCTGGTCGTACTCGACGAGGTGAGGTCAACATGGACTGTTGACTTTTTCAGTTGACTTTGACATTGACCAAGGGTTGACTATTGGACTTCTGAGGGTGTTTTGGTAAATTGGATTTTGATAGCAAAGGGGCATTGTTGAATATAGGTGTTGGAGTTGGAGCAACATCTGGAAGAGTTTAACACTACCTTCCAAGCTACTTGAGAGGTGGGCTATCCTCATTATATCAATAAGGTCTAAGACACCAAGGTTGGTCCTTGATCGTATTTGTATCCTGGTTTTCTTTGATATATTTATTTATCTGCTAGATCTGCATCCTGGTAATTAGGATGGTATTATTTTAGTGACGTAGTTTAGGTCGGTATCCTGGTATATAGGATGATCCTGTGTTAGTGACCTAGTCTAGGTCGGTATCCTAGTATATAGGATAATGCTATGTTAGTGACCAGTTACGTCAGTATCCTGGTTAGGATGTTGCTATGATATATGATCTGTTAGATTGGTTTGTTTATCTATCAACTGTTATGTGATTATCTGTTATATGTGCACATGTTTTTCTGATTGGGGTTTGGGTTGAGGCAGGTCCTGCTTTGTGCTGTAGGACAACATACCCAGGGCGGACCGGATAAACTGCACACCCAGGAGGGTACATAGTCAGACCGAAGGCCCGACGAGCGGTCCAGATAGGCTGAAGGCCCCGAGTGTGGTCCAGACGTCCTGAGGCTCAGAGAGTGGGCCAGACAAACTGAAGTCCTGGTGCAGGCGGTCCAGTCGTACTGTAGACTTAGAGAGTGGACCAGGTGGATTGAAGTCCTGGTGCGGCGGACCAGTCACACTGTAGACTCGTGATGCACGGCTGTTATGTTAATTGTATGTTATATGGTATGGTTATCTGTATGGCATTTGTATTTTGGGGGTAACTCACTAAGAGTCCGGGCTTATAATTTTAGTTTATTGTTTCAGGTTCAGTGGATGATTGCAGGAAGGCGAAGTCATAACCATACACTTCCTTGATTGATGATTACGATTTCTATGAACTCTGATGTTTAAATTATTTTGAATACAAATTGTAATAATTGAATGGTTTAAGTGATCTAAAAAAGTTTTAAATTGGCTTGAATTTTATGGATGTTACACAATGTATGGCAGGACGAATAAGAAGAATCAAATTAGGCAGAAAGATAAAAGTTTCTCCAATCTGAAAAGATGGGAGAGTACTTTAGTATCGTGTTTTATGATCATCTTATTGTTTATGGAAAACCATATCATAATTGATCCTTTAAAGACAACTTAGTGCATTTGTATGTCTAATAAGAAGAATCCTGAATTGTTGAAAATAGTTTAAATCAAGAAGATGAGTCACACTTCGTTCCCAAAACAAGTGTTAGCGTCATACTCCAAGATTGTGACCATGAGTGAGATAATATTAAGAAAGGTTTAAAACACTTATTAAATGTAGAGTAAAAATTTTCTACTCTTGTAGATTTGAAATTGGCAAAAGTTGTGATGATTTTGGATAAAACAAAGACCAAATTAGGCCAATTGTGTGAAGTGTTTGTCTTGATAAGAATCTGCACTAACTCTTGAATATTTATTTGTCAAGAAATGATTCATGACAAGAGAATCTTATATGTCAAGAGGGAAGTGGGAGGCTTAAAGATCTTGGAAAAAACTCAAGAATAAAACCTATTGTTTATCACTAGCACATTACTGGAGGTTTATAACCTATCGTGTTGACATACTCTTGTTTATGTGCCCATTCCAGTTAAAGTTGACTATGCATGTCAGTTCTATGAGTTCTCAGTTATTTGCATATCAACCTTGGAAGTAATGGTAGGCCCTTGTGCTGCAGGTGGCAATAAACTAAGATTGAACAAGTTCAATCCATATGAGTTTGGATTTGTCAATGACCTTGTCTAGTGATTATGGTTATGACAAATTCACATGGATAGGAACACACACACCATAAAATCGAAGTGCCATAAGGTTTCGCTCCGATTCATGAAAAATGATGGTGAGGAAACGATTTCACTAAGTAGATATTAAGAAGATGGCAATTGTGATATTTGCATTCTCCAATTTAGTTATGATTACAGTATCCCTCTTCATAATTTGAATTGTGAGAAATGGAAAAGGGTCTAAACATTTGCGAGTTATTGTTGTAAGTTCGAAAATTGTTATGACACACATGTGAGCTATCTAAGGAAAGGAGTATGATTTTGAGAAGCCTAGATAAAGTTTTATCGAATCATCTCGTATCATAAATCGGAACTTTTGTAAGAAATTTAATTAGTATTTATTTCTAGAAGTCCAACTGATTTCTGAATACATGTCAAAGCTAGTGGTAGTATAAGTGTCATGCTGGTAAGTTAATAATTATTATCCTAGTGGGAGCATAATTATGATGGTAAATGTTGCAAGTTGGCAATGTTAATTATAGAAAACAAAAGTTTCAGGTTGCAAAGTCGCAGTGTTTGAAAAGTTCTATTGCTATAATTAAGGGAGAGGAATTCATACTTCATTTCAAATATAAAAGCTAAGTTGACATTTTAATCAATTTTAGTCAAATATATATGAATGTTATGTTGGAATGGTTCGAAATAAGGAAATTCTATATATGGAAATGTTAATTGCGTTCTCAAAATTTGATTATCATTACGGCATCCCTCTTCATAATCAAAATTATGAGAACATGGCAAAAAGAAATATTATAGCAAAAGACTGATTAAATATCATGTCTTTATGTTGGACATTATGAATCATATCCCATATGCTATGGGTATAAGATCGATTGCATATGCTATAATATTCTCGTATTCTAATTTTCCAAATGCCTAGGGAATTTAGAAGGAAAAAGGAATAGAACCGGATATGACTAAAGTGGTTTAAATCTGTAAAGGGCAATCTATGGTTCGCTAAAGATTGGTCGCTTAAGGACAGTTGGAAGTATAGTAATGGAAGGACCATATTGACATTATTATGAATAGATAGGAGTCTATTAATAATGAGTTGTCAAATGGAAAATATGGAATGTTTCCATATTAGGAGTTGAAGAATAGATGAGAATGTTAGAAACTTTTATGCAAAAAGGATGTTTAAAGGAATGTACTTTGAATTTGAGACTTCATTTCCATGGAATTGTCTTGTAACAATCTCCAAAGGAATATTTTGTAATATCATTTGTCAAGTCTCTGTGACTTTTGGCACATAGACATTAGAAAATAATCATTGCATGATAACTTATAATCTAACACTTTCTAGCAGTGACAAGAATTTGGAATTCATACACTTGCGATAAGGATTTGGAATTTTGAAATGAGCATCATTAAAATGTCTTTTCAATTGATCTATTTCACAAAGTAAGGACCATAGAAAAACATAGTGTGCATGCTTGGTGAATGGCATAACTACTGTTTAAACAAACATAATATGCATGCTTGGAGCATGGCATAACTATTTTTCTAATTCAAGTATTAAGTTGATTATCCGAAACATTATACAATGAATGATGAGTAATTAGTATGACTCAAAAGTTTTGGGGCCATATAGGATTAATATTATTCCTTTGTTTCACTTTGCATGTTTTGGCTTCTCAAATAACTAGGTTATTCAAACCATCCAAAGTCGATCATACTTTGGAAGTAGGTATTGAGGCAAGACTTTCATGAATGGGTGTGTAGTTTGTATGGGACAAGGTGGTTATAGTGTTCATGAGTACTCCTGGAATATGATTCGAGTATTGGATTCAACCTACGCTCATCTAAATCACTTCATGGATTTTATCGCGAGTGATTGTAAGATGATACTATCTCATATTCTTGAAACATAGACATGTGATTTGCAGTTGCGAGTCGGTTGCCCAGTGACGTATGTAAACGAACCAGAAATGTGGTGTTATAAAACATATTTTTATGTGTAATTTGTTGAGTAAATAAAAGCAAGTAACTGAGTCGAAGGTTACCCATTCCTTTTACCCTTAGAGGGATAAAAGTGATATATATATATATATATATATATATATATATATATATATATATATATATATATATATATATATATATATGGGCCCCTCACTGATTTTGTGATGACATCAGGCCTGGACTAATTTGAATTTTTCCATTAGTCGGTCGTCATAAATCAGAAATCCGTAAACATCAGATGGATAAAGAGAATGATTATAATTAATGTCTCCATCCATATTATATCTAGAATGGAGGAATATATTATCCCTTATATAATGGACACGTCATTGATTAGGTCAGAGTTCGGCATCGGCTTTTAAGAGCTACGATTGCTAGTCAGGTTGGAGTTATGCTTGGAATAGTAGTTATTAGACATATCAAAGTGGGAGACTGTTGGATTAGTGTCTAGGTGCATAACTATAAATGATATGTACTTGACCCAAGAGTAGCATGGTCCATTTGGGTTGCATATCATCAGGACAATTTGAAAGGATGGACTTTTGAGAAGAAGTTATTTATGGTTTATTAATATATTATAAGTTCTAATATATTAATATGAAACCATATTGTTTAATTAGTATTGATCAAGAATTAATTTGGAATTAATTATTTGATTAAAAATAGACAAAATTAAATATAAGGTGTTGATTTGGTAAGTCATTCATTCTTATAAAGTGGGCTTATGATCCATAGTTCTTCATATTAGGCTAAACCCATGTGGTAACCCGTGGATACTCCACGGAGGTTTTAACCCATGGAGCATGAGGGATATGGAAATTCATTAGGATTTACATGGTGTAAACCTATTTTTCCACACTATATAAGAACCCCTCTAGCTCATGAATACCATACTTTAGTGGAATACTAGAGGGCTAGCTGATTTCTGTGTGAAACGAATCTCTTCTCAAGTTATCCTTTGTTCTAGGTGTGTTGTGATTCCATTTGAGGAATTCATACTATTAGTTCTAAGGTCTTGAAAGTCCAAGAAACAAGCTACAAAGAAAAGGTATGTTATCTAACTTGTTTTATTACCCTAGTATCAAAGTTTTGTATGCTAGATAGGGTAATACCTTGGAAAGTTCAAGTTTGCATATATAATAGAGAAAACATAGATATAAGGTTGTTAGGGTTGCATGTATACGTTAGGAGTGCTAGAGTGCTCAAAACCCTTCAAGAGTCACAAAGATAAGTAGTATACAAATAACAATAATCCATAGGCCGACATTGGTGCCTTTGACCCGCCAAACATAGGGAAGAGACTCACCTCAATCTGCTGAAAAATAAAATAAATGCTTGGACTGCTGATTAGGGAAAATTCATACCAAATATGATCAAATAATACCCTAATTAATAATTAATTCATAAACCATAACCGAGAGTCCAAATCCATAATACCGACTCTTAGGGTAAAAGACTATTTTACCTTGCAAAGCTAAACCCATTCAATCAAAGCCCAGACGCTCACATTGACCCAAAAAGCAACTTAGGCCCACAACAGGTAGTACGCCCTACTTAACTGACCTGTACGCCCTGTGTACTTGAGTTACTTGCATCGGGCCTCATACCCAGTATGTGTAGTATACTAAGAAGTACGCCCAACAGACTTGCCACAATCCCATTCTTAAGATAAGGTCTTAATGCATTAAGACCATAACGTCCAAACCTCATATCTAGGTCTAAATAAGTTCTTAATCAATAAGGTTGGAAATTTACTCCTTTTGTAACATCCTGTCTTGAGTCGTTTCAGAATTTGGGGATGTGACCAGAAGATCAATTATCATAAGGCTTCCGGCTTTAAGAAGAGAGGTTTAGCCCCATTTAGATGTTAGTAATGTAGATATGTGATCCAGTAGTTTAGTTTGTGCTTTGAAGTCAAAGGGTAAAATAGGAAAGTAGTGTTTCACACTTCATTTATGAATTATGAAATTTTAGCTCAATGTGTTTTACGTCAAAATTAATTATATATGGTTGTAGAGCTCCTCAATACATTTTCGTGGATATAATGATCGTCAAAATTGATGTTGAAGCGAAGAAGTTACGATTGTTTGATGTTTGGACGGTTTTCGGATAAATTGAGTATGTTGGGCGTAGATGGGGAGTATGTTGAGTGTACTAGGGTACCCTGAGTACTTTGGGCATACCAAGAGTATGCTGGGTGTACGTGATATGTGCCCAAACCCTATTTTCATGGTTTGAGCCCTATTTAAGCTCCTTAACCCTAAGCATAGATGGAGCCATGTGAGCTAAAGAAGGTGTTTTTAAGTGCTTTGGAGTGTTCCTGGTTCACATTGGAGAAGAAACAGCTCATTAAAGAAGTTTTTGTTGCATTAGGGCTTCTAGATCCAGACCATGTTCACATTGACTGTCTTCTAGAGGCATGAAGTTTGAATCTTGAAGATGCGTTTCTTAGATCTAGCTAGTTTTGGATGTTATGAGATTTTTTCATTTTAGTGCATAAACTTTAGATCCTGAAAGTTTATGAGCTTGTTATGGATAAACATTATTGTGATTTAGATATGAAGGTTGGAGACTTGGACGTAATTGATTAAGTTGAAAAAGATGCACTTTTGGTCCCTTTGATGCTTAAGTCTAGATCTTGGTGGTTTGAACCATTAGAATGGATAAAGTTGAAAACTTTATCCATTATGGAGCTTTTAGGATGCATAAAAATGTGATCTTTATCCTTCTATTCCTTCCATGAAAGTTTTGTGATGTCTTAATGGATTGGTAAGCTAACGTTTTGGCTTTTGGACATTTCTACACATGGAAAGTCATAAAGGTGGAAACTTTATGACTTATTATGATGTTGTGGGACTAGATCTAAGTGTTGGATGAAAGGGATAAAAAGAATAAGAACTTAATGGAAAAGTGCCTTCTGGCTGAGTACGTTGGGCGTACCATTGGGTACATTGTGCGTACTCGTTAGGCGTCCTATCCATGGATGGTGAGTACGCCATGCGTATGAGCAGAGTACATTGGGGGTACTCACACTGAAGTTTGACTTGTTGACTTTGACTTCCATTGACCATAAAAGTGTTGACCAAGTTTGACCTTGGGTCAAACTTGAGGGTTTAGGGATATTAAATAAGATTTTATCTGGTCATGGTCTTATTAGATTAGCGAGTGCAAGTAGTGCAGAAAAGGGATAGTGTGATAGTGTTTCACGTTTCTTCGATTCAGGTGAGTCTTCTCTCAGTGCTCGTGATTCAAAGGCACCAATGCCAACTCATTGTGTTATATATGTAGGATGCTAGATATCTATGTGACTCTTGCATGTTTGTATGAGCCTATGCGGTAGATTAGTTGGATGTACACTGACCAGTTGCGACTACCTATTATTATTGTGTTATGTTGTTTATGTGTGACTGAGACTGTTAATAGTCTCCAGGGTTGTTGATAACCTATTGGGCATGTCATTAGCCCACTGAGATTGATGATAGTCTCTAAGGTTGCTGATAACCCACCAGGTGTGCTGTTAGCCCACTGGGATTGCTAATAGTCCCTAGGGTTGCTGATAACCCATAATTGTGATTTGAATAAACACTTAATGTTTTAATTAAAAAATTTCGATTGAAATTTGGTGTGTTACACCTTTGCATGTGTAAGGCCTCATTTCTGGTATGTGATTTAAATAAAGTAATTTCATTCTTAAGGGGGTACTCAACGAGTCTGTAGCCCGACTCGTAAAGTAGAGACAGGATGATCACGCAAAATGAGTTGGCTACTCGGCGAGTCCATACGCTGGGACTCGGCGAGTCTTCCTGTCTGGATGAAGCCCTAATTTTAAGGGTTTGCACCCTATTTAAACACACTTATACGCCCCCAACCTCACCTCTATCACTCTCAGAACATTTCCCTTGTAAACCGTAGCCCTATTGTTGAGTTTGAGTGTGTTTGTGCTAGCTTGGAAGCATTAGGAAGAGAAAGAAGGAAAGAAGGTCCATAAAAGAGAAGGGAGATCCAGGAGTTAGCTTCTATCTGTTTCTCATTCAGTTAATGAAGATTTGACCTTGTGCATTCCTCAATTAAAATGCTTGTTATGCCTTTTTTGGAGCCTCTTATGATTCAAACTTGAGATATGGACTCCCTTTTTATGGAAACTTCAGATCTGGACCCTCATTCTATTCTAGAAGTGTAAATTTTTAGTCAAAATCGTGATTGAGGTCCCTCTTGAGCTTAGAAGCCCATTAAGAGCTTAGTTTTGACATTTGAAGCCTTTAGAGCCATGCATGCATGTAAAGTTTGCAACATTACGTGATAAGCATGCCCTATAATCTTGGATCTATGATTTGGAGCCGCTGCATAGGTTAAATCAGGTCTGTATGGAAAAGGGATTGAATGGACTCGGTGAGTCGCAAACTTGACTCGACAAGTCATATGAAGATAGTCATAGACTCGACGAGTTGGATGAGCAACTCGGCGAGTCCGATGAAGATTGCCTTAGACTCGACGAGTTGTTTGAACAACTCGGCGAGTTGGATGAGTTTTCCCGAGGAAAGTAGTGTTTGAGTGAAAGAGCTTCATTCCTTCTTAGTTACATGTAAAGTTAGCAACTTTACGTGTTCAGATGGTCATAGCAGCTTAGATCTACGAGTTAGATGCTCCTGAATGGATTAAAAATCGATTGTATAAATCTGCATGTTAGGACTCAGCAAGTCGAGTCGCGAGTCCCCCATCTTTCTTCAAGTTGTGATTTCAGGGTGAATCATTGAGTGGGGAAAGGACTCGGTGAGTTAAACTCAAAGTTGGTGAAGAAGGAACTCGACGAGTCTGCGCCCTGACTCGGCGAGTCCGGTCAACTGGAAGTTGACTTTGACCGGAGAGTTGACCTTGACTAGGGGTAAAATAGTCATTTTACCCTGAGATCATTTACCAGTAACTGATCTAGGGTTTTTGGAAATTGTAGCCGAACATTTCCGGAGCAGCAGTCAGCCACTTTTAGAGTTAGCATCTCATCAGCCAACAGTACAAGGTGAGTTTTCCTTCCAGTAGGAACGGGTCTATGGCGACAATGTCGGACCGTCTAGTTAGCAATTGTTCCATACTTTGGTATGATACAGTAGTTCAGTGTGTTATGCGTTCCGGACTTCGGTCCGATGCAATATACAGTATATGTGTTTATGCTAGTTGAAATGTTTATGCTATGCTATGTTATGCTCAGTCAGTTTTCGGACTTCGGTATGATGCATGGGACAAGGTCCCAATCAGTCCCGGATCTTGGTCCGATGCAGTTAGTTTTGAACTACGGTCCGATGCAGAGGACACGGCCCCAGCTAGTTCCAGACTTTGGTCCGATGCAGTTTCAGGACTTCGGTCCGATGTAGAGGGAAAAGCCTGGTTAGTTCTGGACTTCGGTCTGATGCAATGGTCAAGGCCTAATATGTGTTTGTATGTTATTGTATGGTATGTGGTAGTCGGGGGGGGGGGGGGGGGGGCTCACTAAGGTTTGTGCATACAGTTTCAATTTCGGTTTCACGTACTTCCGCAACCAAAGGGAAGAGTTCGGGATGATGGCATTGCACGCACCACAACTTCAGCTTTTTTCCTGGGAGTTTATTTTAGATACTATGTCATGTTGTTATAGTGCTTTTGTTATGACAAATCTTTTATAAATTTTTGGGATTTATGATGTACGATTTCATGATATATTATAACTCGTTGATAACCTTAGTATTATTTAAACAAAAGCTTTTGGGTCCTATTTTGGGTTGTTACGAGTTGTTATCACAGCCTTGGTTTGAGGGATTCAGGCACACTTATCGGTATGACTGAACTCAAAATAAGGAAATAGTAAAAGATTTTTTTGAAAGAAAAATGTTTTCAAAAGAATTTTTGAAAAAGAGACTTAAAAAGAAATGAATTTTGAAAACAAGAAAAGGGTGTGGTGCATGCGATCAGCCGAGCTCAAATAAGTACTCCCAGATTACCCTTACAAGTTTACATTGTGATTATTTGTTTTAGTTATAGTAGAAAATCATGCTAGAATAGGACTAAGGATCTAGGGAGATGCCTAATGTGCCTGTTATATGTGTTTCAGCCTTATGAGAATTGCATACTAGTATTGAGTAGAAAACAGTAGGATAGCCTGATTAGGTTATGCCTGATATTATGAGCTTAGCATTGTATGCTAATATAGTTTCTTTGATTCCATTGCAATCAAAGGGGACATAAAAAGTCCCAGTACCGAGCTTAGCCATAGCAGGGAAGGTGTCGGCACCTGCCCCTACTACATTGAGGATTACAGACGGTCGTCGGGGTTGGGTCGAGGCGCCAATGGCGAAGAGTGGAGCTTTTCAGATGACAGCAGAGGAGGCGCGAGCGACTCCTGATGTGGTGAAGAGTATGTATTTTCCTTTTATCTCTGCATTTATTATTGATTATTTCTAATGTTATATGTTTGCGTACAAGTTCATTCTTATTGAACGACATTTTCAACTGCAGTGTTATTTGATTCGGGGGCTACGCGATCGTTTTTCCCTCTTGCGCTTAGTAAGAGGTTTAGCAGAACTCCAGGGGAGCTGGATTGTCCTCTCAAGATGGAGATAGCCTATGATAGGACCGTCAGGTTCGCAAGAGTGCATAAGGCATGCTCGCTGCAGTAATTCGATGAGCTGTTTTCGGAAGACCTAGTTTCTATTCCTTTGCGAGGGAGCAAGGTCATAGTAGGCATGGATTAGTTGAGCCCCAATGGGGTGGTGATTGATTGCGAGTTACAGCTAGTGAGGTTTCGAACTCCCAGTGGGGGAGAGTTAGTGATTCAGGATTAGAGGCCACAACGCGGACAAATTCTTTGTTCAACAGCAAGAGCGAGGCGCTACTTCCAGTAGGGTTGGGCAGGTTATGTCACATATGTGATGGACACCCGGGATAAGGGTAAGATGACAATATATGATCTAGCGGTGGTGCGAGAGTACCCAGACGTTTTCCCAGAGGAATTGCCCGGGATACCTCCAGAGAGACAGGTTGAGTTCAGAATTGATCTGCTTCCTGGTGTGACTTCGATAGCCAAGGCACCGTATCGGTTTGCTTCTCCAGAGACGCAAGAGTTTTCTACGCAGCTGAAGGAGCTACTAGACAAGGGTTTCGTCAGACCGAGTAGTTCACCTTGGGGAGCCCCGATCCTGTTTGTGAAGAAGAAGGATAGGCCGCACCGTATGTGCATAGACTACCGAGAGTTGAACAAGGTAACAATGAAGAACCGTTACCCACTCCCGAGGATAGATGACTTGTTCGATCAGCTTCAGGGAGCATCTTGGTTTCCCAAGATTGATCTGACTCCGGTTATCATCAGATGCATGTCAAGAGTGAGGATATTCAGAAGACAACTTTTAGGACCCCTTATGTTCATTATGAGTTTGTGGTGATGCCGTTTAGACTCACCAACGCTCCAACCGTGTTCATGGGTCTCATGAACTACATATGCAGGCCGATGTTGGATCGGGTTGTGATAGTCTTCATCAACGACATCTTGGTCTACTCCAAGACCCAGGAGCAGCACGATGAGCACCTCAAAGAAGTGCTAGATACACTGAGGAGGGAGAGACTTTTTGCGAAGTTCTCCAAGTGTGAGTTCTGGTTGCGAGGTGCAGTTCCTTGGTCACCTCATCAACCAGAAGGGTATTCTAGTGGATCCGGCCAAGACTGAGGTTGTGATGCAGTGGGAGGTCCCAAGGTCTCCATCTGAGATTCGGAGCTTCCTAGGATTGGCAGAGTATTATAGGAGATTCATCCAGGATGTCTCCAAGATAGCATTTCCACTCACCCGGCTAACGAAGAAGTCGGTGGTGTTTCCTTGGGTGCCTGAGCAATAGGCGGAATTCGAGACTCTCAGACAGTGATTTTGCGAGGCACCGATCCTGACCCTACCAGAGGGAGTGGATGATTTTGTAGTCTTGTAACACCGTAAATTTTCAAAATAATTTTCGCATTTTATAAATAACATAATTCATTTATTATTCACAAGAACATAATTGTTTGAACTCATTTCAAAACATATATCAATCCCAAGATCTCATAGCATAAAAAAATCTCGTGTGTGTACTAATCAAGCCGGCGCCTTCCCGCGATCATCACTGGTACCTGAAACACATAACACATAACACTGTAAGCATAAATGCTTAGTGAGTTCCCCAAGATACTACTTACGCACATACGCCTTTCCAGGCCCTGACCTTCCGGTCCATGTGTCTCAGGGGACTTCCGTCCCGACTCGGTAAACCTTCCGGTCCTACCTGCATCAACTTTACGATCTACATCACAACGCCTTCTGGCCCATAACATATATGCCTTCTGGCCCACAACATAGTGCCTTCCGGCCCATATCAAGCATAGCATACATAGCACATACAAACGATTTACTTATCATATACAATGCATACAACTCATAACATATCCTACCTTTCGGTCACACAATAAAACCCTTCTGGGTACAGTATAGTGAGAAAACTCACCTGGCACTAAGAATCAACCTCCAATCATGCTGCTTGCCAAACACCAACGTCTAACTCTGTGTCGAATCCCACAATTAACCCAATCAGGAACTAAGTCCAAATTCTCAATTACAAGGTCCAAAGATAGACCATCTACCAGTCCATTACGGTCCTAAACCATTGGGCCCACCAAGGCCCAATAATAATTGAGTTTTCCCCAAGGCCCAACCTCATCCTACATGACCAGCCCAACATGAGGCCCAAGACATCAATTTAATTCTCTAATCACAGGCTCCACTAATCAGGCCCAAGGATTCTAGCCAATCACTTAAAGCCCAAAAGATCACCTAGTCCAAAAGCTCACAGAGGGGTTACGCGGGGTGTACCTCTCTTGGTACGCTCAGCGTGCTCAAGCATGCACAATTTGATCAGGGACCTCAGCCTAGTACGCTGGGTGTACTAGGATTACGTTGGGCGTACTCTTAGTTTTGCTTAAATACATTTCTGGGTCTTAACCCGTTAAGACCTTGACTTATCTCTTGGATCTGGACTTCCTAACATCTCTTACTCCATAAAGTTATCGACTTTAGGCCTTTGCATGGCTGATGAGGTCACAACAAATAAAAACTCTTACTTTCATAACCCAAAATGCTCATAACTCATGCATGGGTAGATTCACACGATCAAGATCTCATTTTTATGGTTCTTCATCATTAGATACACTTAAAAGGACAGGCTATTAAGCTTTGGAGTGCATCAACTCATAAAGTCTCAAGCTTGGGACCAAAAACCCTAAAATGGACCCTAAAATGCAAAAAACAGAAACAGAGGGAAATTTTGGAGCTTTATAGCTTCAAATGGTGCACTAGCCCCAAGGAAGCTTAGATCCACAACTTGCTCTTCGAATTCACACCCTTTCATGCTTCTTCTTGACTCTCTAAAGTCCACAAGAACACAACAAGCTCATCATGGCCACCACAAACTTCAAGGATGGATATTAGGGTTTGAGAGGGTCTAAAAATCTGAGGAAGGTGGCCAAAAATTAGACCATCTCTTTCTTTATATAGGGACACTTCACTTAATTAGGGTTTTCCTCTGTGCCTAGTACACCCAGTGTACCGCCTGGTACGCTGAGCGTACTAGGTGACTCAGCTTAAGAAAAACGCGCGTATGTACGCTAAGTGTACGCATTATGTACACCCAACGTACTTGGTTGCCAACTTCTTGACTTTAAGGACTTAACTTGTCAACCCTCCAAACTTTCATAGCTTCAAAGATAAAACTTTGTTTCCACCATCCTCATACATATCAAAAAGTAATGAGATCCCTTACCTTTCAAGCAACTCGCCTCAATCTGAAACCTTCTCGCGCCCGACTCGTGACCCACCAACACAAATCACGAACAATCTGAAATAGGATGTTACAAGTCTACTGTGATTCCTCGATCACAGGTATGGGAGTAGTGTTGATGCAACGGGGGCATGTGTAGCTTATGCCTGTAGACAGTTGAAGCCTCATGAGGCTAGCTATCCGATGCACGATCTGGAGTTGAGGGCAATGGTGTTCGCCCTCAAGATTTGGAGACACTACCTCTATAGGGTCCGTTGTACCATCTACACAGATCACAAGAGTCTGAGATACCTCATGGACCAGCCGAATCTTAACATGAGGCAGCATCGGTGGTTAGATGTGGTTAAGGATTACGATTGGGAGATCTTTTATCACCCGTAGAAGGACAACGTAGTGGCCGACGCCCTGAGCCGCAAGGCGGCAGCAGCCCCGATCAAGGATATATGGCTGAGGATGATAGTGATTACTCCAGTGTTGGAGCAGATTAGGGAGGCACAGGTCGAGGGCCTCAAGGAGGAGAGGCAGAAGTGAGAGAGGATTGTTGTCCGAGTAGCTTCATTTGATAATGATAGTCGAGGATTGTTGACCCTTCATCAGAGAATTTGGGTACCGTACTGGGGTGGAGTACGGTAGATGTTGATGGAAAAGGCCCATAAGTCTCAATTTTCCATCCTCCTAGGGGCAACGAAGATGTACATAGATCTTCGACCCTACTATTGGTGGCCCTGCATGAAGCAGTATGTCACCTTGTATATGGAGAGATTCCTGACCGGCAAGAAGGTTAAGGCAAAGCACCAGATACCCCACGACGAGATGTAGCCATTAGACTTTTCTGTATGGAAATGGGAGGACATTAGCATGGATTTTATCACTAAGCTTCCCAGGACCGCACGGGGAGTGGATTCGATTTGGGTTATAGTGGATCGGCAAACCAAGAGCGCCATTTTATACCGATCCAGGAGAGCATTTCGGCTGAGAAGCTGGCCGAAATCTATGTACGCGAGGTAGTGGCACGGCACGGAGTGCCTGTTTCATTAGTGTGAGACCAAGTGGTCCATTTTACTTCCAGATTTTGGAAGCAGTTTCATGACGAGATGGGGAATCATCTTCATTTTAGCACCGCTTTCCACACTCAGACGGATGGGTAGAGCGAGAGGATGATTCAGACTCTCGAGGACATGCTTCGGGCATGTGTTTTAGACTTCGGTGGTAGTTGGGATGCGTACCTTCCACTGGCGGAACTTTCGTATTACAACAGTTACCACGCTAGCATTGACCGTCCTCCTTTCGGGATACTCTATGGAAGGAAATGTAGGACCCCGATTTGTTGGTGTGAGGTCGGTCAGCGAGTCATCAGGAGCAACGAGGTGGTGCTCAAGACCACAGAGTTAAACCAGCAGGTTCGTAGCAGATTGCATACTGCACAGAGTAGGTAGAAGAGTTACGCCGACAGGAGGCGTTCAGATTTGGAGTTTCAAGTGGGTGATATGATCCTCCTGAAGGTATCACCCTGGAAGGGTGTTATCAGGTTTTGCAAAAGGGGCAAGTTATGCCCCATGTTCATTGGTCCTTTTAGGGTTTTGGCCCGAGTGGGTCGAGTTTCTTATCGGTTGGATCTTCCGGCAGAGCTTAGCCAGATCCACAACACTTTTCATGTTTCTCAGTTTAGAAAGTGTTTGGTGTATGAGTCAGCAGTGGTACCCTTGGAGGATATTCAGGTTGATAGCAGCCTGAATTGTATCGAGATACCAGTGGCGATCTTAGATCAAAAGACGAGGACCTTGAGGAACAAGGTGGTTCCGTTAGTGAAGGTGTTGTGGCAGCACCAGAAGGGTTCATAGTAGACGTGGGAGTCCGAGCGGGAGATGAAGGAAAATTATCCAGAAGTATTTTTGGATACGGAAGCAGCAGCAGACTTCGAAGACGAAGTCTAAAATAAATGGGGGAGATTTGTAACGCCTCATTTCTGGTATGCGATTTAAATAAAGTAATTTCATTCTTAAGGGGGTACTCGACGAGTCAGTAGCCCGACTCGTTGAGTAGGGACAGAATGATCACACAAATTGAGTTGGCTACTCAGCGAGTCCATACGTTGGGACTCGGCGAGTCTGTTTGTCTGGATGAAGCCCTAATTTTAAGGGTTTGCACCCTATTTAAACATACTATACGCCCCCAAACTCGCCTTTATAACTCTCAGAACATTTCCCCTGTAACTCTAGCCCCATTATTCAGTTTTAGTGTGTTTGTGCTAGCTTGGAATCCTTGGGAAGAGAAAGAACGAAAGAATGTCCATAGAAGAGAAAGGAGATCCATGAGTTGTCTTCCATTTGTTTCTCATTCAGGTAATGAAGATTTGACCTTCTAGATTCCTCCATTAAACTGCTTGTTATGCCTTCTTTGGAGCCTCTTATGATTCTTACTTGAGATATGGACTCCCTTTTTATGGAAACTTCAGATCTGGACCCCCATTGTATTCTAAAAGTGTAAAGTTTCAGTCAAAATCATGATTAAGGTCCCTCTTGAGGTTAGAACCCCATTAAGAGCTTAGTTTTGACATTTGAATACTTTAAACCCACGCATGCACATAAAGTTTGCAACTTTGCATGATAAGCATGCCCTAGAAGCTTGGATATGTGATTTGGAGCCGCTGCATAGCTCAAATCAGGACTGTATGGAAAAGGGACTGAATGGACTCGGCAAGTCATATGAAGATAGCCGTGGACTCGATAATTTGGATGAACAAGGCGAGTTCGATGAAGATTGCCTTAGACTCGACGAGTTGTTTGAACAACTCGGCGAGTCAGATGAGTTTTCCCAAGGAAAGTAGTGTTTGGGTGAAATAGCTTCATTCCTTCTTAGTTATACATTAAGTTAGCAAGTTTACGTGTTCAGATGGTCCCAGGAGCTTAGATCTACGAGTTAGATGCTCTTGAATGGATTAAAAATCGATTGTATGAAATCTGCTTGTTAGGACTCGGTGAGTTGTTCGTCGGACGTTGCGAGTCGAATCGTGAGTCCCTCGTCCTTCTTCTAATTGTGAGTTTAGGGTGAATCAGTGAGTGGGGAAGGACACGGTGAGTTAAAGTCGGAGTTGGTGATGAAGAGATTCGATGAGTCTGCGCCCTGACTCGGCGAGTCCAGTCAACTGGAAGTTGACTTTGACCAAGGAGTTGACTTTGACCAGCGAGTTGACCTTGACTAGGGGTCAAATAGTTATTTTACCATGAGAGCATTTACCAGTAACTGATCTAGGGTTTTTGGAAATTGTATCCGGACAGTTCCGAAGCAGCAGTCAGCCACTTTTAGAGTCAGCATCTCAGTAGCCAGTAGTACGAGGTGAGTATTCCTTCCAGTTGCAACGGGTCTACTACCACAATGCCGACCCGTCTAGTTGGTAGTAGTTTCGGACTTTGGTCTGATGCAGTAGTTTAGTGTACTTGATGTCTTTGTGATTCAAGCATATCTTTGTGTTATGTGTTCCGGACTTCGGTCCGATGCAGTATGCAGTATATGTGTTTATGCTAGTTGATATGTTTATGCTATGCTATGTCGTGTTTAGTCGGTTTCCGGACTTCGGTACTATGCAGGGGACAAGGTTCCAGTCAGTTCCGGATCTCGGTCCTAGAGTAGCTCATACTCACAAGGATGACCAAAAAGGACGACTATATGCCCAATACAAGCCCATGATTATATCTAACCCCTAGAGTCATCAAAATAGAAGCTTTGTACCTCCAAATGCTAGCAAAACAAATGAAGACTCTGGATCTAAGAGCTCTAATCCAACCAAGGCTTGAACACCAAGCTTCTACTTCTTTGAAGTGAGCAAAAACACTAAAAGTTAACCACCAAATCTCAAGAATAGTCAAGAATAAGCTAGGGCTTTGTGGGGTATCTTTAGAGGGAAGGAGGCTGATGAGGGAAAGGGTCTTGAGTCCATAACGATTCTTAAATAGAGTCCAAGCCTTAAAAATTGGGGTTTATCCCCAAACAACATATGCCTCGTATACTAGAAGTATGTCCAGCGTACGCGCCCCTACCTAAAAGTTTCGCTTCTCAACCGTAGGGACCAAATTTGCAAACAAATTTAATATCAAGGATTAAAATAAGACATACATGGAATCAGAGGGTGAAAATTCTTCCCCATACGAATTAGACTTCGTCAAGTATGCTACTGAAAATAACTATGGGTAATGCTCACTCATATTTTCCTGAGGCTCCAAATTCCACTCCGAAACCTTTCAGTGTTGCCATTACACCTTCACTAGATCCACCACCTTATTCTGAAAGGTCTTCATCCTCCTATTAAGGATCATCGTTGGTCTCTCTATATAATTCAGGCGATCATCCACCTAAATATCCATCAATGGAACCAATACGGAATCATCAACCAAACACTTTTGTAGCTGAGAGACATGAAAAGTATTTCAGATTTGACTGAGCTCCTTTGGCAGATCCAAATGATACATAACCATGCACACACGGGCAAAAAATCTTAAAGGAACAATATACATGGGGCCAATCTTACCTCGTTTCCTGAATTGGATGACACCTTTCCAAGGTGACAGCTTCAAGAGTACCCTGTCCCCAACCTAGAACTCCAAGTCTGATCGACCTCTATCTGCTAACTCTTTTTTCAGCTATGTACTATCTGAAGTTTGCCGCCAACCTATTGAATCAAATATGTGATTTTGAACACCATATTTGTACTCCCCATGACCCGCTGACTAACCTCACTATAACATATTGGGGTCTTACACTTCCTCCCATAGAGCATCTCAAAAAGTGGTCGATCAAGGTTGGCATGATAATTGTTGTTATACGTTAATTCTGCCAAAGAAAGATACGTATACAACTTCCATCAAAATATAGTACATGTGTCTGCATCATATTCTCTAAGTTACGGATAATCCGCTAACTCTGACCACCAGTCTACGGGTGGAAATTCGTGTTGAAGTGCAGACAAGTACCAAACTCATCATGGAGTATCATCCAAATCCTAGAAGTAAATCGAAGATCCCTATCAAGACCATAGAAACCAGTACCTATCACACCCCAAAACTGTGAATAGTGGAAACATTCTAGGGCGGAGGACGTCATGTACAGTATCACAACAATGAATAGTAGTAAACAAGCAACAACATCTTCCATTGCATTAATAATATAATTTCATACATGTGTGTTCTGTCAAAGTTATAGACACAAAAAATATACATATCAAAATAAAAGATGAGTCTTGAAAAAACTCCATCTTCTCAAAAACCTGGCACCGGTACCTATCTACCGGCGACCTGAGAATACAACTTATTTTGAAAGCGAGTATCAGCTTTAAAGCTGGTGAGATCATAATTATATTAGTGTATGTGTTTGTATGAAAGAATTCGTAAGATGTTTGTAAGATGTAACGTATAAGTTTTGTAAAGTTTGTATTTGTTTGAACTATCCTAGAAAACCCTATGTTTCCTACTAAAGGTAGTCTTCTACCAAGGCATCTAGTAACTATGTGTGTGTCTCTTGTAAGATTGTGTATTTTCCCAAATCCGACTATCAATAACAAAAAATATATTTATTACATTACCGTGCATCGTTTGAATGTTCACGAAGTGAATGTAATAGGAAAAATATTATAGTACTGTAGTGTTGTATTAAGTAACTACTATTGTACTAACTACCTTAAATCAATTGTTATTTAAACTACCATGTGATCGTCCTGTACCCTGCTACCGACTCAATAGTAAAACGACAATGTAAGACACCGTAACAAATGACATTTGGCACCCGTAGACTTGCAAGTCCCACTGTAGCAAGCAACAAGGTGTAGGATAGTCAATCCAGTATAGATATATACAAAAACTCATACTCTCCCTAATTAATGAGATTCTGGGTACAAAAACGGTCATGGCAGGTAGTGCCAGAACCCGTTTAATGGCTCACATAATTGAATGTAATGTATATGCTAACTGTATTGTGTGTTCTTTCTCTGTCTAGCATGTATGTTTGTTTCTCATCACTATGTATTATGTTTGTTTCTCACCACTATGTATTATGTTTGTTTCTCATCACTATGTTCTATGTTTGTTTCTCATCGCTATAAGTTATGACTCATGTATGAACTGACTCTTTGTATGATTCATTGTTCTAGTATTATTATTAGTAAAACCTTAAACTACGCCAATTGTAGTTTACTAGTAATATAACTTGTACGTATGAACATGTGAGTATACCCCTACTACCAAGGGTATCGAATTGACTGGAAGAACCTTTATGACTATATATGTACACATGATATATTACTAATGTTTAAACGACCTTCGGACGGGTACCCGATACCCCACCAGACCACATCTCAACGGCGAAAAGGAAATAGGGCGGCAGGCCTTCCTAAGACTTTTAAACATTTCTTATATAACTAATCATACATAGACATGCAATTGATAATATAAAAGTATAAAATAAGTTTCATAAAAGCATTTGATATGGAAAATAGATTTTAAGACAGTTTGAAGTTAAACAATTTAGTAAAATAGTTTGAAAGTAAGAGATTCACTTGTCGATAGTTATTAATCACATCTGATTGAGATAATAAATATCATAACTTTACTAGTATTCCCCCCAATAAAAGTATTTAGAAACATCTGAAAACATTTAAAAAGGTTAATTTAGGGGTATGAACTCACCTGTAGTGAGTGGTACGGATGAACTGAAGATGTAGGATTGCCAGGTGTCAAGTGAAGTCTTGAACACAATTTATGATCCTAGTTAACATATAATATCACATATATGCATACAATTAGTCTTTAAACAACTAATAAACAAAGTTAAGACACCCTAGGACATGCTAAACACCTTATACAAGTGTTATTAGTCTCAAGGGTTGTGTCTAAGTGTTGTAGGGAAAGGCTAGTGTGTTTGGGGTTCAAGGAACACTCCTTTAAGGAGTTTACGATTTTATGGTCACTAGAAAAAGGTTTTACATTCATAAACCCTTGGGTTTATGGTTGTAACCTCACCCCCTTTGTGACCATTTGATTTTTTAAGCTTTAAGAGTCCGTAGAAGCCTTTCTACTTAATGTATGCGACCATGGAAGGAACTAGGGCACCATTTCACTCCTAAATGGAGTTTACGGTCCCTTTACCATTTTCCTCTGAGTTTACTACCGTAAAATCATAAGTTTTATAGTATTTGGGGTGTTTTCAAGTCCTTAGCTCAACATGGTAATAGTCTAGGTTAGATTCTACGCATAACGAACATATATGGGACATTTATACAACCTTTGAGGTGTTTACAGTTTTGGGAGATCCCCAAACCATAAACACATATAAATGTGAGGTTTTTGTGCTTTTTGTGTGATAAACTCATCAAGGATGGATCTAGACAAGTCCCTAAGGCATTATGAAGCATCTAGGCACCCTAAGGCACCACTTTGCACCTTACTTGGTGTTTACCATTTTGGGAGCCTCCTAAAACCGTGAACACCTTGTTCTTGGCGTTCTTGGGACATTTCCTTCATATTAAGATGTATAGCAAGCTTTAAATGACTCTACGATAGAAGTACTTACTTTGTGGAAGCTTGAAATGAACTAAAAGTCCAAGAACACTAGTATGTGTTCTTAGTGTTCTTGGTGCTTTGGAAATCTAGTCAAAACAAATAAATGGATGGATTAAAGTATGTGTAATCCCTAGATGTTACGTTATATCAACTAATCAAGTCGAGAAAAACTTACGTTTTCGGGAAATCAGGCAAAAACCGGGATGATAGTTGAGAGAGTTTGGAGTTTACTCTTTACGGTGAAAATGAGAAGTGATGCACTTTGGGGAGTAAACTAATGCTTAAGCATGACTTTACGTTTTTGGGGGTAGTTTACGGCCCAAGCATTAAAGTTTGGCTGTGAACTTCTAAGTTACGTGGTATTCGCGGTTTAGAAATTTCTAAACCTGAGACGACACATTCTTTCACCCGTTCATTTAAAGAATAATTATTGTAATAGTCAAAAGAACTTTAAATTTGTTAAAAACAAATAGAACTGAAATTGACTTATAATATGAATTGATTGACTTTTAGGGTTTGATCGAATGAAAATTTCGAGTTGTCACATCATCCCCCTGTTAAAGGGAATTTCGTCCTAAAACTAATGTCTAAGCAAATAAAGTAGTTACAAATAACTAAGTAAAAAGATGAGGATAATTTAGTTTCATCTGATCCTCTCACTCCTAAGTGAATTCAGGTCCCCGCTTGGCGTTCCAGCGAACCTTCACTATCGGGATACGGCTTTGTTTCGTTTGCTTGACCTCTCGGTCCATGATCTCTATTGGTTCTTCCACGAAGTTGAGGCTCTCGTTGATCTCGATCTCGTCGAGTGGGATTACAAGAGTCTCGTCGGACAGACACTTTTCCAAGTTCGATACGTGGAAGGTAGAATGTACGTTACTGAGTTCGCACGGTAAGTTAAGTTTGTAAGCTACAGGGCCGATTCTTGCAAGAATCTCGAAAGGCCCAATGTACCATGGATTTAGCTTTCCACAATTTCCGAAGTGTATCAAGCCCTTCCATGGTGAGACCTTCAATAGAACACGGTCACCCACCTAGAATTCCAACGGTTTCCTACGTTTATCAGCGTAGCTTTTCTATCGGTCTCTAGAGGCTTTCAATCGTTCATGGATCTGAACAATCTTGTCCATCGTTTCCTGTATGATCTCCGAACCTGTGAGAGTGCTGTCAGGAACTCGTCCTTTAACTAACTGTGTATCACCCACCTCAGCCCAGCACAGAGGGGATCTGTACTTTCGGCCATAGAGGGCCACGAATGAAGCAGCCTTTATGCTCGTGTGATAACTGTTGTTGTACGAAAATTCGACAAGGGGTAAATGAGTATCCCATGCTTTCCCAAAGTCGATCACACAGGCTCGCAACATATCTTCCAAGGTTTGTATAGTTCTCTCACTTTGCCCGTCTGTCTGTGGATGGTAGGCTATACTCATGTCCAGCCTAATTCCTAAGGAACTTTGTAGCAACTTCCAGAACCGCGAAGTCAATCTACTATCTCTCTCCGAGATAATGGATAAGGGAACACCGTGCAGTCGTACAATCTCCCTAATGTAAGTTCTTGTAAGCTTCTCCATCTTGTCTGTTTCTTTGATCAGCAGGAAGTCTACAGACTTGTTCAATCTATCGACGATGACCCATATGGTATCAAGTCCACCCGTTGTCTTGGGAAACTTGGTTATGAAATCCATAGTAATCCGCTCCTACTTCCATTTCGGTATCTCCGGCTGTTGTAGTAGACTGGAGGGTTTTTGGTATTCGACCTTGACCTTGGCGCAAGTAAGGCATTTACTCACGAAGGTAGCAATTTCTGCTTTCATGTTAGGCCACCAGTATAACTTTTTAAGAGCCAGATACATCTTATCTGAACCCGGGTGCACGGAATAACGAGTATTGTGCGCCTCTTTCATGTCCAAGTCTTTGAATCCACCTAGTTTCGGGATCCATATTCGATCCATGAAATAATAAGCTCCGCCACCCTTAACCTCCAAGATCTTATCCATCCCCCTCAGGGATTCACCCACCACATTTTCTGGCTTCAAAGCGCCGGGCTAGGCCACCTTAATTTGTGTGGACAAGTGTGAATGGATAGTCATAGTCAATGATTTGATTCTACGACCAGAGTATTATTTCCCACTTAGGGCATCAGCTACTACATTGGTTTTACTCGGATGATAACAAATTTCGCATTCGTAGTCACTGAGTAGCTTGACCCACAGTCGTTGTCTCATGCTGAGCTCCTTCTTGTCGAAAATGTGTTGCAGGTTTTTATGGTCTGTAAAGATAGTGTTCTTCATACCGTATAGGTAATGCCTCCAGATCTTCAAAGCAAACACAACTGCTGCTAGTTCAAGATCGTGGGTCTTGTAGTTGATCTCATGTGTCTTCAGCTGTCTCGAGGCATAGGCGATGATCTTACCTCACTGCATCAGAACACATCCGAGCCCTTGATTTGATGCATCGCAATAGACTACGAAGTGTTCTATCCCTTCAGGGAGGGATAGTACTGGTGCGGTGCACAAGGCTCGTTTGAGCGTTTGACGAACTGATCTAAGTAAGGATGAGACAACCGATTCATTAAGTCCATCAATATTGCGGGCGCGTTTGTTAATCTGAACGAAATCAATACGAATCGTAGTGCCCATAATGTGTTTGGAAAGCTGTCTTCGGAACATCCTCCCCTAGGACTCGTAGTTGGTGATATCCAGATCTTAAGTTGATTTTTTAAAAGAAGTTAGCCCCTTGAATTTGATCAAATAAGTCGTTGATCTGAGGCAACGGTTAAAAATTTTTGACGGTAAGTTTGTTAAGCTCCCTCTAGTCGATGCACATACGAAACGATTCGTCTTTCTTCTTGAAGAACAAGACTGGAGCTCCCCAGGGTGAGAAGATTGGTCTTATAAAGCCCTTGCTGAGCAGTTCGTTAAGTCGACAGGACAATTCTTGCATCTCTGCAGGTGCTAGACGATAGGGCCATTTGGCTACGGGGGTAGCCCCTGGAACTAAGTCGATTCAGAACTCGACTTGACGTTGCGGAGGTAATCCCGGAAGTTCTTCTGGAAAAATGTTGGGAAAGTCACATACTACTGGAATGTTCTGAATGTCTTTCGTTTCTTGGCTCACATCGACCACATGAGCAAGGAATGCTCGACATTCCTTTCGCAAGAATTTATGAGCTTTAATGCTCGAGATGATACGAAGGTTCATGTTGGGTTTGTCGTCGTATACTATTAGGGTGTCGCCAGACGGTAGATTTAGGCAAACAGCCTTTTCGTAACACATGATGTAGGCACGATGAGAAGTCAACCAATCCATGCCGATAATGACGTCGAAATTTCTAATTGAGACTGGCATGAGAATGATAAAAAATGAATGGTTATCCAAAGTTAGGGTACACCCTATGAATATACTGATAGTGCTCTCTGTCTTGCCATTAGCCATTTCTACAGTGAACGGTTCTTTAAGCGCTCGTGATTTTTGCTTAAGTAATTGAGAAAATTTTTGGTTCACGAAACTTCTCTCCGCTCCACTATCAAATAGAATGCATGCATAAGAATTATCGAGGAGAAACATACCAATGAACACTATAGTGTCAGCAACCGCTTCCTCATGGCCTGTGGCCAGAAATCCTGCCGCTCCACTGGCAAACCCTGCCTTCGGGCAGTTCCTTTTGAAGTGGCCTACCTCACCACATCCGTAGCAAGTTTGGCCCACTCCAGCACAGGGGGCTTGGTTGATTGGTTTCACCGGAGCTTTACAGAAACGGGTCGTGTGCCCATTCTCATTGCAGTTCAGACACTGCATCTCCCAGCATGCGCCGACGTGATGGAAGTTGCACTTGTTGCACTTAGGCAAACTTCCAGCGTACTGCCTTACCGGAGAAGCAGCGGTAGGTGCTATCGCATCATGTACTGCCACGGCCTACTGCTTTTTAGCAGCCTTAGCCTTCTTCTTGTCATCCCAAAACTTCCGCTTGGAGTCAGCGATCCTTTTAGGTTCTGAGATGGCCACGGTAGTTGTTGCAGCGGGGGTACGAACCCGATGATCTATGAGCCGCTGTGCCAAACGCTTGGCACTATCAAATGTAGTGGGGTGTGATGCCAAAACATTTCCCTGGTATGGGGGCACCAGTCCCCATATGTATCTCTCGATCTTCTTTCCCTCTGAAGGAATCATGTTGGGACAGAGGGCCACCATTTCACAAAACCTGGCGGTGTAGGCGACTACGTTGGAGCCCTTCATGGTTAGGCTCCAAAGCTCTTCCTCCAGCTTTTGGATCTCGCCCCTCGGGCAGTACTCCTGAATCATGAGGTCTTTCAAAGTTTCTTAGCCCATATCATTAGCCACTATAAGAGATAGTGACTTAACATGGCCGTTCCACCATGTTAGGGCTATAGTTTCGAAGGTGCAAGCAGCAAACTTCACCTTGCTCTCCTCGGAACAAGAGCAGATTTCGAAAACCGATTTGGTTTTCTCGAACCATTGCGAGAGAGAAATGACTCCACCAGTCCCATTGAAGGATAGTGACTTGCAGTTCGTGAAGTCCTTATAGGAGCACTCTCTCGAGCGCACGGGAGCTTCAACTTGAACAGACTGAATAGGCGTCCTCCTCCAGTGGAACCAGATAAATGATATTGAGCCATGGCTGTAGCCACAACCGCATCTACGACAACATTTAGAGTTTTCATGTCGAACTGAGGAGTAGGTGGTTGAGGAGGTGGTGTTTTGTTATTAGGGTTTCTCCTTGGATTTCTGTGAGGCGGCATCTTTGATCTATAAGTTTATCAAGATGAAAGCATTGATAAGAATTCAATCGAAGAATTTATGAGAATGACTCATGAACTAACTCCTCATAAACCAACAATACGATTGAATGTAGATCTAAAACTAATAGATGATCATATTTGGATAATAATTCCCACAAGATTAGGTACTTGTCAATATTACTGGAATTATAGATGTAACAAGTTCGGGAAAGACGACGTACAGTAAGAGGCCTTACATCAACCAAAATGGGAAAATTTTGACATAATTACAACTTAACCAAGACCTAACAGGCCTACGATTTACAAAAATAGGGAATTAGACCAAAGTTTTACATAACTAGGTTATATTCAAAAGAGAGAAGTTGATGAGAATCTATCGGTGACGAGAACTACCAGAGTGAGTTCTTGATCCCGAAAGGAGACATTCTATGTCCCTCATGCGCCTATCATCTCTTGCTTGCTAAGATCGAAGTTCCCTGACTTTAGCTCGGGTTTCAGCAAGTTTCCTCTGAAGAGCTGCGTTGAGAAGCAAAGCCCTTTCGTGAGCAGACTCTAGTTGGCGAATGCGGACTGTGTTAACGCCAGAGTTGGCGTCAATCTCTAAGACTCGATTGATAGTTGATTGACCTAGTATCGTGTTCCAAGAAATCCTACAAACCATGACAGGTAGTACCCTATCAGCAGAACCTCCCTCAGTGAGGTTGTAGAAACTTTTGTCTCCATTGTAGGGAATGGGTTGACCCTGTTCCTGGCTCCATGTATTCAATTTCGTTGACCACAGAGGGGTGGCTCCTTGAAATGCGGGTCGGGGGTTGTTATTCGGGGCTTGACCTACTTGAGGTAGGTTGTTGACTTCGGGCTCGGAGTCAGATCCATCCGAGAAGCCTTCTGCTTGATGATCATCCAAAGGGATTTGATACTCATCATCAGACTCTGCTTCAAGCCATCCAGCATTGTTGTTGGGTGGAAAGTACGGGTTGTCATGATGATGGAATCCAGCCATGATATCTATGCGAGAAAAGGGGTAAGGAAATAATTAATAAACTGACTAACTAGATAATTATAAGGTGATCTTCATCAGTTACTCCAATACTTGTCAAGAGCATACCAATAAAGACCTTTAGTTCTCAGATAAGTAATTATAGTAACACAAAATACTCCTATAGTATTTTTAAGTTTAACGTTATGTTCTACTCTTCTTATTGTGTTAGTGTTGGTAAGCTTTTAGACTTGTTGCAACCTCACAACCATGCTTAGGAACATGTTAGTCACTCCTTGAATAATGTAGTTGATCAGGCTACATCTTCCCAGGCTTGACCATGTGTCTCTAAGTCTACTTGTGCTATCAAACAATCGTAATACTTTTGTGCTGTCCTAGTGACATTGATTTTAGTATGAATGTAGGTATGTATACTTAGTTGAATATTTTATTATTTAAAAGTATAAACTCTTTATCAGAGTAATTTAATCCCACTTGTGTTTATATTTTGTATATCTTTTATGGGTTGATACACTCAATTCACCATAAACAATGCTCTGATACCAATCTGTCACAGCCAAAAACTGTGAATGGCGGAAACATTCTGGGGTGGAGGACGTCATGTACAGTATCACAACAATGAATAGTAGTAAACAAGCAACAACATCTTCCATTGCATTAATAATATAATTTCATACATGTGTGTTCTGTTAAAGTTGTAGACACCAAAAATATACATATCAAAATAAAATATAAGTCTTGAACGAACTCCATCTTCTCAAAAACCTGGTACCGGTACCTGTCTACTGGCGACCTGAGAATACAAGCTATTTTGAAAGCAAGTATCAGCTTTAAAGCTGGTGAGATCATAAGTATATTAGTGTCTGTGTTTGTATGAAAGCATTCGTAAGATGTTTGTAAGATGTAACGTATAAGTTTTGTAAAGTTTGTATTTGTTTGAACTCTCATAGAAAACCCTATGTTTCCTACTAAAAGTAGCCTTCTACCAAGGCATCTAGTAACTGCGTGTGTGTCTCTTGTAAGAGTGTGTATATTCCCAAATCCAACTATCATTAACCAAAAATATAGTTTTTACATTACCGTGCATCGTGTGAATGTTCACGAAGTGAATGTAATAGGAAAAATATAATAGTACTGTAGTGTTGTATTAAGTAACTACTGTTGTACTAACTACCTTAAATAAATTGTTATTTAAAGTACCATGTGATCGGCCTGTACCCTGCTACCGACTCAATAGTAAAACGATGATGTAAGACGCTGTAAGAAATGACATTTGGCACCCGCAGACTTGCAAGTCCCAGTGTAGTGAGCAGCAAGGTGTAGGATAGTCAATCCAGTATAGATCTATACGCAACTCATACGCTCCCCAATTAAGGAGATTCTGGATACAAAAATGGTCATGGCAGGTAGTGCCATGACCCGTTTAACGACTTACATAACTAAATGTAATGTATATGTGATGTATGTGCTAGCGGTATTATGTGTTCTTTCTCTATCTAGCCTGCATGTTTGTTTCTCATCACTATGTATTACGTTTGTTTCTCATCACTATGTATTATGTTTGTTTCTCGTCACTATGTATTATGTTTATTTTTCATCACTATGTATTATGTTTGTTTCTCATCACTATGTATTATGTTTGTTTCTCATCACTATGTATTGTGTTTGTTTCTCATCACTATGTTCTATGTTTGTTTCTCATCACTATAAGTTATGACTCATGTATGAACTGACTCTTTGTATGATTCATTGTTCTAATATTAGTATTAGTAAAACCCTAATCTACGCCTATTGTAGTTTACTAGTAATATAACTTGTACGTATGAACATGGGAGTATACCCATGCTACCAAGGGTATTGAATTGACTGGAAGAACCTTTATCACGATATATGTACACATGATATATAACCAATATTTAAACGACCTTCGGACAGGTACTCGATACCCCACCAGACCACATCTCAACGCCGAAAAGGAAATAGGGCGGCAAGCCTTCCTAAGACTTTTAAACATTTCTTATATAACTAAACATACATAGACATGCAATTGATAATATAAAAATATAAAAGAAGTTTCATAAAAGCATTTGATATTTAAAAGAGTTTTTAAGACAGTTTGAAGCAAAACAGTTTAGTAAAACAGTTTAAAAGTAAGAGATTCACTTGTCGATAGTTATTAATCACATGTGATTGAGATAATAACTATCGTAACTTTACTTGTATTCCCCCCCATAAAAGTATTTATAAAGATTTGAAAACATTTAAAAAGGTTAATTTAGGGGTATGAACTCACCTGTAGTGAGTGGTACGGATGAACTAAAGATGTAGGATTGCCAGGTGTCAAGTGAAGTCTTCAACTCACTCTATGATCCTAGTTAACATATAATATCACATATATGTATACAATTAGTCTTTAAACAACTAATAAACATAGTTAAGACACACTAGGACATGCTAAACACCTTGTACAAGTGTTATTAGTCTCAAGGGTTGCATCTAAGTGTTGTAGGGAAAGGCTAATGTGTTTAGGGTTCAAGGAACACTCCTTTAAGTAGTTTACGGTTTTATAGTCACTAGCAAAACATTTTACGGTCGTAAACCCTTGGGTTTATGGTTCTAAGCTCACCCCTTTTGTGACCATTTGATGTTTGAAGCTTTAAGATTCCCTAGAAGCCTTTCTACTTAATGTATGTGACCATGGAAAAATTAGGGCACCATTTCACTCCTAAATGGAGTTTGCGGTCCCTTTACCATTTTCCTTTGAGTTTACTACCGTAAAATCATAAGTTTTATTGTATTTGGGGTGTTTTCAAGTCCTTAGCTCAACATGGTAATAGTCTAGGTTAGATTCTATGCATAACGAACATATATGGGACATTTATACAACCTTTGAGGTGTTTACAGTTTTGGGAGATCCCCAAACCATAAACACATATAAATGTGACGTTTTTGTGCTTTTTGTGTGATAAACTCATCAAGGATCGATCTAGACAAGTCCCTAAGGCATTGCGAAGCATCTAGGCACCACTTTGCACCTTACTTGGTGTTTACGGTTTTGGGAGCCTCCCAAAACCGTGAACAACTTCTTCTTGGTATTCTTTAAACATTTACTTGATATTAAGATGTATCGCAACCTTTAAATGACTCTAGGATAGAAGTACTTACTTTGTGGAAGCTTAAAATGAACTAAAAGTCCAAGAACACTAGTGTGTGTTCTTGGTGTTTTGGAAATCTAGTCAAAACACATAAATGGATGGATTACAGGATGTATAATCACTAGATGTTATGTTGTATCAACTAATCAAGTCGAGAAACACTTACGTTTTCGGGAAATCAGGCGAAAACCGGGATGATACTTGAGAGAGTTTGGAGTTTACTCTTTACGGTGAAAATGAGAAGTGATGCACTTTGGGGAGTAAACTCATGCTTAAGCATGAGTTTACGTTTTTGGGGGTAGTTTACGGCCCAAACATTAACGTTTGGCCGTGAACTTCTAAGCTACGTGGTATTCGCAATTTTGAAATTTCAAGACCCGAGACGACACATTCTTTCACCCGTTCAAATAAAGAATAATTATTATAATAGTCAAACGAACTTTAAATTTGTTAAAAATATATAGAACTGAAATTGACTTATAATATGAAGTGATTGACTTTTAGGGTTTTACGGAATGAAAATTTCGAGTTGTCACAGTACCCCATGTCGTGCCACCACTTCCCAAATGTAGATATTGGCTAGCTTCTCAACCAAAATACTCTCATGGATCAGATAAATTGCACGCTCTTGGTCAATCGATCCATGATGACCCATATTGAATACACTTCGTGCATCATCGGAGGCACTTTGGTGATAAAATCAGTCGTGATCTTTTCCTAATTCCAAATGGGGACTTCCAACGGCTCCATTTTTCTGTGAGGTCGCTGATGCTCGACCTTGACTTCACAGCAATTCAAGCACCTCTCCATATATCAGGCCACATCTCGCTTCATACATGGCTACCAATAATCAAGCCATAGATCTCTATACATCTTTGTTGCTCCGGGATGAATAGAGAATCTTAACTAGTGCACCTCCTCTATCAAAACCTAGTGTGCACCACCGTAATATGCAACCCACACCTTCCCATGAAGGGTCAATAATACTCGACTATCATAATTAAAGGAAGCCATTTGACCCCTTATGCACTCACTCTTCCAGTGATCTTCCTTCATAGCATCGACCTGAGCCTCTCAAATCTGCTCTAAGAGTAGGGTAATCACTATAATCCTCAAACACACATCCTTAATTATTCAGTTAATGTCTTCCGGCTGAGAGCCTCAGCTACCACGTTGGCCTTCCCCGGATGATAAATGTTCTTGTTGGATTAGTGTCTAAGTCCATAACTATAGTTGGTATGTACATGACCCAATTTGGCATGGTCCATTTGGGTTGCATGGAATCGGAACAATTGGATAGAAAAAAAATTAGAAAAAGGATACCAGTGATTTATACTAATATATTATAAATTCTAATATATTAATATGAAATCGTATTATTTAATTAGTATTGATCAAGAATTGATTTGGTGATAAAAAGGAACTAATTAAATATGGACTCTTATATATATATATATATATATATATATATATATATATAGAGAGAGAGAGAGAGAGAGGATGAGCCAAGTTCATTTAGTTTGGGCTAAGGTTTGATGGATAGTCCATAGAGTGTTTAACCCATGGATCCTATGGAAATGAAAGGTATTGGGTATTAGGGTTTACAAGAATGTAACCCTAATCCTCCACACTATATAATGAGTTCTCTAGTTCATGAAATGGGCACTAGTATATAGTACACAAGAGGGCAAAACCGATTTTGGTGCAAGTATCCTTATTCTCAAGCTATTCCAAGGGTTCTTGGTGTTGTGTGAACCATTTGAGGTGAAACACTTGGGGCACTAGGCTCTTAAAGGTTCAAGACTTCAAGCTCCATCAAAAGGTATGTTATTCTACTAGATTCTTGTATTGTATATACTTCTTATTATCCTAGTTAGGATAAAACCCTGGAATATTGAATATTTTTATGTATAATAGAGAAAACATAGATCCAAGGTTTATAGGGTTGTATGTACACCATAGGAGTGTTAGAATGCTCAAAACCCATCAGTTCTCACAATCAAAAACCTTCACCACATCCAACTATCTATGTTGCCTCATGTTCAAATTCAGCGGATCCATCAGATATCTTAGACTCTTGTGATCCGGATAAATAGTAAAACAGAGCCCATAAAGGTAATGTCGTCAAATATTGACCCAAAAAACAACCACCCCGGCTCCAAATCATGTGTAATATAATTTACCACATAAGGCTTCAGCTGCCTTGAAGCGTAAGCGATCACATGACCCCATTGCATTAGTACCGCACCCAAACATGTGATTGATGCATCCTATTACACTATAAAATCATCAACACCCTCTAGCAGTACCTCAGAAAATCTTTGCCTCAGAGTCTCTAAAAGTTGCATGTTGCTCAGGGCCCCAACGAATAATGAAAATGTTCTTTGTCAACCGAGTCAAAGGAACCGCTATCTTGGAGAAATCCTGAATGAATCTATGATAGTAACCTGTTAATCCAAGGAAACTACGAATCTCAGATGCAGACCTTGGAATTTCCCAACTCATCACCGCCTCAACCTTGGTCGGATCAACCTGAATACTATTCCAGTTGACAAGGTGTCCCTGAAATTGTACGTCGACCAACTAAAACTCACACTTGGAGAACTTCGCATACAACCTCTCCCTCCTTAAAGTATCCAATACCTTCTTCATAAGCTTTACATGCTGCTCTTGGGTCTTGGAATAGACCAGGATGTCGACGATGAACACAATCACATACCGATCCAGCATACGCCTGCATATATGATTCATCAGATCCATGAGTGCGGCTGGAGCATTGGTGAGCCCGATGGGCATCACCGCGAAATCGCACGGACCATAACGAGTCTGAAACTCCCTCTTCTGCCACAAATAAATCAAAATTATTATTCAGTAATCATGGATTTTACCTGCTGGATTATGCTTTTGCTAGGTGGGTCATTGGTTGCCATGTAGCAGTAGCTTGGCTCAACATCCTTATCCACATCTTCAGAACCAGAAGACCAGTACTCTTCAACACATTGAATGGTTTTTCTAGCCATAAGATACAAATTTTTTTCCACAGTTTCCTTCGCCCTCATAGCCAAATAACTAGTACCCATCAAGATTTCACGAAAATTTTGTGACAAATGCCTTTTCACTTTTTGCAAGTTCATGTGCTCCACGATCATAGTAGGATGAATCTTTCACCTTTGGTTTCTGAGGAACATTAGCCAAGCGGTCCTTTGCATAGTGGTTTTTGATACCACACTTGTGACACATAATCTTTGATTTGCTGAGGTCAAACTTTCTTGAGGTTCTCAGGAGGAATTCAGAATGTTAGGTCGATAAGTTGGTGGATATTTATTGAAAGGGTTGAGGATTGCTTTGGTGTGGAGCTTGAAATCTATTATGATGAGGTTTCTGGTTACAATTCCATGGTTTTCTATATTTCATAGATAGAAGCGCAGACGCTTGTTGGACACGAAGTTCGGAATCAGTAGCTTCTGGATCAAAATTTTCTTCACATCGGAAGTTTGAAATGGTTGGAACAGGTTGAACATGTGGAATGGATGGACAAACTTTGAATGAATCCTAGATAGTTGGGTTTGTAATAAGTGGATTGAAGGAACTGACTAGAGTGAGAGGACCCCAGGGAGTCCTCTCAATGTTTAAGCTACATTAGATTCTGAACTGACTAGAGTGAGAGGACCTCATAACACCATGTGTTGTCATGTTCTTCACCATAATTTTGTACTAATTTGATGTACACCCAATAGATTCATCAAGAGTCGTAGTGAAATTGTCAAAATCGTTCACCACAGATGTCAATCACGTGTCCTTCATATTTTCGAATCCCTCAAACAAATTTTGAAGTGTATCCCAGATCTCTTTGGCATATTTGCAAAACTTATATGCTCAAAAAGATATGGTGGAACACCAAATACCATTTTGTAAAAAAGCAATATGATTTATACGAAGTCTCTCGGCGTCATTTCCAGTTAGAGGTGTTGGACAGAGCTCATCTTGGCCCATGAGAGTAGTAGCATCATATTTGATGATTGGCGTAACTGGAACATGAGGGCCTTCTTTCACTGAACTCCATATTTCTTCACCTGTATCTTGGCCAACTAAAAATCTTTCCATTCTGACTTTCTGGTAATCATACTCTTCGACATCTAGAAATGGGGCACATGATAGGCAACCTACGCTATTTGCAATTTGCATTGAATACATTTGTTAAGATTGATTAGAAGCAACCATTGATATTTAGATATTAGAGCTAAAGTGGTATATCGAAGAACTTTTATCCTAAACACAGAAATGATTGAGATACCAAGGTAATCTTCAAGACTTCAACCAACTATAATTTGTTCTTATGGATTCAAAAGACAACCATTTAGGCTCTGATATCACTTATGAGTTCACGGATTTGTGTGGACAAGGTTTAAAAATTCAAACCTTGAATTAATCTAACATCAATGATTACTTATAACAAAAGATCCAATCAAGTCTGGATAAACCAGTCAAGCCTTGAAGTAAATAACTCAAGTAAGTGCTCGAAATGATTAATATAAAGTATGAAGAGTATAAAGTATAAGAACAGGAAGAATGTTAAAGAGAAATGATTGATTAAATAAATCTTTGATTTGATAGAAGTGAAGTTGTTCAAAAGGTGCACATTGTTACAATGGTTGATACTTCGTTTATAGCCAAAGGAGTTACTAAAAATAAATACTAGAAAAATGTTCATGGACCCGAGATCAATAGCCTGACACAGCCGTTTTTGTTGATATTTTCGGTTGTGCGACACTATATTACAAACATTAAACAACAAAGTAGTACTTTGACTTTTGTCAGAATACATTAACCAGATTCCGAAACAACAGCTTCTCAGAAATCTATACACCTCGAAAATACATTCATCTCGAGGTCTACACTACTTCAGAAATACATCCATCTAAGTAATCACCATTAAATTCGTAAAACTTGAGTAACAAAATAGAGTGTATAATTGTGTTGTATAAAATTCAAAAAGTCAACATATTGATCACTTGTTTACCAATTGCCTAGTTTGGAAGTCTATCTTAACCTTGATTGCAATGTCATTTGATTTTGATTCTCATTCTATTAGTATGTTGGTGAATAGTGTCATGGTCAAAAAGAAAAGTTACGTTTAATCTAGTAAGGTCTTTTGGAATTTTCAAACCTATATTTTTTTTGGAACGTACATGTCCAGAAGTGTGACATTTCTGATAAGTTGGTTTCTTATTCATTTTTTTTCTATATTAAATTGGGTTCGTTAGTTACAAAACCCTAAGCATTACTATCATTTATAATATGTTTGTTATTTAGTTTTTTTCTCTAGATTTTTAATATATTTCTACGGGTACAAACAAATATGTATTTTTCAATGTTTTTGGCTATTAAATGCATTCATGAAAAATCCGAAATCAATAATAGATTATGTACGAAATCAAAATACTATGAATTATTTAAAAACAATAACTCCAATATATTAAGATATTCAAAACTAAACTATGTGCGAAACCTGAAGGCATATTAGTCAGGCCCTCATCATAGTGTTATATAATAATTGTCAATGATGAAACTTATTTTTATAATCAAGATATTACTTGGTGTACTTTAAAATAAAGCAACATGTTGCTACGAAGAGTTACATTGATTCTTGGAATATACTTGGTGGGTCACCCACAATCTGCTCCTAGATTGTATCAACCTATTTGTGTTAATTACCTATGAAATATTGGCCAGTAAATGAATCGTTAAAAGGTTTTAAACTATTAATATAATTATTTTATTATTCTTATGGTTGTTTTTTCTTTAAGAACAGAAATCTAAAAAGAAATGGACAAATGAAATTATGTTATTAGGAGGAGGAAGCTTATCTATTTACCTCATGTTATTTATCTATTTACCGCATGTTACAAGATCAGAGGGTAAAATTCCCTCACTTTTTGTAAGTCATATCTTCATTTCGCTCACTTTTGTTTCCCTCACCTAAAAGTCAATGAATGGGTAGGAAGCCTTTCCCACACATATTTTTTTTAAAATATATTTCATACATATATTATACTTATTTTGCAGGGAATTAAGAACCATGAGTTTTGATATATTTTTTATATTTTTTTAATAGGTATATAATTTTATAAATATTAAAGAAAATAAAAAGAAAAAAAAAACTGACCAATAGCATGAAGGGAGAGAGTGCGGCACCCCCTCCCCCATCTCTTTCCCGCAACTTTTTTCCCTCACCTAAAGAGTGGTGTGTAGGAATGAGGGAAGCTTCCCTCATCCCTATCTTGCACCCACTCCGTCCAGCCTAAGTCTGTTTTTAAAGGATGCCAAAAGATATTTTCACAAGATTTGATGGTATGTTTATTTTAATAGTGTACCGACACATTTTTACAAGTAAGTTTTTATTTATTTTTTATGAAACATCCCAAATTAAGACCCAAATATTTTTGTTTAACAATTACTAAAAATGCTAAAATAATATCATAAAATAAAACCCATATGTCAATATCTCAAACGATAGCAAAGTGTTATGTAGACGGTGTCAAAACTGTATCAAATCACATTTATGAAAAACTAAAACATCTCTCAGGACAACTGAAACTGTGGTGTATGCGATGCCATCAACCCGAGCTCTTCCTTTTGCTTGCGAAAGTACCTGAAACCAAAACTGAAACTGTAAGCACGAAGCTTAGTGAGCTCCCCCAAACTACCACATACCATACAATACATATAAACACATACTGGGCCTTTCCCACTACATCGGACCAAAGTCCGGAAACTGCATCGGACCGAAGTCCGGAACTAACCAGGGCCTTTCCCTCTGCATCGGACCGAAGTCCGGAACTACTAAGGCCTTGCCTCCTGCATCGGACCGAAATCCAGAACTAACTGTACCGGACCGAAGTCCGGAACTAACTGCATCGGACCGAAGTCCGAAACTGACTGCATCGGACAGAAGTCCGGAACTACTGAACATAGCCTAGCATAAACATATCAACTAGCATGAACACAAAAATTGCATACTGCATCGGGCTGTAACCCGGAACACATAACACACAAATCCTGCATCGGACCGAAGTCCGGAAACTACTACTAGCTATACGGGCCGGCATTGTGGCCTTAGACTCGTTCCTACTGAAAGGAAACTCACCTAGTGATCTGGCTGCTGAGTGTATGGCTCTGGAAGCTATTTGCTGCTGCTCCGGTATCTCCCCGGCTACAATTCCACAAATACACTCAATCAATTACTAATAACTGCATTAGGGTAAAATGACTCTTTTACCCCTGGCTAAAGTCAACTCTCCTTGTCAAGGTCAACTCTTCAGGTCAAAGTCAACTTATAGTTGACCTGACTCGCCGAGTTGGACCGCCAACTCGCCGAGTCCCTACTATCATTTCTCAACCCTGCTCGCTTTTACTCGTCGAGTATGGCATAAACTCGACGAGTTCCCATTCGATTCTAAAACTCAGGCTATATGCATCCAACTCGCCGAGTTGTATGAACAACTCGACGAGTTGTTCTTGAATATTAGAAGATTGTCTTAGACTCTCCGAGTTGTATGAACAACTCGTCGAGTCCCACCATTACTGAGTCTTACCTCCGACTCACTGAGTCCAAACTACTACTCACTGGTCCCAACTCGGAATCACTCAAAGGGGAAAGATCGGGGACTCGCGACTCGACTCGCCGAGTCACATGCATGCAGTTACTAAAAACTCGATTCTGCTCAAAACCACTGCATACAATATATAGATCTGAGTTCCTAAGGCTGGTTTACCACGTAAAGTTTCGAACATTACGTGTACAAATGCATGAAAAAGGATATAAAGGCTAAAAAGGCACTTGGAAGAGTAGATCTAGGGCTATCATGCAAAATGGTTCCAAAAAGGTGATAGATCTACGTTTTTGGAACTGAAACATGGCTAGATCTGAAGGCTAAACAATCTAATATGATTTCTCTACTATGAACAAGCTAAGGAATCGATAAAATGGGCTAAATATGCTTATAAATGAGAATCAATCATAGAAAGAGAAGGAATCCGATTATTACCTCAATAAACTCTGAAATGGGTGCAATACCTTGGATCTTCTTCTTCTCCTTTGGATCTAGCCTCCTTCTTCTCTTCAAAACTTCTAGATTTACTCAAGAAATGCTCAAATACTCAATGGAATGGTTAGGATTTGCTAAATGATGCTTTGAGGGTGAAGGAGACGAGATTGGGGGCTCATAAGATGGTTTAAATAGGGTGCAAGCCCGGGGATTTAGGGTTTCTACCTAGCAGGCCGACTCGCCGAGTCCCGAATATGGACTCGCCGTGTCGCCAATCTATACGCTGCTCAAGATCCCGACTATACTCGACGAGTCGGGCCATAGACTCGCCGAGTCCCCTGCAAACTTCTAAAATAAATAATATAAAAACAACATACCATAGACGGGTCGTTACAATTCTCCCCCACTTGACTTAGACTTCGCCCTCGAAGTCTGCTATGGCTGAATCTACAAGTAACTCTGGGTACTGCTCTTTCATCTCATCCTCAGTCTCCCACGTCCACTCAGACCCCTTCCGGTGCTCCCACTGCACCATCACTAGCTGAATTACCTTGTTCCTCAAGGTCTTTGCCTTCCGGTCCAGAATCACGACCAGCCTCTCAATATAATTCAAGCTGCTATCAACCTGAATATCTTCTAAGGGAACAACTGCTGACTCATCCACCAAATACTTCCTCAACTGAGACACATAGAAAGTGTTGTGGATCTGGCTAAGCTCTGCCGGAAGATCCAACCGATAAGCAACCCGACCCACCCGGGCCAAAACCCTGAAAGAACCAATGAACCTGTGGCCCAGCTTGTCCCTCTTCCGAAACCTGATGACACCTTTCCAGGGTGAGACCTTCAGAAGTACCATGTCGCCTACCCGGAACAACAAATCTGAACGCCTCCTGTCGGCGTAGCTCTTCTGCCGACTCTGCGCAGTCTGCAGTCTACTACGAACCTGCTGAATCAACTCGGTCGTCTTGAGCACCACCTCCGTGCTCCCAATCACTCGCTAACCGACCTCACCCCAACAAATCGGGGTCCTGCACTTCCTCCCATAAAGCATCTCAAAGGGAGGTCGATCAATACTGGCATGATAACTGTTGTTATACAAAAATTCTGCTAACGGAAGGTACGTATCCCAACTGCCACCGAAGTCTAGGACACATGCCCAGAGCATGTCCTAGAGAGTCTGAATCGTCCTCTCACTCTACCCGTACGTCTGAGGGTGGAAAGTGGTGCTAAAATGGAGATGAGTTCCCATCTCGTCATGAAACCGCTTCCAGAATCTGGATGTAAAACGGACGTCTCGATCTGACACCACCGATACCGGCACTCCATGTCGTGCAACTTTCTCCCGCACATAGATATCGGCTAACTTGGTGATAAAGTCCATGGTGATGTCCTCCCATTTCCACACGGGAATGTCTAACGGCTGCATCTTGCCGTGAGGCCTCTGGTTTTCTGCCTTGACCTTCCTGCAGGCCAGGCACCTCTCTACATACCAAGCAACATCCCGCTTCATGCAGGGCCACCAATAATCGGGTTGAAGATCTCTATACATCTTCGTCACCCCTAGGTGGATAGAAAATCGAGACTTATGAGCCTTGTCCATCAACACCTGTCGTACTCCGCCCCCGTACGGTACCCACATTCTCCCATGAAGGGTCAACAACCCCCGACTATCATAATCAAACGAGGCTACTCGGCTCATTATCCTCTCACACTTCTGCCTCTCCTCCTTGAGGACCTCAACCTGAGCCTCCTTGATCCATTCCAAAAATGGAGTAATCACTGTCATCCTGAGACATAAGTCTCTGATAAGGGCTGCTATCACCTTTCGGCTCAAGGCGTCGGCCACTACGTTGGCCTTCCCTAGATGGTAAAGGATTTCACAATCATAATCCTTTAGCACATCCAACCACCTCCTCTGCCTCATGTGTAGACTTGGCTGATCCATATGGTATCTCAAACTCTTGTGATCCATGTAGATGGTACAACGGACCCCATAAAGGTAATGTCTCCAAATCTTGAGGGCAAACACCACTACCCCCAGATCTAAATCATGGGTAGGATAATTAGCCTCGTGAGGCTTCAACTGTCTCGAGGCATAAGCTATCACATGCCCCCGCTGCATTAATACTGCTCCCATACCTGTGATTGAGGCATCACAGTAGACTACAAAATCCTCTACTCCCTCTGGCAGGGTAAGAATCGGAGCCTCGCACAACCTCTGCCTGAGGGTCTCAAATGTCGCCTGCTGCTCAGGCCCCCAACAAAACACCACTGACTTCCTAGTCAGTCGGGTGAGCGGTACTGCTATCTTGGAGAAATCCTGAATGAATCTTTTGTAGTACCCTGCCAAACCTAGGATGCTCTGAATCTCGGATGGAGACTTCGGGACCTCCCACATCATCACAGGTTCTATCTGATGGGTTTTGAGCATTCTCACACTTCCTAAGTGTACATGCAACCCTAATAACCTTGGATCTATGTTTGTCTAATGATCATGCAAAGTTGAATTCCAAGGTTATATTCCTATCTAGCATACATGGGGAACAATTTTTAACTTGAATAATAGATAGAATAACTTACCTTGTTGTTGTTTGTGTTCCTTGAAACCTTGTGAGCCTAGCACCCCAAGTGTGACGCCTCAAACGCTTCACACAAAACCAAATGCTCTTGGAAGAACTTATGAGAGAACACACACTTCTTGAAATCGGCCAAGCCCTCTTGTTTCGTTGGTGTAACCGATTTTGGTGGAGAACATTTTTCTTATATAGTGTTGACACATCTAGGGTTAAACCCTAATGTGTCATGACTCTTCATTTCCATGACCCATGGGTTTGTAACTCCCATGGAGCATCCATGGAGCTTCCTATGGGTGGAACCCAACTTGATAATCCATGGAGCCTCTTAGCCCACTATACAAGATATGGATGATTTACATAATCAACCCATATATTTAATTAGTTATCTTTTGATCACATAGTTAATTCTAAATTAATTCTTGATCAAACTAATCAAATAATATTATTAATATATTAGAACTTATAATATATTAATAATCTCCAAGTGTTATTTCTCTCATTTAGTCTATCCAATTGCATGGTGCCATGCAACCCAAATGGACCATGCCGGGTCGGGTCAAGTACATACCAGAAATAGTTATGGACATAGACACCTTATCCAACAGTCTCCCACTTGGATAAGTCTAATAACTATTACTGCAAGTATGACTTCAGGAACCGATCGGCAATCGTAACTCTTTCCAAGGTTTCTCGGAACTGAGAAGATGATGATACGCCATTTAAGATAAGTGATCATATAATCCTCTATTCCAGATATCAGTCGGACAAATACATGGAACAATGTCTTACTTATTGTCCAATAGTTTGTTTCCCGATTTCCGATTTGTTTGACAAAGAACATCATTGAACACATCAACTTAGTTCTGACCGGGTCCGACACATAGGTCAAAACAAAATCATCGAGGGGCCCAGATATCAGCTTCTAATCCAAGAAGGAACAGATAAACTTCGACTCATATGTTTGTTCTACCACTCATTGAATTACACACAAGAGCACGATTTATAACATCGAGTTACCAATACGTTTTTCGTACAATCAATGCATAACCAACTTGTAAGTAACAAATCATATCTCTAGGTTTGAAGACTTATACGATATTACCGTCTCACGATCACTCGAGATAGAATTCCATGAAGTGATTCCAGTGAGCGTGGGTTGAGTCCAATGCTCAGAACTTATGAGCACTCATGATTGTTGTAGCCTTGTCCAAGACGTCTACAACCAAACATGACAGTCTTGATTCATACTTACTTCCGACATATGACCGACTGTGGAGGTTTGAATAATATGTTATACCAAACAAAAATTATTCTGGAAGTCAAAACACGCAAAAGAAATATAGTAAACGATCGACAAGAGATAGCAACACTTTACTCATAAATAAAACACTTTTATTCATCATCAGATGTCAATTACACTTTACAAATTTCGAGGTTATCTAACTACTAAATCTAATATCATCCTTCAGCCCTATGCTCCGAGCATGCTGGAGATGCTTAACCCGAGTCAGTCCCTTCGTGAGGGGATCTGCCGGATTCTCATCTGATGATACCCTCTTTGCCACGAGGAGTCCTTCTTCGATCCGATGTCTGATGAAATGGTATTTTCTGTCGATGTGTCTGGATCTCCCGTGATCCCTTGGTTCCTTGGCTAAGGCAACAGCACTTTCACTATCACAAAAAATTTCCATTGGCTCTTTAATGGCTGGTACAACTCCAAGGTCTCCAATGAAGTTCCTCAGCATAACGCCTCCTTTTCCGCCTCGCTAGCTGCAATATACTCTGATTCACAAGTAGAATCTGCCACTGTCTCTTCCTTGGAACTCTTCCAAGAAATTGCTCCTCCATTTAGGGTAAAGACCCAGCCCGACTGAGAGCGGAAGTTATCCCTATCAGTCTGGAAGCTAGCATCACTATTCCCTACAACTCTCAAGTCATCACTCCCACCGAGGGTAAGGACCCAGTCCTTAGTCCTTCGTAGGTACTTGAGAATATTCTTTACCGCAGTACAGTGTGCCTTGCCAGGGTTCCCCTGAAACCTGCTAACCATGCTCAGGGCAAAAGCTACATCAAGTCGAGTACACGTCATAGCATACATGATCGATCCTACAGCCGAAGCATAAGGTACTCGACTCATTTGTGCTATCTCAGCCTCAGTGCTAGGGCTTTGTGTCTTACTCAGTTTGGTGTTACTCTGGATGGGCAACTCACCTTTCTTGGAGTCTTGCATTATGAATCTCTTCAGCACCTTATCCAAGTAGGTACTTTGACTAAGTCCAATTAGTCTTTTACTCTGATCTCTCAAGATCCTTATCCCTAAAATATAGGCAGCTTCACCAAGGTCCTTCATAGCAAAACACTTTCCAAGCCAGGACTTTACTTCCTGCAGGGTTGGAATGTCGTTTCCTATGAGTAGTATGTCATCCACATACAATACCAAAAAGCTAACTATACTCCCACTAGCCTTGACATACACACAAGATTCATCTTCACTCCTAGAAAAGCCAAATTCCTTGACCTTTTCATCAAAGCAAAGATTCCATCTGCGAGGTGCTTGCTTTAATCCATAGATGGATTTCTCAAGCTTACACACTCTATTAGGGTACTCGTTGCTGACAAAACCTTCTGGCTTACTCATGTAAACATCTTCAGCCAACTTTCCATTAAGGAAAGTGGTTTTGACATCCATTTGCCAAATTTCATAGTCATGAAATGCGGCTATGGCTAACAGAACCCGAATAGACTTAATCTTGGCTACCGGAGAAAAGATCTCATCATAATCCATTCCAGGAATTTGAGAGAAGCCCTTTGCAACCAATCTAGCCTTATAAGTGTGTACTTTACCATCCATGTCGGTCTTCTTCTTGAAGACCCATTTGCACCCAACAGTCTTACGACCTGGTACATTCTCAACCAAGTTCCAAACTTGATTGTCATACATGGATTGTATCTCGCTATCCATAGCCTCTTTCCATTTAGCATACTCGGGGCCTGCCATGGCTTCCTAGGGTAATCTTGACTTACTAATGTCCCATCACTAATAAGTGTCTCAACTTCTGCAGTAATATGGAATCCATAGTAATGCTCAGGTGCACTCCTAACTCTCGTGGAACGCCTCAGAGGCATAAATTTGTCAATTGGCTCAACAGGAGTTTCCTCCTCAAGTTGAGGGCTAGAGTTTGAAGTTCCATCACCACTTGGCTCTTGAATTTCTTCAAGATCAATTTGCCTCCCACTGTCTCCTTGGCTTATAAAGTCTCTTTCTCGAAAGACTCCTCTTCTTGCTACAAAGACCACATTGTCACTAGGTCTGTAGAAGAGGTAACCAAAGGATTGTTGTGGGTAGCCGATGAAAATACACCTCTCGCTTCGAGGTTCGAGCTTATCATGAGTCTTGCGTCTCACGAAAGCCTCGCAACCCCAAATCTTGATGTGGTCTAGTTTAGTTACTTTACCAGTCCACATCTCGTGAGGAGTTTTGGCAACTTTCTTTGTAGGGACTAGATTAAGGATATGGGCGGCAGTCTCTAAGGCATACCCCCAGAATGAGATTGGTAGCGAAGCTCGACTCATCATGGAACGAACCATGTCCAACAAGGTTCGATTACGCCTCTCAGCCACACCATTCAACTGTGGTGTCCTGGGAGGTGTCAATTGTGAGACAATCCCACATTCCCTTAGATAGTCGAGGAACTCTGAACTAAGATACTCACCACCCCGATCGGATCGAAGCATCTTAATGTTCCTGCCCAACTGATTCTCGACTTCCTGTTTAAATTCCTTAAACTTCTCGAAAGTCTCTGACTTATGCTTGATTAAGTAGACATATCCATATCTACTGTAATCATCAGTAAAAGTTAAATAATAATGATTAGCATCCCTTGTGGCATGTTTAAGTGGTCCACACACGTCCGTGTGTATAAGGTCCAACAAACCTTCACCTCTTTCACACGAGCCTGTGAAGGGTGACTTTGTCATTTTTCCAAGTAAGCATGATTCGCAACTATCATCTGACTTTAGGTCAAATGGTTCCAAGACTCCATCCTTTTGGAGTTGGCCTATGTGTTTCTTGCTTATATGTCCAAGCCGACAATTCCATAATGATGCTTTATCCAAGTTATTATTATTAGTATAATCAATACACAAAACATTATTTCCTAAGTTATCTACAACAAACACAACTTCATACAGACCATCACAAGGTAATGCTTTAAAATAAAGAACATTATTAAAGAAAGCATTAATCGAACCAACTTCATTATCAAATGAAAAGGTGAAACCTTGTTTGTACAATGCATGAAAGGAAATAATATTTCTTGCCATTCCTGGCGAGTAACGACACTTATTCAAATCTAAGCTAAACCCACTACTTAGCGATAAAGTATAGAATCCAATCTTGGTGACAGGTGAAGCTTTCCTGTTCCCCATGATCAAGTTTATACTTCCTTGCTCCACATTCTCACTTCTTCTTAGTCCCTGCAAGTCACAACAAATATGAATACCACAACCGGTATCAAGGACCCAAGAATTAGAATGGGGTGAGTTATTAGAAATGATAGTGTAAATACCTGCATGGTTGGGTTTGACTTTCCCATCCTTCACCTCCTGCTGGTACTTTGGGCAGTTTCGCTTCCAATGAGCTTTTTCATGGAAATAGAAGCATTCAGCCTCTTTTGGGTAAGAAGAAGGAGTAATGAAACCTTTCTTGGTTCCCCTTGAAGAAGAGCCATCAAGGGTCCAAGCCTTGGTACCCTTCGAAGATCTCTTTCTCTTCCTCCCTCGACTTTTCCCGATTGCCAAAACCGGAGTTGAGTTTGGAGTAGGAATGATAGCAACCGACTTCCCCTTAAGACCTGATTATGCAGTCTTGAGAAGTCCCTGAAGTTTGCTGAGTGTGACCTCTTCCTTATTTATGTGATATGTCATGCGGAATTGATCATAGCACGATGGTATGGAGCGCAAAATTATATCTATTGCAAGCTCCTCCGGGAAGTTCACATTAAGCTTCAGCAATCGATCCACATACCTTTGCATTTTCTGCATGTGGCTCGTGACAGAATCCCCGTCCTTCATCATGCTTGTTATCATGGAGCAGATGATTTCGTACCTCTCTTGTCATGCACTTTGATGGTATCTTTCCATCAAATCTTGGTGCATTTCATAAGGGTAGAAATCCTCATAGGACTTTTGGAGTTCTGCTGTCATTATGGCCATCATGATGCATGCTACTTTCGTAGCATCCCTTTCATGTGCGTGAAAGTCAGCGATCTCCTGAGGAGTTGCAATGGTCTCATCAATCTCCTTAAACTCCTTGTCAAGGACATATTCTTTGTTCTCGTAGCGGGTAATCATCCTGATGTTTCTGATCCATTCATTGAAGTTGGATCCATCAAAGGTGACTTTCCCAAACAAACTCATAAGAGTAAAGGAGCCATTAGGACTCGAGCCAGAAGCATTATTTGAAGACATCTGAAAGAGGAGAACAAGTTTAGTATAGATTTAAGAGAGTCCTTAATAAAATACCCAAATGTAATATTAAGGCTAGGATCCAATCACAATATAATATAACTTATAAGAGGTATGCCGTAATCTAAGCTATACCATATTTGAAAGGTAGGTGAATGACGATTCACCAATTTCCACCACGAAAACCGAAATATTAGATATTGGGTTTTATGATTGGTTCTTAGAAATTCCTATTTTCTTTGAGATTCAATGAACTTTTCAAAGGAATGTTTCAATCTCGAGAGTGCCCTCCAAGTTTTTGTGACTGGGATACCGAGGATCACAAAACGAGGTGTGAAGTAACAATGCAAATCACTTGGTACCCTTAAAGTTTATCACTCAATCGATGTGCCGGTAAACCACACACACTCCACCGATACTATAATAAACCTTAAGTCACCCTTTACCTACCTTGTTAAGTCCATGTTAGTGTGCCGGTTAACCACACACGCTCCACCAACGACTTAAACAAGGTGTAAAGTGTAATTCCATGGATTAGCACCTTATTCACATTTTCCTAAAGTAACTAAGATTGGGAATTTAATAAAACATTTAGTTACTTTATAATATTCATCATACTTTGAATGAGAATTTATAAGTCCTTGTCTTACCCGTTTGGCTAACGACCCTCCACCAGTCAAGCAAGCGGTGGGTGAGAGTAGACACCCATTAAGTCACCATTTTATAGGCAAGAACTTTATACCCACCTTATAGACCGGCTTCGTGAATGAGGCGTACTAGCGGTAAGACGACTTTATTCTTATATATATATATATATATATATATATATATATATATATTAAATCATCATAATATAAGTATAAGGGTTGAATTTTAACTTTTAAAATTCTAGGGGTTGGAACTAAAGTTTTTAACTTAACTTTACTTGTTCCAAAACTTGAGGGCATGTTTTGTAACTTTCAAAACTTTTCATTTCTTGTAACTTATGAGTTTAATAGAGTAATAAAATGAAGACTCTTCGTTTTTGTAACTCTTGTGTTCTTTTTTAATGGTTTTAATTCAAGTGTGACTCTTGGTTTTCCATAACTTGAGGACAAGTTATGGACTCCATTAAAACACATTATGATCAAGAATTAATCTACCACATAGGTTACAAATAATTCCTATGATCATCTAAAACATCATAAGAATAAGAACATGAATATGAACACAATCAAAAATTACATTTAAAACTTTGTAATTTTGATAACAAGTTGTTGTGAATGAATTAGAAAGAACATTACACCATCAAAACAAGTTTTTCAAGTACCAAAACAGTTTAGGGTAATGTTTCTAGTCCATTTCCAGCAACTAAAATCAAAATTTTGCAATCAGTCGATCCTACTCGCCGAGTGCATGAATTTACTCGCCGAGTTGGTTGAAGATACACATGAACTCGCCGAGTCCCCCCTATAGACTCGATGAGTCCACTCGTAGACAACAAGATTTTCGACTTTTTTTCAACTTTTAAGCACAAATAAAAAACAAACAAGCCTAGGCTCTGATACCACTGATGGGTTTTGAGCATTCTAACACTTCCTAAGTGTACATGCAACCCTAATAACCTTGGATCTATGTTTGTCTAATTATCATGCAAAGTGGAATTCCAAGGTTATATTCCTATCTAGCATACATGGGGAACAATTTTTAACTTGAATAATAGATAGAATAACTTACCTTGTTGTTGTTTGTGTTCCTTGAAACCTTGTGAGCCTAGCACCCCAAGTGTGATGCCTCAAATTCTTCACACAACACCAAATGCTCTTGGAAGAACTTATGAGAGAACACACACTTCTTGAAATCGGCCAAGCCCTCTTGTTTCCTTGGTGTAACCGATTTTGGTGGAGAACATATTTCTTATATAGTGTTGAAACATCTAGGGTTAAACCCTAATGTGTCATGACTCTTCATTTCCATGACCCATGGGTTTGTAACTCCCATGGAGCATCCATGGAGCATCCTATGGGTGGAACCCAACTTGATAATCCATGGAGCCTCTTAGCCTACTATATAAGATATGGATGATTTACATAATCAACCCATATATTTAATTAGTTATCTTTTGATCACATAATTAATTCTAAATTAATTCTTGATCAAACTAATCAAATAATATTATTAATATATTAGAACTTATAATATATTAATAATCTCCAAGTGTTATTTCTCTCATTTAGTCTATCCAATTGCATGGTGCCATGCAACCCAAATGGACCATGCCGGGTCAGGTCAAGTACATACCATAAATAGTTATGGACTTAGACACCTTATCCAACACTATCTTGGCCGGATCTACCAAGATACCCTTCTGGTTGATGAGGTGACCAAGGAACTGCACCTCCCGCAGCCAGAACTCGCACTTGGAGAACTTTGCGAAAAGTCTCTCCCTCCTCAAAACTTCTAGCACCTCCCTCAGGTGCTCCTCATGCTGCTCCTGAGTCTTGGAATACACCAAGATATCATCTATGAATACTATCACAGACCGATCCAGCATCGGTCTATATACGCGATTCATGAGATCCATGAATGCGGCTGTAGCATTAGTGAGCCCAAAAGGCATCACCACAAACTCATAATGACTATAACGGGTCCTGAAAGCAGTCTTTTGCACATCTTCGCCTCTAACTCGCATCTGGTGATATCCGGAGCATAAATCGATCTTGGAGAACCAAGATGCCCCCTGAAGCTGATCAAACAAATCATCTATCCTCGGAAGGGGGTAACGGTTCTTCACCGTTACCTTATTCAACTCCAGGTAGTCAATGCACATACGGTGCGACCCATCCTTCATCTTCACAAACAGGATCGGCGCTCCCCAAGGTGAACTACTCGGCCGAATAAAACCCTTGTCTAGCAACTCCTGCAGCTGCGTAGACAACTCCTGCATCTCAGGGGGAGCTAACCGGTACGGTGCCTTGGCTATCGGAGCTGCACCAGGAATTAGGTCGATCCCAAACTCGACCTGCCTCTCAGGAGGTATACCCGGTAAATCCTCTGGGAATACATCCGGAAAGTCTCGCACTACCGGAACATCGTCAACTGTCGCCTTGCCCTTCTCCCGGGCATCCAAGACATAAGCTACATAACCGGCGCAACCCTACTGAAAATAGCGCCTCGCCCTCGCAACTGAACAAAAAGCTGGTCCACGATGTGGCCTCTCGCCCTGAATCACTAACTCTCCCCCACTGGGAGTGCGAACCCTCACTAGCTGTAACTCGCAATCAATCACTGCCCCGTTGGGACTCAGCCAATCCATGCCTACTATAACCTTATTCCCTCGCAGGGGAATATGGACCAAATCCACTGAAAACTGCTCGTCGAACAACTGAAGAGAACATCCTCTATGCACCCTGGCGACCCTCACGGTCCTGTCATCTGCTATCTCGACCTCTAGTGGACAATCCAGCTCCCATGGAGCTCTACTAAATCTCTTGCTAAGCGCTAGCGATACAAACGATTGGGTAGCTCCCGAATCAAATAATACGGTAGCAGAAATGTCGTTCACAGAGAACGACCCTATACAAAACATATAACCATAAACAATAATCAATAATAATATAGATATGAAGGGAAGATACATACCCGTCACCACATCAGGAGTCGCTCGCGCCTCCTCTGCTGTCATCTGAAAAGCTCTACTCTTTGCCACTAGTGCCTCTGCTCGGCCCTGCTGGCCATCTGTAATCCTCAAGGTAGCAGGGGCAGGTGCAACCACCTTCCCTGCTGCAGCTAAACTTGGACACTGGGACTTTTTATGTCCCCTCTGATTGCACTGAAAGCAAATCAGATCTGCTGCTGCAATAGTGGTAGCAGGAGCTGTACAATCCCTGCTCAAATGCCCAGTCCGACCGCACTTGTAGCAGCCGGAACTCCCTGCCTTGCACACCCCATTGTGCAATCTCCCACACTTGCCACATCGACCGTGGCTCTGCTGACTCCTGGATTTGTGATCTGAAACCTTGGACTTTTTACCCGAACTACCTGCACCCGAAACCGCCTCCGGTTTCCTCTTCTTCTCCATCTCAAGGTCAATCTCCCTCTCTCAAGCCCTAGCAATCAGGTAATCCAAAGTTTTACAGGTGGACAGGCTCACAAACTGGCGAATATCGCTCTGCAGCATCTCATGATATCGGGCCTTCTTCATTTCCTCATCAGCTGCATACTGAGGAACGAGAAGAGCCCTCTCCCTGAATTTGGTGGTGATCTCCGCCACGGTCTCTTTAGTCTGGGTGAGGTCTTGAAACTCCTTGGCTAACTGCTGCACCTCGATAACCGGTGCAAACTCCGCCTTGAACCTAGTGGATAAATCAGCCCAGGTCATGGCATCTAATGCTGCATCATCTTCAATGGTATGTCCGACCTCCTCCCACCAATCCCATGCCCTGTCCTTCCGAAGACAGGACGCCAATCTAACCTTGTCTTCCTCGGGACACCTGCTCGTGCGGAAAGCGTTGGCCACATCCGCCAACCATCTAGTACTCGCTATGGGGTCTCGCGCCTCGTGGTCATCTGGAGCTCCACATCCCTTGAACTCCCTGAACGTAAGTGTGCGCGACCCCATCATGGTCGCCACCTCGGCACGGAAGGTGCCTAATCTCTCATCCATCAGCTCTAGAATACCCTCCTTGATCGAACCGAAGATCACAGGGATCTGCTCTAGTATGATACGAGTAACCTCAGAAGAAAGAAACTCTCTGGTCTGCTCATCCAACTGCCCAACCTTCGGGCCTGATCCTGATCCTAATCCCCCTCCGGCACCTGAACTGCCGATTGCTGGCCTCGAACGCAAAACTACCATTCTGAAACAAATCATAGCAACATCAGAAAAACTGGAATATCTCAAGGGATCATTGATACCAATACTAGTTTCCTGGTCTTGTCTCAGTCTTCCTTGATTCGAGTACGGATCCTCTGCTTTCAGTAGTACGGGCCCATATTACCTTCCACATCTATCCGTACTTTCCTCAAGAACAGCCTTGACTCCACCAAGCCACTTCTACTACTACTGATCTCTGCTACTCTCATCCTAGGCTTGCCCTAGGGGAAATCTCTAACTCCATTCAAAACAGTCCTCAGCTGCTGAAAGCCTCCTTGTAATGCTAATTAGTCATTACCTGAATACCATCACATGTAATGAGGCTCAGATAATCCTTCAAGTAAAAGACTCGTCCCTACAATGGTTAGACTGAAACAAGAGCTACGCAATAGGGCCAAATCCAACACTCTGAGATTATTCAACTCTGAGCACATGTGATGTGACGTATTCACCGAATGGCTAACTCCCATCACTCAGAGTCCCACAAAGCACAAAGCAAGCAGCATTCGGATACAGGAAACTATTCAAGCAAATCTATTCTCATAACGAGATATTGTACTAGCATACAATGCTAAGCTCATACTATCAGGCATAACCCTAACAGGCTATCCTACTATTGTCTACTCAATACTAGCATGCAAATTTCGAAAAGCTGAAACACATATAGCAGGCACATAAGGCATCCTCCTAGATCCTTAGTCCTATTCTAGCATGCTGTTCTACTGAAATTAAATCTGGCTATCATAACATAACTTGTATGCGTAATTTGGGAGTACTTACTTGAGTTCTTTTGATCGCATACGCCACACCATTTTCCTTTTATATTCTCTTCTTCTTTCTAAGTTATTTTTCAAAAATCATTTTCAAAAACATTTTTCTTTTGAAAAACTTTACCGTTTCCTTAGTTTGAGTTCAAACACACCCGAAAGTGTATCCGAATCCCTCAAACCAAGGCTCTGATACCAACTTGAAACAACCCAAATTAAGACCCAAAAATTTTTGTTTAACAATTACTAAAAATACTAAAATAACATCATAAAATAAAACTCATGCGTCAATATCTCAAACGATCGCAAAGTGTTATGTAGACTGTATCAAAACTGTATCAAATCACATTTATGAAAAACTAACACATCTCCCAGGACAACTGAAACTGTGGTGTATGCGATGCCATCAACCCGAGCTCTTCCCTTTGCTTGCGGAAGTACCTGAAACCAAAACTGAAACTGTAAGCACGAAGCTTAGTGAGCTCCCCCAAACTACCACATACCATACAATACATAGAAACACATACTGGGCCTTACCCACTGCATCGGACCAAAGTCCGGAAACTGCATCGGACCGAAGTCCGGAACTAAACAGGGGCTTGCCCTCTGCATCGGACCGAAGTCCGGAACTACTGAGGCCTTGCCTCCTGCATCGGACCGAAATCCAGAACTAACTGTACCGGACCGAAGTCCGGAACTAACTGCATCGGACCGAAGTCCAGAACTGACTGCATCGGACAGAAGTCCGGAACTACTGAACATAGCATAGCATAAACATATCAACTAGCATGAACACATAAATTGCATACTGCATCGGGCTGTAACCCGGAACACATAACACATAAATCCTGTCTGAGCCACGAAGGCATCAAACATGCTAAAATCTGCATCGGACCGAAGTCCAGAAACTACTACTAGCTATACGGGCCGGCATTATGGCCTTAGACTCGTTCCTACTGAAAGGAAACTCACCTAGTGATCTGGCTGCTGAGTGTATGGCTCTGGAAGCTATCTGCTGCTGCTCCGGTATCTCCCCGGCTACAATTCCACAAATACACTCAATCAATTACTAATAACTGCATTAGGGTAAAATGACTCTTTTACCCCTGGCTAAAGTCAACTCTCCTTGTCAAGGTCAACTCTTCAGGTCAAAGTCAACTTATAGTTGACCTGACTCGCCGAGTTGGACCGCCAACTCGCCGAGTCCCTACTATCATTTCTCAACCCTGCTCGCTTTTACTCGTCGAGTATGGCATAAACTCGACGAGTTCCCATTCGATTCTAAAACTCAGGCTATATGCATCCAACTCGCCGAGTTGTATGAACAACTCGACGAGTTGTTCTTGAATATAAGAAGATTATCTTAGACTCTCCGAGTTGTATGAACAACTCGTCGAGTCCCACCATTACTGAGTCTTACCTCCGACTCACTGAGTCCAAGCTACTACTCACTGGTCCCCACTCGGAATCACTCAAAGGGGAAAGATCGGGGACTCGCGACTCGACTCACCGAGTCCGAAGAACGACTCGCCAAGTCACATGCATGCAGTTACTAAAACCTCGATTCTGCTCAATACCATTGCATACAATATATAGATCTGAGTTCCTAAGGCTGGTTTACCACGTAAAGTTTCCAACTTTACTTGTACAAATGCATGAAAAAGGATATAAAGGCTAAAAAGGCACTTGGAAGAGTAGATCTAGGGCTATCATGCAAAATGGCTCCATAAAGGTGATAGATCTACGTTTTTGGAACTGAAACATGGCTAGATTTGAAGGCTAAGAAATCTAATATGATTTCTCTACTATGAACAAGCTAAGGAATGGATAAAAGGGGCTAAATATGCTTATAAAGGAGAATCACTCATAGAAACAGAAGGAATCCGATTATTACCTCAATAAACTCTAAAATGGGTGCAAGACCTTGGATCTTCTTCTTCTCCTTTGCATCTAGCCTCCTTCTTCTCTTTAAAACTTCAAGATTCACACAAGAAATGCTCAAATACTCAATGGAATGGTTAGGGATTGCTAAATGATGCTTTGAGTGTGAAGGAGACGAGATTGGGGGCTCATAAGATGGTTTAAATAGGGTGCAAATCCGGGGATTTAGGGTTTCTACCTGGCAGGCCGACTCGCCGAGTCCCAAATATGGACTCGCCGAGTCGCCAATCTATACGTTGCTCAAGATCCCGACTCTACTCGACGATTCGGGCTATAGACTCACCGAGTCCCTCTGCAAACTTCTAAAATAAATAATTTGAAAACAACATACCATAGATGGGTCGTTACATTTGATCTTCAAGCGCCTTTTTCCTAAAGTATTTATTAATGTTTTACATTGAGTATTAAATTTATTCGACACTATATTAATTACATTGAGAGTCGGTAGGTGGTATGATACGATGGGAAGGTGTTGTCTTGACCGGAAGTCGAGATGATGTACTAGAAACCTTTTCGGGTATGTTCGAGAATGTGGACTATGTTGATCTATTATGGATGAATTTTTTTAAGTGGTGGTGACACATCGGCTTTAGGTAAAATAGTGAGTGGGTTTGGAATACCCATAAAGAAATGGTGTGTGTTGTACCTGAATGTTTTGCATAGACGGATTTCGAGGACGAAATCGAATCGAAGTGGGGGAGAGTTGTAACACCTTCTTTTCAGGTATGTTTATATCATATATTTTTAATTCAAGTATTTAAGGATGGAGGGTTTTTTGAAGGAAGTGAAAGCGAGACGTGAACATGTATGGATCACGATGTGACTGAGAACCCTAAGTCGTAGCAAGACCTAAATGATCTTTGCGGAGCGACAAAGCTATTTACACAAACCATACATCTCGGGCCTTAAGCCCAATTTGAGGAATATAATGTTTAGGGTTTTCTCTACTCTCAGCCACCATTCCCCAGTAACATTCCTCTCAAATACTAGCCTCTACTTTTGTGTTTTGGGCTTAAATATGTGACCTTTGGGTGGTTTTGAAGAAATGGATTTATGATAAATGACTCTCCAATTCAATGTCGGAGGACTTACATCAAATATATTGAAGTAAAAGTTACACATACATTCCTCAGATAAAAAAGAATTACAAAGATATAAAAAATATTATACTAGTCTAATATCCCTCCTCAAGTTAAGCGATAGTAGACCAAGGCACAACATGTGTCGAAATTGATCAAACTATTGGCAAGGAAGACTTTTAGTAAAGATGTCCACAACTTAAAGCTTGGCTAGAACGAACATATTAAGCAGTTTTTCAGACGCAATAAGCTTACGGATGAAGTGATAATCGATGTAACATCCCGAAATATCAAGAGTAGAGTTGAAGGGCTAAAAGAGTAAATTGGGAAAGAGTGACTCAGCGAGTTCATGTGCGGACTCGGCGAGTAGAGTCGCGACTTGGTCGCGTGTTAAGTGGCCGACTCGGCGAGTCAGTGTAATGGACTCGGCGAGTAGGCGCTGAGTGGAGAAAACCCTAATTCTCGGGGTTGAGCCCTATATAAAGAACATAACATCCATTTCCTCAGCCTCCTTACTCATCTTCAAAAACCAGAAACCCTAACCCTTGTGTGTGAGTGGATCAAGTGCATTTGGAAGCTTGGAGAAGAAATTGTTGAGGAAATCTTGAAGGGCAAGAGGCTTGGAGCATGGGGCTTTGCTTGGATTCGAGTTTCATTTCAGTTGGGGCATTCCTTTGAGGCAATATCTCGTTTTTGAGCTGCTATTTCTTAGATGCATCATTTTGGGGGTGTTAGAGATCATATCTTTGGATTTATTGGAGTTTAGAGGTTAGATCTGAGGTTGCTACCTCAGATATGGAAAGGAGAAGGTCTAGAGTGCATGAAAGTCCCTGTTTGTGAGTGGTTGATGGAGCAATCTTGTCCTAAACCCAAACCCTAGAGTGAAAACGCATAGATCTTTTTGGATTCACGTAAAGTTTGCCACTTTACGTAATGGATGGGTTGTAGGAGGCTAGATCTATGTTTTGGATCAATTGCATGGCCTGGAGTGCTTCTGAATGGATTCAGACCGGTGGTACTCGGCGAGTCACATGGGTGGACTCGACGAGTTGGATGAAGATTGTTGGATTAGTGTCTAAGTCCATAACTATTTTGGTATGTACTTGACCCGATGGTGCATGCTCCTTTTGGGTTGCCTTCACTAAAGCAACTTGATTGGAGAAATAAATAAAGAGAGAGAGGTTATTATGATTTATTAATATGTTATAAGAATAATATATTAAAGGAGAAATCATATTTGCTTAATTAATATTGGTCAATAATTAATTAGGAATTAATTTTGTGATCAAGTGTAATTAATTAAACTAGAGGGGCTGAATTGTAATTATGTGATAGTTACAAAATATGGTAATGGTTATCCTAAATATGGGTTGAACGAATTCAAGGAGATAAGGATCCTTGAAGTCATCCAAAGGATAAAGGATAAGGGTTTTCAAGGCTTATCTTATGGTTGCTTTGTGGATAAGCAACTAGATAAGGATAATGACTGAAACCCTATCTCTACCCCAATATAAAGACTGTAAGGCCATAGAATTCGTGTACTTGTTCCCAAGGAGTCCTAAGGATGAATTCTAACCTCTCTCCTCTCTCTTTATACCTTCTCCATTTGCTCTTGGTGTTTGTAACCCATTAGAGGAGTGACACTTGTGACTCTAAGCATTCCAAAGTCAATTCAAGGTGGAATTAGGATTGTTATTGCTATATAACAATCAATGTATGTTCTTAAACCCATTCATATGTTAATATCGATTTCATATACTAGAATTAGGGTTTATAGTCTTGGATTCAAAGCATGTACAATAGAGAAACCTAGATCCAAGCATTAGGGTTTGTATGAGCACATAGGATGTCTTATGACCAAAACCCATCAGTGGTATCAGAGCCATTGGTTTGGTTTCAATTGTATGAACTTGATATATTAGGGTTTATTGCCAATAGGGTTTGCAAACCCTAATTTGCAAGAGTTTGAATAAGATCTTCAAATCCTTTCCTTAAACCCTTAAATTTCGAAATCTAGGGTTTGTTATAATCCCTTGATTCTCGAAATTTGCCTCCTCCCCAAGATAAGATCCTAAATTTTAGGGATTTGGATTATCCCATATCTTGTGATTCTCCTCTAATTGTTATATATGGTAATTCAAGATCTTGCATTATCCATCCATATTTTCGAAATCTATATAGATATTTAAGGGATTAGGATAACTTAAATGTATAAATGATAATTATCCTAATTATTTAGATAATCCCTTATGATTTAATAATTAAATTAATAGTCTAATTGAAGATAATTATCAAATCAAGAGTTTTAATATTTAAAAGTTTAATTTAAATGTCATAAATTCGAAATTTTAAGATAGATTAAAACTAAATTGTTTTGAAATGTTTCAAAACTTGCTCTCAAGTTTTGGAATTTAAATTTTGATTAATTGTTTAATTGTGATATAACGTTAAATTCTAAAACCCTAGTAATGTTATGAAAAAGTTCAAATACACCCTTATGGATTTATTAATTAATTAAGGAGTATATTTAAAAGAGATTTAATAAATCCATAAAAGTTTAGGTTAACCATTTAATTGAATTAAAAGTGTAATTGTTAAAGTTAACCACCTAGTATTTTAAAAGTGTAAAATACACCATATACTATAGATAACATTAAAAGTCTAACGTTATATATATGTATGAGTAAAAGTCAGTCTTACCGTTAGTAGGCCTCATTCACGAAGCTGGTCTATAAGGGGTGTTTAAGGAAATTGCCTACAAAATGGCGATTGAATGGGTATCCACTCTTACCCACCGCACTCTTGACTAGTGGAGGGTCGTTAGCTGAACGGGTAGGATAGGACGAAACCTTCCATTATAAGTATAATGAATTACTAAAGTAACTAAATGTTTTTCAAATTCGCAATCTTAGTTACTTAGGCAAAAGTGAATTGACGCAATTCCATGAAATTACATTTTGTGCCCTTGCGAAGAGGTTAGTGGAGCGTGTGTGGTTTACCGGCACACTAAATGGTTCTAATCAAAGGTAGCAAAGGGTGACTCAATGTTTGTCATAGTTCGGTGGAGCGTGTGTGGTTTACCGGCACATCGAATAGGTGATTGTAACATGTGAGGGCACCATGTAAGTTTGCATGGTTATTCACACCCGCTTTGCGATCCTCGGCATCCCAGTCACAAACAAGAGGGGCATATCGAGATTTAAACATGCCATTGAAATGTTCAATGAATCTCAAAGGATCTAGGAGTTTTCATAGATTTAAAACATAATTTTTTTTTTCGTTTTTCATGGTGGAAATTAGTGAATCATCATTCAGTTACCTTCAAATATTCTGCAACTAGATTATGGCATCCCTTTTCTAGGTTGTAGCGTATTGTGTTGGATCCTAGCCTTAGTATCTCATTTTGGTGATTTACTAAGGACCCAATCAATCAACTAACTTGAATTCGTTATCTCCCGTTTTGTAGATGTCAAAGTTCGACAACTATGGTCTTCCCAAATCCCGTGGAACAAGCATTCCACATGAAGATGATATTCCATGATTCGATCGAGGAACAAGAAATCATGCTTCACTTCCTCTACCTCCTCCAACTATTCTCCCTAACCCACAAGATCAAAGGCTTGAAAAGTTCAAGATCACTCAAGCCCTTTTGGCAAGTAAACATAAAGAAGGAAAGTCCGTGTGTGCACACGTCCTAGGGATGAAGTCACACATTGATAGGTTAAGAATGTTGGGATCCATTATCTGTGAGGAAATGGCTGTTGATTGGGTTCTTCAGTCACTTCCCAACTTATATAGTGAGTTCGTAAGAGAGTACTATATGATGAACTACGACGTAACCCTTATAGATCTCACCTATATGCTTATTGCTGCTGAATCAACAATGATTTGGCGCAATAGAAAAGTAAAGTTGATTGGTGAATCTGCCTTCGAGACCTCTATGGATATAGACAATGGCAATGAAAGACATGCAATGATAGAAAAGTTTGATCATAAGAGAAAGGCGATGTCTGAAGTAGTTCCATGTGTTGTTCCAAAAGACTCAATTTGCTTTTATTGCGAAGAGAAGGGGCATTGGAGACGAAGTTTCCCTAATTACCTAAGAGATCTAAGAGATGGGAGAGTCAGAACGTATGGCTCTACTTTAGGTAAGAATCCACTATCTAACTCCATTAAGTTCCTATTCATTGATTCTTAATACATGATGTGATGAGATTGCATTTGAGTGTGTTTGTAGGATCGGTGAAAAGAAAGGAAGCTTGATAAGGAGCAAGATGAATCTAATCACAAGAGATGGATCTCGATCGCATGGACTTGAAGATTAGATTTTAAGCTTAGATAGTTATGATAGAGTTGTTAGAAATTTTCTTTTTTACATAGTTTTCAATGGATTTTGCATTGTAAGGACAAATTTTTCCGCTGCTTTTGTAAATAAAATAAATTTTTGTTTGACTTATTTATTTATTTATTTGTTAATTTCCTTACAATGAAATCATTATGGCTCTACTTTAGGTAAGAATCCACTATCTAACTCCATTAAGTTCCTATTCATTGATTCTTAATACATGATGTGATGAGATTGCATTTGAGTGTGTTTCTATGATCGGTGAAAAGAAAGGAAGCTTGATAAGGAGCAAGATGAATCTAATCACAAGAGATGGATCTCGATCGCATGGACTTGAAGATTAGATTTTGAGCTTAGATAGTTATGATAGAGTTGTTAGAAATTTTCTTTTTTACATAGTTTTCAATGGATTTTGCATTGTAAGGACAAATTTTTCCGCTGCTTTTGTAAATAAAATAAATTTTTGTTTGACTTATTTATTTATTTATTTGTTAATTTCCTTACAATGAAATCATTATGAAAATTGATGTTTGCATATTTCTACAACGAATGGATATGATTCTTAGTTATGTTATTTATGGAGATGTCAAGAATTTACCAAATAGAGAGAGTTTTTCATCGCCCAAGTTTCAATTGGACACAAACTTGGAATCATGCAACGTGAATGCACGATGAATGAGAAATTTCATATTTGGAAATTAGACTAATTCATTGACAAAGTGTCAAGTGAAGGACTAGGAGATCGAGTACACAAAGTTGTGTGTTGATCAAGTTCACCATAAGAGTAACAAAGATATTCGTCATGATTTACTAAAGTCTTAGTAAATATGATTACACTTACAAGATTAAGTGTAATTCTGAATTGATTAAAGGGTTTAGATCAATAGTAGAACGAATAAGAAGAATCAAGTAGGCAGAAAGATAAGAGTTTCTCCATTCTAAGAAGAAGGGAGAGTAGCTTTTATGCTTTATGATAAGTCTTAATGATTAAGAACCATATCTCAATTGATCCTCTAAGTGAGTCTTAGTACAATTGTATGTTTAAGAAGAGGAATCAAGGATTGAAGAAATGGTTAGATCAAGAAGTCTATCATACTTCATTCCAATAACAAGTCTTAAAGTTAAGATTGTGACAATGAGTGAAAAGTATTAAAGGTTTATAACATTCATCAAATGTGGAAATTTGTGATGTCTTGGATAAGACAAAGACCAACTAGGACCAATTTATGAAGTGTTTTGATAAAAGCTACACTAACTCTTGAATGTTTGGTTGTCAACAAATGTTTATTGACAAGATAATCTTATATGTTAAGGAGTCAGTGGGAGTCTTAACGGTCTTGAAAGGTTTCAATAACAAATCGAATAAACCTTATTGATCATCACTAGCACACGAGTTGAGGTTTACAACCTATCGTGTTAACATTATTTTGTTTCTGTGTTGTTTCCAATTGAGTTAATTATGCATGGAAGTTCTTTGAGTTCTCATTTTGAACGCGTAAAAGGCAAGGCACCTTGATCAATGAAAGGTACATTGATAGGAAAAGGTGAGTTGCATAACTACTTGGAAGACGTGGTGGGCAGATGTGCTACCATAAGGCAAGAAATCAAGATTAAAAGAGTTCGGTCCATATGAGTTTGATTTTGTCGTAAACTCTGGTTTTAACAAATTCATATGGATAGGAACATATACACCATTAAAATCTAAGTGTCATAAGATTTCCTCCTTCATGAAAATGATTGTGAGGAAATGCTTTCACTAAGAAAGATTTTAAGAAGATAGTGATTGTAAAGTTGCATTCTCGAATTCAATTATGGTTACGGTATCCCTTTCCATGATTTGAATTGTCAGGTTTGACAATTAGTCTTAGTTGTTTAGACACACATATGAACTATCAAAGGCAAAGGTGTATAAGTTCAAGAAGCCTTGATAAAAGATTATCAAAGCACTAAGTAGTAGAAACATGAACTTAAGAAATTCAATAAGTATTGTTTTTTTTTTTTTTTTCTGAAAGTTAAGATGTTTATGAATACATGTCGAAGCTAGTGGGAGCATAAGTGTTATGTTTTATAGTAATCATCATGATAGTGGGAGCATAAAAGTTATGATTGTATGATTATTATGGAAAGTATTGCAAGTTGCCAATATTAATTATATGAAAACAAGAGTTATACCTTGCAAAGTCGTAAGGGTTGTAAAGTTGTTTTGCTATAATTAAGGGAGACAATATTATGCTTCGTTTCAAATCAAAAGGCTTAGGTTGAGAAATGTTAATAAAATTAGCCAAAGGTACATAGCGTGTTCTTAAAATTTCGATTATGATTACGCAATTCCTTTTCACAATTCGAATTTTGAGAACATAGCAGATAAAACATTGTGCATCGTGTCCCATACGCTTCGGGTATAGGATCGATTGAAAATGCTTTAATGTTTGACCATTCTAGAATTTTCCAAATGTCTAGCACTTTTAAAGGGAAAATGGACTAGAATCGGTTTTTGACTAAAATAATTAGACAACTATCAAAGGACAATTCAAAGTTCGACGAGAATTGGTCGCTTGTGAGTAGTTGGAAGTATAGTATTGGAAATTATGGAAATGTTTCCATATTGGATGGATCATATCGACATCATTACAAATAGAAAAGATTCTATTAAGAATGAGTTGTCATATTGAAAATATGGAAGCGTGTCCATATAAGGAATTGAATATTGAAAATCTATGACTAGATTAGAAACTTTTATGCAAAAGGATGTTCAAAGGAATGTACTTTGAGTGAGAGCCATCATATCTAGGGAATTGTCTTGTAACAATCTCCGTTAGAAGACATTGTAATATCATTGGCAATAGTCTTTGTAACTTTGGTGCAGTAACATTACGAAAGGATCGTTGCATAAAATGTTAGAATCTAGCATATTCTATAAGTGGCAAGAATTTGATATTCTTAAACTTATGAAAATGGATTTGGAATTGTGAAATGAGAATGATTGGAAATGTATGCAATTTGTCTATTCCACAAAATTAAGAACCATAGGTAAACATTGTGTGCATGCTAGGAGCATGGGACAAGTGTAATAATTCAAGTAAGAAGTTGATTACCCGAAACGACAAATAATGAGTAATCGATATGGTGATAAATAAAAGGAGTTTTATTTATACTCAAAGGTTTGAGGCCATATGGGATTAGTATTATTCTTGTGTTTCACTTTGCATGTTTTGACTTCCAGAATAATTGAGTTTATTAAGATTAATCGAATTATTCGAACGGGCCACAGTCATTCATATGTTGGAAGTAGATATGAATGAAGACTGTCATGAATTGGTGTGTGGATTGTCTAGAAGATAATTAGACATAAGCAAATGTTTGCTGCAACGTTCATGAGTGCTTATGAATATGATTTGAGCATTGGATTAAACCCATGCACACTTGGATCACTCCATGAATTGTATTACGAGTGATTGGTGAGACGATAATATCTTATATTCTCAAAACCGAGATGTGTGAGTTGTATCTTGCTAATCGGTTGCACATTGATAATATGAAAACGCACTAGTAACTTGATGTTATAAAACATATTGTTGTGTGTGATTTGGTTAGTGAGTGCAAGCAAGCATTTTATCAAAGTTTATCCGTTCCTTTTATTCAAAGTAGGATAAAAGCGATATCTTTGGGCCCCTCGATGGTTTAGTGATGACAAACGTAAATGCTCGGCCGGGCTAGGGCTAATTTGATTTATTCAATTGGTCAGTCGTCATCAATCGGAAATCAAGATATAGTACAAAGAGAATGATTTAAAATCATATCGCATATGATATCTAGAATGGAGGAATATATGATCCCTTATCTAAGGACACGCGTATCTGATAGGATCAGAGTTGACATCGGCTTTGGAAAGCTACGATTGCAGATCAGGATCTGAAGTCATACGCAGAATAGTTATTAGACTTATCCAAGTGGGAGACTGTTGGATTAGTGTCTAAGTCCATAACAATTTTTTATGTACTTGACTCGATGGTGCATGGTCCTTTTGGGTTGCCTTCACTAAAGCAACTTGATTGGAGAAATAAATAAAGAGAGAGAGGTTATTATGATTTATTAATATGTTATAAGAATAATATATTAAAGGAGAAATCATATTTGCTTAATTAAGATTGGTTAATAATTAATTAGGAATTAATTTTGTGATCAAGTGTAATTAATTAAACTAGAGGGGATGAATTGTAATTATGTGATAGTTACAAAATATGGTAATGGTTATCCTAAATATGGGTTGAACGAAATCAAGGAGATAAGGATCCTTGAAATCGTCCAAAGGATAAAGGATAAGGGTTTTCAAGGCTTATCTTATGGTTGCTTTGTGGATAAGCAACTAGATAAGGATAATGACTAAAACCCTATCTCTACACCTATATAAAGACCCTAAGGCCTTAGAATTCCGGTACTTGTTCCCAAGGGGTCCTAAGGACGAATTCTAACCTCTCTCCTCTCTCTTTATACCTTCTCCATTTGCTCTTGGTGTTTGTAAGCCATTAGAGGAGTGACACTTGTGACTCTAAGCATTCCAAAGTCAATTCAAGGTGGAATTAGGATTGTTATTGCTATATAACAATCAAGGTATGTTCTTAAACCCATTCATATGTTAATATCGATTTCATATACTAGAATTAGGGTTTATAGTCTTGGATTCAAAGCATGTACAATAGAGAAACCTAGATCCAAGCATTAGGGTTTGTATGAGCACATAGGATGTCTTATGACCAAAACCCATCAAAGATGGCCTGGAACTCGGCGAGTTGTATGAACAACTCGGCGAGTAGGTTGAAGATAGCCGTAGACTCGGCGAGTATGTTCTTGGACTCGACGAGTCTTGTTGAAGAGTCCCAAATATTTTCTGGTTGAGTCGAGAATCGGCGAGTCAAGGGATGACTCGGTGAGTTGTGTGCGAGTGGACTCAGAGTTGTGGGACTCGGCGAGTCTCGGGGTGACTCGGCAAGTTGAGTCGCGGATTGGGAAGTTCTAAGCATGGGGACTCGACGAGTCGACGGGTTGACTCGGCGAGCAGGGTCAACTAGGAGGGTTAACTTTGACGGAGGACTTTGACTTGGACCAAGAGTTGACCGTTGACTTTTAGGGCTTGGTCAGCGATGTGGCCTTTGGGCCAAGATAGGGGTAAAATAGTCTTTTACCCTTAATAGAGTGCCATGAGAGGGTTGATTCTAGTCTCGAGAGTTATATTCATGAGAGTATTTGCCTTACGTGTTAGGCGGTGGCGAGTTCGAGATTCAAGTGTGGGGATATCTGCTTTCTGTTTGACAGGTGAGTCTTCTCATTATACTTTACCTTGAGTAGGTAACCAGAGTTATGTGATCAGAGTATTTGTATGCTATATGTATGTGATGTGTTGTACTGCATTATTTCTATGTGATTTATGCTGTGTATGCTTATAGAGTTGGAACCGGAAGGTTCCCAGAGTTAGAACCTGAGGGTTCACATAGTTTGGGTGCACGGACCCATAGAGATATAGCCTCGAGTGGCTAATATGTGTTATGTGTGGTATTTTGGGGAACTGACTAAGCTTCGTGCTTACAGTGTTTTGTGTTATGTTTCAGGTTTCTTTCAGGATCACGAGACGACACCGACTTGATTGTACACACCAGAGAAAGAGTCATGTTTTGAGGATCCTGGTTTAATATGCAAGTGAAAATGGAGTTGTGTTTTGTAATTTGATTATGAATGAGATTTTAAACAAGTGTTTCTAAGAATTAAACGATTATTTTAAATGAAAAATTGTTTTGAAATTTACGGTGTTACAATCGAGGTCAGTTTTCTTGGCTCGCTTATGAGAAACTGGATTATGTGTAAGAAACAAAGCACCTTGAGTGTCACAAAGAAGATTTGGTCGAATGGATGGTAAGGTATGAAGTTCACGTAGGAGATGTGTTGTCTAGATAATCTTAGCATCAATGTTAGCCATGACTCGTTATTCACATTCAAAAATAGAGCGAGAAATGATTGGTCGCTTCTTGGAGCTCCAATATACAAGATTACCTACCGGGAATATTAAGTACCCATAGGTGGAGCAATGTGTGTCAAGACATTGATCCTAATCAACATCAGAATACCCAACACTGGTGGTCACTTTAAGCCGAGAAAGAGTAACAGCAAATGATATGGTACCCTTGATATAATGAATGAGGATCTTCACAGTTTGAAAGTGTCAACGGTAGGATCCAATAAAAATTGAGTGACTTGGTTCACATCATAAGCAATATCAGATCGAGTATTGGTCAAGTACATAAGGGCACCGACCAGTGAGTGATAATAAGTGGGATTCTCGTAAGGAGTTCCATCACGAACACACGAAGCATTTGGAGAAACGGGAGAGGTTACAAGCTTGGCCTCAAGGGGACCGGAACGAGAGATGATATCATGAGCATAGTTGGCCTGATAGAGAAAAACACTAGAAGGAAGATGCGTTGCCTCAACAGCACGAAAAAAATTCAAGTGGTCGAGAACTTTAATTTTAAACCCATTATGTAGGTTAGTAATAAATGAGTGAATGATGAAATCATCAGAACCAATGAGAATCAAGTCATTCACAAAAAACAATAAGTAAAGGATACATACATCACATCGAAATACAATAAGTGAGGGATCAACCCAACTGCATGAGAAACCACTGTTACCAAAAAACATACTGAGCCAATGGAACCATGCTCTATAGGAAGTAGGATCTCGAGTAGCAATTAGGTCCGGGAAGAGACCATGCTCCTGAAAAACATAATAAAGCAGTATGATTCTCTAGCTAAAAATGCCAACCTTTGCGCGAGTGACCAAAAGGGTGTCGTGGTGGAGACGATCCAGTAGTGGGAATAGGCCGTAGCACAACTTAATATTGTAGCGTTGATGGAGGAATTACCTTGAATTAATCAAGTGATGTTTAGTATGTGATAGAGTTTCAGGAGTAGGTGCGACGCAGTCATCGTAAATCCCTCAGATAATTAATGGTGGGATTGGAACGGAGCAGGCGGCAGTGGTTGAGGAGTAAGAGATGAAGAATCATGTGAGTTTAGAGGAACATCCGTTAAAAACGAGTGCAATGGCAAGGTGGTGAGAGGTTCATACTTAATAGAAGAACCAAACAGAAAACACAACTCATCAAATTGAGAATAACGAGTGATAAAAATGTGAGACAATACCAGCTCAAGGCATTGATAACCTTTGTACTGCAAGTTGTACCCAATAAAAACACACGAAATACTCTGGGGTGATAGTCTAGGTTCCGATTAGTCACATAAATAAGGGTACACCCGACAACTAAACATTAGAAAACCCTGATACCGGGGTACCAGTGAAAATAAAACATCAAACTGGGACCACATGGAAAACACCTTGGATTGAAGGTGATTCACGAAGTGAACCATAGAGCTAAAAGCATGAACCCAATAATATGTGGGAATATGTTCCTGAAACATCATTGAAGCCCATTTTCAACAATGAGGCAATGCTTGCGTTGAACTCACATGTTTTATTGTGGGGTATATGGGCAAGAACGTTGATGAAATATGCCATTCTTGTTTAGTAATGTTTTAATATTGGATGAAAATTGATTATGCACAAATTCAATAAACATGGAAAAAAATAACATGGAGGTTTGACTTCGAGTTGGGTAGGTATTGCCACGTGAATTGAAAAAAATCATCCACAAATGTCACATTATAGTGATATGAGTCAACTGAGTTAACCTGTGACAGAACCCAAAGATCATAATGGACCAAATCCAATACATGTAAAGCACATTTATTATTATCATCAAATGGAAAATAGGAGATTTAGCAAGATGGCAATGTGTGGAAGTAACTGGTTTTGGTAAAATAGAAGAAACCAATGAATATCCAAATTTATTCAAAACAGAAATAGTGTCAAATGACACATGCCCAGATCTAGAGTGCGAAAGTTCAAAAGATTCCTTGGATTTTTCCTAGCAAAGACACATAAGCCTTCGGTGAGGAGGATAGCACATACAGTCCATGATCAGATCTTCCGTGATCTAGAACTTGCTTTGTTTCTTGATCCTTAATAGAACAATAAGATTTGGAGAAAAGCACATCTACATCATTTTCATGTGTTAGTTTATTCATAGACAACAAGTTTTTGGTATGGTACAGGACCACCATAACATCATGTAATAAAATACCATTAGCAAGTGTGGAAGTCCCAATATAGGAGATAGGAACATAACTACCATTTCCAAATTAAAACGAACAATCACCACCATATTGCTTAGGATGGGAAACTAAACACGTATAAGAACCATATGATCGGAGGCACCAAAATCAACATACGAATCCGCGCCAGGAGCATTTACATTAAATTTTGCAAGAAAAGCCTTGACAATATCAATTTCATTTGTAAGAGATGATGAAGAAAAAGTGGTGAGTTGAGGGCAGACATTTGCATAATGACCATTTTGGTGATATAATTGGAAGTGAGGAGAGCAATGGCTACAAATGCAACCACCACCATCAAGAGAGGACGATACTAATGCAGATTCTATCAAGAAAGCCATGGTGGCGGGAAGAAGTGCATGGATCGAGCGGAGAAACATCTCATGCCCCTCTGCATGAGAGAGTAAATCACAAAAAGCTTATGGGGTATGGGAGGCATGAACGGCTATTGAAAAGGTTTCAAAAAAAGTCACCAAGACCATAAAGGAACCAATAAGTTTTGTTTGATTTATCAATAGCATGACTGTTGGCTGCAAGATAGTTACAAATTTCCTTAAATTTATGCCCAAAATCTAAGATAGTTAAGGTACCTTTTGAGAGAAGTCAAAGTCCGACACAAACATTTTAAACAAACTCTATGGAGGAATTTCCATAGGCGGCTTCAAGTGCTACCCTAATAGCACGATCAGTAGAGAGTCCTACAACCTCCAAGAATTCCTCCTCGATTAGAGAAGCTTGGAGAAGGGTGACAACATGTTGATCGGTGGCGAGCCACTCCGTAAGATCCATATTGATGGTCGGCTTGTTATCAACCAAAAGTTGGGATGGTGGGGCATGAGAGGAGTCGTTAACATGATCAAGAAGTTTTTGATAAGTGATAAGTGGGATCATCTGGCTCTTCCACATAGAATAATTAGTTGAGGAGAGAAGAAAGGTGAAAACATGAACGATGGTATTCATGGGAAGGGAGGTGTCTTGGGTGGAGGAGGAGGAGGAGGGGCAAGTATGGTGGAGCCCATGATCCAGAGAAGACGAGATGGGTGGGAAAAAAGAAATAAATCGGTTATTGAGGGAGAAGAAGAAAAATAGTCAATATCTCATATACCATATGATAAATGACTCTCTAATGCAATGGTAAAGGAGTTAGATCAACTATATAAAGTAAAAGTTACACATACATCTCTTGAATAAATAAAGAATTACAAAGTTATACAATAATATTATACCAATCTAATAGGATTTCATATTTAGTGTCAAGTGAAGTAAACATTGAAGTTTATACCCTCTTATTACCCCCTAAAGCTTTGTAATTATTCAAGTTCATACCTTTATGGATTATGCATGCTACATCTATCTTAGTATGCTTGTTTTGATCCATTTTATGGTGTTTTAATGGAGTTTAGACAACTTTAGATCCAAAGGTTGTGTTTGATGTATGATGGACCCTTTGTAGCACACGGAAGTGATTTTTTTTTCTTTTATTTTGTGTCATGCAAGGGATGGTAGTATTTTGGTCCCTTTTATCATAGGTTTAGAGTTGGTGATGTTTGAGACATGCAAAAGGATAAAGTTGGAAGCTTCACCTAATAAGACAATTGTAACAACCCGAAATTTATATCCTTAATTGTAACCCTTTTCGTGACTCGTTCCGATCACCCAATCGCCGTTTCCGATTTCGTTTCCGTTTCCGACCTTTTATTAAGTCATTAATGTGAATATTATTTTATGAGTTAATAAGTGTCTTATTACCCTTAGAACTCATTCTAACGTCTCATATTAATGATCGGAACATTTTTAGAACCAACCATATCGGGTTACGGCAAATTGGTCGGATGCGACCAAAAGCCCCGTCTAACGCCGGTATCGGGTAGAATTCTACCATGTCCCGAATTTAGACACTATTTAAAGTGAATCAAGTCTCCATTTTGAAGCTTTTGCTCCATTTTACAATTATCACTCCAACCTCTCTCCTCAAACTAGATTTTAGGGTCAAAATCTCAAGTTTAAGGCTTCAAATCACCAAGGTACCTTCCCTAACTTGTTATGCAACATCTTTAGCCCCCAAATTCGAGTTCAAACCATGGAATAGGACCATTAACATGAGTTTATAGCCCTAGAACAGTCCTAGGCCGTAAACTCACATAAAAGGGGTTTTTGGAGCAACAAAACCCTTCCAAACCTCAATTGGACCTTGTATATGGCTAAATGGCTTCAAGATATGGACCCTAAACAATTAAAACATGAAATTTGTGAATTTTGAAGGATTTTACGGCCAAGGATCATTCTTGGGCCGTAAACTCATTAAACTAGGGTTTTCAAGCCCTTAAACCCTTCCAAACCACTCCTTTGTCTTAGTTATGAATTATAGAACATAGATCTTTGCATTTGGACACTTGAAACACAATTTTTGGAGGACTAAGATGAGTTTACGGCCAAGGCTTGTGCTTGGGCCGTAAACTCCATGAAACATGGTACAAATCCAATTCTAGGGTGTTTGAAAGCCATCCAACACCACCAAAAGCCTTGGAATAAATCAAAGGACCAACCAAAAATAGTTTTAAGGCTTTACAAACATCAAAAACCCTACATTTGAGAGTTTACGGTGATAGAACATGTCTCATGGCCGTAAACTCATAAAAAAATGTCAAATGATGCCTTAAACTCATTTCTAGGCTTGTAGGAATTTTTAGAATCACATGTGATTGATTTTAACACTTTAAAAACACTAAGTCTTGGAGATTTGAGAGTTTACGGCCAAAGACCCCATGCCTAGGCCGTAAACTCCCTTTTGTATTGTAAATGATGTTTTTAATTCAATCCACGCCTTAAGAAAAATTAATCCAAGCATTTCCAAGTGTCCATATCCATTTATGACTCAATTTTGCCCATATTTGACCCCACCATGAGTTTACGGCCGTAAACTCATGGGGAATGGGTCTTGTGGCCGTAAACTCCCTAAAGGGGGTGTTCCTTTGAAGTCGCAACTCATTTCCTAAGTCCCTCGCATCGTGCATGTCCCTAAACACCACCCGGGTCCCTCCAAACACTTGTATCAGAGTGTTATCGCAACTTGAAGCATTTGTCCCTATCCAACAATCAATCTAAGTCCTAATTAGATACAAATGTGTATCTTTACCTTATAATTAGGAACCTCGTGTGCTTACAAGTCCCGGATCAACTCTTAGCATCCAAACCATCTCATATCTCGTCCGGTGAGTTCATACCCCTACCCTTTTTCAATGGTTTTTCAATGTTTTCAGGGGGGGAATACAAGCAAAAGTACAAGTATATCTTGTACTCAATCACATGATTTCAATTAAATGGTTTCATAATTGTACACTTTAAGAATTGAAAACCTTTTAAACAAACCGTTTTAACTTGCAGAGTTGTTTGTTTTAACCCGATTTTCAATTCTTATTATACACTGTTATATTGTGTACTTGGTAATTCATTGTTCACATTTAAACTAATAGAATACATAAACCATTATAATGTCTGTAATAAAACACTAAGGTTCGAGTGTAAAAGACAGACTCCATTAGAAAACATGAAACATCTATATGTCCTTAACAATACACCTAGGCTCGAGTGTGATAGATAAATACCATCATAACACACAAATCACTGTAATGTCCTTAACAATACACCTAGGGTCGAGTGTAAAAGGACAACCATCATTAAATAACACCTAGGCTCGAGTGTAATATCCTTAATATAACACCTAGGCTCGAGTGTAAAGGATGGGTACGTAGAATATAGTCAGTTGTAAATACTACTTTCCTAGTCGAAAAGTAAAGAGTAATCTTAGTGATTGGAGACACGTTCTTGTAACACTTCCATGGCACGGGATAATGGAGGAATAACCCTGTAACCAGAATCTCCGTTCGTAGGAGAGCGTGGCTTGAGTGTATAGATCTATATGGGACTGACAATCCCACACCTGGCTGCTAGCTACAGCCGAACCAAAAGGTTCAAGGGTGACGAAATGTCATAAAAAGGATTTTGACCACAGTTCGAGTCATATCTAGTCTGAGTATGGTTTAGGACTCGCAATCTAGATTATTAACGTTTCAGATTCATTTACTAGCTTTATGTACGTAGTAAAGCTAATGTACATTTAGGGATTGCAGATACACACACAGTCAGGGAAACATGGGGTTTTCCTGGGAAGAACACTGAACATAACCATAAACAGTAAAGACACACACACACAGTCAGGGAAACATGGGGTTTTCCTGGGGAGAACACTAAACATATACAAAATCGGTAAAGATATACATACAGTCAGGGAAACATGTGGTTTTCCTGGGAAGGACACTCGACATAGTCAGAAACTAGTAACAGTTCACACACACACACAGTCAGGAGAACATGGGGTTCTTCCTGAGTAATAGTGGTATGAAATTAGAGAAGTGTAATAAGTTAAACAATTGAATTACATTTCACAAGAACAGTCATGTTTTAATTAAACATCGTTTACTTTACTTTCGGATTTGGAAACTAACTTTACATAAGAAAATATGGGATTTTCTTGGATAACCACTTTTCAGGAAAACAAAGGAACTCGTACACTTTCAGAAAAACTAACCTCTTATGAACTCACCAGCTTTATGCTGATTTTCAAACCGCTTGTATTCTCAGGTCCGAGTTAGACAGGTACCCGAAGATCCTTTTGTGTGAAGACGGAGTTCTCAGAAGACTCATTTTGTATTGATCATATATACTATGTATCACTTGTATAACTTATGCTTTTGAAACAAATGTAAAATCTTTCATATATGTAATGTAATGGTTGATTTACTTTACTTACTATGTACATTGGATTTGATACTCTACGTGGAGTCAACCCCGGAAATGTTTCCGCCTTCGGTTTTCGGGGTGTGACAGATTGGTATCAGAGCCCTTGTTTATAGTGAATGAAGTATACCAAACCTTACATGGTATAAAACTATAAACATTAAAGGGCCGAAGTGCTCTGAATTAAAAGTATCTTCAAAACTATAAGTATTTTCAAAAGTATACAAGTATACCGACCCATCGAAATCTGTAACTACAAGTAGAACAAAACATAAGTAAATGGATGTTGTACACTACGGTTAAACCTGGGAAGTTATGTAGTCGTGTCTAGGATTAATATGGCCTGGCCAACTATATTCATTCGAGACACGGCCAACATGTGCTTGGGAGTGACTGTAGTACGCAGCATGCCTAAAACTTACCTAATATCTCAAACAACGAATCGTCGCTGCAGTGAACCATGAAATACTATGGGAGTATTTCTCGAGCCAATCCTTCGTAGAAAATCCTCGTATATGCGATGTTACTTGAACATTCCTCTAGCGATAAAATGTTTTGTCTTGATAACTCTTTCCGACTTTATCGCTTAGTATGATCCTATATTTGTCTTGATGAGATATCCCCTGTTCCATATTCCTTGATTCAATTCAGAGGACTTATGATCCTCTCTTTCCTGATCTTTTTAGATCAAGATGCCTCCGAGAAAGAGACCCAGCTCATAGAACAACGACAATCCTCCTCCGCCATCACCTCCTCCTCAGTTTGACCTAGCATCACTCCAAACAGTCATGACAGCTGCAAAGGTGGCAGCCATGTCACAAATGAACCCTAGCGGTTCAGGAGGTGGTCCTCAATCCCAAAACCCAGAAGATAGCCAGGGACGCCGGAAAGAGGGTTCCTATAAGGATTTCATGAACGCCAAACCCACGTCTTTTGATGGCACTGGAGGTGTCATTTCCCTTACCCGATGGTTCGAGAAGATCGAATCTATCTTTGAAATCTGCGCTTGTTCAGATTCAGACAAGGTAAAGTTTGCCGCCTGCACCTTTCTCGACAAAGCTCTGACTTGGTCGAATGGCCGAGTCAAATCCTTAACTTTATCTGTAGCCAAAGCCATGGGTTGGGAAGCCATGAAGGAACTTCTGCTGGTTGAGTACTGCCATCGGGGAGAAATGCAGAAGTTAGAACATGAACTGTGGAACTTAAAGAAGAAAGGTTCCGACATTGCTGCTTATACTTCCAGGTTCGACGACTTGGCACTACTTTGTCCGGGAATGGTTACCCCGGGAAGTAAGAAGATAGAGAGATTTATCTGGGGACTGACTCAGCCAACGAAAGGAAATGTCATAGCTGCGAGGTCGGATACGTACGACAGCGCCAAATGTTTAGCACAAATCCTAATCGATCACAGTGATGACCTTGAAGAGGCAGCTACCACTACTGAACCGACGGTGAGGAGTGGCGAGAAAAGAAAACTTGGGAAGAAAGAGAAAAGCCAAACATCACACGAGTCTTCAAAGAGACAGCAAACGATGGCAGTTCATGCTACCACTTCCCCTGCGACTGTTTCTGTTTTTGGATCATCAACTCGGAAACCTACCAGTAGGTATACTGGAACTCTTCCTAGTTGTGGCAAGTGCAACTATCATCATCTTCCTTCCGGTCCATGTGTCGAAATAATTTGCAACAAATGTGGCATAAAGGGTCACATGGCGAAAAAATGTAAGACACAACCTCAATCAACAAGTCAAACTTCCAGAGCGGGCATTGGTCGGGCCTACTATGGTTGTGGAGAAGTGGGACATCTCAAGCGAAACTGTCCTAAGACTGTAAAACCTGGTAACATTGGAAGAGTCCTAGCGATAGGACAAGAAGAGACAGCCACCGATCCCACTGTTGCCACAAGTATATTTCCTTTCGTTAAATTTATATGCCTGTAATTCCTTTCGATTCTAGAACCGAAGGAAATTCGTTAACCATCCATTTGAACATTTTCTAAACCCCGTCATTTACATGTAACCGAAAATGTATGTCTTCGAGATGGTTATCACATAAAAACGAGAACGCTTGTGTTGTATTCGTAGATTGTTTTCTCAATCCGAGTGATTATTCTTTTCCATTCGATCTATTGGTAATTTTTTTTTTTTTATGAAATGCTTTGATGTCACCCATAGCATGTAATGACCGAGCCTCATTCATGTTGTCTTTCCTAAATTCGAGAAAGCCATTTGTTCTAATCTTCCTCCAATTCGACTCTCATGATCTTTGTACATCAAAGCTTAAAAAATTTACCCGTGTATCTCTCATCCAAGTGATCATCGAGAAACGAGAAGTATAAGATCCTTTCCCGATGCTGTTTCTAAAGAATTCTTGAGAATTCTTTCCGAACGTGTAGTCTAGTCTCGCATCGATCTAATCCCGGGAATTTCCTCGTAATCGAACCTCAATAAGCACAATGTGTGCAAGTCAGCAATCAGGGCATGATACGATCACTACAAGGAGGTAGTGACGCCCTTCGGTCGAACCATTCTCTTGTTCATGTAGATAAGAAAAGCAGTCATACTCGTAGATCCATTCAAAAGCTAAGGCAATAAAGAATTAGTCGACACTGAGAGCCCCCATGGAACCTGTCGATCTTTGGGTCCCGTCGGCTACGATCGTAGACTCACGTAGGAGTTCCCCTTAGAACCATTGGACCTTTAGTTACTCTGACATGTGAAAGCGTACCCACTTGTTGAAGGGTTTACCCTGGAAAGACATAGTACATCTTGAGAAGTGCGGAAAACTTAAGTTGTGGAACCTTAGACCCTTCGAGATCTTCGTTAGGAATCGATTCCATAGCCCTCTCCGAGCTATCTTAAAGACTCAGTAACAACCATCTGGTATTCCGCATCTTTATTCGTAAGGCTTGCCGAGTAAATTCCTTTGAGGATATAAAAATCCAAATTTTCATGTATGAATCAACTGAGACCGTAGACTGAAAGGTTAATCATACGTAACAAAGCCACATTCTAATAGTGAGGGTTCGCTAGAATGTTAAGCGGAGGCCCGAATGCAGTAAATTCATCTCCATATATCTTTCCACTTCATGATCTGTGTTCGAATCTTTGAATTTTGGGACGAAATTCCCTCTAACGGGGGGATAATGTAACAACCCGAAATTTATATCCTTAATTGTAACCCTTTTCGCGACTCGTTCCGATCACCCAATCGCCGTTTCCAATTTCGTTTCCGTTTCCGACCTTTTATAAAGTCATTAATGTGAATATTATTTTATGACTTAATAAGTGTCTTATTACCCTTAGAACTCATTCTAACGTCTCATATTAATGATCGGAACATTTTTAGAACCAACCATATCGGGTTACGGCAAATTGGCCGGATGCGACCAAAAGCCCCGTCTAACGCCGGTATCGGGTAGAATTCTACCATGTCCCGAACTTGGACACTATTTAAAGTGACTCAAGTCTCCATTTTGAAGCTTTTGCTCCATTTTACAATTATCACTCCAACCTCTCTCCTCAAACTAGATTTTAGGGTCAAAATCTCAAGTTTAAGGCTTCAAATCACCAAGGTACCTCCCCTAACTTGTTATGCAACATCTTTAGCCCTCAAATTCGAGTTCAAACCATGGAATAGGACCATTAACATGAGTTTACGGCCCTAGAACAGTCCTAGGCCGTAAACTCACATAAAAGGGGTTTTTGGAGCAACAAAACCCTTCCAAACCTCAATTGGACCTTGTATATGGCTAAATGGCTTCAAGATATGGACCCTAAACAATTAAAACATGCAATTTGTGAAGTTTGAAGGAGTTTACGGCCAAGGATCATTCTTGGGCCGTAAACTCATTAAACTAGGGTTTTCAAGCCCTTAAACCCTTCCAAACCACTCCTTTGTCTTAGTTATGAATTATAGAACATAGATCTTTGCATTTGGACACTTGAAACACAATTTTTGGAGGACTAAGATGAGTTTACGGCCAAGGCTTGTGCTTGGGCCGTAAACTCCATGAAACATGGTACAAATCCAATTCTAGGGTGTTTGAAAGCAATCCAACACCACCAAAAGCCTTGGAATAAATCAAAGGACCAACCAAAAATAGTTTTAAGGCTTTACAAACATCAAAAACCCCACATTTGAGAGTTTACAGCCATAGAACATGTCTCATGGCCATAAACTCATAAAAAAGTGTCAAATGATGCCTTAAACTCATTTCTAGGCTTGTGGGAATTTTTAGAATCACATGTGATTGATTTTAACACTTTAAAAACACTAAGTGTTGGAGATTTGAGAGTTTACGGCCAAAGACCCCATGCCTAGGCCGTAAACTCCCTTTTGTATTGTAAATGATGTTTTTAATTCAATCCAAGCCTTAAGAAAAATTAATCCAAGCATTTCCAAGTGTCCATATCCATTTATGACTCAATTTTGCCCATATTTGACCCCACCATGAGTTTACGGCCGTAAACTCATGGGGAATGGGTCTTGTGGCCGTAAACTCCCTAAAGGGGGTGATCCTTTGAAGTCCCAACTCATTTCCTAAGTCCCTCGCATCGTGCATGTCCCTAAACACCACCCGGGTCCCTCCAAACACTTGTATCAGAGTGTTATCGCAACTTGAAGCATTTGTCCCTATCCAACAATCAATCTAAGTCCTAATTAGATACAAATGTGTATCTTTACCTTATAATTAGGAACCTCGTGTGCTTACAAGTCCCGGATCAACTCTTAGCATCCAAACCGTCTCATATCTCGTCCGGTGAGTTCATACCCCTACCCTTTTTCAATGGTTTTTCAATGTTTTCAGGGGGGAATACAAGCAAAAGTACAAGTATATCTTGTACTCAATCACATGATTTCAATTAAATGGTTTCATAATTGTACACTTTAAGAATTGAAAACCTTTTAAACAAACCGTTTTAACTTGCAGAGTTGTTTGTTTTAACCCGATTTTCAATTCTTATTATACACTGTTATATTGTGTACTTGGTAATTGATTGTTCACATTTAAACTGATAGAATACATAAACCATTATAATGTCTGTAATAAAACACTAAGGTTCGAGTGTAAAAGATAGACTCCATTAGAAAACATGAAACATCTATATGTCCTTAACAATACACCTAGGCTCGAGTGTGATAGATAAATGCCATCATAACACACAAATCACTGTAATGTCCTTAATAATACACCTAGGGTCGAGTGTAAAAGGACAACCATCATTAAATAACACCTAGGCTCGAGTGTAATATCCTTAATATAACACCTAGGCTCGAGTGTAAAGGATGGGTACGTAGAATATAGTCAGTTGTAAATACTACTTTCCTAGTCGAAAAGTAAAGAGTAATCTTAGTGATTGGAGACACGTCCTTATAACACTTCCATGGCACGAGATAGTGGAGGAATAACCCTGTAACCAGAATCTCCGTTCGTAGGAGAGCGTGGCTTGAGTGTATAGATCTATATGGGACTGACAATCCCACACCTGGCTGCTAGCTACAGCCGAACCAAAAGGTTCAAGGGTGACGAAATGTCATAAAAAGGATATTGACCACGGTTCGAGTCATATCTAGTCTGAGTATGGTTTAGGACTCGCAATCTAGATTATTAACGTTTCAGATTCATTTACTAGCTTTATGTACGTAGTAAAGCTAATGTACATTTAGGGATTGCAGATACACACACAATCAGGGAAACATGGGGTTTTCCTGGGAGGAACACTGAACATAACCATAAACAGTAAAGACACACACACACAGTCAGGGAAACATGGGGTTTTCCTGGGGAGAACACTGAACATAAACAAAATCGGTAAAGATATACATACAGTCAGGGAAACATGGGGTTTTCCTGGGAAGGACACCGGACATAGTGAGAAACTAGTAACAGTTCACACACACACACAGTTAGGAGAACATGGGGTTCTTCCTGAGTAATAGTGGTATGAAATTAGAGAAGTGTAATAAGTTAAACAATTGAATTACATTTCACAAGAACAATCATGTTTTAATTAAACATCGTTTACTTTACTTTCGGATTTGGAAACTAACTTTACATAAGAAAATATGGGATTTTCTTGGATAACCACTTTTCAGGAAAACAAAGGAACTCGTACATTTTCAGAAAAACTAACCGCTTATGAACTCACCAGCTTTATGCTGATTTTCAAACCGCTTGTATTCTCAGGTCCGAGTTAGACAGGTACCCGAAGATCCTTTTGTGTGAAGACGGAGTTCTCAGAAGACTCATTTTGTATTGTTCATATATACTATGTATCACTTGTATAACTTATGCTTTTGAAACAAATGTAAAATCTTTCATATATGTAATGTAATGGTTAATTTACTTTACTTACTATGTACATTGGATTTGATACTCTACGTGGAGTCAACCCCGGAAATGTTTCCGCCTTCGGTTTTCGGGGTGTGATAACAATATTTCTTTTTGTTTGGAAAGTTTTAACCATTATCTTAAGGGATAAAGTGCTTAACAAGAAATGGACCCGGGTGTGAAATCGCAACACGACAAAGGGAAGGTTGATGCCACGAGATTGAGTATGATGTCGCAACTAGTGTTCGTTGCGCGACCAATCATGACACTTTGACCGTTGACCCATTGACTTTTGACTGGTTTGAATTTTTGGTTATGGAATTTAGTTTTTTTTTTCTAAAGTTGACTCTTGGATTGGTATTAGGTTGTATATGCTATCTATTCTTTGTAGAGTCGTTGTGATTTTGATGTTTGGCTCAGGTGAGTTATCTAACTAACTATGTGTTACAATATAAATACTATGTATATTAAGGTTTATATGTACTTTACCATGTTGATTAGGCAAGTATTCTAGTATAGTCTTTTTTTCCTATGGAATGTGTTATTGTGTGGTTGTTTGATTGTTTTATTGTATCATACGTTGACATATTCTGTTTGAGGAGTTAATGGTGGATCGACACTAGATCTGAGAGCCTAGATTACTTGTTTTTGGGCTATACATGAACTAAAGGGGTTGACCGTTGGGATAAATAGACATACAATAGAATTGGTAGTTATAGTTATGACTAGATATGCACTAGAGCTATTACTCACTATTTATTCATGTGAATTGACATTAGAGTCGAGAATCTTTGTTTGTATACATTGTATATATATTGTAGTATGTGGTGGTTTTTGGAACTCATTAAGATCTATGCTTACAACTATATATTAAAAGTTTTCAGGTAGTTATGTTGTCAGAAAGAAGGGCCTAACTTGATTGTACCTCATGCGCATCACAACTAGTTTTGTTACAGACTTCCGCTAATTTTATGTTATTACTCTATTTTAGAAACTACATCGTTACAATGTTGAACAAATGAGTTTTTATATTACTTTTGGAAACGACACTTGACTTTACACTTTATATTGAAAATGAAATATTTGGTTTGAACTTTAGGACGTTATACTTAAGGGTAAAGATAGCAACTTACTTACAAAACTGCTCAATACACTATTTAAATACACATATCATCTGACCTTGTCAAAATAGCATTGGGACAACCATTGAAAACATAATCAATCATGTGAAAACAACCTCATGAGAGGAGGTAAGTAGAGTAGCTTCATGCTCACAATATCATAATTTTTTTTTCAGTATACCTTACTAATTTTATATTCATCATACTTGAATAAGAAGTCATTTTAGGGGAGATAACGAGGGTCTACAAGAAGAAGAAGGAGAAGTAAAAATGCAACATTTCATTTTTTTTAATCAGTTACTCTTTTAGGTAATCTATGCATAGGATGTACATGAGTTAGAAAATATATGGTTACTAGTTCATAACCAGATCCATTAATGAAATAACAATGAATGTACTAAATATGAGTTTATTTTGAAAAAAACATGTTAGGTCTAAAATGGAACAAATGCAAAATGCAGGTCCTTTTATGGCTTAAACTCAATTTACTGGTTAGTACCAATTTCGGGGCTGAAATATACGAAAACACCTAAAATTCTTCAATGATAATACTCAAGCTTATTCAGTAGTAATATCAATCATGTGATCATATTTTTTATGCAAGAAAGAAAAACTAACCAATAAAACGACACATGTATCTTGTGTGATTGGTTCAATGTGACATACATCCATTGGTAGGCACCAAAGAAATATTTTATTACTTGATTTTATAAAAGTGATTATATTGAATTTCCTAACTACGAATACCTATAACCTACGCCCTAGCAACTGAAAAGACTTACCCATATACAAGTAAATTGAGAATAACTAAAGGTTAACCTACACCACAAACTCTTAATGACCATAACAATTCTTAAAGTCATCTTCTACACATCCTCATCTATGGCCCTCATATGATGATAACCCGATTGAAAATCAATCTTGGAGACCCAAGATGCACCCTGAAGCTGGTCAAATAATTCATCAATCATCAAAATTGGATAACGTTTATTCACTTACAGTAGATTCAACTCCCATAAATCAATGCACATCCTGTGTAACCCATCCTTCTTTTTCACAATCAGGATTTGAGCTCCCCACATCGAGCTAATTGATCTGATAAATACCTTGTCTAATAGCTCCTACAACTGTACATACAACACATGCATCTATAGAGGTGCTAAGTGATAGGGTGCCTTCATTATTAGAGTCGCACTTGGAATCAAGTCAATTTGGAACTCAACCTGTCTCTCTGGAGGCACCCCTGGCAGATCCTTGAAAAACACATTAGGAACTTCCCGAACAATAGGAACATTATCCATACTCTTCATATCCGCCACTCGCATATCCACCACATAAGCTATGAATCCAGAGCTACCCTACTGAAGATACCTCCTAGCTCTCGTAGCGGAACAAACCACCGGTCTATGTTGAGCACCCTTGTCGCGGATAACTAGTTCTCCCCCACTTGGGGTTCGAACTCTCACCAACTGGTACTCGCAATTAGTCATATCTCCATTGGGCATAACTATTCTATCCTCATAATAACCTTCGAACCTTGAAGATGAATCAATATCAAACCAATCAAATATCTCTCATTAAACATATTCAAAATGCATTCTCGATGAACCCTCGAAGCACTCACTGAATGATCGTCGACAATCTCCACCTCCAATGCATAATCCAAAGTCCTATAGTGTCGATAAACTTCTTGCTAAGAATAAGAGACACGAAGGATTGGGTAGCACTCAAATAAAATAGAACATGAGACATCATACTATTGACTAAAAATGTCACTATACATGATCAGATAAAACATAAGCATAAATAAGGAAAGCAGTAAAATATATGAAAAAGATACATAACGATAACCACATATGGAGCTAGTCGTGCCTCATCGACTTTCAACTGGAGCCATGCTCTTTACCATGGGAGCTTCCGCCTTGCTCTGGGAGCCATCGATAATGCTTAAGGTGGCTGATGCGGGAGCCGCCACTGCTCCTCCTGTCAATCTAGCGCACTCGGCATTCTTGTGGCCCATCTGATTCAAATGCAAGCAAATGAGATCTAATACCTGGTTACAATCCATGCAAGCAAATGAGATCTAATACCTGGCATCTAGATCGCAAGTCAAAAGTCGTAGGTTCATTCCTTGATCCCTCTTCCATCTATATTTGAACTGGTTTTCGCTTCATCAGAAGCTATAAATCAATCTCTCATTCCCATGCCCTAGCAACAAAGATGTCTCTTAGGACTTGGTAGTAATCCCCCACCACATACTACAGAACCAACAAAGCTCTCTCTCGGAACTTGGTGGTGATCCCCACCACATTCTCAGTAGTCTACAGGAGGTCCTGAAACTCCCTCGCCAATTGTTGCACCTCAATAGCCAATGCAAAGTCTGCCCCTATCATAATCAAAAATCATCCCAAGTCATGGATGCCACGACCATTGCTCCCATGCAATGCCTAACCTGTTCCCACCAATCACAAGCTCCATACCTCAGAAAGCAAGACGTGAATTGCACATTCAACCCCTCGAGGTAAAAACTCGTTCGCTGAGTGTTCTCCAATTCAACTATCCATCGTCGCCTAGAAATTGGGTCCTTCTTTCGAAAGAACTTTGAAGATTTATAAGATTTAAACTCCAAAAAAGAGAGGGTTCGGGGCCCCAACTGAACCGCCTTAATCTCATCACAAAAATCCCCTAAACCTTCATCCAAAATCTCTATGTTCCCATCCTTGAGGGTATCGAACATCATAGGAGTAGCCTCCATAATACCACAAGTGATCTTAGACATGATGAACTAATGTATCATCTCATCAATAGCTTCTGCACCACAACCAGATCCCAAACCTGAACCATAACTTATTCCTTGAGTAGTCGCTACCATACTAAAATACAAACATGTAAACGATCAGAATAGACTTAGGGGAACTCTCACACTGCAAGTTCCTTAAGATATTTGTGACCATACTTGACTCGAGTACAGATCCTATGCTTTCAGTATTACGGGCCCAATAACTACCTTCCATACCTATTTGTACTTTCCCCAAGAATCATCCTGTATCACCTAAGTTACTTAACCAAGGCAATTCTCATAAACCCTTATACAAAACAGCATTCATAACTTGCTACAGCACTTCCAAGGCTCTCCTAGGAATCCTCATCCCACTTGCTCCTACACTACAAGGAACTTCTACTAACACCGTTTTTTCCTTATGCATGCAAATTATACACAAAACGGGTCCACATAAACTGTCAAATAAATGATTATACGCTAAGCCCACAACCAGACAATGAACAAAAAATAAGGCTAGATCTGTCATTCTAGGGCTATATGATCCTAATTGTATATAATTTTAAAACATAAACTTATCAATTAACTTTGTCAATGTATATTCCAAGTAATACATAACATCATATCTTCGTAGGCTACAAATCATCACACAAATCAGGCAATTCTATCGTGTAATTCCTAAAGGTATTCTTCGCCCTAATCTTGCATGCAGTTCATGTAATAGCATACTAATCATAATGTGTGCCCGAATTCATCAAACCAAGGCTCTGATACCAACTTGTAATATCCCAAAAACAAACATGAAAATTTTCATTTTTAATTCATCACACCATACAGTATTTGTCCCAAAAACCCATTATAGTAAAAATGTATCATAATTATATAAGTACAATAACAGTCATGAATGCGGAAAATCATCATTGGGAAATATTATGCATTCAAGCCGAGCCCTTCCCTTTGGAACTTCAAGTACCTAAAAATCTTCAAACCACAAAACCGAAATCGCAAGGCTTAGAGAGTTCCCCAAAATACCACATACCATACATATATTGCCATGGTCTAACCCATGGTCTTGCATAAAAGTGTCATGGGCCAACCCCATAGTCTTTTGTAGCATTTTCGTGAGTTACCTCCATGGTATTTACTCGTAATTCCTTGTCTACCCCATGGTATTATATACAAGTGCCATTGTAACCTCCGGATTTCAACACAATTTTTTTCGTTTTTATTTATTAAAATATATCAGAGTATGATTTCATTGTAAAGAAACATGTTGCAAATGCACGTGTATAGTAGAACCTTGCTCTTCATAGGAGTACGTGAAAAACATTTATATTCAACTGGGTAAGCACGAACCTTAGTGGGTTCCCAAAAATACCATATATCACTACACATATAAATTGCATACACATAACGGTATTCAACATAAAGCTGGTATGCCCTTTGCCTTCACCATGAAGTTGGTCTGCCCTTTTTACCTATAGCAAATAGCTAGTCCGCACTTTGGCATGTAGCATAATGCTAGTCTGCCCCGAGTCTGATGGCCTTTAGCTTGTGGTTGGGTTGTTTTCAACTATCCAAATAATATATCAACATACACACACACACACACACACACATATATATATATATATATATATATATATATATATATATATATATATATATATATATATATATATAACAATCCAACACTATAGGGAAACTATATCCTAACAAACGATTGGTAGTTATCTAGGGACTCTACTAAAGATTCAATATAGCAGGTAACACACCCAATGAGTATTAACCTGCAATACTATAACTTATTAATTCCTGAATTTTCTCCCGTTTTGTAGATGTCAAAGTCTAACAACTATGGTCTTCCTGAATCCATTGGAAAGACTTTTCCACTTAAAGATGATGTTCCACGATTGGATTGTGGAACTAGAATTCACGCTTCACTTCCTCCACATCCTCTAATAATTCTCCCTGACCCTCGTGTTGGAAGCCTTGAAAGTTTAAGGTCACTCAAGCCCTATTGGCAGAAAGACACAAAAATGGAAAGTCTATATGTGCTTATGTCTTGGATATGAACTTGCATATTAATAGATTGGGAATGTTGGATGTCGATGTCTCAAGGAAGTTGGTTGTTGACTTTGTTCTTTATTCACTTCCCGAATCATATAGTAAGTTCATTGGAGAACACTATATGTTGGACGACGATGTGATACTTATTTATTTGACTTATTTGCTTATTGATGCTGAATCAGCAATGACTTGGCGCACGGGTCAAGCAAATTTGTCTGGTAAATCAATGTCCCATCCTTCTATTGGGAATGGTAACATTGGAAGTCCAGAAAAGTTTTCTCCACACAATAGAAAAGCTGAGTCTGAGATAGACCCATGTACCATTCTAGAAAAATCCGTATGTTTCTACTGCCAAAAGAAGGGGCATTGATTATGAAGCTGCCATAACTACGTGAGAGATCTAAGAGATGGGAGAGTCGAGATGTATGACTCTTCTTCAGGTAAAATCCACTATCTAACACTATTAAGTTCCTATTTGGAGATTCTAAATACATGATGTGATAAGATTACATTTGGTGTTTTGTAGGATCGAAGAAAAGAGAGTCTGATCGCGAAGAAATGGATTTCGATCGCATGATTCGATGATCGATTTTTGGAGCTGCTACTTTTAGATTTATGATAGATTTATTAGGAATATTTAATAGCATAGTTTTCATTTGATTTTCATTGTAAGGACAAGTTTTTCTACGCCATTTATAAATAAAATAAATTGTGGTTTTGTCTTATTAATTTATATATTTCCTTGCAATGGAATGAATGAAAAATTGACGTTTGTGTATTTCTAGTTTTAGCAATGTTGAAGTGGATATGATTCTTAGTTATCTTATTTGTGGTAATGTTGAGAATTTACCAAATATGGAAAGATTCTTGTTGCCCGAGTTTCAACTGGACGGAAACTTGGAATCATACAACTTGTATTGCATGATGATGAGAACCTTCATATTTGGAAAATTAAGACAAATTCATTGACAAACAGTCAAGTGAAGGACTAGGAGAACTGCTACACAATGTTGTGCGCTAGGCAACTCCACCATAAAGAATGATAAAATTATTCGTCATGATTTACTAAAAGTCAGCTAATGTGGTTATGCTTACAAGATTAAGTGTGATTCTGAATCATTGAAAAGTTTCAATGTATGGCAGAACGAATAAGAAAAATCAATTAGGCAGAAAGATAACAGTTTATCCAATCTAAGAAGGAAAGTACTTTTGTATCGTGTTTTATGATCGTCTTGTTGATTATAAAACCATATCACAATTAATCCTTTAAGGACATCTTAGTGCACTAGTATGGATAAGAAGAGGAATCATAAATTGTTGAAATGGTTAAATCAAAAGGATGAGTCATACTTTGTTCCAATATGAAGTCTTAGAGTCGTACTCCAAGATGGTGAATTGAGTGACACATCTCAAGAAGTTCTAACACACTCATCAGATGTGAAGTGGAAATTTTTTTTTCTTACTCTTGCACGTTTGAAATTGGTAAATTGTGATGTCTTGATAAGACAAAGACCAACTAATACTAATTGTGTATAGTGTTTGTCTTGATAAGAATCCGCACTAACTCTTGAATATTTTTTTGTCAAGAAATGTTTTCTTGACAAGAGAATCTTATATGTCAAGAGGTCTGTGGGAGTCTAAATGATCTTGAAAAGTTTCAAGAACTAATCAAGAGTAAACCTATTATTAAACACTAGCACACGACTTGAGGTTTGTAACCTATCGTGTTGGTGTATTCTTGTTTCTGTGCCAATCCGGTTGAGTTAATTATGCATATGAGTTCTACGAGTTCTCAACAGACTGCATAAGGCAAGCACCATGTTCAATGAAAATACATTGACTGGTATAGGTGAGTTGCTAAATAACTTGGAAGCAATGGTGGGACTCTTGATGGCGAGCAATCAAGAAGGAACAAGTTCCGTCCATAGGAGTTTGGATTTGTCACAAACATTATATTATGATTATGGTTATGGCAAATTCACATGGATAGGAACACATACACTATAGAATCTAAGTGTCATAAGGTTTCTCCCCTTCATGAAAATGATTGTGAGGAAACACTTTAACTAAGAGAGATTTTAAGAAGATAGCAATGGTGTAGATTGAATTCTCAAATTTGATTATGATTATGGCATCCCTCTTGATAGTTCGAATTGTGAAATTTGGAGATTAGTCAGAACATTTTGGGACTTAGTAAAATAAGTTATGAATTACCTTAGACACACATGTGAGTTATCTAAGGAAAGGTGTATGACTTTGAGATGCTTAGATAAAGGCTTATCAAAGCATATCGTATTAGGAAAATGAACTTTGGAAATCAATAAGTATTACTTTCTAAGAAGTTTAGCTGATTTCTGAATACGTGTCAAAGCTAATGGGAGCATAAATTTTATGTTGGAATGGAGATAATCATCATGTTAGTGGGAGCATGATTAGTATTTTAAGTGTTGCAAGTTAGTAACATTAATTATAGAATACAAAAGGTTTCACTTTGCAAAGTTGCAAGAGTTGAAAAAAATGTTTTGCTATAATTAAGGGAGAGAGTGTTATACTTTGTTTCGAAATCTAAAATCTTAGATTGACAAATTTTAATCAAATTTAGTCAGGGATATATTAATTGCGTACTCAAATTTATGATTACATAATCCCTCTTCATAGTTCGAATTTTGAGAATGCAGCAAATAGAAATGTTATGGAAAATGGATGATAAAGTATCATGCTTTTATGTAAGACATTATGAATTGTGTCCCATACGCTTTTGGTATAGGATCGATTGCATATGCTGTAATATTTGACCATTCTTAAATTTTCCAAATGCCTATGTCATTAAAAGAGAAAAAGGACTAGAACTGGATTTGATAAAATAATTAAACAACTGCCAAGGACAATCTAAGGTCACCAAAGATTGGTCGCTTGTGGATAGTTGGAAGTATACTAATGGATGGACCATATTGAATTTATTATCAATACATAAGACTCTATTTAGAATGATTTTTCATATGGAAAATATTGAAATGCTTCCATATTCGGAGTTGGACGTTTAAAAATTTATGTCCTGATTAGAAATGTTTATGCAATAAGGATGTTCAAAGGAATGTACTTTGAATGTGAGACTTCACATCTATGGAATTGTCTTGTAACAATCTCCAAAAGAGCATTTTGTAATTTCATTGGCTAAGTCTTGGTGACTTTTGTGTCGTGACATTACGAAAGAACCGTTGCATAAAATGTTAGAATCTAACATATTCTACTAGTGGAGAGAATTTTGTATTCTTACACCAATGATTAGGAATTGTAAAATGAGCATAATTGGAAATGTATTAAATTGATCTAGCACACAAAGTAAGGACCATATGTAAACATAGTGTGCAAGCTTGGAGAACAAGACAACTGTTTTTGTAATTCAAGTAAGAAGTTGATTCCCCGAAACAACAAATAATGAGTAATCAATATGGTGATTAAATAAATGTTTTTTATATATACTCAAAGGATTGAGGCCATATAGTATTAGTATTATTCTTGTGTTTCACTTTGCATGTTTTGACTTCCCGAATAATAAGATTATTCAAACCCTCCACAATCACTCATACATTGGAAGTAAGTATGAAAGAAGATTGTCATGAATCTGACTGTAGATTGTCTAAAGTGTTTTAGACATAGCAAAAGTTCGCTGCAGGGTTCATGAGTGGTCCTATAAGATTAGAGTATATGATTAAACCCACGTACTTGAATCACTTCATGGATTTTATCTCAAGTGATTTGTGAGATGATAATATCTTATATTCTTGAAACCGACACGTGTGAGTTGTACTCTACAAGTCGGTTGCACATTGATAATTGTAAATGCACCAGTACCTTGGTGTTATAAAACATATTGTTGTTTGTGATTTGATGAGTGGGTACAAGTGAGTAATGAGTCAAATTTTATCCGTTCCTTTTACCGAAAGGTGGATAAAGCAATATATGTGGGCCCCTCGATGATTTAGTGATGACACCCTAAGCACTTGGCCAATTCGGGACTAAGTTGATGTGTTTAACTGTAGTCTGTTGTCAGTCGTCATAAATTGGAAGTCGGGAAACAACATATGAACAAAGAGTATGATTAAAATCCATTTCTCAGTTCATACAATATCTAGAACGGAGGAATATCTGATCCCTTATCTAAAGGACACCCTTATGATAAGATCAGAGTAGACAACGACTTTTGAAAGCTACAATTATTGATCAGGTTTGAAGTCGTACACAGAATAGTTGTTAGATTTATCCAAGTGGGAGACTGTTAGATTATTGTCTAATTCCATAACTTGTTTGGTATGTACTTGACCTGATTGTGAGCATGACCCTTTTGGGTTGCCTTCGCAAAGCAACTTGATAGGATGATTTGTGGAGAAAGAGATTAATTATGATTTATTAATATATTATATGAATCATATATTAAAAGAGAAATATATTGTTTAATTAATATTAGTCAAGAATTAATAAGAATTAATTTTGTTTCTAAAAGAAATTAATTTTGTGTGATAGTTGGATATTGGGCTAATGGACTCCATAGTGGTTGGAGTGGACGAAATCTATGGGAAAACCCATGAGAATTCGTCCAAGGCCTCTAGGGAGGGATTCCATGGGCTGCTTAGGGCCTAAGCAGTCAGATTAGGGTTTCTTAGTTCAAAACCCTAATAGTCTCACTATACAAAGACCCCTAGGGCACCCAAAATGAGGCTAAGCATTCCTTGGAGTTTCTTGGATGATTTTGGTGCCTCCTTCTCCTCTCCTAAGTCATCCTCTTGCTCTTGGTGTTTGTGAGCCATTAGAGGTCTGACACTTGTGACATTAAGCTTTTAGAAGCCAATTACAAAAAGGAATAGATTGTTATTGCTGCATAACAATCAGAGGTAAGATCTAAATCCTAATTCAAATGTTAAATTGTTTATTGTTTTCTGGTCAATTAGGGTTTATTGCTTTTGTATTCAATATTGTATGTTTACTTAGAAAAACCTAGATCAAAGCAATTGGGGTTGCATGAACACCATAGGATTGATGTTATGTTAATAACCCAACACCTGGCACACTGCACACTAGGGTGGTTCTAATGTCTGGTTCCTAGGTAAATTTCTCAAGTTTTAAATAATTGTTTATTGCATGAAAGGCCATTAAGCTAAGCACAATGGAAGGTTACGTTGTGTGTAACTTATGTAATTTGATCCCAGATTCCATCTCATATGTTGGGCGTACGTATGAGCATACTTAGCATACTCATGCAGAATGATACATATGTATGATGTATGGAATGTGTTATTTGGGGAACTCACTAAGCTTTCTAGTTACGGTTTAATTTTATGTTTTAGGTACTTTCCGTTTGGAAGGGAAGGCCTCAACCTGATCGCAATGCATCCACCCGTGTCCAACATTTTTATGATTTTGGGATTGTACTCAGATAACTATATTCACATGGCCTTACTTTTGATGGTTTGATATGAGTATTGGATGATTTTGATTGACTTAAAAAAAATTATTTATGATTTTTAGGATGTTAAGTAGGTGCTAGAGCGTGCCATGTGTCACTTTCTTGTCGAGGTGTCACACGTGAACCGTGCGCCTTATATGTGCCTACGGTATGCCCGTGCAATTTAGCATATTTAAAAAAAAATCAGAACTTCTTCATATGAGCTTATCTTTTTATATTTTCTTTATATCCACGCGTAGCTAACAACGATATCTAAATTTTTTCAGTTAGACACCGTCGGCTAATTCTCAATTTATTTTTAAAGCTATATTTTTAACAGGCTTGGACTTTTTAATAGGCTTTACTGCTAAACTCCGTTTCATTTCATATCTCTTTTATACGACATCCATTCTTGACTGTATTTATATTGATGAAATTGTATCTACAAGATCTTCAACCCTCGTTTAGATTTTTTCGACTAAAATTCGACGGATGTTGATTTCGGTTTCTTTGTTGCGCACTGTTATATCGGAACACCTAAAAATCATAACTTCCCTATAAGAAGTCAGATTTGGACATTCTCTTTATGCACGCTCTTGGTTTTACAACTACTATGAATTTCGTTTAGATTGCTTCGGCTAATACGCAACCTAATTAAAATTCAACTTTTACGATACGTCGAGTCATGTTGGTTTACTCGTGAAACTTCGAAGAAGCATAACTTTTTCATATGATGTTGGATTTAGCTGTTCTATATATATCTATCGAAATTGTATTGATATTTACTACATGTTAATGATGATTACTTTGGCTAGAAATTAATATACCAATACTTCAAATTTTATAAACGACGGTTTGTATTGAATTTTGTTGGAAAAGCAAAAATATGATGTTACAACTCTCCCCCACTTACAACGATTTCGTCCGCGAAATCATGCTCCTTGCACTCCTAGATGTCACCATTTTAGAGTCATTGAGATCGTCTCATGGTCTTTAGCTGATGTTGGCATATAGAATTTGCCTATTTGTACTTATATAGCCATTTGACTTTGTTTTCTACCATAGACGTACACTTGAATCCCTATTTATATTTTTCTAAAACCAGGGATTCATCAGGTTTTACTTCCATAAATTACACGCTACAATTGACGATCGCCTTCAGATGTGAAATCTCTATACACTCAACTTGATATCAAGTGCTTAACCATGGAAATTTTACTACGACATCCTAACATAATCCACCTTTCGGAACATGCCTCTAAAAATTCTTATGGCATGTCCTTAAAACACAAACAAATCTAGATTGAAAATGGTTTGTTTACTTATTTTAGGTGTTCTAACATCTTGAGTTCAAATATAACGAGTGTACTGGCTAGAAAACATTGGAACCAATACTCTATTATTTGTGACGAACTCATTATAAGGTTTCCTTATCTTCAAACCTACTAGATTATATTGAGCACTTGGTCACCAATAGCCTTTCCGCAAGGCTCTAACTACTTTACCAATATCGAGCAAGAAGTATAGTTTGAGCAATCCGTTCACGATACGTCAAGATACTTATGCAACTACTGGGATTTTAATTCCGGATCGCTCTTGTCTTTAACCGCTATCGGGCCTAAAGTCTCACGATCAACTCTTTAACAGTCCTAAAGACTCATATCCATTATCCGATTGCCTTGGTCATTTCCTTTCTTTGACATCTACTTATCAACACTGAACTTTGTTTTCTAAACTTTAAGGCTACAACTGATTAGAGGTCTTTAATCTACATGGTACATATGCTATTGTTAATTTATCGTTCTATGTCAAACTATGAACACTGTAATTTGATCTTAGTTTTCTATTAATTCTTACACCTATTAACTAAAGTAATAACTAAACCAAAGACGTAGCTCATCCTGAAGACCAATGACGAATTTTCATTTACACTTGACGATCTATATAAGGTGACTTTTAACTACACGAATGTGTTCAAGGAATTTATACTACTCGCTTATGATCATTCTGTGTTGTTTATCACCAACCAAAACCTTGCACCCAAAAAGCTTGAATATCTCCTTGATAATGTTCTACCATCTTATTGCAGCTCTAAACCTTAGAGGATATCCTTAGACGTTTTCCTTTCAGGTCTATCTTTGACTGACATCTAACGAGGTATCTTTACAACCAAATCTACAACAACTACTACTGCTTAGGCAATTTTAACACTGAGTCACTTCTAGAATTGAACTCTTGCCAATTTACGTTAGGGACTCTTAGTTAATCTTAACTACTACTAACAACGTCAAGACTGTTTAGTTGAACTAGATCAACAACTTGATCTATCAATCCTATTACATATATTGTTGATACATCTATAATCCTTTCAAAAGTACTACCTCCTCTCTTAATTAACATGGTCCATCTGAATCATTCTCTTCTAGGCATCTCTATACACATATTAGATAATGAATTTAAACATTCCTACTATGGAAATGCTTTCTCCTTGACTTCAATCACATGGTTTTATCCTTTGGAAAAAGGGAAACTAAGTCATTACTACAACCTTAACTAATCGTTCTAAGTTTGATATATCTCTTGTACTCGATGTCTTCTATGAAAAGCCAAGCCACCTATTGAACTTATGATCTTCTTATGCGAGGTTAGATCCCTTCATCCGTGAAGGTACAAACCTAGATGGTTCTCTTGTCTAACTGAGTCGTACCTGGGAATTTGGAAAATTCCTAAATCTTATCAGGTGCTTGGAAGGAAAGACCTACCTTTCCTTAAGAATCAATAAACTCATAGCTAGAAGTCTTCTTTCTTTTATTACTCGTACAATAAAATCAAAGCTAACAACCTCTCCCTAATCATGCTGTAAATTTCATAGAGCTTAATGTCGAAATCGAAAGTCGAACTACTTTTCGCACATTCTCCTTAAGGGTCGGTTCTCCACCATGTGGGTTCGAGTCATCATCTGTTGTTGCTCATAACTAGCCGAAGTCTAAGTTAGATTTACTTATCTGTTTTGTAGCTCCCTTTGGATAAATTCATGTTTGTCTTATCCAATGACTTTCGACATTCTCATCGTAGCATTACTGCTCTTACTAATATCAGGCAATCTTCTCAGATCGTAGACCAAAACTGAACAAGTTCTTTGACATGTACTAAGTTGTAAAATTGAGGAAATGAGTACAAGAGGATTTTTATTAATGTATTAGAAATTTCAAGCAACAACAATTTTTTTTGAAATAAAACTCATACATTCAAACATAAACTCGACATACTAGCATATTTGAAATCCTATCTTATGCCCCTATGAGCATTGGTTTATTCTTCTTTGATGGGAGGCAAAACAAATGCCTTTTGGTCATACGTTTTCTTGTTGGATATGGTGTCTAAGTCCATAACTATATTTGGTATGTACTTGACCCGACCCGACATCATCGATTTGGGTTGCATGGCATCATGCACTTGTATAGACTAAATGAGAGAAATTAGACACTTAATATATTATAAGTTTTAAGATATTAATAATAATAATAATATTTAATTAGTATTGGTCAAGAATTAATTTAGAATTAATTATGTGGTAAACAGTACGCTAGTTAAATATATGGGTTGATTGTGTAAATTATCTATAACTTATATAGTGGTCCAATGCTCCATGGATTATCAAGTTGGGTTAAAACCCATAGGATGCTCCATGGATGCTCCATAGTGGTTACATAACCCAAGGGTCATGGAAATGAAAAAGTCATGACAATTAGGGTTTACATGGTGTAAACCTAATTGTAAGACTATATAAGGATCATCTTGTTCACCAAAATCGGTCACTATGCATAAGAGTGAGGCCATAGTTGATTTCATGAAGTGTTCATTTCTCTCTAAGTCATCCTAAGTGTATTTGGTGTTGAGTGAGACATTTGAGGCATCACACTTGAGGTGCTAGGCTTACAAGTTTATCAAGGAATCCAAGCAACAAAAGGTAAGTACTTTCACTAGTTTTATGATTCATATGCTCCATAGTATGCTAGTTAGGAAGTAAACCTTGGAAAAGGATTATGTGACAACCCGAAACATTTATTCTGTACAATTAGTGGATTTTATTAATATTAAACTCGATTATGTTGTATTTTAACGTCGTCTAAGGGTCCGTTTAAGTGTTCTAAGCTTGAGTACAGCTAGGAATGATATTAGGAATTAGTCAACAAGTCATGTATGGACAAAATTGGGCCATACACCCATTTGGGAGTTGTGTACGGCCATACACATGGGTGTGCAGCCTCACACCCAGCCCCAGCCACACACTCCCCTCTATATATAGGGGAGACCCCTTCATTAATTCTTTTCTCTCTTTGGCTGCACTCTACTTTCTCTCTCTAGAATGTTTATCCAAGAACACTCCAAAGGCTTCAAATACAAAAGTATTCCATCATCTAGCTTGTTATACTTGTAAGACTTCTTAATCTAAGCCTTAATTCATCAATTTTGCATCATGTTCTTCATCACTTGAAGGTTTATGACCGCACACCATCATAAGGTGGCCATACACACCTTAAAGGCTCTCCAAAGTCAGAGTTTTCCCCCCATCTAGTAGCTTGAACTTGGTTTTGACCTTGAATCATCTGAAAATGGATGTTTTGAGCATAAATGAAGAGTGTACAGCCACCCACCCCTATGTACGGTCGTACACCCCTATGTACGGTTGCACTTTCCTATGTACGGCTGCACACACACTCTGTACAGCTGCACAATGCTATGTACGGCCGCACACCGACTCTTATCGCCTTACACCTATTTTAATGATCATATTTGGCCTTAAACTTGCAAAAAACAGTAAGAATGGGACCTAGCACACTCCTTGGATGCTTGAAGAACCTTGGAAACACCTCAAAAACTCTCCCCATCATGAGTGTATGGTCGTACACTCATGGGCCTCACATCCATGCTGTACACACTCTTAGGGTGGCCATACACCTTTCTCGTTCAATCAATTATGGTTCCGACACTTAGTTCAAGCATTTCAAGGTCCTTAGGGTGGTTTCTCGTCATGTTAAGTCATTAAATACCCTAATCTAATGCATATATGTGTTACTATATGTTAATAGGATCCACTTGTGTTAGTATATATGTGTTCCTATATGTTAATAGGATCCACTTGTGTTACTATATGTTAATAAGATCACCTACGCTTTTACAGATTTTAAAACATTTTCAGGGGGGATACAAGCCAAACATAATGGTTTTCACACGTTAAAAGTTGATGTAATTACAAAGGTTTTACATCAAACATTTAGATACTTTATCCCTTTTGTAATATGTGTAGCATAAGGGATGTTTTTCTAAACTTAATTGCATTGTTTTCAGAACAATACATGAACGTAACAAACTATTTAAAATATAATAGGTATAGTTTGGGGATGTCATTACCAGTCTTAAAGATTCAATCTACGTACAAAGTCAAACATATAAACTATGACAGATTTTATCCATTATTACATCCAGATAACAAAAGTATCTTATTAAGTAATTACTTTGTGTATAATTATTTATATTCTACACCGTATACCACGATTTCGAACACGGGAACAACAGAACAACACGTAAACTAGTTAATACAGGATTGTGAGACCTATCTTCGTTATGCCCCTTGGGGTACCAGTAAATCCTCACATGTAGTATAACCAGAGTCTCCTAGAGGAAGAGCATGAAATTTGTGAATATATCTATTCGAGACCGACAATCCCACACCTGAACTGTTAGCTACATTTAGGCGGGCATGCCTCGGGTAACAAATTTTGTAATCAGACGACATCTAAAGAAACGTCAAGGACGTCATCAGTCATATTAGTATAGTTATACGAACTCACCATAGTATCAACTAACCTTTATTTACAAGATTTCTTTCTTCTATAGTTTTATTTTCATTAATAAACTACCTATCTACTTACTGGAGGGTATTCTAGGGACACAACATTTGGTTTTATTTTAAGTAATAAAACTATTATACATACTGGTGGTAGCTAGGGTTTTCGAACAGAACATACACTACATACTGGTGGTAGCTAGGGTTTTCAAACAGATCATACACTACATACTGGTGGTAGCCAGGGTTTTCGAACAGAACATACACTAAATACTGGTGGTAGCGAGATTTTTCAAATGAAACATACTTTTCATATAGTAATCAACAAAAATGTTAGAAAATATTGGATTTTCATGGAAAGGATGCATACATATTTCAGAACTTGATAACAATGGTTTTCGATACAAACGACATTTTACTTATAATGAAAAGAAACCATTTGTGCAAATTCAGTGACTAGTTTTCAACACAAAAACATTCTTAGGAACTCACCAGCTTTATGCTGATACGTTTTCAAAACCGCTTGTATTCTCAAGAGAACGATAGACAGGTACCTTTGCCAGATCTAGAGAAGATGGAGCATTTTGGAGTCTCGTCTTTATCTTTTGCTTATACTAATGTATACAAACTATGTTTTCAATCAGATGTAAATATTCATATTGTAATGTAATGGTTGTGTTTACTTTGATTGCTATGATACGATTGTTGTGATACTGCACATGACGTCACCCGCCCTGGACGTTTCCGCCGTTGCTTTCTGGCGGTTTGGAGGTGTGACAGATTGGTATCAAAGTTATTGTTTATAGTGAACTAAGTATACCGAACCTTACATCTTATACAACTATAAACACTAAGTGGACGAAGTGCTCTGAACTAAAAGTATACTTTTATAATATAAGTATTTTTACAAAAAGTGTACAAGCATACCAACATACCAGAAACAATATCATAAAAAGAACCAAACAAAAGTATTTGGATGTTGGATACTGCGGTTAAACCTGGGCAGTTATGTAATCATGTCTAGGGTCAATATAGCCTGATCAACTATATCCATTCGAGACATGACCAACATGTGCTTGGGAGTGACTGCGGTGTTGCAGCAGGCCTAAAACTTACCAAGTATCCATACAACAAGATATCGATATAGCAGAAGCTACAACTTAATATACTATAGGATTATTTTATTTAGAGCCGAATACATAGTAAAGATTCACTCCAAGTGTTGCTACTCATTCTTTCTTAGCGATAGTTTACTTGTTTTAGTAACTCTTTCATGTTTATCACTTAGTATAACACTTTATCTATCATATAGAGATATACCTTGTTTCATATCTCTTGATTCTAAAGTCAAAGGGACTTATCATCTTCTTCTTCCTGATATAGAGCAAGATGGCTCCAAAGAAAAGACCCAACAAAAAGAACAACAATTCCTTGACGGATCCAACAAGATCACCACCTCCTCAGTTTGATCCCGCTATGTTCCAGGCAGCTGTTAATGCCGATGTAACTATCGCTTTGTCATAAATTAACCCTGGTGATTATCATGGTTCCGAGAGTGGTATTCGTTCCCAAAATAATGAAGATAGTCAAGGACACCAGAAGGAGGGCTCCTATAAAGACTTCATGAACGCAAATCCCATGTCTTTTGACGGCAATGGAGGCGTTATTGTGTTGACTCGATGGTTCGAGAAGATCGAGTCTATCTTCGAAATTTATTCCTGTTCTGAAGCCAACAAGGTGAAATTTGTAGCTTTCACTTTCACTAACATAACACTGACCTGGTGGAATAGTCGGGACAAGTCCCTAACCCTACCAGTAGCAAATGCTATGGGTTGGGAGAGCTTAAAGGAGATCATGCTCGTTGAGTAGTGCCCATGGGCGAGATGCAGAAATTGGAGTACGAGCTGTGGAACTTGAAAATGAAGGGTTCCAACATTGCTGCTAAAACTTCTAGGTTTGAAGACCTAACACTTCTTTGTTCGGGAATGGTCACCCTGGAAAGCAAGAACATAGAGAGATACATTTGGGGATTGATGCCCCCAACTGAAGGAAATTTCTTGGCGGCCAGGGCAAGCACTTTTGAAAGCACCAAATGCCTGGTGCAGATTCTCATATATCCTAGGGTTGATCTGGATAAAGTAACAGCCGCTCCTGAACCAGCGAAAGGGAGTGTCAAGAAAAGAAAATTTTAGAAGTAGCGAAAGGGCCAGTCTTCGCAGGAGCCTTCCAAGAAACAACATATGGTGGCTATCCACGCTACCACTACTCCTGCCGCTGCTCCTACAACTCAAGCACCTACCAGTGGATATACTGGTACTCTCCCTTGGTGAAACAAGTGCACTTATCATCACTGTATCCCCGGCCCATGTCGCGAGATGCTCTGCAACAACTGTGGTAAGAAGGGTCACAAGACTCAAAGCTGCAGAACACCAGTCCAACCAACCAATCAGCCATCTAGAGAAGGTGTCGGTGAATCTTGTTATGGTTGTGGGGAAGTTGGGCATTATAATAGACATTTCCCCAAGGCAACAATAAATGGAGATACCGGGAGAGTTCTAGTTATGGGGTAAGAGGAGGCAGTTGTTGACCGTACCATTGTTACAGTTACGTTCCTCCTCGACAACTCTTACGCATGCATTCTTTTTTATTCTGGTGAGGAGAGAAGTTTTTTAGCTATGCATTCAAACATCTCCTCAAATGTAAACCTCAACCTCTAATCGAAACATTTACCGTCGAGATGGAAAAACGGCAAGAAAGAGAGCACTAACGACATATTCATAAGATGTACCCTTAAACTAAACGATCATTCTTTTCCTATCGACCTTAAACCAGTTTCCATAAAAAACATCGATGTTATCATTGGCATGGATTGGTTGAGCCCCAATCAGGCGGATATCCTTTGTTATGAAAAAGTTATCCGTCTCAATCTTTCCTCTGAAGAATCCCTCATGATTTATGGCGATAAACTCAACTCAAACCTCCGTATCATCTCATGAATCAAAGCCCAAAAACTTCTGCGAAAGGAATGTCATACATTCCTAGCCCATGTTGTTAACGAGAAGCAGGAAGTTAACCTACTAGAGAGCATCCCCGAAGTCTGCAACTTTCCTGATGTCTTTCCTGAAGAACTTCCGGGAATTCCTCCTGAGGGCCAAGTAGAATTTCGCATCGACTTAAGTCTCGGAGCAACCCCTGTAGCTAAATCCCCATATCGCCTAGCGCCATTAGAAATGCAAGAGTTATCCAGCTAGCTTAATGAGCTGCTCAAAAAAGGATTCATTAGACCGAGTTCCTCATCCTAGGGAGCCCCGGTTTTATTTATGAAAAAGAAGGATGGATCTTTTTGGATGTGCATTGACTACCGCGAACTGAACAAGATTACATTCAAAAACCGTTACCCTCTACCTCGAAACGATAACCTCTTCGATCAAATTCAAGGAGCCAACTATTTCTCCAAAATACACCTCAGATCAGGGTACCATCAGCTGCGAGTCCACGAGAGTGATGTTCCTAAAACAGCATTCCGGACTCGATATGGTCACTACGAGTTCGTAGTAATGCCCTTCGGCCTAACCAACGCACCAACAGTATTCATGGACAAGATGAATTATGGGTGTCTTCCTTTCCTGGACAAGTTCGTTATCCTGTTCATCGGCAATATACTTGTCTATTCCAGAATCGAGGAAGATTACAAACATCACTTCAGATTAGTGTTGGAAACTCTAAGAACGGAGAAGCTATACACGAAATTCTCCAAGTGTGAATTTTGGATTCGAAAAGTAACCTTCCTAGGTCACGTGTCGAAAAGTAACCTTCCTAGGTCACGTGGTAAGAGAGGAAGGAATGCAATAGGACCCCTCCAAAATCAAAGCAATAAATAATTGGTCAACACCGAAGGAAATCCAAAATCGCGAGGTGAATGTACTATCTCGGTCAGAGATAATGGATATTGGTACACCATGCAGTCGCACAATCTCCTTGATGTATGTCCTGGTTAACTTCTTCATCTTGTCAGTTTCCTTTATTGGTAGGAAGTGCGCAAACTTGGTCAATCTATCTACGATTACCCATATGGTGTCAAGCCCACCCGATGTCTTAGGTAACTTGGTTATGAAATCCATGGTTATCCGCTCCCACTTCCACTCGGGTGTATCCGGATGTTGTAGTAGTCCTGATGGCTTCTGGTATTCTACCTTGACCTTGGCGCAAGTCAGACACTTGCCCACATAGGTAGCAATCTCAACTTTCATGTTTGGCTACCAGTACAACTTTTTGAGGTCAAGATACATCTTATCCGAACCTGGATGGATGGAATATCATGTCTTGTGTGCTTCGTTCATGACAACATCTCGGAACCCACCGAACTTCGGTGTCCAGATCTGGTTCATGAGGTAGCGAGTTTCGTCCTCCTTGGCTTCTAGGTTTTTATACATCCCTCTCAATACCTCACCCGTCACGTTTTCTGGTTTCAAGGCTTCACGTTGAGCTTCCTTGACTTGTGTGAACAGGTGCGAATGGATCGTCATTGTTAGTGACTTCACCCGGCAACCCGAGTATTCTTTTCTTCTTAGGGCATCAGCTACAACATTAGCCTTGCCCAGATGATAATGTCTTTCACACTCATAATCGCTTAGTAGCTCTACCCATCTTCTTTGTCGCATGTTGAGCTCTTTTTGATTGAGGATATGCTGAAGACTTTTGTGATCGGTGAAGATGGTGCACTTTGTGCCGTAGAGGTAGTGTCTCCAGATCTTCAAGGCGAACACTACCGCTCCCAATTCGAGGTCGTGGGTGGTATAGTTAACTTTGTGGGTCTTAAGTTGCCTTGATGCGTAAGCCATAACCTTCCCCTTTTGCATGAGCACACAACCGAGACCTTGATTCAAAGCATCGCAATACACCACAAAATCATCAGTTCCTTCTGGAAGAGACAAGATTGGTGCACTGCATAGGGCTTGCTTTAGTGTCTGGAAGGCGGCTTCTTGTTTACCTTTCCCTTTGAACACCACACCTTTCTGAGTCAGGGTGGTGAGGGGCTTAGCAATCTTGGAGAAGTTCTGTATGAATCTTTGATAGTAGCCTGCGAGTGCCAAAAATTGTCGGATTTCTGTTGGCGTTGTAGGTGCTTACCAGTTTTCAATCGCCATGATTATTGAGGGATCCACATGTATTCCTTCCTTTCTTACCACGTGGCCAAGTAATCCCACTTCTCGGAGCCAAAATTCGCACTTTGAAAACTTAGCGTAAAGCTTCTCAGCTCTTAGGGTCTCCGGAACTAGTCATAGGTGTTCTTGTGCTCTTCTTCGCTTCTCGAATAGACCAAGATATCGTCGATGAACACGATCACGAATTTATCTAGGAAGCATCACCACACTCGGTTCATCAAATCCATGAACACCGCAGGCGCGTTGGTTAATCCGAATGGCATCACTACAAACTCGTAGTGCCCATAGCGAGTTATGAATGCTGTCTTGGGGATATCTTCTTCTTGAACTCGCAGCTGATGATAACCCGACCTCAAGTCGATTTTTGAAAAATAACTTGCTCCCTGAAATTGATCGAAGAGGTCGTCGATTCGGGGTAGGGGATATCGGTTCTTTATCGTAAGTTTGTTTAATTCCCGGTAGTCGATGCACATGTGAAATGCTCCATCCTTCTTTTTCACAAAAAGGACTGGTGCACCCCAAGGTGAAAAGCTTGGCCTAATGAACCCTTTGCTCAACAGTTCATTCAACTGGCTGGACAGTTCTTGCATCTCTTCCGGTGCTAGGTGGTATGGAGCTTTGGCAACGGGGGTAGCTCCATGAGTTAAGTCGATTCGGAATTCGACTTGATGTGCGAGTGGCACACCGGGCAGGTCAGCTGGGAATACGTCAGGGAAGTTGCATACTTCTAGAATTTCTTTGATGTCCTTCACCTCTTGTTTCTTGTCTACGACGTGGGCTAAGAATGTGTGGTATTCCTTTCGGAGGTACTTTTGGGCTTTAACACAAGAGATGATTTGTAAATTTTCACTGGGTTTATCTCCATAGATGAGAAGGGTTTCGCCGTTTGGCAGATTAAGGTGAACGGCCCTTCGTAACATAGGATGTCGGCACGATGAGGGCTTAACCAATCCATACCAATGATTATGTCGAAACTTTTTATGGTGACTGGTATTAGATCAATTTTGAACGAATGGTTGTCTAGAGTGAGAGTACACCCTATGTAAATATCGTTAGCGCGCTCAACCTTTCCGTTTGCCATTTCTATGACGTAAGAATCTTTTAATGACTGGAATTTTGCTTTAGTATATGTTTGAATTGGTGACTTACGAAACTTCTTTCTGCCCCACTATCGAAAAGTACGCATGCATAAGAGTTATTGAGGAGAAACGTATCGGTAACCACGGTGGGGTCCCTGACTGCTTCCATGTGTCCTAAAGTTAGGACTCTCCCTGCATTCCCGGTATTTGTGTTTCGTGCTTTTGGGTAGTTTTTTTTGTAGAGCCCTGTCTCTCTGCAGCCATAACAGGTTTGGCTTGCTCCGGTGCTGGCGGTCGTGGCGGCTTGAGTGGCAGGTTGGGTCGTCACTCTACAGAATCGTACAGTGTGTCCCTTCTTGTTGCAGTTATTGCAGTGTAACTCTCGACAAGCACCGTTGTGGTGGTAGCTACACTTGTTGCAGTTGGGAAGAGTTCTCGCGTACTGTTTCGGCGGTGCTGGAGTGGTGGCAATAGTGGCGGCACGGACAGCAACAGTCTGTGGCTTTTTGGCGGGGTCCTGTGTCGGTTGTTTCTTTTTATTGTCCCAGGACCTCCTCTTGTTGTTCCCTCATTTTTTTGGGCTGGTGGTGGCTATCACGATACCACGGCTAGCCCTGTGATCGATAAGTTGTTGTGCCAATTCCTTGGCACTCTCAAAGGTAGTAGGTTTCGAGGCCAGCACACTATCTTGAATCTGGGATGACAACCCCCAGAGGTATCGCTCCACCTTCTTCTCCTCTGGAGTGACCATTGTTAGACAGAGGAGTGCTAGGTCATTGAAGCAGGTAGTATAAGTTTCAAGATCTGTGCCCGACATCCTGAGGTTCCAAAGTTCTTCTTCAAGTTTTTGTATTTCACCCCTCGGGCAATACTTCTTTAACATCAAAGCTTTTAAATCCTCCCAGCTTATAGAGTTAGCCACTGCAGGAGTAAGTGATTTAACTCGGCCATTCCACCAAGTAAGAGCTTTTCCGGTGAAAGTGGATGTAGCATACTTGACCTTGCTCTCTTCGGGACAAGCGTAGATTTCGAAGACTGCCTTGGTCCTTTCGAACCATTGCACCAGTGTGATGACGCCCCCGCTTCCATTGAAAGGGTCAGGTTTGCCATTGGTGAAGTCTTTGTAACAGAAATCCTTCGTATGCCCCGTGCTGTCCCCATGAATTGAATTGGTAGCTCCGGATCCAGAACCGCCAGAACCATTTGTACCCATGTGTGACATTGCTGCCACCACGGCTGTCGTCACTGCAGCCTGAAACATCGCAGGATCAACTGCAGAAGTGGTGGCGGAGGGGGAGACGCTGTGTTGCCGCAAGGTCTTGGTATTTTCCTTGGTGGCATGGGTCTCTCATAATTTTAAAAAAAAATGACCAATCGGTAAGACTTCAATAGTATTAACGAGTCGAGTGTTACTTCTTTCATCTCATTTGTATTTTTATGATGAGTTTATTATTTGTAAACTATTTGTGTGATCAGGTTATGAAGTCCACAGCCAAACATTCAATAAAATAAAACGCATGTAAAAATTCATTGATAAACTTTTAGTACATAAAGTTTTGGGGAAAATTTGACCTCATAAGGGTCTACATTACATCAATGCAAAAGATAGTTTTGACAGCACAAAAGCCCTTTGAATAGTGTAATCACTTAGTCGCAGGGTCAACATACATACAAAAGAGTAGCACCAACGCGTACTCATACACTTTTACTACAAATATGTGAGAATCGTAATGAGTTCTAATCACGAAGATCCTTCCCTGATGGAGCCTGGGATGATGTCGATGCGCCCTGTAGTTCTGTGACAACCCGAAATTTCTAGCTTACATTCTTCTTTTATATCAAAGTTAGCTTCGTTTTGCTATTTTATAATGAAGTTTTGGGTCTGAACGAGTGCTTAAATCTTACAATAATTGAGATACGTGTTGGAGGATGGGTTAGTTTGGTTGTAGCATTGGAAAAATAGGCCAAACACACCAAAATTGGTGTGTGCGGCCAGCCAGCCGCACACAGGCCAACCACACACACCTCCAACCACACACAGCCTCGTATATATACTACCCTTGGTCATTTTGATCATTTCTTACACTTCTACAAAGCTAGGACTCGAAAATCCTCTCAAGTATCATCTGGAAAGGTAACATCTTTCACCAAGAACACCAAGAACACCATGTTTTCTGGCAGTACATGCTTGTGGCAGCACACCTAGCCGCACACATGTGCTGGCAGCACACCTGGACGCACATACACATATAGTGTGTATTTTGGCCATACACCCTTTTATATAGCCTTTGAACCCTTCGTACAATCAATTATGGTTGTAACACTTCAAAATAAGTGTTTACTAGTCCCTAAGGTTGTCCCAATTTGTTAATTAGTTGTTCATAACACTAATTATATTCATATATGTGCCAATATATGCTAAATAGGATTCGCGTGTGTACTCAAGTCACCACTTGATACTGTTGATGTATATTGTAAAAAGTCGAATAGAGTGTTTTGTGTAGTTTCGCATTTTATGTTATTTTACTAAGTCATATTTTATGCGAAGTGAAAATGTATAGACTTTGTATATTTTTTGTTTGTTCCCTATAAATAGGGACTTAGGCTAGAAGTAGACAAACGGATGCTAGAACTCACTTCTGCTCATTCTGTAATCAGTCTTAATCAATATGAGATCTGATTAATATTTACTCTTTGTGTTCTTCATCTTAATTCATTCAAACCTATCTTTTCTTTTCTAAATTCTCGATAACAATTCTCATCAATTGGTATCAGAGCAGGATTCAAACTGCTTAGATCTGATTTTCGTATAAGAATCATTTGCTTTTTGAGTTACAAATTTACTCAAAATTTTCCGCGCATTTTTGGTTTTGAAAATCACTTTTGATCTTCAGATTTGAATTGATTCTGCATTTGAATTGTTAAGTCGAGTAATCGATTAGTGATTTGTGATCAATTCATTTGATAAAATTCTGAAATTCATCAAGTTTTCAAGTTTTCATAAATTTTTTATGTTCATCAATGGCGAACTTCAACATGAATTGAATGACTTCTTTCTCTCACTTGCTTGGTTTCTCAACCAAAATTTCGATGTTAATTCCAGAATACTATGATCAGTGGGCTGATAGAATGGAAGATTACTTAAATGGAATTGATGAAGAACTTTGGAAGTGTATCGATGGAACAGTACAAGCTCCTGCTAATGTTCAACCAATTGGATCATCCACTACATCTACTGATGTTGAAGAACAATGAAATCGACTGAAGAAAAATGAAAAGAGATGCATGAGAGAACTAAGAGGTGCTCTACCTCCTGTGGTTTACAATTACATTCGTAGTTGTAAAACAGCAAAAGAGATCTGGAATACTCTAAAAGAAAAGTATCAAGGTAGTGAAAAGACGAAGATCAACTCTGTGAAGCAATGTCTAGTGAAGGAATTCAGACAAAAGGATACAGAAACTCTCGAAAATTGTTATGATCGTCTGAATGAGCTTATGTTTCGCTGCAATAGGTATGGTATCACTAGATCTATCATGGAGTTCAATTTAACTTTCATTATGAGTCTTCGCAAGGAATGGCGAGGTGTGAGCATGATGATTAAGAATCAACAATGTTTTGATACAACTACATTGAATGATCTTTACAATCAACTGAAAACACATGAATGTGAGGTCACAGAAATGTATGAAGAATCAAAACAAGCTATTGGTGGTCCTTTGGCTCTTGTTTCAAAAGTATCAGAAACTGATGAAAAAGATGGTTCAGATGTAGAAGGATTTTTGATGAACTCCGATGATGAAGCAGTAGCATACTATTCAAACAATAGAGTTAAAAAGTTTTTCAAGAAGCCTTTTAATCCAAAAGGAAAGAATAGTGATGTGAAAAATGATGTCACAAGAACTGGAGGAGAGGAGAGGAAGAAAATAGAGAAAATAGATGAAAAACAGAAAAATGCGAATGAAGACAAAAAGTTAAAGGGTGATTCAGGAATTTACTATCACTATTGTAATGGTGCGAATCATTTCGCAGCTGATTGCATGTTGCGAATGAAAGAAGAAAAGAAAGAAAAAGTCAAAGATGAAGCTTACTATTCCGAAAAGATTGAAGAATTATGTGCAAAGAACAAAGGAGTGTCTTTAGTTGCTAAGGGAGAATCTGATGAAGAAGAAAGTGGAACTTATCAGATCTGGTCTTCAGGATCTGATGACGAAGAAATGAGGCATCCCACACATGGAGCAATGTTCGCAAGTTTTGAGGATTGCGAAGAGAACATTTCAGGGCAATGTTTTATGTCTAAATCCACTGACAAGTCACCCATGACAACTAAGGTACGTGAAATTGTTGAATCTTTTAATATTCCATTATCTGCTTATGATGCTGAAATTGTTTCATTTGATGATAATGTGGCTTATTTTGATTCTGTTATTGTGTCTGCTAGTAATGAAGCTAAGAAATTAAATGTGCAACTTAGTGAGACACGAAGATATTTAGAAATAAAGAAGAGCAGAGTTGAAAAATTGGAAATGCAAGTCAAAAATATAGATTGTGATATGAATAATCTTTCTAATGATGTTAGGTTGTTGCTAGCACAAAGAAACATATATTGTAATTCAACAAAATGATTGTATGCAAAATTAACAGCTTTACATCATTCTTCTGATATTAGTAAAGAACAACATAGGAAACTTTTACCTTTTTTGAGTATGAACGTGAAAAAGTTGATGTTGTTTCTTATGATTGCGAAAGCACAATTGCTCAGTTTGACAAAATACCTGATGATAGATATTCATATGGTATTGTCAAAATTGATGAATTTCTGAATCCTGATGAGTTGGTTGATATTGTAAATGAAAGTTTGACAAAAAGTGAACAAGTGAAAATCTTTAAGAAAACCGAAAATTCAACTCTTACTTCACAATTAAATTATGCTGATATTGATGAAAATTCTGATAATGTGAGTGAAATCAGTGAGATAGAAGAAGAATAAGAGATTGATTGTTCTCAATTATCGATCATTAATATCACATCTAAGAACAAAGGTAAAGAAATAATAGTTGATTCAATAGTAGAGGATGAAGTTGATAAATGTTCAACTTCACAACATTCTAAGTTTGATAATGTGGAAGTTGAAAGCTGGAAATCTGATGATACTAATGAAAATAAAGAAGAAAAGAAAATTTCAACTGAAACACATCAAAGGGTTATGGTTGATCAAGTGTTTGAAAATACAAAAGAATTTGACAAAATTTTAAATGACAAAGGTGCACATTATTTGGAAACCAATACAGTGGTATATCCAAATTTTGTATGTACTGATAAAACTATTTTTCCAAATCAAGTTTTTGTCACTACTGGAAATGCTGAGAAAGTTCATCCTGAGTTCAATAAAATGATTGAAAAAGATAATCAAAAGTCCACAACTGAAGGTTTTTTCGCAAATCAAAATGTAGTACCCTGTTTATTTATTAAATAAATAAACAAATTAATGAATGAATAGTAGCCCTAAAATCAATAATGATTATGTAGCAGGGTGTTGGTCTCGAGGGTTAATTGTCACGATTCTAGAAGTTTGAGGTATTTATAAGATTAATGCCTTGTGTTCGTAATTAATAAAGTAAATGAGTGAGATTTATTAATTTTGATAAATGGTTTGTATATATATACTTTAAGTCCAGGGTCCATATAGTATTTATGGGAAACTTCTGTTAAGGGGGGGGGGGGGGGGATCAAGCATTGGGAAAAGTTGTAATAGCGCCAAAACCTCTAGGGCCACTTCTGCCAATTTTAGAAAATTGGGTTCCATGTTCCCCTGTTAGCCGACAAGCGTGAATCGGAGATAGCTGAAGGCTTATTGTGGCTACCTGCACCAGAATTTGCTACCTTCAATCGTGCACCATCCACCTTAAATATAGCCCTAATTTTGATTGTGTGCGACGTTTGTGTGTGTGTGTAGTAAGAGAGAAAGAGAAGAATTAGAATGGAGCCTTTCGGTAATTTTCCGATCATTAGCTCTACAAGCTGCGAGTGAATCGAAAAAAAGAAAAGAAAAAGAAACGATATGGAGGGGGAAGGAGCCGTGATCTATCAATGAGAAAGGAGCGATTGAAAGCAGTAGCCATTCCATTCGTTCCTAATCAAGGGCTTAGCGTTGTATAGAAATGTTCAGGAAGATTTTGAGTTTCGGTGAGGTTCAAAATGAATCCTGGTTCCAGCGAGTTATATCACAAAAGGTAGTGCTTAAAGCCATCAATGGCAATGGCGACTAGCAGGGTGTTTGACCTTCGTTATGCCCTTGATGAAATCGCTATTGGCGCCTTCAAAGAATCAAGAACTAGGAAATGGATTAGATAGCCTTGTTCCTCTCCAAAGACGATGACGCAGGCTGCTGAGCGCTTCTGACAAACGACCATTATGGCCGGAGATGAGAGCTTTGCCGGAGGTGAGGCTATCGCTGGAATGGGAGTGCGGAAACAATCAAGGAAGAAGGTGATGTTTGGCATCAAAGCTGGAAGTGACGAATGTACTGCCTCCCTTGACCCCCCCTGTTTGGATACTTAGGTATGATTCATTATGGGCTAATGAATTTTTTATTGGGCTGGTAAACCAATTGGGTAAATAATGAAGCTATCTAGTACTGGACTTGGAAATTTAGTGCGCTAGCAAAACTTTATTTGGCCCGGTTATATATATCAATTATCACATGAATAATTATATGACAACTGGATGGACCATATTTAATTAAATACGGTTAGCTGTAATCACTTATACGAACATGATTATTGATGTAGACCGGGTAATATTAGGTCATGGAGTTAAACATGAATTATGATGGGGAGATGGTGAATTATAAGTAGGTGGGTTTACCCAAGAACACGTACACGGACTAGAATATTGGACTGGGCTTTAGGATAAGGCCCATTGGGTAGGCTTGGGCCCAATTCGAAAAATTGGGCCATAGAAGGGCTATATTTGGGCCTTGAAAATTATTAGGTATTGGCCTATTGGATTTCCAAGGGTTTAGATCAAAATAAATGGTTGGGTCTTTAAAGTAAGACCATGTAAGGGATCCTGGCCCAATTTAGAAAATTGGGCCATAGTTGGGTTTTAGTTGACCATCAGACTATCAGACTATTGGGCCTTGGGCTTGAATCAAGCTAAGTTAGGGGTAAATTAGTCTTTTACCCAAGTAAGGACTTAAGGATATGTATTTGGGATCCAATTATTAATTGGGTTTAATTGATGTTGACAGCTTGATGATCGGTCAGCCAGCAGCCCGAGATTTATTCGAGAAACTTCAGCAGTGCGAGGTGAGTTACCTTCCAGTAGCGGTGGGTCTAAGGCCACAATGCCCGCCCACCAGTAAGAGTTGTATGTTAGATGATTGTCTTTGTGATATCATTTACGTTTCCTACTACCTGATATGTTATATGCTGGCATGATATGTTATGTGTGATAGTAGTAGAGTTCGGTTGTTAGGACCGAAGGGTAGGTCAGACACCCCAGATACGTCTGACAGTATGTGATGATATGTTTGCATGCTGACTTGTTATGTTATATGAGATAGAGGTAGTATGAGGGGACTAGTCCCCGAGGGTCGGTTGTTAGGACCAACGGGTAGGTCAGCACCCCAGAATGGCTTGACATGGGTAGGTCAGCGCCCCAAAATGGCTTGACATGGGTAGGTTAGCGCCCCAGAATGGCTTGACATGGGTAGGTCAGCACCCCAGAATGGCTTGACACGGGTAGGTCGGCACCCCAAAATAGCCGTACCGGGTAGGTCGGGCACCCCATAATTGCCCGACAATATGTATGCTATGTGATTGTATGGTATGTGGTATGATGGGGTAACTCACTAAGATTTGTGCTTACGGTTTTCAGTTTTGGTTTCAGGTACTTTATTTTCAAAGGAAAGGAGCCAGCTCAATCGCAGCGCATCACACTATGTTTTCCGCACATGAGATCCTTGGGGATTACGCTCTGATATGGTTTCATGATACTATGTTTTTTATTACTGTCACTTGGGTCTTGACATGAGACTTTATTATGAATGTTTTTATACTGATGGTTTTATGTAATAACATAAATAAAAATGAAATTTTTGGCCTGTATTTTTGGGATGTTACAAGTTGGTATCAGATCCTTGGTTTGAGGGATTCGGACATACTCTCGGGTGTGTCTGAACTCAAACTAAGGGCTTGGTATGAAAATTTTCAAAAGTAAAACCATTTTATAAAAAGGAGTTTGAAAGGAATCTAAAAAGAGAAAGGAACTTTGAGAAGAACAAAGTGTGTGATGCGTGCAATCAGCCGAGCTCAAGTAAGTTTTCCCCAAGATACCCATACATGCTATGATATGTTATGTTACAATATGAATATGAGAATTTCATGCTAGATTAGGGCTAAGGATCTAAGAGGATGCATTATATGCCTATTATATGTGCTTGTAGACTTGCATGCTAGTACTGATCAGTCAGTTATAGGATAGCCTGTTTAGGTTATGCCTGATTGAATGAGCCTTTTAATTGCATGTACAGATTCCTGATTAGAGGATAATATGATTTGATTGGAATATAATGGTTAGATTTTCCATTGTTTGAATGTTGTTTGCTTTGTGCTTTGTGGGACTCTTAGTAATGTGAGTTAGCTACTAAGTGAATATGCTAAGTCACATGTGGCACAGGGTGGATAATATCAGAGTGCTAGATTTGACCCTATTACGCAGCTCTCGTTTGAGTCTAATCGTTATAGGGATGAGTCTGCTACTGAAAGGATTATCTGATCTTTGTTGCATGTGGCTATATTCATGAGGTAGCTAGTTGACATTACTGGGAATCTTTTGGCAGCTGAGGACTGGGTGAGTTCAGGAACCTGGGGAAGCCTAGGATATATTTCAGTGAATTAGTAGTGAGGCTCAGCTATACTTGGGGTACCGGTTGAGGAAGTGACTTGGAGGATCTGGGAGGATTGCTGAGGAAAGTATGGATATGTGTGGAAGGTAGTATTGGGCCCGTACTACTAAAAACACAGGATCCATACTCGAATCAGTGAGAGTCTTGGAGAATCTAAGAAGCTTCAGGGAAGAGTTTGTGACCCAATTTGGGGACAGAGGATGTTCCAGTTGTTGCAGCTTAGCCATTGGCAAGCGAGCTACTGCGCGTGACAGAGTGTCAGACCCTGAAGGATATGATTTCCAAGAGTTTCAGATGCGAGATTGATTTGGAGCACCTTGGAAAGAGAGGTGTGTGCCAGGTGCGTATAGTAGAGGGTCTCGGGAAGAGACACATGACTTTTGAACATCAAGTGAGAGGCCAACAGGGTCTGAGTCGGTGCAGCGCATATGAGAAGGTACACAAGGGAGTTTGTCACTCCAAGGGTTTAGGCTGCTACAGGGTAGCAGGATTGGTCATATCAGCAGAAGATGACCAATATTTCCCCAGACGTTGCGAGTATGTCATCTTCTATTGCTACTAGATGGATGTTGGGGGATGCGTATCACGTTGGAATTGTGAGTGAATTTGGATGAGTCAGACCTCGGGTCGGTTTTTCGGCTAGTGTTCGGGTTATTAGGGATCATATATGCCATCCAGCATGCTGAAAGGTCCTTTATGAACCAAAGAGGGATGCGTCTTGCATAGTAGGTTCCGCGCATACCGTTATCATTCCGAATCTTTTTCGGGATCTATGCAGGAGTATTATTTAGAGGATACTCGGTCAGGGTTGGAGTGATTGTTCTCCAATGAAGTCAGCGCTCAGAGGTTCTATCATTGTTCAGGTATGGTCGGTAATTATATATGGATGAACCTTGGAGTTCAAGGCACTACCGTTGCTAGGACGGAGCATGTGACATGAAAAGGGTAATGTCAGTCGCGGGTATTAGATGCATAAGTGGTTGGTCATTGCATGACCAAGAGAATTGTACTCTCTCGTGGGCTATGTTTGGTTAGAGTTCAGCGGTGCTGTGAGATTGGAAGTGGGAATAAGGGTTCGTCAGCCAGAGTGAAGATTAAGGTCTTCACTTGACAGCATGGGAGATGGATTGAGGCGTTAGATTGGACCAGATTTCAAGAGTGCTCCTCTAGATTTAAGAGGATGGGTGATCTTAAGGGTTGATTGGTAATGAATCGCTATCACTGGTAAGTACAGGTTGACATCATGGGGATATTAGGAAGCGAGAAGGGTTGGAAATCCTTCAATTCTTGCGTGCAGTGAAGACTTAGTCGAATCCAAGTGGGGGAGAGACTTTTATAAAGTTCTCCAAATGTGAGTTCTGGTTGCGCGGGGTGCAATCTCTTGGGCACCTTGTCAACCAGAAGGGGTATTCTAGTTAATCTGGCCAAGATAGAGGTCATGATGTAGTGGGAGATTCTGAGGTCTCCATATGAGATTCAGTGTTTCTTGGGTCTAGCAGGTTACTACCGGAGATTTACATGGGACTTCTTCGAGATTGCGGTTCCTTTGACCCGACTGTCAAAGAAGTCGGTGACCTTTCATTGAGGGCCTGAATAGCAGACAACCTTCAATACTCTCAGTCAGCCGTTGTACGAGGCACCGATTCTCACCCTGCAAGAGGGTGTAGATGACTCCGTGGTTTGCTGTGACGCTTTGATCACAGGTTAGGGTGCGGTACTGATACAATGGGGTCACGTGATAGCAGGTTTCGGGAACCAAGTTAGATTTCTGGTTAGCACTCAAGTTTAGTTGTGTGATAGGTCGAGTGAGTGATCGAGCTAGTATGGATAGAGTGTTGTAAGTCTGTGGGTGTAGCCGTAGCATTCACTAGGTTAGTAGATAGTGTGAGCGCGTTGTTAGGACGCAGAAGGAACAATAGTACCCACCAATTCGGGTGCAGCAGTGAGGATATGGAAATCCACATATTGGGTTTCGGAATTACCCAGATGGATTAGACCTGGTTGAGCCAGTGATAGGACTGTAGGAGCGTTAGTACAGTTACGGGATCAGAAAGCAATGGATTGTACAAGATTGTGTGTGAGATAAGGCTACCATTGGTCAGGTAGCAATCACTTCCAGCCTTGGATTTGATGATGACAGGATTCGACGTATGGGCCCGATCGGTTAGATCAGAAAGTAGAGGAGTCACACTAGCATGATAACTAGTGGCAACTAGTTCCAGAGAAGGATCATTCAGAAGTTGTGTGAGGCGACTAAGTGGGGAGTCCTTTGGCTCTGTAGCCGGGTGGAAACCCAGTATTTCAAAGGATTGGAAAGCGAATTAAGACCCAGGAAGTCTTGGTAGCTTTTGGTGAGCAGCTATGTAGTAGTGTATGCTGCCTCAGGCGGTTCAGTGTTCGAGCAGTTTCAACTCTTGGGCGGTAATAGCATGTGTGTTTTAGTTGCATATGTGCACGGAATAGCTGGTTTATTGGGGAGTGACAAGTCACCCACAGTGGGATTAGCTGAGCCTTAGCCGAGAATCAGTGATCTGCAGAGGTAATTGGGTTTGTCACCTAGGTTTATGGCAGGAACCACATGCTATCAGAAGTTGAGTAGTCAGTTGTCAGATAAACGGATTGGGTTCAACGATAATGATTCTGTATGAGTGGTCTATCAGGGAATTAGGCTATCTCAAGGCAGCAGATTTCAGACGAAGTGGATGTGATCCTGTGGTGAGGAATTCGTTTGCCTACGGATTTCAGGGCTTTGTGAAGAGTGATCATCGCTACCCTAGGAGGACTAGGGTGTGCCTAGGATGGTGACCATTTTACTAGAGTGGGTGGGCGTATAAGGAATGATATGGAATGATTTCGAGGATGAAATCTAATTTAAGTGGGGGAGAGTTGTAATACCCTGTTTATTTATTAAATAAATAAACAGATTAATGAATGAATAGTAGCCCTAAAATCAATAATGATTATGTAGCAGGGTGTTGGTCTTAAGGGTTAATTGTCACGATTCTAGAAGTTTGAGGTATTTATAAGATTAATGCCTTGTGTTCGTAATTAATAAAATAAATGAGTGAGATTTATTAATTTTGATAAATGGTTTGTATATATATACTTTAAGTCCAGGGTCCATATAGTATTTATGGGAAACTTCTGTTTGGGGGGGGGGGGGGGGGGAATCAAGCTTTGGGAAAAGTTGTAATAGCGCCAAAACCTCTAGGGCCACTTCTGCCAATTTTCGAAAATTGGGTTCCATGTTCCCCTGTTAGCCGACAAGCGTGAATCGGAGATAGCTGAAGGCTTATTATGGCTACCTGCACCAGAATTTGCTACCTTCAATCGTGCACCATCCACCTTAAATATAGCCCCAATTTTGATTGCGTGCGACGTTTGTGTGTGTGTGTGTGTGTGTAGTAAGAAAGAAAGAGAAGAATTAGAATGGAGCCTTTCGGTAATTTTCCGATCATTAGCTCTACAAGCTGCGAGTGAATCGAAAAAAAAAAAGAAAAAGAAACGATATGGAGGGGGAAGGAGCCGTGATCTATCAATGAGAAAGGAGCGATTGAAAGCAGTAGCCGTTCCATTCGTTCCTAATCAAGGGCTTAGCGTTGTATAGAAATGTTCAAGAAGATTTTGAGTTTCGGTGAGGTTCTAAATGAATCCTGGTTCCAGCGAGTTATATCACAGAAGGTAGTGCTTAAAGCCATCAATGGCAATGGCAACTAGCAGGGTGTTTGACCTTCACTATGCCCTTGATGAAATCGCTATTGGCGCCTTCAAAGAATCAAGAACCAGGAAATGGATTAGATAGCCTTGTTCCTCTCCAAAGACGACGACGGAGGCTGCTGAGCGCTTCTGACAAACGACCATTGTGGGCCGGAGATGAGAGCTTCGCCAGAGGTGAGGCTGTCGCTGGAGTGGGAGTGCGGAAACAATCAAGGAAGAAGGTGATGTTTGGCATCAAAGCTGGAAGCGACGCATGTACCGCCTCCCTTGACCCCCCTGTTTGGATACTTAGGTATGATTCATTTTGGGCTAATGAATTGTTTATTGGGCTGGTAAACCAATTGGGTAAATAATGAAGCTATCTAGTACTGGACTCGGAAATTTAGTGCGCTAGCAAAACTTTATTTGGCCCGGTTATATATATCAATTATCACATGAATAATTATATGACAATTGGATGGACCATATTTAATTAAATACGGTTAGATGTAATCACTTATACGAACAAGATTATTGATGTAGACCGGGTAATATTAGGTCATGGAGTTAAACATGAATTATGATGGGGAGATGGTGAATTATAAGTAGGTGGGTTCACCCAAGAACACGTACACGGACTAGAATATTGGACTGGGCTTTAGGATAAAGCCCATTGGGTAGGATTGGGCCAATTGGAAAAATTGGGCCATAGAAGGGCTATATTTGGGCCTTGAAAATTATTAGGTATTGGCCTATTGGATTTCCAACGGTTTGGATCAAAATAAATGGTTGGGTCTTTAAAGTAAGACCATGTAAGGGATCCTGGCCCAATTTAGAAAATTGGGCCATAGTTGGGTTTTAGTTGACCATCAGACTATCAGACTATTGGGCCTTGGGCTTGAATCAAGATAAGTTAGGGGTAAAGTAGTCTTTTACCCAAGCAAGGACTTAAGGATATGTATTTGGGATCCAATTATTAATTGGGTTTAATTGATGTTGACAGCTTGATGATCCGTCAGCCAGCAGCCCGAGATTTATTCGAGAAACTTCAGCAGTGCGAGGTGAGTTACCTTCCAGTAGCGGTGGGTCTAAGGCCACAATGTCGGCCCACCAGTAAGAGTTGTATGTTAGATGATTGTCTTTGTGATATCATTTACGTTTCCTACTACCTGATATGTTATATGCTTGCATGATATGTTATGTGTGATAGTAGTAGAGTTCGGTTGTTAGGACCGAAGGGTAGGTCAGACACCCCAGATACGTCTGACAGTATGTGATGATATGTTTGCATGCTGACTTGTTATGTTATATGAGATAGAGGTAGTATGAGGGGACTAGTCCCCGAGGGTCGGTTGTTAGGACCAACGAGTAAGTCAGCACCCTAGAATGGCTTGACATGGGTAGGTTAGCGCCCCAGAATGGCTTGACATGGGTAGGTCAGCACCCCAGAATGGCTTGCCACGGGTAGGTTGGCACCCTAGAATGGCCGTACCGGGTAGGTCGGGCACCCCAGAATTGCCCGACAATATGTATGCGATGTGATTGTATGGTATGTGGTATGATGGGGGAACTCACTAAGCTTTGTGCTTACAGTTTTCAGTTTTGGTTTCAGGTACTTTATTTTCAAAGGAAAGGAGCCGGCTCGATCGCAGCGCATCACACTATGTTTTCCGCACATGAGATCCTTGGGGATTACGCTCTGATATGGTTTCATGATACTATGTTTTTTATTACTGTCACTTGGGTCTTGACATGAGACTTTATTATGAATGTTTTTATACTGATGGTTTTATGTAATAACATAAATAAAAATGAAATTTTTGGCCTGTATTTTTGGGATGTTACACAAAACACATTAGAAAACAATTTAACCCAAAATTCTTATGTGTTTCAAAAACAAAAATCATTACAAAAATGGGTGGTTAAAGGTGAAAAATCAAACAAAACTTTTGAAAAAGCTGAAAACTCAAAGGTTGAAGTGAAATTAAATTATCAAGAATTCAAATTGATGGTTGGAAATTATTCAACAGAAAATAATGTTTCAAAAAGACAAGCAAGAAAAGCAATATTCTGGCAAGTTGTGACTAATGAAAAAGAACAAATTTCAAAAACATCATCAAAATTTCAAAATAAAAACACACAAACAACTTCAAGTTTTCATAAACAAATAAATTCTATTGACAAAGTTCCATATATTCGCAAATATGACAACAATAGAAAATTTGAGAATTCGCAAAAGTTTGCAAATAATCTAAAGTTTCCAAATGTTGACAAATTCACGAATAATTCATCAAGTTTGAAGAACTCAACTCAAGTCAAAATGAAATTTTCACCAAAACAACCAAATTTTCCAAATCCTTCAATATCAAAACTAACCAAAGTTTCATACATCAAAGGAAAGTCTGATGTAAATATGATCAATCATTGGTTTGAAGGGAAAGGAAAGAAATATCAAATTGAAAAATTTTCAGAACAACAAATCAAAAGTGCATTTGATAAGTTCACAAATAATTCTTCAACTGCTAGTATATCATCCCATAATTTGCAAGTTCCGGTTCAAAAATGGAAACCAGTTATCAAAAATGCGAATGTTGTGAATGATAAGTTTACAATCAATGAGAATCCAAGATTATTGAATGACTATATTTCAATATCTAGAACTGACAATGTTGATATAATGGATTCTGTTAAAAACAAAGTGAAAACATGGTTTTTAAGTTCCAAAAAGTTGTTTAATTCTACTAATTATTGTGACAACTGCCAATTCAGGTCATTCTCAGACTCATGCATCTTTATAAAAACCATTCATGCACAACATGCCATGACCTCGTAGTATAGATTAGGTCAAAAATCTTGCATAAACTAGGATCGAACTAAGGTCTAGGACTAATATACTTGATATTTACAATTCTAGTAAGTTGCTTAGCTACAATAGGAAATGCCAATACTATAATTAGAATAAAGCTTCAAGCTTTGTTATAATTGAAATAGGGTATAAAACTCTAAAAATAAATTAAAACATTCTAATTATACTTCAACATGTTGTTGAATATCAAACAATATTCCAAAAACCCTAAAGAGCCAAAAATCCAAAGTAATAAATTATAAAGCTTAAAAACTTTATAAAATTTGGCTATAAGCTTCCTAATATCAAATTTTTATTAATCAAATTATGAATTATAGTCAATGAAATAGAAATTAAATAACCAAGTATTAATCATAATTTATTTGTTGAAAACAAGATTTTAAATAAATCCAAATTTGCTTAATAAACACTTTTATAAAATTAGGGTTTTTATAAAGATTTAGGAGGGAATTTTATAAAGTTTAAAATTCAGGAGAGAGGAGGCCAAAATGCATGCAAAAACCGGCCATCACCTCTCCCCATGCCCTCTCTCTTCCCCAAAACACAATCATTAAGCTTAAACCCTTACTCCACCTCTTCCCTCTTCACTCTCTCACTTCACTCTCTTCACACACTTCACTCTCTTCTTCCCTCTCTCTAAACTCACGAAAATCCTCTCATTTCTCTGCAAAATTTCGAGATTGTGAAGCCCTTGAAGTGTTCTTACTTCTCTCAAGGTCAAAACCAAGGTAAACAACAACATCTTCTTCCATAGTTTCATGGTTAAACCTCTTTTTCTTCTTAGTCTTCTCTACTTTTCGGATTCTATGCCTTTCCATGGCTAGAAATCTTCATTCTCCCCTTGTGGTTTGTAGATTCTCACCATAACACAATGCATGTGTTAAAGATGGTGAAAATCCGGGATCAAACCCATGCAAGGAGTGGAAAAGATGCACATATGATCATGTGACATCAAAACCTAATATTTCATGTTCTTCTCCATTTCTTTTGTGTTCATGCATGAACAAAAGCATTTAAACCATTTCTAGTACATCTTGGATGCTCATTCATTCCATGCATGTGTTAGAAATCGGGCCTTACCAAAGACATGCATGATGTTCTTGTTGAAATACCCTAATAATGCACATAAGCAAACATGCAATCTGCCAGATTACTTTGTTCGACTTTGAACAGTCATAACCCAGTCATTTCTTAACCAAATCATGATATTCTTTTTGTATTGGTTAGTTCCACGAGTTAAATTTCAAACCCAACTGGTCTTACTGTAAAATATTAAATATCCGATTTTTGGAAATTTTTACAAAAAGGTTGCGCATACAGCTCTTTTTCTGTGATCACTATTTTTATCTTGCTTAAACAATGGCCTTAAACCCAACCATAAATCTGAGGAAAAATACCTTAGAAACTTAACATATCTAGTGAATTATGGTTAAATTTTGTGGCTTAAAACCCCACTGAATGGACTACAAAAATTCATGAACTTCAGCCACATCTACACTTTATGCATTATTGCATTCAATTTTCTTAAATTATTTGGAATCAATACCCTCATTTCTCTTCTGAATACATTCTTAACATTTTTACTTTTGAAAGCCCTTGCATGCATGAGATAATTTGGAAAATTTCAAGAGCTTTTGTTATTTCTTTGATTTATTAGAATTATTGCTAAAACCAAGGGCATAAATCATATAAAATACTTCCAGAGATCAATAAATCCTAAATAAATTCATGGATGATCCTTATGGGGAATAATGACCCCTCACCAAATTTCAGCAATTTTTGTTACTGTTTCATATGATTTCTAATTTTCTTTTATTTAGGACATGATAAATTACAAAACCACTTTATAGGATGTGAAAATTGTATCTAACAATTTTCGCATACCTTACCTATGATGGGTGACTCCAGAAAATAATTTCAAGATTTTTCATCATGTCTAGCTATTTTTCTCAGTTTTTGGTAATTATAATGGTCTAAAAATGGGAAAAATAGTTCTGATTATCCCAAATTCATGAAAATTTACCATGATACCATATTATTCAGTAGGAGGTTACATAAAAGTTTTGAGGATTTTTCTCTACTGTAAACTATTTTTCTCTTATTTTCTAAAGTTAATTGCACTAAAATACACTTAAATACACATAAATACCCAAAACCAGTTTATACATTATGAAAACCACTTTTGATATTTTTCCCAGGATATTTATACTGTAAATGATGTTACAAAAATTTATGGTGATTTATTTTAACTGTTTAATATTATTTCTTTAATTAATGACTATTTAAAGGAATAAAGCAAGGAAAAATAGAAATACCCACTGAAAAATATCTTTTATATTTTCCCAGCCTATTTATGTATATTAACAATTAAATAAAAAGTTTGGGTAATTTTGGAAACTGTTTTCTATTTATTTCATTTTTTATTGAAATAAATGCTCAAAAATCATAAAATATAATTAAACAGCTTGGAAATCCATTATTGTGTAATAACAGTTAAATAAAAAGTTTGAGAATTTTTATCCCTCGAATGCTATTTTCGTGAATTTATGTTGTAATAAGGACTTAAAAATTTGGAAAATTAATATTCCAAAGTTGTAATTAATCGCACGACTTGTAAAATTTCAATACATCAGAAAAAGTGTAACAAATTGATATAAAATCCAATACTAAAACATAAATTGGCATTTCCCTATATGTAGAGTTTAGTATATTAGCATTAGATATCGACATGGAAACTCACTAGTGCGTGTGTTTGATGTCGTAGGATCCCGGTAGTAAGACGTTGGTGCATCCCGAAGTACCGCTTGTGTCTACACAAAACATCGTGAGTATTCACGCACTCCCCTATTTTCGGTTTTTATGTTTTGGGGTGGAAAAGCATGTCCAGAAAACTATTGTTTGCATGATGTATTTAAATTGTTTATTATCAAACATGATTGCTATTGTATTGTTATGTTTCTTTATGTATGTTTATGCAACACGGAACATGAGAACTTATCGTACTAAGGCCCTTCCCTTATCTCTAACCATTAACTCTTTGGGCCAATGGTCATTATGGATAGCGCTATTAGGAATTGACAACTCCTCACTCGCCCGAATCGCTGGAGTGCATGATACCATATTCATCTATGGAACGATAAGCATAGATCTCGATAGGGCTTCAGTCATAGGTTTGGTTGAGACTCATTGTTTTCTCATACACATACAAAATGCGTTTCTCGTTCTAGCAATAAACTTGTATACCTTAATAGCAATCAACTTTGTTTTATCATTAAAGCAATGTACTTGTACTTACGAAAAGCATTATTGTACCCTCGATTTATAAATTGTGATACTCACCAACTATTTTCATAGTTGTCGCTCGTTTTACATGCTTTTTCAGGAAGTAATTAGTAAGTGGATGTAAAGATTCATCATCATAGAGCATGCTGCATCGTGTTGAAGCTATTATGAAGCTATATTTTGAACAATGTTATTTTGAAAAACTTGTGTTTTGTTTCTTTTGAAGCTATGGGTTGTAAACTTTTAAATACTGCTATGGTGATGTATCTTTATCTTTTGCATTGAAACCGTTATCGCTGTCATACCTTGCGTTTCCGCTTTAGCGGGGTGTGACAATGATGGACCCAATAAGTCTTGGGTTCCTAAATTTTTTTCAATAAATGCAGGTGATATGTGACGAGCAATATGATACAAAATGGTATATTGATAGTGGTTGCTCTCGTCATATGACTGGAAGAAAGGAAAATTTGCGAGATTACCAAAGCTTGGAAAATGCTGGAGTTGTCAAATTTGGAAATAATCACAAATGTCAAGTAAAAGGATATGGGAAAGTCACAAATGGAAACTTCACAGTAAATAGAGTTGCTTATGTTAAAGGACTTCAACATAATTTGATAAGTGTATCACAACTTGTTGTGGGTACTGGAAATCAAGTTGTGTTTAATGAAGAAGGATGTATCATCTCAAATGCAAAGACAAATGAAATACTTCTCAAATCCAAAAGATATGGTGATATGTTTACACTGGACATCAAACCAACTGTGGGAAAACCAGCTGTATGTTTACTATCAAAAGCATCTAATGATCTCAGTTGGCTTTGGCATAGAAGATTGTCACATTTGAACTTTCGAAATATAAATAAACTTGTAACTGAAGATTTAGTTCGAGGATTACCAGTACTAAAATTTGACAATGATTCTTTGTGTGCAGCTTGCGAACAAGGAAAACAACATCGAAAAGGTCATCCGATTGTCATAGATTCAATGATAGTAGATCCATTGAAACTTCTTCACATTGATCTATGTGGACCATCAACTGTTGCAACAATAAATAAAAAGCGGTATATTTTAGTTGTTGTAGATGATTTCTCTAGATTCACATGGGTGTTTTTTCTCAGGTTGAAATCTGAACTTGCTCAGACGATGATTGATTTTATCAAAAAGATTGAAATTAGTCTGAAGAAGAATGTACGAAAAATTAAAAGTGATAATCGTTCTGAGTTTAAAAATCAAACTCTTGACAATTTTCTCACAAACAAAGGTATTTCGCATAATTTCTCATCACCATATACTCCACAGCAAAATGGTGTAGTTGAAAGAAGAAATTGATCTCTATGCGAAGCTGCCAGAACCATGCTAACATATGTGAATCTACCTCAATATCTTTGGGCAGAAGCTGTGTCCACAACATGTTTTACTCAGAATCGATCATACATTCATCGAAGATTCAATGTTACTCCATATGAAATAATCAATAATCGGAAACCTAATGTAAAATTCTTTCATATTTTTGGTTGCAGGTGCTTTATTATGAATCTCAAAGACAATTTGTCCAAGTTTCAAGCAAAAGCTGATGAAGGCATCTTCTTAGGATATTCACAGAATTCAGTTGCATACAGAGTGCTTAATAAACGAACAAGAAAAATTGAAGAAACTTTCAATTTAACATTTGATGATTACTATCTTAAACAAATTGATAGTAAATTCGATAAGAAACCAATACTTGTGGATTCAAATACTCAAATTGATAATTCTGAAATTAATGATTTTGATTATGACTTAATTTTCGGAATTCCTGACAGGGCAATTGACGCACAAAATAATGCTCCTGATAATCACACATCAGAATCCTCAAAAAACATACTGATGAATCAAAAATAACTACAACATCGATAACTTGTGAAAGCACACCAAATGTTCATATGGAGGAGGAACACACAAGTATTCATGAAGATTGTATACCAACTTTTGAGGGGGAGAAAGACATTATAGAACATCAAGTTGAGGGGGAGCATTCACAAAATCAACAAGAATATCAAGTTGAGGGGGAGCATTCGGAAAATCAACATGAACATAATTTTGAGGGGGGGTATCCAAATGCAGATCATGTTGTGGGGGAGCATGATGAAACAGAGACAAATAATCTTGATAAAAATGCAGAATTTCATGAATTTAATGATAACTTTTCTGTTGTAGGATCTGAAAATGAAGATATGCATGAAGATGCATCATTAGAATATGATCCAAATTATCCACCACTTGCGAAATGGACAAGAAATCATCCAAAAGAACAGGTAATTGGTAATCTACAGAAGGTGTGTTGACTAGAGCTCAAATTCGTGCGAAAAATGAGGTACTAAATACTAACCAAGAACTTTGTATGTTTAATGTCTTTATTTCGAAAATAGAGCCAAAAACAGTAAAGAATGCTATGGAACACTCAGATTAGGTTGTTGCTATGCAATCTGAATTAGCTGAATTTGAACGAAACAAGGTTTGGATATTAGTTTCTAAACCTTCTGATGTTTCAATTGTTGGATTAAAATTGATTTTTAAAAACAAAACCGACAAAGATGGCAATATTATTCGAAAAAAAGCAAGACTAGTGGTTAAAGGTTATTCGCATGAAGAAGGCATTGATTATGAAGAAACATTTGCACCTGTTGCAAGACTTGAAGCAGTTCGCATATTTTTAGCCTATGCAGCTCACAAAAACTTTGATGTTTATCAAATGGATGTTAAATGTGCATTCTCAAATGGAAAACTCGAAGAAACAATGTATGTTGAACAACCACCAGGATTTGTAAACAATGACCATCCTGATCATGTTTATATTTTAAATAAAGCTGTATATGGGTTAAAACAAGCACCAAGGGCCTGGTACGCAACACTTACAACCTTCTTGAAACAATCTAAATTTAAACAAGGATCAGTTGACCCCACATTATTTCGCAAGAAAGTTGGGTGTCATCTAATGCTTGTTCAAATTTATGTTGATGATATTAGCTTTGGTTCAACTGATCCAGCATTGTCACTTGAATTTGAAAATTTAATGAAAAGTCAGTTTGAAATGAGCATGATGGGAAAAATTAATAATTTTCTTGGTTTAAACATAAGACAGAACAGGAAAGGAATCTTAATCAATCAAGAAAAATATACGAAGAACTTACTTGAAAAGTTTGGAATGCTTAATAGCACGAAGCTCAGAGTCCCTATGGCAGTAGGAACACGACTAACTCCTTCGTTAGACACTCCTGCTGTTGATTTAACATTGTATCGTAGCATGATAGGGTCTTTATTGTACTTAACTGCAAGTAGACCTGATATTATGTTTTCGGTTTGTTGTTGTGCTAGATATCAAGCAAATCCAAGAGAACCACATTTGACGGCAGTGAAAAATATTTTTCGATATCTAAAGGGAACCGTTTCTTTAGGACTTTGGTATCCTGCGAAAACAGGATTTTTCATTCAAGCTTTTTCAGATTCTAATCTAGGAGGATGTACCTTGGATAGAAAAAGTACGACTGGTGGATGTCAACTATTGGATGGAAAGTTTGTGAGCTGGCAATCAAAGAAACAGGCTTGTGTGGCTATATCAACCGCTGAGGCAGAATACATATCTGTGGCTGCTTGCACTTCACAAATTATTTGGATTCAGAGTCAACTTCGTGATTATGCAATAAACATGAAAAATATTCCTTTGTATTGTGATTCACAAAGTGCGATTCGCATTTGTCATAATCCAGTGCAACATTCAAAGACAAAACTCATTGCTCTTCGATATCATTTTATCAAAGATCATGTGGAAGATGGGAATATTGAAATTCATTTTGTCAAAACAACTGACAACTTGCTAATATTTTTACAAAACCTCTTGATGAAAAATCATTTGTTAGAATTTTAGCAGGTTTGGGGATGATTAATGCGAATTCAATTTCATCAACACAAGAATAAATGTTCAGTTCAGCAGATATCAATTAATCTTATTCAGAGGTTACTGTTCATTCAGAGGCTTCACATGGCTTCGCATCTACATCTTTTCGCATCTGAGGTCATAATAACTAAGGTAAGTTTTATGAATATTACTTTATTTTCTTTTGAAAAATCAAAAATCCAAAAAGATTTTTTTTTTTTGTATTTTCTTTTGAAAAATCAAAAATCCAAAAAGATTTTATTTTTTTTGTATTTTCTTTTGAAAAATCAAAAATCCAAAAAGATTTTTTTTTTTGTATTTTCTTTTGAAAAATCAAAAATCCAAAAAAAAAAAGATTTTAGTTTTCTTTGTTCTTTCAATTGTGTGCTGAGAATTTAATGCAGGGCTAAAATGCGAAGAGGTCATACATTTTGTTTCTATGGGAAGGTATTAAATTTAAAAAAAAAAAAAAAAAAAAAAAAAGACTAGTTAGGATGTCCCTAGAAGCATGCTGCTGTATGTAGACCAAAAGCCTCAACACGACTCTATGTGTGAAATGAAAGCCTTAATGAAATGATCACATGAAAATTTCTTCCCAAAGAGGCTTATATTCGCATAAGTCAACATGAGCTACCTTACTCTTCTCAAATGAGTTAAGATTTTTTTGTTTTGTCCATTATAACAGAGGTACACTTCGATTCTTATCCAATTTTTTTAAACCAAACAATTCTTACACTCCAAATTTTTTTTGAAAAGATTTTTCCTTGAGGTTTTTGATCAAACCAATCAAAACCTAGACAAATCACAACTCTGTGTTTATGATCTATCATCATGAGTCCGTGATGAAAGTGAAACCCAAAAATCATAAACCTTAAGGAATTGACGAGGAACTTTGTTCCAGATTTTTACGAAACCTTTGTTTCAGTATCAAAAATTTTGAAACTTCAAATCATATTCAATTCGCATGTGTGGTCTTGATCAAATATTCCGAACCAAGAATGTTTGTTACCCAACAAGATCCAGAACAAATTTTTCTTTTGAATATGATTTCAGTGGAAGTTTCATTCGCAAATCCTTGTCTTGATAAATATTTTCCAAAGCCAACTTGTCATTGACTACACTGGTCAAACAAGTAACTTCATTTACAATTTCTCACCTTATGTTAAGGTTGATATGTAATGAAATTTCAAACCAATCCAAAATGACTTTTAAAAGAAGCCCTTTGATACTTCTCTACAAGTATTCGATTGTAATTCACGGAAAACTATACAAGCAGTTGATTATCTCTCTTGATAATTAACGAAGCAACCTTTGCCCGGGGTTTTACTGCATTCATGTCAAATTGAATTGTTGACATCACAACATTACAAATATCTTTGTTTCTTATCTTATTTCGTTTGGCCCAATGCACACACGAAATCCTTGAGGTTCTGAGTACAACCAACTCAGACTGATGATTTCGCAAGTCTGGCATATGACTTCACTTTAAATCCCAAAAGTGAATGAGCCTTGCTTCCATGCAAAGGGTTTTACCGGTTCGAAATCTAAAACGGATACATGACAGGCTGTATACTCAAAATCGTTGGTATTTTGTCCGGTTTTCGAGGAGATGTGACAGTTACTTTTTGGAATGTTGTTACCTTTTGCAGTCATGATCCGACTTTCAAGGTGCCACGTCGGATAACATTAAATGTATCCCGCTTCAATTTCAAATCAATTTTGAGCAACTTATAAAAGGGGGTTCAAGAGCACTATGTACGGTTACGCAAACAAGAACTATCACAACACTTCCAAGATTAAACCTGGATCCAAACTTCAACTTTCTTTTTCAAAACCCTAAAAATGGCAGCCACTACTTCCAACACTGATGAGGTTCTTTCCCAATCCCTGATGAAGATTCAAAGCACAAATTACCAAGTTGATCCGAAAGTTTCCGCTTATCCAGAAGAATTTAAGATGCTTATTGTTGCTCTGAAACACTCATCTTTAGCAACTGCCATGTTCAGTTCATTTCCGGTTCCAATGGTGTGGTTATCTCATGCCGCTTCAACGGCTTCATACAATCACACGGCAGATATGATTACTTTCAATTTAACCAACAACAAACGAGTTAAACTGTCCAAGAACTTGTTTGTGGAAATTCTGCAGATTCCAAACAATCCTCCGTTTATCAAACCTGTCAACTCGCAGGTCATTCATATGTTTAATGAAATGGGGCATCAACCGGAGTTGACAAAAATAAGTGATTTCAGAAAGTCTGGGTTGCGATGTATATGGAATTTTCTATTTGGAATCTTTCTAAGCTGTCTTACAGGAAGAATAGTCGGATTGGATAGAGGAAGAATGGAAGTATATACTATGGTAATGGGCATATACTATGATATTAATGTCGATTATGCAACCCAGTTGTGGAAGGAATTTGTCAAAAGCCTAGAACATACAAATTCGGAGAAGGGAATTTCTTGTGCAAGATACTGGAGCTTAATTCTTGAAAACGTGTATGCGAAAGAAGAAATTCCAATGCTGACCAATCTTGAAGTTGCCGAATTTTCTTTCTATCAATTCCCAAAAACTGTAGAAGATAATGAAGCAATCTTTTCTCACGTGGCTCGTATTCCAGATGCGATGCTTCGCAAAGTTTCTCCAACTCACAAAATTTTGGTGAGATATTTGCGAACTGTTAATACAGATGATCAGACTGGAGTTTTACTAGATGTTGCTACTCCATCTAAGACAAAGAAGGTTAGCAAGAAAAATGTGAAGGGTTCATCCTCATCAACTGTACCTGCTGAAGTCATTCCAACCGAAGAAACTTCAAAGAAATCGAAGAAGGAACTCTTACCTTCTAATTCTGGGGTACTGAAGCAAATTTGCAAAGCTGAAGTGAGTAGTAAAGGTGTTACTATTCGCAATATTCCTGCGCCAGTATCTCCAACAAAGAAAAGACAAAGAGCTGAAGACGTTGCAAAAAATATGCAACGTACGATGGTTAAAAGAAGGAAGATGGTGATTCGCAATGAATCATTTGAAGAAGAAATAGTTCCAGAAACTCCACCCGTCACAGCTATGGTACCTATTTCTTTACCCATCATACCAACTTCGCAAATTTCTACCATCATTCCACAAACCAAACCACTCGAAATAGTTCTCACCAAATCAGTTACTGAGGGGGTTCCTATTTCCGATATGGTTGTCAACGTATCTGATACGGGGGCACCTATCCTGAGTGTTGCACCATCAATTCAAACATCCTTACCCATTTCATTACCAGCTACAAATTTATCCATCACTTCATTAATTTTTGATCATGCTCTTCAAAACCCATTCACCACACTTTTTCCTTCTCAATCACTTGAAAATCCTCAACCTTCGCAACCATTGTCTGATACTGAAGTCGAAGGAGGTACCTTTCGTAGGATACTTGATGTTATTCCTTTTGATTCAGATGAAGAAGATATTCCTGATCATATGTTGATGACAGGAAAACAGTTTAAAATACTTAATCAAAAGTTAAAGACCATTATTCAATCACAAGTTGATTCGGGTAGAATGTCTTCAATATCTGCCATGGAGGTTGATATAATGATCAACGGAGCAGAGAAAAGAATCATGGAAAAGATTGCTCAATCCGATAAAAATAATGAGCTTAGAATTACACCACAAGGAAGTAATTTTATTTCTGTGGTTCAAGATCTTAGAGCAGTTACAAAAGAACGTCATGTTCTTTTTGTACAAGATGTAAAGAAAGTTCGTGAGGATGTCAACTTCAAAATTCAGGAATTGAAATCTGAACTTGCGAAGGATCTTCAGGATGTTCACATGAAACAAGAAGAAGTTCAAAAGAAAATTGTGGACATTTCTTCTCAGCTTCAAAAGCTCAATAATCTTCTTGTTCTTGCCGATCATAAAGCCGAAAAATTGATGAAGTTTGATCAGCTAATCCAGTTAGTCACTGATCTTAAAACAGCTGTTTCGCATTCTTCATCCACTCAAATCCTTACTCCTGAATTCTTGTCTCTAAAGATTAATACTTTAGAACAAGCTATTCACAAAGCTCTTACTCCACTCACAAATTTTACTTCTTTACTACCGAAGAGTGCTCCGCATGTTTCCACAGGGGTGCAAGGGGGAGAAGAAGGTCGAAGTAAAGAAGAGGATGCGAAAACTGTTGGAAAAGTGATATCAACTCAGCTTGTTGCTACTCTTCCAATTCCTTTAAAACCAATTTCTGCAACAACAATTACCACAAGAACAATTACCAAAGGTATTGTTATTGGAAGAAATGAAGGAGGTTCAAGCTCAAAACCTCAAAAAGATGTTGTCGGAAGAGGAAAAGGAATATTATATGAAAAATCAAAAGAGGAGTTGAAAGCTAAGGCTGAGGCTGAGATGGAGAGGATGAGGGAAGTTTAGAGTATTATGAGGCAAATGGCAAGTGATCCTCCCTCCATGAACAAAGGAGATCCTGCAAAACTTTACTCTTACGAAACAATAAAGTCAAAAGTTGTGTGTAGGGAGATGTATGAGTTCGAGAAGAAGCCAAAAAGAAGTTATGATATTGCGAACCCAGATCATTGCCATTTGGACTTCCCTATAAATGAAATGTTATTCATCAATGCGCAATACAAGATTAGTGAGAAATTTGATAATCCGAATGATTATACTCAAATGAAAATCAGATTTCATGCTGTCTTGGGGAAGAATCCAGATGAAGTTTGGTCCTTAATGAAGATCAAAAAGGTGGTGACAATAAAGAAGGATATTTTGTTTGAAGATATGTTACAAAATTTTCGATATTTTGTTATCCGAGCTAACAACAAACAATATGACATCATAGTTGCTGACTTTCCATTGATGAACTGCAATGATATAATTCAAGTAGCACTGATCTTAAAGCATATGGAAGAAAACAATCTTAAAGGCTCTGATACATATGTATTCAAAGCAGGCTTCACACATTTGAACACTTTCATAGACAACTATTTCGATTGTCTAGCCCTTACAGATGATGAATTAGCAAATATGCTGGGAAGGGAAGTGAAAGTTCCATGAGAGGAGACTTTGACACAATCTGCTTTGTCGAAGTATGGTGTTGGTGAAATCTGCCTGAAACCTTTTGGTATGCTGTTTTCTGGCAGAGATACAAAAGGAAACCCGAAGAAATTTTTGTTCAAAGTCTCAGAGATTGAAAGATATAATTCTTCGCAATATACGCACTTCATTGTACGTATGAATAATTGCAAGAAAAATAACGAAGGAGACAAGAAATATTTGAAGAAGGTGATCTTCTGGTATGGAGAAGTGCGAAAGACAATTCACTCTGCAATTCAAAAGCTTATGAGTTGAATTGTATCGACTGTTTACAAAGGGGGAGCATGTTGATGTATATTGTAAAAAGTCGAATAGAGTGTTTTGTGTAGCTTCGCATTTTATGTTATTTTACTAAGTCATCTTTTATGCGAAGTGAAAATGTATAGACTTAGTATATTTTTTGTTTGTTCCCTATAAATAGGGACTTAGGCTAGAAGTAGACAAACGGATGCTAGAACTCACTTCTGCTCATTCTGTAATCAGTCATAATCAATATGACATCTGATTAATATTTAATCTTTGTGTTCTTCATCTTAATTAATTCAAATCTATCTTTTCTTTTCTAAATTCTCGATAACAATTCTCATCAGATACTTAGCAACAGATCCAACATTATCATCAGAACGACTCACTACAAGTGAGTGCATACCCCTAAATTAACCTTTGAAATGTTTTTAAATGCTTTTATGGGTTGGAATACAAGTTGAACAATTATAGTTATTATATCAATCACATGTGATTAATGACTACCAAGCAAATGGTTTTCTTACTTTCCAAACTATTTATCAAACAGTTTTACCTCAAATTGTCTTACAAACTCCTTTAATTGTCAAATACTTTTACTTAAACTCTTTTAAACTTATATTCTATGTATCTGTATAAATATAGTTATATAAGTAGGATTGAAAGGACTTAGGACTGCTAGCCTACCTTGCTTCCTATTCTTATTTGATGTGGTCTAGGGTATCAAGTTTAGTTGTCCGAAGGTCGTTTGAATCCTAGTTATATATTATGTATATGTATATAGATATAAAAGGTTATTTCTTTCATTCAATTCCATGCCCTTGGGTAGCAAGGGTATACAAACATGTTCATACTTAACTAGTAAGCTACCATAGGGGTAGTTTAGCAAGATACTATTACTAGAACAATGAAACATACAATGATTCAGTTCATGCATGAGTCAATACATACTATAATGTGAATCAAACATGAAACATAGTGAGGAGAAACAAACAATAAACACCATCACGAGAAACAAACATACATGCTAGATAGAGAAAGAACGCACAATACAGCTAGCACACATATACATTACATATACATTATATATACATAAACACAATTATGTGAGCCATTAAGCAGGGCATGGCACTACCTGCCATGACTGTTTTTGTATCAGAATCTCCTTAATTGGGGAGCATATGAGTTTGTGTATAGATCTATACAGGATTGACTATCCTACACCTTGTTGCTCGCTACAGTGGGACTTGCAAGTCTACGGGTGCCAAACGTCATTTTTGTGCATCTTACATTGTCACTTTACTATTGAGTCGGTAGCAAGATATAGGCCGATCACATGTTACCTTAAAATATACAATTGGCTTAAGGTAGTTAGTATAGCAGTAGTTTACTTAAAACTACGTTACAATACTAAAACATTTTCCCTTTACGTTTTACTTTGTGATATTCACACAATGCACGGTAATGTAGAAACTATATTTTTGGTTAATGATAGCCGGAATTAGGAAAATACACACTTTTACAAGAGATACACACACAGACACTAGATGCCTTGGTAGAAGGCTACTTTTAGTAGGAAACATAGGGTTTTCTAGAGTAGATCAAACAAACACAAAACCTTTACAAACATACACAATACATCTTACAAAACATCTTACAAATGCTTTCATACAAACTCAGACACTAATATACTTATGAACTCGCCAGCTCTAAAGCTGATAAACTCTTTCAAAATAACTTGTATTCTCGGGTTGCCAATAGACAGGTACCGGAGTCGGACTTTTGAGAACACGGAGTTCGTTCAAGACTCCTCTTTTATTTTTGATGTATATTTTCGGTGTCTATATAACTTGACAGAACACACTTGTATGAAATTATATTATTAATGCAATGGATGATGTTGTCGCTTTTTTACTACTTGCATTGTTGTGATACTGTTCATGACGTCCTCCACCCTCGAACGATTCTGCCGTTCAGGTTTTGGGGTGTGACAAGTTCTGCCAATCTCCGTTCGGCTGCGACCATTCTCTCTACAAGTGCCATGTATCTTTCTTGATACTCCCTTGCTTCTGCTCGAGCAGCAAGAAGGTCCTGAAAGAGTTGGTCTCTATAGTGGGAGTCTCGTTCCAGATCTCTGGTGCGAGTAGTGGTAGACTCTACGATGGCACTTGTAACAGCCCGTCATTTCAAGTCAGTAAAAGTCAAGTCCTGTAACATCTTTGAGAAAGGAATTAGAATATCATCGAAAAATAAAGTATTCAAAAACCCTATTTGGAGTACGCTATGTGGTAGGTATCGTCTTAAGGTTTCCAAACATATAAATAACACAAAAATCCGAGTTATAACGAAGAAGTTGTGACCATTCTAAGTTTTCGGCCAAAAACCGGCAATACGAAGTTACGTAAAAACGCAAAGTTTCAATAAAACACTTTCTGACATTAGGTGTCTAAATGAAAGTCATATATATCGTTAAACTACAAACATGCATAAAAGGAACGCTCAAATCGGACATCGTATGAAAAAGTTATGAATTTTTAAAGAAATTCCTTAATCACGTCATTTTAATAAATAAATAATAAAAATAATTTCGGAATTTGCCAACGGAATCTAAACGAAAGTTGTAGATCGTAGTCTCACCCTCGTGGGGATATAAAGAACATCGAATACGGAGTTCGTATAAAGGAGATATGAATTTTTGAAGTTTGATAAATAATTTATATATAATTTTCATTAAAAACTTGGTATTATCCGAAGGATTCAACACCTAGGGCCGAAGTACGCGCCGCGTACCCTCGTACGCCCCGCGTATTCGAGGCCACGGCCTCGGATCGTCCACGTCGCCCCTATGCGAGCCTACCCCCCCCACCATCCCGTTCGAAGCGCGATGCAGCCGAGGATGCGGTTAGCAATGACGTCCCGTACGCGCCACGTACGGGAGTACGCCCCGCGTACGTGTGCCTTCCAGCCCCCTATAAAAGGGATGCAAGGGTTCCCGGAAAAATTGCTCATTCACTCTCCTTTTTCTTGCGTTTTGCCTCGTTTTCCGTGCTCGCACTACCCCGAAGCCATGGTCATTTTGTGCAAGTCCCGAAGGTCGATTTTACTCCCGAGAAATCCCGAGAATCCCGAGGAAAATCCATTTCCCGAGAGGAAACTCTGCCCGGTTTTCCATCTTGCTATCTTCAAACTTTCAAGTGAGTTCATACCCCTTTCAAACACACTTTAAATACAATTTAGATACTTTTATACTCTATTACGGGGGGGGGGGGGGGGGGGGATACAAGTAAACATACGATTATTATCGTGTATTTTATAAAGTTTCACTTCGCTTGTTTTACCGAACAAATCACTTGGAACTCATTACATTTATGGAAAACTCTTGTCATACTTTGTGTGCATTAGACTTATGCAAAGTATATAATGATTTCAAAGTACTTCTCATGGTTAAGTCGTTTTATACATTCTAAAAACTTCTGATTTATACTTTGTTAAACATTGTGAAAAAGGATAAACTTCGCGTGCAAAAACTATCACTTTAATACAGGCTTATTTGAGAATCCATGAGACGTGTATATCTTCAAACGTTACTTTTCTTTATTAGAAAGTAATGCTGCAAGTCCTGTCTATAACCAGAGTCTCCCGTTCGGAGAACGTGTCAAATGTGTATAGATCTATATGGGAAGTCATGATCCCGCGTCCTGACTGGTAGCTACAGTCCGTCCTTTGGGGTGACAGTTGTCATAACGCTGCGACGCCTGAAGAACGTCGTTATAGGCATATTATGTTTAGTATGGTTATAAAACTCATCGGATATACAACTATTAGGGTATTATGCTTTTATGAACGAGTAACTGTTAAAACTATTCTTCATCTAACAAATGCAATCTTTGTATAGCTTTATTATATAAAACTATGACACAACTTTTAAGAATGTCGTTTTCTTGCGATTTTCGGTCTTAGAAACTGCTAGTCATGTTAGGAAAATAAGGGTTTTTCCTGTATACAAACCAAACAACTAATAGGAAGATAAGGGATTTTCGTGGTGCAATTATTTACAACTTATGACACGAACATTCATATGCATTTCATACTTTTATAAGAAAATAAGGGTTTTTCTTGGAAGACACAACAAATCATATCTCAACAATTAGGGAAAATATGAGATTTTCTGGATCTAATACATTCATTTCAACACAACAAGTCATAACTCTTCACACTTGAAATACTGAGTTTTCTGGAAAACATACACCCATTTTGGAATGGCATCCAATTTTTCTAAACTACTTACGAACTCACCAACTTAATTGTTGACACTTTTTCTTTGAATTAACTTGTATTCTCAGGGAACCGCTAAGCAGGTTTGGGAATCAACTTTTGGGATTAACGTGTTGGCGTTAATTACTTCTTTTGAATGATGTTTATATATTATCTTTTGAACGTGTAATGAATACAATTATGTAAACATCTTCGAAACTTTAATATATATGGTGGTATGTACTTTCCTTTCTATGAACTGTTATGATAGTGAATATGACGTCCTCCGCCCCCGAACGTTTCCATCGTTCTGGTTTGGGGGTGTGACAGATTGGTATCAGAGCTTTGTTTATAGGGAATTAAGTATATCAAAACCATTTGTTTTTGGTATACAACTATAAACTCAACTAAGCAAAAACACTCTGAGAAAAGTCATACTTTCGAAATTAAATTTATTTAGTTTTAAGGTAAGCATGCACTCATTTTATACTAATAACAGTTTCATAGTAAATAACTTTAGAAGTATTATAAATAACTTGTGCAGTACAGGTACGCCTTGGGACATGTAATCGGAACTGGGAAGAATATAGCTTGATCAACTATATTTGTCCAAGAGCCAACTAACGTATGCCAAGGAGTGTCTGCAGTGGACAACGATTTTAAAATTTACCAAAAGCACATCATTACATAATACTAAGGGAGTTGTTGTGTTGCTGTCAACCATTAAACTTAAGGTTAAGTTTCATGTGCTCTAGCTTATAGTAAATTTTTAACCTTATTCTCGTACAGTCTAAATGGCGGGATTCCATCACCCCAATGACCCCTACTACCCCAACCAAGGTAATGGACGATGGATTGAAGAAGATCCTGAAGAAGACAAAGAGCCTATAGAGTTGGAGGGAGGGGATGACTCTGGCATGGATTCGGAGCCAGAAATTATCAATCCACCTATCCCACAACCTCTCGTCCACGTGAGGAACTTCCAAGGACCCACTCCTGTGTGGGGAAGTCACCTCCATCATTGGAGCCAAAAACAAAGCTTACTCCCTCCCTACGGCATGTGCCGAGACTTCTATGATGTTAGAGGCGGGGGATCAGCCGACCGAGCACTTGCGGTCATGGTTGGTAAACTCGCCAACCAGTGCTATCAATCCGGAGTGCAAGCCAACCGAATCCGAGAGGTCAATGTGGAAGTACAAATCCACATGGCCGATATCAACCGCCTAGAGATGTTGCAGAACGACATCCACATTCGCGCCGAAGCATTTCAAGCACAAGAAAATGCGGCCTTTGCAGAATTGAGGGAACAACAAGCTGCGTTTGATAGGCGCCTCATGGAGTCGAAGCAGTCCGACACGGAGTCGAGCTCCAAACACAAAGCGCGCCGCAAGTAGTACTTGCCCGACTCTTAAATTTTGTTATAAATTAGGACTTCGGATAAAAGTATTATTTTCTTTAAATTGTTTTGTAATCGGAGGCCTTTAGAAAGGCCAAGAACTTTTGTCTAGACCCCGCTGTAACGTAACTATATGTTTAATATATATAAGGGTGTATCCCTTTTCTTGTTGTTAATCATGCGCAATTCGTTCAATTCATATGTACATCTATTCAAACTTTACTTTCAAGCTCAAAACATTGTGTCGGTCAAACCTAATTTCTTAGAATTATAAGAAGTTAACTCAATATCATTCAACTCTGAACTACCAAAACTTATAAATCTTTCATTTTCTTTTGGCAGCGCGATGCCTCCTCGTCCAAACCTAAGGCCTAGGCTGGGCACGGCACCACCACCACCTCCACCACCAACTTATGATCCAGCCATGGTCCAGGCTGCTATCATAGCAGCAGTAACTGCAACCCTCTCGCAAATAAACTCCCACGGAAATGGAGGGGAGGGAAGCAGCACGAATCATCCAAATCATGGCACTGGTCATGGCCAAGTAAGAGAATGTACTTACAAGGAGTTCTCTAATGCTAAGCCAAAAACTTTTAATAGAATTGGGGGAGTCATTGCACTAATGCAATGGTTCGAGAAGATCGAAACGGTCTTCGAGATCTGCTCATGCCTAGAAGCAAGCAAAGTCAAGTTCGCTGCTTGCACTTTCATAGATCGAGCCCTCACTTGGTGGAAAAGCCATGTGAATTCGGTAACGATCACTGTCGCCAACGCCATGAGTTGGGACGATCTGAAGGTTCTACTACTGGAAGAATACTGCCCAAGCGTCGAAGTGCAAAAGCTTGAGCAGGAGCTCTGGAATCTGAAAATTACTGGGTCTGACCTAGTCGCCTACACAGCTAGGTTCAACGACCTCGCTGCACTGTGCCCTACCATGGTCAACCCAGAATCAAAGAAGGTTGAAAGGTACATTTGGGGATTGTCACCCCAGATTCAAGGGCATGTCCTAGCTTCCAGCCCTGTTACCTACAACAACGCTAAATGCCTGGCTCAGCGACTCATCAACCATGGAGTAAAACACGGTACCATTTCAACAACCGCAAATCCATCTAGGGAGGCTCAAGGCCAGAGTAGGCCTTGGAACAAAAGGAGGGGACAAACCCTCCAGGAAAACCCCAAGAAACAACAAGTAATAGCGACCCACGCTATGATTGTACCTGCCAACCCTCCCCACAAGCTTATATAATGGGAAACTTCCTAAGTGCAACCGATGCAACTTGCACCACCATGGTCCTTGTCATGATCTTCAATGCACCAAGTGTAATAAGAGGGGACATACAGCCCGCTATTGCAAAGAGCCAACCCAACCATCCGTCCCTACTACTAATACTGGGGTAAGCCGCGCCTGCTTTGAGTGTGGAGACACGGGGCACTACCGCAGGGACTTCCCAAAGGCAAACAACCAGAATACCGATGGAAGGGGCCGAGTTTTCGCAATAGGACAAGATGAAGCCATTGCGGACCCTACTGTTGTTACGGGTACGTTTCTTCTCGATAACTCGTATGCATGCATTTTGTTTGATAGTGGAGCGGAAAGGAGTTTTGTGAGACACGACTTTAAAGGCCTGCTAAAATCAATACCACAATAATTATGTGAACCATTCATAGTATAAATGGCCAACGGGAAAACCGAAGGCACTAAGGAGATATACTTAAACTGCACCCTAACTTTAAACGATAATCCCTTTTCAATCAACCTCATGCCAGTCTCGATTAAGAGTTTCGATGTCATCGTTGGCATGGATTGGCTGAGCTCTCATCATGCAGACATTCTATGTTACGATAAGGCCGTTCGCCTTAATCTGCCAACCGGCGAAACTTTCATTGTCTTGGGCGACAAACCTAGTACCACTCTTCGTATCATCTCAAGTATCCAAGCTCGGAAATGCCTACGCAAGGAGTGTCACGCATTTTTGGCACATGTTGTAGATGTGAAACGCGAAGTCCAGGACATCAAGAATGTGCCCGACGTATGCGATTTTCCCGACGTTTTTTCCCGAGGACCTTCCGGGAATACCTCCCGCGAAACAAGTTGAGTTCAGAATCGATCTGGTTCCCGGAGCTACCCCAGTAGCCAAAGCACCCTATCGATTAGCCCCGACAGAGATGCAAGAGTTATCCAGCCAACTAAATGAACTATTTGGAAAAGGATTCATCAGGCCGAGCTTCTCGCCATGGGGAGCACCCGTGCTGTTCGTGAAAAAGAAGGATGGATCATTCAGAATGTGCATTGACTACCGAGAACTCAACAAACTTACCATCAAGAACCGATACCCCCTACCCCAAATCGATGACTTATTTGACCAACTCCAAGGAGCCAACTACTTCTCCAAGACCGATCTGAGGTCGGGATATCACCAGCTGCGAGTCCTGGAGAGTGATGTTCCCAAGACGGCCTTCCGAACGCGATACGGACATTACGAGTTCGTTGTGATGCCGTTCGGACTAACCAATGCCCCGACCGTATTCATGGATCTAATGAATTGGGTATGTCGTCCATTCTTGGATAAATTTGTGATAGTATTCATAGACGACATACTCATTTATTCAAAGAATAAAGAAGAGCATAGTCAACATCTGAGGCAAGTTTTAGAGACGTTACGGACTGAGAGACTGTATGCAAATTCTCAAAATGTGAGTTTTGGATTAGAAAGGTGGACTTCCTCGGTCACGTGGTCAGCAAGGAAGGAATCCACGTGGACCCATCAAAAATCAAGGCTATCAAAAACTGTTTTGCACCAACTACACCAACAAAAATTCGCCAATTTCTAGGTCTTGCTGGTTATTATCGAAGGTTCATTTAGAAGTTCTCCAGCATCGCAAAGCCTCTTACCGCCGTAACCCAGAAAGGTGTGACCTACAATTGGGGAGAAAAGCAAGATGCTGCATTTCAGACCTTGAAACAGGCCCTTTGCAGTGCGCCCATCCTTTCACTTCCAGAAGGGACCGAAGATTTTGTGGTGTATTGCGACGCTTCGAAGCAAGGGCTGGGCTGTGTACTAATGCAGAGGGGAAAAGTTATTGCATATGCCTCACGACAACTGAAAACGCATGAGGTCAACTACACCACTCATGATTTAGAACTTGGGGCGGTGGTCTTCGCTCTTAAAATCTGGAGACACTACCTATATGGTACCAAATGCACTATCTTTACAGACCACAAGATCCTACAACACATCTTCGACCAGAAGGAGTTGAACATGAGACAGCAATGTTGGGTCGAATTGCTCGTCCACTACGAATGTGAGATTCGCTATCATCCAGGAAAGGCAAATGCCGTGGCAGATGCCCTTAGTCGTAAGGAGTACTCTGGCCAAAGAGTGAAGTCATTAGCCATGTCGATCCATTCGCACCTATCAACACAAGTCAAGGAAGCTCAAATATAACAGGTGAGACCCTTAGGGGAATGGACAAGAATTTAGAAATCAAGAGTGACGGAGCACGCTACCTCATGAACCGAATATGGACACCCAGATTTGGTGGACTTAGAGAGGTAGTTATGAGTGAGGCACAAAAGACTCCATACTCCGTACACCCCGGGTCAGATAAGATGTATCAAGATCTCAAGAAACTCTACTGGTGGCCAAACATGAAAGCAGAGATCGCTACATATGTGAGAAAGTGTTTGAATTGCGCCAAGATCAAAATAGAACACCAGAAACCCTCAAGAATACTCCAACAACCTGAAATTCCTGAGTGGAAATGGGAGCATATTTCCATGGACTTCATAACGAAACTGCCCAAAACTCAGCGTGGCCAAGATACTATTTGGGTAATCGTCGATAGATTAACCAAGTCAGCTCATTTCTTACCGATCAAGGAAACTGATAAAATGGAAAGGATAGCGACAATCTACATCTGAGAGATCGTACGACTCCATGGAGTGCCAATGTCTATCATCTCGAATAGAGATAGCAGATTCACGTCTAGATTCTGGCAATCATTGCAAAAATCGATGGGAACAAGATTGGACATGAGTACAATCTATCACCCCCAAACTGACGGACAGAGAGAAAGGACGATCCAAACCTTGGAGGACATGTTGCGAGCATGTGTAATCGACTTTGGTAAGGCATGGGATGTTCACTTACCTTTGGTCGAGTTCTCTTATAACAATAGTTATCATACTAGTATCAATACTGCTCCATTTGAAGCCCTTTATGGCCGTAAGTCCAGATCACCTCTATGCTGGACGGAAGTGGGCGACACACAATTAGCAAAAGGTCTAGTCCCTGATAGCACCCTCACTGGTCCGGAGATCATCAGAGAAACTACTGAAAAGATCGTACAAATACGAGAACGGCTGAAATCCTCGAGGGATAGGCAAAAGAGCTATACCGACAAAAGACATAAACCCTTGGAATTTCAGATTGGCGATCGTGTACTACTGAAGGTCTCACCCTGGAAGGGCATGATACGCTTTGGAAAACGTGGGAAGCTAAATCCTAGGTACATTGGACCCTTCGAAATCATTTCAAGAGTTGGCCCAGTGGCCTACAAACTCCGACTTCCAATCGAGCTTAACAAAGTACATCCAGTATTCCACGTATCAAACCTGAAGAAGTGTTTGTCCGAAGAAACACTTGTAATTCCACTCGATTAGATCAAACTAAATGAAAATATTAACTTTGTGGAAGAACCCGTCGAGATCATGGATAGGGAAGTTAAACGAACTAAACAAAGTCGCATTCCAATAGTAAAGGTCCGATGGAATGCTAAGAGGGGACCTGAGTTCACGTGGGAACGAGAAGATCAAATGCAACAGAAGTATCCACACCTCTTCCTCAGCCCCTAAGACTCTTCTTTTGTATTAAAATTTCGGGACGAAATTCCCTCTAACGGGGGGATGATGTAACAGCCCGTCATTTCAAGTCAGTAAAAGTCGAGTCCTGTAACCTCTTTGAGAAAGGAATTAGAATATCATCTAAAAATGAAGTATTCAAAAACTCTATTTGGAGTACGGTATGTGGTAGGTATCGTCTTAAGGTTTCCAAACATATAAATAACACAAAAATTCGAGTTATAACGAAGACGTTGTGACCATTCTAAGTTTTCCGACAAAAACCGACAATATGAACTTACGTAAAAACGCAAAGTTTCCATAAAACACTTTCTGACCTTAAGTGTCTAAATGAAAGTCATAGATATCGTTAAACTACAAACATGCATAAAAATAACGCTCAAATCAGACATCGTATGAAAAATTTATGAATTTTTAAAGAAATTCCTTAATCACGTCATTTTAATAAATAAATAATAAAAATAATTTCGGAATTTGCCAACGGAATCTAAATGAAAGTTATAGATCCTAGTCTCACCTTCGCGGAGATATAAAGAACGTCGAAAACGGAGTTCGTATGAAGGAGATATGAATTTTTGAAGTTTGATAAATAATTTATATATAATTTTTATTAAAAACTTGGTATTATCCGAAGGAGTCAGCACCTAGGGCTGAAGTACACGCCGCGTACCCTTGTACGCCCCGCGTACTCGAGGCCACGACCTCGGATCGTCCACGTCGCCCCTATGCGAGCCTACCCCCCCCCCCCCCCCCATCCCGTCCGAAGCGCGATGCAGCCAAGGATGCGGTCAGCAATGACGTCCCGTACGCACCGCGTACGGGAATACCCCCGTGTACGTGTGCCTTCTAGCACCCTATAAAAGGGATGCGAGGGTTCACGGAAAAATTGCTCATTCACTCTCCTTTTTCTTGCGTTTTTCCTCGTTTTCCGTGCTCGCACTACCCCAAAGGCCTTGTCATTTTGTGCAAGTCCCGAAGATCGATTTTACTCACGAGAATCCCGAGGAAAATCCATTTCCCGAGATGAAACTCTGCCCGGTTTTCCATCTTGCTATCTTCAAACATTCAAGTGAGTTCATACCCCTTTCAAACACACTTTAAATACATTTTAGATACTTTTATACTCTTTTACCGGGGGGGGGGGGGGGATACAAGTAAACATACGATTATTATCGTGTATTTTATAAAGTTTCACTTCGCTTGTTTTACCGAACAAATCACTTGGAACTCATTACATTTATGGAAAACTCTTGTCATACTTTGTGTGCATTAGACTTATGCAAAGTATATAATGATTTCAAAGTACTTCTCATGGTTAAGTCATTTTATACATTCTAAAAACTTATGATTTATACTTTGTTAAACATTGTGAAAAAGGATAAACTTCGCGTGCAAAAACTATCACTTTAATACAGGCTTAGTTGAGAATCCATGAGACGTGTATATCTTCAAACGTTACTTTTCTTTATTAGAAAGTAATGCTGCAAGTCCTGTCTATAACCAGAGTCTCTCGTTCGGAGAACGTGTCAAATGTGTATAGATTTATACGGGAAGTCATGATCCCTCGCCCTGACTGTTAGCTACAGTCCGTCCTTTGGGGTGACAGTTGTCATAACGCTGCGACGCCTGAAGAACGTCGTTACAGGCATATTATGTTTAGTATGGTTATAAAACTCATCGGCTATACAACTATTGGGGTATTATGCTTTTATGAACGAGTAACTGTTAAAACTATTCTTCATCTAACAAATGCGATCTTCGTATAGCTTTATTATATAAAACTATGACACAACTTTTAAGAATGTCGTTTTCTTGTGATTTTCGGTCTTAGAGACTGCCAGTCATGTTAGGAAAATAAGGGTTTTTCCTGTATACAAACCAAACAACTAATAGGAAGATAAGGGATTTTCCTGGTGCAATTATTTACAACTTATGACACGAACATTCATATGCATTTCATACTTTTATAAGAAAACAAGGGTTTTTCTTGGAAGACACAACAAATCATATCTCAACCATTAGAGAAAATATGGGATTTTCTGGATCTAATACATTCATTTCAACACAACAAGTCATAACTCTTCACACTTGAAATACTGAGTTTTCTAGAAAACATACACCCATTTTGGAATGACATCCAATTTTTCTAAACTACTTACGAACTCACCAACTTAATTGTTGACACTTTTTCTTTGAATTAACATGTATTCTTAGGGAACCACTAAGCAGGTTTGGGAATCAACTTTTGGGATTAACGCGCTGGCGTTAATTACTTGTTTTGAATGATGTTTATGTATTTATCTTTTGAACGTGTAATGAATACGATTATGTAAACATCTTGGAATCTTTAATATATATGGTGGTGTGTACTTTCCTTTCTATGAACTGTTATGATACTGAATATAACATCCTCCGCCCCCGAACGTTTCTGCCGTTCTGGTTTGGGGGTGTGACAGCACTCAGCTCCTTGACCTGATCGGTCGTCGTCCTACCACGATAATCCATACTTGCTATCCGCTGAGTCATGATGGGGAGGGCTCTATCAGCCGGTCCACCATGGATGAGGTCAAAATAACCTCGTTGGTCGCCATATGGTGACCGCTGGTGTTGTTTTCGGCTCCACCTTTCGATCGTCGTTACCCAATGGGGCTCAGGTCCATTGTATCCAAAGTGGTGTGCGGGTACCCTCGCGATGTAAGGACGGTTGAATACTTCGGGTTCTTCTTCAATTTCGTTCTCAATCATGACTATATCATCGTCTTCCTCTTCTTCTTCTTTGTCTTCCTCCTTTTCTTGTTCTTCCTCGGATTCCTCCTCGGGGTCCTCTTCGATTTGTTGCTCGGGCTCTTCCTCGATCCATCCAGCATTTCCCTGATTTGGAAAGTATGGGTCCCCGGGTATGTGAAATCCTGCCATGTCGTCTGCACGAGAAATGGCGGGGGGGGGGGGGGGGGTAAGAAACACATATCGGATAATAATAATAACATGGCACTATAGAAATATACAAATACTCCTATAGTATATTTAAATGTTTATATTTGGTTCTTAGAGCATTCTTTGTAGGGTGAAGTTAGGTTATTAGATTTGTCGCCCATTACGACTATCCCCCATTATGCGTAAGTCACTTCTCGGACGGATATAGTTGATCAGGCTATATCCTTCCCAGAACTGATTACACATGCTAGGACATACTCGTAGTGTTCAGCTCCTCCTCTTTCACTTTATGTTCTCCTTAGTTATGACAATATGCGAACATGTAATCGATGTTATGTACACTTTAACAAGAAAACTATTTATTTTCTAAAAGTATATTCAATTGAGAGATGTTTAAAATCAGAGACTTTTAGTCCCAAATGTGTTTATAGTTTGTATATCTTATGTGGTTTGATATACTTAATTCACTATAAACTGTGCTCTGGTACCAATCTATCACACCCTCAAACCAAGGATGGGGAAAACGTCCGGGGGTGGCGGACTTCATGTATAGTATCATAACCACCATTGCAATAGTAATTTAAGCAAACACAACCAACATATATATAATTGAAAGAGTTACATCAGTGTATGAGTTACATGTTTCCAAATCAATTACAATATGTTGACAAAAACATGATATGTTGACGCCTTAACGTCCCATCCTTAAAATGCACTTTGATACCTGTTTAGTGATTTCCTGAGAATACAAGTTGTTTGAAAAAGTGTCAACACAAAGGTTGGTGAGTTCATAAGATATTTCTTTAAAGAAGTAAACCGTTTTCCTTGTAAAAGTGATAGAATATGTATTCAGAAAATCCAATATTTTCTTTAATATGTATATGTAGTCCTAAATCCCAAGTGATGTGTAGTCTTAAATACCAAGTCCAAAAGTGTACAGTAATATCCGTACTTATTGATATAAAAAGTGATTTTAAATCGACATAAACCCCTTCTTGTTTTATAAAAATCCCGTAAACTTTATTTATTGTTGGCTCCCTATGTGAATCGCTATAACCATACTATGACTAGAGGTAACCTGCACAACGTCTTTCAGACGCCGTGATCCTATGACTCTTGTCACCCGCAGACCTACCGGTCCGGCTGTAGCTAGCAGCGAGGTGTGGGATGTGAACCCCAATATAGATCTATACACAATTATTACGCTCTCCCTACAAGAGATTTTGGTTATAACTTACAGGAATTTAGATCTCGTACTCGGACGTACGGGGAGTGAATGTCTCACCACTTAAATTAACAAGTTTACGTGTAGTGTGCGTGAGTGTATAACCTTTTTCTGTGGAAATAAAACTTCCGAAAAGTGTTTTTTGTATTAATAGAAACATAAACCATACCTATTATAGTTTATCAAAACAAGGGTAGTAATGGTAACGTACGTAATCTATATTCAACGTAGTTCGTTCAATTGTTTGAGTAAAATGGATGTACTTTGATTATAACAATCATGTTATCCTTTATATTTCATATGTATATCTATATCAAAATGCATTTATTAACTGATACATGTTCATATACCAAGATAAAAATATCATTCTTTTGTAATAACATACATTCACATAAGGATATACACCTTGCTCAACATGATACAATGTGATAATAATATGTTAGCATTTTTTTGTTTGTAACAGCTTCGATCACTGTTATTAGAAAATTTATAAAAACTTAATAAAAGATCCAAATCAGAATCCGTAAATTCTGGGAGTTTGCTTAATGAGTCTAGTTTGTTCATAAATTTTTCCATGATTTTTAGTGACCTCCAACTTAAGTGAAAACGTCCATAAACACAGACTGATCCGGTTTGGTTCTTGAAATGGTAAGAAGTTTTGTAAAAACCACCATAAATATTATAAAAACCGTATGGAGATGTGCAAGTAGTCATTTTAAAGCTACGACCTGGAACTACTTATACCTAAAACATTTTTGAAAACAAAAATGTTTAAGTTGCCCAAAACAGTCGGTGAATGGAGTTGAACTTTTCTGATGAAGGCTGTTAGAAAAGTTTAGTTATGTTCTTGGTGTTTTAACTTGTATTCCCCCCCCCCTCCTCTTAAAACTTAAGAAAACATGAAAATACAGGGGTATGAACTCACCTTATGTGATTTCAGTAGATGATTGTTGAAAAATGGAAGTGATCAACTCAAGAACACTTGAAGATGCCTTGAAGATTTTCGAGAATCTAACATCAAAGTGATGGAGTTTGCGTAAGCAATTAATGATTTAAGTAGAATGAAGTGCAATAATCACAAGGAGGATGAATTATACATACCAAGAGGAGAATAAAGCTTGAAGATCAGCCTTGAAGTCTTGAAATAGAGAGAAAAAGTTTGAGAGAAAAGTTGTGTTGTATCTTTGGTGAAATGAGAGCAAATGAGAGAAGTGAGGAGAAAGGGTGGGTGTTCCAGCCCTAAGGATGTGGGGAGGGCTGGTAAATGAGTGGAAAGGACATTGAAGTGACCTAGGTAAGGTGGGGAGGTGTGGCTAGTCATAGAGTGGGTATGGGGGTGGTTGCTTGTGTCATAAGGTAAAGTAAAGTCAACACTCAAACTTTGTACTTCACCCATTCATTTCTTGGATAAGATTTGCACCAAAAACGTGGGAATTAATGAATTATGGGGCTTTAATTGATAAAATAAAGGTTTGGGTGAAAATCTCGCGTTAAAACGATGAAAAACGAAGCCAAAACGAAGTCGGAATCAAAAATCGGAAAGAATTGATCTTCCAGCGAGACCTCTCGGTCCTAGCCGGAGGTTCGGTCCTCCTGAGGCTGGGAGAGAGGCGAAATGAAGCGAAACAGCAAGAGGCGAAACAGCGAAGCGAAGCAGTTCGCTTCGAAAGCATCCGAATCGAAGTAGACCGAGGGAGTGAAATGAACTGAAATGAACAGGAACTTCGTGTTCGGGCGTGTGCGAGGTTCGGGCCCGAAAAAGGGAGTTCGGTCTGCGAGGTTCGGTCCTGAGAGGGTGGTTTCGGTTCCAAGAAGGCTTTCGGTTCAGCAGGGGTGTTCGGTCCTCTTGGTTTCGGTTCAGCAGCCTTCGGGTCTGACCAAGAGGGTTCGGTTCTTGCTGCGATGGGTTCGGCCCTATAAAGGGTTTTCGGGTCTTTTAGGGTATTTTACTCGTTCTAACCCCGTTTTAAGCGGTTTTTGACCCGGTTAAAGGTCGGAATGACCCGAATGACTTCAAAAAGTTACGAGAACCATTGAGAGAGATTTGGGAAAGATTTCAAATAGAAAGAGATAGAGTGAAAACGATTTAGAGAGGTTTCGTTTGTGCCCTTTTTGAGTGTCCGGCTTTGCAATGTAAGGTCCGTAAACCCCATTAAGCTGTGTTTTAATGTCTTACACACTCCCGATGAGTGTGCATTTGTGTTTTATCACTTTGGTTCATTGTTTACCGCATTTAAGGCTTAGGAAAAATTCAATCACGTGGATTTTTCAAATGATGCTTTCTCATTAAAATAGCGGATTGTTTAGTAAATACACAACGTAAACCCTAATACACAAGAGCTAATTGAGTCGTCCGGTTTGACTTATTGACTTCGTTTGACTTTGACTTGACCCGAATTTCACTACTGTCACATTTCGTTTCTGAAAGGAGAGATGGCAGAGTCTTTAAATGGCAGTGGAAATCAACTCCTAATTCTAATCCAGCTAACCACAAACTGGTTGACTTGAACTTAATTTTATGTGGTTATAACTTTTTGCAAGAACATGATAAATTCTTATGTAAGCTTAATCTAGACGGTGAGTACACAGTGGAGGCCCTATGGAGACTTGTTGATTCAAAAATCACGAACAAAGGGGGCGAGCCTTTTATATGGATATAAATAGTCCCGATAAAGGTGTCTAGCTTTGTATGGAGGGCGAAGCAAGGGAGGATTCCAGTAGCAGCTACGCTGTCATAGCGAGGTGGTCAAAATGACTCTCTAATCTGCAAACTTTGTAATATATGTGAAAATTTTGCAAGCAGTTTGCTTACGAGCTTTGCTTTTGCTTCAGAAGTCATTAAAAGGACTCTTAACTGGTGCGGAATTCATCAAGTGCAATTTACAAAGGTGGCGGAGTTGATAGATTTTGGTGCTCGATGGGGAAATTGCCCAAAAAAACGCAAACGACTATTGGCCATTCTATATGGCCTTATTTGGCGAATTTGGAAGGCTAGGAACAACAGAATCTTCAATAACATAGTTCAATCCTCCGCATCGCTAGTTGATGATGTCATCTCGTTAGTTTTCTCTTGGCATAAATTTCGGAGGTCGTATTACTCATGTAAATGGATTGAGTGGTATTGATCTCCTTTCTTATGTTGTAACTAGTAAACTCTTGTTTTGTCCCCCTTCCTCCAGCTAATTTCTTGCTAGTCGCTTGGTGTTTTTTTATATTATTCGCCGTTTCTAAAAAAAGCTAGAACATTGAGTAAAAAAGCTAGAACATTGAGTATTTATTTCATATGTTGTCATTTAGTAGCATAAATCGATCACACGGAAAGCTTCACGATGGTGTGTTCTTGAGAAATTTTCTTAAAATGTATTAAATACAGTATACGAAATTGGTAAAGAAAACATCAAAAATGTGTTTATTATAAATGTAGAGACCATTTGACTCCCTTTTGCAAAGTTAGCAAAATATTTAGTTTTTGTTCTTGGTTATTTTAGTAATTAACCCTTTACAATATTGGCGGCCTTGAAGGATGATTAAAAAAGAAGGGATGGGATCACCTTAATGATTGCTAAAATAATGTAATCACAAGGCAAAAATTTGCTTCACCAATTGGCCAACTAACCTACAATGACATTAACATATTGCCATTTGGACAACACGGGGACCAATTTGTGGGACCAAGCCCAACTACATTTCACAGAAAAAGATGAAAAGTTGAGAATAGAAAATGGAATGTACGCTATCAAACAATCTCTTACAAAATGCTGTGCCTATATAAACACCAAACAAAGTCCTCATTTTTGGCTATCTAAAACACACACAAAAACACACACTCACACGTGTCAGTCTACATGGGTAGTTTTAGTTTCAGAAACTTGATATTTTCACTTGTTATTGCAATTTTAGTGTGGGGTTCAAGCATAGAAACTTGCAATGCTAGGAGGGGCAAGCATTGGAGGAATAGAAGTGGTACTTTTAGTTCTTTGTACAAAAAGAAAGGAAAGAATCATGGCCACGTTGAAAAGTCGAAGCCAAAACCAAAACCTAATAATCCACTTCCTATTCCTGAAGAACCGATAGCACCCGTACAAAAAGGCTTGAAATTTAATGTTCTTGACTATGGAGCTAAAGGAGATGGGAATTCGGATGATACAAAGGTGAGTTATTTGCAATGTGTTTCTTTTAATAGTGTTCTTTGAAAGTTATGTGTTCATGTTAGAGAAGATAATAACATGCATTTTGAAAGTTTGGGGTTCACTTGTTCAATATGTGGGTCCCATTTGCATGACACAAAGGATAAAAATGAAAATGAGAAGTGAAGAAGAATTGCAAAACAAATGGTGTTAAAGTGTCGATGCATTACTTGTGTCCTAGTTTCTTTTTGTACGTTTTATAAACTCTTAGGATGGATGGAAGAAATTCAATTATTATCTGTCATTTTTTATTATATATATATATATATATATATATATATATATATATATATATATATATATATATATATATATATTCAAATAAATAAAAATAATTTTTTAGTAAGAAGTGAAAATATAAAATTATTCAACTTTATCATTAAATTTCATTTCATTTTCATGCATGACCAGCTTTTACCATCCGCCACCTACTAACCATTTCTACTTCATTTTCATCATAGTAAAGCAATCATAAAAAAGTTCAAAAAATAACCTATCATTCTTCATAAAGTTTCAACCACATAATCCTCCCCCTCCCCCATTCCATAATAAATACAAAATATTCTTCCGGAAAAGATTCAATCAAAATTTATATATTCACTAGCAATCATTACAAAATGTTGGTATCCTAGATTTTTATATAACGTATTTCTTCATTCATAGCTTTAAAAAAGAGCAAATAAATAATTCTACAAAAACATCATTATATGTTTATATTTATACCACATAAGGACATCCTTTGTCACATGAACTTAAATTTGGTTGAATTGTTTACTCTATATGTTGTTGCAACTGTGTCGTTTATAGAATAAGACGTGTGGTTGTCGTATGTTCTCTTTAATATACGGGCATAACATCACAGAATAAATAAATAAATAAAAAGGAAGAAATTAGATCGTAGGATGAAGATAACAGGAACCGTGTAACAAAAGAGGACAAAATTAAGTGGGACCACTCCTACTCTCATACGGCAGTTTGTATGGTTCAGATTCCCAACAATAATTGTATACTGTTAAAAGCAAACGACCAACTGTAAGACAAAAAAGTGAGCAAAAAAGGAAAAAAAAATAAATAAATAAATTACAAATTTTTTTAATATTAAATTAGGAAAATAATTATAATTATATGTTGCATAATGCAGGCATTTCAAGGTGCATGGGCAGATGCTTGTAAGGTGGAAGCATCATCGATGATCGTGCCATCGGGATACGAGTTCCTTGTGGGACCCATTTCGTTTTCCGGTCCTTATTGTCAAAGAAACATTCTTTTTCAGGTATATGATACAATACAAGACACATTGTACTTTGAAAAATCTACTATTTTTTTCTTATTATAGAACAAGATACTTCACAAAATCTACCGTTTTCTACGTTCAAAAGTACTTTGTATTTTCATGATATTGTAATTACAAGATATAGAAGTTGGATGCTAGAATAAACGAATCGATGAAAATAGGTTACTTTTTCTTGCAACTAACCCTAAACTACATTGCAGCTTGATGGCACAATCATAGCTCCAACAAACTCAAAAGCATGGGGTAAAGGACTCCTACAATGGCTAGAATTCACAAAACTTGTAGGACTCACAATCAAGGGAAAAGGCACCATTGATGGAAGAGGCTCAGTTTGGTGGACAAATTCCATATTCGATGATCCTATCGACAATGAACAACAACTACTTGTTCCATTACAAAATATCACAATGACAAAAAATCCACAAGTAATTTCTCTTTCCACCACTTTTATATTTTTTATTCCATCATATTATAATTATAAACTACTTCATTTTTAGTAACCTTTCTTATTATTTTTCGTGACAGATAAGCAACTCATTAGATGGGAAAATGCCTAGTGTAAAGCCAACTGTAAGAATCCCTTTAATGAAAAACAAAATAAATGAATTTATATTTGCTTATGATACTATAATGTGACACTTACTTTTTTTTTATATAGGCTTTGAGGTTTTATGGGAGTTTTAATGTGACAGTCACAGGCATAACAATTCAAAACAGTCCACAGTGTCACCTCAAATTTGACAACTGTGACGGAGTTTTAGTGTACAGTCTTAGTGTATCGTCTCCTGGTAACAGCCCAAATACTGATGGAATTCACTTGCAGAACTCCAGGAATGTGTTAATCCATACCGCAGATCTTGCTTGTGGTAAATAATTTTTTTTACAAGTTTGATTATTAAATAATTCATATTTCCTTAAATGGCCTTGAAACATTTTAAAGATTAAAAAGAGTTACTAATCTTTGTTATAAGGACATTTACTGTGTTTGGTATGCATTTGACTGATATTAATACGACAAAACCTACAAGTTTTTGTTCCACTCTAAGAGGTGGCTCACATTATACTAGGTTTCGTCAACCACCTAGTGGGTCGCTGTGTATCCGATTTACACCTGTTCTTGGGATATTGCCAATAGTACTAAAAGTTAACAAACACTGCAACTTTTTTTCCCATTCAAAAAGTGGTTCATTATGTATTATCCTAGGAACATCATGTGATATGTAAATCAGATATACAGTGGTCTGTTGGCTGACACATCATATGACATGTAAAAAAGATATATAGTGGCCTACTACCTGACATGTAAATAAGATATATAGTGGCCTACTACCTGACAGTGACACATCATGTGACATGTACATCATATACACAATAGCTTTGTGTAAAAACTAGACTTTATGTGCTCCAAAATTTAATGAATACTATGTGCAGGTGATGATTGTATATCTATACAAACGGGATGTACGAATGTATTTGTACATGATGTGAATTGTGGGCCCGGGCATGGAATAAGTATTGGGAGCCTAGGAAAAGATGGGACAACAGCATGTGTTTCCAACATCACTGTCCGCGATGTTAATATGCATAACACAATGACTGGTGTTAGGATCAAGACTTGGCAGGTATAATTAAAGAGTACCAATTATTTTTCCAATAAATCCTATAATTAACTTAATCAACATGAAATTAAAATACCTTTCACAAAGTTAATAGCCACTTAAAACCAATAAAAGGTATTTGTTTTCCCTAAGAGAAGACTAATTACCGATGTTATTACTTAAACGTTAATTTTTTGTATTTAAATGGTTTATAGTGGTCTAAAATCAATAATAACATTTTTTTTCATTTCATTAAAAAATGTTTTTTTTATATAGGGAGGATCAGGGTCAGTGCAAGGAGTATTATTCTCAAACATTCAAATGTCCGAAGTTCAATTCCCAATCATGATCGATCAATACTACTGTGACCACAGCAGTTGCAACAACCACACATCCGCTGTAGCTGTCTCAAACATTGCATATGAAAACATAAAAGGAACCTACACAGTAAAACCGGTGCACATATCATGTAGTGACAACATGCCATGTATGGATGTGAAGTTAACTGACATTGAACTCAACCCGATTCCTAAAGGATACCATATGTATGACCCATATTGTTGGCAAGCTTTTGGGGAACTTTATGCTCCAACTATTCCAGAAATCGATTGTTTACAAGAGGGGAAACCATCGAGCAGTTGGGATCCTGATGAGACTGGGTGTGCTTTGTAGGGTATGTGTATGAATTTGTGAATTGATTAATGATTAGTGAGGTTGGTGTAATTGCTGACCCCTATTATATCATATACTATACGATTGCTTGTGTTATATAGGGATTATTGATTATTGATTATTGATTATTGTCTTGTTAGTGTGTTAGTTTATACTTTATATAAAAAAAAAGTTGTGTTTTGGTTTTTTGTTTGATATGTGTTTTAATTTAGTTACTTGTTTGAAATACAAAGTAAAGGACATTTACGGTGGACGACATATTGGAATAGTAATGAGATTTGAGCGACAGCCACCAAGGCAATGTACCAAAAATAAATAAATAAAAATAAAAAGAGCTAGGGCATACTGGATGAATTTGGAAAGTGTGAGGGGCATAAACGTCCAAACTCAAAAATAACTAACTTTAGAAGTACACACCACCACAAGTAGATAAGCATTGAAAATATATGCATTTAAATAGTAAACATTTAGATGGATGATGAGAGTAGCCCAAAAGGTGAGAAATCGAAGAAATGATAACAAAAGGTAACTAAATTGATGTTAATTCATAAAACTTGTTGTAATATTGTAGGGATTAGAGCATACGAGCATCATATATAAATATGTTTGGAAAGATATATGATCAGATTGAATATACCGGAAATTGGAAAATTACCGATATGGACCATACCTGTAGGATAATAATGATTGGCAAAAAATGCTGGCTATGGGGTTCGAACCCATGCGCACTTATGTGTAGAAGATCTTAAGTCTTCCCCCTTAACCTCTCGGGCAAACCAGCCATTTTTGACTTTGGAAGAACAACCATAATCCCAACTAGATAAGCATCCAAAATTTAGGAATTTAAACACCAAGTTTTAAGTCTTAGGGACATAATCGTCAAACGTCAATGATAAAAAATCACCAAGTATAAAGTCTCAATTAGGGCACCCAAATGGCAAGAACTAGCGAGAAGCATGAACATTAGTAGATATCGATTTCAGGGACCATTTTCAAGCAAAAAAAAAAAAAAAGCCAAACTATCTGCAAGTTAGGTGGAAACTGAAAACACACACAAAAATAAAACACACGCGAAGAGAATGAGGCAAATATTTAGATGGATAATGAGAGTAACCCAAAAGTTGTGAAATCGAACAAATGATACCAAAAGGTAACTAAATTGATGTTAATTCATAAAACATGCTGTAATATTGTAGTAGTTAGAGAATACGAGCATCACAGATGGATACATTTGAAAAGAAATATGAACAGTTTGAAGATACCCAAAATTTGAAAATTACCGATTTGGATCATACCTGTAGGATAATAATGACTGGTAAAAATTTAAAATTGGTTGGAAAAAGTGCTGGCTATGGGGTTCGAACCCATGCGCACTTATATGCAGAAGATCTTAAGTCTTCCCCCTTAACCTCTCGGGCAAACCAGCCGTTTTTAAATTTATTCTATACAGATGATACTTAATTCCACTAATTAGTTTGGGCTTAAAGTGTTTTCAGTGTGGCCAGATTCAATATCCGTTTTGAAGTTTTCTCAAAAAGCTTTTGGGCTCTCGCAATTGTTCATTAGTGGTTTAGGATTCTAGACTAGCGATGAAATTTAGAACCCGAAAATCGGATCGGAATCGGAACCATTTCTATATATTTCGGTTCTATATATTCCGATTCTAATGGTTCCGGTTCCGGATTTAAAAATTGACTTTATCTAGGTTCTGGGTAATCTGAGTTTTGGTCCATCGGGCCCGGGTAAACCGGGTCTGAAAACCAGAACCAGTGTTTGGAACCGGAACCACTTTTAGGGCTAGAATCGGTTTTTGTGAAACGTTTAAAAGATGCATATCTTATTCGTTTTAACTCCAATTAACATGCAGTTTTTTCCAACATGTAGTTTAGAGTTTGTACATGATTGTAGACTATAAATTTGCCATTTTTAGTATTATATTCATTGACTTACAGTCCTCCAAAGTCGAGATATCAAAGCTGGAAGTTTTTAGTTTTTCAGTTTTTTTGTATTCGGTGAATGTTTTAAAACATGCATATGTAATTCGTTTGAAATCCGATTGACAAGTGCTTTTTTCAAAACAAAAAATTTTCAACTTTTCAGCTATTTGTTTTTGTACTTTGTATTATGTGAAAAATGTTAAAATATGGAAATCTCATTCGTTTGAAGTTGGATTGACATTCGGTTATTTCCAAAGTGTATTTTAGAGTTTGTACATGTATTTAGACTATAATTTTGTTAATTTTGGTTTCGTATTCAATGAGTTACAGACACCCAAAGTCAGGATATCAATATGAAAACTTTCAAAGTTCAACCCACTAAGTAGTAAGTAATTACAAAAAAGTTCTGGTTTTTCCGGGTTTTTCGTTTCTAAACCCACTTTATCTGGTTCCAACCTACCCACTTTGATGTTTCTGGGTTTTCCGGTTCTAGACCTACTTTACCCGGAACCATACCCGGAATCGAACTGAAACCGGTTCCTATATACCATTCCGGTTTCAAGTTCTACAAAATCCCATTAACCGGTTCCGGGTTTTCCGGGTTCGGGTCTATCCGGTCCGGGTTTGGAGGCACTTTCATCCCTACTGCAAACCCTCGCATCTGGCCATTTCCTTCGGACCACAAACGGTTCGCAGCTGACAACCCTCACTTCTCGTCATTTTCCTGTTATAAGTAGCATGGACCGAAAACATACTCTAACCTCTTCTTAATCTAACCAAAAACACTATCTATTCTCTCAAGAACACCAACCGAAAACCCATTTTTCTCTCAAGTAACATGAGCATACAATAGAACTATACCACACAACTTATCTAGTAACATGAACATACAGTTTGAAAGGGGCCTATAATGCTAACTCTATGATTCCTTGGTTTATAATTTAGGGTTGTATATTAATAGGATACGATATGCCATAGAATGTGTGCTTTCCACTTCATTTCCTATTCCTTTTTTGTTAGTGGGCTTAGAGCAGATTCACACAGTCTACTATCTATTCGATCTTGGTTATATATGTAGTCCGTTTACACTAAGTAGTCATAGGGGGAAAACAAGTATGGGTCAGGTTATAACATACAAGTATGTCACACCCCCAAACCAGAACGGCGGAAACGTTCGGGGGCGGAGGACGTCATATTCAGTATCATAACAGTTCATGGAAAGGAAAGTACACACCACCATATATATATATAAGGGTTTTCAAATGTCTACATAATTGTATTCGTTACATGTTCAAAAGATAAATACGTAAACATCTTTAAAAAGAAGTAATTAACGTCAGCGCGTAAATTCCCAAAAGTTGATTTACAAACTTGCTTAGTGGTTCCCTGAGAATACAAGTTATTTCAAAGAAAAAGTGTCAACAATTAAGTTGGTGAGTTCATAAGCGGTTTTGAGAAATTGTATGCCATTCCAAAGTTCGTGCGTTTTCCAAGAAAATCCCTTATTTTCTTATAAAAGTATGAAATGCATGAGAATATTTGTGTTGTAAAATGTAGAGAGTTGAATCAAGAAAATCCCTTATTTTCCTATTAGTTGATTGTTTTGTATACAGGAAAATCTCTTATTCTCCTAAAGTAACAAGCAGTTTAATGTCCAAGACTGAAAACCGGAAGCAACTGACATGTTTTAAAAGATTGGGGTATGGTTTCATATAGTAAAACTATAAGATGATCGCAGTTGTTAGATGAAGAATAGTTTTAATAGCTACTCATTCATAAATCAGAAGTACTATAATAATTGTATATCCGATGAGTTTTATAACCATACTAAACATAAGATGCCTGCAGCGACATTCTTCAGGCGTCGTAGCGTTATGACAAACTGCCACCCCAAAGGACGGACTGTAGCTAACAGTCAGGGCTCGGGATCATAACTTCCCGTATAGATCTATACACATTTGACACGTTCTCCCTACGGGAGACACTGGTTATAGACAGGACTTGAACTGGTACCTTTTAGCAAAAAGGTAGTAATTAAAGATGTAAATGTCTCATGGATTCTCAACTAAGTCTGTATTAAAGTAGTAGTTTTGTATGCAAAGTTTATTCTTTTTCACAATGTTTGACAAAGCATAAGTCATAAGTTCTTTGAATGCATAAGACAGTTTAACAATGATGGCTACTTCGGATACTATGTACTTTGTATAAACTTAGTGCATGCAAAGTATAACAAGAGTTTTCGTATAGTAGTTATGAATCACATATGATTCATTTGATAAAAATGAGTAAAGTGAAACTTTATGTAACACACGATAATAACCATGTGTTTACTTGTATTCTCCCCCGAAATGTATTAAAAGTACATTATAAAGTATTTGAAAGTGTATGAAAGGGGAGTATGAACTCACTTGATTGAAGTGGTTGATTTGAAGTAGTCGAGAGAAGAATCGAGCAGAACTTCGAAAGGAAGAGTTGAAAACGGGGGAAAATCTCGGGATTCTCGGACATCTCGGGAATCTTGGGAACACAAAACCTTCCTTCGGGACTTGAGGGTGAAAACCGGGGCTTAGGGAGGTTAACCGCAAAGTTTCAGCACTTGGGATGGAAGAATGGAGCACCTAAACCCAACACCCCAAGAGTTCTATTTATAGGGGCATTTCTGGTGTGCCACATCGTGGCTAAGGTTGGCCACGTCGTGGGGAGTAAGTCTTATCCTCTTCCGTTGATTGGACACCCTCAGTCACTTGTCGGGTCGCGGCCAAACTGTGCCACGTCGTGGGAGGCCTGACAACCTCGGATTTTGGACCCCGAACTTGTAAAATCCGTAACTTTTGCATACGAGCTCTGTTTTTGACGTTATTTATATGCACACGTAGCTGAAAATATTATCTACAACTCTCGTTTAGACTTCATCGAAAAATTTGGACTTTATTTTTAATTATTTATTTTTAACGGGTCGGGACACGAAAACTTTGTTAAAAATCCATAACTTCTTCATCCGATGTCTGTTTTCGTCAGACTTTTCGTCATTGCGATACTAATGTTGAGACCTTCGATTCTCATTTAGGTTGTTTTGGTCAAAAGTATCTCGAGCTGTATTTCGAGTTTTTAGCTATCTACTGCTTTACCCGAATCTTGGGAAAATCATAACTTCCTCATACGAAGTCAGATTTGGACGTTCTTTTTGTGTATGCTCACGGTTTAATGTTAACTTTCATTTAGATACTTAAGGCTAAAAAATATTGTATTGGAACTTCGTGTTTTTTGTTTAATCGGTGTTGCCGGTTTTGTCGGAAATCTTAGAATGGTTATAACTTCTTCGTTATAACTCGGTTTTTAGTGTTCTTAGTATTTCTATAAACCTTGACACATTATCTAGCATAATAGACATCCCTATAGAGACTTTTACACATTTCATTTTTGAAGTTAATTTCATTATTTCAAAAGTAGCTACAATACTTGACTTTTTAGGTCATTACATAGAGTCGAAATATCGGGTTGTCACATCATCCCCCCGTTAGAGGAAATTTCGTCTCGAAATTTAATGTAAGAAAAACACTTATGGATTAGGGAAACAGATGTGGGTACTTGTGTTTCATCTGATCTTTACATTCCCCGGTTTATTCAGGTCCTCTCTTTGCATTCCAGCGGACCTTGACGATGAGGATGCGACTTTGTTTTGTTCTTTTAATTTCCCTATCAATGATTTCAATTGGTTCTTCTATAAAGTGGAGACTCTCGTTGATTCTGATCTCGTCTAAAGGGACAAAGATGGTTTCATCGGACAAACATTTCTTCAAGTTTGACGCATGAAAGGTAGGGTGTACGTTATTGAGTTCCTGCGGTAGACGAAGTGTGTAGGCTACCGGGCCGATCCTTGCGACGATCTCTAATGGTCCGATATACCTTGGGTTTAGTTTCCCATGTTTTCCAAAACATATTATCCCTTTCTAGGGCGAGACCTTTAATAGGACTCGGTCCCCGACTTGAAATTCCAAGGGCTTCTGTCTTTTGTCCGCATAACTCTTTTGTCTGTCTCTTGAATCCTTTAGTCGTTCCCGAATCTGTACAATCTTCTCGGTTGTCTCTCTTATGATTTCTGGGCCAGTGAGAGTGCTGTCGGGTGCTTATCCCTCGGCTAGTTGTGTGTCACCTACTTCAATCCAGCATAGTGGTGATCTGCCTTTCCGACCGTAGAGGGCTTGGAATGGAGCAACTTTAATGCTGGAGTGGTAGCTATTGTTGTATGAAAATTCAATTAGCGTTAAATGGGTATCCCATGCTTTACCAAAATCGATTACACAAGCTCTTAGCATATCTTCCAGGGTTTGAATGGTCCTCTCACTTTGACCGTCGGTTTGTGGATGGTAAGTTGTACTCATGTCGAGCCTCGTTCCTAGGGATTTTTGTAACGATTGCCAGAATCGCGAGGTGAACCTACTATCTTTGTCAGAGATAATGGATATTGGCACACCATGCAGTCGTACAATCTCTCGGATGTATGTTCGAGTTAGCTTCTCCATCTTATCGGTTTCCTTAATGGTAGGAAGTGTGCGGATTTTGTTAACCTATCGACAATTACCCAGATGGTGTCAAGTCCACTTGTTGTCTTGGGTAATTTGGTTATGAAATCCATGGTTATCCGTTCCCACTTCCACTCGGGTATTTCGGGTTGTTGTAGTAATCTTGATGGTTTCTGGTATTCTACCTTGACTTTGGCGCAAGTCGGTCACTTGCCCACAAAGGTAGCTATCTCTGCTTTGATGTTCAGCCACCAATACAGTTTCTTGAGGTCCAGATACATCTTGTCCAAACCTGGAGGCACATAATATCGAGTCTTATGCGCCTCGTTCATGACCACGTCTCTAAATACACCAAACTTCGGTGTCCAGATTCGATCCATGAAGTAACAAACTTCGTCACCCTTGACTTCAAGATTCTTGTCCATTCCTCTTAGGGCTTCACCTGCCACATTCTCTGTTTTGAAGGCTTCCCTACGAGCTTCCTTGATTTGTGTGGACAGATGTGAATGGATCGTCATGGTTAAGGATTTCACTCGGCGACCTGAGTATTCTTTTCGACTAAGGGCATCAGCTACTACATCCGCTTTTCCCCGGTGATAGCGAATCTCGCATTCGTAGTCGCTAAGTAGTTCAACCCATCGCCTCTGCCTAATGTTGAGCTCTTTTTGGTTGAGTATGTGTTGAACGCTCTTGTGGTCTGTAGAGACGGTGCACTTGGTAGCGTATAGGTAGTGCCTCCAGATTTTCAGAGCGAAGACCACCGCTCCAAGTTCTAAGTCATGAGTGGTGTAGTTGACTTCATGTGTTTTCAGTTGTCATGAGGCATACGCAATAACCTTTCCTCTTTGCATTAGTACACAGCCCAACCCTTGTTTCGAAGCATTGCAATACACCACAAAATCTTCGATCCCCTCTAGAAGAGAAAGAATGGGCGCACTGCAAACGGCCTGTTTCAGAGTTGAAAGGCAACATCTTGTTTTTCTCCCCAGCAGTAGGTCACACCTTTATGAGTTAGGGAGGTAAGAGGCCTTGCGATGCTGGAGAAGTTCTGAATGAACCTTCGATAATAACCAGCAAGGCCTAGAAATTGGCGAATCTCTGTTGGTGTAGTTGGTGCAGACCAATTTTTGATAGCCTTGATTTTAGATGGATCCACGTGGATTCCTTCCTTGCTGACCACGTGACCGAGGAAGTCCACCTTTCTAATCCAAAACTCGCATTTTCAAAACTCCGCATAAAGTCTCTCAGCTCGTAATGTCTCTAAGACTTATCTTGGATGTTGGTTATGCTCTTCTTTACTCTTTAAATAAATGAGTATGTCTTCTATAAATACTATCACAAATTTATCCAAGAATGGATGACATACCCGATTCATTAGATCCATGAATACGTCCGGGGAATTGGTTAGTACGAACGGCATCACTATGGACTTGTAATGCCCGTATCTTGTTCGGAAGGGTGTCTTGGGAACATCACTCTCCAGGACTCACAGCTGGTGATATCCCGATCTCAGATTGATCACAGCTGGTCGAATAAGTCGTCAATTCATGGTAGGGGATATCGATTCTTGATGGTAAGTTTTTTGAGTTCTCGGTAGTCGATGCACATCCTGAATGATCCATCCTTGTTTTTCACGAATAGCACAGGTGCTCTCCAAGGCGAGAAGCTCGGCCTGATGAATCCTTTGCCGAGTAGCTCATTCGGTTGGCTGGATAGCTCCTGCATCTCTGCTGGGGCTAATCGATAGAGCGCTTTGGCTACTGGGGTAGCTCCAGGAATCAAATCGATTCTGAACTCGACTTGTCTCGCGGGTGGTATTCCTGGAAGGTCCTCGGGAAAAACATCGGGAAAATCGCATACGTCAGGCATATTCTTGACGTCCTGGACTTCGCGTTTCACATCCACGACATGTGCCAAAAACGCATGGCATTGCTTGCGTAGGCACCTTTGAGCTTGGATACTTGAGATGATATGAAGAGTGGTACTGGGTTTGTCGCCCAAGATAATGAAAGTTTTGCCGGTTGGCAGATTAAGGCGAACGGCCTTATCGTAACATAAAATGTCCGCATGATGAGAACTCAACCAATCCATGCCTATGATAACATCGAAACTCTTAATCGACACTGGCATGAGGTTGATTGGAAAGGAATTATTGTTTAGAGTTAGGGTACAGTTTAAGTATATCTCCTTAGTGCCTTCTGTTTTACTGTTGGCCATTTCTACTATAAACGATTCACTTAATGATTGTGGTGTTGGTTTTAACAGGCATTTAAAATTATGACTCACAAAACTTCTCTCCGCTCCACTATCAAACAAAATGCATGCATAAAGGTTATCGAGAAGAAATGTACCCGTAACAATAGTGGGTTCCACAACGGCTTTGTCTTGTCCTATTGCGAACACTCGGCCCTTTCCTACAGTATTCTTGTTGTTTGTCTTCGGGCAGTCCCTACGGTAGTGTCCCATGGCTCCGCACTCAAAGCAGGCTCGGCTTACTCCGGTATTAGCAGTGGGGGTGGCTTGTTGGGTTGGCTCCTTGCAGAAGCGGGCTATATGCCCCTTCTTATTGCACCTAGTGCATTGGAGGTCACAGTAGAGACCGTGGTGGTGGAAGTTGCATTGGTTACATTACGGAAGTTTCCCATTGTATGAACTTGTAGGAGCAGTGATGGTAGGTACAATAATAGCATGGGTCGCTACCACTTGTTGTTTCTTGGGGTTTCTCATGTATGGTTTGCCCCCTTCTCTTGTTCCAAGGCCTTCCCTGGCCTTGTACATCCTTAGATGGATTGGCGGTAGCTGCAATGGTACCCTATTTTACCCCGTGGTCGATGAGTCGCTGAGCCAGGCTTTTGGTGCTGTTGAAAGTCATAGGGTTGGAAGCTAGGACATGACCTTGAATCTGCGGTGACAACCCCCAAATGTACCTTTCAACCTTTTTCGATTCTGGGTTGACCATGGTAGGGCACAATGCAACGAGGTCGCTGAACCTAGCTGTGTAGGCGACTAGATCAGACCCAGTCATCTTCAAATTCTAGAGCTCTTGCTCAAGTTTCTGTATCTCGCCCCTTGGGAAGTATTCTTCCAGTAGTAGAACCTTCAGGTCCTCCCAACTCATGGCGTTGGCGACAGTGAGAGTCATAGAATTGACATGACTTTTCCACCAGGTGAGGGCTCGGTCAATGAAGGTGCAAGCAGCGAACTTGACTTTGCTTTCTTCTTGGCATGAGCAGATCTCGATGACCGTTTCGGTCTTTTCGAACCATTGCATTAGTGCAATGACTCCCCCAGTGCCATTCAAAGTTTTTGTCTTTGCGTTGGAGAATTCCTTGTAAGTACATTCTCTTACTTGACCATGACCAGTGCCATGATTGGAATGATTCGTGCTGCTTCCTGTCCCTCCATTTCCGTTGGAGTTTATTTGCAAGAGGTCTGCAGTTACTGCTGTTGTGATAGCAGCCTAGACCATGGCTGGATCATAAGTTGGTGGTGGAGGTGGTGGTGGTGTTGTGCCCGGTCTGGGTCTTAGGTTTAGACGAGGAAGCATCGCGCTGCCAAAAGAAAATGAAAGATTTATAAGTTTTGGTAGTTCAAGAATTTGGTTTGACCTACACAGGGTTTTGAGTTCGATTTACAAACGGAGTTTGAATAGATAAACTCATGAATTGAATGAACTGCACATAATTAACACACGAAAGAGATATGCCCTATATATATTAAACATATGGTTGTGTTACATCCGAGTTTAGACAAAATTTTTTGACCTTTCTAAAGGTCTCTGATTACAGAAAGTTTAAAGAAGATAATACTTTTAGCCGAAGTCCTAACTTATAACAAAATTTGAAAGTCGGGCAAGTACTACTGCGGCGCGGGTTGCGTTTGGAGCTTGACTCCGTGTCTGACTGTTTTGACTCCATGAGGCGCCTATCAAACACGGCTTGTTGTTCCCTCATTTCCGTTATTGTTGTGATCGTGGAATTCAGTTTTTCTTGGAGGGCATTAGTGCGGTCTAGGCGATACCCTTGCAACTTGTCCAAACGGCGGATTTCAGAAGTGCGCACTTGTACTTCCACATTGACCTCGCGGATCCGGTTGGCTTGAACTCCGGATTGATAGCACTGGTTGGCTAACTTGCCAATCATGATTGGGAGTGCTCGGTACACTGAACCCCGGCTTCTGACATCGTAGAAGTCTCGACACATGCCGTAGGGAGGGCATAAGCTTTGTTGTTGGCTCCATTGGTGAAGGTGACTCCCCCACACGGGAGTTGGTCCTTGGAAGTTCCTCACATAGACGGGTGGTTGTGGGGCTGGTGGATTGATTACCTCTGACTCCAAATCTATACCAGAGTCCTCTCCTTCATCAACCTCTATAGGTTCCTCGTCTTCTTCGGGGTCTTCTTCGATCCATCCTCTATTACCTTGGTTGGGGTAGTAGGGGTCACCGGGGTGATGGAATGCAGCCATTAAATCTATACGAGAATAGGGTTAAGAATTGACTATAAGCTAAAGCATATGAAATTTACCCTTAAGTTTAATGGTTGTAGATACTCAAATACTCCTTTAGTATTCTTTAATGATATGCTTTTGGTAAGTTTTAAATTTGTTGTCCACTGCAGACACTCCTTGGCATACGTTAGTCGGCACTCGGACAAATATAGTTGATCACGCTATATTCTTCCCAGTTCCGATTACATGTCCCAAGGTGTACCTGCACTGCACAACTTATTTATAATACTTCTATAATGATCTATTTATGAAACTATTATTAGTATGAAATGAATGTACGCCTACTTTACAGGATCTAAATAAATTTAATTTCAAAAGTATGAATCTTACTCGGAGTGTTTTTGCCCAGTTGTGTTTATAGTTGTATACCAAAAATGATTTTGATATACTAAATTCCCTATAAACAACGCTCTGATACCAATCTGTGACACCCCCAAACCAGAACGGCAGAAACGTTCGGGGGCGGAGGACGTCATATTCAGTATCATAACAGTTCATGGAAAAGAAAGTACACACCACCATATATATAAAGGTTTTCAAAATGTCTACATAATTGTATTCGTTACATCTTCAAAAGATAAATACATAACATCTTTCAAAAGAAGTAATTAACGTCAACGCGTAAATTCCCAAAAGTTGATTTCGAAACCTGCTTAGCGGTTCCCTGAGAATACAAGTTATTTCAAAGAAACAGTGTCAACAATTAAGTTGGTGAGTTCATAAGCGGTTTTGAGAAATTGTATGCCATTCCAAAGTTCGTGCGTTTTCCAAGAAAATCCCTTATTTTCTTATAAAAGTATGAAATGCATGAGAATATTTGTTTTGTAAAATGTAGATAGTTGAATCAAGAAAATCCCTTATTTTCCTATTAGTTGATTGTTTTGTATACAGGAAAATCCCTTATTTCCCTAAAGTAACAAGCAGTCTAATGTCCATGATCGAAAACCGGAAGCAACTGACATGTTTTAAAATATTGGGGCATAGATTCATACAGTAAAACTATCAGAAAATCGCAGTTGTTAGATGAAGAATAGTTTTAATAGCTACTCATTCATGAATCAGAAGTACTATAATAATTGTATATCCGATGAGTTTTATAACCATACTAAACATAATATGCCTGCAGCGACATTCTTCAGGCGTCGTAGCGTTATGACAAACTGTCACCCCAAAGGACGGACTGTAGCTAACAGTCAAGGCTCGGGATCATGACTTCCCGTATAGATCTATACACATTTGACACGTTCTCCCTACGAGAGACACTGGTTATAGACAGGACTTAAACTGGTACCGTTTAGCAAAAAGGTAGTAATTGAAGATGTAAACGCTCATGGATTCTCAACTAAGTCTGTATTAAAGTAGTAGTTTTGTATGCAAAGTTTATTCTTTTTCACAATGTTTGACAAAGCATAAGACATAAGTTCTTTGAATGCATAAAACGGTTTAACAATGATGGCTACTTCAGATACTATGTACTTTGTATAAATCTAGTGCATGCAAAGTATAACAAGAGTTATCGTATAGTAGTTATGAATCACATATGATTCATTTGATAAAAATGAGTAAAGTGAAACTTTATGTAACACACGATAATAACCATGTGTTTACTTGTATTCTCCCCCGAAATGTATTAAAAGTACATTATAAAGTATTTGAAAGTGTATGAAAGGGGGGTATGAACTCACTTGATTGAAGTGGTTGATTTGAAGTAGTCGAGAGAAGAATCGAGCAGAACTTCGAAAGGAAGAGTTGAAAACGGGGGAAAAGCTCGGGATTCTTGGAAATCTCGGGAATCTTGGGAACACAAAACTTCCTTCAGGACTTGAGGGTGAAAACCGGGGCTTCTGGAGCTTAACCGCAGAGTTTCAGCATGAGAGATGGAAGAATGTAGCACCTAAACCCGACACCCCAAGAGTTCTATTTATAGGGGCATATCTGGTGTGCCACATCATGGCTAAGGTTGGATACGTTGTGGGGAGTAAGTCTTATCCTCTTCCGTTGATTGGACGCCCTCAGTTACTTGTCGGGTCGCGGCCAAACTGTGCCACGTCGTGGGAGGCCTGACAGCCTTGGATTTTGGACCCCGAATTTGTAAAATCCGTAACTTTCGCATACGAGCTCCGTTTTCGATGTTCTTTATATGCACACCTAGCTGAAAATATTATCTACAACTCTTGTTTAGACTTCATCGGAAAATTTGGAATTTATTTTTAATTATTTATTTTTAACGGGTCGGGACACGAAAAGTCCGTTAAAAATCCATAACTTCTTCATCCGATGTCCGTTTTCGTCAGACTTTTCGTCGCTGCGCTACTAATGTTGACACCTGAGATTCTCATTTAGGTTGTTTTGGTCAAAAGTATCTCGAGCTCTATTTCAAGTTTTTAGCTATCTACTGTTATACCCAAATCTTGGAAAAATCATAACCTCCTCATACGAAGTCAGATTTGGACGTTCTTTTTGTGTATGCTCACGGTTTAATGTTATATATAACTTTCATTTAGATACTTAAGGCTAAAAACTATTGTATTGAAACTTAGCGTTTTTCCTATAATCGGTGTTGCCGGTTTTGTCGGAAATCTTAGAATGGTCATAACTTCTTTGTTATAACTTGGTTTTTAGTGTTCTTAGTGTTTCTATAAACCTTGACACATTATCTAGTATAATAGACATCCATATAGAGACTTTTACACATTTCATTTTTGAAGTTAATTTCATTATTTCAAAAGTAGCTACAATACTTGACTTTTTTAGGTCATTACATAGAGTCGAAATATCGGGTTGTCACACAGTACAACATACTATTTTCTAGTACAAAAACATACTTTCCGGATGGAATGTTTAACTAAGTACATATATATACAATGGATTTCATACAAATACAAAATTTTTACTTTAATTTCTAAGTAGAATGTAGATGTCACTCAAAAAGGACCAACACTATTAACTCTGTAATTACTTAGCGTATATCAACCCATAAAAGATATACAACTATAAATACAATGTGATAAAAACACTATGACCAAGAGTTATACTTTTAAAATGTAAGTATACATACATACATACAAGTATCACAAGTATCACAAGAAGAACAAAACAAAAGTATTTAAATGTTGGACACTACGGTCAAACCTGGATAGTTATGTAATCATATTTGGGATAAATATAGGCAGATCAACATTATTTAATTGAGATATGACCAACATGTGTTTGGGAGTGATGTGGTGTTGCAATAGACTTAAAACTTACCTGACTCTATATACAAAGTATGTCTAGAAAAAAACATAGAGTTAAAATACTTTAAAAGTATTTTTAGGCACTATAAATAACTTATGTGAAAATTAAAAGACCCTTACTAGTAGGTCTATAATTTCGGAGTGTATACTCTCAAGGTTTTATATAATTGAGATTCTATAGGCTTAGAATTAGTGATCTACGCTCTGCTTCCTATTCCATGTTTGGTTGTTGTTTTAGAGTAGGATCACTTATTTGAAGGTCTATTTAATATTCTTAAATTATATACAAGTTGTATACACTGCGTGATTATAGAAGGACCCGGTAAGGATCACCCCATAATCTCATAGATTCTTTAGACACTCTCATTCTCGCATGACAAACCTAGATAGATGTAACCACTCCACCATAACAGTCAACAGAGGAAACCACTCACGATACATGCGAAGAGAAAGAACATCTTATGTGTCACATTAATAACTAACAAACTAATATAACCTAGTGAGTTAGGGAGTACACTACTCACACTATGTGTAAGGTTTATTTCATCTTTCGTAACAACTTGTAACAGTTATTCAATTCACAAAAAAACTCATTTGAGGGTAGTCACTACTAATTCATAAGCTTATTTTATATGGACTTCCATTATCAATTGTTTTCAGAACACTATGAAAGTCGGAACATGATACACTCAGAACTAGGATAACTTAGTTTAATCAACACCCGACTTATAACCACTACTATAGACTTATCACCATTTTATCTTGAATTCATTATAGAAAAAAGATGCCTCGCGATAGACCTATAAGGCGCGTAGTCATAAACACAGCAGAAAATCCATCACCGCCTCCACTACCACAACACGATCATGTTGTTTTCCACGCATTAGTAATAGCCGTAACGACTTCCGCTATAACTCAAGTCCGTGCAAGTGGTACCAATGGATCTGGTAGTGGCACCTACCTAACTAACCCCGGAGTTTCCCACAAACGCCCACAGGATTTCTCGTATAAGGACCTCATGAACTGCAAACCCAAACCCTTTAATGGAGATGGGGGATTCATTGATCTAATGCAATGGTTCGAGAAAACATAATCAGTTTTCAAAATTTGTCCATGCCCAGAAGGGAGCAAAGTGAAGTTTGTTGCCTGCACCTTCTCCTACAGAGCCCTAACATGGTGGAATGGCCATGTTAAGTCACTAACCCTATTAGTGGCAAAATCAATGGGTTGGGAGAACCCGAAAGAGATGATTATGGAAGAATACTGACCAAGAGGTGAACTACAAAAGCTGGAGCATTAGCTGTGGAGCCTTACCATGGCAGTCTCAGACATAGTAACCTACACTAACAGGTTTAGCGACCTGGAAGCACTATGCCACGGGGTGGTTACCCCGAAGAGTAAAAACATAGAGAGGTACAATTGGGGTTTATCTTCCCAAATTCAAGGGAATGTACTGGCTTCCAACCCAACTATCTTCGATAGCGCCAAACGCATGGCCCAATGACTCATTGACCATGGAGTCCGCCATCACGTGGTGGCCCCCATTCCTGAGCCAACAAAGGGAGGAGACTATAAAAGAAAGTATAGGAACAAGAGGCAGGGACAAACAACACAGGAACCCCCGCAGGAGCTACAGATAGTTGTTGTACACACCGCCACAACACCTTCCACTCCATTGCCTATCATTTGATATGTTGGGACTCTCCCGAAATGTAGTAAGTGTAACTACCACCACACCAGAGCTTACCGGGAGATGCAGTGCACGAATTGCCACAGGATGGGGCACACTGCCCGTTTCTGCACGGCACCGGCACAACCAATCTCCTAGGTACCCGAAGTTGAATTAAACCAGGCCTGTTATTGGTTTGGTGAGACGAGGCACTACAAGAGGGACTGAACAATAATGAAGAACTCTAGCAGGGAGGGGCGAATACTGATGATCACCGCAGGAGAGACTATCCCTGAACCAACGGTGAACCACAGTACATTTTCCAAATAATAATAAAATTTAAGAACTTAGAATTCCAATTAAAAAGAAAAATTGAAATTAAACACTCGTCCGAACAAATCATAGCATTCATATAAGAACTAAGGATTCGTGCAGATGAGCTACGATGGCTTAGTTTGTACATAAGGGTTATAAATAACTAAGATTTTGCAAGATTAGAGTGAATGATTCCGCCCCGTTTCCTGTTCCTTGTCTGGTTGTGGATTTACGGCAGAGTCACTTAGTCGACCGTCTTATTCATCTTAATTATGCATGACTTGTATACACAAGGCGATCATAGAGGGACCAGTTAAGGATCATAATATAAAGTATCATCACTAATTATCGGAACACTTTTACTTCTATTACTCTCTTATTGCGATATGATATGTTGCAGTGGTAATAGCAAGGAGAAAACTAAAAGCACTAGAAAGTATACACATAATGCACTATCGAGTACACACAGAATATATTATCGCTATAACAAACGTATTTTTCGAATCGATATAACACTTGTTTCTATAAGGAGTTCCGATCTCGCCATTCGACGTGGTCCTCACCTTACCATGTTAATGTGCTGCGAAAATCCATCACCTTAACCGTCCAAGCTAACGAAATCCTCTTCACTCATAACGAAAAACACATCATAAACCTCATAATCGTCTCTCGTATTCTAAACCCCGAAGTACTCATGCAAGGAGTACTTTGCCTTCTGACACCTTCTGATGTATACCTAACAGACCTTCCGGGAATACCACTCGTGCAACAGATCAAGTTGATGCACAGAGGCTAACGACGAATACGGTTAACCTATCACTATTAAGTGTATACGTGAGAGTAACATATAATTAAGATTCTACAGACTTAGAATGTGTGTTTCCGCCTTATCTCTTGTTCCTTATTTGGTTGTGGACTTGGAGCAGAGTCGCACATCCGACCGTCTTATTAATCTTAATTATATATGACTTGTATACACAAGTTAATGATAGATGGATCAGGTATGAATCCGACTATGAACTTTAGGACAAAGCTGCCTAGGGGTACAAGTGGACATTATACCTTTCAGATGAGCATATATATATATATATATATATATATATATATATATATATATATATATATTGAAACATGAAACTTATTTAAGTAAAGCTTTACCCCTTTTTGTTAATATGTCGAGTAAAAGGTATCATTCTCAAATTATTTCATTGTGTTATATAAACTACTAAATTACTAAGATTCTCATTTCATAAAGAACATACATGTAAACTATAATAGGTATAGTTTAGGGAACACTAATAATATTTTACTAAGTCATGAATATCATACTAAAACGATTATTTAAAGTATAATTATTTTACACTACTAGTACAATGTAATTCATACTTTTTTCAAGAATAAAAGAACATTAGTATCTCTCCGTGTCTAGTTATACAGAGTTGTGAGGTACTACTTGGTTGTAACCACACAAGTACAGGCTTCTAAGTCTTATAATTTAAAACCAGAGTCTCCTGTAGGGAGAGCGTGAGTTTCCGTATAGATCTATACGTGATTGACAATCCCGCACATTGCTATTAGCTATAGTGGGACCCACAGATCTACGCGTGATAAATGTCATATCTTTTTCGACGCCCACAGAACGTCGTGTTTTACCGGTCCAATTAAGTATGGTTATATAAAACTCACAATAGTATCAACTTAGGCGTTTAGATTACGGGATTTCATAAACTCACGTAGTTTTACTAAATAATAGAACTACACCACACAACTTTTCTAGTAACACGAACATACAGTTTAAAAGGGGCCTATAATGCTAACTCTATGATTCCTTGGTTTATACTTCAGGGTTGTATATTAATAGGATCCGATATGAAATAGAATGTGTGCTTTCCACTTCATTTCCTGTTCCTTTTTCGGTTGTCAGCTTAGAGCAGATGCACACTATCTACATTCTATTCAATCTTGGTTATATATATATATATATATATATATATATATATATATATATATATATATATATATATATATATATATATATATATATATATATATATATATATATATATAGTCCGTTTACACTAAGTAATCATAGGGGGAACATGTTTGGGTCAGGTCATAACATATAAGTACAACATACTATTTTTCTAGTACAAAAGCATACTTTTCGGATGGAACGTTTAACTAAGTACATACATATACAATGGATTTCATATAAATACAACAATTTTACATTACTTTCTAAGTACAATGTAGGTGTCACTCAAAAAGAACCAACACTGTTAACTCTGTAATTACCTAGCGTATACGTCAGGGTTACATACAATGTAGATCCGAAAAACAGTGGAATGTGTGGATTCTGCCTCATTTCCTATTCCTTGTTTGGTTATGGGCTTAGGGAAAAACCACTCAGTCGACTGTCTGTTCGATCTGTATTGTATATAACTTGTATATACTAGGTGATTATAGAATAAATTTAAAGGTCACAATTTTCTTACATTATATTACACTAGAAAATATTGGATTTTCTGGAGGAACATACTAAGGTTTTTCAAGGAACAAAAAACATGCTTTTTAAAATAAAATACTTATGAACTCCCCAACTTAAATGTTGATACACTTTCAAAATCACTTGTATTCTTAGGAAACTAGTAGACATGTACACGCACATGGATTCATAAGATGGAGCATAGTAGCTTCATGTCTATGTTTTGTTATTTACTTTTGGAGTCAATCATATGTGATTTTAATACAATGTAAACACTTTAATATTAATGCAATGGATGTTCTTTCTTGTTTTACTATTCTACATTTGTTGTGATACTGAGCATCATGTCATCCGCCCCCAGACGTTTCCGCCATTCTGGTTTGGGGGTGTGACAAAAGGGCATTGGGCTAACGGTTTTGATATTAGTTTTAGTGGTTAGATAAATAGAAACTTTTAATAGCTAAATCGTAATTAACATTTGATGATTAAATTAAAGAAGTTTTATTTATAAGTAAAGTTACTATCTTGTGTCAATTATTTATTATTGTTTCACTTTGCATGTTTTGACTTCCAGAATAATAAAATAATTCTCACCATCTACAGTCGATCATACTTTGGAAGTAGGTAATGAAAGTAAACCTTCATGAGTTGGCTTGTAGATTGTCTAAGGTGTTAGACATAGCAAAAGTTTTCTACACCATTCATGAGTATTCCTGAAATAAGATTTGAGTATTGGATTCAACCCATGCTCACCTGAATTACTTCATGGAATTTATCACAAGTGATTGTAAGACGATAATATCATATAGTCTTCAAACCAAGATATATGAGTTGTTGACTATCAGTTAGTTGTGCATTGATGGCATGAAAACGCATCAGTAACTTGATGTTATAAAATGTGTCGTGCATGATTTTATGAGTACTTAGTACAAGCATATAATGTTGAAGTTTATATGTTCCTTTTATACTAAGTGGGTTAAAAGCGATATCTTGGGCCCCTCGATGATTCTGTTTTGACTATGTGTCGGGCCTGGTGAGAACTGAATTGATATGTTCAGTTATGTTCTATGTCAAACGAATAAGAAATCAGGAAACAAATTGTAGGACAATAAGTATGAATTTGTTCCATGTATTTGTCCGCATAGATATCTTGAGAAAAAAGGAGTATGTGACCCTTATCTGAAGGATGCGTCACTGACTAGTTCAGAGTTCGACAACGGATTTGAAAGCTTACGATTGCTAAGTCTGATCCTGAAGTCGCATTGGTAGTTATAGTTATTATACTTATTCAGGTGGGAGACTGTTGGATTTGGTGTCTAAGCCCATAACTATAACTGGGATGAACTTGACCCGATTCTAGCATGGTCCTTTTGGGTTGCCTTCACCAGTGCAATTTGATAGGATGGACTTTTGAGAATAAGGTTATTTATGATTTATTAATATATTATAAGTATAATATATTAATATGAAATCATATTATTTAATTAGTATTGATCAAGAATTAATTTGGAATTAATTTTCTGGTCAAAAGAGACTAATTATATATATGCAGATTGATTATGTAAATCAATGATTCTTATAATGTGGGCCAATGATCCATGATTGTTTAGATGCGCTAAACCAATGAGATAATCCATATATAGTCGATAGAGGCTAAACCCATGGAGAATAAGAATGTGAAAGGTCATGGAGCCTTAGGGTTTTCATGAATGTAACCCTAGCTTAGCAACACTATAAAAGCAAACCCCTAGTCCCAAAGTCGGCACCCTTTCATTTATAAGAGAGTGAAGTTGATTTTGTGCTTAGTAACCTATTCTATCAAGCCTCCTCTTGCATATTGGTGTTTCTGAACCATTATAGGCATCACACTTGGGGTGCTCAAGCTTTCAAAGGTCAAGAACTACAAGTTCTTCTATGAGGTAAGTCATCTAACTAGTTGTATTGTTTAGATGTTCAATTGTATGCTAGTTAGGGAGAATGCTATAGAAAATTTGAAAATGCATGTATAATTAGAGAAAATATAGATGCAAGCATTTAGGGTTGCATGTGCACCATAGGAGTGTTAGAGTGCTCAAAACACAATAACCTTCTCCTTAAACCGGGTCTCAAACTCTTCCCAAGACATAGCCTCCAACCCAATAAGCGTAATAGATTCTTGAATTAATTTCCATCAACTCCTTGCCGCATGATACAATAGATCCAAGGCAAACCGAACCTTGGCTCCGATAGGATAGGGACTAGTGTGGAATAGACCCTCCATCTCCTTAATCCAAAACCTGAACTTTCTCCATGCGTACTCATCACCATTCTGAAAAGAAATCATACACATGATCAAAACATACTGTAACATCCGAAATTTCAGGTATTATATTTACTCATTTTATTTTGAGTTTTGTGGAAGAACTCGGCGAGTTGGTGCGTAGACTCGCCGAGTAGAGACGCGATTTCTCACCTGGATTAATAACCGGACTCAGCGAGTCGCATTGGTAGACTCGGCGAGTCTGTGTTGTTTAATGAAACCCTAATTTCTCGGGTTTGGGGCCTATTTAAAGGGCCTTGTGGCCATCATTTGTGCTCACCAGCCCCCAGAGCGAAACCCTAGTGAACTTGAGCGTTTGGAGTGAGAGAAGGAGCCATTGTCGACCTTGGAGGTGTTTTCTAGGAAGGGAAAGGAAGATATAGCCAAGAGGAAGCAAGAGGGTTAACTTCCTGAAGATTTGAGGTCCAGAACATCACGTTTGAGGTACTATTTTCGAACCATTTTTTGTTGAGGTGATGTTCATGTTGATTTAGGGCTTATTGAGCCCTTTTGTGACTAGATCTAGTGCTCCCATGGTCCCTTAAGCGAGTTAGGTTATGGATTTAGACCCATGGAGGTCTAGAGTGCCTCTTTGTCCAAGCTTTATATGAGTCTATAGAGGTTTTGGTTTGGGATCATTGTGTGTGAGGTTAAAACACCATTTATGAGTCAATAGGTGTGATATGAGCGCCAAGACATAAACTTTACGTGATAAATAAACTTGGAAAGACTGGATCTATGAGCTAGTGGAACAGATCTAACCTCAGAAGGTCGTTTGGGGTTATGCATGGAGTGCACTCGCCGAGTCCATTGGCAGACTCGGCGAGTTGGAGTGAGTTGTTCCGTGTTTTCGAACCAGGGGTTGGGTAACCGAGTTGGGTGAGTGACTCGGTGAGTCGGAAGGGGTTCAGAGGAATCAGGTACTCATAGGGACTCGGCGAGTCCACACCAGTCTCAGCGAGTTGGGTTGACCGTTGACCATTGACCAGAGTTGACCGGTGTTGACTTGATAGAGTTAGTCAACCCTAGTTGGGAAAGTGTTAATTAGAGATATATTTGTGTATAGGAGGACCATAGCTCGGGAGATCGAGCACTAGTGATTTCACGGATTTACGAGTTACCGAGATACGCAAGGTGAGTCTTCTCACTATACTTTACCTAGAGTAGGTAAATAGAGTTATGGGATACAGTGTTATATATATATATATATATATATATATATATATATATATATATATATGTGTGTGTGTGTGTATATATAAATATATATATATATATATATATATATATATATATATATATTGTTTGTTGCACTGCATTCTTCTATGTGATTTATGATGTGCATGCTTACAGAGTTAGAACCTGAGGGTTCACAGAGTTTGTGTGCACAGACCCATAGAGTTATAGCCTCGCGTGGCTAATATGTGTTATATGTGGTATTTTGGGGAACTCACTAAGCTTTGTGCTTACAGTGTTTTGTGTTATGTGTTTTTGGTACTAGTGAGGATTGCGGGAAGGCGCCGGCTTGATCAGTACACACGCGGGATTTTTATGCTATGAGATCTTGGGATTGATATATGTTATAAATTGAGTTTCAAATAATGATGTTTTTATGATTTACAAATGAATTATGTTTTTATAAAATGCAAAAAATTGTTTTGGAAATTTACATCGTTACAAGTTGGTATTAGAGCCTTGGTTTGAGGGATTCGGGTACACCTTTGGGAGTATTTGAACTCAAACTGAGGATTTGGAAAATATTTTCAAAAGTGAACCAAGTTTTCCAAAAAGAGTAAAAGATTTTTAGAGAAACACAGAGCAGAGACGTGTGTACGATCAGTTGGTGCATGAACGATGATTTCCCAAGATACCCTTATGTTATATGTTTATGAGATTGGTATGACGTATTCTCTTGCTAGAGTGGGCTAGGTATTCCTATTAGGAATAGGGTGGCCTGATTTGTGATGCCTTAACCTAGGGGAAGGTGAGCTGCTATGAGATGCTTGAGACTGAGTAGGTAGCAGTGAGGATCTTTGAGAGATCTATAGAAAGTGGATTATGCATAATAGATTACTTAGGACTTGGGATCCTAAGAGGAGGACTTGGGGTGTACACTGATAAGGTGCGGACAGTAGTATTGGGCCCGTACTACTGAAAACACCGGGGCGGTGTACAATTCAAGTAAGAATCTTCGGGATGCCAGAGATCAAGGAGGGATGCGTTATCGAGTGCGAGTATGCTCGAATGAATTTCTAGTATATCGTATGTTGTATTTCAGAGGTAGATCATGGTGAGGACACAACTTATGCCAGAGAGCAGCGAGACTAGTGATGAGGAGATTCGCCGGATCATCCATGAGGAGATGGTTGCGGCCATCAGGGAAGAAATACAAGAGATGTTCGGGTCTATTAAGACCACGTTGATTGAGAGTTTTGACGAGCGTTATGCCGCTCTTTCTGAGGCTGCTGTCGCAGTGGCCACTGCAGCCGTCGCTGCTGCTAAACCGCAAGGGGGTGACTCGTTGTTGTTCAGGGAGTTCGGCAACACGAAGCCACAAGAGTTTGATGGGATGTAGGATCCGATTGCAGCGATGAAGTGGGTATCTGACATTGAGGGGTGTTTCTATACTTGCTCGTGTCCGGAGAACTTGAGGGTTCAGTTTGCGCTGAACCAGCTTCGCCTAGGGGCGAAGGACTGGTGGAAGTTCGCGACAGCACACTATTCTCCAGCAGAGCTTGTGGCGGTGACCTGGGAGAGGTTCACGACCATGTTTCATGATAAGTACGTTCCCTTGGTGGAACGAGATCGGTTGGCACAGGAGTTTTTGACCCTCAAGCAGGGTACGGAGTCTGTTAAGGGTATTACTAGGATTTTTCATGAGAGGGCAATGTTTTTCCCTAAACACGTGTCTACTGAGCAGGCACGAAGAGGGAGGTCGTGTCGAACTCCTCGTACCGGACATTTCCCAAGCTTCAGGAAAATGCTCGGAAGAGGGAGATCGAGCTAGAGACTCAGGCTAGGGAGGAGGCGGAGTCTCAGGGGATGGATCGACGACCGACACAGTCTCATCCAGCAGCCAAGCGGGCCAAGCCCGCTGATCCCAGGGCAGGGAGCCAGAAGGGTCGCACTTGTGTGAAGTGCAGCAAGGGTCATGATGGATTTTGTAGAGCGGGATCTTACTACAAGTGTGTCAAGGAGGGGCATATGGCCAAGGAATGCCCAAAGGGGTTTGCAGTGTGTTTTCACTGCAACCAGACCGGATATCGGAAGGCAGAGTGTCCGCTGTTGCGAGGGACTACCTAGGGAGCACCACAGTGATCTGCCCCTGCTGCTATCCGAGCTACTGAGAGTCGGCCAGTGAAGGCTGAGGTACCGAAGGCGCGAGGGAGAGCCTTCCAGTTGACTGCGGAGGAGGTCCGTGCATCGCCCGATGTCGTGGTTGGTATGTATTCTTTTATGAAATTATTTTAATGTTTAAGATTTTGTGCTTATATTATGATATGCGTAGGTACTTTTCTTGTGAATTATGTACCTACTTTGCTGTTATTTGACTCGGGTGCGATTCGATCTTTTATATCGTTGGCTTTCAGTCGGCACATCAGTATTAGTCGAGAGGCATTGAGTCGACCTCTAAGAGTTTCCATCGCTGACGAGAGAGCAGTGTATGCCACGGAGGTGATTCGAGGATGTGTACTTGAGATTTTCGATGTAGAGTTTCCTATTGATTTGGTCCCGATTGCGATGGGGGATGTCTGTGTCATCGTAGGCATGGATTGATTGAGCAGATTTGGAGCAGTTATAGACTACGAGCGACAGTTGGTGACTATACGAGACCCAAGTGGGGGAGTTCTTACGGTGTACGGCGAGGGTACCCGTCCTGATTCAGCGTTTTGTTCGGCTGCTAGAGCAAGGCAAAGCCTACAGCAGGGCCATAGTGGTTTTGTAGCGTATGGGATGGATACGAGGGTTGGTGCAAGGAGACCGAGTACGGTTGAGGAGGTCCTGATAGCGCGTGAATTCTTAGATGTCTTCCCTGAGGAGTTACCGGGTGTGCCTCCCGAGAGACAGGTTGAGTTTCGCATTGTTGATTCCGGGGGTAGCTCTTATTGCCAAGGCGCCCTATCGCCTTGTAATTCCAGAGATGCAGGAATTATCCTCGAAGCTTCAGGAGCTGCTGGGGAAGGGGATCATTCGGCCGAGTAGCTCGCCGTGGGGAGCACCGATCCTTTTTGTGATGAAAAAGGATGGTTCGCACCGAATGTGCATAGATTATCGAGAGCTGAACAAGTTAACGGTCAAGAACCGTTATCCTTTGCTGAGGATCGATGATTTGTTCGATCAGCTGCAGGGAGCGTCTTGGTTTTCCAATATTGATCTAAGATCTAGATATCATCAGATGAGGGTGCGCAGGAGGATATCCAGAAGACTGCATTCAGGACTCGTTATGGGCATTACGAGTTCGTGGTGATGCCATTTGGGCTCACCAATGCGCCTGCAACATTCATGGATCTCATGAACAGGGTATGCAGACCGATGTTGGAACGATCAGTGGTTGTGTTCATTGACGACATTTTGGTGTATTCAAAGTCTGGGGAGCAACATGAGGAGCATTTATGGGAGATCCTCAGCGTGCTGAGATCGGAGAAGCTTTACGTCAAATTCTCTAAGTGCGATTTTTGGTTACGAGAGGTGCAGTTCCTTGGTCACCTCGTTAACCAGGAGGGGATTTTCGTCGATCCGGCCAAGATCGAGGTGGTAATGAGTTGGGAGGTGCCGAAATCTCCTTCTGAGATCAGCAGTTTTCTAGGGTTGGCCGGCTATTATCGGAGGTTCATCAGGGATTTCTCCAAGATTGTTGTTCCTCTCACCAGGTTGACCCGGAAGGGTGTGGTGTTCAGTTGGAGCCCAGAGTAGCAGGCCTCATTTGAGACTCTTCACTAGAGATTATGTGAAGCCCCGGTGTTGATTCTTTTAGAAGGGATGGAGGACTTCGTGGTGTATTGTGACGCATCGATATTTGGGTTGGGCGCGGTGTTGATGCAGAGGGGGCTTGTGATCGCATACGCATCGAGGCAGTTGAACCCCCATGAGGCAAGATATCCCACCCATGATCTAGAGTTGGGGGCTGTGGTGTTCGCCCTCAAGATTTGGCGTTATTACCTGTATGGGGTTCGGTGTATGATATACACGGATCACAAGAGTTTGAAGTATTTGATGGATCAGTAAAACCTGAACAAGCATCAGAGGAGATGGTTGGACGTGGTAAAGGATTATGATTGCGAGATTTTGTACCACCCGGGCAAGGCTAATGTGGTGGCCGACGCCCTAAGTCTTAGAGCAGAGAGCACCCCGATTCGGGATATTTGTATGGGATTGACAGTGATGACTCCGGTATTGGACACCATCAGAGGGGCTCAGGCTGAGGCAGTGAGATCGGAGAAGCACAAGAGAGAGCAAGTTATCGGGCAGGTGACAGAGTTCGTGACCGATAGCAGAGGGCTTAAGACCTTCCAGGGTTGGATTTGGGTACCGTTTATTGGAGGAACGCGTACCATCTTGATGGAGGAGGCACATAAATCGAGATTCTCAATCCATCTCGGAGCCACTAAGATGTTTTTTGATCTTAAAAAAGGAGTATCGGTGGCCCTGTATGAGGAGAGATGTAGCATGGTTTGTTGAGAGGTGCCTAACCTGTCGTAAGGTTAAGGCCGAACATCAGAGACCGCATGGTAAACTGCAGCCACTGGAAGTCCCAGAGTGCAAATGGGAACAATTATCCATGGATTTTATCACCAAATTGCCGAGAACAGTGAGGGGTGTCGATGCAATTTGGTTGATAGTTGACCGTTTGACAAAGAGCGCTCACTTTCTCGCCATTTGTGAGAATTATTCTGCGGAGAAGTTGGCAGAGATATATGTGAGAGAGGTGGTACCGCGGCATGGGGTGCCCATCTCGATTGTGTCAGATCGAGATGTGCGTTTCACTTCCAGATTTTGGAAAAAATTTCATGAAGAGTTGGGTACGAGGCTGCATTTTAGTACTGCATACCACCCACAGACTGACGGACAGAGCGAGCGGACAATTCAGACCCTCGAGGACATTCTCCGAGCATGTGTGTTGGATTTTGGCAAAAGTTGGGACACGTATTTTCCCTTAGCAGAGTTCTCCTACAATAACAGCCATCATTCGAGCATTGGTATGCCGCCTTTTGAGCTGTTGTATGGGAAGAGGTGTCGGACTCCCATTTGTTGGGGAGAGGTAGGGCAACGAGTGATGGGTAGCACAAAGATTGTGCTTCAGACGACAGAGCAGATATAGCGAGTCAGGAAGAGATTGTTGACCGCTCAGAGCCGCCATAAGAGTTATGCGGATAGACGACGATCCGAGCTTGAGTTCTAGGTCGGTGACTATGTTCTCCTAAAGGTATCTCCTTGGAAAGGAGTGATTCGATTCAGGAAGTGGGGCAAGCTAGGGCCCCGATATATTGGGCCGTTTAGAGTAATCGCGAGGGTGGACAGGGTAGCGTATCACTTGGAGCTACCTGCGAAGTTGGAGCGGATTCATAATACCTTCCACGTGTCTCAGTTGAGGAAGTGTATAGCCGACGAGTTGGCAGTAGTACCACTAGAGGACATTCAGGTGGATGCGAGCCTGAACTACACGGAGAGACCAGTTGCGATTCTGGATCGGAAGATCAAGGTTCTGAGGAACAAGGAGGTGTCCCTGGTACAGGTTCAGTGGCAACGCCGGAAAGGATCCGGGTTGACTTGGGAGCCATAGCGTGAGATGCGGAAGCAACATCCGGAGCTATTTCAGGGTTGAAACTTCGAGGGCGAAGTCAGATTCAAGTGGGAGAGAATTGTAACATCCAGAATTTTAGGTATTATATTTATTCATTTTATTTTGAATTTTGTGGACGAACTCGGCGAGTTGGTGCGTAGAATCGTCGAGTAGAGACGCGATATCTCACCCGGATTAATAACCGGAATCGGCGAGTCGTATTGGTGGACTCGGCAAGTCCGCGCTGTTTAATGAAACCCTAATTTCTCGGGTTTGTGGCCTATTTAAAGGGCCTTATGGCCGTCATTTGTGCTCACCATCCCCCAGAGCGAAACCCTAGTGAACTTGAGCGTTTGGAGTGAGAGAAGGAGCCATTTTCGACCTTGGAGGTGTTGTCTAGCAAGGGAAAGGAAGCTATAGCCAAGAGGAAGCAAGAGGGTTAACTTCCTGAAGATCTGAGGTCCAGAACATCACGTTTGAGGTACTTTTTTGGAACCATTTTTTGTTGAGGTGATGTTCATGTTGATTTAGGGCTTATTGAGCCCTTTTGTGACTAGATCTAGTGCTCCCATGGTCCCTTAAGCGAGTTAGGTTATGGATTTAGACCCATGGAGGTCTAGAGTGCCTCTTTGTCCAAGCTTTATATGAGTCTATAGAGGTTTTGGTTTGGGATCATTGTGTGTGAGGTTAAAACACCATTTATGAGTCAGTAGGTGTGATATGAGCGCCAAGACATAAACTTTACGTGATAAATAAACTTGGAAAGACTGGATCTATGAGCTAGTGGAACAGATCTAACCTCAGAAGGTCGTTTGGGGTTATGCATGGAGTGCACTAGCTGAGTCCATTGGCAGACTCGGCGAGTTGGAGTGAGTTGTTCCGTGTTTTCGAACCAGGGGTTGGGTAACCGAGTTGGGTGAGTGACTCGGTGAGTCGGAAGGGGTTCAGAGGAATCGGGTACTCATAGGGACTCGGCGAGTCCACGCCAGACTCGGCGAGTTGGGTTGACCGTTGACCATTGACCAGAGTTGACCGGTGTTGACTTGAGAGAGTTAGTCAACCCTAGTTGGGAAAGTGTTAATTAGAGATATATTTGTGTATAGGAGGACCATAGCTCGGGAGATCGAGCACTAATAATTTCACGGATTTACGAGTTACCGAGATACGCAAGGTGAGTCTTCTCACTATACTTTACCTGGAGTAGGTAAATAGAGTTATGGGATACAATGTTATATATATATATATATATATATATATATATATATATATATATATATATATATATATATATTGTTTGTTGCACTGCATTCTTCTATGTGATTTATGTTGTGCATTCTTACAGAGTTAGAACCTGAGGGTTCACAGAGTTTGGGTGCACGGACCCACAGAGCTATAGCCTCGAGTGGCTAATATGTGTTATATGTGGTATTTTGGGGAACTCACTAAGCTTTGTGCTTACAGTGTTTTGTGTTATGTGTTTCAGGTACTAGTGAGGATCGCGGAAAGGTGTCGGCTTGATCAGTACACACACGGGATTCTTATGCTATGAGATCTTGGGATTTATATATGTTATAAATTGAGTTTCAAACAATGATGTTTTTATGATTTACAAATGAATTATGTTTTTCTAAAATGCGAAAAATTGTTTTGGAAATTTACGTCGTTACACATACCCAAATAATCCACATCGCACCAACTTCCTAGATTCTCCGTGACTCTCCTCGAATTGAGTACGGATCTTGTGATTTTAGTAGTATGAGCCCAATACTACATTCCTCACCTGTCCATACTTTCCTCAATAATCATCCTGAAACGTCCAAGTCACATTCTCAAACAGATACTCCATATGCCCGCTAAGCAGTACTACCAACCCATTAAATCACTTCCTAAGCTTTCCTAGGTTCCCGACCTCACCCGCTAAAGAACTCCCAATAATGTCAATTAATTACCTCATGAATACAATCGCATGCAACAATGCTTAGATAATCCTTTCAGTAAAAGACTCATCCATACAACGGTTAGACTCAAACGAAAGTTGCGCAATAGAGTCAAATCAATCACTTTGAGATTATTTAACCTTTGTAACATGTGACTTAACATATTCACTTAATAGTTAACTCACATCACTAAGATTTCCACAAAGCACAAAGCAAGCAACATTCGTGCAGTGACACTCCAAGCCATAGAACAAACAAATAACATTCAAAGTTCACTCATTACAACCCATGCTAGGAACTTCCGCTCTCACTATCGGTTTCTTTATGCATGCAAATTATACACAATACAAGATCAAATAGACTGTTGAATAAAAGACTCTACCCTAGGACCACAACAAAATGAGGAATATGAAATAAGGAAAAATCAATCATTCTAGGGCTACATAATCCTAATCGTATACAATTTTTAAAGCATACACTTAGCAATTACTTTTACCAATACAAATTCCAATTCTAGCACAACATTCGATCCTCTTAGGCTATAAGCAATACATATCAGGCCAATCCATACAATCATATGAAATCCATAATAGCATGCAACTCAAAAGCTCAACCACTCAAACATATAAAGCATCTCTCTTAGCATAAAATCATGAGCAGATTCCTATCCCTAATCTAGCATGCAATTTTCATAACATATAACATAACAAACATGTATGGGTATTCTGGGAATGACTTAGTTAAACTTAGCTGATTGCACACACCACCCCTTTCTTTTATTAGAAAGTTCTTTTATAAAGCATTTGTTTTTATGAAAAAAATCTACCAAACCCTCAGTTTGAGTTCAGACACACCCAAGAGTATGTCTGAATCCCTGGAAGCTGGAGAGGATCAGGGGTGAGAACACCCGATTTGTGCAAGATGGTCGGGGATTATTGACCCGATGCAGTCGGGTATGGGTTCCGATGTCTGGTGGGGTCAGATAGACAGTCATGGAGGAGGCTCATAAGTCTTATTTCTTAATTCATACGGGGGCCACCAAGATGTACAAAGACCTGAGCTTGAATTATTGATGGACATGTATGAAGCGGGAAAGCCCTTGGTACTTCGAGAGGTGCTTGACCTGTAGGATGGTCAAGGCCGAGCATCAGTGGCCGCATGGTATGCTGCAGCCCCTAGAGATTACCATGTGAAAATAGGAACAAATCACGATGGATTTCATTACCAAACTGTTGAGGACGACGAAGGTGTTTGATGCTATATGGGTCATTGTAGATCGATTGACCAAGAGTGCCCATTTCCTGGCTTTACGGTAGAGTTCTTTAGCCGAGAAGTTGGTCGACATGTATGTTCGGGAGATCATTTCTCGCCATGGAGTTCCGGTCTCCATTGTTTCCGACCGAGATGTTAGATTTGCCTCCTGTTTCTAGCAGAAGTTCCACGAGGAACTGCGCATGCGATTGCACTTCAACACAACACTCCATCTGCAGATAGACGGTCAGAGCGAGCGGACCGTTCAAACCCGCGAGGACATGTTGAGGGTGTGTGTCATTGACTTCGGTGGGAGCTGGGATTCCCACCTACCACTTGCAGAGTTCTCCTACACAACAACTATCATTCAATCATTGGCGCCCCGCCTTTCGAGCTGTTGTATGGGTGGAGATGTCGCACCCCAGTTTCTTGGGGTGAGGTCGGACACAGGGTGATGGGACGGACAAAGGTAGTCTTGTAGACCACCAAGAAGATTCAGCAGATTAGGCAGCGACTGCAGACTACTGAGAGTCGACAGAAGAGTTACGCCCACAGATGTCGATCTGAGTTAGAAATCCAGGTGGGTGATATGGTACTCCTGAAGGTCTCATCCTAGAAGGGTGTGATCCGCTTCAGGAATAGGGGGAAATTGGTTCTCCACTTCTTTAGACCATTCAGGATTACTGCTAGGGTTGGCAAGGTGGCATACAGGCTAGAGCTACCAAAGGAGCTTAGCCGGATCCACGACACCTTCCATGTTTCGCAATTGCAAAAGTGCATTATGGATCAGGTGGAAGTAGTATCGTTGGATTATATTCAGGTCGATGAGCGCCTGAATTACGTGGAGAGGCTTGTGGCTATACTAGAGAGGAAGAAGAATACTCTAAGGAACAAGGAGATACCTTTGGTAAAGGTACAGTGTGAGCATCGAAGAGGGTCCGAGTGGATGTGGGAGCCCGATTCCGAGATGCGGGAACATTAACTGGATCTATTTTCCACAACAGACTTCGAGGGAGAAGTCTAGGTCAAGTGGGGGAGAATTGTAGCACCCGATATTTCCAAACCCTCTTCTATCATTACTTTGTCAATTATAGTCCTTGGGATTGAGAATGAAGAGCCAAGATAAGTTTAAGGGCCAAGCTTGCAAATTTGGGCCAAGAGAGAGTACGATGCGCGTACTTAAATGTATGCTAAGCTTACTAAAGTAGACCCTTACTACGCTGGGCATACTAACATCAGGATGAAACCCTAATGTTTAGGGTTTGGGGCCTATATAAGCAACATTATGAGCACGAGAACCTCTCTTACCTCAGCCTCCATAGATTAAATTCCTTCTCCGTAAATCCTAGCCTCTCCTTTGTGTGTTTAAGCTTATTTGGTGTGTTCTTGAGTGTTTTAAGAGGAAGGCATTGCATCATAGTGTTGGAGAAGAAGATCAAGCTTGTAGATCTGAAGTTAGCTTGTGCTCAAAAAGCTCCAGAAGGTATAAACTTGCAAACTTTATGCATATATGCATAGATCTCATCAATTTACTTTATTAGAAGCATTTCTTATCCCAAAATCCATGAGGTGGTGCATGTTGTGATTTGGACGAAAAGAGTTGTCCTTCCAGACTCTTCAAGGAACCTTGAATGATAAAAATGAGGTCCCATTAGCTGAATGTGTCCCATGCATGGAAAAATAAGGTCTTAATGGATTAAGTCCAAGAATTAAGGACTTTATGGACGTCCAAAGTGATAAAGTTCATGACTTTATGGATCCTAGGCATGTTAGATCTTTGGATCTGAAGTTTGGGCTTAAGTGCTTAAGCCATTTAGCACTTAACAAGGTTTTGGAAAACTGTCCAGTACGCCCAGTGTAAATCTAGTACGCCCAGCGTACTGGGTCAACCACCCTGATGGTGGTCAACATCTGGATGAGTACACCCCACATACCAGAGGAGTACACCCCGCGTACGTCCTCTGTTGGGCCATTGACAAATGGGTTTTGGGTTTTGGGCTGTTTATGGACAAAATGGATTTGGGCATTTGCTGGACTTTGTAAATAAGAGGTTTTGGCCAGGTAGTGATAGTGGATCATGGGGTTAGGCTTAATTAGGAGGTTGGGCCCAATTTAGTAAATTAGGCCAATTATGGACTTTTATATATGGACTTTCAAGTCAATGTCTTGGTAATTGGGCCTTGGCCCAATAAAGAAAATGGACTTAATTAGTGATGTGGACAATTAGCCAAGAAGGGTATTTTGGGTATTTACTTAGTATTGATTATGTGATAGTTTGGGATTCCCAGTGGGACAATAGTCAGAGATTTACAGAATTTCAGCGCTACTTGCGAGGTGAGTTACCTCACTGTACTAATGGGGTCTAAGGCACCAAGGCCTACCCATTGGATATGATATCCTAGCAATTGGTAGTATGTTGAGTATGAGTTAGAGTTGCATGCTAGTTGCTATGCCATTTAGGTAGATCTGTTCGACTACCGTAGTATTATGTGATTATCTGTATGTGCATTTGTTGTGTTATATGTTGACATATTATGTAGGGTGGGTTGAGGTGATACTGCTCCGTGCGGTAACCAACAAACCCGGGAGCATTCCAGATGAGAGTTGTGGGCCCGGAAGGCAATCCAGACTCACATTGTGGGCCTAGGGGGTAATCCAGTATGTAAAGTTGTGGACCCAGTATATGATGTTAATTGTATATGTATTATGTGTAGTGTATCAGTATTTTGGGGGAGCTCACTAAGCTTTTCGGCTTATAGTTTCATTTTATTGTTTTAGGTACATTAGGGGATCGTAGCAAGGCGAAGGTACGATCGTACAGCTGATCATGTTTCGTTTATGTTTCTGGGAAAACTCTGATATTTTACATTTTGAGAACAAAGGTGTAATGATTTAAATGGTTTGAAATGTTTTAAAAAAGTTCAAATTTGGCTTGAAATTTTGTGTGTTACACACGAAGCTTAGTGAGATTCCCTAACATACCGCATACCATACATATCTTCTAGCTCAAGGCTGTGTCGTGTCTATTTCACCTCCCGAGTCTATTTCAACTCATATGTCATCACAAGGCTGTACCGAGTCCATTTCACTCCAAATACATATAGCAAAAAAGCACACAAGCATATAACACATACGACAAGAGCCACAAAGACTTCAAAAACATAACATATCCTAGTGTCCTATAATATAGTGAGCAAACTCACCTCAGTCTGATGTCTGTCAAACAAATGCTCGGGCTGCTGAATCGGAGAATCCCCATGCTAGCCAATCAAATAAAGCCCCAATAAAGAATTGCGCCATAAACCATAACTAGAAATCTAGTTCATTTGTCCAACACCCAGGGTAAAAGACCATTTTACCCTTCCCTCACTTGGCCTAATAACCGAGGCCAAAACTTAATGGCGTTAAACGCCCAATATTGGCCTAATTCATAAAGGATGCCCAAGGTCCAATTTGGGTCAAATCCAAGAAGGCCCAAAGCCTCACAATGTACCAAATTCAGAAAGGCTAGCAGCCCAACAAAGCTCAAAACCATAATAGTCAAAATATAGCCCAAACTACAAAAGTCAACGCTAGTCAACAACTGCTGGGTATGCCCAACGTACTAAGATGTACGCCCGGCGTACGTATGTTTATCCCAATATGTGCATCGTACTCTGGAGTACGCCCATCGTACTGGTCAATCCCCATTTCTTAATCCAAATAACTTATCCATTAAGCCCACAATGCCCAAACCTTAGATCTACCTCTAAATAATGTCTTAATACATAAATTTGGCAACTTTACTCATTTGCATATCTTAATGGGATGTAATACCCATTTTATCCATCTAATTCCATGATATGGATACCAACTCTTGCATGGTTAATCAAAACCCATCATGATGACATTTTATGCACTAATTGTCGGATTAGGTGTCTAAGCGCATAACTATTTTAGTATGTGCTTGACCCGATGATGAGCATGGTCCTTTTGGGTTGCCTTCACTCATACAACTTGATAGGATGACAAGAGGAGAGAGAGTATAATTTATTATATGAATAATAAATTGGTACTCGAAAACGGTTTTATTAATATATTACAAGTTTAATATATTATTTGGAAATCATATTATTTAATTAGTATTGATCAGAAGTTAATTTAGTATTAATTTGGTGATCAAAAGAGACTGATTAAATAAAGGGGACTAATATTGCAGTTAACTGTTAGTTGCTAGTTAGGTTGATGGACTCTATAGAGTGGAGTTAACGAAATTTATGGGGAAGTCCATTAGATTTCGTGCAAAGGGCTCTTAGGAAGGAGTCCATGGGCTGATTAAGGCTTAAGCAGTCATATTAGGGTTTCCACCTAAAACCCTAGCAGCCCACACAAGTATAAATGGACCCCTAGGGCACCCAAAACGTGGCTAAGCATTCCTTGGAGTTTGTTGGATGTTTTCGTGCCTCCTCCCTCTCTCCTTGTTCATCTTGTTGCTCATGGTGTTTGTGACTCCATTAGAGGTGCAACATTTGAGGCACTAAGCTTTCAGAAGTCAAGATCAAGAGGAATTGAGATTGTTATTGCTACATAACAATCAAGGTAAGATCCAAATCCTATTCCTATGTTAATATCGATTATCACATGCAAGATCTAGGGTTTATTGCTTTGGTATTCAATGTTGTATGTTTAATTAGAAAAACCTAGATCAAAGAAATTAGGGTTGCATGAACACCATAGGATTGATGTTATGCTCATAACCAACACTAACAACTTCAGAAATCTTAAGACCTAACATTCTAAGCTTCTAAGAGTAACTCATACTCACAAGGATGGCTCAAGGGACCACATTAAGCTCAAAACAATCCCAAAAATAGATTTAACACTTAGAGTCACCAAGGTAAGAGCTTTATACCTTCAAATCCAAGAAAAAATGATGAAGACTCTTGATCTTTAAGCTCTAATCCAACCAAAGTTTCACCACTAATATCTTCCTTCTTCAAAGAGTACCAAAACGCCAACAAATTACCACCATGGCTCGTAAACACATAAAAACAATCTAGGGTTTCATGGGGAGTCTTTAGAGGGAAGGAGGCTAATGATAATAAGGTCCAAGAGAAAGATGAAGTGTTTAAATAGGATCCAAACCCTAAAAATTAGGGTTTATCCCAGATGTTCGTATGCCCAGCATACGTGGTTGCCTTCCACGATTAAACTTGACCCTTGTACGCCCAGTGTACTCCCTGTACGCCTAACATACCAGGCTTAGCTATAATCCTCATAACTTCAAATGATCATAACTACTTCGTTCCAACTCCGATTTCACCGTTCTTTATATCCATGGAAAGTTAATGAGAAGCTATACAATCTTATAACTCTTTTTTTCCTTGAAACTTTCTGAACGTAAACCCAAAATTCAAGAAAAGCCCACATCATCACTTTACCGTACACCCTTGGGCTCCAAACACAAACCGAACACTCGATACCCATAACCTATATTATCTACCACCAAATGAGTCTAAACTCTCATTCCCAAGGCTTAGAGCCTTTTGATACTTGATCCTCGGGTCAAAACGCCAAATTATGAAACGACCGGAGACAGGGTGTTACAGATTAGGTTCAAGGTTGCACCTTGCCATTGGACCACATGCGATTTTCAACGAAGGTACGACTTACAGAATTGGTGATGGGTGCACAATTGAATTATCATCACAATAAATACACATGAAACATAACACATTCATCACCAACATTACATATAACAACCAGCATTGTTCACATCAAGTATATTGTTATAAGTTACATAAGTTCAAAGTATTAAAAGTACGATGAGTGGTGTTAGATAAACAAAACCATACACACTTGAAAATCTTCCAGCTTAACGAATACCTGAGAATACAAGTTATTTTGAAAATGGTTAACATATATATTGTTCGTGAGTTTATAAGTATGTTTGAGTAAAAGTCTTTGTATCGTTCTTAAAAACCTAAAAAATCGGATATTTTCTGTAAAATGTCTGAAAATGGTGTAAAAATCAAGTATAAATACGTGTGTGAATTTCATAGTTGTAACATATATGGGTGTAGTTTAGATTTCTTGTATTGTAAGAAAGTGATAATTGTAGATGAATATTTCCCCAGAAAATCTGATATTTTCTGATTATAATAATGTCGAGGTTCTTGTATTGTTAAATAAGCTATTTTGTATTGACACAATCGAAGGGTTAATCTTCGAAATGTTAGATTGGTATTGAATCTCAATATGAGTCGTTATAACTATACATGATAATGACTAGGTTGGCTGTCTTGGCATTTTTCCAAATGCTGGTATTTGCTCAAGGTTTTGTCGCCCTAGACTGGCCTAGTCTAGCTATAGCAAACAACTAAGGCGTGGGGTGTCACCCCATATAGATCTATACACAAACACTTGCTCTCCATTTAGGAGACTCTGATTATAACTACAAGCTACGATTGTACACTCAAGGTGCTAACCAACACGCCTCACTAGATTCTTAACCTTTCGTACTATGTTCAATGTTTACGAGCATGTGGTATGTTATCAAATCCAAAGGTACATGTATAAGTATGCGAAGTTCAATAGTTATGTAAGGGTATAGTTACGAACTACTAAGCATGTAAATTTCAATCCAAGCCCAATTAGCATGTAAATGGGTCACAAAGGCCCAATAACATGTAAGTGGGTAATTTGGGTCCAATACGCATGTAAGTGGACCACCAAGGTCCAACAAACATGTGACCCATAGCTCAGGCCCAAATTAACTTGAAAATGGGTCGCAAGGCCCAATAAAAATGTCATGGAAAATATTGGGCTCAATATACATTTGAATGGGCCCTTATGGCCCATTGGCCACGTAATGTGAATATTAGGCCCAATAAAACTATTATCGATGTATTTCGTCCGCTCGTTATTGTTTCGTTGTTTATTTTAGCTCGTGGTTTACCAAATTTATTTTAAAAAGTCTCTTTTTTCGTACGACAACATTTTTGGTCAAAAACCTCAAATTTTCAATTAAGACTCAAAGTTTTGTAAAAATGACACTATAGTTCATAATTTGTAAAAATTTGTAATTTTGTCCCAAATGTCTAGGAATTCACGGTTTTAGTCCAAAAAAAAAATATTTTGACATTTAAGGCTCAGTTTTACAGAAAAGTGCATTTTCAGCCCCTTGTTTGTAAAAATTTACAGTTTCGGCCCAATTTTAATAAACGTTACATTTTTGGTCCAATTTGGAAACAAATGTTATTTTCACCCCTAAATTTGGTTTCTTTACATTTATGACTCAAATTTTGCTCAAATAATATTTTTAGTTCCAAAACTTTCCCTTTTTTGCAATTTTGTACCCAAAACCGTGAGGCCCAAAAGTTTGGCCCGTTAAGTTAAAATTTACATTTTTGACCCTTTGAAAACCATGTTTATAATAAAAATCCATTTTTATACAAGTAGGACCTGTTTGATCCCTGTAGAAACATAAATGTCACTTTTTACCCTTATCTTTTGTTTTATTGACAATTTTAACCCTTAACAAAGTTTTTGCCTTAAATTTTTGTATCTTAAACATATAACACTTTTAACTTGATAGTATGATGTATAAGGTGTCTTAGTTCATGGATCTTAATTCAGTGTTACTTAATAAGTCATTATTTGCTAAGATCTAACGTTTTTTTACAACGTAAACTAAGAAATCACACAAGACATGCATATAACACATAGATCTACACATTTTACTTGCATTCTCCGCCAAAAATCATGTAAAAACCGAAAACAAGGGGGTATAAACTCACCTTTGATTAATGTTTCGGTTTTTGGAGAAGAATGGAAAGAGATGAGGTGATTTCGGCCCTAGCAAACTCCCTTGAGTGGTTTTCAAACTTCGGTGATTCTAATGAGTTAGAACATTAAAGAAGGTTATGTAAGAGAGAATTTTTAGCATTAAGATGGATAATATGTGTTTATATATAATAAACACTTACCAAGAAGTTGAAACCTTTAAGATTACTCTTGAAGCTCAAGCAAAACTTTAAGATCTTTGATGAAAGAAAATGATGACTTTAGAGATGTTTTAGAGAGAATTTTTTAGTGTGTGTGTGTGTTTGTGTGTTGCTAGCCTACTCTCAGCCGAAGATTAGAAGAGACAGGGGAGAAAGATAAGGTGAATTTTCATGGAAATATGAGAGACCATGCCTTGTTACATGGTGAATAATATGGAGGTGGCACCTCAAAAGTCAACCCCCTCCCCCATTTCATTTGTTTTTGTTAAATGGTGTTGGGCCGAGAGTTTGTGCCAAGAAGGTAGGAATGGAATAGTTTAAGCCCATTAAACTTTAGTTAGGATTTTTGGAACCTAATCATAAAATTTTTGGCCCATTAGGCTCATTAGGTGGTTCACGACCCAAATAGAATAAAAGAATGGGCTAATGGCTTACTATTGTTAATTGGATTATTTATGGACCAATAAGGCCCATTAGGGTTAGAATGAATCATTCTAATCCAAAAATGGTCCAAAATGTTATAGATTTGGTAATTGGATCCATTTAGAATCCAAATAAGGTTTTCAAGCCCATAATAATTGAATTGGATGTTTATTGGTCCATTAGGCCCAATAAAGAAATCCTAATCTAAAATGCACTCAAACCGGGATTCTTACGGTTTTCAAACTCTTTGATGAACATGAAAGGTGAATTTAAATGAGCTTTGAGTGATATTTACGTAGAGTATATGTTTTACAATAGTTAAATGATTACACGAGAATAGAATTTCGTAGGTAAAATGCTAGTTGTGACATCATCCCCTCGTTAGAGGGAATTTTGACCAGAAATTCTTTTGAAAACTAGGACTGTGAAGGAAAGAATAAGTAAGGATACTTTTGCTTCATCTGGTCTTCATGTTCCCACGTGAATTCCAGTCGACATTTTGTGCTCCATTGAACCTTCATAATCGGGATGCGGCTTTGCTTTGTATGCCTCGCTTCCCTATCCATAATCTCGATTGGTTATTCAACGAACATGAGATTCTCGTTTATTTCAATCTCTTCCAAAGGTAAGAAAAGGGTTTCATCTGATACACTCTTTTTTAGATTTAAGACGTGGAACACTGGCTGTACGTTGCTGAGCTCGGCAGGTAGCTGCAACTTATAAGCCACTGGACCAATCCGGGCAAGAATCTCGAACGGTCCAATGTATCACAGGTTCAATTTTCCTCTTTTCTCAAAGCGAATCATTCCCTTCCATGGAGAGACCTTTAAAAACACACGATCCCCGACTTGAAATTCTAGTGGCTTTCGCCGCTTGTCAACATAACTCTTCCGTCGGTCTCGCGATGCTTGAAGTTGAGCTTTGATTTGGACTATCTTTTCAGTCATTTGACGGATGATTTTGGATCTTGTAAGAGCACTGGCTGGCGATTTCCCTTTTGCTAGTTGAGTATCACCAACCTCAGCCCATCATAGGGTCAATGTATATTTACGACCATAGAGAGCCTCGAAGGGAGCAACCTTGATGCTCGTATGATAATTGTTGTTATAAGAGAATTCGACCAGAGGCAAGTGGGTATCCCATGACTTGCCAAAGTCAATCACGCAAGCTCGGAGCATATCCTCGAGTGTCTGGATGGTACGCTCAATCTGACCATCCGTCTATAGGTGGTAGGCAGTGCTCATATCTAGTTGTATTCCCATTGCCTTCTGAAGAGATTGCCAGAATCTTAAAGTGAATCTGCTATCTTGATTCGAGATAATAGATACTAGCACTCCATGGAGTCTCACAACCTGCTTGAGGTAGATTCGGGTCAACTTTTCCATCTTGTTGGACTCTTTTATTGGCAGTAAATGAGCGTATTTTGTTAATCTATCGACAATTACCCAAATAGCATCTAATCCGTCTGGTGTCTTTGGCAATTTGGTCATGAAGTCCATAGTAATCCTTTCGCATTTCCACTCGAGTATCGCTAGTTGTTGCAGTAGTCCTGAGGGCTTTTGGTATTCCACTTTCACCTTGGCGCAAGTAAGACACTTGCCCACGAAAGTAGCTATCTCTGCCTTCATATTAGGTCACCAATATTGCTACTTCATATCCAAATACATCATATCTAACTCCGGATGTATAGAATATCACGTCTTGTGGGCTTCATGCATGATTACTTCTCTGAATCCCTAACTTTGGGAACCCAGATTATATTCATGCAATTATGAGTTCTATCGTCTTTAACTTCGAGCTCCTTCTCCATTCCACGTAGTGATTCACTAGCGACATTCTCTGGCTTCAATGCGTCCAATTGAGCTTCCTTGATCTATGAGGCTAGATAAGATTGGATGGTGATTGATAGGGTCTTCACACAATCACTTGAATACTCCTTTCAGCTCAGGGCATTGGCTACCACTTTAGCCTTGCCTGGATGGTATTTGAGCTCACACTTATAATCATTTAATAGTTCAACCCATCTTCGTTGCCTCATGTTTAGTTCCTTTTGATTTAGAATGTGTTGGAGGCTCCTATGGTCTAAAAAGATGGTGCACTTGGTACCATATAGGTAGTGCCTCAAAAATTTTAAGGTGAAGACCCCCCCCCCCCCCCAGTTTGAGATCGTGCATGGTATAATTTACTTCATGAGTTTTCAGTTGTTTGGATGCATAAGCGATTACCTTCCCGTGTTGCATAAGGATACAACCTAAACCTTGATTCAAAGCATCACAATAAACTATGAATTCTTTGGTTCCCTCCGATAAGGATAGCACTGGAGCACTACATAGGGCTTGCATCAAAGATTGGAAGGCAATTTCTTGCTTTTGGGTCCAATTGTAGGGTACACCTTTTTGTGTCAATGTGGTGAGGGGTTTGGCTATCTTAGAAAAGTTTGGAATGAATCTTCGGTAGTAGCCTACGAGATCCAAGAATTAGCGAATTTTTGTTGGCGTTGCCGGAATTTCCCAGTTTGCAATTGCTTTGATCTTGGAGGGGTCCACATGTATTCCTTCCTGACTGACTACGTGTCCCATAATGTTTACACTGCGGAGCCAAAACCTCGCACTTGGAGAGTTTCTCATACAACTTTTGGGTCCGCAGGGTTTCTAAAATCTGTCGGAGGTCATGGCTATGATCTTCTTCGCTTCAAGAGTACACGAGAATATTATCGATGAAGACAATTATGAATTTATAAAGGAACGGGTAGATAACTCGATTCATGAGGTTCATAAATTCGGCAGGGGAATTTGTTAGACCGAAGGGCATTACGAAGAATTCATAATGATTGTAACGAGTTCGAAAAGCAGTCTTAGGAATGTCCTCATCTACGACTTTAAGTTGATGATAACCGGATCCCAGATCTATCTTTGAAAAGTAACTACCTCCTTGAAGCTGATCAAATAGATCATCAATTCATGGAAGTGGATACCGGTTTTTGATGGTGAGATTATTTAATTCCCTACGGTCAATGCACATCCTGAATGATCCATCTTTATTTTTAATGAAAAGAACCAGAGCTCCCCATGGCAAGAAGTTGGGTCTGATGAATTGTTTATTCAGGAGTTCACTTAGTTGGCTTGATAATTGTTGCATTTCAGCAGGAGCCAACCTATAGGGTGCTTTGGAAATTGGAGTGTCTCCATGCACTAGGTCGATTCGGAATTCGATTTGTCGTTCTAGGGGTATTCCCGGAAGATCTTATGGAAACACATCCAGGAATTCACACAACACTAGGATGTTGTGAATGCTCGCTTCCTCTTTGGTTTTATCCACCACATGAGCAAGGAATGCATATTTCTTCTTTTGTAGACACTTTTGCACCTTGATACTCGAGATAAGGCGAAGGTTTGTGTCGGGTTTATCTACGTATATTATTAGGGTTTCGTGATTAGGGAGATGAAGGCAAACGGCCTTCTCATGAAACATAATATCGACATGATGGGGGCTTAACCAATCCATGCCGATGATCACATCAAAACTCCTAATATTTACTAGCATAGAATTTATTTGGAAAGAGTGGTTGTTTAGTGTTAACGTACATCCTATATACATATCTTTGGATGTTTCCGTTTTCCCATTAGCCATTTCCACCGTAAAGGCATCGTGGAGCTTTTAAGGTTGTTAATTTAGCAAGTGTTTGAATTTAATACTAACAAAACTTCATTCCTCCCCACTATCAAATAAGATGCATGCATACGAGTTGTTAAGTAGGAACGTACTGGTGACAACGGCTGGGTCCTGCACTGCTTCACCCTGACCCATTGTGAGCACTCCCTCTACTGCCCTTGCCCCTTGATTGTTTTCGTTAGGGAAGTTTCGCCTGAAATTCCCTGTTTTCCCACATCCGTAACAGGTATAGCTGGCTCCAGCATTGGTGTTCTTGTTGTTTTTGTTGTTGTTGTTGTTTTTCATCTGGTTCTGTTGAAGTGGAGTCTTACAATACTTTTCTATGTGGCCCTTCCGGTTGCACCTTGTGCAACTCATCTCTCTACACTCCCCGTGATCGTGGAAGTTGCATTTGCTTCACTTGGGAAGATTTCCTGAATACTGCATTGGGGTATTTGGCGTGGATAAGGCCGGAGCATGTGGTGTGGAAGTAGCTTGAGTTGCAGCATGGAGAGTCACAGTTTGTTGCTTCTTGGATGATTTTGACTTTTGTTTTCCCTTTCTCTTGTTGTTTCTCCCTTTTTTGCTTTCTTCCTCCTTCTTAACCTCTACTTCCATTGTTTTGGCACCCTTCTTATTTCCATGATCATACAGTTTCTTGGCCAGTCTCTTGGCTCTATCAAATGTCTTAGGGTTTGCTGCAATGACATTCCCTTGGATAGGTGCAGTCAATCCCCAGGTAAACCTCTCAGTATTTTTCCCTTCTAAGGTGATCATTCTGGGACACAGAGGAGATAACTCACTAAACTTGGATATGTATGCGTCGATATCGGAGTTTTGAATTATGAAGCTCCATAATTGTTGTTCCATCTTTTGAATCTCACCTCTAGGACAATATTATGCCAACTTCATCTCTTTCAACTCTTCCCAGGGCATCGCGTTCGCCACCGGAAGTGTCATGGCCTCTACGTGGCCATTCCACTAGGAGAGGGCTTGATCAATGAATGTGCAGGCTGCGAACTTGACCTTACACTCATTTGGACACCCGTAGATTTCAAAAATGGATTCTACTTTCCCAATCCATCGCTTCAGGGCTATTACGCCTCCTGTTCCATTAAAGGTTCGAGTTTTGGCGTTGTTGAAGTCCTTATAGGTGCATGGTCATGAGGCTCCATGGTTTGTGCCTTGATTTGTGCTTCCGGTTCCCTGTGCGTTGCCTTCTCTGTTGTTTCCATTGCGAATTTGCACAAGTGTTGCAGTGACTGCAGCGGACACTGCTACCTGGAATGAAACTGAGTTTATCTCAAGAGGGGTCGTTGTTGCGTTGTTTCTGATGGGTTTTGGCCATATGAACATTCCTATGTGCACATAAAAACCCTAATGCTTGGATCTAGGTTTCTATAATTAAACATGCATTGAATCCAAGACTTCTAATAGCTAATAGAGTATAAGAACAATACAAAATCAGAGATAGAAACTTACTTTGAACCACTTGTTTGATCTTCTTGTTCTTGGAGCTCTAGAGTCACAATTGTCACTCCTCTAATGGCTTACAAACAAAAACTAGCAAAGAGAATGATTTGAGAGAGAGGTTAAGGAAGAAATCGGCCAGGGTTTCCTTACTTTAGAAGAGATACCGATTTCCCATGCCCTAAGGGTCTATTTATACTTGCAAGGCTCCTAGGGTTTCACCCTTAAACCCTAATTGGATAACTTAAACTCTAAGCAATCCTAATCCTTACCAAAGATAAGCCTTTGGAAGAATTTGAGGCTATCCCAAGCCCTAGAATTTGTCCACCCTCTTATCCTTAAAGGATATATAGCCCGAAGTTTAATTATCAAACAATTAACAATTTATACCCTCTTATTTAATTAATCTCTTTAAGTCACCAAATTAATACTAATTAATCTATGATTTATATTAATCAAATAAAATATTATTATTTCTTATATTATTCTCATAATATATTAATAATATCTATTCTCTCATAATAAATCATCCTGTCAAGTTGCTATAGTGAAGGCAGCCCAAAAGGACCATGCACAATCGGGTCAAATACTTGCCTAATATAGTTGCAGCCTTATACACTATTCCAACAGTCTCCCACTTGGATAAGTCTAGTAACTATATGCACAAGTACAATTCGATATGCAATCGTAGCTCTCAAAGACGCTGTCAAACTCTGATCTAATCAATCTTGTCCTTTAGATAAGAGATCGTACAATCATCTGCTAAATATCATGCTGACAATTCTTTGGAATGATTAGTCAAGCATTTAGGTTTCTCGATCTCTGATTTAGTTGACATAGAACTTAATCGAACACATCAGTTCAGTTATGACTGGGCCCAGCACATAAGCCAAATCAAATCATTGAGCGACCGAGATATCGCTTTTACCTTCTTGGGATAAAAGTAACAGATAAACTTCGACTTATATGCATTTACTTATTCATTAATCAACTATACACAACAATGCGTTTAGAACACCGAGTTACTGATGCGGTTTCGCATTATCAGTGTACAACCAATTAACAAATAACAAACCATATATCTAGGTTTTAATAGTATATGATATTATCGTCTTGCGATCACCCTTTTATATCATATTCCATAAGGTAATTCCAGCAAGCGCGGGTTTATTCAAATGCTCAAAACTAGTTCATAAGCACTCATGAACGTTGCAGCAACCTTTTGCTATGTCTAAAACCATTTAGACAATCTACACACCGATTCATGTCAATCTTCATTCATATCTACTTCCCACATATGAACGATTGTGGACAATTTGAATAATTCGATTATTCTTAATAAACTCAATTATTCTGGAAGTCAAAACATGCAAAATGAAACAATAGTTAAACAATTAACATAAGACAGTAACATTACTCATAAATAATACTCTTTTATTTAATCATCAAATGTTAATTACATTTATCTATTACACAATTCTACTACTATCTATCTAATCTATGCTAATATCATCCTTCAGCCCAATACTCCTAGCATGCTGCAAGTGCTTAACCATACTCAGTCCCTTCGTAAGCGGATCTGATGGGTTATCTTCTGATGATATCCTCTTCACTACGAGTTGTCCTTCTTCTACATGATGTCTAATAAAGTGATATTTTCTGTTGATATGGCGTGATCTACCATGATCTTTCAGTTCCTTGGTCAAGGCAACCGCTCCTTCATTATCACAGAAAATCTCCATGGGCTCCTTTATAGCAGGTACAACTCCAAGATCACCAATGAAGTTCTTCAACGATATTGCCTCCATCGACGCTTCGCTCGCTGCAATGTATTCTGATTCACATGTTGAATCAGCTACGGTTTCCTGCTTGGAACTTTTCCAAGTCACTGCTCCTCCATTCATGGTAAAGACCCAGCCCGACTGCGAACGGTAGTTGTCCCTGTTGTTTTGAAAGCTGGCGTCACTATACCCTCGCACCTTCAATTCATCACTCCCTCCAAGGACTAAGAACCATTCCTTCGTCCTCCGAAGGTACCTAAGGATATTCTGGACCGCAATCCAATGGGCTCTGCCAGGATTCCCTTGATATCTGCTAACCATGCTCAAAGCAACGACTACATCAGGACGAGTACAAGTCATATCATACATGATTGAGCCAACTGCGGAAGCGTATGGTACTCGGCTCATTTATGCTATTTCGGCTTCGGTACTCGGACTTTGAGTCATACTCAACTTGGCATTACTTTGTATCGGTAATTCTACCTTCTTCCAGTTTTCCATACTAAAATGTTTTAGTACCTTATCTAAGTAAGTGTTCTGACTAAGTCCTATTAGTCTCTTACTTGTCTCTTTTACTATCCTTATTCCCAAAATATAGGAAGCCTCTCCGAGGTCCTTCATAGCGAAGCACTTCCCGAGCCAGGACTTAACCTCCTACAGAGTCGGCATGTCGTTTCCTACGAGTAGTATGTCATCGACATACAAAACAAGAAAGCTAACTATGCTCCCACTGGCTCTGACATATACACACGATTCATCTTCACTTCGTACAAATCCAAACTCTTTGACTTTCTCATCGAAGCAAAGATTCCATCTGCGAGATGCTTGCTTAAGTCCATAAATGGACTTCTCAAGCTTGCACACTCTATTCGGATGCTTCAGATCGACAAACCTCTCCGGCTGAGCCATGTAAACATCCTCAGCCAACTTCTCATTAAGGAAAGCGGTCTTGACATCCATTTTCCAAATCTCATAATCATGAAATGCGTCAATCGCTAGCATCACTCTAATAGATTTTATCTTCGCAACTGGTGAGAAGGTCTCATCATAGTCAACTCCGGGAGTTTGAGTAAAGCCTTTCGCAACCAATCGCGCCTTATATGTGTGTACGTTTCCATCAACGTCGGTCTTCTTCTTGAAGATCCATTTGCACCCAACGGTCTTACGTCCGGGTACATTATCAACCAAATTCCAAACTTGGTTGTCATACATGGATTGGATCTCGCTATCCATTACCTCTTTCCATTTTACAGACTTCGGGCCTTCCATGGCTTCCTTGTAGCTATTAGGTTCATCAAGATTTATTAGTGTACCATCACTAATATACGTGTCCCATTCGGTAGTAATATGAAAACCACAAAACTGGGGTTGAACTCTAACTCTTTCGGAACATCTAAGAAGTAAGGACTCGTCAATCGGTTCAACCGAAGTTTCCTCCTCAGGTTGAGTGCCAGCGGTAGAGGTTCCTTCGTCTATCGACTCTTGAATCTCTTCAAGATCGATTTGCCTCCCACTGTCTCCTTGGCTTATGAGTTCTCGCTCTCGGAAAACTCCTCTCCTCACAACAAAGACAACATTGTCCTTCGGTCTATAGAAGAGATATCCAAAGGATTTCTGTGGGTACCCGATGAAAATACATCGCTCACTATGAGGTTCGAGCTTGTCGTGAGTATCTCGTCTTACGAAAGCCTCATAACCCCAAACCTTGATATGTGCCAACGAGGGAGCTTTCCCTGTCCACATCTCGTGAGGTGTTTTGGCAACCTTCTTAGTAGGGACTCAGTTAAGGATATGGGCGGCAGTCTCTAAGGCATACCCCCAAAAAGAGATAGGTAGTGAAGCACGACTCATCATAGAGCGAACCATGTCTACCAAGGTTTGATTATGCCTTTCTACCACACCATTCAACTGCGGCGTCCTAGGTGGCTTCAATTGTGAAACTATTCCACACTCCTTGAGATAATCATGGAATTCAAGACTTAGGTACTCTCCACCTCGATCGGATCAAAGCATCTTGACTTTCCTGCCCAATTGATTCTCCACTTCATTCTTGAACTCTTTGAACTTTTCAAAAGTTTCTCACTTTTGCTTGATTAAGTAGATATACCCATATCTACTATAGTCATTGGTAAAAGTCACATAGAAGCGGTTTCCATCCTTCGTGGTAGATCTAAATGGTCCACACACATCGGTATGTATGAGGTCTAATAGACCCTCACCCCTGTCGCACGTACCAACGAAGGGTGACTTAGTCATCTTTCCAAGTAAACAAGACTCGCATGTGTCGTCTTCCCTAAGGTCGAATGACTCCAACACTCCATCCTTTTGGAGTTGGGCTATGCGCTTCTTGTTGACATGTCCAAGACGATAATGCCACAAGGATGCTCTATCCATACTATTGGAAGAATCCATGCATAAAACATCATTTCCTAAGTTATCTACAATCATAACGGTTTCATAAATTCCATTACATGGTATAGCTTTAAAATAAAAGACACCATTTAGATAAGCCAAAATAGAACCATTCTCATTATTAAAAGAAATCTAAAACCTTGTCTAAAGAAACCATGAAATGAAATGATGTTTCTAGCCATTTTTGGTGAATAGCAACAATTGTTCAAATCTAAAGATAAACGATTCCTAAGCACTAAAGAATACACTCCAATATTGGTCACAAGCGACGATCTTCTGTTCCCCATGATTAGATTCATTCTTCCATGCTCCACGTCTCTATTTCCTCTTAGTCCCTACACATTAGAACAAATGTGGTAACCACAACCGGTATCAAGAACCCTAGAAATATCATGAGATGAATCATTAGATTTAATTGTATATATACCTGTGAAAGACGGCTTGATCTTTACTTCGTTGATGGCTTGCAGGTACTCTGGGCATCTTCTCTTCCAATGTCCTATCTTGTGGCAGTGGTGGTACTCTGCCTCCTTTGGGTTAGGGCAGGTTTTAGCAGGATCAACTTTGGTCCCTGTAGAAGAGGCATCATCTCGGGGCTTAACCTTGCGATGGTTCTTAGACGAAGCCTTCCTCTTCTTTCCCTTCCTTGTCCAATAGCCAAGACAGGAGCAACGGGTGGATTGGGAGTTGGTGCAACAGACTTGTCCTTGAAGTTGCTTTCAGCGACCCTCAAGAGACCTTGGAGCTTCCTTAGGGTGACCTCTTCTTTGTTCATGTGGTAGGTCATCCTAAATTTATTGTAACTTGGAGGCAAAGAGTGAAGCACCATGTCGATCGCCAAGTCTTCCCCAAAGTCAACATTCAACTTGCGAAGACGGTCGACATACCTTTGCATCTTTTGCAGGTGCACGGTAAGAGACACTCCATGACCCATCTTAGCGGAAATCATGTTAGTGAAAATCTCATAACGCTCTTGTCTCGCGTTTTGGTGGTATCTCTCCAACAAGTCTTGGTACATTTCGTACGGATACATGTCCTCGTAGGACTTTTACAATTCGGAGTTCATAGTGGCTATCTTGATGCAAAAAACCTTCGTTGCATCACGCTCATGAGTTTCAAAAGCGGTCATTTCAGCCGGAGTAGCAATTTCAGGGTTGATTTTTTCGAGCTTCTCATCGAGGACATACTCCTTATCCTCATAGTGAGCAATCATGCGAATGTATCTTATCCATTTGCTAAAGTTCGTTCCATCGAAGGTGACCTTTTGACAAAGGCTCGTCAATGTAAATGAACTAGCAGTAGCGTTGTTAGCGTTCGACATCTACAAATAGAAAGGAAAAAGATACATTAGAATATGAATACCAAATTATCACCCAATAAGAAAAATTAGGGCTAGGATCCAACAACAATATTTACATATTAGAAAAGGGATGCCATAATCTAACATGCAAACAATTTGAAGGTAAGTGAATGACAATTCACTAATTCTCCACCAAAAAACATAACTTTAAGTCCTAAATGTATTGAGAATTCCTAGGTTTGGATGAGACTCATTGAAACTTTCCAATAGCATGTTTAAATCTCGATATGCCCCTCTTATTTGTGACTGGGATACCGAGGATCACAAAGCGGGTGTGAATTACCATGCAAATTCACATGGTGCCTTCATTGTAACGATCACCTATTCGATGTTCCGGTAAACCACACACGCTCCATCGAACTATGATAAACAATGAATCACCCTTTGCCACCTTCGCTTAGAACTAATTAGTGTGCCTGTAAACCACACACGCTCCACTAACTTCTTAGCAAGGTGCAAGGTGTAATTTCATGGGATTGCATCAATTCACTTTTCTTAAAGTAACTAAGATTAGGAAATTTTAAGAAAAACATGTAGTTACTTTGTATTTCATATTATACTTTTAATGAGAGGATGAGGTTGCCCTCTCCTACCCATTCGGCTAACGACCCTCCACCGATCAAGCAAGCGGTGGGTTTGAGTGTACACCCATTAAGCACCATTTTATAGGCCGCAACCTTATACCCACCTTATAGACCGGCTTCGTGAATGAGGCCTACTAACGGTAAGACTAGCCTTTAAGTAATACATATATAGATATTAATCTTGTAATATTATATTAGTATAGGGTTGGATTTTAAAATTGTAAAAAACTCTAGGGTTTGAAATTTAAATTGTCTCAATTAAACTTTTAATCACAAAACATAAATTTCAAAACTTGAGGGCAAGTTTTAAACTTTTTAAAACATAAAGGACCGAATAAAAAATAATTTGAATTACCAACTAATCACATAATTATCCATATTTGATATGTTTATGATTTCTTGAAAAACAATTTACCAATTTAATCAAAATAATTAATAATTATCACATAAGGAAATTGAATATTTTATTAATTGATAAATATCTTCAACTAGATCAAAAATATAGTTATATATATATATCATAAAATCGGATTTGGGTTGATCTAATATGATAAAGGTAAGTTTCCATAAGATAAATATCAAAAAATCCCGATTTTGGCTCCTCCTGACGCTCAGACTCGCCGAGTACCCACTTTGGACTCGCCGAGTCAGGCCAACTCGCCGAGTCCACTATGGAACTCACCGAGTCCATGACTCAGAAACACAAAATTCGTATTTTGCAGGTACGATTCAATCAATCAAGCAACAATTTAATAGAAACCAATCTAGGCTCTGATACCACTGATGGGGTTTGGCCATATGAACATTCCTATGTGCACATACAAACCCTAATGCTTGGATCTATGTTTCTCTAGTTAAACATGCATTGAATCCAAGACTTCTAATAGCTAATAGAGTATAAGAATAATACAAAAATTAGAGATAGAAACTTACTTTGAACCACTTGTTTGATCTTCTTGTTCTTGGAACTCTAGAGTCACAATTATCACTCCTTTAATGGCTTACAAACACCAACTAGCAAAGAGAATGATTTGAGAGAGAGGTTAAGGAAGAAATTGATGGGTTTTGAGCATTCTAACACTTCCTAAGTGTACATGCAACCCTAATAACCTTGGATCTATGTTTATCTAATTATCATGCAAAGTTGAATTCCAAGGTTATATTCCTATCTAGCATACATGGGGAACAATTTTAACTTAAAGTATAGATAGAATAACTTACCTTGTTGTTGTTTGTGTTCCTTGAAACCTTGTGAGCCTAGCACCCCAAGTGTGATGCCTCAAATGCTTCACACAACACCAAATGCTCTTGGAAGAACTTATGGGAGAATACACACTTCTCAAAAATCGGCCAAGCCCTCTTGTTTCTTAGTGTAGCCGATTTTGGTGGAGAATATGTTTCTTATATAGTGTTGACACATCTAGGGTTAAACCCTAATGTGTCATGACTCTTCATTTCCATGACCCATGGGTTTGTAACTCCCATGGAACATCCATGGAGCATCCAATGGGTGGAACCCAACTTGACAATCCATGGAGCCTCTTATCCCACTATACAAGATATGGATGATTTACATAATCAACCCATATATTTAATTAGTTATCTTTTGATCACATAATTAATTCTAAATTAATTCTTGATCAAACTAATGAAATAATATTATTAATATATTAGAACTTATAATATATTAATAATCTCCAAGTGTTATTTCTCTCATTTAGTCTATCCAATTGCATGGTGCCATGCAACCCAAATGGACCATGCCGGGTCGGGTCAAGTACATACCAGAAATAGTTATGGACTTAGACACCTTATCCAACAGTCTCCCACTTGGATAAGTCTAATAACTATTACTGCAAGTATGAATTCAGGAACCGATCGGCAATCGTAGCTCTTTACAAAGTTTCTCGGAACAGAGAAGATGATGGTACGCCATTTAAGATAAGTGATCATATAATCCTCTGTTCTAGATATCAGTCGGACAAATACATGGAAAAATGTCTTACTTATTGTCCAACAGTTTGTTTCCCGATTTCCGATTTGTTTGACAAAGAACTTCATTGAACACATCAATTTAGTTCTGACCGGGCCCGGTACATAGGTCAAAACAAAATCATCGAGGGGCCCATATATCAGCTTCTAATCCAAGAAGGAACAGATAAACTTTGACTCATATGTTTGTTCTACTACTCATTGAATTACACACAAGAGCGCGATTTATAACATCGAGTTACCAATGCGTTTTTCATACAATCAATGCATAACCAACTTGTAAGTAACAAATCATATCTCTAGGTTTGAAGACTTATATGATATTACCGTCTCACGATCACTCGAGATAGAATTCCATGAAGTGATTCCAGTGAGCGTGGGTTGAGTCCAATGCTCAGAACTTATGAGCACTCATGATTGTTGTAGCCTTGTCCAAAACCTCAACAACCAAACATGACAGTCTTGATTCATACCTACTTCCGACATATGACCGACTGTGGAGGTTTGAATAATATGTTATACCAAACAAAAATTATTCTGGAAGTCAAAACATGCAAAAGAAATATAGTAAACGATCGACAAGAGATAGCAACACTTTACTCATAAATAAAACACTTTTATTCATCATCAAATGTCAATTACACTTTACAAATTTCGAGGTTATCTAACTACTAAATCTAATATCATCCTTCAGCCCTATGCTCCGAGCATGCTGGAGATGCTTAACTCGAGTTAGTCCCTTCATGAGGGGATCTGCCGGATTCTCATCTAATGATACCCTCTTTGCCACGAGGAGTCCTTCTTCGATCCGATGTCTGATGAAATGGTATTTTCTGTCGATGTGTCTGGATCTCCCGTGATCCCTTGGTTCCTTGGCTAAGGCAACAACACTTTCACTATCACAGAAAAGTTCCATTGGCTCTTTAATAGCTGGTACAACTCCAAGGTCTCCAATGAAGTTCCTCAGCCATAATGCCTCCTTTGCCGCCTCGCTAGCTGCAATATACTCTGATTCACAAGTAGAATCTGTCACTGTCTCTTGCTTGGAACTCTTCCAAGAAATTGCTCCTCCATTTAGGGTAAAGACCCAGCCTGACTGAGAGCGGAAATTATCCCTATCAGTCTGGAAGCTAGCATCACTATACCCTACAACTCTCAAGTCATCACTCCCACCGAAGGTAAGGACCCAGTCCTTAGTCCTTCATAGGTACTTGAGAATATTCTTTACCGCAGTCCAGTGTGCCTTGCCAGGGTTCCCCTGAAACCTGCTAACCATGCTCAGGGCAAAAGCTACATCAGGTCAGGTACATGTCATAGCATACATGATCGATCCTATAGCCGAAGCATAAGGTACTCGACTCATTTGTGCTATCTCAGCCCTAGTGCTAGGGCTTTGTGTCTTACTCAGTTTGGCGTTACTCTGGATGGGCAACTCTCCTTTCTTGGAGTCTTGCATTATGAATCTCTTCAGCACCTTATCCAAGTAGGTACTTTGACTAAGTCCAATTAGTATTTTACTCCGATCTCTCAAGATCCTTATCCCTAAAATATAGGTAGCTTCACCGAGGTCCTTCATAGCGAAACACTTTCCAAGCGAGGACTTTACTTCCTGCAGGGTTGGAATATCGTTTCCTATGAGTAGTATGTCATCCACATACAATACCAAGAAGCTAACTATACTCCCACTAGCCTTGACATACACACATGATTCATCTTCACTCCTAGAAAAGCCAAATTCATTGACCTTTTCATCAAAGCAAAGATTCCATCTGCGAGGTGCTTGCTTTAACCCATAAATGGATTTCTCAAGCTTACACACTCTATTGGGTACTCGTTGCTGACAAAACCCTCTGGCTGACTCATGTAAACATCTTCAGCCAACTTTACATTAAGGAAAGCGGTTTTGACATCCATTTTCCAAATTTCATAGTCATGAAATGCGGCTATGGCTAACAGAACCCGAATAGACTTAATCTTGGCTACCGGAGAAAAGGTCTCATCATAATCCACTCCAGGAATTTGAGAGAAGCCCTTTGCAACCAATCTAGCCTTATAAGTGTGTACTTTACCATCCATGTCGGTCTTCTTCTTGAAGACCCATTTGCACCCCACTGTCTTACGACCTGGTACAATTTCAACCAAGTTCCAAACTTGATTGTCATGCATGGATTGTATCTCGCTATCCATAGCCTCTTTCCATTTAGCAGACTCGGGGCCTGCCATGGCTTCCTCGTAGCTGTTAGGGTCATCTTGACTTACTAGTGTCCCATCACTAATAAGTGTCTCACCTTCTGCAGTAATATGGAATCCATAGTAATGCTCAGGTGCACTCCTAACTCTCTGGAACGCCTCAGAGGTACAGATTCGTCAACTGGCTCAACAGGAGTTTCCTCCTCAAGTTGAGGGCTAGATTTTGAAGTTCCTTCACCACTTAATTCTTGAATTTCTTCAAGATCAATTTGCCTCCCACTGTCTCCTTGGCTTATAAACTCTCTTTCTCGAAAGACTCCTCTTCTTGCTACAAAAACCACATTGTCACTAGGTCTGTAGAAGAGGTAACCAAAGGATTGTTGTGGGTAGCCGATGAAAATACACCTCTCGCTTCGGGGTTCGAGCTTATCATGAGTCTCGCGTCTCACAAAAGCCTCGCAACCCCAAATCTTGATGTGGTCTAGTTTAGGTATTTTACCTGTCCACATCTCGTGAGGAGTTTTGGCAACTTTCTTTGTAGGGACTAGATTAAGGATATGGGCGGCAGTCTCTAAGGCATACCCCCAGAATGAGATTGGTAGCAAAGCTCGACTCATCATGGAACGAACCATGTCCAACAAGGTTCGATTATGCCTCTCAGCCACACCATTCAACTGCGGTGTCCTGGGAGGTGTCAATTGTGAGACAATCCCACATTCCCTTAGATAGTCGAGGAACTCTGAACTAAGATACTCACCACCTCGATCGGATCGAAGCATCTTAATGTTCCTGCCCAATTGATTCTCGACTTCCTGTTTTAAATTCCTTAAACTTCTCGAAAGTCTCTGACTTATGCTTGATTAAGTAGACATATCCATATCTACTGTAATCATCAGTAAAAGTCAAATAATAACGATTAACATCCCTTGTGGCATGTTTGAATGGTCCACACACATCCGTGTGTATAAGGTCCAACAAATCTTCACCTCTTTCACACGAGCCTGTGAAGGGTGACTTTGTCATTTTTCCAAGTAAGCATGATTCGCAACTATCATTTGACTTTAGGTCAAACGACTCCAAGACTCCATCCTTTTGGAGTTGGCCTATGCGTTTCTTGCTTATATGTCCAAGACGACAATGCCATAATGATGCTTTATCCAAGTTATTATTATTAGTAGAATCAATACATAAAACATTATTTCCTAAGTTATCTACAACAGACACAGCTTCATACACACCATCACAAGGTAATGCTTTAAAATAAAGAACATTATTAAAGAAAGCATCAATAGAACCAACTTCATTATTAAACGAAAAGGTAAACCCTTGTTTGTACAAAGCATGAAAGGAAATAATATTTCTTGCCATTCCTGGCGAGTAACAACACTTATTCAAGTCTAAACTAAACCCACTACTTAGCGATAAAGTATAAACTCCAATCTTGGTGACAGGTGAAGCTTTCCTATTCCCCATGATCAAGTTTATTCTTCCTTGCTCCACATCCTCACCTCTTCTTAGTCCCTGCAAGTCACAACAAATATGAATACCACAACCTGTATCAAGGACCCAAGAATTAGAATGGGGTGAGTTATTAGAAATGGTAGTGTAAATACCTGCATGGTTGGGTTTGACTTTCCCATCCTTCACATCCTGCTGGTACTTTGGGCAGTTCTGCTTCCAATGAGCTTTTTCATGGTAGTAGAAGCATTCAGTCTCTTTTGGGTCAGAAGAAGGAATAATGAAACCTTTCTTGGTTCCACTTGAAGAAGAGCCATCAAGGGTCCGAGCCTTGGTACCCTTCGAAGATCTCTTTCTCTTCCTCCCTCGACTTTTCTCGATTGCCAAAACCGGAGTTGAGTTTGAAGTAGGAGTGATAGCAACCGACTTCCCCTTAAGACCTGTTTCTGCGGTCTTGAAAAGTCCCTGAAGTTTGCTGAGAGTGAGCTCTTCCTTATTCATGTGATATGTCATGTGGAATTGATCATAGAACGATGGTAAGGAGCGCAAAATTATATCTATTGCAAGCTCCTCAGGGAGGTTCACATTAAGCTTCAGCAATCGATCCACATATCTCTGCATTTTCTGCATGTGGCTCGTGACGGAATCCCCGTCCTTCATCATGGTTGTTATCATGGAGCAGATGATTTCGTACCTCTCTTGTTGTGCACTTTGATGGTATCTTTCCATCAAATCTTGGTGCATTTCATAAGGGTAGAAATCCTCATAGGATTTTTGGAGTTCTGCTGTCATTGTGGCCATCATGATGCATGCTACTTTCGTAGCATCCCTTTCATGTGCCTGAAAGTCAGCGATCTCCTGAGGAGTTGCAGTGGTCTCATCAATCTCCTTAAGCTCCTTGTCAAGGACATATTCTTTGTCCTCGTAGCGGGTAATCATCCTGATGTTTCTGATCCATTCATTGAAGTTGGATCCATCAAAGGTGACTTTCCCACACAAACTCATAAGAGTAAAGGAGCCATTAAGATTCGAGCCAGAAGCATTATTTAAAGACATCTGAAAGAGGAGAACAAGTTTAGTATAGATTTAAGAGAGTCCTTAATAAAACACCCAAATGTAATATTAAGGCTAGGATCCAATCACAATATAATATAACTTAGAAGAGGTATGCCGTAATCTAAGCTATACCATATTTGAAAGGTAGGTGAATGACGATTCACCAATTTCCACCACGAAAACCGAAATATTAGATATTTAGTTTTTATTGGTTTTAGAAATTCCTAGATTCTTTGAGATCCAATGAACTTTTCAAAGGCATGTTTCAATCTCGAGAGTGCCCTCCAAGTTTTGTGACTGGGATACCGAGGATCACAAAACGAGGTGTGAAGTAACCATGCAAATCACTTGGTACCCTTAAAGTTTATCACTCAATCGATGTGCCGGTAAACCACACATGCTCCACCGATACTATAATAAACCTTAAGTCACCCTTTACCTACCTTGTTAAGTCCAAGTTAGTGTGCCGGTTAACCACACACGCTCCACCAACGACTTAGACAAAGTGTAAAGTCTAATTTCACGGATTAGCACCTTATTCCCATTTTCCTAAAGTAACTAAGATTGGGAATTTAATAAATATTTAGTTACTTTATAATATACATCATACTTTGAATGAGAGTTTATAAGTCCTTGTCTTACCCGTTCGGCTAACGACCCTCCACCAGTCAAGCAAGTGGTGGGTGAGAGTAGACACCCATTAAGTCACCATTTTATAGGCAACAACCTTATACCCGCCTTATAGACCGGCTTTGTGAATGAGGCGTACTAGCGGTAAGACGACTTTATTCTTATACATATATATATAATTATTAAATCATCATATTATAAGTATAAGGGTTGAATTTTAACTTTTAAAATTCTAGGGGTTGGAACTTAAAGTTTTAACTTAACTTTACTTGTTCCAAAACTTAAGGGCAAGTTTTGTAACTTTCAAAACTTTTCATTTCTTGTAACTTATGAGTTTAATAGAGTAATAAAATGAAGACTCTTCATTTTTCTAACTCTTGTGTTTGTTTTAATGGTTTTTTAATTCAAGTGTGACTCTTGGTTTTCCATAACTTGAGGACAAGTTATGGACTCCATTAAAACACATTATGATCAAGAATTAAACTACCACATAGGTTACAAATAATTCCTATGATCATCTAAAACATCATAAGAACAAGAACATGAATATGAACTTATTCATAAATCAAAAAATTACACTTAAGACTTTGTAATTTTGATAACTAGTTGTTGTAAATGAATTATCAAAGACATTACACCATCTAAAACAAGTTTTTCAAGTACCAAAAAGTTTAGGGTAATGTTTATAATTCATTTCCAGCAACAAAATCGAAATTCTGCAATCAGTCGACCCTACTCGCCGAGTGCATGAACTTTACTCGCCGAGTTGGTTGAAGATACACATGAACTCGACGAGTCCATTCGCAGACAGCAAGATTTTCGATTCTTTTTCAACTTTTAAGCACAAATAAGAGCAAACAAGCCTAGGCTTTGATACCACTGATGGGTTTTGAGCATTCTAACACTTCCTAAGTGTACATGCAACCTTAATAACCTTGGATCTATGTTTGCCTAATTATCATGCAAAGTTGAATTCCAAGGTTATATTCCTATCTAGCATACATGGGGAACAATTTTAACTTAAAGTATAGATAGAATAACTTACCTGGTTGTTGTTTGTGTTCCTTGAAACCTTGTGAGCCTAGCACCCCAAGTGTGATGCCTCAAATGCTTCACACAACACCAAATGCTCTTGGAAGAACTTATGGGAGAACACACACTTCTCAAAAATCGGCCAAGCCCTCTTGTTTCTTAGTGTAGCCGATTTTGGTGGAGAATATGTTTCTTATATAGTGTTGACACATCTAGGGTTAAACCCTAATGTGTCATGACTCTTCATTTCCATGACCCATGGGTTTGTAACTCCCATGGAACATCCATGGAGCATCCAATGGGTGGAACCCAACTTGACAATCCATGGAGCCTCTTAGCCCACAATACAAGATATGGATGATTTACATAATCAACCCATATATTTAATTAGTTATCTTTTGATCACATAATTAATTCTAAATTAATTCTTGATCAAACTAATCAAATAATATTATTAATATATTAGAACTTATAATATATTAGTAATCTCCAAGTGTTATTTCTCTCATTTAGTCTATCCAATTGCATGCTGCCATGCAACCCAAATGGACCATGCCGGGTCGGGTCAAGTACATACCAGAAATAGTTATGGACTTAGACACCTTATCCAACAGAAATCGGCCTTGGTTTCCTTACTTTGGAAGAGATGCTGATTTCCCATGCCCTAAGGGTCTATTTATACTTGCAAGGTTCCTAGGGTTTCACCCTTAAACCCTAATTGGATAACTTAAACTCTAAGCAATCCTAATCCTTACCAAAGATAAGCCTTTGGACGAATTTGAGGCTATCCCAAGCCCTAGAATTTGTCCACCCTCTTATCCTTAAAGGATATATATAGCCAAAAGTGTAATTATCAAACAATTGACAGTTTATACCCTCTTATTTAATTAATCTCTTTAAGTCACCAAATTAATACTAATTAATCTATGACTTATATTAATCAAATAACAATATTATTATTTCTTATATTATTCTCATAATATATTAATAATATCTATTCTCTCATAATAAATCATCCTGTCAAGTTGCTATGGTGAAGGCAACCCAAAAGGACCATGCAGAATCGGGTCAAATACTTGCCTAATATAGTTGCAGCCTTATACACTATTCCAACAGTTTCCACGGTTGGGTATTTGAGGCATCTTTCTTTCATGGAAAGGAAAGATGTTGAGTGCCTATTGTTTTTAATGTTTTGGATCCTATATACTAGGCATATACCGTGTGTATTTAATTAATTTCATGCATTAACATAAAACAAGGAATACAAAACACATAGCAGATGACAACGTCATGATAAAACATAAAGCATTTTCATTAATACTAATAGGTTTGATTCATGAAAATTTGCCAGAAGGCATACAGTACAATGGAGTAATATAAAATTCGGCAACATAACGACCCTATGAGTAGTGTGGTCACTTAAACATAGAGTCGATACTACATAGCATAGTACACATAAGGGAAACCTAATACTATTAGGAGATACTACTGATCCTAATAGCACTGAGAAGTGCCTAATGGTGGTAGAGAAATAATATCCTAAAATGTTGTGATAATAACTAAGCCATCTCGATCATCTCTTCGATGACCTCATCTCTTTCCTGCTCAGCTCGCACTGCACGCGCCTCCATAGCAAACAGTTGTTGTCAAAGTGTGGCAACCTCTGCTTCCAGAGAACGATTCTCAACAACGGGGTTCCCTGGTGGAGCAGGGTGGTCCTGGTGTGCCTCATCAGTAGGTGGTTCGACGTGGGCTTCATTTGGGTCCCCATCCTCCTACATGTCTTTGTCAGTCCTATCACACTCATAGACTGTCTCAGTGTACTTGCCAAGCCTAATGTCAGGAGTTCCTCCTTGTTCTTCCTCGGGATTCTCCTAAAGCATCCCATGAGCCACTAGGGCTTGATAAAAATGGACTCCTTGCTGAGCGTCGTCCATGGTGACTGCATGAAGGCATATGAATAGGTCATGTTTTCATTATCCCTATAGAATATGTTTAATTATTTAGGTTTTTGGGTTCCTAGAGTTATTAGAGGGTGAGGTAGGCTTTTAGATTCTTTTCCTGCTATGATTACTCCTGAACAAATATTGGTCATATTCTGAATAAATATGGTTCATCATGCTATATTTATCCCTGATATGACTACATAACTGCCAAGGTTTAATCATAATGTTCAATTTGCTCCAGAAGCTTTTATTAAATAATGTTAGGTTATTATCCAAATATACGCACATAAGTGTGAAATTTTTGTTTTATTCAGAGTTATTTAGTCCCATTGTGTTTATAGTTGCATATCATGTTAGGTTATATATGATAGTTCACTATAAACATTGCTCTGATACCAACCTATCACACCCCCGAACCAGATGGCGGAAATGTCCGGGGGCTTGTGTCACTAACAACTAAATTATCATCACAATGAATACACATGAAACATAACACATTCATCACCAACATTACATATAACAACCAGCATTATTCACATCAAGTGCATTGTTATAAGTTACATAAGTTCAAAGTATTAAAAGTAAGATGAGTGGTGTTACATCAACAAAACTATACACACTTGAAAATCTTCCAGCTTAACGATTACCTAAGAATACAAGTTATTTTGAAAATGGTCAACATATATAATGTTGTTGAATTGATAAGTATGTTTGAGTAAAAGTCTTTGTATCTTTCATAAAAACCCAGAAAATCCGATATTTTCTGTAAAATGTCTAAAAATAATGTGAAAAATCCAGTATAAATGCATGTGTGAATTTCAAAGTTGTAACATATGTGGATGTAGCTTAGATTTCTTGTATTGTAAGGAAGTGATAATTGTATATGAATATATCCCCAGAAAATCTGATAATTTCTGATTATAACAATGTCGAGGTTCTTGTATTGTTAAATAAGCTATTTTGTATTGACACAATCGAAGGGTTAATCTTTGAAATGTTAGATTGGTAGTGGATATCAATATGAACCATTATAACCATACATGATAATGACTAGGTTGCCTGTCTTGGCATTTTTCCAAATGCTGGTATTTGCTCAAGGTTTTGTCGCCCTAGACTGGCCTAGTCTAGCTGTAGCAAACAACTAAGTCATGGGGGGTCACCCCATATAGATCTATACACAAACACTTGCTCTCCATCTAGGAGACTCTGATTATAACTACAAGCTACGATTGTACACTCACGGTGCCAACCAACACGTCTCACTAGATTCTTAACCTTTCATACTATGTTCAATGTTTACGAGCATGTGGTATGTTATCAAATCCAAAGGTACATGTATAAGTATACAAAGTTCAATAGTTATGTAAGGGTATAGTTACGATCTACTAAGCATGTAACTTTCAATCCAAGCCCAATTAGCATGTAAATGGGTCACAAAGGTCAATAACATGTAAGTGGGTAATTTGGGCCCAATAGGCATGTAAGTGGACCACCATGGCCCAACAAACATGTGACCCATAGCTCAGGCCCAAATTAACATGAAAATGGGTCGTAAGGCCCAATAAACATGTCATGGAAAAATATCGGGCTCAATATACATTTCAATAGGCCCTTAAGGCCCATTGGCCACGCAATATGAATATTAGGACCAATAAAACTATTATCAATGTATTTTGTCCGTTCGTTATTGTTTCGTTGTTTATTTTAGCTCGTGGTTTACCAAATTTATAATAAAAGTCTCTTTTTTCGTAAGACAACATTTTTGGTCAAAAACCTCAAATTTTCAATTAAGACTCAAAGTTTTGTAAAAATGACACTATATAGTTCGTAATTTGTAAAAATTTGTAATTTTGTCCCAAATGTCTAGGAATTCACGGGTTTAGTCCAAAAATATATATTTTGACATTTAAGGCTCAGTTTTACAGAAAAGTGCATTTTCAGCCCCTTATTTGTAAAAATTTACAGTTTCGGCACAATTTTAATAAAAGTTACATTTTTGGTCCAATTTGGAAATAAATGTTATTTTCACCCCTAAATTTGGTTTATTTAGATTTATGACTCAAATAACATTTTTAGTCCCAAAACTTTCCGTTTTTCACAATTTTGGGCCCAAAACAGTGAGGCATAAAAGTGTGGCCTATTAAGCTAAAATTTACATTTGTGCCCCTTTGATAAGCATGTTTATCATAAAAATCCATTTTTATACAAGTAGGACCTATTTGATCCCTATAAAAACATAAATGTCTGTAACGACCCGTCTCTGGTATGCGGTTCTTAGTATTTATTTTTGAAGTTCGTAAAGGAACTCGGCGAGTCTATGTCCCGACTCGTCGAGTAGGGTCGCGTTGTTGATCAGCGTATAGATCGGTGACTCGGCGAGTCCATATTCGGGACTCGGCGAGTCGGCCTGCCAGGTTGAAACCCTAAATCTCCGGGTTTGCTCACTATTTAATCCACCTTATAGCCCCCATTCTCGCCTCCTTCACCCTCAGAACGTTGTGAGAAAACCCTAATCCATCCTTGCGTGAACTAAGTGTTCCTGTGTTGATTTGTGAAGGCTTGAAGAAGGAGAAGAAGAAAGGAGCAAGGAGAAGAGGAGTAGTGCAAATATCCAAAGGCAAATTAGAGTTCTTTGAGGTATTCTTCGGATTCCCTCTTGTTTTATGATTTAAACCTCCATTAGGACTCTTTTATATATAGTTGATGCTTTTCCCAAGCCTTATGATTGTATGGATGCCCTAATAACTCGAGATATCCTTAGATCTATTCATTTAGAAGTTTCAGAGCCCAGATCTATTGCCTTTATGAAGATACTCTGCATGGAAACCTTAGATCTAACCCTTATTATGCTTTTTGAGCCATTTTATCTTCATGAATGCGTATGGGCTTGTAAAGATAGAATCTTTACGTGCTAATCGAGTTAAGGGAGTCCAGATCTATAAGTTTTATGCATTGGATTCAAGCATAATCAAGTTTTAAGTTGCTGCATGCAAGCGACTCGGCGAGTCGGAAGAACGAATCGGCGAGTCGAGCCGCGAGTCCCTGATTTTTCCCTTTTTGAGTGATGCCGAGTGAGACCAGTGAGTGATGGAGTGGAATCAGCGGGTTGTGGTTAGACTTAGTAATGGAGGGACTCGGCGAGTTGTTCATACAACTCGGCGAGTCCAAGGCAATCTTCTTAGCTCGAAGAACAACTTGTCGATTTGTTCATACGGCTCGACGAGTCTGATGCAGATTGCCTGAGGTTTTACATTCGAAAGGGAACTCGTCGAGTTGATGCCATACTCGACGAGTAGCAGCGAGTAGGGTGAGAAATGAGAGTACGGACTCGGCGAGTTGGCAGCCCAACTCGGCGAGTTAGGTCAACTGTAAAGTTGACTTTGACCAGGAGAGTTGACTTTAGCCAGGGGTAAAGGAGTCATTTACCCCAATACAGTTATTAATAATTTGATTGAGTGTATTTGTGGATTTGTAGCCGTGGAGATACCAGAGCAGCAGCAGATAGTTCCCGGAGCCACACACTCAGTGGCCAGATCACGAGGTGAGTTTCCTTTCAGTAGGACGGGTCTAAGGCCACAATGTCGGCCCGTTTAGCTAGCAGTAGTATCCGAACTTCGGTTCGATGCAGATTTTAGTATGTTTGATGCCTTCGTGGCTCAGACAGTATTTTGTGTTATGTGTTCCGGGTTACAGCCCGATGTAGTATGCTATCTATGTACTCATGTTAGTTGATATGCTTATGTGATGCGATGTTCAGTATGTTCCAGACTTCTGTCCGATGCAGTCAGTTCCGGACATCGGTCCGATGCAGTAGTTCCGGACTTTGGTCCGATGCAGGAGGCAAGGCCTCAGTAGTTCCGGATCCGATCCGATGCAGAGGGCAAGGCCCTGGTTAGTTCCGGACTTTGGCCCAATGTAGTTTCCGGACTTCGGTCCGATGCAGTGGGCAAGGCCCAGTATGTGATTATATGCATTATATGGTATGTGGTTGTTTGGGGGACCTCACTAAGCTTCGTGCTTACAGTTTTGGTTTTCGTTTCAGGTACTTCCGCAAGCAAAGGGAAGAGCTCGAGTTGATGGCATCGCACACACAGACCACACCTTCAGTTGTCCTGGGAGTTGTTTTGTTTCTCATGGATGTGACTGATACATTCTTGATTCAGTTTACTTATAACACTTTACTTTTGTTTGTGAGATATTGACGTACGAGTTTACCTTATGATTTTATTATGGTGTTTTTAGTAATTATTCAACAAAAAATTTTGGGTCATTTTTTTGGGATGTTACAAGTTGGTATCAGAGCCTTGGTTTGAGGGATTCGGATACACCCCCGGGTGTATCTGAACTCAAACTAAGGGAGAGATAAAAAGATTTTCAAAAAGGAAAAAAAATGTTTTCGAATGAAATTTTGAAAAAGAACTTAGAAAGAAAAGAATTTTTTTAAACAACATAAGGGTGTGGTGCATGCGATCAACCGAGCTCAAGTAAGTACTCCCAAATTACCCATACAAGTTTTATAATTATGAATAATTGTTCCAGTTTCAGTAGAACAGCATGCTAGTATTGGACTAAGGATCTAGGAGGATGCCTTATGTGCCTGCTATATGTGTTTAGCTTTATGAGAATTGCATGCTAGTAACGAGTAGACAGCAGTAGGCTAGCCTGTTTAGGTTATGCCTGGTAGCGCGAGCTTAGCATTGTATGCTAGATCGGTTTCTCGTTATGAGAGTAGGATTGCTTGGGTAATTTCCGGTGTCCGAATGCTGCTTGCTTCGTGCTTTGTAGAACTCTTAGTAATGAGAGTTAGCCGTTAGGTGAATACATCACGTCACATGTGATCAGGGTTGAATAATCTCAGAGTGTTGGATTTGGCCCTATTGCGCAGCTCTTGTTTGAGTCTAACCGTTGTAGGGACGAGCCTTTTACTCGAAGGATCATCCGAGCCTCATCACATGTGATGGTATTCAGGTGATGGCTAATTAGCATTTCAAGGAAGCCTTCAGTAGCTGAGGACTGTTTTGAGCAGAGTCAAGATTTCCCTAGGGCAAGCCTAGGATGAGAGTAGAAGAGATCAGCAGTAGTAGAAGTGACTTGGTGGAGTCAAGGTAGTTCTTGAGGAAAGTACGGATAGATGTGGAAGGTAGTATGGGCCTGTACTACTGAAAGTAGAGGATCTGTACTCGAATCAATGAAGGCCAAGACGAGACCAGGAAGCTAGTAGTAGTATCATGATCCCTTGAGATATTTTAGTTTTCTGATGTTGTTATGATATGTTTCAGTATGGTAGTTTTGCATTCGAGACCAGCAGTCGGCAGTTCAGATGCCGGAGGGGGATCAGGACCAGGATCAGGCCCGGAGGCCGGGCAGATGGATGAGCAGACCAGAGAGTTTCTTTCTTTTGAGGTTACCCATATCATACTGGAGTAGACTCCTGTGATCTTTGGTTCGATCAAGGAGGGTATTCTAGAGCGGATGGATGAGAGTTTGGGCACTTTCTGTGCCGAGATGACGGCCATGATGGGGTCGTGCACACTTACGTTCAGGGAGTTCAGGGCATGTGGAGCTCCAGACTACCATGGGGCGCGGGACCCCATAGCTAGCACGAGATGGTTGGCGGATGTGGCCAACGCGTTCCGCACTAGTAGGTGTCCCGAGGGGGACAAGGTTAGATTGGCGTCCTGTCTTCTGAAGGACAGGGCACGGGATTGGTGGGAGGAGGTCGGTCATACCATTGGAGATTACGCAGCGTTAGATGCCATGACCTGCACCGATTTCTCTACCAGGTTCAGGGCAGAGTTTGCACCAGTTATTGAGGTACAGTAGTTAGCCCGAGATCTTCAGGACCTCACCTAGACTACAGAGACCGTGGCGGAGATCACCGCCAAGTTCAGGGAGAGGGCTCTTCTTGTTCCTCAGTATGCAGCCGATGAGGAAATGAAGAAGGCCTGTTATCATGAGATGTTGCGGAGTGATATCCACATGTTTGTGAGCCGGTCCAGCTGTAAATTGATGGATGACATGATTGCTAGAGCTCGGGAGAGGGAGATTGATCTAGAGATGGAAAAGAAGAGGAAACCGGAGGCGGTTTCGGGTTCAGGAGGTTCGGGCAAAAAGCCCAAGGTATCTGATCATAGGTCCAGGGGTCAGCAGAGCCACGGTCGATGTGGCAAGTGTGGGAGATTGCACGAGGGTACGTGCAAGGCAAGGAGTTTCGGCTGCTACAAGTGCGGTCGGACTGGGCATTTGAGCAGGGATTGTATGGCCCCTACTACTGCTGTTGCAGCATTAGATCTAATTTGCTTTCAGTGCAATTAGAGGGGACATAAAAAGTCCCAGTGCCTAAGTTTAGCTGCAGCAGGGAAGGTGGTTGCACCTGCCCCTGCTACTTTGAGGATTACAGATGGCCGTCAGGGCCGAGCAGAGACACCAGTGGCTAGGAGCCGAGCTTTTCAGATGACAGCAGAGGAGGCGCGAGCGACTCCTGATGTGGTGACGGGTATGTACTTTTCCCTTCATCTCTATATTATTGTTATTATTATTGAGTATTGCTTATGGTTATATGTTTTTTATAGGGTCGTTCTATGTGAACGGCATCTCTGCTACAGTATTATTTTATTCGGGGGCTACCCGATCGTTTGTATCGCTAGCGCTTAGCAAGAGATTTAGTAGAGCTCCCGGTGAGCTGGATTGTCCACTAGAGGTTGAGATAGAAGATGATAGGACCGTGAAGGTCGCCAGAGTACATCGAGGATGTTCTCTCCAGTTGTTTGACGAGCAGTTTTTGGTGGATTTGGTCCCTATTCCCCTACGAGGAAATAAGGTTATAGTGGGCATGGATTGGTTGAGTCCCAACGGGGCCGTGATTGATTGCGAGTTACAGCTAGTGAGGATTCGCACTCCCAGTGGAGGAGAGTTAGTGATTCAGGGCGAGAGGCCACAACGTGGACCAGTTCTTTGTTCAGCCGCGAGGGCGAGATGCTATTTTCAACAGGGTTGTGCAGGCTATGTAGCCTACGTTATGGATGCCCGGGGGAGGGCAAGTCGACAGTGGACGATGTTCCGGTAGTACGAGACTTTCCGGATGTATTCCCAGAGGATTTATCTAGAATACCTCCCGAGAGACAGGTCAAGTTTGGGATTGACCTAATTCCTGGTGCGGCTCTGATAGCCAAGGCACCGTATCGATTAGCTCCCCCTGAGATACAGGAGTTGTCTACGCAGCTGCAGGAGATTCTAGACAAGGGTTTTATACGGCCGAGTAGTTCACCCTGGGGGGCGCCGATCTTATTTGTGAAGAAGAAGGATGGGTCGCATCGTATGTGCATCGACTACCGGGAGCTGAATAAGGTAATGGTGAAGAACCGTTACCCCCTCCCGAGGATAGATGATTTGTTTGATCAGCTTCAGGGAGCGTCTTGGTTCTCCAAGATCGATTTACGCTCCGGATATCACTAGATGCGAGTTAGAGGCGAAGATGTGCAGAAGACTGCTTTCAGGACCCGATATGGTCATTATGAGTTTTTAGTGATGCCTTTTGGGCTCACTAATGCTCCAGCCGCATTCATGGACCTCATGAATCGCGTATGCAGACCAATGCTGGATCGGTCTGTGATAGTATTCATAAATGATATATTGGTGTACTCCAAGACTCAAGAGCAGCATGAGGAGCACCTGAGGGAGGTGCTAGAAGTGTTGAGAAGGGAGAGGCTTTTCACGAAGTTCTCCAAGTGTGAGTTTTGGTTGCGTGAGGTGCAGTTCCTTGGTCACCTCATCAACCAGAAGGGTATATTGGTAGATCCGGCCAAGATAGAGGTCGTGATGCAGTGGGAAGTCCCGAGGTCTCCATCCGAGATTCGGAGTTTCCTGGGGTTGGTAGGGTATTACCGGAGGTTCATTCAAGATTTCTCCAAGATTGCAGAACCGCTCACCCGATTTACTAGGAAGTCGGTGGTCTTTCGTTGGGGGCCTGAGCAGCAGACGACATTCGAGACCCTCAGGCAAAGGTTATGTGAGGCTCCGATTCTTTCCCTGCCTGAGGGGATAGAGGATTTTGTAGTCTACTGTGATGCCTCAATCACAGGTATGGGAGCAGTGTTGATGCAGCGGGGGCATGTGATAGCTTACGCCTCGAGACAGTTGAAGTCTCACGAGGCTAACTATCCTACGCACGACTTGGAGCTGGGGGCAGTGGTGTTTGCCCTCAAGATTTGGAGAGATTATGTTTATGGGGTCTGTTGTACCATCTACACGGATCACAAGAGCTTGAGATACCTTATGGATCAACCGAGTCTAAACATAAGGCAGAGGAGATGGTTGGATGTGCTGAAGGATTATGATTGTGAAATCCTTTATCACCCAAGTAAGGCCAACGTAGTGGCCGATGCCTTGAGTCGGAAGGTGTCAGCAGCCCCTATCAGAGATTTGTATTTGAGAATGACTGTGATTACTCCGTTGTTGGAATGGATAAGGGAGGCTCAGGTTGAGGGCCTCAAGGAAGAGAAGCAGAAATGTGAGAGGATTGTAGGTCGAGCAACTGTGTTCGATTATGATAGTCGGGGGTTGTTGACCCTTCATGGGAGAGTGTGGGTACCGTTCGGAGGTGGAGTACGGCAGGTGTTGATGGACGAGGCTCATAAGTCTCGATTTTCTATCCATCCAGGGGCAACGAAGATGTATAGAGATCTTCGACCCGATTATTGGTGGCCCTGCATGAAGCGGGATGTTGCTTGGTATGTGGAGAGGTGTCTGACCTGCAGGAAGGTCAAGGCAAGACATCAGAGGCCTCACGGCAAGATGCAACCGTTATACATTCCCGTGTGGAAATGGGAGGACATCACTATGGATTTTATCACCAAGCTTCCTAGGACCGCACGAGGAGTAGATTCGATAAGGGTAGTAGTGGATCGGTTGACGAAGAGTGCCCATTTTATCCCGATCCAGGAGAGTATATCGGCAGAAAAGTTAGCCGATATCTATGTGCGTGAGATTGTGGCACGCCATGGAGTGCCGGTATCGGTGGTGTCAGACCGAGATTTCATTTTACCTCGATTTTGGAAGTGGTTCCATGACGAGATGGGTACTCGTCTCCACTTCAGCACCGCTTTCCACCCTCAAACGGACGGGCAGAGTGAGAGGACGATTCAGACTCTTGAGGACATGCTTAGGTAATGCGTTTTGGATTTTGGTGGCAGTTGGGATACGTATCTTCCGTTAGCGGAATTTTCGTATAACAACAGTTATCATGCGAGCATTGATCGACCTCCCTTTGAGATGCTTTATGAGAGGAAGTGCAGGACCCCGATTTGTTGGGGCGAGGTGGGTCAGCGAGTCATTGGGAGCACAGAGGTGGTGCTCAAGACGACCGAGTTGATCCAGCAGGTCCGTAGTAGACTGCAAACTGCGCAGAGTCGGTAGAAGAGTTACGCCGATAGGTGGCGTTCAGACTTGGAGTTCCGGGTGGGTGACATGGTTCTTCTGAAGGTCTCACCTTGGAAGGGTGTTATCAGGTTCCGGAAGAGGGGCAAGTTGGGTCCCAGGTTTATTGGTCCTTTCAGGGTTTTGGCCCGGGTGGGTCGGGTTGCTTATCGGATAGATCTTCCGGCAGAGCTTAGCCAGATCCACGACACTTTCCATGTGTCTCAGTTAAGGAAGTGTTTGGTGGACGAGTCAGCAGTTGTTCCTTTAGAGGATATCCAGGTGGATAGCAGCTTGAATTATATTGAGAGGTCGTTCGCGATTCTGGATCGGAAAGCAAAGACCTTGAGGAACAAGGTAATTCGGCTAGTGAAGGTGCAGTAGGAGCACAGGAAGGGGTCTGAGTGGACGTGGGAGGCTGAAGACGAGATGAGAGAACATTATCCTGGGTTATTTGCAGATACAGCAGCAGACTTCGAGGACGAAGTCTGAGTCAAGTGGGGGAGAGTTGTAACGACCTGTCTCTGGTATGCGGTTTTTAGTATTTATTTTTGAAGTTCGTAAAGGAACTCGGCGAGTCTATGTCCCGACTCATCGAGTAGGGTCGCGTTGTTGATCAGTGTATAGATCGGCAACTTGGTGAGTCCATATTCGGGACTCGACGAGTCGGCCTGCCAGTTTGAAACCCTAAATCTCCGGGTTTGCTCACTATTTAATCCACCTTATAGCCCCCATTCTCGCCTCCTTCACCCTCAGAACGCTGTGAGAAAACCCTAATCCATCCTTGCGTGAACTAAGTGTTCTTGTGTTGATTTGTGAAGGCATGAAGAAGGAGAAGAAGAAAGGAGCAAGGAGAAGAGGAGTAGTGCAAAGATCCAAAGGCAAATCAGAGTTCTTTGAGGTATTCTTCGGATTCCCTCTTGTTTTATGCTTTAAACCTCCATTAGGACTCTTTTAGATCTAGTTGATGCTTTTCCCAAGCCTTATGATTGTATGGATACCCTAATAAGTCGAGATATCCTTAGATCTATTCATTTAGAAGTTTCAGAGCCCAGATCTATTGCCTTTATGAAGATACTCTTCATGGAAACCTTAGATCAAGCCCTTATTATGCTTTTTGAGCCATTTTATCTTCATGAATGCATATGGGCACGTAAAGATAGAATCTTTACATGCTAATCGAGTTAAGGGAGTCCAAATCTATAACTTTTATGCACTGGATTCAAGCAGAATCAAGTTTTGAGTTGTTGCATGCAAGCGACTCAGCTAGTCGGAAGAACGACTCGGCGAGTCGAGCCGCTAGTCCCCGATTTTTCCCTTTTTGAGTGATGCCGAGTGAGACCAGTGAGTGATGGAGTGGACTCAACGAGTTATGGTTAGACTCAGTAATGGAGGGACTCGACGAGTTGTTCATACAACTCGGCGAGTCCAAGGCAATCTTCTTAGCTCGAAGAACAACTCGTCGAGTTGTTCATACGGCTCGGCGAGTCTGATGCAGATTGCCTGAGGTTTTACATTCGAAAGTGTAACAACCCGTTATTTCAAGTCAGTAAAAATCGAGTCCTGTAACCTCTTTGAGAAAGGAAATAGAATATCATCGAAAAATGAAGTATTCAAAAACTCTATTTGGAGTACACTATGTGGTAGTTATCGTCTTAAGGTTTCCAAACATATAAATAACACAAAAATCCGAGTTATACTGAAGAAGTTATGCTCATTCTAAGTTTGCCGACAAAAACCAGCAATACGAAGTTGCGTAAAAACGCAAAGTTTCAATAAAACACTTTCCGACCTTAGGTGTCTAAATGAAAGTCGTAGATATCGTTAAACTACAAACATGCATAAAAAGAACGCTCAAATCGGACATCGTATGAATAAGTTATGAATTTTTGAAGTTTGATAATTAATTTATATATATTTTTATTAAAACTTCGGTATTATCCGAAGGGGAGTCAGCGTCCTCATCCGAGGTACGCGCTGCGTACCCTGTACGCCCCGCGTACCCGAGGAACTTCGCCTCAAACCGTCCACGTAGCCCTATGCGAGGCATCCGACCCTCCTGTCCGACCCGCCGTCCCATCCAACCCGACTGCCTGAGCCGTCCCATCCGAGGCCGAGGCAGTCGAGGGTTCGGTCACGCATGACGTACGCGTACGTGCTGCGTACGAGCGTACACCCTGTGTACGAGGCCTCTCAGGCCCCCCTATAAATAGCATGCGAGGGTTCCCGGGAAAATGGCCCATTCTCTCTCCTTTTTATTGCGTTTTACCTCGTTTTCCGTGCTCGCACTACCCCGAAGCCCTAGTCATTTTGTGCAAGTCTCGAAGGTCGATTTTTCTCCCGAGGAATCCCGAGATTTCCGAGAAAAATCCATTTCCCGAGACGAAACTCTGCCCGGTTTTCCATCTTGCTATCTTCAAGCTTTCAAGTGAGTTCATACCCCTTTCAAACACACTTTAAATACATTTTCAAATGCTTTTATACTCTTTTAGGGGGGGGGGGGAATACAAGTAAACATACGGTTATTATCGTGTATTTTATAAAGTTTCACTTAGCTTGTTTTACCGAATAAATCACTTGGAACTCATTACTATTATGGAAAACTCTTGTCATACTTTGTGTGCATTAGACTTATACAAAGTATATAACGATTTCAAAGTACCTTTCATTATTAAGTCGTTTTATACATTCTAAAAACTTATGATTTTCATTTGTCAAACATTGTGAAAAGGGATAAACTTTGCATAGAAAACTATCACTTTAATATGGGCTTAATTGAGAATCCATGAGACGTGTATATTTTCAAACGTTACTTTTCTTTATTAGAAAGTAATGCTGCAAGTCCTGTCTATAACTAGAGTCTCCCGTTCGGAGAACGTGTCAAATGTGTATAGATCTATACGGGATGTCATGATCCCGCGCCCTGACTGTTAGCTACAGTCCATCTTTTGGGGTGACAGTTGTCATAACGATGCGACGCCTGAAGAACGTCGTTACAGGCATATTATGTTTAGTATGATTACAAAACTAATCGGATATACAATTATTATGGTATTATGCTTTTATGAACGAGTAGCTATTAAAACTATTCTTCATCTAACAAATGCAATCTTCGTATAGTTTTATTATATAAAACTATGACACAACTTTTGAGAACGTCGGTTTCTTGCGATTTTCGGTCTTGGAGACTACCATTTATGTTAGGAAAATACGGGTTTCTCCTGCATACAAACCAAACAACTAATAGGAAAATAAGGGATTTTCCTGGTGCAATTATTTACAACTTATAACACGAACATTTATATGCATTTCATGCTTTTATAAGAAAATAAGGGTTTTTCTTGGAAAACACAACAACTTGTATTTCAACCATTAGGAAAATATGGGATTTTCTGGATCTAATACGTTCACTTTCAATACAACAAATCACAACTCTTGACATTTGAAATGCTGTGTTTTCTGGAAAATATACACCCATTTTGGAATGGCATCCAATTTTTCTAAACTACTTATGAACTCACCAACTTAATTGTTGACACTTTTTCTTTGAAATAACTTGTATTCTCAGGGAACCGCTAAGCAGGTTTGGGAATCAACTTTTGGGATTAACGCGCTGGCGTTAATTACTTCTTTTGAATGATGTTTATGTATTTATCTTTTGAACATGTAATGAATACAACTATGTAAACATCTTGGAAACTTTAATATATATGGTGGTGTGTACTTTCCTTTCTATGAACTGTTATGATACTGAATATGATGTCCTCCGCCCCCGAATGTTTCCGCCGTTCTGGTTTGGGGGTGTGATAGATTGGTATTAGAGCTTTGTTTATAGGGAATTAAGTATATCAAAACCATTCCTTTTTGATATACAACTATAAACTCAACTGGGCAAAAACACTCTGAGGAAAATTCATACTTTTGAAAGTAAATCTAATTAGTTTTAAGGTAAGCATGCACTCATTTTTATACTAATAACAGTTTCATAGTAAATAACTTTAGAAGTATTATAAATAAGTTGTGCAGCACAGGTACGCCTTGGGACATGTAATCGGAACTAGGAAGAATATAGCCTGATCAACTATATTTGTCCAAGAGCCGACTAACGTATGCCAAGGAGTGTCTGTAATGGGCAACAAATTCAAAACTTACCAAAAGCATATCGCTAAAGAATATTGAGGGAGTATTCGAGTGCCGTCAACCATTAAACTTAAGGGTATGTTTCATGTGCTCTAGCTTATAGTAAACTTTTAACTCTATTCTCGTACAGTCTAAATGGCGGGATTCCATCACCCCAATGACCCCTACTACCCCAACGAAGGTAATGGAGGGTGGATCGAAGAAGATCCTGAATAAGACGAAGAGCCTATAGAGTTGGAGGGAGGGGATGACTCTGGCATGGATTCGGAGCCAGAAAGTATAAATCCACCAATCCCACAATCTCCCGTCCACGTGAGGAATTTCCAAGGACCCACTCCAGTATGGGGAAGTCACCTCCATCATTGGAGCCAACAACAAAGCTTACGACCTCCTTACGGCATGTGCCGAGACTTCTATGATGTGAGAGGCGGGGGATCAGCCGACCGCGCACTTCCGGTCATGGTTGGCAAACTCGCCAACGAGTGCTATCAATCCGGAGTGCAAGCCAACCGAATCCGAGAGGTCAATGTGGAAGTACAAATCCACACGGCCGATATCAACCGCCTAGAGTTGTTGCAGAACGACATCCACATTCGCGCCGAAGCGTTTCAAGCACAAGCAAATGCGGCCTTCGCAGAATTAAGAGAACAACAAGCTGCGTTTGATAGACGCCTCATGGAGTCGAAGTAGTCCGACACGGAGTCAAGCTCCAAACGCAAAGCGCACCGCAAGTAGTACCTGCCCAACTCTCAAATTTTGTTATAAATTAGGACTTCGGATAAAAGTATTATTTTCTTTAAATTGTTCTGTAATCGGAGGCCTTTAAAAAGGCCAAGAAATTTTGTCTAGACCCCGCTGTAACACAACTATATGTTTAATATATATAAGGGTATACCCCTTTTCTTGTTGTTTTTAATCATGCGCAAATCGTTCGATTCATTGGTACATCTATTCAAACTTTACTTTCAAGCTCAAAACATTGTGTCAGTCAAACCCAACTTCTTAGAACTATTAGAAGTTAACTCAATATCATTCAACTCTGAACTGCCAAAACTTATATATTTTTCCATATTTTTTCTTTTGGCAGCACGATGCCTCCTCGTCCAAACCATGGCCCAGGCCGGGCACGGTACCACCACCACCTCCACCACCAGCTTATGATCCAGCCATGGTTCAGGCTGCTATCACAGCAGCAGTAACTGCAGCCCTCTCGCAAATAAACTCCCACGGAAATGGAGGGGCGGGAAGCAGCACGAATCATCCAAATCATGGCACTAGTCATGGCCAAGGAAGAGAATGTACTTACAAGGAGTTCTCTAACGCTAAGCCAAAAACTTTTAATGGAACTGGGGGAGTCATTGCACTAATGCAATGGTTCGAGAAGACCGAAACGGTCTTCGAGATCTGCTCATGCCTAGAAGCAAGCAAAGTCAAGTTCGTTGCTTGCACTTTCGTAGATCGAGCCCTCACTTGGTGGAAAAGCCATGTGAATTCAGTGATGCTCACTGTCGCCAACGCCATGAGTTGGGACGATCTAAAGGTTCTACTACTGGAAGAATACTGCCCAAGGGGCGAAGTGCAAAAGCTTGAGCAGGAGCTCTGGAATCTGAAAATGACTGGGTCTGACCTAGTCACCTACACAGCTAGGTTCAACAACCTCGCTGCGATGTGCCCTACCATGGTCAACCCAGAATCATTTCAACAACCGCAAATCCACCAAGGGAGGCTCAGGGCCAGAGTAGGCCTTGGAACAAAAGGAGGGGACAAACTCTCCAGGAAAACCCCAAGAAACAACAAGTAATAGCGACCCACGCTATGACTGTACCTGTGAACCCTGCCCCCACAAGCTAATATAATGGGAAACTTCCTAAATGCAACCGATGCAGCTTCCACCACCACGGTCCTTGCCCTGATCTTCAATGCACCAAGTGTAATAAGAAGGGACATACAGCCCGCTATTGCAAAGGGCCAACCCAACCATCCGTCCCCACTACTAATACCGGGGTAAGCTGCGCCTGCTTTGAGTGCGGGGACACGGGGCACTACCGCAGGGACTGCCCAAGGGCAAACAACCGGAATACCGGCGGAAGGGGCCGAGTTTTCGCAATGGGACAAGATGAAGCCATTGTGGACCCTACTGTTGTTACGGGTACGTTTCTTCTCAATAACTCGTATGCATGCATTTTGTTTGATAATGGAGCGGAAAGGAGTTTTGTGAGTCACGACTTTAAAAGGCTGCTAAAATCAATACCATAATCATTAAGTGAACCATTCATAGTAGAAATGGCCAACGGGAAAACCGAAGGCACTAAGGAGATATACTTAAACTGCACCCTAACTTTAAACGATAATCCCTTTTCAATCAACCTCATGCCAGTCTCGATTAAGAGTTTTGATGTCATCATTGGCATGGATTGGCTGAGTTCTCATCATGCGGGCATTCTATGTTATGATAAGGCCGTTCGCCTTAATCTGCCAACCGGCGAAACTTTCATTGTCTTGGGCGACAAACCAAGTACCACTCTTCGTATCATCTCAAGTATCCAAGCTCGGAAATGCATATGCAAGGAGTGTCACGCATTCTTGGCACATGTTGTAGATGTGAAACGCGAAGTCCAAGACATCAAGAGTGTGCCCGACGTACGCGATTTTCCCAAGTTTTTTCCCGAGTACCTTCCGGGACTACCACCCGCGAGACAAGTTGAGTTCCGAATCGATCTAGTTCCCGGAGCTACCCCAGTAGCCAAAGCACCCTATCGATTAGCCCCGACAGAGATGCAAGAGCTATCCAGCCAACTAAATGAACTACTTGGAAAAGGATTCATCAGGCCGAGCTTCTCGCCATGGGGAGCACCCGTACTGTTCGTGAAAAAGAAGGATGGATCATTCAGAATGTGCATCAACTACCGAGAACTCAACAAACTTACCATCAAGAACCGATACCCCCTACCCCGAATCGATGACTTATTCGACCAACTCGAAGGAGCCAACTACTTCTCCAAGATCGATCTGAGGTCGGGATATCACCAGCTGCGAGTCCTGGAGAGTGATATTCCCAAGACGACCTTCCGAACACGATACGGACATTACAAGTTTGTAGTGATGCCGTTTGGACTAACCAATGCCCCGGCCGTATTCATGGATCTAATGAATCGGGTACGTCGTCCATTCTTGGATAAATTCGTGATAGTATTCATAGGCGACATACTCATTTATTCAACGAATAAAGAAGAGCATGGTCAACATCTGAGGCAAGTTTTAGAGATGTTACGGACTGAGAGACTGTATGCAAAATTCTCAAAATGTGAATTTTGGATTAGAAAGGTGGACTTCCTCGGTCACGTGGTCAGCAAGGAAGGAATCCACGTGGATCCATCAAAAATCAAGGCTATCAAAAACTGGACTGCGCTAACTACACCAACAGAAATTCGCCAATTTCTAGGTCTTGCTGGTTATTACCGAAGGTTCATCCAGAATTTCTCCAGCATCGCAAAGCCTCTTATCGCCTTAACCCAGAAAGGTGTGACCTACAATTGGGGAGAAAAGCAAGATGCTGCATTTCAGATTTTGAAACAGGCCCTTTGCAGTGCGCCCATCTTTTCTCTCCCAGAAGGGACCGAAGATTTTGTGGTGTATTGCGATGCTTCGAAGCAAGGGCTGGGCTGTGTACTAATGCAGAGGGGAAAGGTTATTGCATATGCCTCACGACAACTGAAAACGCATGAGGTCAATTACACCACTCATGATTTAGAGCTTGGGGCGGTGGTCTTCGCTCTTAAAATCTGGTGACACTACCTATATGGTACCAAATGCACTATCTTTACAGACCACAAGAGCCTACAACACATCTTCGACCAGAAGGAGTTGAACATGAGACAGCGACGCTGGGTCGAATTTCTCAACGACTACGAATGTGAGATTCGCTATCATCCAGGAAAGGTTAACGTCGTGGCAGATGCCCTTAGTCGTAAGGAGTACTCTGGCCGAAGAGTGAAGTCATTAGCCATGTCAATCCATTCCCACCTGTCGACACAAGACAAGGAAGCTCAAATAGAGGCCCTGAAACCCGAAAACGTGATAGGTGAGACCCTTAGGGGAATGGACAAGAATTTAGAAATCAAGAGTGACGGAGCACGCTACCTCATGAACCGAATATGGACGCCCAAGTTTGGTGGACTTAGAGAGGTAGTTATGAGCGAGGCACACAAGACTCCATACTCCGTACACCCCGGGTCAGACAAGATGTATCAAGATCTCAAACAACTCTACTGGTGGCCAAACATGAAAGCACAGATCGCTACATATGTGAGCAAGTGTTTGACTTGCACCAAGATCAAAATAGAACACCAGAAACCCTCAGGACTACTCCAACAACCTGAAATTCCTGAGTGGAAATGGGAGAAAATTTCCATGGACTTTATAACGAAACTGCCCAAAACTCAGGGTGGCCAAGATACTATTTGGGTAATCGTTGATAGATTAACCAAGTCCGCTCATTTCCTACCGATCAAGGAAAGTGATAAAATGGAAAAGCTATCGAGAATCTACATCCGAGATATCGTACGACTCCATGGAGTGCCAATGTCTATCATCTCAGATAGAGACAGCAGATTCATGTCTAGATTCTGGCAATCATTGCAAAAATCCATGGGAACAAGATTGGACATGAGTACAGCCTATCACCCCCAAACTGACGGACAGAGCGAAAGAACGATCCAAACCTTGGAAGACATGTTGCGAGCATGTGTAATCGACTTTGGTAAAGCATGGGATGTTCACTTACCTTTGGTTGAGTTCTCTTATAACAATAGTTGTCATACTAGTATCAATACTGCTCCATTTGAAGCCCTTTACGGCCGTAAGTGCAGATCACCTCTGTGCTGGACGGAAGTGGGCGACACAAAACTAGAAAAAGGTCTAGTCCCTGATAGCACCCTCACTGGTCCAGAGATCATCAGAGAAACTACTGAAAAGATCGTGCAAATACGAGAACGACTGAAATCCTCGAGGGATAGGCAAAAGAGCTATGCCGACAAAAGACGTAAACCCTTGGAATTTCAGATTGGCGATCGAGTACTACTGAAGGTCTCACCCTGGAAGGGAATGATACGCTTTGGAAAGCGTGGGAAGCTAAATCCTAGGTACATTGGACCCTTCCAAATCATTTCAAGGGTTGGTCCAGTAGCCTACAAACTCCGACTTCCAATAGAGCTTAACAAAGTACATCTAGTATTCCACGTATCAAACCTGAAGAAGTGTCTGTCTGACGAAACACTTGTAATTCCACTCGATGAGATCGAACTAAATGAAAATCTTAACTTTGTGGAAGAACCCGTCGAGATCATGGATAGGGAAGTTAAACGAACTAAACAGAGTTGCATTCCAATAGTAAAGGTCCGATGGAATGCTAAGAGGGGACCTGAGTTCACGTGGGAACGAGAAGATCAAATGCAACAGAACTATCCACATCTCTTCCCCACCCCCTAAGACTCTTCTTTTGTATTAAAATTTCGGGACGAAATTCCCTCTAACGGGGGGATGATGTAACAACCCGTTATTTCAAGTCAGTAAAAATCGAGTCCTGTAACCTCTTTGAGAAAGGAAATAGAATATCATCGAAAAATGAAGTATTCAAAAACTCTATTTGGAGTACACTATGTGGTAGTTATCGTCTTAAGGTTTTCAAACATATAAATAACACAAAAATCCGAGTTATAACGAAGAAGTTATGCTCATTCTAAGTTTTCCGACAAAAACCAGCAATACGAAGTTGCGTAAAAACGCAAAGTTTCAATAAAACACTTTCCGACCTTAGGTGTCTAAATGAAAGTCGTAGATATCGTTAAAGTACAAACATGCATAAAAAGAACACTCAAATCGGACATCGTATGAATAAGTTATGAATTTTGGAAGTTTGATAATTAATTTATATATATTTTTATTAAAACTTCGGTATTATCCGAAGGGGAGTCAGCGTCCTCATCCGAGGTACGCACTGCGTACCCCTGTACGCCCCGCGTACACAAGGAACTTGGCCTCAAACCGTCCACGTCGCCCTATGCGAGGCATCCGACCCGCCCGTCCGACCCGCCGTCCCATCTCACCCGACTGCCTGAGCCGTCCCATCCGAGGCCGAGGCAGTCGAGGCTTCGGTCACGCATGACGTACACGTACTCGCTGCGTACGAGCGTACGCCCCGCGTACGAGGCCTCTCAGGCCCCCTATAAATAGCATGCGAGGGTTCCCGGGAAAATGGCCCATTCTCTCTCCTTTTTCTTGCGTTTTACCTCGTTTTCCGTGCTCACACTACCCCGAAGCCCTGGTCATTTTGTGCAATTCCCGAAGGTCGATTTTTCTCCCAAGGAATCCCGAGATTTCTGAGAAAAATCCATTTCCCGAGACAAAACTCTTCCCGGTTTTCCATCTTGCTATCTTCAAGCTTTCAAGTGAGTTCATACCCCTTTCAAACACACTTTAAATACATTTTCAAATGCTTTTATACTCTTTTAGGGGGGGGGGGGAATACAAGTAAACATACGGTTATTATCGTGTATTTTATAAAGTTTCACTTAGCTTGTTTTACCGAATAAATCACTTGGAACTCATTACTATTATGGAAAACTCTTGTCATACTTTGTGTGCATTAGACTTATACAAAGTATATAACGATTTCAAAGTACCTTTCATTACTAAGTCGTTTTATACATTCTAAAAACTTATGATTTTGATTTGTCAAACATTGTGAAAAAGGATAAACTTTGCATAGAAAACTATCACTTTAATACGGGCTTAATTGAGAATCCATGAGACGTGTATATCTTCAAACGTTACTTTTCTTTATTAGAAAGTAATGCTGCAAGTCCTGTCTATAACCACAGTCTCCCGTTCGGAGAACGTGTCAAATGTGTATAGATCTATATGGGAAGTCATGATCCCGCGCCCTGACTGTTAGCTACAGTCCATCTTTTGGGGTGACAGTTGTCATAACGTTGCGACGCCTGAAGAACGTCGTTACATGCATATTATGTTTAGTATGGTTATAAAACTCATCGGATATACAATTATTATGGTATTATGCTTTTATGAACGAGTAGCTATTAAAACTATTCTTCATCTAACAAATGCAATCTTCGTATAGTTTTATTATATAAAACTATGACACAACTTTTGAGAACGTCGATTTCTTGCGATTTTCGGTCTTAGAGACTGCCATTTATGTTAGGAACATAAGGGTTTTTCCTGCATACAGACCAAACAACTAATAGGAAAATAAGGGATTTTCCTGGTGCAATTATTTATAACTTATAACACGAACATTTATATGCATTTCATGCTTTTATAAGAAAATAAGGGTTTTTCTTGGAAAACACAACTCGTATTTCAACCATTAGGAAAATATGGGATTTTCTGGATCTAATACGTTCACTTTCAACACAACAAATCACAATCTTTACATTTGAAATGCTGCGTTTTCTGGAAAATATACACCCATTTTGGAATGGCATCCAATTTTTCTAAACTACTTATGAACTCACCACCTTAATTGTTGACACTTTTTCTTTGAAATAACTTGTATTCTCAGGGAACCACTAAGCAGGTTTGGGAATCAACTTTTGGGATTAACGCGCTGGCGTTAATTACTTCATTTGAATGATGTTTATGTATTTATCTTTTGAACATGTAATGAATACAACTATGTAAACATCTTGGAAACTTTAATATATATGGTGGTGTGTACTTTCCTTTCTATGAACTGTTATGATACTGAATATGACGTCCTCCACCCCCGAACGTTTCCGCCGTTCTGGTTTGGGGGTGTGACAGAAAGGGAACTCGTCGAGTTGATGCCATACTCGACGAGTAGCAGCGAGTAGGGTGAGAAATGAGAGTAGGGACTCGGCGAGTTGGCGGCCCAACTCGACGAGTAAGGTCAACTGTAAAGTTGACTTTGACCAGGAGAGTTGACTTTAGCCAGGGGTAAAGGAGTCATTTACCCCAATATAGTTATTAATCATTTGATTGAGTGTAATTGTGGATTTGTAGCCAGGGAGATACCGGAGCAGCAGCAATTAGTTCCCGGAGCCACACACTCAGCAGCCAGATCATGAGGTGAGTTTCCTTTCAGTAGGACGGGTCTAAGGCCACAATGTCGGCCCGTTTAGCTAGCAGTAGTATCTGGACTTCGGTTCGATGCAGATTTTAGTATGTTTGATGCCTTCGTGTCTCAAACAGTATTTTGTGTTATGTGTTCCGGGTTACATCCCGATGTAGTATGCTATCTATGTACTCATGTTAGTTGATATGCTTATGTGATACTATGTTCCTATTTTTCTGGACTTTTGTCCGATGCAGTCAGTTCCGGACATCGGTCCGATGCAGTAGTTCCGGACTTTGGTCCGATGCAGGAGGCAAGGCCTCAGTAGTTCCGGATCCGATCCGATGCAGAGGGCAAGGCCCTGGTTAGTTCCGGACATTGGTCCGATGTAGTTTCCGGACTTCGGTCCGATGCAGTGGGCAAGGCCCAGTATGTGATTATATGCAGTATATGGTATGTGGTAGTTTGGGGGAGCTCACTAAGCTTCGTGCTTACAGTTTCAGTTTTGGTTTCAGGTACTTCCGCAAGCAAAGGGAAGAGCTCGAGTTGATGGCATCGCACACACACACCACAGCTTCAGTTGTCCTTGGAGTTGTTTTGTTTCTCATAGATGTGACTGATACATTCTTGATTCAGTTTACTTATAACACTTTACTTTTGTTTGTGAGATATTGACGTACGAGTTTACCTTATGATTTTATTATGGTCTTTTTAGTAATTATTCAACAAAAATTTTTGGGTCATTTTTTTGGGATGTTACATTGTCGCTTTTTACCCTTATCTTTTGTTTTCTTGACAATTTTGACCCTTAACAAAGTTTTTGCCTTAAATTTTTGTATCTTAAACATTTAACACTTTTAACTGGATAGTATGATTTATGAGGTGTCTTAGTTCATGGATCTTAACTCAATGTTACTTAAGAAGTCGTGATTTGCTAAGATCTAACACATTTTTACAACATAAACTAAGAAATCACACAAGACATGCATATAACACATAGATGTACACATTTTACTTGCATTCTTCCCCAAAAATCATGTAAAAACCAAAAACAAGGGGGTATGAACTCACCTTATCTTTATGTTTTTGTTTTTGAAGGAGAATGGAAAGAGATGAGGTGATTTTCGGCCCTAGCAAAACTCCTTTGAGTGGTTTTCGAACTTAGGTGATTCTAATGAGTAAGAACATCAAAGAAAGTTATGTAAGAGAGAATTTTTAGCATTAAGATGGATAATATGTTTTTATGTATAATAAACACTTACCAAGAACGTGAAACCTTGAAGATTACTCTTGGAGCACAAGCAAAACCTTGAGATCTTTGATGAAAGAAAATGATGATTTTAGAGATGTTTTGGAGAGAATTTTTGAGTGTGTGTGTTGCTAGGCTACTCTCGGCCAAAGATAAGAAGAGAGAGGGGAGAAAGATGAGGTGAGTTTGCATGGAAATATGAGAGACCATGCCTTGTTACATGGAGAATAATATGGAGGAGGCACCTCCAAAGTCAACCCCCCCTCCCCCATTTCATTTTTTTTATTAAATGGTGTTGGGCCGAGGGTTTGGGCCAAGAAGGTAGGAATGCAATAGTTTGAGCCCATTAAACTTTAGTTATTATTTTTGGAACTTAATCATAAAATTTTCGGCCCATTGGGCTCATTAGGTGGTTCACAGCCCAAATAGAATAAAAGAATGGGTTTATGGCTCACTGAGGTTAATTGGATTAGTTATGACCCAATAAGGCCCATTTGGGTTAGAATGAATCATTCTAGGGCCAATTGGTCGAAAATGTTATAGAGTTAGGAATTAGGTCTATTTAGAATCCAAATAGGGTTTCCAAGCCCATATTAATTGAATTGGATGCTTATTGGTCCATTAGGCCCAATTAGGAAGTCCTAATCTAAAATGGACTCAAACCGAGATTCTTAGGGTTTTTAGACTCTTTGATGAACATGAAAGGTGAATTTAAATGAGCATTGAGTGGTATTTACTTAGAGTATATGTTTTACAATAGTTGAATGATTACACGATAATAGAATTTCCTAGCTAAAATGCTTGTTGTGACATTCATCCCCCATTATCACAACTATATTTGTCAATGTTCTCATAACCACAATGAACACCTACTTCCTTGCATCAACAAAGAGATATTAAAGAGACATAAGGAAGCATATGAAACATTATCAGAAAACAGAAATTGATAGGAAAAAAATGAGATCGGAAATATAAAAAAAGCTTTATGATGTATACAGGAACACAGCTAGAAACCGCCACCTCTGTGCAGATCCCACCACAACTCTGCCGATTTAATCATCATCCTCCCTTACCACCTCCTACTGTTAGGGTAGAAATCTACAAGTGTGATCTAAGGTCGACACATGCAACACTGGTGGTGACTTCCAATAGTCACAAAGTCGAAGGAAAAACAAAGAGCTTTTTTTAGGAGCAGCAGAGATAAAAGGAAGACAGTGGAGCGGCGAGGGAAGATAAAGTGAGCAGTAATGGAAGTATCGGGAAGTGAGAATGGCATAAACGATTAATCTAACCCCAGTGGTAACCCATGAACAGTATATGTGGTCAGGTACTGTTCCTAAGGGAAGAGGATATATGTATATATATATATATATATATATATATATATATATATATATATATATATATATATATATATATATATATATACACACACACACCAGGATTAGATTAATGTGAGACGACCTAATTTTATATGACCATGAGACTATTTTTTCTAGTAAAATATTATAATATTCTAGTATTCATAAAAAATTGAATGTGTAATATTCTAATATTTTAAAACAGTAATTTTAACATAATTTACATTGAAATATTCTAAAACATATAATGTTTGAATATACTGCATAACTTTTTTTTACGAACAATAGAATATTAGAATATTTCACTAAAAACATTTGGTCTCATTGTCTCATAAAGTTATGTTCATCGGGATATCTCCAGAAAAATCTCAATATTTTGGAAATTTTTTTAATAAAGTCCTAATTTTATTTTTGAATAAAAAAATCTTGACTTTTTCACCTTTTGAATAGAAAAGCCCAATAAACCGACTAATTTATTCACTTTAGTCATTTTGACCTGTTCAGCAAGTCATGAGACCAAATTGTTATTTTTTTCGAAAATAATGAGACTTTTTTGCAGATTTCCTCAAAATTTTTATATAATGTATAAACATATTTTTTGCATATCTATATCTATTTTTACGTATTTGTGTATATTTTTTTTATGTTTTTATATGTATATATTTGCATATTTTTATTTATTTTAAATGTATAAACGTATTTTTTTACTTATTTATATGTATTTTAAACCATTTTACATATTTTTTTTTATGTATTTTTACGTGTTATTTTTTATGTATTATGTATGTATATGTACTTTTATATGTTCTTACATATTTATGTATTTTTTAAAGCTTTTTATGTAGTTGTTTATTTATTTTAATAAACGTATGTTTTATGTATTTATATCTATTTTTAAGTATTTTACATATTTTTATGTATTATGTATTTATGTTATTTTTAAGTGTTTTACATAGATGTTTTTGTATATTAGTGTATTTTAAATGAATAGACATATTGTTTTACGTATTTATATGTATGTTTAAGTGTTTTACATATTTTCTGTGTGTTTTTATGTGTTTTTTATGTATTATGGATTTATATGTATTTTTTCATATTTATGTATATTTTTTATTTTTTTATATAGATGTTTATGTATTTTTATATATATTAAATGTTTAATTGTATCATTTTTTTCGTGTTTATATATTTTTTACATAAAAATAATACAATTAAACATTTAATATACATAAACATCTATATACAAAAGCTATAAAAATACATTAATACACAAATATATATATATATATATATATATATATATATATATATATATATATATATATATATATAATACATAAAAAACACATAAAAACACACAAAAAATATGTATATTAAATGTTTAATTGTATTATTTTTCGTGTTTATATATTTTTTACATAAAAAATAATACAATTAAACATTTAATATACATAAACATCTATATACAAAAACTATAAAAATACATTAATACGCATATATATATATATATATATATATATATATATATATATATATATATACACACACACACATACATATACACATAATACATAAAAAACACATAAAAACACACAAAAAACTATGTAAAATACTTTAAAAAATACCTATAAATACGAAAAATGATATGTTTATACATTTAAAATACATAAGTATGCAAACACATCTATATAAAAAACTTTAAAAAAATACACAAATACCTAATACATAAAAAATATGTAAATGTCACACCCCTGAACCAGATGGCGGAAACGTCCGGGGGCTTGTGTGACTACCAGTTGAATAATCATCACAATGGATATACATGAAACCTAACACATTCATCACCAACATTACATAATACAATCATAATTGTTCACATCAACTACATTGCTAAAATACATAAATTCTAATTGTTCAAAGTACGATAAGTTGTGTTACATAAATAAAACCAAACACACTTGCATATCTTCCAGCTTAACAATTACCTAGGAATATAAGTGATTTTGAAAACCGTCAACATATATAATGTTGGTGAGTTCATAAGTATATTTGAGTAAACGTTTTTGTATCTTTCATAAAAACCCAGAAAATTCGATATTTTATGTAACATGTTTAAAAAGAATGATGAAGTACAAATGCGTGTGTGAATTTAGTTGTTAAAAACGTGTATGAGTGTAGTTTAGGTTCATTGTATTTTGTATAAATGATAAGTGTATATGAATAATCTCCCAAGAAAATCCGATATTTTCCGTTTTAATACGTCGTTTAGATTTTTGTATCAGTAGTTAAGTCGTTTTGCATTAACACAATTAAAGACTTTATCTTCAAAAGGTTAATCTTTTGGTATCGAATCCCTATATGAGCCGTTATAACCGTGCATGATAATGACTACGTCGTCCGTCTTGGTATTTTTTCAAATGTCGGTCTTGCTAAGGATGTTGTCGCCCTAGACTAGCCTAGTCTAGTTGTACCGATCAACTAAGGCGTGGGGGTCATCCCGTATAGATCTATACACAAACTCCCGCTTTCCACCCAGGAAACTCTGATTATAACTACAGGCTACGATTGTACACTGAGTGATGCCAACCGACATGTCTCACTAGATTCTCAACTCCTTTTCGTACTATGTTTAATGTTTACACATATGTTGTAGGTTTTTTATTCAAAAGGTACATTTTTCTATAAGTAAAAGACGTTAAGTGATTACGCAACAGTATAGTTTTACGCAACATTATAGTTTTGATCACAAGCACATGAATTTCATTCCAAGCCCAATTAGCATGTAAATGGACAACGAAGGCCCAATTACATCTAAGAAGGTAACTTGGCCCGAATAGACATATATATGGGCCACAAAAGCCCAATAAACATATAGTCCATAATTTTAGCTCAAATTAACATGTAAGTTGGTCGCAGTGCCCACTAAACACGTCATGGAACACATTGGATTCAATATACACTTAGTTGGGCCCTTTGGGCCCAACGGCCAAGTATCGTGAATATTAAGCCCAATAATTGATTATCGACATAATTTGTTCGTTCGTTTTTGTTTCGTGGTTTGTTTTAGCTAAGGGTTTACTAGATTGACGTTAAGAGTTTTCTTTTTGTAAAAATGACATTTTTACCCAATAATCCTCAAATTTTAAGTTAAGGCCCAAAGTTTTGTAAAAATGACATTTTAGTCTGTAAGTTATAAAAAGTTGCAGTTTTGTCCCAAATGTATAAAACCTTACGGTTTTAGCCCAAAAAGTTATATTTTCACATTTAGAATCTCGTGTTGCAGAAAAGTACATTTTCAGCACTTTGTTTGTAAAAGCTTACATTTCAGCCCAATTTTGGAAAGTTTTATATTTTTGGTCCATTTTGAAAATAAATGTTATTTTCACCTCCAAATTTGGTTTATTTACATTCATGACTCCAACTTTGGTCCAATAACATTTTAGACCTTAAAACTTCATGTTTTTCGCAAATTGGGCCCAAAAGCCCTGAGGCCAAAACTTTGGCCCAATAAGCTTAAATTTGCATTTTTGACCCTTGTAAAAGTATGTTTAGCATAAAAATATCTTTTTATACATATAGGACCTGTTTGGCCGCCTATAAAACCGAATTTTTGCTTTTTACCCTTGTCTTTTGTTTTCTTGCCAATTTTGACCCTTACCAAGATTTTTGTTGAATTCTTTTGTATCTTAAACATGTGTTCTTCTTTGGTTTGGTAATATGATATGTATAATGTAATAGTTCATATTTCCTTGCTAGATTATACTTAAATTTCAAGATTTGCTAAGATCTAACCCATCATTACCAAATAAAACAAGTATTCACACAAAGCACGCATCTAACACATAGATGTACACATTTTACTTGCATTCTCCCCCAAAAATCATATGAAAACCGAAAACAAGGGGGTATGAACTCACCTTTGCTTGATGTTTCGGTTTTTTGAAGAAGGAGTCGAAAGATGAAGTGATTTTTGTTCATAATAACTCCCTTGAGTAGATCTCGAACTTAAGAAGGTCTGTAGGAGTATGATCACCAAAAAAATTGTTTAAAAGAATGATCTATCATGAACATGGAGTTATAAAACTTATATGTATAAAGGCTTACCAAAAAGGATGATTATCTTGTGAAAATCCTCTTGAAACCTAAGCAAAATATTTAGAATTTTGGAGGAAGATGATGGATGATCCTTGAGAGAATGGAGAGAATTGGTATAGTGTGGGGTGTGTGTATGTTGCATTCGGCCAAGAAGAAGAAGAGAGGGAGATATATATATACATATATATATATATATATATATATATATATATATATATATATATATATATATATATATATATATATATATATATGACGTGACAAGCATGGATGCATGGGAGGTCTTCACCTTGATATATGTTGGATATTATGGAGGTGGCACTCCAAAGTCACACCCCCCTAAATCTTCCATTTTCCTTTTTCTTTTGTTTATACATATGCCAATATTTTTGGGCCAAGAAGAAGAGTTGGAGAAGATTGGGCCTATAAACTTTAGCTAGGATATTTTGATCCTAAACATTAAATTTTTTGGGCTATTCCGCTCTTGGAAGCATTCACGACCCACTTAGAGTAAAAGAATGGGCTTTATGGCTCACTACGGTTAAATCGATTAGTTATGGCCCAATAAGGCCCATTAGGGTTAGAATGAATCATTCTATACCCAAGTGGTCCAAAATGTTTTGTATTTATGAATTGGGTCTAATTAGGATCCAATTAGGGCTTCTAAGTTCAATGAGGTTGACTTGGGTACTTATTGGTCCATCAGGCCAAATAAGGAACTCCTAGTCCAATATGGACTCAAACCGGGATTCTTATGGTTTTAGACTCTTTGATGAACATGAATGGTGAATCTAAAGGTGCATTGAGTAAGATTTACTTAGAATATAAGTTTTACAATAGTTGAATGGGTACAAAAGAATAGAATTTCCTAGCTAAAATGCCAGTTGTGACATCATCCCCCCGTTAGAGGGAATTTCTTCCCGAAATTCTTTTGAAAACTAGAATTGTGAAGGGAAGACTAGGTGAGGGTACTTATGCTTCATTTGGTCTTCACGTTCCCATGTGAATTCTGGTCCTTGCTTCGTGCTCCATCGAACCTTCACGATCGGGATGCGACTTTGCTTTGTACGCTACACCTCCCTATACATAATCTCGATTGGTTCTTCGACGAACAAGACATTCTTGTTTATCTCAATCTCTTCTAAAGGGAAGACAAGAGTTTCGTCTGATAGACACTTTTTCAGATTTGAGACGTGGAACACTGGGTGCATGTTGTTTAGGTCAGCGGGTAGCTGCAGCATGTATGCCACTGGACTAATCCGGGCAAGAATCTCAAATGGTTCAATGTACCGCGGGTTAAGTTTTCCTCTTTTCCCAAATCGAATCATTCCCTTCCATGGAGAGACCTTTAATAGCAAACGATCTCCGAATGGAAATTCTAGTGGCTTTCACCGCTTGTCAGCATAACTCTTCTGTCGGTCTCGCGATGCCTGAAGTCAAGCTTTGATTTTGACTATCTTCTCAGTTGTTTCACGAATGATTTTGGGTCTTGTAAGAGCACTGGTTGATGATTTCCCTTTTGCTAGTTGAGTGTTACCCACCTCGGCCCAACATAGGGGCAATCTACATTTACGACCATAAAGAGCCTCGAACGGAGCAACCTTGATGCTCGTATCGTAACTGTTGTTATAACAGAATTCAATTAGAGGCAAGTGGGCATCCCATGATTTTACGAAATCAATAACGCAAGCTCGGAGCATGTCCTCGAGGGTCTGGATGGTACGTTCACTCTGACCATCCGTCTGTGGATGATAGGCAGTGCTCATATCTAGCTGTGTTCCCGTTGCTCTCTGAAGAGGTTGCCAGAATCTTGAAGTAAACCTGCTATCTCGATCCGAGATTATAGATACTGGCACTCCATCGATTCTCACAACCTCCTTGAGATAGATTCGGGTCAGCTTTTCCATCTTGTAGGATTCTTTATTTGGCAGGAAATGAGCGGATTTTGTTAGCCGATCTACAATTACCCATATTGCATCCATTCCGCCAACTGTCTTGGGTAATTTTGTTATGAAATCCATGGTAATCCTCTCCCATTTCCACTTGGGTATCACTATTTGTTGAAGCAGTCTTGAGGGCTTTTGGTATTCCACTTTCACCTTGGCGCAAGTAAGACACATGCCCACAAAACTGGCTATCTCGACCTTCATATTCGGCCACCAATAATGCTGCTTGATATCTAAATACGTTTTGTCTGACCCTGGATGAATAGAATATCGCATCTTGTGGGCTTCATGCATGACTATCTCTCTAAATCCCTCAATTTTGGGAATCCAAATTCTATTCATGAAGTAGTAGGTTCTGTCGTCTTTGACTTCGAGCTCCTTCTCCATTCCTCGTAGAGATTCACTGGCGACATTGTCTGGCTTCAATGCGTCTAATTGGGTTTCCCTGACTTGTGAGGCTAGATGAGATTGGATGGTGATTGATAGGGTCTTCACATGACGACTTGAATACTCCTTTCACCTCAGGGCATCGGCTACTATGTTAGTCTTGCCTGGATGGTATTTAATTGCACACTCATAATCATTTAATAGTTCAACCCATCTTCGTTTCCTCATGTTCAGTTCCTTTTGATTTAGAATGTGTTGGAGGCTCTTGTCATCTGTAAAGATGGTGCACTTGGTACCATATAGGTGGTGCCTCCAAATTTTTAAGGCCAAGACCACCGCCCCCAGTTAGAGATATTGCATGGTGTAATTTACTTCATGAGTTTTCAGTTGTCTGGATGCATAAACAATTACCTTACCGCGTTGCATAAGGACACAACCTAAACCCTGATTCGAAGCATCATAGTAAACTATGAAGTCTTCGGTTCCCTCCGGTAAATATAGCACGGGAGCACTATAGAGGGCTTGCTTCAAGGATTGGAAGGAAATTTCTTGCTTCTCAGTCCAGTTGAAAGGTATTCCTTTCTGAGTCAATGTGGTGACGGGTTTGGCTATCTTGGAGAAGTTCTGAATGAATCTTCAGTAGTAGCCTACGAGGCCTAAGAATTGACGAATTTTCGTTAGCATTGCTGGAGTTTCCAGGCTTTCGATTGCTTTAATCTTGGAGGGGTCCACGTGTATTCCTTCTTGACTGACTACATGGCCCATAAAGTTGACATTGTGGAGCCAGAATTCGCACTTGGAGAGTTTCGCATACAAGTTTTCAGCCCGTAGGGTTTCTAAAATCTATCGGAGGTGGTGGCTATGATCTTCCTCACTTTGAGAGTATACGAGAATATCATCAATGAAAACGATTACGAATTTATCACGGAATGGTCGGCAAACTTGATTCATGAGGCCCATAAATGCAGTGGGGGCATTCGTTAGACCGAAGGGCATCACGATGAATTCATAATGACCATGACGAGTTCGGAAAGAGGTCTTAGGAATGTCCTCTTCTCGGACTTTGAGTTGATAACCGGATCTCAGATCTATGTTAGAAAAGTAACTAGCTCCTTGGAGTTGGTCAAATAGATCATCGATTCGAGGACATGGATACCTGTTTTTGATAGTGAGTTTATTTAATTCCCTGTAGTCGATGCACATCCTAAAGGATCCATCTTTCTTTTTAACGAAAAGAACCGGATCGCCCCATGGTGAGAAGTTGGGTCTGATGAATCCTTTATTTAGGAGTTCGCTTAATTGGCTTGATAATTCTTGCATTTCTGTAGGAGCCAACCTAGAGGGTTATTTGGCGATTGGAGTGGCTCCAGGCACTAGGTCGATTCGGAATTCAATTTTGTCGTTCTGGGGGTACTCTCGAAAGATCTTTAGGAAACACATCTGGGAAATCACACGCCACTAGGATGTTGTGAAAGCTTGCTTCCTCTTTGGTTTTATCCACCACGTGAGCAAGGAATGCGTAGTTCTTCTTTTGTAGACACTTTTACGCCTTGATACTCGAGATAAGGCGAAGGTTTGCACCGGGTTTATCTTCGTAGATAATTAGGGTTTTGTGGTTAGGAAGATGAAGGAAAACGACCTTATCGTGACACATAATATCGACATGATGAGGGCTTAACCAATCCTTGCCAATGATCACATCAAAACTCCTAATATTTACATGCATTAAGTTTATTTGGAAGGTGTGATTGTTTAGAGTTAGTGTACACCCTACACAGATATCCTTAGTTGATTTAGTCTTCCGATTATCCATTTCCATCGTGAAGGCTTCATTAAGCTTTTGGGGTTGTTGTCTTAGTAAGTATTTGAACTTATTACTCACAAACCTTCGCGCTGCTCCGCTATCAAATAAGATGCATGCATACAAGTCGTTAAGTAGGAATGTATCGGTGACAATGGCTGGGCCCTGCATTGCTTCACCCTGACCCCTAGCAGAAGTCTTCTTGTTGTTCCGCTCGCTTGGTTGTTTGCATTGGGGTAGTATCGTTTGATATGTCCCGTTTTCCCACAACTGTAACAGGTATAGCTAGCTCCAGTATTGGCGTTGTCGTTACTGTTGTAGTTGTTGTTGTTGTTTTTTTTGTTGTTGTTGTTGTTGTTGTTGTTTGTCATCTGGTTCTGTTGAAGATGAGTCCTACAATACTTTGATGTATGGCCTTTTCGATTGCACCTTGTGCAACTCATCTCTCGGCACTCCCCGTGATGGTGGAACTTGCATTTGTTACACTTGGGGAGATTTCCTGAGTACTTCTTGGAAGCATGTAGTGTGGATGAGGCAAGAGAGTGTGGTGTGGTAGTAGCTTGTGTTGCAGCATGGACAAACACTTTTTGTTGCTTCTTAGATGATTCTGATTTTTGCTTTCCTTTTCGCTTGTTATATTTCCCCTTCTTGTTCTCTTCCTCCTTCTTAGCCTCCACCACCACTGTCTTGGAACCCTTCTTATTGCCATGATCGCTACAGTTTCTTAGCCAGTCTCTTAACACTATCAAACATCTTGGGTTCCACAACTCTTACTCCATATTCTGAATCTCACCTCTAGGGCAGTATTATGCTAACATCATCTCCTTCAGCTCTTCTTAGGGCATCGCATTCGCCAACGGGAGTGTCATGGCCTCTATGTGGCCATTCCACCAGGAGAGAGCTTGGTCCATGAACGTGCAGGCTTCAAACTTGATCTTACACTCATCCGGACATACACAGATTTCGAATACCGACTCTACTTTCTCAATCCATCTCTTCAGGGCTATGACGCCTCCTATCCCGTTAAAGGTTCGGGGTTTGGCATTGGTGAAGTCCTTGTAGGTGCATGGCTGTGCGGCTCCGTGGTTTGTCCCTTGATTTGTGCTTCCAGCTCCCTGCTTGTTGCTTTCTCCATTGATTCCATTGCAAATCTACACAAGTGTTGTAGTGACCACAACAGACACTGCTGCCTGGAATGCAACCGAGTTTATTTCCGGTGGGGTTGGTGTTGCGTTGTTTCCACGGTTGGGGCTTTGAGGCATCTTTCTATCATGGAACGGAAAGATGTTGAGTGCCTATTGTTTTTGCGAGTTGTGATCCTATAGTCTAGGGGTATGGCATGTACTTAAGTATTTCACACTTTGAAATAAAACAAGGAAATAAAACACCTAGCAGATAACAATATCATGATAAAACATATAGCATTTCCATTAACACTAATGGTTTTGATACATGAAAATTTGCCAGAAGGCATACAGTACATGGAAATATAAAATCTAGCAGCATGACGTCCCTATGAGTAGTGTAATCACTTAAACATAGAGTCGATAGTACATAGCATAGATCACATAAGCATAATACTAACGATAGATATGAGTAGTCCTAGTCATGGTGGGATGTGCCACGGGGTGGTGCTGAGAAAGTGGATGCTCCCTAAAGGCGAGCCACCTGTCGATACGTGTCTCAGAGTGGAGTCCCCCGACTCACTTGCCTCATGTGGAACTCTTGGATAACCTCTTGCGTTTCCTGCTCCGCTCCCTCAGTCCTAGCCTGCATCTGGTGCATCTGATCAGTGGTGCTCTAAGCCAGATCGCTAGTATTCGGCAATCGTCTCACCATGACTGGAAGTGCTCGATCATCCGATCCTCGCTCCCTCAAGTCATAGAACTCATGTGTCATGCCAAACGGGGGTCGTTGTCCCTGTTGCCTGCTCCACCTCCAAATATCGATAGCTCAGGGAGGTGTAGGGCCACTTGGATCCATTCGGTGAGCCGGCACCCTCACTGGGTATGGTGGGTTGATGACTTCGGACTCTGCATCCAAATCATCATCAATGTCATCACCAGACTCTTCTCCACCATCATCTGTCACGGGTCCCACAGGTTCCTCTTTAATTTCTTCTTCCACTTCCTCAGGGTCCTTTTCAGGCTCCTCTGCAGGTTTCTCTTCAGGGTCCTCATCGGATTACTCTAGCCATCCATTATTTCCCTGATTGGGAAAGTAGGAATCTCCAGGGTGGTGGAAACCAGCCATACGGGCAACACAAGAGTGCGTATATAAGTCATATTTTAATTACTCTCATAGTATTTTTGATTATTTGTGTTTGGATCCCCAGAGTTATTGGAGAGTGGGGTAGGCCTTTGGATTCATTTCCCACTATGATTACTCCTGAACACATCTTGGTTATATTCTGAATAGATATAGTTGATCAGGCTATATTTATCCCTAATATAACTACATAACTACCTAGGTTTAATCATAGTGTTTAATTTCCTCCAGAAGCTTTTATTAGGTTATTATCCTAATATACGCACATAAGTCTAAACTTTTTGTTTTGTTCTGAGTTATTTAGTCACATTGTGTTTGTAGTTGGATATCATGTATGGTTAGATATGCTAGTTCACTAGAAACATTGCTCTGATACCAACCTATCACACCCCCGAACTAGACGACGGAAACGTCCGGGGGCTCGTGTGACTGACAATTGAATAATCATCACAATGAATATACATGAAACACAACACATTCATCACCAACATTACATAATACAACCAGCATTGTTCACATCAGGTACATTGTTAAAATACATAAATTCTAATTGTTCAAAGTACGATAATCGGTGTTACATAAACAAAACCAAACACACTTGCATATCTTCCAGCTTAACGATTACCTGAGAATACAAGTTATTTTAAAAACGGTCAACATATATAATGTTGGTTAGTTCATAAGTACATTTGAGTAAAAGTCTTTGTATCTTCCATAAAAACCCATAAAATCCGATATTTTCTATAACATGTCTAAAAAGAATGATGTGAAAATCAAGTATAAATGCGTGTGTGTATTTAGTTCTTAAAAAATTGTATGAGTGTAGTTTAGGTTCATTGTATTTTGAATAAATGATAAGTGTATATGAATAATCTCCCCAAAAAATCCGATATTTTCTATTTTAATACATCATTTAGATTTTTGTATCAGTAGATAAGTCGTTTTTCATTGACACAATTAAAGAATTTATCTAAAGGGTTAATCTTTTGGTATCAAATCCCTATATGAGTCGTTATAACCATGCATGATAATGACCAGGTCGCCTGTCTTGGTATTTTTCCAACTACCAGTCTTGCTAAGGATGTTGTCGCCCTAGACTGGTGAAGGGTCGAGCCTTTGGTTTGGTCTAGCCTTTCCATTGTATAAGGCCTATTGATTCATTTTATGTATTTTGGGGGGTGTTTGGGTGTTTACAGCCAAGGCTAGTGTTTACGGCCGTAAAGCCTGTTTACGGCCAATGTCTTCTACATATAGGGCTTGTCTAGGTCATTTGTGGTTGTTTTTCGTTTAGAATTCACGACCAAGAGCATTCAAGTTGTACGAGACGTTTTTGATATATAAACGTGTGCAAACTTGATTTTATTCTTCTTCTACTCCAATTCTTGTTATATTGATTGATTGATTGCTTGATCTTTGGTTAAGATCCGTTTTTAGGACCTTACAATTGGTATCAGAGACAAACCAGTGTCAAAACATCTTTCAATCAAGTTTTCGGTGAAAGGATATTGACTTCATCACCATTCGAGATTGCTTTTAGTGATTTTGTGAAAAGAGGGGATCGAATCTGATCAAATTTCTGTTTTTCGTCAACATTCTGTGGGTTTACAGCCACGTATTTACAGCCGTAAACTCCTATATACTGCCATAAACTCAAGATCTTCAATAACCGTGAACTGACTTTCAACCGTGAACTCAAGAATCTTCAGACCGTGAACACAGAATCTGCGTTAACTATAAACCCCGATTGAATGTAAACCCCGTTTGACTGTAACCCCGGCTGACCGCAAACCCGTTGACCGTAAACTCTGTTTACGGCCGTAAAAACAACTTACCACAAACTAACATTTGACTTTTTCTTGTTTTTAATCTTTTTGGTTTAAAAAATTTAATCAAAATTAAAATGGATTCTCAAAGTCAAGCACATCATCACGAACTAGATTCAGTTATGAGTACAACCACACGTATTCCAAGATTGTTGTCTGCAGATGGGTTTCCTGAATGGAAATACCGAATTGAAAAGTACATCAAAATGAAATACTTCAAGATTTAGCGAAGCATTATCAAAGGTCCAGTCAGAATAACTGCCACTATTGGGGGACAACCGGTTAACAAAGCAGTTGAAAATTATACCGATGATTATTTTGAGAAATTTGAAGAATAGGAAAGGGCTTTAGCCACTCTGACTATGGCTTTATCTCCTGATATAGCTCAAGGTTTCAAAGAATATACTTCAGCCAAAGCATTGTGGGAAGCTTTGATCTAGGTTTACGAGGGAAATGAAGACATGAAAGAAAGTCGTCAGGATATGCTACGATAGAAATTCAACATGTTCAACTATATCCTTGGAGAAACTCTGGAGGCTCAGCTACAACGACTTACCACTCTCACTACTAATATGAATATTGCTTGGATCTTCTTGACTAAGTTTGTTATAAATAAAAAGATATTGAATGGACTTCCAAAATCATGGGATATGAATGTAGTTGTTATCAAGAAGACAAAAGATCTAAATCATCTCACTCTTGCTGAAACAATCATGATTATCAAAGTCTGTGATCTTGATGATAAGTAGCGAGAGATTAATCACGTGAATTCCTATTCGACTGCAAATCTCAGGATTTCTTCAAACAATGCTCTTGCATCACTCATCTCCTCTCCAGACCAAGTGTTTGTTGTTCAACAATCTTAGATTCAGACTTTTGCTTCTCCATCAGCAACATCTTTTACGGCTGTGTCATCCATGCCTAACTCACAAAGCCAATCATTTGTTGCTCCACAAGCTATTCCCTCCTCCAATGTACTAGTTGTGGATTCTTCCTCAAAATCCAAAGAAAATGATGAAAATCTTGCTCTTGCCACTGGACTTGTCAACTGTTATAATGGCCTTTTAGCCAGAGAGCTCCCACCTCAACTATCATTTGCGGACCTAGATCAAATTCATCCAGAAGATGTGGAAGAGATGGATATTACGTGGAAAATAGCTATGGCAGTGTTCAGGGCGAAGCAATTTGCAAAGAAGACAAGAAAGAATAACTTGGGAATGAATGCCGACAAGAAAGTGGGGTTTAACAAAGGAAAGCTGCAATGCTTCAATTGTCACGAGCCAGGTCATTTTGTTCGTGAGTGCCTGAAACCATATCGAAGGACTAACAATGGCAGAACGATGGTTTCCGTGGGAAATAATCGTGGAGGTGTCACAATCAATAGTGAGACTACAATGGTTGCTCAGTATTTTGACTGGGAGGACTAGATTCAAGCCCTGAATATTTCAGGACCTGAAATTGCTCACTTGGCCCAAATCAATGATGATGTTCCTGTGAAGAATGATGAGGTTGATCCAGAAAAAAAGATAATGGAGTTTTAGTTTTCCCTAATGGTATCTTCTACTTCAGAATCCAAGAAGAATGAGGTAAGTTTATCTTCTTGTTCTCAAGCATGCATTGATTATGTTAAAATTCTTCGTGAGGAAATAGAATCGTTACGTAGGGAAGTCGAGGACCTAAAATATGAAGGTATCAAATCAGAAAAGGACAAAAACCCCTAAAGGCCCAATTAAAAGAAAAAATCAAAGACTTTAGGAAACTTCAGGAAGACTATAGCAACAAATGCGAAAATTATGAATATGTTAAGAGACAACTTGTTGAATTGACTACTGAGCTTGACACATTAAAAGGCAAATTTGAAACTGCAATTTTAATTTAGAAAATTTGATGTGTGAAGCGAAGTAGTTACCAACATAATATACAATTGCTTGCAATTTAAGCATAACCAACATAAGGGTTTAGGATATGATAAAGTGCCTCATCCTTTCAATCATAATTATCAGTATCACCCTGTAACTGATGAGGAGATTGCCAATGAACCATTCATGGTTTATGGCAAACCAACTGGTTTTGTTTTAGGAGGAATTATTAATATTGAAAGTACTAGTGTTTCTACTTATCCTGCAAATCAATCCTTAGATCAGTCAAAGTACGAAGCTGAAGGATATGTTTCTAATAATAAAACTATGTCTGGACTTGATAATAAAACTGTGTCCGTACCTGTTGTTTCTATTTTGAATGAAAACTTTAATGTTTCTAATGTTAAAATTGATGATATTGTATTGCATCGATCATCTTGACTTGAATTTTTTTGACATATTTGATGATTTGTTTGCTAATCCTGATACTTCTGATGATTCTGTTACAAGCACACCCACTCCACAAGTCACACAACCTAATGCACCTTCACTTATCGCACAATCTGGTTCTTGCACATGTTCTTGTGGGAAAAGTAAGGGTGTCATTAAAGAAAATATATCTGAAAAACGCAGTACCAGTTTCAATAACAACAAACAGATTTGTTTCAATTGTGGTACTGGTGGTCATATTGCTAGGAATTGTCCCAATCGGGATTTTGTACATTTTATGTCACCAAGAGGAGAGAATGAGTCTAGAGGAAGGTCTTTAACTAGAAAGTCCTCAAGAATTCGCTCTTGAGATGATGATTGGAAGGATGATCAAAGCAAGAAAAGGGCATTTTTTCAAAAGAATACATAGGTTTTTCATAACAAAGTCATAAACAATTTGCCAAAATCGAACAAGGCTCCACCAAGATCGGTTTCATCAAAGAGTGGATATGGGTCTTCAACCACTTCTGGTAGAAAATTCAGATGCTCAATGCAAACTGAAAAGAAAAATGTTTCAAAAACACTTGTGATTGTTAAGAAACCTAAATATCAGTGGATGCCCAAAGTAACTCCCAACCAATCATCATCATCCTCTGAAAAAGTTGTAAATGATAATTCAAAATTAAAGGTTTCAAAAGACACATCTGAGTCAGCAAAGGGTCAACCGAAGAAAGTAATGATCTGGGCTCCCAAATCTAAATGATCCCACTCATTTTGCAGGGACAGTTTCAGAGGAATCTCGTCAGACCTTGGTATGTCGACAATGGTTGCTCCCGGCATATGACAGGAGACATCTCACAACTGAGTAACATTCAATCTTTTAATGGGGGGAAATTTTCCTTTGTGGGAGGAGAAAGTGGAAAGAACACTCAGAGAGGAACCTTAACAAATGGAGTGTTGAGTTTCGAGAACGTCAAATTTTCTCCTGAGTTAAAGCATAACCTGTTAAGTGTTTCTCAGATTTGCGACAAAGGGTACTCAATGCATTTTACTGATAAAGAGTGCATGATCATTAAGCCATACATTGTCATCTCGGAAGAGTGGATCCTTGTCAAATCAAAGCGGGATGGCAATGCATATATCATAGATATGAACAATAACATTCATGAACAAGCCACCTGCCTTTTTTCGAAGGTCTTAGAACAAAATGCAATGTTGTGGAATCGACGACTCAGTCATGCTAACACTAAGAATCTAAATCGTCTTGTGAAAAATGAGATGATACGTAGCTTACCCGTCAGAGACTTTATAACATTTGAGAATTGTGTGTCATGTGCCCAGGGAATGCATCATAGAAAGCCACACCTGCCAAATCATGTCAATTCAATTAGCGAGTTGCTCGAATTATTGCACATGGACTTATTTGGTCCGGTCAATGTCCTAAGCATCAACAGAAACTCGTATTGTCTGGTTGTGATCAATGATTTCTATCATTTTACGTGGGTTTTCTTCTTATCCAACAAAGTCGGGATTACTAATCTGATAAAGAAGTTCATTGTAATGATTGAGAACCAAACTAATAACTGGTTGAATACGCTTCGCACTGATAATGGAACAAAATTAAAGAATGCGGTTCTTGATCACTTTTGCACAGAAAAGGGAATTTTTTGTCAATACAACTCTATTTGCACACCTCAACAAAATGGTGTGGTAGAGCGGAGAAATCGAACATTGAAAGACACTGCCAGGACAATGTTTTGCGACTCCAAGTTACTTGTTTTCTTTTGCGCTGAGGCGATTAACACTGTTTGCTACGCTTAGAATCGTGTTTTGATCAACAAAGCCCAGATGAAGACTCCATACAAAATTCTTTATGGTCATAAGTCTTCAGTCAGTCACTTCCGTGTATTTGGCTGCCCTTGCACCCTTCTGACTTGGAGTCCAACCCAAAATTTAATGCCAAAGCCGATGATTGTTACTTCGTGGGGTATGCTGCTCACATTGCTTATAGGGTTTACAACAAAAAGACGAAGCAGATTGTAGAATCCTTTGACGTGTGCTGGTTACAGGAAAATGAAATGGATGCTGGAGTAGGACCTGATTGGCTGTTTGATTACACATCATTGTTCAAATTGCTCAATATGTATTCAGATGGTTCATCTGGTTCTTCTTCTGGCTCAAAGATTTATCCTGAAGATGAAGACAAAGAAGTTGTTTACAAACCTCCACCAGTATCCTCTTCAACTCCTCAGGGGGGGTCATCTATTCCACTTACTAGTCTAGAATCTCACGCTCAACATGATGCTCCAGATACTGATGCTACGCCTCTTACTCCTGTTGAAAGAGGGTTTATGTCTAGAGATACTTCCGTTGTTACTCCAACTTTCATAGAACTACTCTTTCCTGAACAAATTGGTAATGAGTTTGTAGTAGATCCATCTAATGAGACAAGTGATGGGTTTTGAGCATTCTAACACTTCCTAAGTGTACATGCAACCCTAATAACCTTGGATCTATGTTTGTCTAATTATCATGCAAAGTTGAATTCCAAGGCTATATTCCTATCTAGCATACATGGGGAACAATTTTAACTTAAAGTATAGATAGAATAACTTACCTTGTTGTTGTTTGTGTTCCTTGAAACCTTGTGAGCCTAGCACCCCAAGTGTGATGCCTCAAATGCTTCACACAACACCAAATGCTCTTGGAAGAACTTATGAGAGAACAAACACTTCTCAAAAATTGGCCAAGCCCTCTTGTTTCTTATTGTGTCCAATTTTGGTGGAGAATATGTTTATTATATAGTGTTGACACATCTAGGGTTAAACCCTAATGTGTCATGACTCTTCATTTCCATGACCCATGGATTTGTAACTCCCATGGAGCATCCTATGGGTGGAACCCAACTTGATAATCCATGGAGCCTCTTAGCCCACTATACAAGATATGGATGATTTACATAATCAACCCATATATTTAATTAGTTATCTTTTGATCACATAATTAATTCTAAATTAATTCTTGATCAAACTAATCAAATAATATTATTAATATATTAGAACTTATAATATATTAATAATCTCCAAGTGTTATTTCTCTCATTTAGTCTATCCAATTGCATAGTGCCATGCAACCCAAATGGACCATGCCGGGTCGGGTCAAGTACATACCAGAAATAGTTATGGACTTAGACACCTTATCCAACAGTCTCCCACTTGGATAAGTCTAATAACTATTACTGCAAGTATGACTTCAGGAACCGATAGGCAATCGTAGCTCTTTACAAGGTTTCTCGGAACTGAGAAGATGATGGTACGCCATTTAAGATAAGTGATCATATAATCCTCTGTTCTAGATATTAGTCAGACAAATACACGGAGCAATGTCTTACTTATTGTCCAACAATTTGTTTCCCGATTTCCGATTTGTTTGACAAAGAACTTCATTGAACACATCAATTTAGTTCTAACTGGGCCTGGTACATAGGTCAAAACAAAATCATCGAGGGGCCCAGATATCAGCTTCTAATCCAAGAAGGAACAGATAAACTTCGACTCGTATGTTTGTTCTACCACTCATTGAATTACACACAAGAGCGCGATTTATAACATCGAGTTACCAATGCGTTTTTCGTACAATCAATGCATTACCAACTTGTAAGTAACAAATCATATCTCTAGGTTTGAAGACTTATACGATATTACCGTCTCACGATCACTCAAGATAGAATTCCATGAAGTGATTCTAGTGAGCGTGGGTTGAGTCCAATGCTCAGAACTTATGAGCACTTATGATTGCTGTAGCCTTGTCCAAGACCTCTACAACCAAACATGACAGTCTTGATTCATACCTACTTCCGACATATGACCGACTGTGGAGGTTTGAATAATATGTTATACCAAACAAAAATTATTCTGGAAGTCAAAACATGCAAAAGAAATATAGTAAACGATCGACAAGAGATAGCAACACTTTACTCATAAATAAAACACTTTTATTCATCATCAGATGTCAATTACACTTTACAAATTTCGAGGTTATCTAACTACTAAATCTAATATCATCCTTCAGCCCTATGCTCCGAGCATGCTGGAGATGCTTAACCCGAGTCAGTCCCTTCGTGAGGGGATCTGCCGGATTCTCATCTGATGATACCCTCTTTGCCACGAGGAGTCCTTCTTCGATCCGATGTCTGATGAAATGGTATTTTCTGTCGATGTGTATGGATCTCCCGTGATCCCTTGGTTCCTTGGCTAAGGCAACAGCACTTCCACTATCACAGAAAATTTCCATTGGCTCTTTAATAGCTGGTACAAATCCAAGGTCTCCAATGAAGTTCCTCAGCCATAACGCCTCCTTTGCCGCCTCGCTAGCTGCAATATACTCTGATTCACAAGTAGAATCTGCCACTATCTCTTGCTTGGAACTCTTCCAAGAAATTGCTCCTCCATTTAGGGTAAAGACCCAGCCCGACTGAGAGCGGAAGTTATCCCTATCAGTCTGGAAGCTAGCATCACTATACCCTACAACTCTCAAGTCATCACTCCCATCGAGGGTAAGGACCCAGTCCTTAGTCCTTCGTAGGTACTTGATAATATTCTTTACCGCAGTCCAGTGTGCCTTGCCAGGGTTCCCCTGAAACCTGCTAACCATGCTTAGGGCAAAAGCTACATCAGGTCGAGTACACATCATAGCATACATGATCGATCCTACAGCCGAAAGCATAAGGTACTCGACTCATTTGTGCTATCTCAGCCTCAGTACTAGGGCTTTGTGTCTTACTCAGTTTGGCGTTACTCTGGATGGGCAATTCTCCTTTCTTGGAGTCCTGCATGCTGAATCTCTTTAGCACCTTATCCAAGTAGGTACTTTGACTAAGTCCAATTAGTCTTTTACTCCGATCTCTCACGATCCTTATCCCTAAAATATAGGCAGCTTCACCAAGGTCCTTCATAGCGAAACATTTTCCAAGCCAGGATTTTACTTCCTGCAGGGTTGGAATGTCGTTTCCTATGAGTAGTATGTCATCCACATACAATACCAAGAAGCTAACTATACTCCCACTAGCCTTGACATACACACAAGATTCATCTTCACTCCTAGAAAATCCAAATTCCTTGACCTTTTCATCAAAGCAAAGATTCCATCTGCGAGGTGCTTGCTTTAACCCATAAATGGATTTCTCAAGCTTACACACTCTATTAGGGTACTCGTTGCTGACAAAACCCTATGGCTGACTCATGTAAACATCTTCAGCCAGCTTTCCATTAAGGAAAGCGGTTTTGACATCCATTTGCCAAATTTCATAGTCATGAAATGCGGCTATGGCTAACATAACCCGAATAGACTTCATCTTGGCTACCGGAGAAAAGTTCTCATCATAATCCATTCCAGGAATTTGAGAGAAGTCCTTTGCAATCAGTCTACCCTTATAAGTGTGTACTTTACCATCCATGTCGGTCTTCTTCTTGAAGACCCATTTGCACCCCACTGTCTTACGACCTGGTACATTTTCAACCAAGTTCCAAACTTGATTGTCATACATGGATTGTATCTCGCTATCCATAGCCTCTTTCCATTTAGCAGACTCGGGGCCTGCCATGGCTTCCTCGTAGCTGTTAGGGTCACCTTGACTTACTAGTGTTCCATCACTAATAAGTGTCTCACCTTTTGCAGTAATATGAAATCCATAGTAATGCTCAGGTGCACTCCTAACTATCGTGGAACGCCTCAGAGGTACAGATTCATCAATTGGCTCAACAGGAGTTTCCTCCTCAAGTTGAGGGCTAGAGTTTGAAGTTCCTTCACCACTTGACTCTTGAATTTCTTCAAGATCAATTTGCCTCCCACTGTCTCCTTGGCTTATAAACTCTCTTTCTCGAAAGACTCCTCTTCTTGCTACAAAGACCACATTGTCACTAGGTCTGTAGAAGAGGTAACCAAAGGATTGCTATGGGTAGCCGATGAAAATACACCTCTCGCTTCGGGGTTCCAGCTTATCATGAGTCTCGCATCTCACGAAAGCCTCGCAACCCCAAATCTTGATGTGTTCTAGTTTAGGTACTTTACCAGTCTACATCTCGTGAGGAGTTCTGACAACTTTCTTTGTAGGGACTAGATTAAGGATATGGGCGGCAGTCTCTAAGGCATACCCCCAGAATGAGATTGGTAGCGAAGCTCGACTCATCATGGAACGAACCATGTCCAACAAGGTTCGATTACGCCTCTCAGCCACACCATTCAACTGCGGTGTCCTGGGAGGTGTCAATTGTGAGACAATCCCACATTCCCTTAGATAGTCGAGGAACTCTGAACTAAGATACTCACCACCTCGATCGGATCGAAGCATCTTAATGTTCCTGCCCAATTGATTCTCGACTTCCTGTTTAAATTCCTTAAACTTCTCGAAAGTCTCTGACTTATGCTTGACTAAGTAGACATATCCATATCTACTGTAATCATTAGTAAAAGTCAAATAATACCGATTAGCATCCCTTGTGGCATGTTTGAATGGTCCACACACATCCGTGTGTATAAGGTCCAACAAACCTTCACCCCTTTCACACGAGCCTGTGAAGGGTGACTTTGTCATTTTTCCAAGTAAGCATGATTCGCAATTATCATCTGACTTTAGGTCAAACGACTCCAAGACTCCATCCTTTTGGAGTTGGCCTATGCGTTTCTTGCTTATATGTCCAAGACGACAATGCCATAACGATGCTTTATCCAAGTTATTATTAGTAGTAGAATCAATACACAAAACATTATTTCCTGAGTTATCTACAACAGATACAGCTTCATACACACCATCACAAGGTAATGCTTTAAAATAAAGAACATTATTAAAGAAAGCATTAAGCGAACCAACTTCATTATCAAATGAAAAAGGTGAAACCTTATTTGTACAATGCATGAAAGGAAATAATATTTCTTGCCATTCCTGGCGAGTAACAACACTTATTCAAATCTAAACTAAACCCACTACTTAGCGATAAAGTATAAACTCCAATCTTGGTAACAGGTGAAGCTTTCCTGTTCCCTATGATTAAGTTTATTCTTCCTTGCTCCACATCCTCACTTCTTCTTAGTCCCTGCAAGTCACAACAAATTTGAATACCACAACCGGTATCAAGGACCCAAGATTTCGAATGTGGTGAGTTATTAGAAATGATAGTGTAAATACCTGGATGGTTGGGTTTGACTTTCCCATCCTTCACATCCTGCTGGTACTTTGGGCAGTTCCGCTTCCAATGAGCTTTTTCATGGCAATAGAAGCATTCAGCCTCTTTTGGGTCAGAAGGAGTAATGAAACCTTTCTTGGTTCCACTTGAAGAAGAGCCATCAAGGGTCCGAGCCTTGGTACCCTTCGAAGATCTCTTTCTCTTCCTCCCTCGACTTTTCCCGATTGCTAAAACCGGAGTTGAGTTTGGAGTAGGAGTGATAGCAACCGACTTCCCCTTAAGACCTGATTCTGCAGTCTTGAGAAGTCCCTGAAGTTTGCTGAGAGTGACCTCTTCCTTATTCATGTGATATGCCATGCAGAATTGATCATAGCACGATGGTAAGGAGCGCAAAATTATATCTATTGCAAGCTCCTCAGGGAAGTCCACATTAAGCTTCAGCAATCGATCCACATATCTTTGCATTTTCTGCATGTGGCTCGTGACGGAATCCCCATCCTTCATCATGGTTGTTATCATGGAGCAGATGATTTCGTACCTCTCTTGTTGTGCACTTTGATGGTATCTTTCCATCAAATCTTGGTGCATTTCATAAGGGTAGAAATCCTCATAGGACTTTTGGAGTTCTGCTGTCATTGTGGCCATCATGATGCATGCTACTTTCGTAGCATCCCTTTCATGTGCCTGAAAGTCAGCGATCTCCTGAGGAGTTGCAGTGGTCTCATCAATCTCCTTAAGCTCCTTGTCAAGGACATATTCTTTGTCCTCGTAGCGGGTAATCATCCTGATGTTTTTGATCTATTCATTGAAGTTGGATCCATCAAAGGTGACTTTCCCACACAAACTCATAAGAGTAAAGGAGCCATTAGGATTCGAGCCAGAAGCATTATTTGAAGACATCTGAAAGAGGAGAACAAGTTTAGTATAGATTTAAGAGAGTCCTTAATAAAACACCCAAATGTAATATTAAGGCTAGGATCCAATCACAATATAATATAACTTAGAAGAGGTATGTCGTAATCTAAGCTATACCATATTTGAAAGGTAGGTGATCAATGACGATTCACCAATTTCCACCACGAAAACCGAAATATTAGATATTAGGTTTTATAATTGGTTCTTAGAAATTCCTAGATTCTTTGAGATTCAATGAACTTTTCAAAGGCATGTTTCAATCTCGAGAGTGCCCTCCAAGTTTTGTGACTAGGATACCGAGGATCACAAAACGAGGTGTGAAGTAACCATGCAAATCACTTGGTACCCTTAAAGTTTATCACTCAATCGATGTGCCGGTAAACCACACACGCTCCACCGATACTATAATAAACCTTAAGTCACCCTTTACCTACCTTGTTAAGTCCACGTTAGTGTGCCGGTTAACCACACATGCTCCACCAACGACTTAGACAAAGTGTAAAGTGTAATTTCATGGATTAGCACCTTATTCACATTTTCCTAAAGTAACTAAGATTGGGAATTTAATAAAACATTTAGTTACTTTATAATATTCATCATACTTTGAATGAGAATTTATAAGTCCTTGTCTTAACCGTTCGGCTAACGACCCTCCACCAGTCAAGCAAGCGGTGGGTGAGAGTAGACACCCATTAAGTCACCATTTTATAGGCAACAACCTTATACCCACCTTATAGACCGGCTTCGTGAATGAGGCGTACTAGCGGTAAGACGACTTTATTCTTATACATATATATATATATATATATATATATATATATATATATATATATATATATATATATATATATAATTATTAAATCATCATAATATAAGTATAAGGGTTGAATTTTAACTTTTAAAATTCTAGGGGTTGGAACTTAAAGTTTTAACTTAACTTTACTTGTTCCAAAACTTGAGGGCAAGTTTTGTAACTTTCAAAACTTTTCATTTCTTGTAACTTATGAGTTTAATAGATTAATAAAATGAAGACTTGATGTGCACAAAAGTACCCACTAATTTTAATATTTATAACCTAACAAACTAAGATTAATTATGCACTTATAGGCAGTGTACCTAGTCAGATTATAATATAGCTTAGGTAAGTCGGGTGTCGATCACAGGGAGCGGTGTTACTAATTAACCTAATTACTATTAAATTAACCTAATTTATTAATAAATTTAATAAGGGGGTTTTATCTGATTTTGCAAGATCAGATGAACTTAATCAAATTAATATAAAAACACTCTTGCTTAGTTGAATCCACTTCTTCCTTATGGCTAGCTAATGATTATGGGTTATTAAGTTGGGTTTTAGTTATATTAGTAATTTAGTTCTATCTTACCAATAAGTAACTAATTCATGTTAAACCATGTATGTTCACACATAATTAAACACAGAACTAATTATGAATGTAGATATGCTATGTAAGATTTGTTGTATAAACGCAATTATGATCACAATTCACGTTCTCTAGCACAGCTAAGATTTATTTAGCCTAATTACTAACTAAGATTGGTCAATCCTAGCTCTAACAATTCAATGTTCACTAAATTATTAGGTAAACAAGTTCATGTAGTTTCATGGTCACTAAGCTACACAGAACATGCAATCTAGCAATTAGATAAGCAAATAATAACATGCTAGGTTATACAAATCAAACACAAGCAACTCTTACCAACTTAAATTAATCCATAAACATATAACTATTCATAAGTTCAAAGCTTCATCTAGCTAAGCAAAAGTAGCTAGATTTAGCTGCTCATCATAGTAATTAAACTAACACAGCTAAAACTAATGAAAAACATGTTTATAATCAACTAAATATAAAACTTTACTTCTTTTGGTGTTGAAATCCCTCTTCCAGGACCTTCCTTCCTCTTTGAAACGTCTCCTGGAACTTCTTTTCTTCTACCAAAAGTTTTTTTATTCGTAATAATAGAAGAACTTATATAATCCTTAAAAACCTGCGCCACGTCGTGGCCATATGCGCCACGTCGTGGGCTTTAAGTAATACGTATCCTTCAAGGAAATCCTCCGCGTCACGATGTTTATCTTCTGGAACACCCATGCCACGTCGTGGGCTTCACCGCCACGTCGTGAATTAAGCTGAAATTACGAAATTATTATTTTCTTGTCTTCCAAGCCTCCCACGTTCCCCAATTTGTCACCTCTGGTCCCTCTCTTCGAAAATCCTTTGTATTGACTGAAAATATCAATTAAAACTCATAAGTATCCCTATTCTGCTCATATTATCAATTTATTAATAAAAATGCACTTAAATACTGCCTAAAAATAAGTATAAATATGGCAATATCAAGACTCTTCATTTTTCTAACTCTTGTGTTTGTTTTAATGGTTTTAATTCAAGTGTGACTCTTGGTTTTCCATAACTTGAGGACAAGTTATGGACTCCATTAAAACACATTATGATCAAGAATTAATCTACCACATAGGTTACAAATAATTCCTATGATCATCTAAAACATCATAAGAACAAGAACATAAATATGAACACATTCATAAATTACACTTAAAACTTTGTAATTTTGATAACTAGTTGTTGTAAATGAATTAGCAAAGCCATTACACCACCAAAATCAAGTTTTCAATTACCAAAACAGTTTAGGGTAATTTTTCTAATTCATTTCCAGCAACTAAATCGAAATTCTGCAATCAGTCGACCCTACTCGCCGAGTGCATGAACTCACTCGCCGAGTTGGTTGAAGATACACATGAACTCGACGAGTCCCCCCTATAGACTCGACGAGTCCACTCGCAGACAGCAAGATTTTCGACTTTTTTTTTTCAACTTTTAAGCACAAATAAAAAACAAACAAGCCTAGGCTCTGATACCACTGATGGGTTTTGAGCATTCTAACACTTCCTAAGTGTACATGCAACCCTAATAACCTTGGATCTATGTTTGTCTAATTATCATGCAAAGTTGAATTCCAAGGCTATATTCCTATCTAGCATACATGGGGAACAATTTTAACTTAAAGTATAGATAGAATAACTTACCTTGTTGTTGTTTGTGTTTGTTGAAACCTTGTGAGCCTAGCACCCCAAGTGTGATGCCTCAAATGCTTCACACAACACCAAATGCTCTTGGAAGAACTTATGAGAGAACACACACTTCTCAAAAATCGGCCAAGCCCTCTTGTTTCTTAGTGTGTCCGATTTTGGTGGAGAATATGTTTATTATATAGTGTTGAAACATCTAGGGTTAAACCCTAATGTGTCATGACTCTTCATTTCCATGACCCATGGGTTTGTAACTCCCATGGAGCATCCTATGGGTGGAACCCAACTTGATAATCCATGGAGCCTCTTAGCCCACTATACAAGATATGGATGATTTACATAATCAACTCATATATTTAATTAGTTATCTTTTGATCACATAATTAATTCTAAATTAATTCTTGATCAAACTAATCAAATAATATTATTAATATATTAGAACTTATAATATATTAATAATATCCAAGTGTTATTTCTCTCATTTAGTCTATCCAATTGCATGGTGCCATGCAACCCAAATGGACCATGCCGGGTCGGGTCAAGTACATACCAGAAATAGTTATGGACTTAGACACCTTATCCAACAACAAGTTCATCTGATAAGGAACATTCAAAAAATGATGGAGTTATCAGCATTCACAATCTTCTCGTCTCCCTCAATGATATCAGCTAGGAGATACCCTCACGTATTCAACGCGATCATCCGATCGAGAATGTCATTGGCTAGCTGGGTGATGGTGTTAAACATGTCTCTATTCTTGCTTTATCTCTCAAATAGAGCCAAAGAACGTTGAAATGGCTTTGCATGAGCCCAGTTGGGTAGATGCTATGCATGAAGAGCTGAATCCATTTGAAAAACTCGGGGTTTGGACACTGGTTGGATTACCTAAGGGAAAAAACTCTCTTGACACACACTGGGTATACCACAATAATTAGGATGATTCTGGAGTCATAGTGCACAATAAGGCAAGATTGGTGGTTTGCGGGTTTACATAGATCGAGGGTCTTGACTATACTGAGGTTTATGCACCAGTAGCTCGCTTGGAGGCTATCTGTATCTTCCTTGCATATGCTTCATACATGAACTTCACATTTTATCAGATGGATGTTAAGACAACTTTCTTGTATGGCAAGGTGAAGGAAGAAATATATGTTGATCAACCCCTGGGTTTGTTAACTCGAAGTTTCCTAATCATGTCTAAAAGTTAGACAAGGTGTTGTATGAGTTACATCAAGCTCCTCGAGCGTGGTATGTGACTCCTACAAAGCACTTGCTTGAGTATGGATACTCTCGTGGCACTATCGATCAAACTCTATTCATCAAGCATGTGGGTAATGATCAGATTCTAGTCAAGATCTATCAGTCCGTAGCTATGTAAAGAGTTCGAAGGTGTGATGAAAAAGAGGTTTGAGATGAGTTTGTTAGGGGAAATGACCATCTTTTTGGGGCTTTAGGTCCAACAGAAGTCAACCAGAATCTTGCTCCATCAATCAAAGTATGTGGAGGATATACTTGAGAAGTTCGGGTTTCAAGGCGCAAAACCTGCATCGACACCGATGGCCGAAAGAACCCTACTTAATCCAGATACTGATGGCGAATCTGTAAATCAGTCACACTACAGATCGATGATCGGATCGTTGATATATCTAACTGCAAGCCGCTCAGACATCATGTTTGCAGTTTGTCAATGCGCACGTTATCAGTCACACTACAGATCGATGATCGGATCGATTCAATGTGCTTGTGAGCTATTTGAAAATGATTCGTTTTGAGGATTAATTTTTGTTTTAGGTTAGTTTAAATTTGTGCATTTTAATTTCATTCTCACCCATACACAAATTTAGGGGGAGAAATAAACATAAACAAAATAAAAAAATTAAAGAATCAAAAATCCAAAAATAGTGTTACTTCTGTTTTATTTTTATTTTTTCAGAAAAATACTTAAAAATGCAAAAACATTATAAAATCAGAAAATAAAAATTATGGGTTTTTGTTAGTTTTGTCTATTCGGAGGTGATATAATCATGTGATAACAGATAATCTGAATCTGTGTAAGGTGATTAAGTTGAATTGTTTGTGCTCTATGTTTGATGCGTTGGTAGACATGAAGGATCTTTTAATGGACTTGACTAGGATCAGATGAACTTGAGAAGTTTAGATACCAGACAAACTTTAGCCTGGATAATTCCATTGAGTCTTACAATACGAGGCTTGGATAGTTTAAGCAAAGAGATATACATGGGAATCTGCGGATACACTAAATTAATACGCATCTAGAACTGTGGCTCAATTTTTTCTTGATGTACAAACTTATGTTCTTAATTCTAGTACTGATAGGGCGACTGGGGGTTCTGAGAAAGTAGGTCTGTAGGAAATTATTTTCTTTCTTTCTTTCTGTCAGTCATATGTTGTCTCCTCTGCGTGATCGGAAGATCCGACCTGGAATGCAATATATACAACTCTATCTCTACAAAACTTCTTATTTATCTACATCTGTTGCCCATATGCTATCCCCTCTGCGTGATCGGAAGATATGACCTGTGACACAACATATGCAACATTCTACATCTCAATCCCTCGATCCTAGTTAGCCATATGTTGTCCCCTCTGTGTGATTGAAATATATTCAACCTGGGACACAACATATGTACCCATTTCTAAATCTAACTTCCTCCTTAATAATTGTTTACTCACCTAAAGTAATGAGTTATTTGGAAGTTCTTGATAACCATGGTATATCTGGAAATGAGGAACACGTTCTAGTGCAACTAAAATCGAAACATTTAGAGGTTGTCTGTAGATCTCACTGCTTGATTTGGGTGGACAAGAATATCATTGGTTGTCGTCAGTTGAATGGTCTTTTAAGAAAAGTATCTAAGATTATAGAATTTAATGTGTTGTCACTATTAACTTGTCCTAAATATTATCACAAATCCTTTATGTTTAACTGGACCACAATACTAGCGATCGACCAGACATAGACATGAAGGTAAAGGTAACAATAAATGGATTAAGGTTGTCTAATAACTTTGATCCCAGTATCACAAAATTATGTTCAATATTAGTTGAGATGAATTAAGTTTGTTTTTATTTTTTAATTTTTAATTTCATTTTCACTTTTATTTTTATTTTTATTTTTATTTTTAATTTTATTTTTAATTTCTTTTATTAGCTTTATCTTATTTTAATTTATTATTATTATTATTATTATTATTATTATTATTTATTTATTTTTTAATTTATTTTAATTGTCTAAATTTTAATTTCTTTTAAAATTTTAAACTTTAGAAACTTTTATTATTTTATTTTTTATTTTAATTTTTATCCTCAAAATGTTTTATTTTTGAAAAAAAAAATTGGGATTTGGACTTCGTCTTACACTTTGTGGATAACAGCTAAACTAGAACAAGTTTAAATGGCAAGCCTCAAGTTTGCTGACAGTCATAATCTTGCAATTTTACTGGTGGAACCTCATGTTGCTCATGCAGAGTTCAGATCAATGATTCATGGGCTAAAGGAGTGTTGTTTGTCCACTGCTCTCACCGTGAGTCCTGTTGTGTATCAAGGAATCATTAAAGAATTTTGGATGTTCGCCAAGATGAAACAAGGAGATGACATCTCTGTGTCCATTGAGGCTGAGTTGAAAGGATGCAAAATTATAATCACAGAGCAAACCATCAAAGATGCATTACAAATCGATGATCAATCAACCTACCCTGCAGAGATTGTTGTTGATGAAATCCAAGAAGTTCTTAACAAAATGGGCTACGAAGGCGTTTTTCCTCCCACTATAAAGAAACTCCTGTCGCCAAACGGGAGATTCCTGGCTCACACCTTTGTGACCTTTATATCTGGTAGGCGGACTAGTGCGGATGAAATTTCTGTAAGAAACACAGGAGCTACGTTGCGCTTGCTGAAGGGATAAAATTCAACTTTCCAAGGTTTATTCTTGACAAATTCGTTGTAAACATCAACGTGAAGACTAGAGATACTTTCTTGATGTATCCTAGGTTTATTCAGGTGTTTATCGATTTTCAATTCCCAGAGATGGCCAAAGAAGGAGAGAGCCTAGATATGAAGTCTCTTGGTCTACACACTGTTGGACTGATTAAACAGAATCGTAAGGGTAAAATTGTCTTTCAAAGAAAGTTTCCTTTGGTAAAATTTGGAAAGTTTGCTGAACTGAATGAAGCATCCGAATCTCATGGGTCTTCTGACAAAATATCTTCTGAGCATGTTTCTTCAGAGCAAGTATATTCAGATGATGATGTCATAAACGTATCAGATCATGATAAGGAAGCTACTCCTAGTGTATTTGTGGTAGAAGAACATGATATGACATCTGTTCCTATTCAAAGTGACTACAGCGAAGGAACAAAGAAAACTGCATCTGCAAATGGTGAAGATTCTCTTAAAGATCTCGATCTTACTGGCTATGATAAGGATGACATTCCATTGAATTTTGGAAGCAATGAGAATCTTTTATCCAATGAAAACCTCGACTTGTTCTCTGACAGTATCAATGATGTTGCTCATCCAGCAACGGAGATATGGGAAACTGAAGATGTTCTCGAGAATATGCCTCTTACCTCCAAGCAGATGGCTGATGATTCAATTCCTAAGGAGACAGTTTCAGAGATTCCTCCCGTTGTTAATGTTCTTCCTACCTCATAGCCACCTGAGAGTGATCCCATAACAACTCTGACCTCCTCGCCTCCTATTAAAAGAAGAAGACTTGAACCAAGACCTTGTGTGCTGATCTCTGAACCATCTCAAGGTCTCCCCATTCATCCAACACATGTTCTTACCGCTGACCCATCTGGACCATCTCTTGAAGGACCAAGCACAACCTTTGATGTTGGTGGATCTTGTGTACCAACATATTTTTCTTCTCCTCAACCTGATCATGACGTTGCCTATGTGAGGCTTGCTCAATTTTTACCTAAAGAACAAAGCTCATCCCACTATTGTTGAGCTTCAAAAGGAAATAAATGTGCTTAATCAAAAGAACATCGAGCTTGACGTTCGAGTAGCTGATCTTATGACTGAAAATACCAAGATCAAGATTCAAGTTACTGATCTTGAAGAGGACAAGACTCTAAAGACTAAATAGATCACTGATCTTCAGACTCACTTAGGTCTTCTCATAGCTAGCTACTTTGATTTGAAGAAGAAGTTAGAAGAGGAACTTGGAGACAAGTTCAAATCCTCTGTTGATGAGTCAAGGATGTATTTGCCTTCTCAAGCTCCCCCAGTTATGCCACCACATATTCAAACATCACGAGTTGTGGATCGTTTTGAAGTGGAACCAGTTCAAGCTCCAAATGTCATAGCCTGAAACGTGCCAAGTTGGCTAAAGAAGCTGAGAAAGGTCAACTATTGTTTAAAAGGAGCTCATATCATGATTGTCCAGCATACCAGCCCAAAATCACCGTCACAAATCTTCAAGAAAAACATTTTAGAGACATATATGGTGATAGGTCTAGAATTGTCTCATGGGGATTTCATGATGTGCTAAACATGTGGCTCTTGAGACGCAAAAGTGGCAACAGATAATTCTATAAAGATATTCATGATTTCCATTCCTAGACCAGGGTTGATCTTTCAGAATTATCGAAAGCTCCTTTTGTAAATCCTTCACAAAAATTCCAAGGTAACACAATTCAATCTCTTTTTGGAAGATCAAGTGGTAAAGGGTTTTCCTTCAATGAAGACTGTAGAGTCAATCATCAAACTATACCCAAGTGTACTTGATCCCAAAACTAATCTTCCTCTTCGAAATGTGATGTGGCCTGCTACTAGTAAAGTAAAACAGATTCTCGTGCTTCAGAATTATCTAGATGGATCATTGTCGCCCATGCTTTACTGGGTTTTTGATGAAACTACAGCCTCCGCTGTCATAAAGCTTAAAGATGGATGTATTCGTTTATATGACAAAAGAGATATGTTTTAGTTTGGGAAATGGGATATTCATTAGTTGAACCTTCATCAGATAAAAGTTGTAGAAGACATTTTTGAGCCAACTGCTCAAATTAACATGTAAGTGGGTCACAAGGCCCACTTAACACGTCATGGAACACATTCGGTTCAATATACAGTTAGTTGGGCCCTTTGGGCCCAACGGCCAGGTATCGTGAATATTAAGCCCAATAATTGATTATCGACATAATTTGTTCTTTCGTTTTTGTTTCGTGGTTTGTTTTAGCTAAAGGTTTACTAGATTGACGTTAAGAGTTTTCTTTTTGTAAAAATGACATTTTTACCCAATAATCCTCAAATTTTAAGTTAAGGCCCAAAGTTTTGTAAAAATGATATTTTAGTCTGTAAGTTATAAAAAGTTGCAGTTTTGTCCTAAATGTCTAAAAATTTACGGTTTTAGCCCAAAAGGTTATATTTTCACATTTAGAATCCCTTTTTGCAGAAAAGTGCATTGTCAGCCCTTTGTTTGTAAAAGCTTACATTTTCAGCCCAATTTTGGAAAGTTTTATATTTTTGGTCCATTTTGAAAATAAATGTTATTTTCACCTCCAAATTTGGTTTATTTACATTGATGAATCCAAATTTGGCCAAATAACATTTTAAACCTTAAAACTTCATGTTTTTCGCAAATTGGTCCCAAAAGCCGTGAGGCCAAAACTTTGGCCCAGTAAGCTTAAATTTGCATTTTTGACCCTTGTAAAAGTATGTTTAGCATTAACATATCTTTTTATACATATAGGATCTGTTTGGCCCCCTTTAAAATAGAATTTTCGCTTTTTACCTTTGTCTTTTGTTTTCTTGACAATTTTGACCCTTACCAAGATTTTTGTTGAATTCTTTTGTATCGTAAACATGTTTTCTTCTTTGGCTTGGTAATATGATATATATAATGTAATAGTTCATAGTTCCTTGATAGATAATACTTAAATTTCAAGATTTGCTAAGATCTAACCCATCATTACCATATAAAACAAGTATTCACACATATCATGCATCTAACACATAGATCTACACATTTCACTTGCATTCTCCCCCAAAAATCATATGAAAACCGAAAACAAGGGGGTATGAACTCACCTTTGCTTGATGTTTTGGTTTTTGGAAGAAGAAGTGGAAAGATGAAGTGGTTTCGGCTCTAGAAACTCCCTTGAGTAGATCTCAAACTTAAGAAGGTTTCTAGGAGTATGATCACCAAAAAGTTTGTTTAAAAGAGTGATCTATCATGAAGATGGAGTTATAAAACTTGTATGTATAAAGGCTTACAAAAAATGATGATTATCTTGTGAAAATCCTCTTGAAACCTAAGCAAAATCTTAAGAATTTTGGAGGAAGAAGATGGATGATCCTTGAGAGAATGGAGAGAATTGGTGTAGTGTGGGTGTGTGTGTTGCATTCGGACGAGAATAAGAAGATAGGGGAGAGAGAGATAAGGTGACAAGACTGGATGCATGGGAGGTCTTCATGTTTATATATGTTGGATATTATGGAGGTGGCACTCCAAAGTCAACCCCCCCCATAAACCTTATCTTTTTCCTTTTTTTTTTTTTTTTTTTTTTTTTTTTTGTTTTTACATGGGCAAATATTTTTGGGCCAAGAAGAAGAGTTGGAGAAGACTGGGCCTGTAAACTTTAGCTAGGATATTTGGATCCTAAACATTAAACTTTTTCGCCTATTGGGCTCTTGGAAGCATTCACGGCCCAATTAGAGTAAAAGAATGGGCTTTATGGCTCACTAAGGTTAATTGGATTGGTTATAGCCCAATAAGGCCCATTAGGGTTAGAATGAATCATTCTAGACCCAAGTGGTCCAAAATGTTTTAGATTTATGAATTGGGTCTAATTAGGATCCAATTAGGGCTTCTAAGTCCAATGAGGTTGAATTGGGTACTTATTGATTTATTGAGCCCAATAAGGAACTCCTAGTCCTATATGGACTCAAACCGGGATTTTTAGGGTTTTAGACTCTTTAATGAACATGAATGGTGAATCTAAAGGTGCATTGAGTGAGACTTACTTAGAATATAAGTTTTACAATAGTTGAATGGTTACACAGGAATATAATTTCCTAGCTAAAATGTCTGTTGTGACAGTAAAATACTTAAAAATATGTATAAATACGTAAAAAAACACGTTTATACACTTAAAATATTAAAACATCTATACAAAACGCTTAAAAAATACATAAATACGTTAAAGTATATAAAAATACATATAAATACATAGTACATAAAAAATAACATGTAAAAATACATAAAAAAAATATGTAAAATGGTTAAAAATACATATAAATAAGTAAAAAATATACATTTATATATTTAACATACATAAAAATATGTAAATATATATACATATAAAAATATAAAAAATACATAATACGTAAAAGCAGATATAGATATGTAAAAAATATGTTTATACATTACATGAAAATTTTTGATGAAATTTGCAAAAAAGTCCCATTATTTTCGAAAATATAACAATTTGGTCCCATGACCTGCTGAACATATCAAAATGTGCTGAAGTGAATAAATTAGCCAGTTTCTTGGGCTTTTCTATTCAAAAGGTGAAAAGTCAGAACTTTTTTTATTTAAAAAATTAAATTTAGAACTTTATTAAAAATTTGCTCAAAATATTGGGACTTTTCTGGAGATATCATATGTTCATCTCACATGAACTCTTACCTATTATACTATATCATTTAGGCTTGACTTTTCATTGGAAGGCGGGAATACATCTTTAAGTTCCTGCCAAAAATCAATCATCTTCTACTAATTCTACATATCATTGACCTGGTACATACACAATCAAATTATGTTGTTAATCCACACAAAAAAGAGATAAAAAGAGTAAATGATATAGAAGGAAAAAAAAAGAGAGAGATGAGGGACTAATAGAAGGGTAGAGAGAGATATAGTTACAATAGATTAGAAATTCTATTAAAAAATCATGCATCTGGATTCCCATACCGACAATAGGATTTCCAACCCGGTCTTACTAAAATTGAGTTTGTACCTAGGATGACCCAATCCTATCTCTTCACTCTAAGCCCTAAAAATTAGACCATTCCAGCTCGTAATCATCAATATATCATCGAGGTTCGTTCCATTTGTATTAAGATTTTGTTAATGTTCGTAACTTCATTTTTAAATTGTGCAATCGACCCATATACTTATAAACTTGTGTTAGATTAAGCAAAAATACAAATCTAGAAAAAATCCTTAATTACTTATCAGAAAAATAGCCAAAAAAACCACTTAGTCAAAAATAGCCCACAAAAGAGTAGTCAACCTACAGTTGATTACTCTTTTCCGCAGTTGACTACTCTTTTCCCCTAATGAACTACTGTTTCACTGGCACGTTTACTTTTTCGTGGTCCGTAAGTTCAATGTATATAATGTAAAAATTTTCAGATTATGTCATTTTTTCCTATTGTTTTATTGGTTTGACTACTTTTTTCTCTCAATGGAGCACCTAAAGAACAACCAAGTTTGTCTACTTTTCATCAAAATTTTACTATGTTTGTGATTAGGAGTATGTTTCGTATATGGGGTTAAGATTTTTTTGAAAAAAAATCGAAAACAAAAATATAAAACTATAGGTTTCATACGAAACGTACGGTGTAGAAGTGCCCAATGCACAGATTGTGTAGTGTCGAAATGTACACCTACAGTTTCGTATGAATCGTATGAAAAAAAAATTTCATTTTCTTAGAAGTCGATTCAATCAGATCGGAATTGTATATATGTTATTATTTAATGATTTTTTTTATAAAACTAAAAAAAAATTGTGAAACCATAGGTTTCCAAAAAAAACTATAATTTTATTTTTTTTCGGGTTTTTTAATAAAAAAAATTATAACTAATAAACATTTGTATATATTTTTCGATTTTGTGATTTTTTTGTTGGAAAAAAATAAAATAAACTAAAAACCGTAGGTTTCCTAAAACCTACGGTTATATATATATATATATATATATATATATATATATATATATATATATATTCTTTTTTCTTCAAAAAAAAAAATTGTTTATACGGAATTTTAACGATTGTATCCTCTTGTATGTATGTTATGATTCCATGTTTGCATTTTGTGAAAAAGTATGTTTTTACGTCTCAATTATAGCATACAATAGCAATGTACTATCTATTTGAAAAAGTTTTATGTTTATAATGTGTAGATACTTTGAAGTATAATATATTGATAAAAAAAATATTGTGTTTTGGTACTTTCGGATTTTTTTATAAAATATGTTATTGTCACACCATTTTCAAAGTACAATGCTAAATTTGGTATAGTAGTATAAAATATACAAAAATTGGTCTTCAGATATTTTCCTTTGGTATTTTATATAAAGTAAATAGAATATATGAACTCATTAAGTGATATACTGTGTGATTTATCTACTTTAACATTGTTTTTTCTTTTTATAAAACCTTATTTAACTTTAATTTTTATTTTATTTTGTAGCTTCCTAACAAAAGGATGACGTGCAACATATCTATCAAAGCTTCATGTCACAAGTTGCATGAAGTTTTGAGTGGCTTGAATGGGCCAGTGCGTGAGGTTTTTTCAACAATTAGCTTCGGTTACTTGTTGGATCTACCAGCTTAGTCCGGAGATGGACTTTTTATTCATGGCTTATTACTTCATATGTTGTATCCTACTACTGAAACGGACGCAGCTGAGCGTCTACATTTTATGGTTTCTATACGTACTTAATCATTTGGGCCCGAGGATTTTGTATTGTCTCGGGACTTTACATGGGTCGGTGTCCTACATCAAGGATCAAATTTTCAACTATGTATAATCACGGATACAGTGATAATACATTTCGGTCCAAAGTCTTCCCATATCACACGGACACTACTTTACTTGTAGAAGATTTATAACACCTTATCTTCAGTCAACGGTTCAATGATATATCGGCTCATGTCGGTGTCCGTGCCATTTTGCTATATGTCCTCAATCAAGGTTTTTTAGGAAAAGAGCTGAAAGACAAAGTCACGAAGGAATTTTTGTGGGTGGTGGAGAACCTGGATCAATGGAATAGGTATTTATCAATTTAATATATGTAAAAAAAGGAAGTCATTGCTATGAAAAAAGAGTATCCGTACTAGTTTCCGATGTGGGAAGAAGATGAGTAGTATTTTAATAATGTGTTTGTTTGTTGTAGTAATTTTAAGGTACTATATGTCTATGTATGTATTTCCTTTTTAATTTTAAGGTAGTATATCTGTATCTTTGTTTTTCATTAGTATATCCGACAAAGAAGTAGTCAAGTTTAACAAAAAAGTAGTCAAATTTACAAAAAAAAAAAAAAAAAAATCTAGCAAAAATCCTTTTTTTTATTATTTGGTAAAAACTATTTATTATTTTACAAAAAAAAAAAAAAAAAAAAACAAGATAATCGTCAAAATAATTGTTAAAATAATTCTCAAAATAACTAGTAAAAATAATTCTACATTTTATAAACATTTATGAAAAAATTTTAACAAAATAATTGTTAAAATAATTCTACATCTTATAAACACTTTTTTTTATACTCTATATTACAAAAAAATAAAAAATAAAAAATAAAACCGTAGTATTTTTTTTGCCAAAACAGTAGATTAAACCCTAAAACAGTAGACTTAAAAAAAAAACGTATTTTTTTTCCCAAAACCGTAGGCTACGGTTTGGGAAACCGCAGGTTTTATGAGAGAAACCGTTTTGTATCTTAAAAATGATTTTTTTTTTTTTTTTTTTTTTTTTTTTTTTTTTTTAAAAAAAAAACACGAAACAGTAACGAATTGGTGAAACAGTAAACGAATATAGAAACATACGCTTTCGTGGGCTATATTTGGACATTTACTAATTTTTGGCTAAAAATGACTGATCACTTCCTTAATTTTGCTAAATTAGTAATTACCCCTTGTTTTTTCTTCTGAACATCAGGTAGTTTTTGTTACGACTCAACTAGCTAACAAGGTAATAGCAAGAGCAACATTGCACCAAAGACACAATTACAAGAGGGGAAATACATGGGAGAATGGTTATCAAAGGCCCAAAGAAACAATATAGTTCGTTTCTATTTTCCTCTAGTTAATTGTCTGTGTTTGTTTGTGTATGTTACTATACTATTTTAGAAAGATTTTGCGACTGTTTTTATGTATGCCTCTTTATCAGAAAAAATTGTGTATGTGCCTGTTTATATGAAATGTTTGGCTTCGTATTACTAATTACTTGTCAGGGCATAAAACATATATATGATTGTATGTGTGTAGTGACTGTTTGTGTATATGAACTTAAGATGCTATGAAAAAAAATCAATGAAAATATGATGCAGGGTAAATAGAGTTGGTGTTAAAATTAATAAAAGATAAACTTATTCTGGTTAAATACATGTTTGGTATTACCGTTGAACTGAACGAAAAATAAGAAATTTTGAAAAATGATTGATTTATAGTTTTTTTTTTTATATATTATTTTGGTAGTGGATTTGGCATGTGTATTAATTTCAGCTAGCATATTGTAGTTATAAGTATGGATCAAATTCGCCTATTGTAACTGAATGCCTTAGCCCTCAAATCTCAATACACTCTTTCTTAATTCATTTGTCAAAAAACCGGTTGTTGAAAAACAAGTTATGTCCTTGAGTCATAAATCAGGGTTACAAATAGAAAATTGGGTTATATAATTTTACAGCAAAAAGAATTGGTTCCTTTCTTTTAACCGGTTTATTTAATTTGAACATATACCTTGGTTTTAACTGAGCCTTATAACACTTCGCTTTATAATACCCGGTTTTTGCATAACAGAACCTGTTTTTTTCAAAATCCAGGTCCTATATAGTGTCTTATGTGCCTTTTGTAGTAGAGACAATATCCTAATAAAAAACTGAAAGTGCAATGCTATTATTATTTAGAATTTTAAAGTAGAATGACTTGGTAAGAAAATAATTGAAAGTAGAATGCTGTGATCTTAGTGTTAAAAGGCGCGAAGCACTCCGAGGCGATTAGACACTCAAGACCCTCATTTTTTGAGACGTTTCGAATCAATGGATTCATATACACGAGGCGCTTATATTTGCAAAATAAATTTAATGTATTTTAGAACCATACCTCATAGAAAAAACAGCTTAATAATCAATTAGATGCATTATGTCATTATGTGTCACCTAGTGCACTACATTCTCCTCTCCTATCTCTTGGACCATATCATCAAGCATTTTAAATAATGTGTTTGTGGAACTCTAAGCCCAGGCGTGCTTGGTAGTTTGAATCTTGTAGTTGATGATCAAATTCCTAGATATTTGATATTGATGATCAAATGTCTTAGGCACAAGAACAAGACATTCATATTAGGAATGTACAAAATCTAAGGGCCAAAAGCGTGATATCCATACATATACTCACAACTCACAATATTAATAAAATAGACGATGAGATGGTGGTTTTTAAAAATTTAAAATACGAAAGAAACTCAAAATAACTAATAATTATAGTATAAAATATCACCTGATTGACAAAATCACACGATTTAATTAAGTAAAAAAATAGAAAATCTTGATAAAAACCAAATACTTTGAAATCAAAGCCCTAAAGAAATGAATTTGGGCTTCACAATCCTGTTGAGACGTTTCCATGGAGTGCTCATGGCTGCCTAATTCTTTATATAAAAGTTATGCTCGTGTACAGTTAAACCACTTCCTCCACGTACATGAACGTTTAGCGTGTTGTTCTAACCCAGCCTCGACCATGACCTCAACGTCGACTTTGACCTCAGACTCAGACTCAACGACCTCAGCCACGACAGGGTCCTCATCTCCATCAACCTCATCCTTATCATTAAGGATGAGATCGTTGCACGTAGATGTTCCAATTTCCTAGCATTCAATATTGCAAGGTTACAACTCCATTTATTATTTTGTTAAAATCATGGACTAATCAAGAAATTTGATGAAAACATTAATGTGATAAGAGAAAGATGTAAGTGTCAAAAAGTGTACCTCGGGTATGTGACCAACTATGGCTGGCTTCCTTTGGGATAAAGCTGTAAACAAGATTTCATCTCCTGATAAAAATAGAGAAAAAGTATTACGTTAGTTATCAGTTACATGCATCCTGTTGGAGAAAGTTAGGCTTCTCAATGTGCTGGGTCAGATCTAATCTTTACATTTATGTGATCCAAAATATCAAAAACTTGATCAATGGACCCCACAAATTGACCCATTTAGGTGGACTAATACTTGGATCCATCCGATTAAAATTTAAAACTAGTTTCGTATTTTATAGATATAAACTCTGATTTTAATCAATGAACTTTTGGCACAAAATAACTAGATAAAAAGTAATACATAGGACACAACAAAAAATTATTTAATAAGTAGAATGATATATACCTTTATAGTAGTCGCGGTCTCCAACAAATTTACCATATCTCATAAATGGTTTGACACCATGTGTAGTAATTCGCAATATGCTTAGGATGTATTCTCCAGTTGTTAGCTGATAACCAGTAAGATCTCCACCAATGATGTGATTCCATGACTTGTAATAACCCAATGCATCTTCTTCATCTGTGTTTCCATCATCATAAACAACACTTACCCCACACTCCATTGCAATTTCATTATATGACCTAAACTTTCTTAGAGTGATACTAATCAAGTCACCACCTTCCATCTCATTCATCCTAAACATCCAATGGCTTAACACAGTGTAAGACTCTTTACCTACACCAACATCGGCAATGCAATGATCATATATCCAGGTTCGGTTTTTTGTTATATTATGAATAATGATCACGGGCAATCGATATGTGCTGACATAGCAAAAATTAAATCCTCTAGGCTTGTTAGGAGATGATAAAATGGTAAATGATATTGATGGCCCGTTGCTTCTATGTGTAATCCAATTCGGCATATCTTTCCCCCGATAAATTGTGCTGAATATTCCAAATTCATAATACATCTGCCAAATTAAGACAACCAACCGGCTTAATTAATCATCGTAAATTATATATATATATATATATATATATATATATATATATATATATATATATATATATATATTCATAGACATAAAGTTAACTAGAGATAAAACCTGGATTTGATGTTCCTGTGAGTTTTTCCCATTAGAATAAGTTTGCACGCCCCTTTTGTTAAGGAAGTCGAGCTTGTTCCAGCACAAACTATGTAATACCTTTTCCTTAACACCTGCCATTGGTTGGATCTTGACCATGCCTTCAATTTCACACGACTGAGGTGCTAACCTTGTCCATGGTATTAATAAGTCGAGTGGGCGCATTTCTGGATCAAATACAACCTTACGTAGCACATGCCTTTTATTAGAAAAGATGCTCAAAAATGTTAGTGAAGTTGGAGGATGCTCGACTAATGTAAGCATGTCACAGTGTTGCATACTGAGCGCCTGAAGCCTAGAAAGGCTTCTCACACAATTAGGCATGGAACTGATACGGTTTTCATCTAAATTTAATGCCTCTAACATGGACAAGCAACTAAAATCCATCGGAAAGGATTTCGTGTACAAATTATTTTTTGCAAGTGACAACCTTACTAAAGAGCTCGGCAAAGAAATCATGAAGAACTTCAAATCATTTGGTATAGCCTCAACAACGGTGGAGGAAGAGAATTTTGTGTTTATGCCAACGTTGTTAGCCTTGACCATTTTGCATTTATCCCTAATCTCGATTTGAGATCCACCGAGATTGCAACCATCTAGCAATAGTGTTTTAACCATCTTTAACATGCCCATGGTAAGTTTTTCAAGCTTGTTGCAGTACCTCAGATCAATGTAGACAAGTTCAACACAATTCTGAACTGATTCACAAACATCAACTAATTCATTGCAATTTGTAGCTATTAACCTCTCAAGTGCAGGGAATTCTACAAAGCCAACCAAACTATGAAGCTGTCCACAAAAACTTAAATTAAGAATCTTCAATGATCCAAGAAACTTTTTGTCTTTTGCGCGAGATCCAATTGACTGCTGAAATAGGGAAAAGTTAGAATAATAGCGAAGTTCATCAACTCGGCATGGATGAATAATAAATGGAAATAAGTTACCTTTTCCCTGTTCTCGAGTTGTGGATTACTATAAAAATTGATAAATGATTCAATATTGCTATACGACATGTCAAGAGCAACCGGATTATCCGTCGGTAAGTCTGAAGGTATATACTTTGAAGGGAACCCATGCATACACAACCATCTTAATTCTTTCGAAAAGTTTTCATAAGACCCTTGGACATTCACATAATTGAGTTGTAGGAGCAACAAATTATCCATGTTACTCAATACATCTGTTTTTAACTCAAATGATCCACCTAGCATCTCTTTCTTAAGCATTCTCATGTCAAGGGTGAGGCCGAGAAGATTTCCCATACTCTAACAAGAAAAGAAATGCAAAAAAAAAAAAAAAAAAAAATTTAAATTGTGACATATACGTATACATATGAGTACGTGGTATGTACATACATACGTACATACATACATACATACAATACATAATACTTTGAATGTGCATAATATTAACAACTATACAATAATTTCTTACCTTTTTTTGCTTCAACACTTTGAATGACTCCTCATTACACCATAATCGACTTCGCTTCCATGGCTTGTCAGGTGATTCTTGATGCACTACAAATCTTCCCATCTCCTGAATCAACCGATGCATCATCAATGTGTTATTCTGTCCGATACTAAGAAGGCATTTATCAATGAGATTCATGATCCCAGATCTTGTTTTTATATCACATGCCTTTAATATTGTTTCAGTAAAATCTCTATCTATTCCAACAAAAAAACAAGCAATATACTTAAACAAGTCTTTATCATTTTTCGATGACAATGAGTCAAAGCTTTTTCTCAAGACATTGTTTATAGGTGAGCCATTGTCTTTCTTTAGCCCTTCCAGGTGTTCTTCCCAATAAACTACATCTCGGTTATACAGAGACTTGCCCAAAACTTGAAGAGCCAATGGATGTCCTTGACAATACTGCACAAGCTTTTCTAATACCTCTTTATAGCATGCCTTGGGATGGTTGGGCCTGAATGCATGAAAACAGAAAAGTTGTTGTGCTTCGTGCTTATTTAAGCCTGGAAGCAGATGCTTTGCATGCAAGGGCTTAATGGTCGCTTTGAACAATGCACAACTCTCTGTCAACCATGCGTCCTTTGTTGTTATAATAATTTTGCTTCCCGGATGAAAACCTTTGCTTCCAAGTAATGCATCCAATTGGTCGAGACTATTAATATCATCAAGAACAAGAAACACCTTTTTAAAGGCTATAGCATTCTCTATCTTTGAAGTGTATATAGAAACATCACGAACTTGTATTGAACTTGTTTTTGATATGTCATCATAGAGTTGTTTTTGTAAATCAAGCAACCCATTAAAATTTCCATCACATTTCCTACTGATATCTTCAATAAAGCTGCTTGTGTCGAATTCATGAGAATGTAACCCATAGACATATTTGGCCAAAGACGTCTTCCCGATCCCACCCATACCCAAAATAGTGAGTATGCCTGTCTTTTGTGGGGATGTATCTTTTAACCATGAAGTGATGAAATTCTTGGAATAGGCCATCCCAATTAGTTGTGGCACAGGAATCCTTGAGTGTTTGCGTAATCTAAAGTGGATGTTGTTAACAATTTCATCAATAAACTCTGTCTCCTGCCTGAAAGTTGATTTTAGTAAGAACCACAAAACACAATTCAAAAACCTAACATACCAGATCTGGAGATTTAATTTATTCAAAGATCCAATTTCATATGAAGCTATTATACGGTTAGTTAAGTTTTTCACATCAAAATTCCAACATATATATGCAGTTCTAACCATATAAGTATATGATGTTTAAGGCCACAATTTCTATGTATAATACGATTAGAACCACTACTGTTGAAAGATATAAGCTAGACAAGGGTAGTTTGGTAATTATCTGTTGAAACAGTAGTTATTAGTATTTATTATCAGTAATTATTGTATTGCATCTAAGGTCTATGATATGTACGTGTCACTGTAATGTTTGGTTGTTACAATAATTAATAAAGATTTGTGTTTCGTGTGTAAGGCAACCCTTCTTCATTGTTTTTTCTGTTAAACTCCTCTTGACAAATTCTGTGTTGTTTGTGGTTTGTTTCCAACAAGAAGAAATATTTCTACATGTTTATTGTTTTCTGGGTTGTTTCTCCAACAAATACAAGATTTCACTAACAAGCAACCGAAATTTCATTATGTTTTGAAAAATCCATCAATGTAAAATATTGATGTCGTTTTGCATGAATCTATAATAAATGTTATTTATGGTTTATAGATAATTTGATAGCAAGGCATTCAAAATTTGATTTTTTAATTCTTTTTTAGAACAGCAAAGAATATTATAAACAAAAAAATAATTTCGGGGATCAATTGGTAAAAAAAAAAAGTCTCATTTTCTTCTAAATCCGATTCACACTTAATTTGTATTGATCCCCGAACTTATTTTTATTTTTAGCTTTATAGCGGCACAATGTGAGTTTTTTTGGTCTAAAAGGTCACTCAACCGGCTATTACAGGTTAACACATCCTAAAAGAGCAGATCATATTCTAGTTTAGGGACCCATAAAGCCCGAAAAAAACTTTAAGAACTCAACGGGTAAACCTTAGAAAGTTCGTAGGGCATTTGTGTCATTTTCCCTTAGGGAATTATCAATCCATCACAGATCGAGGATACTACTCAAGAGGAATTGGGGAAAAACAAGAACTTCTTAGTTAGAATAAGACCATCTGAATGGATTTGAACTCATGCTATGAGTAATATGTATTGATTTGAACCACAAGAAATACAACATATATAACCCCAAAGAACACACACCCTAAACCAGATTATAACACCAACCTAAAAAATTATAATTATGGCAGGTCCTGATATTAGTGTAAAGAAAAAATATAAAACACACACACACAACTATCAGCGATTATTATACACTCCAAAAAAACAGACACACATATTATAATTATCAAATGATTAATATATCTACTAAATAAATTAAATTAAGAATATTATAATAGCTGTATAACAATTTATAAAATTTGATTCTAACCCAAAACATGTCAGAATGCAAAATGGTTAATCACTGACGCATTTTTATCCGATTTAAATCAATTCATTTATCAATCATATAATTGAAAATTAGATTCCACTTGTTGCATCTTGGTCCAGTTAACATCTACAAAACATACGTCGTTTCAAACTTTGAAGAAACGTAGCATTCAGAGAAGATGCACTGAAATTTCATGTGTTGATCAAACAAAAGTGAAGGAGGCGTGTGTAAATATGGGTAAGAAAGTAGTTACCTGCCATCTACATTCATCCCTTTCAAATCAGCAACTTCAGTAAGAGCTTGACTCCATCGGTTAAGCCTTTGAGCCCATTGACTTCTTTTATTTGGATTTGTCTCAGCCTTCATCACTTGTTTATGCTTAGCAATTGCATCTCCAAAGCTACTTTGTTGCTTCCGGACATGGGTGGGATCGACATGATAGAAGATGGGAATAACAATTTGATTTGAGGCCTTACGTTCCCCAAGGATTAGTACGAGTTCATCAAGACACCATGACGAATTAGCATAGTTCTTGGACAACACGACAATAGATGATCTAGATTCTTTAATGGCACCTTCCAATTCCGGTTTAAGATCACCTCCAGTTTCAATCTCTTTATCATCCAAAAAGGTAGAAATATCGGCACCCAGGAGGGCCTTATGGAGATGATCTGTGAAACTATGACGAGTATCAGCACCTCGAAAACTTAAAAACACGTCATATTTATGATCATTAGTAGATGAAGACGATCCTTCAATGTATTCAGATAATATAACCATTAGGAGAGGGAAGATATGAGTTCTTTGAGACTAGATCTACGATCAAATTAAGACTGGCTAGGCAGGCTTTTGTAAAGGAAATCCAAGTATACATCTTATTTTTGAACGGGGAGAATTGTATTAAACTAATCCGTGCAAGTCAACAACTACTTCTAATAAATAATAAATAAATAAATATGCTCTACGAATTTTCTTAGAAGCTTACTAGATGAATTTGAATAATAGATTACATGGGTTGGGTATCCAATTTTCTTGGAAACTTACTAGAAGAATTTAAACAATTTATGAGATTTGGTTGAATTGCAAAAGTTATGCAAGTATCATACATGGGATTAGAATATTTCTTTATAAAAGTTCTACCAAAAATAATGGTCTTTATGGTTTTAAAAATTAATTCCATTGTTTATGATTTTTTTTGAATGAATAAAATGTAACTATTAGTTTATAATGGCACCAGTTTTTTTTGACCAACTCTTTTAACAACTTTTGTTAAATTTTCAATATGTATTAATTTTTAATCTTTAAATTTAAAGATAATAAATACTCCCTCCCCCCCCCCCCCCCCCCCCCCCTCCTCATTTGAAATCGATCCAGAAGCCTAAATTCCCCTCTCATTTGAAATTGATTGTGTAACATCCGGATTCCTAGGTATATTATTTTATTCATTTATTTTGGAGTTTGTGGAGGAACTCGGCGAGTTGGTGCTTAGACTCACCGAGTAGGGTCGCGGATTCTCATCCGGGTTCATGACTGGACTCGGCGAGTCCACGCTGTTTATTGAAACCCTAATTTCTCGGGTTTGGGACCTATTTAAAGGCCCTTAGAGCCGTCATTTGCGGCTACCAAACCCCAGAGAGAAACCCTAAAAGAGCTAGAGCGTTTGTGAGAGGAAAGAAGCCATTTCTTGATCTTTGTGGTTGATTCTTGCAAGAAAGAGGTGATTCCAGCTTAGAGGAGACCAAGGAGGTTGTACATCTGTGGATTTCGAGCATAAGACTTCATCTTTAAGGTATTATATCGCCTCTCTATCTGTTTTGTTGAAGGAATCCATAGATGTAGAGTTTTTATGTCTTTTATTGGAATGAATTGTGAGAATATGGCCCCTATTCATATTGAGACTTCAGATCTGGACCCATAGTGGTCTAAAGAGCTTATCTCAGCTTGCTTTATGTTGATCAATGGAGGTGTTGAGCTTAGGATGTTACTTTTGGGGCTAAATCACCAAGTGAAACCTCTTAGACGTCCCATGAGTGTTAAGATTCGAGCTTTACGTGTTTATCAAGCTTGGGAAGGTCAGATCTATGGATCAAAGGAACAGATCTGACCTTAGGAGGTCAATTGAGTTTGTGCATGGCATGAACTCGCTGAGTCCAAGGGTAGACTCGGCAAGTAGGGTTAGGGTTTCCCGTAAATCACTCAGTGAGTAGACTTGTCAAGTTGGGGGAATGACTTAGTAAGTCAGAGGGGGATTAGAGGACTGGAGTTCAAGGCGGAACTTGCCGAGTTGAGCTTGAGACTCGGCGAGTTGAGTCGGGGTGGCCCTGCGATTCATGCCAGGTATAACTCGTCGAGCAAGGGGAGAGACTCGACGTGCCAAGCGAGACTAGAGAGTTAGTGGACACATGTAGACTCGCTGAGTCGCCCAAGTAGACTCGACAAGTCGGGTCAAAGTTTGACCGTTGACTTTTGTTGACTTTTAGGGTTTCGTTAACAATGGAGGCCTTTGAGCCAAGAGAAGGGTGAAATGGTCTTTTACCCTTCTGAGGGTGCCAAGAGAGGGTTGAGTCTAGTCCCGAGAGTTATATTTATGAGAGTATTTACTTTGTGTGATTAGACGGAGGCTAGATCATATTTCTACCGAGTCAGAGATTTACCGAGACATCTGAGGTGAGTCTTCTCAGTATACTTTACCTACTGTGGTAACAGAGTTATGTGACAGTGTATGTTAGAGTTACGTGCCAGTGTATATGCATGTTATTTATGTGTTGTGATTCATTTTGATACGTGATATGCATGACCCAGAGTTTACAGAGTAGGACCAGTGGGTCCATAGAGTTACGACCTTCGGGTCCATAGAGTTAGGGCCAGAGGGCCCACAGAGAGTTGGGGCTGGAAGGTCCCACTGAGACACATTGACCAGAGGGTCAACAGAGTTATACCCTCGAGTGGCTAATATGTGTTAGAGTGGTATTTTGTGGAACTCGCTAAGCAATTATGCTTACAGTGTTATGTGTTATGTGTTTCAGGTACCAGTGATGATCGCGGGAAGGCGCCGACATGATTCGTACACACGCACACCGGAGTTTATATATTTTTAATCTTGGGGTTTTGTATTGAGATAAGGTTGATACAATGTTTTGAAAAATGAATGTGAATGATATTTTATGTTTTTTTAAAAAGTGAAAAATTGTTTAAATTTTTACGGTGTTACAAGTTGGTATCAGAGTCTTGGTTTGAGGGATTCAGATGCATTTTCCGGTGTATCTTAACTTAAACTGAGGATTTGAGGAAATTTTTTGATAATAAAGTAAAATTTTTAAAGAGTAAAAAGAGTTTTGAGACAAATAGAGCAGAGCCGTATGTACGATCAGCCAGCACCCGAACGGTGATTTCCCAAAATACCCTTACAATAAGTGTTATAAGATATGTTATGTTATGCTATATGAGGAATCATGTTATGCATGCTAGAGTAGACTAGGTATTCTTATTAGGACTAGAGTGACCTGATATATGATGCCTTAGTCTAGGGGTTTTGCTGCTAGAGATGCTTGAGAGTGTTTAGATAGCAGTGAGGAGCTTATGAGAGATCTGCTAGTGAGTAGCACATGAATAGAGAGAGTAGAGTACTTGGGATTTGGGACTCTGGAGGAGGACTTGGGATTAATGCTGAGGCGGTATGGATGGTAGTATTGGGCCAGACTACTGAAGATATCGGGTAAGTGCGCAGTCCAAGTAAAAATCCTTAGAGTACTAAGGAACAAGTAGGGTGGAGTTATCGAGTGTGATTATACTCAAGTGAATCCCTAATATTCTTATGTTGTATTTCAGAGGGAGATCATGGTAGGGACACACTACACACTAGAGAGCAGTGGTACGAGCGATGCTGAGATTCGTAGGATCATTCATGAGGAGGTGGTTACGGCCATAAGGGAAGAGATACCGGAGATGTTTGGGTCTATCAGTACCACTCTAATTGAGACATTTAACGAGAGATGCACTGCTCTTTCTAAGGTTGCCATTGCTATGGCCACTGCAGCTATAGCTGCGACGAGGTCGCAGGGTGGTGAGGTGGATATCAGACACCAGAGGTCGCATTGCTGTTCCGAGAGTTCAGCAACACGAAACCACCAGAGTTCGATGCGACCAAGGACTCGATTGCAGCGATGAGGTGGATATCAGACATAGGGGGTGTTTCTTTACTTGCTCATCTCCTGAGCATTTGAGAGTCTGGTTCGCGCTGAACCAGCTTCGCTTGGGAGCGAAGGATTGGTGGACGTTTGTGACGGCGCACTACACGCCTGTTGAGCTTGCTTCAGTGACCTGGGAGAGGTTCAATGCTATGTTTCAAGATGAGTACGTTCCCCAGGTAGAGCGGGAGCGATTGGCACAGGATTTTCTGACACTCAAGCAGGGTACTGAGTCTGTTACAACGATTACTTGGATGTTTCATGAGAGGGCAATGTTTTGCCCAGAGCACGTGTCCTCCATGAACGCACGTATGAGCCGATATTTGATTGTGTTGAGGAGGGATATATGAGAGTTCGTGGCGAACTCGGCATACCGGACATTTGGTGAGCTTCAGGCAAATGCCTGGAAGAGGGAGATAGAGTTCGAGACCCAAGCTAGGGAGGAGGCTGAGTCTCAGGGGAGGGATCGGCGGCCAGTTCAGTCCCAGCCGGCAGCCAAGCGGGCCAAACCCGCTGTTTTGAGATCTGGAACCAGAAGGGCCGCACTTGTGGTAAGTGCAGCAAGAGTCACAATGGGGTGTGCAGAGCAGGGTCTTGCTACAAATGTGGCAAGGAGGGGCATATGGCCAAGGATTGCCCCAAGGGGTTTGCAGTATGTTTTCATTACAACCAGAACGGATACCAGAAGGCAGAGTGTCCACAGTTGTGAGGGACAGCGCAGAGAGCATCTCTGGAATCTACCCCTGCTGTAGTGAGAGCTACGGATAGTCGGCCCGCGAAGGTCGAGGCACCGAAGGCACGAGGGAGAGCCTTCCAGTTAACTGCGGAGGAGGTCTGCACAGCGCCTAATGTCGTAGCCGGTATGTATTCTTTCATGTATTTATTTTTATGCTGAGATATTGTGCTAATATTATGTTATGCGTAGGTGCTTTTCTTGTGAGTTCTGTACTTGCCTTAGTGTTATTTGACTCGGGTGCGAGTCGATCTTTTGTATCTTTGGCTTTTAGCCAGCACATCAGTATTATTCGGGAGGGGTTGAGTTGACCTCTGGGAGTTTCCATAGTAGACGAGAGAGCGGTCTATGCCACAGACTTGATTTGAGGTTTTGTACTCGAGACTTTCGGGGTGAAGTTTCCGATTGAATTAATCCCTATTGTGATGGGAGATGTCTGTATCATCGTGGGCATGGATTGGTTGAGCAGATTTAGAGCGGTCATCAAATGCGAGCGACAGCTGGTGATCATACGAGACCCTAGTGGGGGAGTTCATACGGTGTATGGCGAGGGTACACGTTCTGGGTCGGCATTCTGTTCAGCCACTAGAGCGAGACAGAGTCTACAACAGAGATGTAAGGGATTTGTGGCGTATGTGATGGACACGAGGATTGATTTGGAGAGACCGAGGTCAGTTGATGAGGTTACGATAGTGCGTGAGTTCCTGGATGTATTTCCGGAGGAGTTGCCGTGTGTGCCTCCCCAGAGGCATGTAGAGTTCAGTATCGACTTGGTTCTGGGGGCTGCGCCTATCGCCAAGATGCCCTATCACCTTGCGCCTCCAGAGATGCAGGAGTTATCCTCGCAGCTTTAGGAGCTGTTGGGGAAGTGGTTTATTCGGCCGAGCAGTTCGCCGTGGGGAGCGCCTATCCTTTTTGTCAAGAAAGAGGATGGTTCACACCGGATGTGCATTGATTACCGGGAGTTGAACAAGTTGACTGTTAAGAACCGTTACCCGTTGTCGAGGATCAACGATTTGTTCGATCAGTTGCAGGGAGCATCTTGGTTCTCCAAGATCGATTTGAGGTCTGGGTATCAATCAGGTGAGGGTGCGAGATGAGGATACTAGAAGACAACATTCAGGACTCGTTACGGGCATTACGAGTTTGTGGTGATGCCTTTCGGGCTCACCAATGCATCGGCGGTGTTCATGGACCTCATGAACAGGGTGTGCAGGCTGATGTTGGATCGCTCGGTGATTGTATTCATCGACGAGATATTAGTGTATTTGAGATCCAGAGAGTAGCATGAGGAGCATTTAAGAGAAATCCTTGGGGTTTTGAGATCGGAGAGGCTTTATGCCAAATTCTCCAAGTGTGATTTCTGGTTATGAGAGGTCCAGTTCCTAGAGAACCTTGTTAACCAGAAAGGGATATTGGTCGATCCGGCCAAGATCGAGGCGGTGATGAGTTGGGAGGTGCCGAGGTCACCTACAGAGATCAGGAGTTTCCTAGGATTGACAGGCTATTACCGGGGATTTATCAGGGATTTGTCCAAGTTGACCTGGAAGGGTGTAGCTTTTTCATGGGGCCCAGAGCAGCAGGCCTCCTTCGAGACACTTCGCCAAAGACTATGTGAAGCCACGGTGTTAGCCCTTCCGGAGGGAATGAAGGATTCCGTGGTGTATTGTGACGCGTCGATATCAGGGTTGGGAGCGGTACTTATGCAGAGGGGGCATGTGATAGCATACGCATCGAGGCAGCTGAAGCCTCATGAGATGAGGTATCCCACCCATGATCTAGAGTTGGGTTCAGTAGTGTTGGCCCTCAAGATCTAGCATCACTATCTGTATGGGGTCCAATGTACCATATACACAGATCACAAGAGACTGAAGTACTTAATGGATCAGCCCAACCTGAATATGCGATAGAGGAGATGGTTGGACGTGGTAAAGTATTATGATTGCGAGATCCTGTACCACCTGGGTAAGGCTAACGTGGTAGCCGATGCCCTGAGCCGTAAGGTGGAAAGCATCCCGATGCGAGACGTTTGCATGAGATTGACAGTGATGACTCTGGTGTTGGACATCACTTGAGGTGCCCAAGTTGAGGCCGTGAGACCATAAAACTAGAAGAGAGAGTGAGTTATCGGGCAGGTATCGGAGTTCATTACCGATAGCCGGGGGCTTATGACATTTCAGGGGCAGATTTGGGTACCGTTTGTGGGTGGGACACGTACCATTTTGATGAAAGAGGCACATCGATCAAAGTTCTCGATCCATCCCGGTGCCACTAAGATGTATTTGGACCTGAAGAGGGAGTATTGGTGGCCCTGTATGAAGAGGGACGTCGCGTGGTTCGTTGAGAGGTGCCTAACCTATTGTAGGGTTGAGGCCGAGCACCGGAGACCGCATGGTAAGTTACAGCTATTAGAGGTTCCTGAGTGGTAGTGAGAACATATTACTATGGATTTTATCACCAAATTACCGAGGACTGCAAGGGGCGTCTATGAAATTTGGGTGATTGTAGATAGGTTGATGAAGAGCGCTCATTTCCTTGCTATCAGTGAGAGCTCTTACGCTGAGAGGTTGATAGAGATGTACGTGAGGGAGGTGGTATGGCGACATGGAGTGCTGATCTCGATTGTCTCAGATCGAGATGTGCATTTCACTTCTAGATTCTGGAAGAAATTTCATGAGGAATTGGGTACGAGGTTGCATTTACCTACCTCATACCACCCACAGACTGACGGGTAGAGCGAGCGGACGATTCAGACGCTCGAAGATATGCTCCAAGCATGTGTGTTGGATTTCGGTGGGAGTTAGGACACGTATTTTCCCTTGGCAGAGTTTTCCTTCAACAACAACCATCATTCGAGCATTGGTATGCCACCCTTTGAGCTGTTGTGTGGGAGGAGGTGTCAGACCCCAATTTGTTGGGGAGAGGTAGGGCAACGTGTGATGGGTAGTACAGAGATCGTGCATTAGACGACAGAGCAGATACAATAGGTCAGACAGAGGTTGTTGACCGCTCAGAGTCGCCAGAAGAGTTATGCGTACAGGCATCGGTCCGAGCTCGAGTTTCAGGTCGGCGACTTCGTGCTCCTGAAGGTCTCTCCTTGGAAAGGAGTGATCTGATTAAGAAAGAGGGGAAAGCTGGGGCCCCGATATATTGGTCCTTTCAGGGTGATCGCAAGAGTAGGAAGGGTAGCCTACCGTTTGGAGCTACCTGCAGAGTTGGGTTAGATTCATGACACCATCCACGTGTCGCAGCTGAGAAAGTGTATAGCCGACGAGTCGGCAGTGGTACCATTAGAGGATATTTAGGTGGATGTGAGCCTGAACTATGTTGAGAGACTGGTGGCGATTAGGGATAGGAAGATCAAGGTTCTGAGGAACAAGGAAGTGCCTCTGGTGAAGGTTTAGTGGCAGCATCGGAAAGGGTCAGAGCTGACTCGGGAGCCGGAGCGTAAGATGCGTGAGCAGCATCCAGAGTTGTTTGCAGAGTGAGACTTCGAGGGAGAAGTCTGTAACACTCGTGTTTCTAGCCTAGGCATTTATATTGAGGTGATAGTCTAGGTTAAACTTTGTAACTCATTTTGAAGAAATGAAAAGGAATTATGTGAGTATTACGTGAATTATGTGTGAGATAAGCCCGATATCTTTACATAAAGTTGTAGTGGTCGAAACAAGGATTTCGGGGATATAAAGAATACCAAAATCCGAGTTATAACGAAGAAGTTATTACATGTCGATGTTTCGCGACAAAACCGACATGATGTTGAATGTCGTAAAAAGTGAGTTTTTGATAAACTACTTTTTAGCCTTAGTAATCTAAACGAAATTCGTAGTATTCGTTAAACCGAGAAGTTCGATAAAAAGAACACCCAAATCTGACTTCGTATGTGGAAGTTATGATTGTTCGAAGTTTCAGCTTAGCAGTAGACCTAAACGAGAATTGAAGGTGACGTCATTAGTAGGACAACGGTAAAAAGTCTGACGAAAACGGACGTCGGATGAAGAAGTTATGAATTATTAACGGATTTTCTATCCAGGTTTGTTAAAAATAATAATCAAAAAATTAAAATCAAAATTAGCTGACGAAGTCCAAACAGAAGTTGTAGAGCGTAATTTAAGCTACACGTGCACATAAAGAACGTCAAAAACGGAGCTCGTATGCGAAAGTTATGGATTTTAGAAGTATTGGTGCGAAAATCGAGAAAATTCGGATAGTCACACTTTGCCACGTCACCCTCGCTTAGAATGTGACACGTGTCCTGCTGAGTCACCGAGCTGCTCATTCATCCGAAGCCGTGGCACGTCCGAGGAGCGATGCGTGTGCAGCCTAGTCCGAGCCTCGCAATGTCTGCCGTGTGTCCGACCTTCGCACCAGCTGTCTCCCTTCCCTCCTGCTTCGGGTCCGAACCTCGGACCTAGACTCCGCTCCACTTAGAAGCTGCCAGCGAGCCCTCGCATGCACAGACGATCTACGAGCCACCTCCCCTGCGAGCTTCGGATCTGCGACGCGTGTCTTCTTTCTGACCGTCCGATCAGAAGCCTCGCCCCTATATATAGAAGGGTGCGAGACCTCCCGGGTAACTTTGAAAAATTGTCAATTTTAACCCCTAAACCCACATTCCTTTCATCTTAACATCCCGCAAAGCCCCGATATCGATTGTAAAGCCCAGAATACGCCACAAAGAGCCCGTGAAGCCCGAAAAATTTATCTTTTCGGTTTCGAAGCCCGACTTTTACAAAGCCCGGTTTCTCAATAAAACTCCCGGTTTTATTAGAAACGATCGTTTTAGGAAACAAATTGCTGGCCGATTATCATCAAATCATGTCAGTGTGTAGTTACTTTCAATTTACACATAAATATGAAGTATTTTTACCTTGAAATACGTGGTATGTGTAAATATGTTAATTGTTTATTTGAGGTGACTGTTGAATTGATGTTTTATATAAGTTTTAGACTGTATATATGCTTTCTATCTACAAAATATGTTGGGTAGAATATGAGTAGATGAAATAGTTGCTATGTGTTCAAATGGTGAGAGGCCTCGATGTTGTTGTTTTTGTTGTTATTGTAGTCATCTAGCGGAGTATAGATGATGACCATGGACGTTTCTAGACAGTCTATTGGAAAACTAGCAGATTCGCAACTTGTAGGTGTTGATGAATTAAATGTTCATTGGTGTACTCCCTCCCCCTCATGGTTGCCTTTAGGACATGTATGGTTGAGGAAACCCCTTAGCAGTAGTGTCCATCCTGATGATAATCCTTAGGCTAGGTCCCTTGTGATAGGTGTTTAGGGACGTAAAGTGAGGACAACGGGAATGGGTAATCAGGCTTATTGTTGATTGGTGAACTTAATAAGTATATTATTATTGTGGGTTGAAAACCCTATATGCTCACCAGGCTCCCAAGCCTGACCCACTCAGTTTTATGATTACAGGTAGTGGACCCCGAGCATAGTTGGCGGACGATGAGAGATTTTTGGATTATAGGCCATTAGTTGTAAATAATTGTTGAAAGGCTTATAATGCCTTGTTTATGCTTTTGATCTGTATCGGAACATGACATCCCGAGGTTTTGATATGAAATGAAACTATACATTTCTTAAAGAAGGTTTTGACAAAGTTTTATCATGTTTTGTTTTGGGAAAAAATTCCGCAACATCTACTAAAAAGATTTCTCTGATTTTATTTTAAAAAGCATAAATTAAATCGGTCTTTTTTGGCCGAGAAATTAGGGTATGTCATAGTTGGTATCAGAGAATTAGTTTAAGCGAACTGAGAAATTGTAGAATTTCTAGACTTGAACTTAGAATGCTAAGTGATGATTGTGAGATGAGTGTCTACCATATTTTAGACACGAGCACTAGTTTATTTTAGGGAAGATGCCTAAAATGTCCTTATGTGCTAAATGCTATACGTTTGCCATGTGTGCCATTATTTGTTCGGATCTATGGTCTGTTTCCGACCGGATCTGGAAACCTTATGTGCGTAGGATTCTAAGCGTATGAATACGAGATTAGAATTAACATGTAAACGTTTCGGAGTGATAAAGGAATTGACATGTCTAACAAGAATAAAGACCTAAATTCACCTTATTCGGTATATAGATTGTAATGGCAAGAACTCAGAGTGGAGCTGGAAATGCAAACAGAAACCAACAACCTCAACCCCAAGTGGTGGAACAGGTGCCTATAGTAGGAGCTGCACCCGAACCCATCACCATGGATGGAGTACGAACTATGATTCAGACCATGTTGGTTGAACAGAGTGAGGAATTGAGGCAAATGTTGCTGAACGATAGGGATGAACCTTCAGTTCCTGTTGAACAACATGACCTAAATGACGATCGAACTGAAGAAGGGAACAACAGTAGATCGGTTGGTCATAGTGAACCGCTTGTGGTTGGGAGAAATAACCACGAGGGTAGGATGGAGAGAAATGGGTGCAAGTATAAGCACTTTATGACTTGAAAGCCATCGACCTTCAATGGAAAAGAAGATCCTATCATGGACAGGATCTCGGAAATAGAGTTGGCTTTCATGACTTGTGATTGCCAAGGCAAGTTACAAACTACCTTTGCAGTACGTCAGTTCAGGGGTAGTGCTGCTCGTTGGTGGAGCACTTTGGGGAAAACCCTAAGCCCTAATGAGCCACTGCAACTAACTTGGGCAGAGTTCTTGGTGCACTTCAAGCGCAAGTACTGCTCGGCCAAAAACGTACTTGAGTTAGAAAACCAATTTCTAACATTGCAGAAGGGGAGTATGACCGTTGACGAATATACGAATAACTTCACAGAAAAAATGGAGTTTTCTTTGAGTATTGTCCCATATAAGTTGGCAAAAGTTGACAGGTACGCAAAGGGACTTCCATGGGTGTACGCGGTGCCAGTACGTCAGTCACTTACTTTGGAGGTAGCTATCTGGGCTGCCAAGTTTGTTGAAGATATGATAAAAGGGAGAACCGCCAGCAAGGTTGAAGTTGGCGAAAAGAGAAAGTTTGAAGGAACTTCAGGTTCCAATAAGAAGAACAAATTCTCGAAGATTGGTTCGAGAAAATTTGGAGGAAGAGCCGAAGCCAAGTGGTGTGACAAGTGTAAGAAGAAACATGCTGAGAAGTGCAGCGTGGAAGTCACTTGTCACAAATGTGGAAAGCCTGGGCATTATGCCAATGAATGCACCTTCAATAAGAACGTATGTTTTGGGTGCAATGAAGAAGGGCATATTTTGACGGACTGCCCAAAGAAGAAGGACGTAGCAAAACCTAATCTTCCACCAAAGCCGAAGGTAAGAGCCTTTCAGATGACACTTGAAGCTGCGAAAGAAGATGCCGATGTTGCTTCAGGTACCTTTCTTGTAAACAAATTGCCTGCCCAAATTTTGTTTGATTCTAGAGCCAATTACTCCGTTATATCGCATGAATTTGGTAGAAAGCTAACTTTACCTGTAGATATGCTAGTTAATGCTATAATAGTCGAGATTGCTAGTGGCAAGTTTGTACCTGTTAGCCATCGTATGAAAAACATCCTCATTGACTTGGATGGGAATAAGTTCCAAGAGGAATTATTGCCTATCGAGTAAAATGGATTCGACATAGTTTTAGGAATGGATTGGCTTAGCGCCAACGATGCAGAAATACTATGTAGAACTAAGATAGTAAAAGTAAACCAGCTAGGGAAAGAGTCGTTTATGGTGTATGGAGACAAACGCAGAGTAAATTCTAGAATCATTTCCCTAATGAAAGCCAGAAAGTGTTTGGCCAAGGGATGTACATCATATCTAGCATTCATGATCGATACTAAGATGGAAAAGAAGGAGGTGCTGGATATTCCGGTGGTGTGTGAGTATCCAGAAGTCCGTCCCGAATATTTTCTCGGATTTCCCCCTGATCGACAAATAGAATTTCATATCGACATGTTACCAGGAACGACGCCGATAGCAAAAGCACCTTATCGATGAGCGCAAACCGAAATGAAAGAACTTATGACACAACTTCAGAAGTTAATGGATAAAGGTTTCATTTGACCTAGTTCATCGCCCTGGGGAGCCCCTGTGTTATTCGTAAAGAAGAAAGATGGGAGCATGAGAATGTGCATCGATTACAGAGAGCTGAACAAAGTGACGATAAAGAACAAGTACCTGTTGCCAAGGATCGACGACCTATTCGACTAGTTGCAAGGTTCGAGCTATTTCTCGAAGATCGATCTTAGGTCGGGATACCATCAATTGAAGGTGAGAGAGCAGGATATCGAAAAGACTACATTTAGAACAAGATATAGACACTATGAATTTTTGGTTATGTCGTTCGGACTAACCAATGCCCTAGCAGGTTTCATGGATTTGATGCATAGGGTTTGTAAACCATTCTTAGATAAATCCGTGATAGTACGATGATATCTTGATTTATTCGAAAAGCAAGTAGGAACATGAAAAGCATCTACGTGAAGTGCTAGAATTCTTGAAAAAGGAGAAGTTGTATGCAAAGTTCTCTAAATGTGAATTTTGGATTCAAGAAGTCCAATTTTTAGGTCATGTGGTTAACCAAGAAGGAATAATGGTTGACCCACCAAAGATTGAAGCTGTAATGAAGTTGGAACAACCAAAAAGTCCTACGGAGATTCGAAGCTTTTTAGGATTAGCTGGATATTAACGAAGGTTTATCCAAGGCTTTTCTTCAATTGCTACTCCATTAACAGCTTTGACCCACAAAGGAGCCACTTATGATTGGAATGAGAAGCATAAGGAAGCCTTTGAGAAGTTGAAGAAGAGATTGTGTGAAGCACCGATTCTTTCATTGCCTGAAGGAGTTGATGACTTCGCAGTTTATAGGGATGCATCTGGAGTTGGGTTAGGTTGTGTTCTTACCTAAAGGGATAAAGTGATCGTGTATGCATCGAGGCAATTGAAGGAGCATGAAAAGAACTACCCCACTCATGATCTGGAGTTGGCACTGGTAGTATTTGCCTTAAAGATATGAAGGCATTATCTTTATGGCACAAAGTGTAAACTTTTCACTGATCATAAGAGTCTTCAATATCTCTTTAATAAGAAGGAATTGAACATGAGGCAACGACGCTAGATAGAGTTTCTCAAGGACTATGACTGTGAGATACTTTACCACCCTGGTAAAGCAAATGTGGTTGCTGATGCTCTCAGTCGGAAGGTAAACCTTGAAAAGAAAAGGCCAAGAGCAATGAGAATTGAAGTTGTCGCGACAATTGTGGAAAGTATAAAGAAAGCTCAAGAGGAAGCTTTAGAGAAAAATGACCGAAAGGAAGAACGTTTGGGCAAAATGTTAGTGTTCAGTACAAACAACCAAGGGTTGAAGGTATTCCAAGATAGGATTTGGGTACCTAAGATGGGCGGAATAAGAGATCTTCTGATGGAATAAGCTCACAAGACCATGTACTCGATTCATCCTGGTAGTACAAAAATGTATAGGGATTTAAAGCCCTTTTATTGGTGGCCGATGATGAAGCTCGATGTTTCTAAGTATGTGGCCGAGTGTGTAACTTGTGCTAGGGTTAAGGCACAACATCAGAAACCATATGGGAGTTTAGAACCTTTACCCGTACCCATGGGTAAATGGGAAGACATCACCATGGATTTTTTCACTAAACTGCCCTGAACAAGGAACGATCACGACATGATTTGGGTGGTCGTTGATCGCTTCACTAAGAGTGTGCATTTCATAGCAGCCAAAGAGAAATGGTCTATGGATAAACTTGCGAATTCTTACATGAAGGAAATTGTGAGGCTTCATGGTGTTCCGTTAACGATTGTGTCCAATCGTGACAGCCGTTTTACCTCGAGATTTTGGAGGAGTCTACAAGAGGAATTGGGTACCAAGTTGTGTTTGAGTACATCTTACCATCCGCAAACCGATGGTCAGAGCGAACGAACGATTCAAACATTAGAGGATATTATGAGAGCATGTACCCTAGAATTCCAAGGTAACTGGGATGAACACTTACCTCTAGTAGAATTCTCCTATAATAATAGTTTCCACTCGAGCATCAAGATCGCACCTTATCACGCTTTGTATGGGGAGAAGTGTCGAATGCCATCATGCTGGCTGGAAGCTAGGGAAAAGCAGTTTATGGGACCTGAAATAGTCCATCAGACTGCTGAAAAGTTGAAAGTGATAAGGGAAAGGATGTTAGCTGGTCAAGATCGACAAAAGAGTTATGCTGACAAGAAAAGACAACTGATATCCTTCGATGTTGGAGATTCGGTTTTACTTAAAGTCTCGCCATGGAAGGGACTTATAAGATTTGGTAAGAGAGGGAAGTTGAGGTCAAGGTTTATTGGACCATTTAAAGTTCTTCAGAGGATCGAGAATCAAGCTTACAAGCTAGAGTTACCGGAAGAACTAGAGGGTATTCATAACACCTTTCATGTGTGTTATTTGAGAAAGTTCACGGGAGATGTGCCCGACATAATTCCGATTTCTGAGTTAAGGTTGGATGAAAACAAGAGGTTGATCGATGAACCTGAGGCAATCGTTGACCGTAAGACTATGAGGTTACGGCGCAAGATGGTCGATTTAGTGCTTGTGCACTGGAAACATACGAATGGACCAAATCTCACTTGGGAAATGGAGAGTGACATGATGAGTCGCTACCCGCAGTTGTTTGGTGATATGTGATTCCAGGGACGAAATTATCCTAAGGGGGAGAGAATTGTAACACTCGTGTTTCTAGCCTAGGCATTTATATTAAGGTGATAGTCCAGGTTAACCTTTGTAACTAATTTTGAAGAAATGAAAAGGAATTATGTGAATATTATGTGAATTATCTGTTTTATGCTTAGTTATTAGGGCTTAATTAATTAAGAATAAAAATAAGCATCAAAATTAAAGTGTGAGATAACCCGATATATTTACATCAAGTTGTACTTGTCAATACAAGGATTTTGGGGATATAAAGAATACCAAAATCCGAGTTATAACGAAGAAGTTATGACCTGTCGAAGTTTCGCGACATAACCGACACGCTGCTAAATGTCGTAAAAAGTGAGTTTTTGATAAACTACTTTTTAGCCTTAGTAATCTAAACGAAAGTCATAGTATTCGTTAAATCGAGAAGTTCGATAAAAAGAACACCCAAATCTGATTTAGTAGCAGACATCTAAAAACTCGAATTTTAGATTGAGCGATTTTTAGCTGACACAACCTAAACGAGAATTGAAGGTCTCGTCATTAGTAGCACAACGGTAAAAAGTCTGTCGAAAACGGACGTCGGATGAAGAAGTTATAAATTTTTAACAGATTTCCTATCCCGGTCTGTTAAAAATAATAATAATAAAATTAAAGTCAAAATTAGCCGACGAAGTCTAAACGGAAGTTGTAAAGCGTAATTTTAGCTATACGTGCATATAAAGAACGTCGAAAATGGAGATCGTATGCGAAAGTTATGGATTTTAGAAGTTTGCGCGTGAAAATCGAGAAAATTCGCATAGTCACACTTTGCCACGTCACCCTCGCTTAGAATGTGACACGTGAACTGCTGAGTCACCGAGCTGCTGAGTCATCTGAAGCCGTGGCACATGCGAGGAGTGATGCGTGTGCAGCCTATTCCGAGCCTCGCAATGCTTGCCGCGTGTCCGACCTTCGCACCAGCTCTCTCCCTTCCCTCCTGCTTCGGGTCCGAACCTCGGACCTAGACTCCGATGCACTAAGAAGCTGCCAGCGAGCCCTCGCATGCACAGACCATGTGCGAGCCACCTCCCCTGCAAGCTTCAGATCTGCGACGCGTGTCTTCTTTCTGACCGTCCGATCAGAAGCGTCGCCCCTATATATAGAAGGGTGCGAGACCTCCCGGGTAACTTTGAAAAATTGTCAATTTTAACCCCTAAAACCATATTTCTTTCATCTTAACATCCCGCAAAGCCCTGGTATCGATTGTAAAGCCCAGAATACACCACGAAGAGCCCGTGAAGCCCGAAAAATTTATCTTTTCCATTTCGAAGGCTGACTTTTACAAAGCCTGGTTTCTCAATAATACTCTCGGTTTTATTAGAAACGATCCTTTTAGGAAACGAATTGCTGGCCGATAATCATCAAATCATGTCAGTGTGTAGTTACTTTCAATTTACACATAGATATGAATTATTTACCTTGAAATACGTGTTATGTGTAAATATGTTAATTGTTTATTTGAGGTGACTGTTGAATTGATGTTTTATACAAGTTTAAAACTGTATATGCTTTTTATCTACAAAATATGTTGGGTAGAACATGTGTAGATGAAATAGAGTATGTGTGTTAAAATGGTGAGAGGCCTCGATGTTGTTGTTGTTGTTGTTGTCATCTAGCGGAGTGTAGATGACGACCACAGACTTTTCTAGACAGTCCAGTGGAACACTAGCAGGTTCGCAACTTGTAGGTGTTGATGAATTAAATGTTCATTGGCGTACTCCATCCCCTTCATGGTTGCCTTTAGGAGATGTATGGCTGAGGAAACCCCTTAGCAGTAGTGTCCATCCCGATGATAATCCTTAGGCTAGCTCCCTCATGATAGGTGTTTAGGGATGTAAAGTGAGGATAATGGGAATGGGTAATCAGGGTTATTGTTGATTGGTGAACTTAATAAGTATATTATTATTATGGGTTGAAAACCCTATATGCTCACCAGGCTCCCAAGCTTGAGCCACTCAGTTTTATGATTACAGGTAGTGGACCCCAAGCATAGTTGGAGGACGATGAGAGATTTTTGGATTATAGGCCAGTAGTTGTAAATAACTGTTGAAAGGCTTATAATGTCTTGTTTATGCTTTTGATTTGTATCGGAACATGACATCCCGAGGTTTTGATATGAAATGAAAGTATACATTTCTTAAAGAAGGTTTTGATAAACATTTATCATGTTTTGTTTTGGGAAAAAATTCTACAACATCTTTTAAAAAGATTTCTCTGATTTTATTTTGAAAAGCATAAATTAAATCGGTCTTTTCTGGCTGAGAAATTAGGGGATGTCACAAAGTCTGATTCTAGTGGGGGAGAATGGTAACATCCGAATTCCCAGGTATATTATTTTATTCATTTATTTTGGAGTTTGTGGAGGAACTCGGTGAGTTGGTGCTTAGACTCGCTGAGTAGGGTCGCGGATTCTCATCCGGGTTCATGAGTGGACTCGGCGAGTCCATGAGTGGAGTCAGCGAGTCCACGCTATTTTTTGAAACCCTAATTTCCCGGGTTTGGGACCTATTTAAAGGCCCTTAGAGCCGTCATTTGCGGCTACCAAACCCCAGAGAGAAACCCTAAAAGAGCTAGAGCGTTTGTGAGAGGAAAGGAGCCATTTCTTGATCTTTGTGGTTGATTTTTGCAAGAAGGAGGTGATTCCAGCTTAGAGGAGACCAAGGAGGTTGTGCATCTGTGGATTTCGAGCAAAATACTTCATCTTTTAGGGGAATAAGTTAGTGAGTCAGAGGGGGATTAGAGGACTGGAGTTCAACGCGGAACTCACCGAGTTGATCTTGAGACTCGGCGAGTTGAGTCAGGGTGGCCCCGCGATTCATGCCAAGTGTAACTTGTCGAGCATGGTGAAAGACTCGACGTGCCAAGCGAGACTAGAGAGTTAGTGGACACGTGTAGACTCACCGAGTCGCCTAAGTGCACTCGATGAGTCGGGTCAAAGTTTGACCATTGACTTTTGTTGACTTTTAGGGTTTGGTCAACAATTGGGGCCTTTGAGCCAAGAGAGGGGTATAATGGTCTTTTACCCTTCTGAGGGTGCCAAGAGAGGGTTGAGTCTAGTACCGAGAGTTATATTTATGAGAGTATTTACTTTGTGTGATTAGGTGGAGGCTAGATCGTATTTTTACCGAGTTAGAGATTTACCGAGACATCTGAGGTGAGTCTTCTCACTATACTTTACCTAGTGTGGTAACAGAGTTATGTGAGAGTGTATTTTAGAGTTACATACGAGTTTATCTATATGTTATTTATTTGGTGTGATTCATTTTGATACGTGATATGCATGACCCAAAGTTTAGAGAGTAGGACCAGTAAGTCCATAGAGTTACGACCTTCGGGTCCATAGAGTTAGGGCCAGAGGGCCCACAGAGAGTTGGGGCTGGAGGGTCCCAATGAGACACTTTGACCAGAGGGACAACAGAGTTATACCCTCGGGTGGCTAATATGTGTTAGAGTGGTATTTTGGGGAACTCACTAAGCAATTATGCTTACAGTGTTATGTGTTATGTGTTTCAGGTACCAGCGATGATCGCGGGAAGGCGCCGACATGATTCGTACACACGCACACTAGAGTTTATATGTTTTTGATCTTGGGGTTTTGTATTGAGATAAGGTTGATACAATGTTTTGAAAAGTGAATGTGAATGATATTTTATGGTTTTTTAAAAAGTGAAAAATTGTTTAAATTTTTACGGTGTTACAGATTGAAGATGTGTACCCCCAATCATCCTTTGAAACCATTTCGGACTTGTTAAGCTATAAAACAAAGAACACCGGTTTGAGGATTTCGAAGCGTGTTTTCGTTTGAGTTCTAGATTGTAGGTTTTGGTTTTGGAGAAGATGAAAATGGTGCAAACCCAGATTATGATATTCCCACATTAAGCTCAGAAAATAAACAATTCTGTTATTTCTACATTTCCAATATTTTTAACAATCAAAACATGGGAAAAACCTAGATTTCCATCTCGCAATTGAACTATTTGTATCATTTCCCATGTCTCTCGAATCGTTTGATTTATGGGTTTGCTACTGGAGGTGCTTCAGGTATGTACCTAATGTTTTAACTTATATAAGTGCTTGTACTTTCTCTATCCACAAAATCGAAAATGTCAAATTCAACAAATCCCAATAACATTTAGTAAAAGACAAATTAAAGCCATCAAGGCTCGGGGCTTTTTAACTGCTTACTTCACGTCCTCGATAGTACATGAAATCTCAAGGGCAACGGAGGGCTTGCTAACTTGAGAGTTCATTTTTTTGACCGACAAATATAAATATATAATCTACTCCTAACCTAACATATATTTTCAATTATGTCCACAACGAGATTTGAACCCTCAAACTTAAAGAGGGAGGATGTCACTTGATACCGTTAGGCTAGAAGCCCTTTGGTCGAGAGCTCGTTAAACTGAGGACTTCTACTGACTAGTATTTTCTTAAACTTATATTTATGGTAATAAAAAAAAACTTTCTTAACCCAGTCAACATCCATGATTTAGTTACCATCAACTTTCATTCCTTTAAATTCATTTGCCTTTAGTCACCATCTAATCTTTTCTTTTTGTGTTACATCCATCATCTCTTTTTTCTACAAATCAGATAACTATGATCAAAGACCGATAACTTTCCTCCATGATAAAAGTTGAGCATACTCCACCATCTACTATTCTGCTAATTTCTTGCAGTCGATTCCGAATTAAAGTTTTTCTCCATGATAGAAATGATAGAAGTTGAGCACACTCCACCATCTACTATTCTGCTAATTTCTTGCAATCGATTCTGAATTGAAATTTTGCTCGACATTCCTTTTTTAATCTCCCACCATTTCCTAAGATTTTGTTTAAGATTCTTAAGGTAATTTTAAAAATTTATGCCAACTCCATCATCTATGGACACCTAAGTATTACTCCAAGAGTATTACTCCAAGTCTTATGGGCCATCTGATCAAAGTCAATCTAGTCACAACTAGCAAAATTAGGTTCAAATGTGAATTCATGTACAATATAATCTCCTTGTGTAAGCTCATAACATCTCATCTAGCGAACTTCAAAACTTCAATTCCATTAAAATTCTACTTATATACATTGAAATTTAGGTCGAAACAATCTCGTAAAAAGCCGAAACTCAATCCAATAAGCTAATTCCACTCAACTTTAGGTCTTAGCCCATCAACTTTGGGCCTTTGCCCAAGAGTTGTCAGACCAAATCTCTTATTGGACCAAGACTTTTTTATTAGGCCCTAATAGACCGATAATTTTTCCAATTGGTTTTTGGGCCGAAATCCCCTTACCTGGGCCGATACTCATCCTAGAGCAATTGTGGGCCAAAAACTTCCTTGGACCGAGTCAAATGAAGCCCATTAATTTTGGGCCAACCTTGGGCCAAATACATCTCCTAATTGGTTATGGTCATGAGTAAATAATAATAATAATAATAATAATAATAATAATAATAATAATAATAATAATATTAATAATAATAATAATAATAATAATAATAATAATAATAAGTGGTTTATAATTGTGGCACCTCACAATTACACCATATATAAACATGCTAATTACACATCATGTATCCATCCATGAATACTTTGACCAACATTTAAGAACTCCACCACTTCCCTCTCCCCTCTAAATTCGGCCATATCCTCCCATCTCCCTTCACCATTTCATTTGCAACTTATCTCCTCCCAAACATTCAAGAAATTCCTCATATTTTCCTCCAAAAATTCGTGGATGGTGTGTGTGTTTTCAAGAAGTTCTCTTCAAAGATCATAACTTGGTAAGTCCATATTCATCTCTAGATGTTCCACTTCAAGTCTATTCTAAGATCTTTCCTCTTACAACTCCATTTTCATGAATATGGAGCTTAGATCAACCACCATTTAAAGATTCCTTTCAAGCTCAAGCTAGAAATTCTTCATCTTCTTCATCATAACATCTTGAAAACCCCAAGGTGAGTTCATACCTCGTTGTTTTCGGTTTTATAATGTTTTTGGGGGAGGATACAAGTGCTTTTGTGTTACATCGATATATATGTACATGTTTATGTGTTTAACTTTTAGATCTTTACTTGAACATGAAGTTTGTCACTTGGATCTTCATAAAAACCTTCAAAAAAGTATTTGTTATCACATATAATACATTTCAACTTGTAGATCTGGGATTTATACACTTAAAATAGCAAAAAAAGTGTTGTGAACAAACATGGATGACTTAACTCAAAAATCAGCCTTTGACAGAAACGTTTTAGTCTAATCTTGGACTGTTTTGACCCCCTTAATGGTAAGATTTTCCAAAACCGTATTACATGCAACACGTTCAGCCTTATACCTTTAAAATGACTACTCGCATGTTTTCATACGATTTTTTTATAATTCTTGGAGAATTTTACAAAACCGCCTATCATATTTAAAATAATCTCAGACCAGCCTGTGAAGGTGAGCAATTTCACACTGGTTTGAGGCCATCAAAAATTATTAGAAAAATTAAGAACAAAGTAGATAGAATTTCCAAACTTCTAGAGTTTACGGATCAAAATTTTGACTTATGATGATTTTACTACAAATTTTCCAACAACTGGGTCAGAAACGTCAAAAACCCTAAAAAATGTGTAATTTCACAATTACCAAAAACTAGCCATAAAAACATGTTTTGAACAAAATGGGGAATAAAGTGTTATTTTTAATAAAATTGGTCCTTAATTGAAAATGTAACATCTGGATTTCCAAGTATGATAAAACAAGTATTTATTTTCGAAGTTATGAGGAGTGACTCGACGAGTTCGCGCCTTAACTCGTCGAGTAGAATCGCGGCTTGGTGACGTGGAAAATGAACGGACTCAACGAGTCGGCAAGCTGACTCACTGAGTCAGCGCTGTTAACAGAAACCCTCACTCTCTCAGGACTGGGCCTATTTAAAGGCACTTATAACCTCCTTGGCCCCTTCCCAACAATATCTTCGTCTCTTGAGAGAAACTCTAGAGCTATTTGTGAGCTAAAGAGGAGATAGAGGCTAATTGGAGGTCATTTCTTTGAGAAGAAGGTCAAGGTGTTGCAAGGATATCAGAGGAGAGTTGATGGATCAGTTTCACCTTCATTTCAAGCTTCAAATCAGGTACAAGCTCTTGTGTCCCTTGTGTTTGAGTAAATTTCCTTTGGTGGTTAAGTTAGGGCTTGTATTACCTTATTGGTGGGGTTTTGGGTGCATCCAAACCCTTTTTCGAGTTATTTTGTAGATCTGGACCTTGTGAGGTCCAGAGAACCTAAAAGTAGGTGGCCATGAAGGAGTAACCTTGGAGCTTTGAAGCTATGAAGCTCCAATGGAGTCGTAATGATGTATAAAGCATAATACACCATGCATGAGACTCAAGTTCAGACCTTTACGTGACTTTCGGGTGCTAGAAGGCCAAATCTATAAGTTAGAGAAAAAGATTTGACCTCACAAGGTCGAATGAGTGTTGCAATGGAGGGAACTCGTCGAGTCCATAAGGGAACTCGACGAGTCGGATTGGGTTGCCCCGCGATTCGCAACCAATGGTAACCCATCGAGTGGAAGGTTCACACGACAAGTCGAGTGAGGCTTTAGAAGGATCCACAGGACACACTTGGACTCGCCGATTCACCCATGCACACTCGAAGAGTCTGGTCAAAGTTTGACCATTGACTAGAGTTGACTTCAGTTGACCTTGGGGTTTTGGTCATGCAGATTTAAGAGAGGTCGGAGAGGGGTAGAACGGCCTTCTACCCATTATTAGAGATGAGAATATGAGAGGATTTTGATTAGAGATTTTATCCTATTGATATGAGGAGGCTAGGTCGGGATATTCGAGCATGAGAGTTTATCCGACTTCATATGAGTTGAGTCTTCTCACTATACGTTGCCTAGAGTGGTAATTATGTGTGACCGGAAGGTCTTATGTGCTATGAAGAGTATGTGTTATATTTTGATATGTGATATGTATGTGTTATGTCATGTTATAAGTAGTGTGGAATGGACCGGAAGGTCAAGATGATACGGACTGAAGGTCGATGAAGAGGACTGGAAGGTCATTACGGGTAAGATCGAAAGGTCTACTAGGGTTGGGATGGGAGTCCCTTGAGATACATGGACCGGAAGGTCCGATAAAGCTATAGCCTTGAGTTACGTATGTGTTGTATGTGGTATTTTGGGGAACTCACTAAGCATTTATGCTTACCGTGTTATATGATATGTGTTTCAGCTACTAGCGAGGATCGAAGGAAGGCGCCGACATGATCTGTACACACTGACAAAGATTTATGTACTTGAGATTCTGGGGTTGATTATTAAGATACTATGTGTTTTGAAATTGTTCTTATGAAACTTATTATGATTGAAATTTTCAAAAAATGGTTTTGAAAACTTACGTCGTTACAAGTTGGTATCAGAGCCTTGGTTTGAGGAATTAGGATGCACATTCGGGCATATCTGAACTCAAAATGAGGATTTGAGAAAGTTTTTTCAGAAAAAGGAACAATTTTTCAAAAAAAAGAGTAAAAGACTTTGAGACAAGCAGAAAGAAGCAGTGTGTATCATCAACCAACGCCCGAACACTGATTTCCCAAAATACCCTTACATTATGTGTTAGTAGATATGATATGATACGATATGCATGCTAGATTAGGCTAGGTATTCATATTAGGCCTAGAGTGGCCTGATTTGTGATGCCTTAGCCTAGGATATTACTACTACTATGAGATACTTCGAGAGTGAGTAGGTAGCAGTGAGGAGCTTATGAGTGATCTACCAGAAAGTAGCCTATGCTTAGCAAGATATAGAGTACTTGTGAATTAGGATCCTAGGAGTAGGACTTGGGGTGAATTCTGATATGGTTTGGAAAGTAGTATAGGGTTCATACTACTGGAAGCACCAGATCAGTGAGCAGTCCAAGTAAGAATCCTTGGGATGCTAAGGAACATGTAGGGCCGAGTGAATGAGTGCAAGTATACTCGAGTAAGTCTCCGATTTTTTTTATGTTTGGGAGACATCATGGCTGGTACACAACACACACCAGAGAGCAGTGGTGTTTGCGATGATGAGATTCGCTGTATGATTCTTGACGGGATGGTCGCAGCGATCCGGAAGGCTATTCCGGAGGATTCTAAAGTGGTAGATTAAGGAATTACGTCATGGTCTAAGTACCATGATAAGTAGCGGAACAAGCGGTGACGTCATGGTTCAAGTACCATGAATTGTAGCAGGTCGAGAGGTGATGTCATGGTTTGAGTACCATGATAAGTAGCGGATTGAGAAGCGATGTCATGGTCTGAGTACCATGATAAGTGGCAGATTGACAAGTGATGGCATGGTTTGAGTACCATGATAAGTAGCGGATTGAGAAGTGATTTTATGGTTTGAGTCCCATGATAAGTAGTTGATTGAGAAGTGATGTCATGGTCCGAGTACCATGATAAGTGGCGGATTGAGAAGTAATGCCATGGTTTGAGTACCATGATAAGTAACAGATTGAGAAGTGATGTCATGGTTCGAGTACCTTGATAAGTAGTTGTCACACCCCCGAACCAGACGGCGGAAACGTCCGGGGGCTATCGTGACTCATTGAATACCATAACAATGCATACACATGAAACATAACATTATACATCACCAACATTTGGAAATGATACAACTGGTAACGTTTACATTCATTACATTGTTCCAAAAATTACATTCAAAGAAATAACTGTTTGGTACTACTTAATTCACAGCAAAACGTCAGCGAGTACAAATCATCTTCACTTTATCTGTTACCTGAGAATACAAGTATTTTGAAAAACGTCAACATATGAAATGTTGGTGGGTTCATAAGTAGAGTTTGAAATCCAGTGTGTTGTTTGAAAACCTTTAGAAAATCCGATATTTTCTAGAAATTGAATGGTGTAATAAAAATAGGTAATGATCCATGAGTATGCTTGTTTGAATTCTATAGATGTAAGCGTAAGAGTTGTGAAATTCGACTGGAAATTCGTAATCATTATTGAAATCCTAGGAAACCCGACGTTTTCCTATCGTTGTATCGTTGTATTCCGGAGGCATCGAGAATACCGAGAGTGGTGAAGTGTTGGGACATGCGTTAGTGAAAAAGTCAAGTCAACAACCTTACAAGTGATCCTTTTAGGCGTCACTCGTAAATCTTCACGCGACTCGATCCTCCCGGACTTGTAAAGTCCCACGACCGGAGGGAAGGGAGAAGGTACGAAACCTTCGGGGTTTCCCCGCGTCGTCCGAGACCAAATGCAATTGCGAAGGGCCCGAAGCCCAACTCGCAATCGTGAGTTACAGACTTTACTAGCAGCACTGAAGGACCCTTGGGGACCAGCAGCATGTTTGCCATTGAAAGTCCTTTTACGTTATGTCGAGTCGGTAAAACCCAACACTTCGTAAGAGAGAGAGACCTTCGGGCCTTAAGATCAGGTCGTTGGGCTAGCTAGGCTCAACAGACAAGATTTTACACTTTTGGGGCCCAAAGATGGTGCGTAGACGTCTGTGCACACTCGCATGTAATCGTAATCGTTATGGTTATGAATCGAAATGTCGTAGCTTCGTCGTGTTAGTGATTTTGGATTTTTATTGGTTCGAGACCGAACCAATTCGTTTGACAACGACTTTTGGAATTGTAGTATATTGTATTTCGTCGACAAGCGTGTTACCATCAATTGGTCAAATTGCATATATTAACTAGCCTTGAAGATTTTCTGTTTTCAGCCCCTCCTTAATTGAAGAATTTACTCTTTTTACCCCTTTATTTAAAAACTTTCCGGTTTGGTCCTTAAATCAATTTTCTTGACATTTTTATACCAAAAATTATTGACATAAGTATTTTTCCAGCAAACTTATCATAGAAAACAGTTTAAGCCCTTGAAACTTCAGTTTTCTCAGTTATAGCCCCTATTTTTCGCAACTTTTACATTTTTTGTAACGCCCCGGGTTTTCTCGGTATGTTTGTTTATTTTAATTTAATTATCCTTGTAACCTTGGGTTAATTTATTTAACCAATGTCTGATTTCTTATGTTATTGGACTCTTTTGATCATCTTGTAAACTCCTTTTATTGAAGTCCATGGGCTATGGGCCTGTTTGCAAAGTCCATCTAGTTAATAGTACTTAATGTGTAAGTTGAATCATTTGGAACACACACAAGGAAAACACTCTAAACCCTCCCTCTCTCTCAAAAATCTTCCATCTCTCTCTCTTTGGGATCAAGAGCAGCCAAGGGGCTGTTTGGAGCTTAATTCTTGTTCATTTCCAGCCTTGATTCGTATTGGTATGAACCTCCTTATCCTTTCTTACAACTTGATTCATAACCTTGTTCTAGTTTTATGATTTCATCTTCACTTCTTCTCCTTCTTATTTTATTTGTAATTGTATGTTATACATCATCTCAAGATCCTATCTTCACCCCATATATGGTGGATGATGGATCTAGGGGATTACATGTGGCAAAAGATCATGGAAACCCTAAAAGGGAGAATGATGATTTTATGTGCTTATGTTTATTTTCATGTTGATTATTATTACATCCTTGTGGCTAAATGAAATCCTAATGATCCCTAACCCTTTTTAGTACCACCATTAGCATGGGGACTGAATTGGGATGATGAACACATCTTAAAATGTGTTTCAAAAGGAGAAGGATGGATAAGCCAAAAAGGAATCACGGGTGGCTACGATTGTGTTTTCCATCAGATCTGTAGTCATTTTGTAAAAATCATATCTGGATCTCTAGAACTCAAACGGACCCCACACCAGATCCAAAAGTTCACAAATTGAGTTGGCTAACTTTCTTAAGCAGGCCAACCTCACTGATAAGGGCTTTATCTATGTGAAATAATGGCATCTTTGCTGTTAGGTCTGATCCGGGTCTGTTCTGATATGTCATTTTGTTTTCATCATTTCTAAGTCTTGGAAAAGGATCCAGAGTGATTACAAGTTTCTATATGTTACTTATATTATGAATTTAAGATCTGGAGAATATGGCGTTTTATTTCCAATTATAAATTGGTTAGAATGGATCCACACTCCAGGTCAGTGGGCAGTAACCAGCTTTTGCTAGTGCTGTGATTGTCCACAATGTGAATTTTATATCTGGAGTTTGAGAGATGATTTTCATTCAATTCCAACTCTGAGACTTTTACTTGTATGTCCTTTAATTCTCTTATTTTTTTTTGGACGAATTCTACTCACAAGTTGGGTAGAATTGGCCAACATCACTTGACTATATTGTTGGAGATAGAAGTGATACACCATTTTGTAAAATTCATATTTAATTCATCTTTTGGAGTTAGAATGAGTTCTTTATATTTGTGGAATCCTAAGAAATCATAGTTTCCTATAAAATTTAGTTAAAGCTATGTTTCTGTTTTATAGTTTGGAGTAAATCCGTTTTGAACAGCAGGTTTGTTTTCGAGACCTTGCTGTGATCACTCTTTTCTCAACTCATAGCTTCATTACTTCTCCATTCTAACCTTTAGTCCTTCTTAGGTGAGGTTTTGAAGTTTGCTCAAGATTGGTAGCATTATTTGATTGTTAGCCATCCTTAATACTCAATCTAGGTGAGTTCTCTCACACCGTTGTATTGATGATTGTGTTTGCTAGTTAGCTCGTGTGTGATTATTTGAATTTATTATAAAAGCATGCTATATAAGTATTGTTTTAATTCGTACATGTGCACTGTATGTAACTAATTATGGATATGGGGACACCACCAAAGGATACGGATTTACCGGTGCGGTGGGTAGGTAAGATCACCAACGTAATACTCTTCGTGAGGTGCGGTGATTAGGGCCAAATGATACGGGATCTTCCCGGTGCGGTTCAAACCTACAAGTCCTTCTCGTAATATAGACATTGATTCGTTCTTTGCCTTTATCATTATAATTGGAAAATGGATTAGGGCTAGTAAATATGAATGTTAGTACAATGTCTGTGTTTGAATTCACTAAGCTTCGTGCTTACGTTTTTCCCTTATAACTTTTCAGGTGTTAAGATTAAAGAGGCTAAGGCTTGACATGGAGCATCGGGACATCGCTACTAGTTATTTTGTTGGGACCTTATTATTATTATTACTTCCCCACTTTATTTTATATGATTATTAAGTTGATGCATTATGTTATGACTATTTCAGTTGTTTTAATTTAATTTAAGATGCGTTTTAAAAGTTTAAAATTTTTGGAAAAAAATTGGGTGTCACATTTTTGACCCAATTTGGAAAAATTTTACAATTTTGGTCCCTTTTAAATTTGGAAAGCATTTTTAAACCTTTGAAAAGCATATGGAACACTTATAGCCCACTGTTTTACAGAAAAATGCAGTTTTGGTCCTCCAATTTAGAAAATTTCGCATATTGGGCCTTATTGGGCCGAAAATGTCATATTTAGCCCAATAAGCTTGGAATTTATGTTTTTAACCCTCTAAATAGTATATTTTCAGAAAAATACATTATGTAAACTGTTTTGGTTCATCTCACCCATCAGATTTCGAAATGTTTCATATTAGGCCCTTCAACTTTGTATTTTCAACATTTCTTGTCAAAAAAATGAGTTTTTAGCCCAAGTTAAGTGGTGTTAAGCTATTTAGCCATTTTCTTAGTATACTTTGCATGTGATAGTCTATTTTGTGTTATGATAAAATATATGACTCGGTTTTTAGCATATCACCCTAGATCTATCAATAAAATCATACAAAACATACATGTAAGCATAGAAATCAACCACAACATACACATAATGATGGATCTTCACATTTTCTTGTATTCTCCCCCATAAAAACTCATAAAAATTCGAAAATAAGGGGATATGAAACTCACTTTGGGTGTTGATTCGGTTTTTGGAAGAAAGAATGGAAGAATGACGTAACTTTGGCCTTTGCACCCTTGATGAAGTTTTCGAGTTTATGAAGCTTTCTAAGGTGAAAAATCACGATTTTTGCATGGATTAGGAAGGGATTTGATAACAAAAAGAATATAAATCATAGATCCATGCATAATCTTACCTTAGATGAAGAATTTGTGGAAATTTCCCCTTGAATGCTTTCTAAAACTCGAGATTTTGAGTGGAGAGGGAGAAGTGTTCTTGAGTGTTCTTGAGATAGTTTGAGAGATTTTTGTGGTGTGTGTGTGTGCTAGTGGCCGAGAGTGAGAGAGAGAAGAGAAGAAGAGGTGATATTTGAGGTGATGTGCATGGAAGAATGAGAATAATGCATGGATGTCCAATGGATAAAAATGAGGTGGCATGGGAAAGTCAAACCCTCCTCTTGGGCTTGATGTGGGCCGAAAACAAGGAAGGAAAAAGGAAATTTGGGATTTTTGCTCCCAAGCCCAATATTGGAGTTAATTTGGGTGAATTTTATCATAAAAGAATATAGTATGATTTTTCCATTTTTGTTGAACTAGTTTAGGGTATTCATGGATCAAAGCTTTCAATTAATTTCATTCTAGGCCCAATATGGCCTAAAATGTTGAAATAAATTAGTGTGGGTCCAATTAGAGCCCAATTAGGGTTCTAAACCCATGATAGTCTAATTGGAAGCTTATTGGTCCATTTGGATTCAATAAGGGAGTCCTAGTCCAAAGTGGACTTAAACAAGGACTTCTAGGGTTTCCAATTGTTTGGTGACTATTTGTAGTACTTGCATGAAGTATTTGATTGAAGTTTTTGATTCACATTAGCTTGAATGTATAGACAACATGACACAAAATTTCCAGTTGTGACATCATCCCCCCGTTAGAGGGAATTTCGTCCCGAAATTCTGTTTGAAAGCTAGAATTGAGAAAACTAGAATAGGTGAGGGTACTTTTGCTTCATTTGATCTTCGCGTTCCCACGTGAATTCTGGCCCACGCTTTGCGTTCCACCGTACCTTCACAATCGGGATGCAACTCTGCTTAGTACGCTTCACCTCCCTGTCCATGATTTCGATGGGTTCTTCGACGAACAGGAGATTCTCATTGATTTCGATTTCGTCAAGAGGGATGACAAGGGTTTCATCTGATAGGCACTTCTTCAGATTAGAGACATGAAACACGGGGTGTACACCGTTTAGCTCCGCAGGTAGTTGTAGCCTATATGCTACCGGACCTATTCGGGCGACGATTTCGAAAGGTCCAATGTATCGCGGGTTCAGCTTTCGCCTTCTTCCGAAACGTATAACCCCTTTCCAGGGCGAGACTTTCAACAGTACTCGATCACCGACCTGGAATTCTAAGGGCTTTCGCCATTTATCGGCGTAGCTCTTTTGTCGGTCATGCGATGCTTGTAATCGAGCTCTGATCTGAACAATCTTTTCTGTGGTTTCGCGAATGATCTCCGGTCCCGTTAGTGTCTTGTCCGACGCATGCATTTTTGCTAGCTGGGTGTCACCTACTTCAGCCCAACATAACGGTGATCTACATTTACGCCCGTAAAGTGCTTCGAAAGGAGCCACCTTGATGCTCGAATGGTAACTATTGTTGTATGAGAACTCGATTAAGGGTAGGTGAGTATCCCAAGACTTTCCGAAGTCTATCATGCATGCACGGAGCATATCTTCGAGTGTTTGGATAGTTCGCTCACTTTGACCATCCGTTTGAGGATGATAAGCGGTGCTCATATCAAGGGTTGTTCCCATCGCCTTATGGAGTGATTGCCAAAATCGGGACGTAAATCTACTGTCCCTATCCGAGATAATAGATTTTGGTACTCCATGGAGCCTCACGATTTCTCGTAGGTACAACCGTGTCAGTCTCTCCATCTTGTAAGATTCTTTGATTGGCAGGAAATGGGCAGATTTCGTCAGTCGATCGATGATTACCCATATGGTATCCAGTCCGTCCGACGTCTTGGGTAGCTTGGTGACGAAATCCATTGAAATCCCATCCCATTTCCACTCGGGAATTTCCGGTTGCTGCAACAATCCTGCTGGTTTCTGGTATTCCACCTTTACTTTGGCGCATGTAAGGCACTTGCTGACGTAGGTCGCGATTTCCGCCTTCATGTTAGGCCACCAATAGTGTTGTTTAATATCCAAATACATCTTATCAGAACCGGGGTGAATGGAGTATCGCGTCCTGTGGGCTTCCTTCATGACAACATCTCTAAACCCTCCAAGTTTGGGGACCCAAATAAGGTTCATGAAGTAGTATACCCCATTCTCCCTTGTTTCTAGGTTCTTTTCCATCCCGCGCAATGCCTCGTTAGCTCTATTTTCCATTCTCATGGCCTCTGACTGGACCGACACGATTTGAGTGGCTAGATGAGATTGAATGGTGATTGAGAGATTTTTCATACGACGGTTAGAGTACTCCTTCCGACTTAATGCATCAGCTACTACATTGGCCTTGCCTGGGTGGTACTTAATCTCGCACTCATAGTCGTTTAGCAACTCAACCCATCTTCGTTGCCTCATGTTTAACTCCTTTTGGTTTAAGATGTGTTGGAGACTCTTGTGATCTGTGAAGTTGGTGCACTTTGTACCGTAAAGGTAATGCCTCCAAATTTTTAGGGCAAAGACTACAGCTCCCAACTCTAGGTCATGGGTTGTGTAGTTCACTTCATGCGTCTTTAGCTGGCGGGATGCATAGGCTATCACTCTCCCACGTTGCATGAGAACGCAACCTAAACCCTGATTTGATGCGTCGCAGTAGACTATAAAGTCTTCCGTTCCTTCAGGTAGAGATAGTACAAGTGCGCTGCAGAGAGCTTGTTTCAAGGTTCGAAGTGCGGTTTCTTATTTGTCTGTCCATTTGAATGGTACGCCCTTTTGGGTAAGCGAGGTAAGTGGCTTGGCGATCTTAGAGAAGTTTTGAATGAATCTCCTATAGTAGCCTGCTAATCCCAAGAATTGACGAATTTCTGTGGGCGTTGTCGGGATTGCCCATCCTTCTACCGCTTTGACCTTAGAGGGATCTACATGGATTCCATCTTGGCTGACTACATGACCTAGGAAGTTCACACTTCGCAGCCAGAACTCACACTTAGAGAGTTTGGCGTAAAGTTTTTCTGATCGTAGGATTTCTAGGATCTGTCGAAGATGTTGGCCATGCTCTTCCTTGCTTCGAGAATAGACGAGGATGTCATCGATAAAAACTATGACAAAGTTGTCGAGAAACGGTCGGCAGATTCGATTCATTAGGTCCGTAAATGCGGCGGGGGCATTCGTTAGACCGAAGGGCATTACAACAAATTCATAATGTCCGTAACGAGTTCGGAAAGCGGTTTTTGGAATATCCTCTTCCCGGACTCTGAGTTGGTGATACCCGGACCGTAAATCTATTTTAGAAAAATAACTAGCCCCTTGGAGCTGGTCAAATAGGTCATCGATTCGTGGGAGTGGGTAGCGGTTTTTGATTGTGAGTTTGTTTAACTCTCTGTAATCGATACACATTCTAAAAGATCCGTCTTTCTTTTTCACAAAGAGCACCGGAGCTCCCCATGGCGAATAACTAGGTCGAATAAATCCCTTATCCAAAAGTTCGCTGAGTTGGCTGGATAATTCCTGCATTTCGGCAGGAGCCAACCGATAGGGTGATTTAGCAAGAGGAGTTGCTCCTGGGATAAGGTCAATTCGAAATTCGACCTGTCTCTCTAGGGGCACTCCCGGAAGATCTTCAGGAAATACATCCGCAAATTCACATGCCACTGGAATGTCTCGAACGTTAATCTCCCCCTTGGTCTTGTCCACCACATGAGCCAGGAACGCCAGATTGTTCCGACGTAGATATTTTTGTGCCTTGACACACGAAATGAAACGAAGGTTCATGCTAGATTTGTCTCCGTAGACCACTAGGGTTTCATGATTTGGAAGACGAAGACGGACGACCTTCTCGTGGCACATAATGTCGGCATGGTGGGGGCTTAACCAGTCCATACCGATGATCACGTCGAAACTCCTAATTGATACTGGCATTAGGTCTATTCAGAAGATGTGTTGATTAAGAGTTAGGGTACATCCGACGTAGATTTCCCCAGTGGATTCGGTTTTTCCATTGGCCATTTCCACCGTATAGACTTCATTTAGCTTTTGGGGAGGTTGTTTTAGTAAGTATTTAAACTTATTGCTTACGAAGCTTCGCTCCGCTCCGGAGTCAAATAAGATGCATGCATAAGCGTGGTTTAAGAGAAACGTACCGGTAACAACAGAGGGATCCTGAATAGCTTCCCCCTGACCCACGGTCATCATCCTTCCCGTTCCTCCATTTCTTGAATTGTTGTTGTTGGGACAGTCTCAACGGACGTGTCCAGTTTTCCCGCATCCGTAGCAGGTGTAGCTAGGTCCTGTGCTGCTGCCGCTGACATGGGGGTTGTTGTTGTTGCGAGGGTTATTGTTGTTGATTCCCTGATTTTGGTTATGGGGAGGGTAAGCTTTGCAGTACCTTGCAGTGTGACCCCTTCGGTTGCAGTTGGTACACTGAAAATCCTTGCATTCTCCATAGTGATGGAAACCGCACTTGTTGCATTTGGGAAGATTACCGGAATAAGGTTTGGAAGCATTTGAAGTGGCTGAGGTTGGAGCATGTGGTGCGGCTGGAGCCGATGTAGTAACGGCATTTACCGCTACTGTCTGCTGTTTCTTGAAGGTGTCGGGGCCCTGACGCCCCTTCCTCTTGTTGTTCCTTCCCCTCTTGTCATCTCCTTCCTTCTTCTTCTCAGCCTCCACTGGTTTCTCTCCCTTTTTGTTATTATGGTCGTACAACCTCTTCGCCAATCTCTTTGCACTGTCAAATGTTTCTGGGTTTGCAGCTATCACATTCCCTTGAATTGGTGATGTGAGTCCCCAGATGAATCGCTCGATCTTCTTTCCTTCCGAGGTGATCATACCCGGGCACAACAGAGATAGTTCGCTAAATCTCGATATGTAGGCATCGATATTCGCGTTCTGCACAGTGAGGTTCCATAGCTCTTGTTCCATCTTCTGTATTTCGCCTCGTGGGCAGTACTCTGCCATCAACATTTCTTTCATTTCTGTCCAGGGAATGGAGTTGGCTAGAGGGAGCATCATGGATTCTACATGTCCATTCCACCAGGTGAGCGCCTGATCCACAAAAGTGCAAGCTGCGAACTTCACCTTCATGTGCTCAGGGCAGTCGCATATCTCGAATATCGATTCCACCTTCTCGATCCAGCGCTTCAGAGTGATCACTCCTCCGGTGCCATTAAAAGTTCGTGGTTTGGCGTTTGTGAAGTCCTTATAGGTACATGCTTTGGCGGCTCCTTGATTCAGTCCATTGTTTGAGCTTCCGGCTCCTTGCCCATTGACTCCTCCATTGTTCCCTTGTTGAATTTGCGCAATCGCTGCGGTGACTGCTGCTGATACAGCTGCCTGGAAAGCTGCTGAGTCAACTTCAGGTGGGGTTGGTCTTGGGTTTCCGTGAGCAGGTCGGAGAGGCATCTTCTTGTCACGAAACAGAAAGATGTTGAGTATACATGGTTTCCGTGAGGTTGTGGTTCTACTGACTAGGTGTATGGCATGAGCTTAAGTACCTCTATCATTTAGCATACTATCACAGATTCGCAACACATAGCAAAACACGTAAAAGTTCACTAATATTATCCTATGCCTCTTCCACTATTGCAGACTAAACAGACGTTCTCTTTTTGGTGATAGGGGTATAGTTTTAGATTCCCTAGAAATCCCGATCTCATCAGGACGTGTGTTAGTTTTACTTTGGAGAGAATGTAGTTGATCAGGCTACATTCACTCCTTGGTATCACTAAGAACAGTCCCGAATTAACCGAGACACTAGTATTATTTTTGTTTGGTTTGTCGTTATGTTCCTATTCCTAGTGCAAGCAAGGGTGTTTTATTTACTTGTTTTGTTCAGAGTTATGTTAGTCCCTCTTTTGGTTTATAGTTGCATATCCGTGTGCGGTGAGATATGCTAGTTCACTATAAACAAAGCTCTGATACCAACCTGTCACACCCCCGAACCAGACGGCGGAAACGTCCAGGGGCTATCGTGACTCATTGAATACCATAACAATGCATACACATGAAACATAACATTATACATGACCAACATTTGGAAATGATACAACTGGTAACGTTTACATTCATTACATTGTTCCAAAAATTACATTCAAAGAAATAATTGTTTGGTACTACTTAATTCACAGCAAAACGTCAGCGAGTACAAATCATCTTCACTTTATCTGTTACCTGAGAATACAAGTATTTTGAAAAACATCAACATATGAAATGTTGGTGAGTTCATAAGTAGAGTTTGAAATCCAGTGTGTTGTTTGAAAACCTTTAGAAAATCCGATATTTTCTAGAAATTGAATGGTGTAATAAAAATAGGTAATGATCCATGAGTATGCTTGTTTGAATTCTATAGATGTAAGTGTAAGAGTTGTGAAATTCGACTGGAAATTCGTAATCGTTATTGAAATCCTAGGAAAACCCGACGTTTTCCTATCGTTGTATCGTTGTATTCCGGAGGCATCGAGAATACCGAGAGTGGTGAAGTGTTGGGACATGCGTTAGTGAAAACGTCAAGTCAACAACCTTACAAGTGATCCTTTTAGGCGTCACTCGTAAATCTTCACGCGACTCGATCCTCCCGGACTTGTAAAGTCCCACGACCGGAGGGAAGGGAGAAGGTACGAAACCTTCGGGGTTTCCCCGCGTCGTCCGAGACCAAATGCAATTGCGAAGGGCCCGAAGCCCAACTCGCAATCGTGAGTTACAGACTTTACTAGCAGCACTGAAGGACCCTTGGGGACCAGCAGCATGTTTGCCATTGAAAGTCCTTTTACGTTATGTCGAGTCGGTAAAACCCAACACTTCGTAAGAGAGAGAGACCTTCGGGCCTTGAGATCAGGTCGTTGGGCTAGCTAGGCTCAACAGACAAGATTTTACACTTTTGGGGCCCAAAGATGGTGCGTAGACGTCTGTGCACACTCGCATGTAATCGTAATCGTTATGGTTATGAATCGAAATGTCGTAGCTTCGTCGTGTTAGTGATTTTGGATTTTTATTGGTTCGAGACCGAACCAATTCGTTTGACAACGACTTTTGGTATTGTAGTATATTGTATTTCGTCGACAAGCGTGTTACCATCAATTGGTCAAATTGCATATATTAACTAGCCTTATAGATTTTCTGTTTTCAGCCCCTCCTTAATTGAAGAATTTACTCTTTTTACCCCTTTATTTAAAAACTTTCCGGTTTGGTCCTTAAATCAATTTTCTTGACATTTTTATACCAAAAATTATTGACATAAGTATTTTTCCAGCAAACTTATCATAGAAAACAGTTTAAGCCCTTGAAACTTCAGTTTTCTCGGTTATAGCCCCTATTTTTCGCAACTTTTACATTTTTGACCCAATTTGGAAAAATTTTACAATTTTGGTCCCTTTTAAATTTGGAAAGCATTTTTAAACCTTTGAAAAGCATATGGAACACTTATAGCCCACTGTTTTACAGAAAAATGCAGTTTTGGTCCTCCAATTTAGAAAATTTCGCATATTGGGCCTTATTGGGCCGAAAATGTCATATTTAGCCCAATAAGCTTGGAATTTATGTTTTTAACCCTCTAAATAGTATATTTTTTGAAAAATACATTATGTAAACTGTTTTGGTTCATCTCACCCATCAGATTTCGAAATGTTTCATATTAGGCCCTTCAACTTTGTATTTTCAACATTTCTTGTCAAAAAAATGAGTTTTTAGCCCAAGTTAAGTGGTGTTAAGCTATTTAGCCATTTTCTTAGTATACTTTGCATGTGATAGTCTATTTTGTGTTATGATAAAATATATGACTCGGTTTTTAGCATATCACCCTAGATCTATCAATAAAATCATACAAAACATACATGTAAGCATAGAAATCAACCACAACATACACATAATGATGGATCTTCACATTTTCTTGTATTCTCCCCCATAAAAACTCATAAAAATTAGAAAATAAGGGGATATGAAACTCACTTTGGGTGTTGATTCGGTTTTTGGAAGAAAGAATGGAAGAATGAAGTAACTTTGGCCTTTGCACCCTTGATGAAGTTTTCGAGTTTATGAAGCTTTCTAAGGTGAAAAATCACGATTTTTGCATGGATTAGGAAGGGATTTGATAACAAAAAGAATATAAATCATAGATCCATGCATAATCTTACCTTAGATGAAGAATTTGTGGAAATTTCCCCTTGAATGCTTTCTAAAACTCGAGATTTTGAGTGGAGAGGGAGAAGTGTTCTTGAGTGTTCTTGAGATAGTTTGAGAGATTTTTGTGGTGTGTGTGTGTGCTAGTGGCCGAGAGTGAGAGAGAGAAGAGAAGAAGAGGTGATATTTGAGGTGATGTGCATGGAAGAATGAGAATAATGCATGGATGTCGAATGGATAAAAATGAGGTGGCATGGGAAAGTCAAACCCTCCTCTTGGGCTTGATGTGGGCCGAAAACAAGGAAGGAAAAAGGAAATTTGGGCTTTTTGCTCCCAAGCCCAATATTGGAGTTAATTTGGGTGAATTTTATCATAAAAGAATATAGTATGATTTTTCCATTTTTGTTGAACTAGTTTAGGGTATTCATGGATCAAAGCTTTCAATTCATTTCATTCTAGGCCCAATATGGCCTAAAATGTTGAAATAAATTAGTGTGGGTCCAATTAGAGCCCAATTAGGGTTCTAAACCCATGATAGTCTAATTGGAAGCTTATTGGTCCATTTGGATTCAATAAGGGAGTCCTAGTCCAAAGTGGACTTAAACAAGGACTTCTAGGGTTTCCAATTGTTTGGTGACTATTTGTAGTACTTGCATGAAGTATTTGATTGAAGTTTTTGATTCACATTAGCTTGAATGTATAGACTACATGACACAAAATTTCCAGTTGTGACAGTAGTGCAACGAGCAGTGACGTCATGGTTCAAGTACCATGAATTGTAGCAAGTCGAGAGGTGATGTCATTGTTTTAGTGCCATGATTTGAGATGGATTGAGAAGAGGAAACATGGTTCGAGTACCATGATTCGTAGTAGATTAAGAGGATATAACATGGTACGGGTACCATGGTTCATAGCAGATCGATAGGTGGCCACACGGTTTGACATCTAGCAGTTAGTACGTCTAGTTTTACCAGCTATTTCCATGGTAATTGTCTAGACTGAGATCAGGGGTGAAAGAGTATGAGGCCAGAAGGCTATGACAAACGAGTTTTGGTGAAGCATCCCTTGAAAAGGGAAAGCGAGTGAGCTTCGAGGTATTGTTGGTGATATGCCAGTTGGAGTTACAAGAATCCGGGATGAGTAGGGATGGTGCGTTATGGGAGAATACGGTATGAGCAGGGCGACCGACCGATAGTGGAGATGTTAGTTTCTTTGACCCAAGTGGTGCTATTTCCATTTCCTATGGGAGACGTAAGAGGTGTTGAGATTTCAGTTTCTGAGTTTGGGGGTGAGCCCTATGAGATTGAACTGAAGGTGATCTTCAACCAGAGTATATGGAAGCCGGATTGCCACGAGGTAAAGACATAGCTTGAATGGTCGTCAGTGGGGACTGAAATGGTCAAGGACCAGGATACACCCTAATTGAGTACAGTAGGGCATGTGTTATATGCAGTGTCGGACGATCAAGGGGAGTATATCAGGGCGATGACCCTCATTGTCTTTGATGGGTATTAAGAGTGGAAATATGTTTTCTACTCTTATGATAAGTGTCGTGATGGAACGTTCATTGAGGAGTCAATGATGAGGAGTACGGTAGATCATTACTTCCATGTTAAGAGTCATGGTTAATACTAGACGGTTGGGAGGTCAGGTGATGGAATGGTGTGAGATTCTGAATGACTAGAGGAAGTCATGGTGGGAAGTTTTGAGGATTTCATCTAAGTTTCGGGGCATTTGGAGTTGCTCGATCTCTGTCGGGAGATCATCGTGCGTTGCGTAGCCCCTTCCAAGAGTAGGTGCGATGTTACTGGTGGTAACAGTCTGTGGGATAGATTGCTGGTGCGCCGATTGGAAATGGTTCGGACCCTAAGTGGGGGAGAACCGAGTATTTTGTTAAGGGAATCAAAGATTCGATCGAGAATGGTTAGAGATCTGGATATAGAGACCGATGGTGCGAATTCATGAGTCAAGGGTTATTGGTGATTGAGGCTAGGTGCAGAGCGAGATAATGCATGTGTTATGTTTGAAAAGGATGAGTGCCTGCACGGTAATTGGCCATTGGTCGGAGACCTTGGGATGAACAGGAATTCTTCGAGGTCATAATGGTGAATTCGAGATGGTTGGCTCGTAGGGTGAGTTAGGCGGTTGATGAATTTTGGTTTAATGATGGGGCTGTTATTCAATTTAGGAAGGGTAGAAGTTGATTAGACAACCAATTTCAGGTTGTGGAACAAGAAGAACAGTAGATGAGGCGACACATCGCAAGATTCTATAGTGGTGTATCGAGGTATCCGAATTTAATGCATTGTATTTCACATAATTTTGAGTCTTGCATGGAGACGGAAAGTGGTGGGTCAAGAATATATGATTCCAGTGGGAGCCCTTTCGGGTAATGAAAGCAAGTGAGATTGTCCAAGATTATGGATTGCAGAAGGAAAGCATTTATTGTTACGACGATTTCTGTCAGTTATAGTGATGCATAATTTTGTTAAGTGCATGCACTTATTTATGAGTGGTCCGCAGAATACGAGTTAGTAAGGGCGGTCTGGTATCGACGTGTAAAGGAAATTGTGGGGGGAAGCGAGAAAGTTGTTGTGATGCTACAGGAAGCCATAGTACTCACTAGTCAGAGGTTGTTGTGATGCTACGGAAGCCATAGTACTCACTAGTCAGAGATTGTTGTGATGCTACGAGAAGTCGTAGTACTCACTAGTCAGAGGTTGTTGTGATACTACGGGATGCCATAGTACTCACTAGTCATAGGTTGTTGTGATGCTACGAGAATTCGTAGTACTCACTTGTCAGAGGTTGTCATGATGCTACAGGGAGTCATAGTACTCACTAGTCAGAGGGAGGTTGTGGCGATGCTACGGGGAGCCGTAACCCTCTTTAATCAGTGAAAGGTGGTTATGAAAAAGTACTCTTTGATCGAAACATGACGCATAAGAGTTTTAGGCATGGGGTGGTCCTAATTTATGAGTTTGTGGGAGCCTGGTGGTCGGACCAAGGGCGAGACCGGGGTCTCCTCAATGTTCGGGAATCATTATATTCCCAGTGAGGTGTGGACATCGCACTACGAAGGAATGGGATAAGTGAGGTATGCATGGGTTGCAAGGAATGAGTTATGAGTTGAGTACATCGTAGGGACGAGTGGTTCCAACTTTGAGTCGGACCAAACTCTCGTGTTGAGTTTAGCCCTGGTGGTGCATTGTATAAGCGCAATAAGATTATGGATTTTGAGATGGATTCCATGTTGAAAGGAATTGTTTATCATCTGATGTCTTAGACCTATGTAGGTAAGTACTCGGGTATGGGAGGTACCGCGAGACGCATGGAACTTTCAGCAGTAGACAACAGAGGACGGGGTTGAGTAGAACTTCAGTTGGAAGTGTAGCATTCACCTGGGGAAAGGCGAACTTCATGACTTGTGTGTCACAATGGGTCGATGCAGTTATAAAGAGAAGGAAACCATTGAGACATTTGGGTTAATACAATGGATGGCCTTGGAGGTTCAACTGTTGGGTAGAGATCAGACCTGGTACTCAGTGTTAACAAGGGATATAAGGAATGGACCTGAGGCACATGTTTTTTAGATGTCTGAGGACATTCCAGAGAGAGCACGGTTATTACTTTGAGTCTGAGGGTAGAGTATTGCAAATTCATTGTTCAGATGGGTCCTGATGGTAGTTCAGTGGATGAGCCTTGGTGGGATGTAACCCATTCCGTTATTGTTGCATGGCTTAGATCGTTGATATGTTTGGTATGAGGATCGATAGCCGATTGTTGGATTATTTCTGGAGAGAATCTGAAGGGTTGGTTTTCCTCCAGTATTGGGAATCACTATTGGGATTCATGTGTCCAGAGAGGATGGTAGCGTTGTGGAGTGAGACCCTATCGATGGTGCTATTTGGTTATTGGATTCGACATGTACGTCAAGGAATGATTTCGAGGATGAAATCAAAATTAAGTGGGGGAGAATTGTAACATACAGATTTCCAGGTATGATAAAATGAGTATTTCTTTTTGACGTTATGAGGAGTGACTCGACGAGTTGGCGCCTTAACTCGTCGAGTAGGATCACGGCTTGGTTACGTGGAAAATGAATGGACTCGATAAGTCGACAAGCTGACTCGCCGAGTCAACGCTGTTAATAGAAAACCTAATTCTCATGGGCATGGGCCTATTTAAAGGCACTTATAACCTCCTTTTTATAGTGTGGTGGATTAGGGTTACATCCATGTAAACCCTAATACGCATGTCTCTTCCTTTCCATGAGATCCATGGGTTAAAGCTCCATGGAGTAACCATGGAATTTTCCATGCAAGCCTAGCCCATTCCAAATAAGCATTAGCCGACACTATATAAATATAGAAGCCCATATTAATTAGTAATATCTTTGATCTCTAAATTAATCCTAGATTAATTATAGATCAATACTAATTAAATAATATGATCTTATATGAATATATTAGAACTTATAATAAATTAATAAGTCATAACTTGTACTATTCTCAAATATTATCTATAAATTGTTCGGGTGAAGTGCAACCCAAATGGATCATGCCGGGTCGGGTCAAGTACATACCAAATATAGTTATGGACTTAGACACTATATCAAACACGGTGATCATCAGTAGTGAAAGGGATCTGGTGGAGTCGAGGTAGTCCTTGAAGAAGGTACAGACATATATGGAAGGTAGTATGGGCCCGTACTACTGAAAGCAGAGGATCCGGACCCGAACTAAGGAAGGCCGAGATGAGACCGGGGAACTTATTGTGGGTGTGATCCCTCAAGGAGTATTAGTATCACTAACGGGTGTTATTTATGTATTGCAGAATGGTGGTACTACGATTGAGGCCGGCAGTTGGTATTTCAGGAGAGGGATTGAGTTCGGGATCAGGTTCTGAGCCAGTAGATGAGGGACTATGCAAGTTCATCGCGTCAGAGATCACAGGGGTATCCTTGAGTCGACCCCCATTATCTTCGGCTCGATCAAGGAAGGGATAGTGGAGCTGATGGACGATCGCCTCAAGGCATTCAGGAGCGACATGGCATCTGTCCAGTCAGGATCTCGCACACTGTCCTTCAAGGACATCCGGGGCAGTGGTGTGCTAAGTTTTCATGGGACGAAGGACCCCATAGCTGCCAGGCGATGGGTTGCAGACATTGAGTCTGCGTAGTTGACTAGCTTCTGCCCGGAGGGGTCGAAGGTGAGATATGCAGAAAGATGCTTGAGAGATCAAGCTAGGGATTGGTGGGAGTCTGTTGGTGACTCTTTGGGAGCCTTGGTTGTTAAGGCTATGACCTGGTCGGACATCATGATCGTTTCAGGGCAGAGTTTGCACCGTCCGTCGAGCTTCAGCAGCTGGCCAGGGAGTTCCTAGATATGAGACATATGATAGAGACTGTGGCGAAAATCACCACCAAGTTCCGGGAGAGGGCATTGCTAATGCCCTAGTACACAGGTGATGAGGATATGAAGAGGACCCGCTATCATGACATGCTACGAGCTGATATTCGGGAGCATGTCAGTTTTTCAGATAGTCTTACCCCGGACTCTATGATTGCCAGGTAAAGGGAGAGAGAGATAGATTTGGAGCAAATCCGGTAGAGGAAGGCGGAAGAGGGGCATGTTATACGGGCTTCGGGGAAGAAGCCTAAGGTACCAGATGCGGGGCCGAAAGGCCAACAGGGGCGGGGCCACTGCAGGAAATGTGGCAAGACGCATGAGGGGGCGTGCAATTTGGGATCGTCAAGCTGCTACAAGTGCAGCAAGTTAAGGCACTTCAGTAGGGATTATACCGCCCCTTCACCTGTGATACAGGTGACGGAGTTGCTGTGTTTCCACTGCAACCAGAGGGGCCACATGAAGTCCAATTGCCCCCAGCTGACAACATCAGCGCCGGTTAAGGCACCAGCTCCAGCTACCCTGCGGATTACAAATGGCCAGCAGAGGCTCCGGTGGTGAGGAGTCGGGTGTTTTAGATGACTACTGAGGAGGCACACGCCACACCCGATGTGGTGTCGGGATAATTCCATGTGAACGATATCCCTGTTCAGGTGTTGTTTGACTCGGGTGCCACCCGAATATTTGTTTCTCTTGCGCTTAGCAGGAAGTTCATTGAGTCTTCGAGCATGTTGGATTGCCCTTTAGAGGTAGAGATCGCCAATGCTCGATCGGTTCGGGCATCAGCGGTATTCAGAGATTGTGATCTAAGGTTATTCGAGGAGCGCGACTTGGTGGATTTGGTTCCCATTCCATTGGGTGGGAACAAAGTGATTGTAGGTATGGATTGGTTGAGCCCTAATGGGGTGGTGATTGTTTGCGCACAGCAGCTAGTGCGGATCACGACCCCAAGTGGGGGAGAGTTGGTGATCCACGGCGAGAGGCGACAGCATGGATCCACAGTATGTTCAGCAGCGAGAGCTATGGGCTACCTTCAGCAGGGTTGCACGGGATATGTCGCATATGTTATGGATATATGGGAGACAGGTAATTCGACGGTGAGCGAGGTTCTAGTGGTGCGAGACTACACTGATGTGTTCCTGGAGGAGCTTCCTGGAATACCTCCAGAGCATCAGGTAGAGTTCAGGATCGACCTAGTTCCTGGTGCGGCTCCGATAGCAAAGGCACCCTATCAGTTGGCTCCTCCCGAGATGCAGGACTTGTCTATGCAGGTTCAGGAGCTGCTAGACAAGGGATTTATTCGACCGAGTAGTTCACCCCTGTTTGTGAAGAAAAAGGACAAGTCGCATCGGATGTGTATAGATTACCAGGAGTTGAATAAGGTAACGGTGATGAACCGTTACCCACTCCCGAGGATTGATGACCTCTTTGATTAGTTACAGGGAGCATCGTGGTTCTCCAAGATCGATTTGCGTTCAGGTTATCATCAGATGAGGGTCAGAGAGGAGGATCTATAGAAGACCGCGTTTCGGATGCGTTATGGTCATTATGAGTTTGGGGTGATGCCGTTTGGGCTCACCAATGATCCTGCCGCGTTCATGGACCTCATGAACTGCGTGTGTAGACCGATGTTGGATCAGTCTTGATAGTTTTCATTGATGACATCTTTGTTTATTCCAAGATGCAGGAGGAGCACGATTCTTGGGCATCTCATCAACCAGAACGGGATTTCAGTAGACCCGGCCAAGGTCGAGGTCGTGATGAGATGGGAGGTTCCAAAGTCTCCATCCGAGATTCGGAGTTTCCTAGGATTAGTAGGCTACTATCGGAGATTCATCCAGGATTTCTCCAAGATCGTCGTACCCCTAACACAGTTGACTAGGAAAGCCATGGTCTTTCGGTGGGGACCTGAGCAGCAGGCAGCGTTCGAGACTCTCAGACAGAGATTATGTGAGGCGCCAATCTTAGCCCTTCCCGAGGGCGTAGAGGATTTTGTGGTATACTGTGATGCGTCCATTTATGGGTTCGGCGCGGTAGTGATGCAGAGGGGGCATGTCATTGCTTATGCCTCGAGGCAATTGAAGCCTCACGAGACGAACTACCCGATGCATGATTTAGAGATGGGTGCGGTGGCCTTCTCCTTCAAGATTTGGTGACATTACCTCGATGGAGTTCGATGTACCATTTACACGGACCACTAGACTTTGAGGTACCTCATGGATTAGCCGAATCTGAATATGAGGCAGCGTCGGTGGTTGAACATGGTGAAGGATTATGATTGCGAGATCCTTTATCACCCAGGGAAGGCCAATGTGGTGGCCGATGCACTTATCCGTAAGGCGGAACCGATCAGGGATGTGTGTATGAGGATGACGGTGGTGACTCCACTGTTAGAGCAGATTTGGGAAGCTCAGCGGGAGGCTATGAAAGAGGAGCATCGGAAAATCGAGCGGATAGTGGGTCATGTCACCTCCTTCGATTATGATAGCCGAGGATTATTGACACTACACCGTAGGGTGTGGGTGCCGTATCACGGAGGCGTGCGTCAGATCTTGATGGAGGAGGCGCACAAATCCCGATTTTCTATTCATCCAGGGGCAACGAAGATGTATAGGGATCTTCGTCTAGACTATTGGTGGCCCTACATGAAGCGGGATTTGGCTTGGTACGTTGAGCGGTGCTTGACCTGTAGGAAGGTCAAGCCCGAACATCAGAGACCGCACGGAAAGATCCAACCGTTGGATATCCTGTTGTGGAAATGGGAAGATATTACGATGGATTTTATCACAAAGCTTCCCAGGACCGCACGGGGAGTAGATTCGATTTGGGTCATCGTGGATCAATTGACAAAGAGCGCCAATTTTATTCCGATCCAGGAGAGTATCTCGGCCGAAATGTTGGTCGATATCTATATCAGGGAAATAGTGGTGCGGCACGGTGTGCCGGTGTCCGTGATATCAGACCGAGATGTGCGGTTCACTTCTAGGTTTTGGAAGAAGTTTCATGATGAGTTGGGCACTCGTCTACATTTTAGCACCACCTTTCACCCACAGATGGATGGTCAGAGCCAGTGGCCCATCCAGACGTTGGAGGTTATGTTGCGGGCATGTGTTCTTGACTTTGGTGGTAGTTAGGATACCTATCTTCCCTTGGCTGAGTTCTCATACAACAACAGCTACCACGCTAGTATTGACCGTCCTCCATTCGAGATGTTGTATGGACGGAGGTGCAGGACCTTGATATGTTGGGGTGAAGTTGGCCAGAGGGTCATGGGGAGCACCAAAGTGGTGCTCAAGACTACTAAGAGGATCCAACAGGTTAGGAGCAGGGTTCAAACTTCACAAAGTCGGCAGATAAGTTATGCCGACAGCATCGTTCGGACTTAGAATTCCAAGTCGGGGATATGGTTCCCGTGAAAGTGTCGGCTTCGAAGGGCGTCATCTGATTCAGGAAGCGGGGCAAGTTCGGCCCAAGATACATTGGACCGTTCAGGGTTGTATCCTGGGTGGGCAAGGTGGTGTATCGGCTCGATCTGCCAGCCGAACTCTGTCAAATCCACAACACCTTCCACATCTCCCAGTCACGGAGATGCCTGGTGTTTGATTCAGCAGTGGTATCGTTAGAGGATATCCGGGTTGATGACAGCCAGAATTACATTGAGCGCCCAGTAGCAATCCTCGACCGGAAGTCGAAAGATCTGAGGAACAAGAGGGTGGAATTAGTGAAGGTGCAATGGTAGCACCAAAAGGGTTCAGAATGGACTTGGGAGCCGGTGGAAGAAATGAGGGAGCATTACCCCTAGCTGTTTCAGGAGCGAGCAGCAGACTTCGAGGACGAAGTCTAAAATAAGTGGGGAAGATTTGTAGCAACTGGTCCCTGGTATGTAAAATTTATTTTAGTGTTTTGCATTTTTAGCCTTGGACTCGGCAAGTTGTAGGCCCGACTCACCGAGTAGAGACGAGAGTTGGGATGCGTTTAAGTTGGAGACTTGGCGAGTCCATATTCTAGACTCGGCAACTCCCCGCTGTCTGATGAAACCCTAAATCCCCGGCTTTGCACCCTATTTAAACCTACCTTATGCGCCCCAAGCTCTCCCCCTTCACCCTCAGAGCTCCTTATATCGTCCAAACCTTGTTCCTTGTGAGATTAACGCATTTTGGTGTGTTTTCTTGAAGATTTTGAGAGGAAAGGAGAGTAGATCAAGAAGAGAAGAAGGAGGCCAGGCATCTTGGTGTTACTTTAGTGAATTCCTTGAGGTATAACTCGGTTTCCTTTTGTTTTCATGCTTATAGTCCCTTATAACTCCATGAAAGTCCATCTTGAGCCTTTCCCCAAGCTTTTTTGTGTATTAGGGCTTGTAATAAGTTGTTTAGCCTCTAGATCTAGGCATGATTGAGCTCCAGGAGCTTGGATCCACTGCCTTTATGGAGCCATATTGCATGAAAGCCTTAGATCTACACTTTTAGTGCATTTTGAGCCCTAAAACCTCCATCAATGATTATTTACACGTAAAGTTGGAAATTTTACGTCTTAATCAAGCCCTAGAAACTCAGATCTATGTATGGGATGAGCTGGATTCAAGCAAAATCGAGTATATAGTTTTTGCATGTGAATCACTCCGCGAGTCGTTCATCGGACTCGGTGAGTCGAGTCACGAGTCCCCGAGTCTTCCCCCTTTTCATGTTTGTTGGGTGGAGTAGTGAGTTACGGGTTGTGACTCAGTGGGTCGGAAGCCAGACTCACTCATGAAGGAACTCGGCGAGTCATTTCCATGACTCGACGAGTTCAAGGCAGTCTTCTTGCCTCAAGAACAGACTCGGCAAATTGTTCATACAAATCGGCGACTCGCAGCATAGAATGTTCTTCGGATGAAGATGAACTCGCAAGTTGTTCATACAACTCCGCGAGTAGGATGAAGGACTATTGGACATCGGTTTAGAAGGAAAAACCCATCGAGTCAATTCCAAACTCGACGAGTAGGAACGGGATTATGGTCAATCGAATGAATAGGGACTCGACGAGTTGGCGAGCCAACTCGGCCACTCGGGTCAACTGGAAGTTGACTTTGACTTGGCCTTTGACCTGGTCAAGGGTAAAAGGGTCATTTTACCCTATGTACATCTAGCAGTGTTTGACTGAGTGTTTTATGGGAATTATAGCCGGAGGATTTCCGGGGTAGCAGCAGCAGAAGACAGTCAGTTCCCACGCAGATCATCAGCTACTTTGAGGTGAGCTACCTTCCGGTAGCTATGGGTCTATAGCCACAATGCCGGCCCACCATTAGGAATTGTATGACAGATGTTTGTCTTTGTGATATTCATCTAGGGTTGCAACTACCTGTGATATGTTATTGTGCTAGTATGATATGATGCTATATGATAGTGACAGTAGGGGGAGGTAGTCCCCCAGATTACCTGTCGATAGGGCCGAAGGGGTGGTCAAGCCCAGTCATGCTAGATAGATTATGTGATATATGTGTTATGTGGTAGTAGTAGGGAGGTCAAATAGTCCCCAGTACCCAGTCGAGAGGACCAAAGGGGAGACCAACTCTCAAATAGCTAGTCAACATCCGGTCAAGAGGATTGAAGGGGAGACCAGCACCTAGGTATGCTAGTCAGTATCCAGTTGAGAGGACCGAAGGGGAGGTCAGCTCCCAGATATACTATTCAGTATCCGGTCGAGAGGACCGAAGGGGTAGGTCGGGCACCCAGATATGCCTGACAATATATGTATATTATGTGATTGTATGGTATGTGGTATGTTGGGCAAACTCACTAAGCTTCGTGCTTACAGTTTTCAGTTTTGGTTTTAGGTACCTCTTCTTCGAAGGGGAAGGAGCTGGCGCGGTAGCGGCACATCACACGCATGCCTTACATTCCGCACTATGAGATCTTCATGGGGATTTGTACTCTAACATTATTATGATTTATAAAATGTTTTCCCAAACATGTGATATCTTTTATGAAATAATATGATCGGTGAATGTTTTACTTCTAATGTTTTGCTAAGTACATGTTTTAAAAATGAAAATTTTGGCCCGTATTTTCGGGATGTTACAAGTTGGTATCAGAGCCCTGGTTTGAGGGATTCGGACACACCTTCGGGGGTGTCTAAACTCAAATCGAGGGATTAAAGATTTTGAAAGAGAAAATGTTTTCTAAAAGGTTAAGTAAAGAGTTTTAACAAGGAAGAAAGTGTGTGATGTGCACGATCGGCCGAGCTCAAGTAAGTATTCCCCAAAGTACCCATACAAGCTTATGTTATGTTTATCAATTCAGTAGAACATCATGCTAGAATAGGACTAAGGATATAGGAGTGATGCCTTATGTGCCTGCTTTATGCGCTTCAGTGTATGAAAATTGCATGCTAGAATTGAGTAGATAGCAATAGGATAGCCTGTTAGGTTATGCCTGATAGTATGAGTTTAGCTCTATGTGCTAGTTCAGTTTCCCTCTATGAGGGCGGATTTGCTTGAGATTGTTGCCTTTGTTCGAATGGTGCTTGCTTTGTGCTTTGTGGGACTCTGAGTGATGGGAGTTATCCACTAGGTGAATACGTCACGTCACACGTGATCAGGGTTGAATAATCTTAGAGTGATAGATTTGGCCCTATTGCGCAGCTCTCGTTTGAGTCTAACCATTATAGGGACGAGTCTGTTACTCGAAGGATTATTTGAGCCTCATCATATGTCATGGTATTCATGTAATGGCTAATTGGCATTACAAGGAGGCCTTCAGCAGCTGAGAACCCGGAAGGGTGGAGTCAGAGATTTCCCTAGGGCAAGCCTAGGATGAGTATAGCGGCGATCATCAGTAGTGAAAGGGATTTGGTGGAGTCGACGCAGTCCTTGAAGAAGCTACGGATAGATGTGGAAGGTAGTATGGGCCCGTACTACTGAAAGTTATTGTGGGTGTGATCCCTCAAGGAGTATTAGTATCACTAACGGGTGTTATTTATGTATTGCAGAATGGTGGTACTACGATCGAGGCCGACAGTTGGCAGTTCAGGAGAGGGATCGGGTTCGGGATCAGGTTTCGAACCAGTAGATGAGGAACTACGCGAGTTCATCGCGTCAGAGATCACCTGGGGTATCCTTGAGTCGACCCCCATTATCTTCGGGTCGATCAAGGAAGGGATAGTGGAGTTGATTCTCAAGGCATTCAGGAGAGACATGGCATCTGGCCAGTTGGGATCTCGCACGCTATCCTTTCAGGACTTCCAGGGCAGTGGTGCGCTGGATTTTCACGGGACAAAGGACCCCACAGCTGCCAGGCGATGGATTGCAGACATTGAGTCTGCGCAGTTGACTGGCTTCTGCCCGGAGGGTCGAAGGTGAGATATGCAGCAGGATGTTTGAGAGATCGAACTAGGGATTGGTGGGAGTCCATTGGTGACTCGTTGGGAGCCTCGGCTGTCGAGGCTATGACCTAGTCGGACTTTGTGACCAGGTTCAGGGTAGAGTTTGCACCGGCCGTCGAGCTTCAGCAGCTGGCCAGGGAGTTCCTAGATATGAGACAGACGACGAAGACTGCGGATAAGATCACCGCCAAGTTCCGGGAGAAGGCGTTGCTAGTGCCCCAGTACGCAGATGATGAGGATATGAAGAGGACCCGCTATCATGACATGCTACGAGTTGATATTAGGGAGCATGTCAGTTTTTCAGCTTGTCCTACCCTGGACTCTATGATTGCCAGGGCAAAGGAGAGAGAGATAGATCTGGAGCACATCCGAAAGAGGAAGGCAGAAGAGGGGCATGTTATGGGGGCTTCGGGGAAGAAGCCCAGGGTACCAGACGCGGGGCCGAAAGGCCAATAGGGGCGGGGCCACTGCAGGAAATGCGGCAAGACGCACGAGGGGGCGTGCAAGTTGGGATCATCAGGCTGCTACAACTGCGGCAAATTAGGGAACTTTAGCAAGGATTGTATTTCCCCTTCACCTGTGATACAAACGACAGAGTTACTGTGTTTCCACTACAACCAAAGGGCCACAAGAAGGCCAATTTCCCCAAGTTGACAACATCAGCGCCGGTTAAGGCACCAGCTCCAGCTACCCTGCGGATTACAGATGGCCGGCAGGGCAAGGCAGAGCCTCCAGTGGTGAGGAGTCGGGCGTTTGAACGGTATCCCTGTTTAGGTGTTGTTTGACTCGGGTGCCACCCGATCATTTGTTTCTCTTGCGCTTAGCAAGAAGTTCACTGAGTCTTCGGGCATGTTGGATTGCCATTTAGAGGTAGAGATCGCCGATGATCGATTGGTTCGGGCATCAGCGGTATTCAGAGATTGTGATCTGAGGTTATTCGAGGAGCGCTACTTGGTGGATTTGGTTCGCATTCCGTTGCGTGGGAACAAAGTGATTATAGGAATGGATTGGTTGAGCCCTAATGGGGAGGTGATAGATTACGCACAGCATCTAGTGCGGATCAGGACCCCAAGTGGGGGAGAGTTGGTGATCCACGACGAGAGGCCACAGCATGGACCCACAGTATGTTCAGCAGCGAGAGCTAGGGGCTACCTTCAGTAGGGTTCTGCGGGATATGTCACGTACGTTATCGATATACGGGAGACGGGTAAGGCGACGGTGAGCGAGGTTCCAGTGGTGCGAGACTACACTGATGTGTTCCTGGAGGAGCTTCTTGTAATACCTCTGGAGCGTCAGGTAGAGTTCAGGATCGACCTAGTTCCTAGTGCGGCTCCCATAGCCAAGGCACCCTATCAGTTGGCTCCTCCCGAGATGCAGGAGTTGTCTACGCAGGTGCAGCAGCTGCTAGACCAAGGATTCATTCGACCGAGGAGTTCACCCTGGGGAGCCCCGATCCTGTTTGTAAAGAAAAAGGATGGGCCGCATCGGATGTGTATAGATTACTGGGAGCTGAATAAAGTAACGGTGAAGAGCTGTTACCCACTCCCGAGGACTGATGACTTCTTTGATCAGTTAGAGGTATCATCGTGGTTCTCCAAGATCGATTTGGATTCAGGTTATCATCAGATGAGGGTCAAAGAGGAGGATGTACAGAAGACCGCATTTCGGACGCGTTATGGCCATTATGAGTTTGTTGTGATGCCGTTTGGGCTCACCAATGCTCTTGTCGCGGTCATGGACCTCATGAACCACGTGTGTAGACCGATGCTGGATCATTCTGTGATAGTTTACATTAATGACATCTTGGTTTATTCCAATATGCAGGAGGAGCACGAGGAGCATCTGAGAGAGGTTTTGGAGACCTTGAGGAGGGAGAGCTTGTACGCAAAGTTCTCTAAATGTGAGTTTTGGTTGCGCGAGGTGCAGTTTCTTGGGCACCTCATCAACCAGAACGGGATTTCAGTTTTCGAGGCCGTGATGAGATGGGAGGTTCTGAAGTCTCCATCGGAGATTCGGAGTTTCCTAGGATTAGTAGGCTACTATCGGAGATTCATCCAGGATTTCTCCAAGATAGTCATACCCCTGCCATGGTTGACTCGGAAAGTAGTGGTTTTCGGTGGGGGCCTGAGCAGCAGACAACGTTCGAGACTCTCAGACAGAGATTGTGCGAGGCGCCAATCTTAGCCCCCCCCCCCCCCCCCCCCCGAGGTCGTAGAGGATTTTGTGGTATATTGTAATGCGTCCATTTCGGTTTGGGCACGGTACTGATGCAGAGGGGGCATGTCATTGCTTATGCCTCGAGGCAGCTGAAGCCTCACGAGGCGAACTACCCAATGCATGATTTAAAGCTGGGTGCAGTGGCGTTCTCCATCAAGATTTGGGGGCATTACCTCTACGGAGTTCGATGTACCATTTACACTGACCATAAGAGTTTGAGGTACCTCATGGATCAGCCGAATCTGAACATGAGGCAGCGTCGGTGGTTGGACATGGTGAAGGATTATGATTGTGAGATCCTTTATCACCCGGGGAAGGTCAATGTGGTGGCCGATGCACTTAGCCGTAAGGCGGCACCGATCAGGGATGTGTGTATAAGGATGACGGTGGTGACTCCACTGTTAGAGAAGATTCGGGAAGCTCAGCAGGAGGCTATGAAGGAGGAGTATCGAAAAAGGGAGCGGATAGTAAGTCAAGTCACCTCCTTCAATTATGATAGCCGAGGATTATTGACACTACACCGTAGGGTGTGGGTTTTGTATCACGGAGGCATGTCTCAGATTTTGATGGAGGAGGTGCACAAATCCCGATTTTCAATTCATCTAGGGGCAACGAAGATGTATATGGATCTTCGTCTAGACTATTGGTGGCCCTGCATGAAGCGAGATGTGGCTTGGTACGTTGAGCGGTGGTTCACCTGCAGGAAGGTCAAGGCGGAACATCAGAGACCGCATGGCAAGATGCAGCCGTTGGATATCTCGTTGTGGAAATGGGAAGATATTACGATGGATTTTATCACAAAGCTTCCCAGGACCGCACGGGGAGTAGATTCAATTTGGGTCAACGTGGATCAATTGACCAAGAGCGCCCATTTTATTCCGATCCAGGAGAATATCTTGGCCGAAAAGTTGGTCGATATCTATATCAGGGAGATAGTGGCGCAGCACGGGGTGCCGGTGTTCGTGATATCAGACCGAGATGTGTGGTTCACTTCCAGGTATTGGAAGAAGTTTCATGATGAGTTGGGCACTCGTTTGCATTTTAGCACCGCCTTTCACCCGCAGACGGATGGTCAGAGCGAGCGGACCATCCAGACGTGGTAGGATATGTTGTGGGAATGTGTGCTAGACTTCGGTGGTAGTTGGGATACCTATCTTCCCTTGGCTGAGTTCTCATACAACAACAACTACCACACGAGTATTGACCGTCCTCTATTCGAGATGTTGTACGGATGGAGGTGCAAGACCCCGATATGTTGGGGTGAAGTTGGCCAAAGGGTCATGGGGAGCACCGAAGTGGTGCTCAAGACTACTGAGAGGATCCAATAGGTTCGGAGCAGGCTTCAGACTGCACAAAATCGGCAGAAAAGTTATGCCGACAAGCATCGTTCGGACTTGGAATTCCAAGTCAGGGATAATGGTTCTACTGAAAGTTTTGCTCGGCGAGTCCATATTCTAGACTCGGCAACTCCCCGCTGTCTGATGAAACCCTAAATCCCCGGGTTTGCACCCTATTTAAATCTACCTTATGCGCCCCAAGCTCTCCCCCTTCACCCTCAGAGCTCCTTATATCGTCCAAACCTTGTTCCTTGTGAGATTAACGCATTTTGGTGTGTTTTCTTGAAGATTTTGAGAGGAAAGGAGAGTAGCTCAAGAAGAGAAGAAGGAGGCCAGGCATCTTGGTGTTTCTTCAGTGAATTCCTTGAGGTATAACTCGGTTTCCCTCTGTTTTCATGCTTATAGTCCCTTATAACTCCATGAAAGTCCATCTTGAGCCTTTTCCCAAGCTTGTTTGTGTATTAGGGCTTATAATAAGTTGTTTAGCCTCTAGATCTAGGCATGATTGAGCTCCAGGAGCTTGGATCCACTGTGTTTATGGAGCTATATTGCATGAAAGCCCTAGATCTACTCTTTTAGTGCATTTTGAGCCCTAAAACCTCCATCGATGATTATTTACACGTAAAATTGGAAAATTTACATGTTAATCAAGCTCTAGAAACCCAGATCTATGTATGGCATGAGCTGGATTCAAGCAAAATCGAGTATATAGTTTTTTCATGTGAACCACTCGGCGAGTCGTTCATTGGACTCGGCGAGTTGAGTCGCGAGTCCCTGAGTTTTCCCCCTTTTCGTGTTTGCTGGGTGGAGTAGTGAGTCACGGGGTGTGACTCAGTGGGTCGGAAGCCAGGCTCACTCATGAAGGAACTCGGCGAGTCAATGCCATGACTCGGCGAGTTCAAGGCAATCTTCTTGCCTCAAGAACAGACTTGGTGAGTTGTTCATACAACTCAACGACTCACATCACAGAATGTTCTTCGGATGAAGATGAACTCGGCGAGTTGTTCATACAACTTGGCGAGTAGGATGAAGGACTATTGGACATCGGTTTAGAAGGAAAAACCCGTCGAGTCAATGCCAAACTTGACGAGTAGGGACGGGATTATGTTCAATCGAATGAATAGGGACTCGACGAGTTTGTGAGCCAACTCGGTGAGTCGGGTCAATTGGAAGTTGACTTTGACTTATAGTTTGACCTGGTCAAGGGCAAAAGGGTCATTTTACCCTAAGTACATCTAGCAGTTTTTGACTGAGTGTTTTGTGGGAATTATAGCTGGAGGATTTCCGGGGCAGCAGCAGCAGAAGACAGTCAGTTCCTACGCAGATCAACAGCTACTTTGAGGTGAGTTACCTTCCAGTAGCGGTGGGTCTACGACCTCATTGCCGGCCCAAAAGTAGGAATTGTATGACAGATGTTTGTCTTTGTTATATTCATCTAGGGTTGCTACTACCTATGATGTGTTATTGTGCTAGTATGATACGATGCTATATGCTAGTGACAGTAGGGGGAGGTAGTCCCCCAGATTGCAGGTCGATAGGGCCGAAGGGGCGGTCAAGCGCATGCTAGATAGAGTATGTGATATATGTGTTATGTGGTCGTAGTAGGGGTGAAATAGTCCCCACTACCAGGTCGAGAGGACCGAAAGGGAGACCAGCACCCAGATATGCTAGTCAATAAACGGTCGAGAGGACTAAAGGGGAGACTAGCACCCAGGTATGCTAGTCAGTATCTGGTCGAGAGGACCGAAGGGGAGGCCAGCTCCCAGATACACTAGTCAGTATCCGGTTGAGAGGACCGAAGGGGTAGGTCGGGGACCCAGATATGCCTGATAATATATGTATGTTATTTGATTGTATGGTATGTGGTATGTTGGGGGAACTTACTAAGCTTCGTGCTTACAGTTTTTAGTTTTGGTTTCAGGTAACTCTTCTTCGAAGGGGAAGGAGATAGCGTGGTATCGGCACATCACACACATGCCTTACATTCCGCACTATGAGATCTTCCTGGGGATTTGTACTCTAACATTATTATGATTTATAAAATGTTTTCCCAAACATGTGATATCCTTTATGAAATGATATGATCGGTGAATGTTTTACTTCTAATGTTTTGCTAAGTACATGTTTTAAAAATGAAATTTTGGGCCCGTATTTTTGGGATGTTACACTATTTCCTTTTCCCGCGGGAGATGTAAGAGGTTTTGAGATTTCGGTTTATGAGTTTAGGGTTGAGCCCTGTGAGATTGAACTGATGGTGATCTTCAACCAGAGTATATGGCAGCAGGATTTCCACGAGGTGAAGACATAGCTTGAACGGTCATCAGTAGGAACTGAGATGGTCAAGGAACAGGATACACCCTAATTGAGTATAGTAAGGCATGTGTTATCTACAACGTCGGACGATCAAGGAGAGTATATCAGGGCGGTGGCCCTCATTATCTTTGATAGGTATTAAGAGTGGAAATATGGTTTCTGCTCTTATGATAAGTCACATGATGGAACGTTCGTTGAGGAGTCGATGATGAGGATTACGATAGATCATTACTTCCATGTTAAGAGTCACGGTTAATACTGGACAATTGGGAGGTCCGGTGATGGAATGGTGTGAGATTCTGAATGACTAGAAGTAGTCATGGTGGGAAGTTTTTAGGATTTCATCTGAGTTTCTGGCATTTGGAGTTGCTCGATCTCTGTCGGGAGATCATTGTGCGTTGCATAGCCCCTTCCAAGAGTAGGTGCGATGTTACTGGTGGAAACAGTCTGTGGGATAGATTGCTGGTACGTCGATTGGAAATTATTCAAACCCTAAGTGGGGGAGAACCGGGTATTTTATTAAGGAGATAAGAGATTCGATCGAGAATGGTTACAGATATGGATATAGAGAACGGTGGTGCGAATTCATGAGTCCAAGGCTATTGGTGATCGAGGTTAGGTGTCGAGCAAGATAATGCATGTGTTATGTTTGAAAAGGATGAGTGCCTCCATGGTAATTGGCCGTTAGTCAGAGACCTTGGGGTGAACAGGAATTCTTCGAGGTCATAATAGTGAATTCGAGATGGTTGGCTCATAGGGTGAGTTAGGCGGTTGATGAATTCTGGTTCAATGATGGGGATGTTATTCAGTTTGGGAAGGGTAGAAGTTGATCAGACAACCAATTTCAGGTTGTGGAGCAAGAAGATCAGTAGATGAGGTGAGACGTCGCGAGATTCTATAGTGGTGTATCGAGGTATCCAAATTTAATGCATTCGATTTCGGATCATTTTGAGTCTTGTGTGGAGACGGCATCTGGTGGGTCAAGCATCTAGGATTCCAGTTGGAGCCCTTTCGGGTAATGACAATAAATGAGATTGTCCAAGATTATGGATTATAGCAGGAAAGGGTGTGTTGTTATGATGATTTTCGTCAGTTATAGTGATGTATAATTTGGGTAAGTGCAACGGACCTACTTATGATTGGTCCACGAAATACGAGTTAGTAAGGGCGGTGTGGTATCGACGTGTAAATGAGATTGTGGGGGAAGCAAGAAAGTTGTTGTGATGCTACGGGAAGCCGTAGTACTCACTAGTCTGAGGTTGTTGTGATCCTACGGGAAACCATAGTGCTCACTAGTCAGAGGTTGTTTCAATGATACGGGAAGCCATAGTACTCACTAGTCAGACGTTGTTGTGATGCTACGGGAAGCCATAGTACTCACTAGTCATAGGTTGTTGTGATGCTACGGTAAGTCGTAGTACTCACTTATCAGAGGTTGTCATGAAGCTACGGGGAGACGTAGTACTCACTAGTCAGAGGGAGGTTGTGGCGATGCTACAGGGAGTCGTAGCCCTATCTAGTCAGTGAAAGGTCGTTATGAAAAAGTACTCTTTGATCGAAGCACGATGCAAAAGAGTTTTAGGCATGGGCTGGCCCTAATTTATGAGTTTGTGGGAGCCTGGTGGTCAGACCAGGGGCAAGACTGGGGTCTCCTCAATGTTCGGGAATCATTATATTCTAAGTGAGGTGTGGACATCGCACTCCGAAGGAATAGGATAAGTGGGTTACGTATGGGTTGAAAGGAATGAGTTCTGAGTTGAGTACGTCATTGGGACGAGTGGTTCCAACTCTGAGTCGGACGAAACTCTCGTGTTGAGTTTCACCCTGGTGGTGCATTGTATAAGCGAAATGAGATTCTGGATTCTGAGGTGGATTCCATGTTGAAAGGAATTGTTTATCATCTGATGCCATAGACCTGTGTAGGTCAGCACTTGGGTATGGGAGGTACCGCGAGATGCAAGGAACTTTGAGCAGTAGACAACAGAGGACGGGGTTGAGTAGAACTTCAGTTGGAAGTGTAGCATTCACTTGCGGAAAGGAAAACTTCGTGACTAGTGTGTCACAATGGGCTGATGCATTTATAGCGAGAAGGAAACCATTAAGATGGTTAGGTTAATACAATGGATGAGCTAGGAGGTTCAACTGTTGGGTCGAAATCACAACTGGTACTCAGTGTTAACAAGGGATATGAGGAATGGACCTGAGGCTCATGAGTTTTAGATGTCTGACGACATTCCAGAGCGAGCACGATTATTCACATGACTTTGAGGGCTGAATATTGTGAATTCGTTGTTCAGATGGGTCCCGATGGCAGTTCAGTGGATGAGCCTTGGTGGGATGTAAACCCTTCCGTTATTTTGGCATGGATTAGATCGTTGATATGTTTGGTATGGGGGATCGTCTGGAGAGAATCTGAAGGGTTGGTTTTCCTCCAGGTTTGGGAATCCCTGTTGGGATTTAGGTGTTCAGAGAGGATGGTAGTGCTGTGGCGTGAGACCCTATCGATGATGTTGTTTGGTTATTGGATTCGACCTGTATATCGAGGAGCGATTTCGAGGGCGAAATCTAAATTAAGTGGGGGAGAACTGTAACATCCAGATTTCTAGGTATGATAAAATGATTATTTATTTTCGAAGTTATGAGGAGTGACTAGAAGAGTTGGCGCCAAAACTCGTCGAGTAGGATCACGGCTTGGTTACGTGAAAAATGAATGGACTCGACGAGTCGACAAGCTGACTCACAGAGTTAGTGCTCTTAACAGAAACCCAAATTCTCTTGGGCCTGGGAGTATTTAAAGGAACTTTTGGCCTCCTTGGCCCCTTCCCATCAATGTCTTCGTTCCTTGAGAGAAACCCTAGAGCTATTTGTGAGATAAAGAGGAGAGAGAGGCTAATTGCAGGTCATTTCTTTAAGAATAAGGTCGAGGTGTTTCAAGGATCTCAAAGGAGAGTTGATGGATCAGTTTCACCTTCATTTCAAGCATCAAATCTGGTACAAGAACTTGTCTCCCTTGTGTTTGAGTAAATCTCCTTTGGTGGTTTATTTAGGGCTTGTATCACCTTATTGATGAGGCTTTAGGTGCATCCAAACCCTTTTTCGAGTTATTTTGTAGATCTCGACCTTGTGAGTTCCAGAGAGCCTGAAAGTAGGCGGCCATGAAGGAGTAACCTTGGAGCTTTGAAGCTATGAAGCTCCAATGGAGTCATAATGATGTATAGAGCATAATACACCATGCATGAGCCTCAAGTTGAGACCTTTACATGACTTTTGGGTACTAGAAGGCCAGACCTATAAGTTTGAGAAACATATCTGACCTTAGAAGGTCGAATGAGTATTGCCATGGAGGGAACTCGTCGAATCCATAAGGGAACTCGACGAGTCGAATCGGGTTGCCCCTAGATTCGTGACCAATGGTAACCCGTCGAGTGGAAGGTTCATACGACGAGTCAAGTGAGGCTTTAGAAGGATCTTGAGGACACGCCTAGACTTGCGGAGTCACCCATGCGCACTCGACGAGTTTGGTCAAAGTTTGACCGTTGAATAGAGTTGACTTCAAATGACCTTGGGGTTTTGGTCAAGTAGATTCAAGAAATGTCAGACAGGGGTAGAATGGCCTTCTACCCATTATTAGAGATGAGAACATGAGAGGATCTTGATTAGAGATGTTATCCTATTGATAGAAGGGGGCTAGGCCAGGATATTCAAGCACGAAAGTTTATCCGATTTCATACGAGGTAAGTCTTCTCACTATACGTTACCTAGATTGGTAATAATGTGTGACTGGAAGGTCTTATGTGCTATGGATAATATGTGTTATATGTTGATATGTGATATGTATGTGTTATGTCATGTTATGAGTAGTATGGAATGGACAGGAAGGTCATCATGATACGGACCTGAAGGTCAACAGGGTACGGACCAGAAGGTCAACATGATATGAACCAGAAGGTCGATGAAGAGGACCGGAAGGTCATTATGGGTAAGATCAGAAGGTCTACCAGGGTTAGGAAGGGAATCCCCTGTGACACATGGACCGGAAGGTCCCATAGAGCTATAGCCTTGAGTGGTGTATGTGTTGTATGTGGTATTTCGGGGAACTTACTAAGCATTTATGCTTACCGTGTTCTATGACGAGGTACTAGCAAGGATCGTAGGAAGGCACTGACATGATCTGTACACACTGATGAAGATTTACGTACTTAAGATTCTAGGGTTGATTATTAAGATACTATGTGTTTTGAAAATTTTCTTATGAAACTTATTACAATTGAAATTTTCAAAAAATGGTTTTCAAAATTTACGTCGTTACATAAAATTTGTGGCTTATTAGGCCAAGAACGTCATTTTACAAAAAGTGGTCTTTTTATATCAATTTTGTAAATACTCGAGCTAAAACTAGCAATATAAAAACAAACGGGCTAATTACGTTATTTAATTGTTTATTGTGTCTTAGTAACCAATTAATATGTTTGATATATCCTAAATACTATTTATATGTTTATCAGGCTTCGTTGACCCATTAACATGCACGGCACACCTTGGATACTATTTGCATACTATTTGGGCCTATAAATACCTTACATGTGAAATGGGCCTTAGTTGTCATTTTACATATATTTTGGGCCCATGTTATATAATCTCATTCCTATCGGGCCTTTGTCTTCTTTTTCCGCTTAAATTTTGATTAAGGATCTAGAGAGACGTGTCAGTTGACACCTATTGAGTGTTTGATCGTAGCCTGTAGTTATAACTAGATTCTCCTGGAGGGAGAGCATGAGTTTGTGTATAGATCTATACGGGAGTGACGCTCCACACCTGAGCTGTTCACTACAGTTAGACTAGGCTAGTCTAAGGTGACAAACTGTACCTTGTTCTGTCGGCGTTCCAAAGATGCCAAGACAGGCAAAATTGTCATTATTTAGTATGGTTGTAACAGCTCACTTAGAGGAATTAACGTTATGAAATTTACGAGAAACGATTCTATTTTCTTTTTGGATAAAACGGTAACCTATATGCGCTGGTACTCAACCCCGAAGCTTGAGATTCCAGCATTCTCTTACGCAGACAATATCGGGTTATCCGGAATTATTCTCTTTCTATTTTCGCAAACATTAACACACATGAATTGATATAAGATCATGCACAAATATTTCAAACCATTTCTTTTTAGAAAATATCATATTTCTGAAAAGCACTATGAAAGTAATTCTAAAGAAGTACCGAAAATCACTTTTATACAAAACTGCTTGTGAATTCACCAACTTTTTAGTTGACACTTTTCAAAATGACTTGTATTCTCAGGGATCCCGTAACATCTAATACGCTCGGCTATGAGATCAAATGGTGCGATTTCAAAAAAATTTATTTTCTTACTTTTGTGTAACTGATGAACAAGTTCAATATGTAAACTATGTAAGTGTGTATTTCCAATGTATGATGTTTGGTTGCTATGTTTGATTCATATTCAATTGTTACGATACTTTACAATGACGTCAACCGCGTTTGGAGATTTCCGCCATCTCGGTTCGAGGGTGTGACAGATTGGTATCAGAGCATTGTTTATAGTGAATTGGCATATCTAATCATACATGATATGCGACTATAAATAAATTGCGACTAAATAACTCTGAACAAAACAAAATAAACACCTATGAGTGCATCATAGGGTAATAACTTAATACAAAAACACTAAAATTCTCTGGAGGAAATTAAACACCATGGTTAAACCCGGACAATTATGTTATCATATTGGGGATAAATAAAGCTTGATCAACTATATTTATTCAAAATACGAACAACATGTGTTTGGGAGTGATCATGGTGGGCAATGAATTTAGAAACTTACCTGGTATCCAAAAATCTTTAAAGAAGTAGAACATGAACAGTTAAAATACTTTAGGAGTATTTTATGACAATAAACAATAAAACCAAGTCTAAAAACTTATCGGTTTCATACATCAGGAAGACCTAGGATCAAACATGTAATAGTATAATAGCATTTTAGAATACCATATGACCTCCACACTTAAATCTTCTACATGTATCTCATACCTCCACTCTCATGAAGACAACATGACTGAGCTTCACCCCGAAGACCCCTACTACCCTGTGGTAATAACCAATGAATGGATCAAGGGAGAACCGCTGGAATTGCAAGGGGAGAACCCAGATAAAGGATCCTGAAGAATACCAAGAGAAGAACTACAAGGTAGAGGATTTTGATGAGGAGTCGAACCTGGATAAAGGAGCCGGAGAGATCCTTCGCGAACCTTACCCCTTGGAAGGAATAACGAATCCGCGAACAGCGCAGGAGGACCTTACCAACCACTACGACCTCTAGAGTAAGAAGTGATCACCCCAAGGCGACAAATCATTGAAGATGAGTCTATGACAACCTTAGTAGAACAGAGAGCAGAAGAGCCCACTCGTGAAATGAGCCAATTGGTTGGACACCTTGTATGCTACTTAGGCATATGAGAAGGCATTACACTATTTACACGAAGACCTAGGTTTACTAGGTAATTCATCACCACTAATATTAGTAAATCAAAAGAAGTATGTTCTCCAGAAACTCGTGTAACCTGAGCCAACTTAAGGATCTAATATCTATAATCTATTAGTGTGACCTAACATTGGTACAATACCTATTTCTACATACTACAATTAATACATCATAAGGATGTAGGTCGAAACAACAAGAATCATACGACAAAACATGTGATTCATATGCGTATATGTATAAGTTAACATCTATAATTATAGATGAGATACGATTAAAAATAACCATAGTTACTCATGAACTTTTTTCTCATTTAGCAATAGAATCATGTCTTTCCAGGGAAACAACCAACTAGCCGGCGAAACATTAGTTTTGCAAATGGGCCCTGCAACCTTCCAAGCTAACTTAACAGCTGCTGTGACATCCGTCATGGCACAACTAAATGCTAACAACCCAAATGGGAATGGAAATCGTGTCTACAATTCCAACTGTAGTGACAACCAAGGAAACCAACGAGGGACAACTTACCAAGACACCCCAAACCTAAGGTCATAAAGCGAAAATAGGGGAGCAAGAATGGAAGCAGATCGACTCAAGGGACTACCAAAAGGCAACAAGTAGTAGTAGCCCCTAACCCCACTAGCCCTCCTACTCCAGCACTGCGAAGACCATATCATGGAAACCTCCCGCTCTGCAGCAAGTGTAACTACCATCATCAGGGAGTCTACTGGGAAATTCATTGCAAAAGGTGCAACTAGAAGGGGCACAACTCCCGCTACTATAGGGCCCCTTCCGCAAGTGTCACTCTAACCACCAATCCAGAAGTAAGTCCCATATGCCATGCATGTGGTGAAACGGGACACTTCAAGAGGAATTGTCCAACAGAGAATAATGATGGAGCACCAGGAGGAGTTTAACACTTGGACGTGAAATGGACAATGAGGAACCCTACTGAGATTTTTGGTACGTTCCCAAATCACTCAGTCTAACTTAGTCTAAAAGTAAGGCCATGTGTAATTAAGATTCTACAAGCTTAGAGTGCGTAGTTCTGCCTTAATTCATGTTTCTTGTATAAATGTGGATTTAGGGCATGACCACCCAGTCTGCAATCTCTTCAATCATAAATTAAGTACGACTAGGCTACATCAAACCATCATAGAGAGGTCTAATAGAAATCGGACTATGAAATCACATCATTTATACCAAGGCACTCGTATTGCTAGGACACCCAAAAATTCAGATCGAAGTAACCACAGTGGGAATACCAAGGACGAAATGGGTAACATTCCAAACGTGTACATAGAACACACTATCATTTCGAACAACCATCCTTTACAGATCAATCCAACATCTATTACAATGAGGAATCCAACGGTGTCAATTGACATGGGCTGACTTGATCCTTACCATACTAAAGTCATGTACCAACAAGGCTTTTCGCCTTAACGAATCGATTGATGAAACCCCTACAACTTATAACGAAAACCCTCGAATTATCGCTGGAATTTAGACCTTTAGGTACCCATGCAAGTAATACCACACTCTTTCCTAGCCCTTAATCTGGATAAGAAACAAGGAGAAAAGGATACCTAGCATAACCTAGAGATATATAACCCCTCAAAGATGTTTCTAAATTACTTTCGGAAATATCACCTACATGCCAAGTAGAGTTCAGAGATAGACTCAACTCATGAAGCCATTCTCATAGCCGGACCACCAAGGCCACTTAGCACCAACATAAACACCAAAGGTATCTGGTCAATGGAACAACCTAGTAAGTATGAGAGCTATCAAACCACGACTTGAACCTCATAGAATGCCTAACCAACTCATGAATAGGAAAGGCTAAGTGTCTAAAGGACCACTGACTATTAAGAATCAACTAAAACCATCCTCAAGGATTGATATCCCCTGTCCTGAATTGAAGACTTACTCAACCTACCCTCAGAAACAAGAAAATATCAACATCCCACTAGTTCAAGATCCCGTAGTAAGAAACTCCCAAGACCATTTAAGAGTTACAAGACCAACTATAGCACATATCCTTAGCTTTAGTAAAAACAGTGCTCGCCCTCAGGATTTGAGACACATTGGACCTTTGAAATCCCTACTAGTATTGGCCAGTAACTTATATACTCCGACTACCATCTAAATTAAGCAATATACACCCGGTCATATATGCATCCAATCCAAAGAACTCATATAAGTAATGGACCGGGAAACAAAAGGAGCAAGGTCAAAGGGCAGTAGCAAAGGTCCGCTAGAACACTAAGCAAAGACTTAAAATTCTCCTAAGAACGAAGAGACTAGACATAACAGAGACACTCACACCTTTTCCTTAGTACTTGGGATGCTGCGTTAGAACGAATTTCGAGTCAAGACTCCCTCTAACCGGGGGGGGGGGGGAGATAATGTCACAACTAGCAAAATTAGGTTCAAATGTGAATTCCTGTACAATATAATCTCCTTGTGTAACCTTATAACATCTCATCTAGCGAACTTCAAAACTTCAATGCCATTAAAATTCTACTTATATACATTGACATTTAGGTTGAAACAATCTCATAAAAGCCAAAACTCAATCCAATAAGCTAATTCCACTCAACTTTAGGCCTTAGCCCAAGAGTTGTCAAACCAAATCGCTTATTGGACCAAGACTTTTTTATTAGGCCTTAATGGACCGATAACTTCTCCAATTGGTTTTTGTGTCAAAATCCCCTTACTTGGGCCGATACTCATCCTAGAGCAATTATGGGCTGAAAAATTCCGTGGACCAAATCAAATTCGAAGCCCATTATTGTTGGGCCAACCTTAGGCCAAATACCTCTCCTAATTGGTTATCGTCATGACTAAATAATAATAATAATAATAATAATAATAATAATAATAATAATAATAATAATAATATTAATAATAATAATAATAATAATAATAATAATAATAATAATAATAATAATAATAATAATAATAATAAGTGGTTTATAATTGTGACACCTCACAATTACACCACATAGAAACATGTTAATTATACATCATGTATCCATGCATGAACACTTTGACCAATATGCAAGAACTCCACCACTTCCCTCTCTCCTCTAAATTTGGCCATATCCTCCCACCTCCCTTCTCCATTTCATTTGCAACATATCTCCTCCCAAACATTCAAGAAATCCCTCCTATTTTCCTGCAAAAATTCGTGGATGGTGTGTGTGTTTTCAATAAGTTCTCTTCAAAGATCATAACTTGCTAAGTCAATATTCATCTCTATATGTTCTATTTCAAGTCTATGCTGAGATCTTTCCTCTTACAACTCCATTTTGATGAAGATGGAGCTTAGATCAACCACCATTTAAAGATTCCTTTCAAGCTCACGCTAGGATTCAAAAATTCTTCATCTTCTTCATCATAACATCTTGAAAACCCCAAGGTGAGTTCATACCCCCTCGTTTTCAGTTTTATAATGTTTTTGGGTGGAGGATACAAGTGCTTTTGTGTTAGATCAATGTATATGTGCATGTTTATGTGTTAAACTTTTAGATCTTTACTTGAACATGAAGTTTGTCACTTGGATCTTCATAAAAACCTTCAGAAAAGTATGTGTTATCACATATAATACATTTAAACTTGTAGATCTGGGATTTATACACTTAAAATAGCAAAAACAAGTGTTGTGAACAAACATGGATAACTTAACTCAAAAATCAGCCTTTGACAGAAAAGTTTTAGTCTAATCTTGGACTGTTTTGACCCGCTTAATGGTAAGATTTTCCAAAAACGTTTTACACTCAACACGTTCAGCCTTATACCTTTAAAATGACCACTCGCACGTTTTGATACGATTTTTTATAATTTTGGGCAAATTTTACAAAACTGCCTATCATATTTAAAATAATCTCAGACCAGCCTGTGAAGGTGAGCAATTTCACACTGGTTTGAGATCATCAAAAATTATAAGAAAAATTGTGATCAAAGTAGACAGAATTTCCAAACTTCCAGAGTTTACGAATCCAAATTTTGATTTACGATGATTTTACTACAAATTTTCCAACAATTGGGTCAGAAAAGTCAAAAACCAGAAAAATATGTATTTTCACAAAAATCAAGCCTAAAAATGATATTTTTGATAAAAATGGGTTTAAAATGTCATCTTTACGAAAAACTAGCCATAAAAATAAGTTTTGAACATAATGGGACTCAAGTGTTATTTTTACTAAAATTGGGCCTTAATTGAAAATTTGTGGCTTATTGGGCCAAGAACGTCATTTTACAAAAAGTTGGCTTTTTATATCAATTTAGTAAATAATCGAGCAAAAACTAGCAATATAAAAACAAACGGGCTAATTAGGTTATTTTCTTGTTTATTGGGCCTTAGTAACCCATGAATTTGTTTGATAAATCTTTAATATTATTTATATGTTTATTGGGCCTCATTGACCAATTAAAATGCGCGACGGACCTTGGATACTATTTGCATGCAATTTTTTCTATAAATACATTACATGTGAAATGAGTCTTAGTTGTCCTTTTACATATATTTTGGGCCCATGTTATATAATTTCATTCCTATCGGGCCTTGAAATGACTTACATGTTTAGCGATGTCTTAGTGGTTCACTTACATGGTTCATTGGGCATAGGAATGAGTTTTATCTGTTTGTCTTCTTTTTTAGCTTAAATTTTGATTAAGGATCTAGTGAGACGTGTCGGTTGACACCTATTGAGTGTACGATCGTAGCCTGTAGTTATAACTAGAGTCTCCTGGAGGGAGAGCGTGAGTTTGTGTATAGATCTGTACGGGGGTGACGCCCCACACCAGAGCTATTCGCTATAGTTAGACTAGGCCAGTCCAGGGTGACAAATCGTACCTTGTTCCGTCGATATTCCAAAGACGCCAAGACAGGCAAAATTGTCATTATTTAGTATGGTTGTAACGGCTCACTTAGAGGAATTAACATTATAAAATTTATGGGAAATGATTCTATTTTCTTTTTGGATAAAAAAGTAACCTATACGCGCTGGTACTCAACCTCGGGGGTTGAGATTCCAGCATTCTCTTACGCAGACAACATCGGGTTGTCTGGAATCATTCTCTTTCTATTTTTGCAAACATTAATACACATGAATTAATATAAGACGGACACAAATATTTCAAACCGTTTCTTTTTAGAAAATATTGGATTTCTGAAAGCACTATCAAAACTATTCTAAACAAGTACCAAAAACCATTTTTATACAAAACTGCTTATGAATTCATCAACTACTTGTTAAATCATACATAATAATATGTTTTATAACATCAAGTTACTGGTGTGTTTTTGTATTATCAATGCACAACCAACTCATAATCAACTACTCATATATCTTTGTTTGAAGACTATACGATATTATTGTCTCACAATCACTCGTGATAAATTCCATGAAGTGATTCGTGTGAGCGAGGATTTAATCCAATACACAAATCTTATTTTAGGAGCACTCATGAACGTTGCAACAAACTTTTGCTATGTCTAAACACCTTAGACAATCTACAAGCCAATTCATGATAGTCTTACCTCAGTACCTACTTCCAAAGTATGATCGACTGTGGATAATTTGAATAATCTTATTATTCTGGAAGTCAAAACATGCAAACTGAAACAATAGTAAACAATTGAAACAAGATATTAACTTTAATCATAAATAAAACTCCTTTATTTAATCATCAAATGTTAATTACATTTTATCTATTACAAGTTTCTAAATAGCTATCTAATCACTAAAACTACTATCTTCCTTCCGCCCAATACTCCTAGCATGTCGCAAGTGCTTAACCCTACTCATTCCCTTCATAAGGGGATTTGTTGGGTTCTCCTATAACAATACCCTCTTCACTACAAGGAGTCCTTCTTCTACCTGATGTCTAGTAAAGTGATATTTTATGTCAATATGCCTCAATCTGCCATGATCCCTCGATTACTTGGTTAAGGCTGTTGGGTTTTGAGCATTCTGACACTCCTATGGTATATATGCAACCCTATTTGCTTTGGATCTATGTTTTCTCTATTATACATGCATACATTCAAAATTCCAAAGCATCATCCTATCTATCATACAATGGATTATATATACTACAAAATTCTAGTTAAATGTCATACCTTTTGATGGAGCTTGAAGTCTTGAACCTTTAAGAGCTTAGTGACCACAGTGTTGCACCTCAAATAGAATCACACAACACTACCAACAATTAGAATAACTTGAGAAGAGGTTACTTGGGTCACTCTATGAAATCGAATTTGCCCTCTTTGTGTATCCACTAGTCCATTTCATGAACCATGGGGTCCTTTATATAGTGTGGCTTGTGTAGGGTTACACCATGTAAACACTAATGTGCATGACTTTCCATTTCCTTCATGATCCATGGGTTTTAACCTCCAAGGAGTATCCTGATGGGTTTTGAGCATTCTAACACTTCCTAAGTGTACATGCAACCCTAATAAACCTTGGATCTATGTTTGTCTAAAATTCATGCAAAAATGATTTCCAAGGTTCTTGATCCTATCTAGAATACATGGGGAACATTTAACTTAAATGTAAGATAGAATAACATACCTTTTTGTTGCTTTTGACTCCTTGAAACCTTGTGAGCCTAGCACCCCAAGTGTGATGCCTCAAATGCTTCACACAACACCAAATGTTATGGAGTAAACTTGGAGAGAAAGTGTAACACTCAAAAATCGGCTCTATCCCTCAAGAATGCATGCATAGCTGATTTTGGGAGAACATGAGCTTTATATAGTGTGTTTCATTAGGGTTACACCATGTAAACCCTAATGTAATATGACTCTTCATTTCCATGATCCATGGGTTAACTCCATGGAGCATCCTATGGGTGAAACCCAACTCGATAATCCATGGAGCCTCTTAGCCCACTATATAAGTTATGGATGATTTACATAATCAACCATTATATTTAATTAGTTATATTTTGATCACTTAATTAATTGTAAATTAATTCTTGATCAAACTAATTAAATAATATTATTGATATATTAGAACTTATAATATATTAATAAACAATAAGTGTTATTTCTCTCATTTAGTTTATCCAAATGCATGGTGCCATGCGACCCAAATGGACCACGCCGAGTCGGGTCAAGTACATACCAGAAATAGTTATGGACTTAGAAACATTTTCCAACAGTCTCCCACTTGGATAAGTCTAATAACTATATTGCAAGTATGACTTTAGGAATCGATCGACAATCATAGATCTTTCAAGGTCTCTCTGAACTGAGAAGATGATGATACGCCATTTAAGATAAGTGATCATATAATCCTCTGTTCAAGATATCAGCCGGACAAATACATGGAACAATGTCTTGCTTATTGTCCAGTAGTCTGATGATACCCTCTTTTCCATGAGGATTCCTTCTTCTATGCGATGTATGAGAAAGTGATATTTTCTGTCGATATGTCTGGATCTCCCGTGATCCCTTGCTTCCTTGGCTAAGGCAACAACACTTTCACTATCACGAAAAATTTCAATAGGCTCTTTTATAACGGTACAACTCCAAGGTCTCCAATGAAGTTCTTTAGCCATATAGCCTCCTTTACTGCCTCACCCGCTGCTATATACTTTGATTCACAAGTAGAATCAGCTATTGTCTCCTGCGTGGAGCTCTTCCAAGTGATAGCTCCTCCGTTTAGGGTAAAATTCCAGCCCGACTGAGAGTGGAAATTATCTCTATCAATCTGGAAACCAGCATCAATATACCCTACAACTCTAAATTCATCACTCCCACCAAGGGTAAGGACCCAGTCCTTAGTCCTCCGTAGGTACTTGAGGATATTCTTTACCGCAATCCAGTGTGCCTTGTCAAGGTTCCCCTGATATCTGCTAACCATGCTCAAAGAAAATGCTACATCAGATCGAGTACAAGTCATAGCATACATGATCGATCCTACAGGCGAAGCATAAGGTATTTGACTCATTTCTGCTATCTCAGCCTCAGTACTCGGACTTTGAGTCTTACTCAATCTAGCATTACACTGAATAGGTAACTCTCCTTTCTTGGAGTTTTGCATGCTGAATCTCGTCAGCACCTTATCCAAGTAGGTACTTTGACTAAGTCCAATTAGTCTTTTACTCCGGCCTCTCAAGATCCTTATCCCTAGAATATAGCCAACTTCTCGTAGGTCCTCCATAAAGAAACACTTCCCAAGCCATGACTTTACTTCCTGCAGAGTTTGGGCGTCATTTCCTATGAGTAGTATGTCATCCACATACAATACCAAAATGCTAACTATGCTCTCACTAGCCTTGAGATATATGCAAGATTCATCTTCACTCCTAGAAAAGCCAAACTCATTGACTTTCTCATCAAAGCAAATATGCCATCTATGAGATGCTTGCTTTAATCCATAAATGTATTTCTCAAGATTACAAACTCTATTAGGGTACTCTATACTAACAAGACCCTCTGGCTGACTCATGTAAACATCCTCAGCCAACTTTCCATTAAGGAAAGCGGTTTTGACATCCATTTGCCATATTTCATAATCATGAAATGCAACGATGGCTAATAGAACCCTAATAGAGTTAATCTTGGCCACTGAAGAAAAGGTCTCATCATAATCCACTCCTAGAGTTTGAGAGAAACCCTTTGCAACCATTCGTTCCTTATAAGTGTGTACATTACCATCCATGTCAGTCTTCTTCTTGAAGATCCATTTGTACCCTATAGTCTTACGACCTGGTACATTCTCAACCAAGTTCCAAACATGATTGACATACATGGACTGTATCTCGCTGTCCATTGCCTCTTTCCACTTGGCTGACTCAAGCCCTGCTATGGCTTCCGCATAACTGTTAGGTTCATCCAGACCTATCAGTGTCTCATCACTGATAAGTGTATCACCTTCTGTAGTAATATGGAATCCATAGTAATGGTCAGGTGCATTCCTAACTCTCGTGGAATACCTCAGAGGTACAGACTCGTCAATTGGCTCAACAGGAGTTTCCTCCTCAAGTAGAGTGCTAGGGTTTGAAGTTCCTTCACCACTTGACTCTTGAATTTCTTCAAGGTCAACTTGCGTCCCACTGTTTCCTTGGCTTATGAACTCTCTCTCGAAAGACAACCCTCCTAGCTACAAAGACCACATTTTCACTAGGTCTGTAGAAGACGTAACCAAAGGATTTTTGTGGGTAGTCGATGAAAATACACCTCTCACTTCAAGGTTCGAGCTTATTGATGTGTGTGAAACTCACTTAGTTTTAAACCTACTTTTAATTATCAAATAACACACAAAAGGCAGTGAACCTATCAATTGTGGTATAGCTAAATAAGCAGGGTATCAAACACAGGGAACGGCAAATTAAATTAAAAACTAATTTTATCTAAGTTAATTAAGAAGTAGGGGTTTTTTCTCTTGTTTTACAAGACTAGAAACTTACTAACTATTACTAATTTGAGACTAGAAAATAACGACTTAATTAGATTCAATAATTGGAAAGGAACTTCTGTTTAGTTCAACTTGGTTAACTCTATGGTTGATTTCAAGGTAATAGTGCAATGGATTAGTTCTTTCGTTGGTTACCGATTCAAGTGATTAGATTTGTGATCACTAGCCTAATCCTTAGCAAATAAACTAATTTAATTATATTCACTACATTAATTATTCGGGTTAAGTTAGACTTGCCATAGTTAACTAATTTATTCTTTTTAATTAACTTCTTGTTTGATGGTCATCTTACAAGCTTGCACATGAATTTACTCAATTTTCTTATTAATTCTAGTTTCATATTCATTAATCCTAGACATATAGTATAGTGATCACATGGCATATGAGGTCAATAATCAATAGATGTTCATGCTAATCAATTATCTTCCTATTAACAGAAAATTAATTATTATTCACACACAAGGTTCTTTAGCAAGCTAAAATAACAAAAATTCACCAACTTGGAATTAATCCTACCAATCAATCAAACCATATTGTCAACTTTGTATCCCCAAACAGAAGTCTAAAGGTTTTAGTTCATAATTAAAGTAAATAACAGCAAACAAACAAAGTCAAGTTGCATAATCATAATTATAAAACAAAAGAATAAGTGGAATGATGAAATTTTTCCTTAACTACTCTCTGGAATTGAATTCTAGCTTCCTTCGTCGTCTTTTAGGGTTTTTCTGGCTTCTCAATCGTAGCAAAGTACTTCTGAATCATCCCAGAACTCCCTCCAATCGATCTGTGGAATTATCTTTAAATATACGAATCGACTCGTCGAGTCAAGTGGTGACTCATCGAGTCCCTCTCACATTCCCCGTATTGCGATAACTCTCTGGGATCCCGAGTCATTATCTTCCTGATTCTTCGATTGGACTCGCCGAGTAGGTGCCATTTTTAGTGTTTTTCTTCTTTATTCCATGCTCGATCTTCTAACTGTTTCTCCCGCTTCCTTTCGCTTCCGAGCTTCATCTTTGGATTGAAAAACATAATTCAACACTTTTAAGTACCTTTTGTCCATAATATGCGATAATTAAGCTAATAAATGAATAAAAATGTATACTTAATATGAACTAATTATGCACATATAAAAATACCCCACACTTGACTTTTGCTTGCCCCCAAGCAAAACTGAATTTAAAGACATTAGAATTATGTATGACAACTCCAATCTAACCCAGCCATTATGCTAAGACCGCAACGCATGCATTTGTGTCTAAAATTTTTCCTAAGAACCCCCCATACTCCAAATACTCACAATCCTCATAAACACTCGCCCACTCACCCCGAACTATGCTCATTTTATGCAACCCTCCGAATCCATCCTCAGAAAACCTCTTACCCTCAAGGTGTTTTTAATTGAGCAACCCAAGCATACATAATCTAGAATTACAACTTTTTGATACCACTATGGAGCTCTTTGAATTCTTCACTTCCTTGATAATTTGATCTTTGATCTCTTTGAATTCACCACCTTGTATTCATTGATTTTTGGTATCTTCAACTTTTTGGATTTCTTGGAATTTTGATCTTCAGATCTTCACTTTGTTTGCTCCAAAATTCTTCAAACTTTTCTAGTAATTCTATCTCTTTTTTTTTACATGTATTCCTCACTTTTTTCACTCAAATCCCTACATGCTTAAGCAGGGGCGCTCAATCTCAACCTTTATTGGCTAACGATAAAAATATTCCTGGATACATTTCAGGTTTACGCTGCTAAACATATTGCATCCCTCAGGCTGAGCAAGGTCGTGTTTTTGTCTCATGATTTCACTGGAATAAGGAAGCCACAAATACACTAGAACGTATATAGGCTCAACTAAAAATTTGGGTTATCATGCAATTATCAACACAACTCTAACATGGAGTCCAAATTACTTTTACCAAAATTTTCTAAATAAGTCCCTAAGTCATATTTTTGGTATGCACAAATTTTTTTAAAAAATTAGCCTAAATTAAGATTCTAAATTTTCTAAAATGTGTGTGACTAACCCCCTACCCCACACTTATTTTATGCAATGCCCTCATTGCATATTATGCATAATAAAAACATAAAAAGAAACAAAGAAGGAATTGGAACAAACTCCCCTGGGATAGCAGTCGATAGGTTGACACTCTTCTTTCAAGCTCCTACTTCAATTGACTTTAGCCATGAAAACAACGCATCCATGACTTGGGCATCAAAATCTCATGTGGCAGCTCCAAATATGCAGGTAAAATAGTGCATAGTCTTCAAGAATTGATATGGAAGAATAAGTGATCAAATGGTACACTTAGCAGCATCAAATCAGCAGTCCTTTGGTATAAAAATGATTGACTCGTCGAGTCATATAGAGGACTCGTCGAGTACCAGCACGACCATCTCAGAATGTGTGGAAATACAAGGCGACTCGTCGAGTCAGTTAAGTGCATTCGACGAGTAGGCCACTGGACGAAAAAAAATGGCATTTTGCAACTGTGTCAGCCTCTAAGAATTCTTCGAACTCCTCCTTACTTTTAGACTCAATTGCTCATATCCCTAGGGACCGGACTCAACACTTTGACTTTAACGCTTCGCTTCCCTAACTCTCCTTCGCTCGTTATAACACCCGTTCGCTATGACTTTAAACCCTTCCTAAGCAAGCATTCCTAATCCAATCCTGAAAAATGACTATGCAAACAATCATTAAACAAAATAAAGTCTTAACAATTCATACACACCAAAAAAAACAGAAAATGAAAATTGTTTCATTAAAACACAAATAAATCAATCTTCCTCCTCATCATCATCCACAGCTACTCCACTTCCTCCCGCACCACTTCTTCTCGCACTAATCACCTCATCCCATGACGGAATAAATGGATAATTGTCACCATCAATACGTGGGATGTTGAAGTGGTCGAATAATCGGATGTGGGAATGATTGCTGAAGTTGATCCCACGCTCCATTTGATCCTGTAGCCGCCTCATCTCCACATTGTACCAATCCATTGGTACATCTTCATGTTCAACCGGAATCACCGGTGGCTCGTCCTCCACGTCCCGTTCCCATCTTGATCTAACCCTCCTTCCCGGTGTTTCGAGACCAACAACTGGATCATCATTCGGGATGGCATAATGGCCACCACCATAATCTTCAATAATCCTCGCTCTCCGGAAAAGAATTGGATTGAATGGAGGTGTAGGGATCAACGTCATGAAGTTCCACGCACCGCGGTTCATCAACCCGAATGAGTTGGCCAACCAGGTGACAAAGCATCCCACCATTAATTCGGGAAGTTTTGCGATCCTTGACCACACCCTCCGAGAGATATGAAGCTAGACACCAATGAATGTTGCAAAAAACGTCGGGTGTAATGATGCTCCATAAATAGAAGACGTCGAGGTTGGAAACCTTGTCATCATCCTTTCGTTGATTGATGGTGGATGAAATGAGGCGGTGTGTTGGGGATCGAATGCTCCCTTCCTGTGCCGACTTTGGAATATAGACTTTGTTACCAATAGTATTCCACCAGCCCGTACTTGTAACTCCTTCGGTAAACACCATATGGGTTTGTGCCAAAAAGGCCCGAAAAATGGGTGTTGAGACCAAGGGCTGATCATAAACCCCTAATCGACAGGCAAGATCCACCATAGAGCATTGATGAAACTCTCCCCCAAGAAAAAAATGAAGTTGGATGGGTGATAAGCATCCACTCCCCCGGTGAAAGATACCGTGAAGAAAAACTCCAAACAAAGCTCTAAATAAACCGACTCTTGAATACGGAAGACCCGGCTCCACCCGTCACAAACCATTATTTCACCTTCATGGTGAAACTCCTTCAAAAGATAAGGAGCTAACTCCTCCTCATAGCGAACATTCTGCATCCAATCCCAATCTATCCGGTTGGGCACATTGACCTCTTTCTTCTTGATATCAGCCAACTTCTTCTTCCATTTCCGCAATGTCGTAGCGGACTCGATTTGTGGGAAGTTTAGCCATGGAAAATCCCCTTGGTTGCCACTGGAACTTTGCTCCCTTCAGAACATGATTTCTGCAAAACAAATAACAAAACCCAGAAAACACAGAATACAATTAAAAAAAATCTCCCATATGTTTCCCGACTCGACTCGGCGAGTTGCGCGAACTGCACGAGTCAATCGGCGGGTTGATGAAAACTAGACCATGAAACCTGGAAATTTCGTCAAGGCTTTTGTCTAAGCACTCACTATTAAGATATTAAGGCCAGAATAAGCAGTCAAAACAACATAATTCATGAAAAATCAAAACCCTACAAATTTAGTACTTTTCAAAAACGGGTTTTTCATGCTATTGCTACCATAGATGGCCTTATAATCACGTTCTTAACAGAAAACAAGAAGAAATTTGTTACCTTTTGAGATTGGACTTGAGAAATTTGAAGAAAACTTGAAGAACAAAAATGAATGCTTGAGAGAAAGTTTAGAGGAAGGCATCCGACGAGTGTGTATGTGAAAAACTGATTCTTAGGGTTAAAACCCTAGTTACCGGTTGTAAAAGTAATTTCGAAATTATTTTTTTCTGTAAATAATACCGACTCGTCAAGTCGTGGTCAGACTCAGCGAGTCTGGTCGCGAAGTCAAACTTTTTCTGAAATCCATATGGACTCGTCGAGTCGTGGTCAGACTCGGCGAGTCTCTTGCAAAAAAAATTCATAATTTTCAAAATTTTGTTATTTATTAAAAATCATTTCACCCCACACTTAACCTATGCACACTCTCAAGCAGACATGTCCGATGATTTGGAAGATTAAAATTCTAAAAACGAAGGAAAAATTTAAAAAAAAAAACTAAAAAGTAAAAGAAAGCAAACTTTACATAACGGGTTGCCTCCCGCCAAGCGCTTCTTTTTAAGGAATCATTAGCTAGACTCCTTCCCATCTACGTTTCGTCATCTCCGAGTATCGGGAACGCACGCCTAACTTTTTGTGATTTGTATTTGGTCTTGTAAGCATGAATCTTTTTCTTGTAAGCCCTTTTCAATGCATCTCTTTTCCTTTTCACAGCCTCATCCTCAGCTGCTTGGGCTTCCCTTTTCCTCTTTTTCTTCTTTACCCCATTCTTTTTCACCTTCTCTTGAACCTCCTTCTCTTTAAATTTAATTACTTCACATTTCATGATGGTTCGTGCTTTAGGTTTAGTAGTGAATCGTTGATCAGCTTCCACCCTCCTTTCATTTGTCTCTTCATCCTTTCCAGTGCTCAACCCATCTTCAAAATGAACCGTATCAAGACATGCTATATCGGCGTATTCAACTTTCCCTCCCTTTCCTCCTTCTTCTGTTTGTTCTTCTAAAGAATCATGAATACTATCTAAATCCACGGTATGTGAAGAACTAGTATCAAACAGATTTAAGTTGGCCAAGTCCTTACCAAAGTCGACTGGACTCGTCAAGTCCATTAAAGTGACTCGGCGAGTCTGAGCGGGTTCCATCAATTCTTGGGTGTTTTCTGAGTTGGCTCCTTCCAGTAGCTTTTCTAACTCCTCCAAGTCCTTGTTAACATCTCCATCTTCTTCAGAGTGTATCAAAAACTTGCTTGGATCTTCTTTTAGCAAACGTGAAAGCTCTTTTTCTAATATCTCATCATCCAATTGGATCATTGAGATTTCTTCATTCTTTTCCTCTTCTTGCTTGACTTCTGGAATAGCTTTAAACATTACACACTCATCACCCACCCTTAATGTCAATGTAGACTCACATATATCAATTAAAGCACACGCGGTGTTCAAGAAGGATCTCCCCAAAATAATTGGAATTTCGGGGTCTTCTTCCATATCAACTACCACGAAGTCTACTAGAAAAAATAAACTTGTCAATTTTTATAAGGAGATCCTCACAAACACCTTGTGGATGAATTATTGTCTTGTCCGCCAAATGGATCTTCATATTCACCGGCCTTGGTTCTGGTAAATTCAACTTCTTAATGAATGAAAAAGGCATCATATTGATGATTGCCCCCGAATTAGCTAATGCTCGGGTGAAAACTTAATTACCAAATTGGCATGGAATCACAATATTTCCTGGGTCACCCTTCTTTTCAGGTAGCTCACTCATCAATACTTCCGCGACTTCAGCCAAATCTTTCCTAGCAGCAAAAAGGCCCTTAAGCAAGTTGAAGTATTTAGGTGTTTGGAGTATTGTTTCCACAAATGGCACATTAACTTGTAGAGCGTTAACATGTTTCATGAAGGTTCTGTATGCTTCTACTTTTTCTGCAGGCATGGCTTTAATTGGGTATGGCAACGGAGGATTATAAGGCTTCAAAGAACTGCCCGATTTATCATTTGCGCATAGACTTGTCGAGTCCATTAAAGTGACTCGGCGAGTCAAGTCGGGTTTTGCTGGGTCTGATTCTTCTACCTTTTCTGCCTTCTTCTTGGAGATTCTCAGTGCTTCTGTAAATGTTCCTTCACTGCTGGAGGTTATTACACTTACATTCTCCATTCCTGGATTGGGTTCGGTGTTGCTCGGAAGTTAGCCCGATCTTCTTTCATTCACTTGATGTGCAAGCTGTCCCAGCTGTTTCTCAATGTTGAGAATGGATGCTTGCTGATTCCTCAACATATTTCTGGTCTCTTGCATTGCTACATCGTGATCATTGTGTCTTTTCTCGGACGCGGTTATGAATCTTGTGAGCATATCTTCTAAATTGGCCTTCTTTTCCATCACCGGCTCTTCGTTTTGATAGAATCCCGTCTCCTTCTGTTTGTATTTCTCCTCCTTATCCTTTTTATATTCTTCGTATGGGAACCATTCCTTATTCGGTTTCCTCCAATCTTCGTCGTATCTATCGCCACTAGAATAAACCACTTGAGCCTTTCTATTTCAATTTTTGTCTCGATCACAATCCTTGGTGAGGTGGGACCCGTCACAATTTTTGCATCCTACCCTAATAGCGTGGATTGTTTGATCCATTTTTGTCATTCTTCGATCTAGGCTATCGAGCTTAGCTATTACCGCTGCCATGCTATCATTCACCGAGTTCACTGCTCCCCGACTTACTTCATTCCACGGATTGTGGTATTCTCTAGAATGCTTAGAGATTTCTTCAATTAATTCCTTGATTTCCGGAGGCGGCTTTCTGGTGACAAGGCCATGTGAATCGAGAATTTGCCTTGTAGTGACATTAACTCCATCATAAAAAATGGAGACCTCTTGTTGGCTATTAAGGTCATGGTGTGGGCAATTTCTAAGTAGGCTCTTGTACCTTTCCCAAGCATCATAAAGAGATTCTCCGGGTTGTTACTCGAAGTTGGCAATGACTTTCTTCAGCTTGGCTATCTTGGAAGGTGGGCAGAAATGGTCTATGAACTCTTCTTTCATCTTGGCCCATGTGGTGACCGATCCGGGAGGAAGTGACTTTAACCAATCTTTTGCAGCTCCTTTAAATGTGACAGGAAGCATGCGAAAGAAGCTGGATCTCGCGAGGCACATTTGGTACATTGAAGTAATCAGCCACATCATTTACTTCATCCAAGTGCTTATAGGCGTCTTTGTGATCTTTCCCGTAAAAAGGAATCTCCTTGATGTGACAACCCCAAATCTATTCCCGTTACAAACCCTATTTTCACTAACGGAATGCGTCATTATATGTTATTTCTCGGTATTGTTCGGGTCGTCAATATATAAATATTTAGTTAATTATATGTTCCGGCATTATCATGAGTAATTATAACATGCAACTGTTAACCCCGTTTAACTAAATAAAGTTATATTACTTTTCAACCACTTCACCCAGGTAAAAAGTTTTAACCCCGTTAAACTTCAGCATCGAGTAGCCGTGTATCGGGTACAATACCCGAGTCATATAAAAACACTTGAACACTTCAATTGGACTCTTTTACCACAATTACACCTCTCTCTCACTACTTTCTCTCTCTAGACCCGAAATCGACTCCAAATCCGCGAATTTCTGACTTCCAAACGTAAGGATCCATCCCCGAACTTATTCTAATCATACTTTACTGCTTTTAGAGTCCAAAATCATGAGAATCAAGGACCATAAAGGATTTTACGGCCTAAGAAGCTCCTTAGGTCGTAAACCCCCAAAATCATGCCAAAGATCAAGTTTTTCCTCATGTTAAGCTAGTATACTAATTAAGGCATGTATCTAGAAGGGTTTGGACACTAAAACACATGGATTAGACATGCAAAAAGGAGTTTACGGCCCAAGCATGTGCTTAGGCCGTAAACACCTCAAACACCCCAAAAACACTTGTTTAAAGCCCCAAAAACTCATCTAGGGTGTTTGGCAATTTAGACTTGACAACAAGGAAGGGTTAAATGCATCAAACAACATCATTTGATGGCAAAAAGAGGAGTTTACGGCCAAGGCTAAGCTTGGGCCGTAAACACCCATATTTTTGTGTCAAACAAGTCCCAAAACCCCTCAAATGCTTGTAAGGAATTTAGTTAAGGCCTTTGGAAGTGTGTTGTACCATTTAACTCCACATTTGGACACAAAATGAAGAGTTTACGGCCAAGGGTGTCCTTGGGCCGTAAACTCCCCAAAAATATATGCCAAATTGCCCCAAACTCACTATATGGCCTTCTAGGATTTATGTAAAGTGTATAAGACTTTGTTGTACCAATAAAACATACATCTTGAAGGGTTTACAAGAGTTTACGGCCCAAGAACAAGTCTTGGCCGTAAACTCCCCAAAAATGTCACAAATTATGATGTTTAATCCCTTAAAATAGTCCAAGACACTTACCACTAAATCAAGGAAGTGAAATAAGACCTTAAACATACACTTTGGAGTGCCACAAGAGTTTACGGCCAAACCTAGGGGGTTTACGGCCGTAAACTCCCAAAGGATGGCCTTTGGGCCATAAACTCCAAGGGAGTGAGCTCGTGGACCCTCCCGTAAATCATTCATGACTTTGTACCACTATCGGGAACCCCTTCTAGGCCTTAAAACCCCGAAAACGATACTAGAATGTCCAAATACTATAATGAAAAGCATAAGATGATTAACTTCTTGTAAAATACATATTTCATATGACATTAGGGTCCTAGGAGGTGCTCAAGAGGTTATTGGGTACCAAACGCTCAATCGACACTTTTACCCGATTTACCCGATTTACCCGATTTCCGCGATTTCAGGTGAGTTCATACCCCTTAATGAACCTTTCAAATGTTTTATATGTTTTAGGGGGGAGATACAACTTGAATATACATGTTTATGAAAAGTTATACAAAACTATTTTTCAGATTTCAGAGTTAATCACATGTGATTCCCAATCTATAGTTCAAATCACATGTGATTTATCGCTATGCTTTATAAATAAGTCAATTGTTTTCAAAACTATCTTGGATTAAGAAACAAGTTTTAAATGTTCCTGTCGTACAATACTTTTGTTAAATAAAACTCCTTATGAGAATGTAATCATACTAATATATTTATATATGTAAGACTTGAAAGACTTAGGACCGATAGCTCACCTTATTTCCTGTTTCTTGTTTGATTGTGGACTTAGGGTAGTAGTTATCCATCCGACTGTCATTGATTTCTTAATTATATATCTCATATATTAGTACAGATTATGAGTACTTCTTAATTCATTAATTACCTGAATCACTACTTGACTAGAACCACATACACTAAATTAACTATAATGGGTATAGTTAAGGACTCTATCCCTAGTTTCCACTATTACTCTACACTACTATAATTCTCTATATTATGAAGCAATACACTAATAAGAGAATGCAATACAAGTTATACGAAAGATTACTACACTATAATACAAGAGGATGCACTAATCATGAGATAACTCACTAATCCACTACAGGATACTCTATACGCTATTCACTATGCCCGAAGTTTTCCGACAGGAAGACGACACTATATGTATAGATCTATACGGGGCAGACGCTATTACATCCCGACTGATAACTTCAGTCCGAGCCGCTCAGGCCCAGGGATGCTTTTACTCTACTACACTATGCATGACTGGGAAGGTCATGGGGATCCGCTATTACTCACACTATTGGGAACATACAAGAAAGACACTATAACCGCACTAAAATACTAAAAGAAAGATGAAGTAATATCCTAAAGTAAATAAGTATCTAATACTAAAGGATGCTGCACCACTATCATATACTCTAAGAATAACTCACTATATTACATTACTTAATGGTGAGTCACTATTACACTTCTATGATAAATGACATTCAAAGATAGAAACAGCATATTTCTTAAAGATTTTCACTTACTATACAGTTCTGGAAAATATGGGATTTTCTAGGTTTTACCACTATTTATGATTTCAAACTTCAGTTTTCATACTAATGACTCTAATGCTTTTCATACAAGTACTCACACTAAAACTCTTATGAACTCACCAGCTTTATGTTGATATTCTTTTCAAAATAACTTGTATCTTCAGGTCAAAGATAGACAGGTACAGCAGCAATTTTTGGAGAAGATGGAGGACACAAGACCCATCTCTTATTTTTGTTTACTTTTGGTGTTTGTCAAACATTACAAAACACACTTGTAAATACACTTACTATATAAATGAAATGGTTGTATGTTTCTTGCTTTTACTATTATACAATTGTGATGATACTGTACACTACGTCATCCACCCCGAAACGTATTCCGCCGTTATCGGTTTTGGGGTGTGACAGATTGGTATCAGAGCATTGTTTATAGTGAATCAAGTATATCAACCTATAAAAGATATACGAACTATAAACACTTTGGGACTAAAACACTCTGACCAAGGATATATACTGTTAAGCATCTAAAAGATTTAACTAAGTATATATACACACATCACTATAAAACACAGAAGCCAGTATCATCCTAGAACGAAACAAAAGTATTAAGATTGTCGGATAGCACAATTGAGCTTAGAGACATATAGTCACATTTAGGGGGGATGTAGCCTGATCAACTACGTCTTCCTGGGAGTGACTAGCATGTGCCTAAGTTTGGTTGTGGTATTGCAACAAGTCTAAAACTTACCAACACTACCACAATAACGTTAACATTAGAATACTATAGGAGTATTTTGTACCTCTAAAAACATACATCTGTGAGAACTAAAAAGGGTCGTTACTGATGGAGCAATAGTTGCTAAATGGATACTTTCCGGTTACATGTGACTAGGGCGTTATAGACTTAGAATCTGTGATCTTTGCTTTACTTCCTGTTCCTTGTTTGGTTGTGGATTTAGAGTTAGGGTCACTTATTCGACGGACTATCCTGCCCCAATCACATGTAATTAGTATGCATTATGCAAGTATTGGTCCAACTCGTGACGACCGTCTTATAAGTAATTTAGGTTAGTACGCCTATTAACCTTCTTTTCCCCTCTTCTCGCATAGATACCATGGCTGGCTTCCACCCTCCTGGCGACCCGTACTACCCAAACCAGGGTAATGGGGGATGGCTCAGTGAAGAGTCGGACGATGATCACCCAATCCCCTTGGATGACCACTGAGCAGAAGGCTTTCCGGATAACTCCGACTCCGAGCCAGAAGTTAATAACCTACCCCCTGGAGTCCCAAACCCCAACCCCTGTCCGACATTTCAGGGCCCCACTCCTACGTGGGCCATATCTTTGCACAGATGGAGCGAAGAACAGGGTCAGCCCACGCCATACAATGGAGACCGAAGTTTCTACAACATAAACGAAGGTGGATCAGCAGATCAGGTTCTGCCCATCATGATCCGAAGGATTGCCAGGAATGTCGAGCAAGGTCAAGCTGCAATAGGTCGAGTTGTGGAAGTGGATGCCAACTCAAATCTCAACACAGTTCGCATCCGTCAACTCGAAGAAGCCATGGACATGACAAGGAGGACTAACGAGGCTCTGCAGCACCAGCTGGCTGCATCCCGAGCTGAAGTTAGAGAACTCCGTGCACGCCAAAGGACTCATGATCGACACCTTCAAGAAGTTATGCGTCAGCTAGCAGAACTGAGGATTCACCCGACAAGTAACCGTCGCCAGTAGAAGACGTCTAGTTACCTCTATCTTTTGTTTAATGGATTAACCTATCCACTCTATGTTTCGTAGATCTATTATCTGTAAACATTCCTAGCTTGAAAGTACTCTAGTCAAACCTCTAAACTGCCAAACCTTTTCTCTATGGTATGATGTAAGACCTATTGCTAGGTCAAATTTTCATGAACTTGTGTTGCATCATGGATACCAATATATTGGCAGTTGATTTCTCTATTGCTATAACTCTCATCTTGATCTTGGATTATGTTGATTTAGTCCACGAAACACTCTATTTATATTCGCAATAGACCCTTACTATTTCTATCATTTCTATACTTCTTCCAGTAAAGGATGCCTCCATGAAAGCGTCCCGCTAGAGGAAGACCTGCAACTCAAACCCCTACTCCACCACCCCCTCCTCCACAGATCGATCCGGTGTTATTTCAAATAGCGGTAACGGCGGCCGTGACAGCAGCCATGGCCCAAATGAATTCTGGGGATGCGAGCGGTGGTAACTCCAGGTTCGGTGAAGTCCATCATCGAGTGCAGGGATGTACTTATAAGGATTTCATGAACTGTAAACCCACCTTCTTCGATGGTACTGGAGGAATTCTGACATTATCTCGATGGTTCGAAAGAACAGAAGCTGTATTTGAGATGTGCTCTTGCCCCGAGGAGAGCAAAATCAAGTTCGCTACCGCTACCCTTACCAACAGGGCCTTGACATGGTGGAACGGCCATGTTAGTTCACTTTCCTTGGTCACAGCCAATGCTATGGGCTGGGACACTCTGAAGGACCTCATGAAAGGAGAGTACTGCCCTAGGGGCGAAATTCAGAAACTTGAGGAAGAACTCTGGAACCTCAAGATGAAGGGGACCGATATAACAGCTTATACGGCCAGGTTATGCGACTTGGCAGCCATGTGCCCCAATATGATCCATATAGAGAACAAGAAGATTGAACGGTACATCTGGGGTTTGGTGCCCCCGTATCAAGGAAATGTTCTAGCTTCACGCCCTACAACTTTTGATAGCGCCAAGGAATTGGCCCAGAGTCTGATCAACCACGAAATCTCCTCCACTCCGGCGACAGCAACCACAACAACCACTGCACCGCCCGCTTCATCTGATAGAAAGAGGAAGCGATGGGATAAGATGAAAGGCAAGAAAACTCAAACCTCCTCAAAGGACCAACAAATTGTGGCGGTCCATGCTGCCACCACCCCGACTACTCCAGCTGCTCCAGCCCCGCCAAAAGCTTACAGTGGAAACTTGCCCAAGTGTCCCAAGTGCCCTTTCCACCACAACGGCCCCAGCCGTGAACTGCAGTGTTCCAACTGCGGTCGAAAAGGCCATACTGTCCGATTTTGTAAGGCCCCTCCCAAACCTATCACGCAGGTTCCTGGTACGAGAGTGACCCCAACTTGTTATGGCTGTAGAGAGGCGGGTCATTTTAAGAGAAACTGTCCAAAGGCCCCAAATGCTGGAGGAACTGGAAGGCTACTCGCTATCGGTCACAATGAAGCGGTAGCAGATCCCACAGTAGTCACGGGTACGTTTCTTCTCAACAACTCCTATGCCTGTGTCTTATTTGATAGTGGTGCAGAAAGAAGCTTTGTAAATCATAACTTTAAACACTTACTCAAACAAATCCCTCAACCACTAAAAGAAACATTCGTCGTAGAAATGGCTAATGGGAAAACAGAAAGCTCTAGCGAAATCTACATAGGGTGCACTCTTATGTTAGACGATCACTCATTCCCAATCGATCTTATGCCAGTCTCAATCAAAAATTTCGATGTCATTGTTGGTATGGATTGGTTGAGTCTCCATTGCGCCGATATCCAATGTTCCGACAAAGCCATTCGCCTGAACCTTCCAAATCACGAAACCCTCTTGATATATGGAGATAAGCCGAGTACGAGGCTTCGTATCATCTCCAGTGTTCAGGCTCAGAAATACTTACGCAAGGAGTATCGCGCCTTTCTTGCCCGTGTCGTTGACACTAACCAGAAATCGAAAGATCCAAAAGACATTCCCGTAGTATGTGATTTCCCTGATGTCTTTCCGGAGGATCTTCCCGGCCTACCTCCCAAACGTCAGATTGAGTTCAGAATCGACCTAATTCCAGGAGCTACCCCCGTAGCTAAGTCGCCCTACCGTCTAGCGCCTGCCGAAATGCAAGAACTATCCGGTCAACTCAACGAACTGCTCAGCAAGGGCTTTATAAGACCGAGTTTCTCACCTTGGGGAGCTCCGGTCTTGTTCGTGAAAAAGAAAGACGGATCGTTTCGGATGTGCATCGATTATAGAGAACTCAATAAACTCACGGTTAAAAATCGCTACCCCCTCCCTCGTATCGACGATCTGTTTGATCAACTACAAGGAGCAAGTTACTTCTCCAAGATTGACCTTAGATCTGGGTATCATCAGTTACGGGTACTCGAGGAAGATGTTCCGAAGACAGCTTTCCGAACCCGCTACGGACACTTTGAGTTCGTAGTGATGCCCTTTGGACTGACCAACGCCCGCGCAGTATTCATGGACTTGATGAATAGAGTGTGTCGTCCATACCTGGATCAGTTTGTCATCGTCTTCATTGACGATATCCTCGTTTACTCTTGGAACGAGGAAGAACACAAGGATCACCTACGACAAGTCTTGGAAACGTTGCGATCCGAAAAGTTATATGCGAAGTTCTCTAAGTGCGAGTTCTGGATCCGAAGAGTCGAATTCTTAGGTCACGTAGTTAGTGAAGAAGGAATTCATGTGGATCCCTCCAAGATTAAAGCTATTGAGAACTGGTCAGCACCGAAGACTCCTACGGAAATTCATCAATTTCTAGGCCTCACTGGCTACTACCGTAGATTCATTCAAAACTTTTCTCGGATTGCGAAACCTCTCACTATGCTGACACAGAAAGGAGTACCGTTCGACTGGGAGGAAAGACAGGAGAAGGCATTCCAAACCCTGAAGCGAGCCCTATGCACCGCACCAGTATTATCCCTTCCCGAAGGGACAAAAGATTTTGTCGTATACTGTGATGCATCCAACCAGGGGCTCGGTTGTGTCTTGATGCAACGGGGTAAGGTTATCGCATATGCCTCGAGACAGCTAAAGAACCATGAGGCGAGCTACACTACGCACGACCTCGAATTAGGAGCGGTTGTCTTTGCGCTAAAAATCTGGAGACACTACTTATATGGGACGAAGAGTGTGGTGTACACTGATCATAAAAGCCTTCAACACATAATGAACCAAAAAGAACTCAACATGAGGCAGCGTCGATGGGTCGAGCTACTTAACGATTACGACTGTGAAATTAGATATCACCCGGGAAAAGCCAATGTAGTAGCAGATGCACTGAGCAGGAAGGAGTATACTGGTCGAAAGACCAAGTCGTTGACGATGACTATTCATTCGCATCTCTCCACGCAGATCAAAGAGGCTCAGCTGGAAGCCTTAAAGCCCGAGAACGTGTTGGGAGAATCTCTACGTGGAATGGATAAAAATTTGGAGGTAAAGGGTGAGGGAGCCTACTACTTCATGGACCGGATCTGGACTCCACGCCATGGAGGTTTTAGAGATTTGGTTATGAGGGAAGCGCATAACACTCGCTACTCCATCCACCCAGGTTCAGATAAGATGTATCTGGATCTCAAAAAGCTATACTGGTGGCCAAACATGAAAGCAGAAATCGCCACATTTGTGAGTAAGTGCCTCACTTGTGCGAAGGTCAAGGTTGAATATCAAAAGCCTTCAGGACTCCTTCAACAACCCGAGATACCAGAATGGAAGTGGGAGCGGATCACAATGGACTTTATAACCAAACTTCCCAAGACAACGGGTGGATTAGATACTATTTGGGTCATTGTCGATAGGTTGACTAAGTCCGCACATTTCCTACCCATCAAGGAAACGGACAAGATGGAGAAACTCACTAGAACATACATTAAAGAAATAGTACGACTATATGGCATCCCTATCTCTATTATCTCAGACAGAGATAGTAGATTCACCTCTAGGTTCTGGCAATCGTTGCAAGAAGCACTAGGGACGAGGCTGGACATGAGTACAGCCTACCATCCGCAGACCGACGGATAGAGTGAGAGGACGATTCAAACCTTAGAGGATATGCTGCGAGCTTGTGTAATTGACTTCGGTAAGTCATGGGACACACACTTACCTCTTGTGGAATTTTCTTATAATAATAGTTATCATACGAGCATCAAGGCAGCCCCATTCGAAGCCCTCTACGGACGCAAGTGTAGATCCCCTCTGTGCTGGGCTGAGGTGGGTGACACTCAACTAGCTAAAGGAAGAGTTCCTAATAGCTCTCTCACTGGTCCGGAGATCATTCGAGAAATGACCGAGAAGATTGTACAGATACGCGAACGACTTAAAGCTGCTAGGGATCGACAGAAAAGCTACGCCGATAAACGAAGAAAACCCTTGGAATTCTAGGTGGGAGATCGAGTCATGTTGAAGGACTCACCCTGGAAGGGCACGATACGCTTTGGAAAGCGTGGAAAGTTGAACCCAAGGTACATAGGGCCTTTTGAGATTCTCGCTAGAATCGGCCCCGTAGCTTATAAACTCAACCTACCTCACAAACTAAGCAACATACACCCTACCTTTCACGTCTCTAACTTGAAGAAATGCCTGTCAGACGAGACGCTCGTAATTCCCCTTGACGAGATTGAGGTCAATGAGAGCCTCAACTTCGTGGAAGAACCTGTTGAGATTATGGATCGAGAAGTAAAACGAACGAAGCAAAGCCGTATCCCAATTGTGAAAGTTCGGTGGAACGCCAAGCGAGGATCGGAATTCACTTGGGAACGCGAAGACCAAATGAAACTCAAATACCCCCATCTCTTTGCGTAGTTGTACTGTAACTCTTATATGTATAAATTCTAAAATTTCGGGACGAAATTCCCCTAACGGGGGAATGATGTGACAACCCCAAATCTATTCCCGTTACAAACCCTATTTTCACTAACGGAATGCGTCATTATATGTTATTTCTCGGTATTGTTCGGGTCATCAATAAATAAATATTTAGTTAATTATATGTTCCGGCATTATCATGAGTAATTATAACGTGCAAATGTTAACCCCGTTTAACTAAATAAAGTTATATTACTTTTCAACCACTTCACCCGGGTAAAAAGTTTTAACCCCGTTAAACTTTAGCATCGAGTAGCCGTGTATCGAGTATAATACCCGAGACATATAAAAACACTTGAACACTTCAATTGGACTCTTTTACCACAATTACACCTCTCTCTCACTACTTTCTCTCTCTAGACCCGAAATCGACTCCAAATCCGCGAATTTCTGACTTCCAAACGTAAGGATCCATCCCCTAACTTAATATAATCATACTTTACTGCTTTTAGAGTCCAAAATCATGAGAATCAAGGACCATAAAGGAGTTTACGGCCTAAGAAGCTCCTTAGGCCGTAAACCCCCAAAATCATGCCAAAGATCAAGTTTTTCCTCATGTTAAGCTAGCATACTAATTAAGGCATGTATCTAGAAGGGATTGGACACTAAAACACATGGATTAGACATGCAAAAAGGATTTTACGGCCCAATCATGTGCTTAGGCAGTAAACACCTCAAACACCCCAAAAACACTTGTTTAAAGCCCCAAAAACTCATCTAGGGTGTTTGGCAATTTAGACTTGACAACAAGGAAGGCTTAAATGCATCAAACAACATCATTTGATGGCAAAAAGAGGAGTTTACGGCCAAGGCTAAGCTTGGGCCGTAAACACCCATATTTTTGTGTCAAACAAGTCCCAAAACCCCTCAAATGCTTGTAAGGAATTTAGTTAAGGCCTTTGGAAGTGTGTTGTACCATTTAACTCCACATTTGGACACAAAATGAAGAGTTTACGGCCAAGGGTGTCCTTGGGCCGTAAACTCCCCAAAAATATATGCCAAATTGTCCCAAACTCACTATATGGCCTTCTAGGATTTATCTAAGGTGTATGAGACTTTGTTGTACCAATAAAACATACATCTTGAAGGGTTTACAAGAGTTTACGGCCCAAGAACAAGTCTTGGCCGTAAACTCCCCAAAAATGTCACAAATTATGATGTTTAATCCCTTAAAATAGTCCAAGACACATACCACTAAATCAAGGAAGTGAAATAAGACCTTAAACATACACTTTGGAGTTCCACAAGAGTTTACAGCCTAACCTAGGGGGTTTACGGCCGTAAACTCCCAAAGGATGGCCTTTGGGCCATAAACTCCAAGGGAGTGAGCTCGTGGACCCTCCCGTAAATCATTCATGACTTTGTACCACTATCGGGAACCCCTTCTAGGCCTTAAAACCCCGAAAACGATACTAGAATGTCCAAATACTATAATGAAAAGCATAAGATGATTAACTTCTTGTAAAATACATATTTCATATGACATTAGGGTCCTAGGAGGTGCTCAAGAGGTTATTGGGTACCAAACGCTCAATCGACACTTTTACCCGATTTACCCGATTTACCCGATTTCCGCGATTTCAGGTGAGTTCATACCCCTTAATGAACCTTTCAAATGTTTTATATGTTTTAGGGGGGAGATACAAGTTGAATATACATGTTTATGAAAAGTTATACAAAACTATTTTTCAGATTTCAGAGTTAATCACATGTGATTCCCAATCTATAGTTCAAATCACATGTGATTTATCGCTATGCTTTATAAATAAGTCAATTGTTTTCAAAACTATCTTGGATTAAGAAACAAGTTTTAAATGTTCCTATCGTACAATACTTTTGTTAAATAAAACTCCTTATGAGAATGTAATCATACTAATATATTTATATATGTAAGACTTGAAAGACTTAGGACCGATAGCTCACCTTATTTCCTGTTTCTTGTTTGATTGTGGACTTAGGGTAGTAGTTATCCATCCGACTGTCATTGATTTCTTAATTATATATCTCATATATTAGTACAGATTATGAGTACTTCTTAATTCATTAATTACCTGAATCACTACTTGACTAGAACCACATACACTAAATTAACTATAATGGGTATAGTTAAGGACTCTATCCCTAGTTTCCACTATTACTCTACACTACTATAATTCTCTATATTATGAAGCAATACACTAATAAGAGAATGCAATACAAGTTATACGAAAGATTACTACACTATAATACAAGAGGATGCACTAATCATGAGATAACTCACTAATCCACTACAGGATACTCTATACGCTATTCACTATGCCCGAAGTTTTCCGACAGGAAGACGACACTATATGTATAGATCTATACGGGGCAGACGCTATTACATCCCGACTGATAACTTCAGTCCGAGCCGCTCAGGCCCAGGGATGCTTTTACTCTACTACACTATGCATGACTGGGAAGGTCATGGGGATCCGCTATTACTCACACTATTGGGAACATACAAGAAAGACACTATAACCGCACTAAAATACTAAAAGAAAGATGAAGTAATATCCCGAAGTAAATAAGTATCTAATACTAAAGGATGCTGCACCACTATCATATACTCTAAGAATAACTCACTATATTACATTACTTAATGGTGAGTCACTATTACACTTCTATGATAAATGACATTCAAAGATAGAAACAGCATATTTCTTAAAGATTTTCACTTACTATACAGTTCTGGAAAATATGGGATTTTCTAGGTTTTACCACTATTTATGATTTCAAACTTCAGTTTTCATACTAATGACTCTAATGCTTTTCATAGAAGTACTCACACTAAAACTCTTATGAACTCACCAGCTTTATGCTGATATTCTTTTCAAAATAACTTGTATCTTCAGGTCAAAGATAGACAGGTACAGCAGCAATTTTTGGAGAAGATGGAGGACACAAGACCCATCTCTTATTTTTGTTTACTTTTGGTGTTTGTCAAACATTACAAAACACACTTGTAAATACACTTACTATATAAATGAAATGGTTGTATGTTTCTTGCTTTTACTATTATACAATTGTGATGATACTGTACACTACGTCATCCACCCCGAAACGTATTCTACCGTTATCGGTTTTGGGGTGTGACACTTGAGTTGAGCGAGAATATGGCCCTTTAGCTCGAAAGTAGCGGTTGCGGGAATTGCGGGTTGCACAAGTCCCAGGCCGGTGTCATCACGCATCCACTTCTTCCATTCCCCCATGGGGATTTCATCGATATTAGCCATAGCGGTAGCTAAATTGTCTTCAAAGTCGGATGTGTGCTCGTATGTGGGTTCATCTTCTTCCTCGGTCTCGTACTCGGTGTCTTTTTGAATTGGGTCTTCGATTGTCAGCGAGGCACTGGATGCTCCTGATTTGTTGCTCCTTTTCTTGCTGAAAATGGACTTGAGGTTTTTGAGTGGTGAGTTCTTTGAAGAAGCGGATTCTCCAACGGTTTTGCCTTTGCTCTTTCTTAGTGCGGTGTCCGGATCTTCAAGAGGGGAACCAGAGGTGTATCAGATCCTCGGGTCATGAAACAACTGCAAACAAAATAGAAAACACGTAAAAAGAACAAAAAAAAAAGTATAATAAAATTAAAGTTGAATTAGCGTCGTACTCGCCGAGTCTGGGCGAATGCACTCGACGAGTTCAAGGTAAAATCAGTTATATATATATATATATATATATATATATATATATATATATATATATATATATATATATATATATATATATATATATATATATACTACCTAATGACTTAAACAGAAATTAACTTTGTATAAGATAAATCTCACACAAAGGATCGATTGAATTAGATTTTTAATGCTAATATTAGAACCGTTCCCCGGCAACGGTGCCAAAAACTTGATGTGTGTGAAACTCACTTAGTTTTAAACCTACTTTTAATTATCAAATAACACACAAAAGGCAGTGAACCTATCAATTGTGGTATAGCTAAATAAGCAGGGTATCGAACACACTAATTTTATCTAAGTTAATTAAGAAGTAGGGTTTTTTTCTCTAGTTTTACAAGACTAGAAACTTACTAACTATTACTAATTTGAGACTAGAAAATAACGACTTAACTAGATTCAATAATTGGAAAGGAACTTCTGTTTAGTCCAACTTGGTTAACTCTATGGTTGATTTCAAGGTAATAGTGCAATGGATTAATTCTTTCGTTGGTTACCGATTCAAGTGATTAGATTTGTGTTCACTACCCTAATCCTTAGCAAATAAACTAACTTAAACAGTGGCCAATTGTCTAATTTAATTATATTCACTAGATTAATTATTCGGGTTAAGTTAGACTTGCCATAGTTAACTAATTTATTCTTTTTAATTAACTTCTTGTTTGATGGTCATCTTACAAGCTTGCACATGAATTTACTCAATTTTCTTATTAATTCTAGTTTCATATTCATTAATCCTAGACATATAGTATAGTGATCACATAACATATGAGGTCAATAATCAATAGATGTTCATGATAATCAATTATCTTCCTATTAACAGAAAATTAATTATTATTCACACACAAGGTTCTTTAGCAAGCTAAAATAACAAAAATTCACCAACTTGGAATTAATCCTACCAATCAATCAAACCGTATTGTCAACTTTGTATCCCCAAACAGAAGTCTAAAGGTTTTAGTTCATAATTAAAGTAAATAACAGCAAACAAACAAAGTCAAGTTGTTTAATCATAATGATAAAACAAAAGAATAAGTGGAATGATGAAATTTTGCCTTAACTAGTCTCCGGAATTGAATTCTAGCTTCCTTCGTCGTCTTCTAGGGTTTTTCTGGCTTCTCAATCGTAGCAAAGTACTTCTGAATCATCCCAGAGCTCCCTCCAATCGATCTGTGCAATTATCTTTAAATATACGAATCGACTCGTCGAGTCCCTCTCACATTCCCCGTATTGCGATAACTCTCTGGGATCCCGAGTCATTATCTTCCCGATTCTTCGATTGGACTCGCCGAGTAGGCGATCTGACTCGCCGAGTAGGTGCCATTTTTAGTGTTTTTCCTTCTTTATTCCATTCTCGATCTTCTAACTGTTTCTCCGACTTCCTTTCGCTTCCGAGCGTCATCTTTGTACTGAAAAACATAATTTAACACTTTTAAGTACCTTTTGTCCATAATATGCGATAATTAAGCTAATAAATGAATAAAATGTATACTTAATATGAACTAATTATGCACATATCACTTATCATGAGTCTCGCGTCTCACGAATGCCTCACAACCCAAAATCTTGATGTGGTCTAGTTTGGGTACTTTACCAGTTCACAGCTCATTAGGAGTTTTGGCAACATTCTTTGTAGGGACTAGATTAAGGATATGGGTGGCAGTCTTTAAGGCATACCCCCAAAATGAGATTGGTAGCAAAGCTCAACTCATCATGGAACGAACCATATCCAACAAGGTTCGATTACGCCTCTCAGCCACAACATCCAACTGCGGTGTCCTGGGAGGTGTCAATTGTGAGACAATCCCACATTCCCTAAGATAGTCGAGGAACTTTGAACTAAGATACTCACCACCTCAATCAGATCGAAGCATCTTAATGTTCCTGCCCAATTGATTCTTGACTTCTTGTTTAAACTCTTTAAACCTTTCAAAAGTCTCTGACTTATGCTTGATTAAGTAGACATATCCATATCTACTATAATCATCAGTAGAAGTCAAATAATAACGATTAACATCCCTTGTGGCATGTTTGAAGGGTACACACACATCCGTGTGTACGAGATCCAACAAACCTTCACCCCTCTCACAAGAACCTGTGAAGGGTGACTTTGTCATTTTTCCATGTAAGCATGATTCTCAACTATCATCTGAATTTAGGTCAAATGACTCCAAGACTCCATCCTTTTGGAGTTGGCCTATGCATTTCTTGCTTATATGTCCAAGACAACAATGCCATAATAATGCTTTATCCAAGTTATTATCATTCACAGAATCAATACACAATACATTATTTCCTAAGTTATCAATCACAAATACAGTTACATACACACCATCACAAGGTAATGCTTTAAAATAAAGAACATTATTAATGAAAGCATTAATCGAACCAACTTCAATATCAAATGAAAAGGTAAAACCTTTTTTATACAATGCATGAAAACAAATAATATTTCTTGCCATTTCTGGCAAGTAACAACATTTATTCAAATCTAAACTAAACTCACTACTTAGCGATAAAGTATAAACTCCAATCTTGGTGACAGGTGAAGCTTTCCTATTCCCCATGATCAAGTTTATTCTTCCTTTCTCCAGATTCTCACTTCTTCTTAGTCCCAGAAAATCAAAAAATATATGAATACTACAACCGGTATCAAGGACCCAAGAGTTAGAATAGGGTGAGTTATTAGATAAGATAGTTTAAATACCTGCATGGCTGGGTTTAACTTTCCCATCCTTTACATCTTGCTGGTACTTTGGGCAATTCTGCTTCCAATGTGCCTTTTCATGGCAATAGAAGCATTCAGCCACTTTTGGATCTGCAGAAGGAGTGACGAAACCTTTCTTGGTTCCATTTGAAGAGGAGCCTTCAAGAGTCTTACCCTTGGTACCCTTCGAGGGGCTCTTCCTCTTGTTACCCTTCCCATTCCCGATTGCCAAGACAGGGGCAGAGTTGGTAGGAGTAGGAGTAACAACCGATATACCCTTAAGACCACTTTCCATGGTCTTTAGCAGTCCTTGAAGTTTGCTGAGTGTGACCTCTTCCTTATTCATGTGATATGTCATGCGGAATTGATCATAGCACGAGGGTAAGGAGTGGAAAATGATATTTATTGCAAGCTCCTCCGGGAAGTTCATGTTAAGCTTTTGTAGGCGGTCCACAAATCATTACATTTTCTGCATGTGGACTGTGATGGGTTCACCATCCTTCATCCAGGTTGTTATCATGGAGGAGATTATTTCATACCTCTATTATCGGGCACTTTGATGGTATCTTTCCATCAAGTCTTGATGCATTTCCAAAGGGTATAAGTCCTCATATGACTTTTGGAGTTCTGCTATCATGGCGACCATCATGATGCATGCCACTTTGGTGGCATGCCTTTCATGTGCCCGGAAGCCAGTGATCTTATGGTGAGTTGCAATGGTCTCATCAATCTCTTTAAGCTCCTTATCAAGGACATATTCCGTGTCCTCGTAGCGGGTAATTGTCCTGATGTTTCTGATCCATTCATTGAATTTGGATCCATCAAAAGTGACTTTCCCACACAAGTTCATAATGGTAAAGGAGCCATTAGGATTAGAGCCAGAACCATCATTGTTTGAAGACATCTGCGCAAGAAGAAAGACAAGTTTAGTTTAGATATAAATATATTATCCTTAATAAAACACCCAAATGTAATATTAAGGCTAGGACCCAATCACAATATATTATACTTAGAAGAGGCATGTCGTAATCTAAGTAATAACATATTTGAAAGGTAGGTGAATGACGATTCACCAATTTCCACCAAAAATGAAATATTAAAATATTAAGTTTTTAATTTGGTTCTTAGAAATTCCTCGATTCTTTTGAGATTCAATAAACTTTTCAAAGGCATGTTTCAATATCGAGTGTGTCCTCCAAGTTTTGTGACTGGGATACCGAGGATCACAAAACGAGGTGTGAAGTAACAATGCAAATCACTTAGTACCCTTAATGATTATGACTCAATGGATGTGCCGGTTAACCACATACGCTCCACCAATACTATGATAAACCTCAAGTTACCCTTTACCTACCTTGTTAAGTCCAAGTTAATGTGTCGGTTGACCACACACGCTCCACTAACGACGTAAACAAAGTGTAAAGTGTAGTTTCATGGATTAGCACCTTATTCACATTTTCCTAAAGTAACTACGATTGAGAATTTAATAAAACATTTAGTTACTTTATAAGATTCATTATACTTTTAATAAAAATTTATAAGTCCTTGTCCTATCCGTTCGGCTAACGACCCTCCACCGATCAAGGAAGTGGTGGGTAAGAGTGGACACCCATTAAGTTTCCATTTTATAGGCAAAAACCTTATACCCCCCTTATAGACCGGCTTCGTGAATGAGGTGTACTAGCGGTAAGACGAATTGATCTTATACATACATATATATTATTAACTGATAATATTATAAAGTATAAGGGTTGAATTTTAACTTTTAAAATTCTAAGGGTTGGAACAAAAGTTTTAATCATAACTTTACTTGTTCCAAAACTTGAGGGCAAGTTTTGTAAACTTTGAAAACTCTTCATTTATCATAACTTATGAATTGATTTGAGAATTAAAAATGAAGACTATTCATTTTTATAACTCTTGTGTTCTTTTAATGGCTTTTATTAAAGTGTGACCTTTGGTTTTCCATAACTTGAGGACAAGTTAAGCACTCCATTAATGTAACATTCGGATTCCCAGGTATATTATTTATTCATTTATTTTTGGAGTTTGTGGAGGGACTCGGTGAGTTGATGCTCAGACTTGCCGAGTAGGGTCGCGAATTCTCATTCTGATTGATGACCGGACTCGACGAGTTTAAGGTTGGACTCGGTGAGTCCGCGCTATTTAATGAAATCCTAATTTCTCAGGTTTGAGACCTATTTAAAGGCCCTTAGGGCCGTCATTTTCATCTATCAGTCCCTTGAGAGAAACCCTAGAGCACTTGAGCGTTTTGGGAGAGAGAGAAGGCCATTGTTGACCTTTGAAGCATTGTTTAGCAAGGAAAAGGAGGTTCTAGCCAAGAGGAAGCAAAGGAGGTGGACTTTCTGTGGATTTGGAGCTCAGAGCATCACGTTTGAGGTAATATCTTGGCTCCCCTTATGTTGTTATGATGATCTTAGGGTTTTAGGGTTTCTTGGACCCTTTATTGGCTAGATTTTATGTCCAATTCGTCCCTATTTGTGATGAGGTTTTAGATCTGGATCCATAGAGGTCCACAGAGCTTTACTCATCAAGCTATATGAAAAAAATGGGAGTTTTGGCCATGGGTTATGATAAATAGGGCTAAAACATCATATAGGACAAAGACTCATCGAGCGTAGGGAGGGACTCGACGTACCAAGCGGGACAAAGAGTTAGTGGACACGTGTGTACTCGCCGAGTCGCCAGAGTGCACTCAACGAGTTGGGTCAAAGTTTGACCGTTGACTTTTGTTGACTTTTAGAGTTTGGTCAACAATGGGATCTTTGAGTCAAGAGGGGGGTAAAATAGTCTTTTACCCTTCTGAGGGTGCCAATAGAGGGTTGAGTCTAGTCTTGGGAGCTATATTTATGAGAGTATTTACTTTATGTGAATAGGCGGAGGCTAGGCAACATTTCTACCGAGTCAGAGATTTACCGAGACGTCTGAGGTGAGTCTGCTCACTATGCCTTACCCGATAGGGTAATTATGTGTGACCGAAGGGTCTTATGTGTATGATATATATCTGATGTAAGTTATATGTGATATGATATGTGATATGAGTATGATGTGGGCCAGAAGGTCAAGATGATATGGACTGGAAAGTCAACTGAGTCTGGGATGGAAATCCCCTGAGACACTCGGATCGGAAGATCCTATGGCCTGGAAAGGCGTATGTCCAGTATGTGGTATTTTGGGGAACTCACTAAGCATTTATGCTTACAGTGTTATGTGTTATGTGTTTCAAGTACCAGTGATGATCGCGGGAAGGCGCCGACATGATTCGTACACACGCACATTGAAGTTTATATATATTTTGATCTTGGGGTTTGTACTGATACAATGTTGACAAAATGCTTTTATTGATGCTTACAAATGATATATTATGGTTTCCAAAAGTGAAAAAAAATTATTCAAATTTTTACGGTGTTACAAGTTGGTATCAGAGCCTTGGTTTGAGGGATTCGGATGCATCTTCGGGAGTATTTGAACTCAAACAGAGGATTTGAGGAATAATAATAAAGTAAAATTTTTGAAAAAGAGTAAAAAGAGTTTTGAGACAAATAGAGTAGAGCCTTGTGTACGATCAGCCAGCGCCTGAACGGTGATTTCCCAAAATACCCTCATAATAAGTGTTATCAGATATGCTATGTTATGCTATATGATGAATTACGATATGCATGCTAGAGTAGACTAGGTATTCTTATTAGGACTTGAGTGGCCTGATATATGATGCGTTAGTCTAGGAGTTTTGCTGCTAGAAATGCTTAAGAGTGTTTGGATAGCAGCGAGGTGCTTATGAGAGATTTGCAAGTGAGTAGCACATGATAGAGAGATTAGAGCACTTGGGATTTGGGGCTCAAGGAGGAGGACTTGGGATGAATGATGATGCAGTATGGATGGTAGTATTGGGCCCATACTACTGAAGATACCGGGTTGGCGTGCAGTCCAAGTAAGAATCCTTAGGGCACTAAGGAACAAGTGGGGTGGAGTTATCGAGTGTGATTATACTCAAGTGGGTCCCTAATATTCTTATGTTGTATTTCATAGGGAGATAATGGTTGGGACACGCCACACACCAGAGATCAACGGGACGAGTGATGAGGAGATCCGTAGGATCATTCACGAGGAGGTGACTGCGGCCATCAGGGCTGAGATTCCAGAGATGTTCGGGTCTAGTAAGACCACCTTGATTGAGACTTTTAATGAGCGGTGTGCTTCTTTTTCTGATGTTGTTGTTGCCGCAGCCACTGCGGCCATTGTTGCTGCCAGGCCGCAGGGGGTGACACGTTGTTTTACCGGAACTCAGCAACACAAAGCCACCAGAATTTGATGGGACTCAGGATCCGATAGCCGCGATGAGGTGGATTTATGACATGGAGGGGTGCTTCTACACATGTTCATGTCCGGAGCATCTGAGAGTTCAGTTCGCACTGAACCAGCTTCGCTTGGGGGCGAAGGACTGGTGGAAGTTCGTGACAGCGCAGTATTCCTCAGCAGAGCTTGTTGCGGTGACCTGGGAGAGGTTCACCGCTATGTTTCATGATTAGTATGTTCCCCTGGTGGAAAGGAAGCGTTTGGCTCAGGAGTTCTTGAAGCTCAAGCAGGGTACTAAGTCAGTTACTGTGATTACCCGGATGTTTCATGAGAGGGCGATGTTCTGCCCTTAGCACGTGTCGACCGAGCAGGCACGTATGAGCCGATATCTAAGCATTTTGAGGAGAGACATCCGTGAGTTTGTGGCAAACTCATCATACCGGACATTTTCTAAGCTTCAGGAAAATGCCCGGAAGAGGGAGATTGAGTTGGAGACGCATGCCAGGGAGGAAGCCGAGTCTCATAGGATGGATCGGCGGCCGGCACATTCTCAACCGGTAGCCTAGCGGGCCAAGCCCGCCGATTCGAGGTCTGGGACTCAGAAGCGATGCACTAGCGTAAAGTGCGGCAAGGGTCATGATGGAGTTTATAGGGCTGGTGCTTGCTACAAGTCTGGCAAGGAGGGGCATATCACCAAGGATTGTCCCAAGGGATTCATGGTCTGCTTTCATGCAACCAGACTGGGCACCGGAAGGCGGAGTGTCCACAGTTGCGAGGGACGACACGGGGAGCATCTCAGGGATCTGCCCCTACTGCTATGAGAGCTAGTGAGAGTTTTTTGGTGAGATCTGAGGCGCCGAAGGCACGAGGGAGGGTGTTTCAGCTGACAGCGGAGGAGGTCCGTGCAGCACCTGACGTCGTGGCTGGTATGTATTCTATCATGTATTCATTTTTTATATTGAGATATTGTGCTTATATTATGTTATGCGTAGGTACTTTTCTTGTAAGTTTTGTACCTAGCCTAGTGTTATTTGACTCAGGTACGAGTCGGTCTTTTGTATCGTTGGTGTTTATGCAACACATTAGTATTAGTCGAGAGGCGTTGAGTAAACCTCTGAGAGTTTCCATAGCGGATGAGAGAGTGGTGTATGCCACCGAGGTGATTCGAGGTTGTGTACTTGAGATTTTCGGGGTAGAGTTTCCGATCGATTTGGTTCCCATTACAATGGGAGATGTCTGTGTCATCGTGGGTATGGACTGGTTGAGCTGATTTGGAGCGATCATCGACTGCGAGCGACAGTTGGTGACCATGCGAGACCCTAGTGGGGGAGTTCTTACAGTGTACGGCGAGGGTACACGTTCTGGGTCGGTATTTTGTTCAGCCGCCAGGGCGAGGCAGAGTCTTCAGCAGGGATGTAAGGGATTTATAACGTATGTGATGGACACGAGGGTTAATTCAGAGAGACCAAGGTCAGTGGAAGAGGTTTCGATAGTGCGTGAGTTCTCGGATGTATTTCCAGAGGAGTTGTTGGGTGTGCCTCCCGTGAGGCAGGTAGAGTTCAGTATCGATATGGTCCCGGGGGCTGCACTTCTCACCAAGGCGCCCTATCGCCTTGCGCCTCCCAAGATGCAGGAGTTGTCCTTGTAGCTTCAATAGCTGCAAGGGAAGGTATTTATGCGGCCAAGCAGTTCTCCGTGAGGAGCACCTATCCTTTTCGTCAAGAAAAAGGATGGTTCACACCGGATGTGCATTGATTATCGGGAGTTGAACAACCTGACGGTTAAGAACCGTTATCCGTTTCCAAGGATTGACGATTCGTTCGATCAGTTGCACGAAGCATCTTGGTTCTCCAAGATCGATTTGAGGTCTGGATATCATCAGGTGAGGGTGTGAGATGAGGATGTACAGAAGACAGCGTTCAGGACTCGTTACGGGCATTAGGAGTTCATGGTGATGCCTTTCGGACTCACCAACGCACTAGCAGTGTTCATGGACCTCATGAAAAGGGTATGCAGACCGATATTGGATCGCTCGGTGATCTTATTCATCGATGAAATTGTGGTGTATTCAAGATCTAGAGAGCAGCATGAGGAGCATTTGAGGGAGATCCTCGGGGTTTTGAGATCGGAGAGGCTTTATGCCAAGTTCTCCAAGTGTGATTTCTGGTTACGAGAAGTCCAGTTCCTGGGACATCTCGTTAACTAGCAAGGGATATTTGTCGACCCGGCCAAGATTGAGGCAGTGATGAGTTGGGAGGTGTCGAGGTCACCCACGGAGATCAGGAGTTTCCTAGGACTGGCAGGCTATTATCGGAGATTTATCAGGGATTTCTTCAAGATCGTCGTGCCACTCACTAAGTTGACCCAGAAGGGTGTAGCTTTTGCTTGGGGTCCAAGGCGGTGGGCCTCCTTCGAGACACTTCGCCAGAGACTATGCGAAGCCCCGGTGTTAGCCCTTCCAGAGGGAATGGAGGATTTTGTGGTATATTGTGACGCGTCAATATCAAGGTTGGGAGCAATGCTTATGCAGAGAGCGCATGTGATAGCATATGCATCAAGGAAGCTGAAGCCTCATGAGGCAAGGTATCCTACCCACGATTTAGAGTTGGGGGCAGTAGTGTTCGCCCTCAAGATCTAGCGTCACTATCTGTATGGAGTCCGGTGTACCTTATACACGGATCACCAGAGCTTGAAGTACTTGATGGATTAGCCCAACCTGAATACGCGACAGAGGAGATGGATGGATGTGGTAAAGGATTATGATTGCGAGATCCTGTATCACCCGGGTAAGGCTAACGTGGTAGTCGATGCCCTGAGTCGTAGGGTGGAGAGTGTTCCGATGCAAGACATTTGTATGAGATTGTCGGTGATGACTCCGGTGTTGGACACCATTCGAGGAGCCCAGGCTGAGGTCGTGAGTCCAGAAAACCAGAAGAGAGAGCGAGTTATCAGACAAGTATTGGAGTTCGTTACCGATAGCCGAGGGCTTATGACTTTTCAAGGTCGGATTTAGGTACCGTTTGTGGGCGGGACGTGTACCATTTTGATGGAGGAGGCTCATAGATCGAGGTTCTCGATCCATCCCGGGGCCACTAAAATGTACTTGGATCTGAAGAAGGAGTATTGGTGGCCCTATATGAAGAGGGACGTCGCGTGGTTCGTTGAGAGGTGCCTAACCTGTCGTAGGGTTATGGCCGAGCACCAGAGACCGCATGGTAAGTTGCAGCCATTAGAGGTTCCCGAGTGGAAGTGGGAATAGATTACCATGGATTTTATCACCAAATTGCTGAGGACTACTAGCGGTGTTGATGCAATTTGGGTGATTGCGGACAGATTGATGAAGAGCGCTCACTTCCTTGCTATCAGTTAGAGCTCTTCCGTTGAGAGGTTAGCAGAGGTGTACGTGAGGCAGGTGGTATCCCGACATGGAGTGCCGATCTCCATTGTCTCAGACCGAGATATGCGTTTCACTTCCAGATTCTGGAAGAAATTTCACGAGGAGTTGGGTACTAGGCTGCATATTAGTACCGCATACTACCTACAGACTGACGGACAGAGCGATCGAACAATTCAGACGCTCGAGGATATGCTCCGGGCATGTGTGTTGGATTTCGGCAGGAGTTGGGATACGTGTTTTCCCTTGGCGGAGTTTTCCTATAACAACAGCCATCATTTGAGCATTGGTATGCCACCCTTTGAGCTGTTGTATGGGAGGAGGTGTCGGACCCCCATTTGCTGGGGAGAAGTAGTACTGAGATCATACTTCAGACGAATGAGCAGATACAGTAGGTCAGGCATAGGTTGTTGACTGCTCAGATTCGTCACAAGAGTTATGCAGACAGGCGCCGGTCTGAGCTCGAGTTCCAGGTTGGCGACTTCGTACTCCTGAAGGTCTCTCCTTGGAAAGGAGTGATCCGATTCAGGAAGAGGGGAAAGTTGGGGCCCCGATATATTGGTCCTTTCAGGGTGATCCCGAGGGTAGGAAGGGTAGCCTACCATTTGGAGGTACCTGCAGAGTTGGGTCAGATTCATGACACCTTTCACATATCTCAGCTAAGAAAGTGTATTGTCGACGAGTCGGCAGTGGTGCCATTAGAGGATATTCAGGTGGATGTGAGCCTGAACTATCTTGAGAGACCGGTGGCTATTAGGGATCAGAAGATCAAAGTTCTGAGGAACAAGGAAGTGCCTCTGGTGCAGGTCCAGTGGCAGCATCGGAAGGGGTCAGAATTAACTTGGGAACCGGAGCGTAAAATGCGTGAGCAGCATCCAGAGTTGTTTGTAGAGTAATACTTCGAGGGCGAAGTCTGATTCTAGTGTGGGAGAATCGTAACATCCGGATTCCCAGGTATATTATTTATTCATTTATTTTTGGAGTTTGTGGAGGGACTCGGCGAGTTGATGCTCAGATTCGCCCGAGTAGGGTCGCGAATTCTCATCCGGATTGATGACCGGACTTGGCGAGTTTAAGGTTGGACTCGGCGAGTCCGTGCTGTTTAATGACACCCTAATTTCTCAGGTTTGAGACCTATTTAAAGGCCCTTAAGGCCGTCATTTGCATCTATCAGTCCCTTGAGAGAAACCCTAGAGCACTTGAGCGTTTTAGGAGAGAGAGGAGGCCATTATTGACCTTTGAAGGATTGTTTAGCAAGGAAAAGGAGGTTCTAGCCAAGAGGAAGCAAAGGAGGTGGACTTTCTGCGGATTTGGAGCTTAGAGCATCACATTTGAGGTAATATCTTGGCTCCCCTTATGTTGTTATGATGATCTTATGGATTTAGGGTTTCTTGGACCCTTTATTGGCTAGATTTTATGTCCAATTCGTCCCTATTTGTGATGAGGCTTTAGATCTGGATCCATAGAGGTCCACAGAGCTTTACTCATCAAGCTTTATGAAGATCAATGGCAGTTTTGGCCATGGGTTATGATAAATGGGGCTAAAACATCATATAGGAGCAAATAGATGTTGGTTGTGCATCAAGATATGGACTTTACTTGACATTCATTCTTGGGGAGGCTAGATCTATGTATTAGGGCCATAGATCTGACCTCAGGAGGTCAATAGAGTTTGTGCATGGCATGAACTCGACGATTTGTTCTTGAGACTCAGCGAGTAGGGTTAGGGTTTCATGTAAATCACTTAGTGAGTAGACTTGCCGAGTTGGGGGATAACTCATTGAGTCAGAAAGGGATAAGAGGACAGGAGTTCGAGGCGATACTCGCCGAGTTGTTCTTGAGACTCGACGAGTTGAGTCGAGGTGGCCCCGCGATTCGTGCCAGATGTGACTCATCGAGAGTAGGGAGGGAATCGACGTACCAAGCGGGACAAAGAGTTAGTGGACACGTGTGTACTCGCCGAGTCGCCAGAGTGCACTCGACGAGTTGGGTCAAAGTTTGACCGTTGACTTTTGTTGACTTTTAGAGTTTGGTCAACAATGGGGTCTTTGAGTCAAGAGGGGGGTAAAATAGTCTTTTACCCTTCTAAGGGTGCCAATAGAGGGTTGAATCTAGTCTCGGGAGTTATATTTATGAGAGCATTTACTTTATGTGAATAGGCGGAGGCTAGGCAACATTTCTACCGAGTCAGAGATTTACCGAGACGTCTGAGGTGAGTCTTCTCACTATTCCTTACCCGATAGGGTAATTATGTGTGACCGAAGGGTCTTATGTGTATGGTATATATCTGATGTAAGTTATATGTGATATCATATGTGATATGAGTATGATGTGGGCCGGAAGGTCAAGATGATATGGACCGGAAGGTCAACTGAGTCTGGGATGGAAATCCCCTGAGACACTCGGATCGGAAGATCCTATGGCCTGGAAAGGCATATGTCTAGTATGTGGTATTTTGGGGAACTCACTAAGCATTTATGCTTACAGTGTTATGTGTTATGTGTTTCAAGTACCAGTGATGATCGCGGGAAGGCACCGGCATGATTCGTACACACGCATATTGGAGTTTATATATTTTTCGATCTTGGGGTTTGTACTGATACAATGTTGACAAAATGTTTTTATTGATGCTTACAAATGATATATTATGGTTTCCAAAAGTGAAAAAAATTGTTCAAATTTTTACGATGTTATAATTAAAACACATTATGATCATCAATTAAACTACCAAGTAGGTTACAAACAATTCCTATAATCATCTAATCTTCATAAGTTCAAGAAAATGAATATGAACATTTCAAGAATCATAAATTACTCTCAAAACTTGTAATTTTTGATAATTGCCATTGTAAATGGATTAGCATAAACATTACACCATCTAAAACAAGTTTTAAAACACCAAAACAGTTTAGGGTAATGTTTCTAGTCCATTTCCAGCAACAAAAGTCGAAAATCTGCTGTCAGGGCCTCCTACTCATCGAGGGCATGAACCTGTTCGATGAGTAGGATGAATTTACACTTGGATTCGTCGAGTCCCCCCATGGACTCGGCGAGTCCACTGCCCAAACAGCAAGTTGTTTAGATTTTTAAACCATTTTTGCGCAAACAACAAACAAAAAAGCCTAGGCTCTGATACGACTGATGGATTTTGAGCATTCTAACATTTCCTAAGTGTACGTGCAACCCTAATAAACCTTGGATCTATGTTTGTCTAAAATTCATGAAAATTTGATTTCCAAGGTTCTTGATTCTATCTAGCATACATGGGGAACATTTAGCTTAAATGTAAGACAGAATAACATACCTTTTTGTTGCTTTTGATACCTTGAAATCTTGTGAGCTTAAAACCCCAAGTGTGATGCCGCAAATGCTTTAAACAACACCAAATGTTATGGAGTAAACTTGGAGAGAAAGTGTAACACTCAAAAATCAGCTCTATCCCTCAAGAATGCATGCATAGCCGATTTTAGGAAACATGAGCTTTATATAGTATGTTGCATTAGGGTTACACCATGTAAACCTAATGTAACATGACTCTTCATTTTCATGATCCATGGGTTAACTCAATGGAGCATCCATGGAGCATCCTATAGGTGAAACCCAACTTGATAATCCATGGAGCCTCTTAGCCCACTATATAAGTTATGGATGATTTACATAATCAACCCATATATTTTATTAGTTATCTTTTGATCACTTAATTCATTCTCGATCAAACTCATTAAATAATATTATTAATATATTAGAACTTATAATATATTAATAAACAATAAGTGTTATTTCTCTCATTTAGTTTATCCAAATGCATGGTCCCATGCAACCCAAATGGACCATGCCGGGTCGGGTCAAGTACATACTAGAAATAGTTATGGACTTAGACACCTTATCCAACATATCCATGGGCTACCATATGGGTTAAGACCAACATGAAGGACTATTTATCACAAGCCCACATAAATAAGAATGAATGATTTACATAATCAATCCCCATATATTTAATTAGTCTCTTTTGATTACAAATTTAGTTCCAAATATTAAATAATATGATTTCATATTAATATATTAGAACTTATAATATATTAATATAAATCATAAATAAGCTTTTCTCATTTGTCTATCCAAAATGGACCATGCTACTCTCGGGTCGAGTACATACCAGTAATAGTTATCGGCTTGCACATCTGTCCATATGTTGTTTCCCGATTTCCGATTTATGATGACTAGCTAATTGAACAAATGAAATCAGTCTAGGCTTGGCCAAACACTTAGGGGTGTCATCACAAAATCATCGAGGGGCCCACAAATATCGCTTTTATCCCTCTAAGGGTAAAAGCAATGGATAAACTTCGACCCAAATGCTCGCTTTCACTTACTTATCAAATCACACACAACAATATGTTTTATAACATCCAAGTTACTGGTGCGTTTAGATATGTCAATGTGCAACCGACTTGCAACTAAAACTCACAGTTCTCCGTTTTAAGAATATAAGATATTATCGTCTCATGATCACTCGTGATAAAATCCGTGAAGTGGTTCAAATAAGCGTGGGTTGAATCCAATACTCGAATCTTATTCCAGGAGTACTCATGAACACTGCAACCACTTTGTACCAGACAAACTACAGACCCATTCATTACAGTCTTGCCTCAATACATACATCCAAAGTATGATCGACTGTGAATGGTTTCAATAATCTAGTTATTCGGGAAGTCAAAACATGCAAAGGGAAACACAAGAACAATACTAATCATATATGGCTCCGAACCTTTTGAGCCATATTGATTACTCATTATTCATTGTTTGATGTTTCATATAATCAACTTAATACTTGAATTGAAACAATAGTCATGCCATGCTCCAAGCATGCACACTATGTTTGTCCAAACAATAGTTATGTCATACCCTAAGTATGCACATTATGTCTGTCTATGATCCTTACTTTGTGAAATAGATCAATTGAACATGATTCCAATGATGCTCATTTCACAATACCAAATCCTTATTGTAAATGTAAGAATATCAAATTCTTATCATTTACTGTAATCTGTTAGATTTTAAACTCATATGCATTGATCCTCTTGTAATGACTATGCATAAAAGTCACAAAGTCTTGGAAACAGACATTACAAAGTATTCCAATGGAGATCAATTCCATGGAAACGAAGTCTCACATTCAAAGTACATTCCTTTGAACATCATTCTTGCATTAAGTTTTTCTAACTTTCTCATCTATTCTTCAACTCCCAATATGGAAACATTCCATATTTTCCATATTACAATTCATTATTAACAGACTCCTGTCTATTCATAATAATGTCAATATGGTCCATCCATTACTATACTTCTAATTGTCCTTAAGCAACCAATCCTTGGCAAACCTTAGATTGTCCTTAACAGTTTCTCAATCGCTTTCATTATAACCGATTCTAGTCCTTTTTCCCTCTTAATTCCCTAGGCATTTGGAAAAATTAGAACACGAAAATATTATAGCATATGCAATCGATCGTATACCCGAAGCATATGGGAAACGATTCATAGTGTCTAACATAAGGACATGATACTTGATCAGACTTTTGCTATAATATTTCTATTTGTTATGTTCTCAAAATTTTGATTATGAAGAGGGATGTCATAATCATAATCAAATTTTGAGAATGCAATTAACATTTACATATACAGAATTTCCTTATTTTGAACCATTCCAACATAACATTCGTATATATTTTTGACTAAATGTGATTAAAATATCAATCTATGCTTTTAGAATTGAAATGAAGTATAATTTCCTCTCCCTTAATTATAGCAAAACACCTTTTCAAACTCTGCAACTTGCAAATTGAAACTTTTGTTTTCTATAATTAACATTGCTAACTTTCCATATTTACCATAATTTATTATGCTCCCACTAGCATAATAATTACATCCTTATTAGCATAATACTTATGCTCCCACTAGCTTTGACATGTACTCAGAAATCAGCTGGACTTCAAGAAATCAACACTTTATTAATTTTCATTACCAAAGTTCAGATTTTTGACAGCAGACGCTTCGATAAGACCTTATCTAGGCTTCTTAAACTTATACACATTTCATTAGATAGCTCGCATGTGTGTCTAAACAATTTAAGAACTTATAGCAATAAGTCTCTAATGTTTAGACCTTTTATCATTTCTCACAATTCGAATTATGAAAAGGGTTGTCGTAATCATAAGTAAATTTGAAAATGCAAATATCTCAACTACTATCTCCTTAAAATCTACTTAGTGAAAGCGTTTTCTCACCATCATTTTCATGAATCGAAGAGAAACCTTATGACACTTATATTTTATAGTGTATGTGTTCATATCCATGTGAATTTTTCAAAACCATAATAACAACACAAGGTTAGTGACAAATTCAAACTCATATGGACTGAACAATTAAGAACTCATAGAACTCGCATGCATAGTCAACTTTAACTGGAATAGGCACAGAAACAAGAATGTGTCAACACGATAGGTTGCAAACCTCAAGTTGTGTAATAGTGATAAACAATAGGCTTTATGCTTCATTAGTTCTTGAAACTTTCAAGACCTTTAAGACTCCCACTATCCTCTTGACATATAAGATTCTCTTGTCAAGAATCATTCCTTGACAAACAGATATTCAAGTGTTAGTGCGGATTCTTATCAAGATAAACACTTCATACCATTGGTCTTAGTTGGTCTTTGTCCTTACCAAGACATCATAACTTACCAATTTCAAATGTACAAGAGAAAAAATATTTTACTCTACATTTGATGAGTGTTTCAAACTTTTTTATAATTATGTCACTCAAGGTTAGAATCTTGGAGCATGACTTTAAGACTTGTTTTTGGAACGAAGTATGAGTCATCTTCTTGATTTAACCACTTCAACAATTCATGATTCCTCTTCTTAGCAATAAGAATGCACTAAGATGTCCTTACAGGATCAGTTGTGATATGGTTTCGCATAATCATTAAGATGATGATAAAACATGATACTAAAGTACTCTGCCATCTTTTCAGATTGGAGAAACTTTTACCTTTCTGCCTAATTTGATTCTTCTCATTCGTTCTACCATACATTGAAACTTTTCCAATGTTTCCGAATTATACTTAAACTTGTAAGTATAACCATATTTACTAAATTTTAGTAAATCATGACGAATAGCCTTATCGATCTTTGGGGTGGACTGTGACCCGTGCACAAGAATGTGTACTTGATCCCTTAGGCCTTCACTTGACACAAATATACATGTGATCAAGGAATTAGTCTTAATTTGCCAAAGACGAAAATTCTCATTCATCATACAATACAACTTGCATGATTCCAAGTTTCTGTCCAATTGAAACTTAGGTGATAAGAATATTTCCTTATTTGGTAAATTTAGACACTACCACAAATGAAAGAATGAAATTCATATTTCCAATATTGCTAGAAACATACAAACATCAATTTTTTATAAATGTCATTGCAAGGAGATATAAAATAAAACAAAATTTTATTTATTTATAAAATGCGGAAAAAACTTTTTCCATACAAATGCAATTACAAATGAAAACTATTTTATTACATATTTCCTAGAAATCTATCATAACTCCTAAGCAGCGGCTCAAAAATCTGATCTTCGAACCATGCCATTGAAATCAATCTTCGCGACCAGATTCGGAAGACTCTTCTTTTATGCTTCTTTCCTTTTACATGATCCTACAAAACATCAAAATAAAAAATAGTCACATCATGTATTAAGAATCATCAATTAGGAACTTAATAGAGTTAGATAGTGGACTTACCTGAAGCAGAGTAAAAAATTTCTGATTCTACCTTCTCTCAGATCTTTTAGGTAGTCAGGGTAGCTTCGCAACCAATGATCCTTCTCTTGGTAATAGAAACATATAGACTTTTTGGGAATGGTACACGGGACAATCTCAAACTTAGCCTTTCTCTCTACTATTTGGTCAAACGGGTTGACCATGGCCAATCCCTTTCCAATGGGAAGAGAAAGCTTTTCTGGATTTCCAATGTTACCATTCTCAATGTCCATGGAAGTTTGAGAAGTAGAACTTCCACCCAAATTTGCTTTTCTAGTGCGCCAAATCATTGCCGATTCAGCAGTAACAAGCAAATAGGTAAAATCAATAAGGGCCATGTCTTGGTCTGCCACATAGTAGTCCTTAATGAACTCACTATATGACTTAGGAAGTGATTGAAGAACCCAGTTAATAGCCAATTTCCTTGAGACTTTGACACCCAATACTCTCAGCCTGTTAATATGTGACCTTATCTCTAAGACGTGAGCACACACAGGCCTTCCATCTTCATGTTTCATTGCAAGTAGGGCTTGAGTGACCTTGAAATTTTCAATTCTTTGAACATGTGGGTTAGGGAGAATTATTGGCGGAGGTGGAGGAAGTGAAGTATGACTTCCACGATCCAACCGTGGGACATCATCTTCAAGAGGAAAGCTTGTTCTAAAAGGATTTGGGAAGACCAAAGTTGTCCGAACTAGACATCTAAAATGGGAGAAATTCAAGTTAGTTGACTTAAGTCCTTAATATAACACCCAAATGAAATATTAAAGCTAGGACCCAACAGAATATTTTACAATTTGGAAGAGTGATGCCATAATCCAAACTGCTAAATATTTGAAGGTAGGTAAATGAAGATTTACCATTTTCCACCACGAAAAGCAAAAAGTAAACTTTAGGTTTTAAGTGAATTGAAATTCCTAGATCCTTTGAGATACATTGAAAACTTCCAATGACATGTTTAAATCTCGATTGTGCCCTTCAAGTTTGTGACTGGGATGTCGAGGATCACAAACAAGGTGTGAATAACAATGCAAATTAGTTTGGTACACCCAATGTTACAACCACCTAATCAATGTGTCGGTTAACCACACACACTCTATTGATCTATAATTAGCATCAAGCTACCCTTTTCCATGCACTGTCAGTCCAGATTAGTGTGTCGGTTAACCACACGCGCTCCACTAATGGCTTAACAAGGTGCAAAGTGCAATTTCATGGGTTAGCACCAAATTCACATTTTCCTAAAGTAACTAATACTGGAAATTTAATAAAGGTTTAGTTACTTTATATTTATCATTAGACTTTTAATGAAGGGGGAATTAGAGTCATATCCTACCCGTTCGGCTAACGAGCATACACTAGTCAAGGAAGCGGCAGGTGAGAGTGGACACCCATTAAACTGTCATTTTATAGACAATAACCTTATACCCCCCTTATAGACTCGCTTCATGAATGAGGCCTACTAACGGTAAGACTAACTTTTACTCTTATACATACATACATACATACATACATACATACATACATACATACATACATACATACATACATACATACATACATATATATATATATATATATATATATATATATATATATATATTAAACCTATAATATTATAACAGTATAAGGGTTGAATTTTAAACTATTTAAAATTCTAGGGTTTGGAACTAAAGTATTCAAAAGTGTAACTTTACAATGTACAAAACTTGAGGGCAAGTTTTGAACAATTCAAAAACTTTTGGAATCCACAGCATATGAGTTTAATATAGGTTTTAAAGACTTAAATGAAGAAACTTTTGAGAATCCATAACTTGAGGACAAGTTATAGAGGTCATAAAACAATTTATGGGAAAAAGACTCTTCAAGTTTATAACCTATAGCTTTAATGATTCTTTAGAAAAAACTTTTGGTTTTCCATAACTTGAGGACAAGTTATGGAGTCCGTTAAAAATCATTAAGATCACCAATTAAACTAACAAACATGTCAAGAAAAACTATGATCTAGATTAAACTCATATGAACAAGTCAATTCAAATTAAACAATTTTCATGTAATTAACCTAACCATTAAACTAATACAAAACATGAAACTTTTGACAATTTTCTTTTGAATTGGATTAGTATGATTGTTACTACATCAAAAACAGGTTTATAATTTGAAAAACAACTTAGGGTAATGATCCTAGTCCAATTCTAGCCAAAAACCTCGAAAATTTGCATTCTGGAGCACCAACTCGTCGAGTGTATGAACAAACTCGACGAGTTGGTCAGTTTTTTCCTTGGAACCGGTGAGTCCATCAGTGGACTTAGCGAGTCGATCAGTGGACTCAGCGAGTCCACTATCCAGAACAACAGAAAATCGATTTTTAAGGCATTTCCAAGCATGTAGCGTCAAGTATAATTGAAAACAACCCTAGGCTCTGATATCACTCTTGGGTTTTGAGCATTCTAGCACTCCTATGGTGTACACGCAACCCCATGTGCTTTGGATCTATGTTTTCTCTATTATACATGCATATATTCAAAATTCGAAAGCATCATCCTAACTAGCATACGATGGAGTATCTATACTACAAAAGTCTAGTTAGATGACATACCTTTAGACGGAGCTTGAAGTCTTGAACCTTTAAGAGCTTAGTTCCCCAAGTGTTGCACCTCAAATGGAATCACATAACACCACCAACAATTGGAATAACTTGAGAAGAGGTTACTTGGTTCACTCTATGAAATCGACTTTGCCCTCTTTGTGTATCTACTAGTCCATTTCATGAACCATGGGCTCCTTTATATAGTGTGGCTCGTTTAGGGTTACACCATGTAAACCCTAATGTGCATGACTTTCCATTTCCTTCATGATCTATAAGTTTTAACCTCCATGGAGTATCCATGGGTTATCACATCTGTTAAGCCCAACATGGAGGACGATGGATCACAAGCCCACATATATAAGAATGAATGATTTACATAATCAATCTCCATATATTTAATTAGTCTCTTTTGTTCACCAAATTAATTCCAAATTAATTCTTGATCAATAATAATTAAATAATATGATTTCATATTAATATATTAGAACTTATAATATATTAATATAAATCATAAATAACATTTTCTCATTTGTCTATCTAATTGTTCTGATGCCATGCAACCCAAATGGACCATGCTACTCTCGGGTCGAGTACATACCAATAATAGTTATGGGCTTAGACATCTACTCCAACAAAGGCAACCACACCCTCATTATCACAGAAAATCTCCATATGCTCCTTTATGGCAGGTACAACTCCAATGTCTCCAATGATGTTCTTTAGCCATATTGCCTCCTTCGACGCTTCGCTTGCTGCTATGTGCTCTGATTCATACAATGAATCAACTACAGTCCCCTGCTTGGAACTTTTCCATGTTACTGCTCCTCCATTTAGGGTAAATACCCAGCCTGAATGAGAGTGAAAATTATCTCGGTCAGTCTGAAAGCTGGCGTCACTATACCCTGTAACTTTCAAGTTAACACTCATACCAAGGGTAAGGATCCAATCCTTAGTCCTTTGTAAGTACTTAAGAATGTTCTTTACTGCAATCCAGTGAGCTCTACCAGGGTTCCCTTAATATGACTAACCATGCTCAAAGCACAAGCCACGTCAGGGCGAGTACACGTCGTAGCATACATGATCAAACCAACGGCGGACGCATAAGGTATTCGACTCATTTCTACTATCTTATCCTCGGTAGATGGACTTTGAGTCTTACTCAACTTGTGTGATAATAGTCAAATTCTGGTCAAGTCTAAGTCGAACAAAGTCATCGAGTCAAACCGGTCAACTCAATTAAACCTTGTATATTAGCATTTGTGTTATGTAATTACTATATAACTCACTATTTTAATGAGAAAACATCACTTGGAAAATTCGTGTCTTTAATTTTCCCTAGCCTTAGTGCTAAACAATGAACAAAAACAATAAAACAATGTTGCATACTCATCGGGAGTGTGTAAGATCCTAAAACATGGCTTAACGGGGTTCACGGACCTTGCGTTGTGGAGCCAAACACTCATAATTGTCACACATGAAATCTCTCTCAATTGTTTTCACTCTATCTCTCCAAGAATGTCAAATCTCTCCCAAATCTCTCTAAGTATGTGAAATCTCTCCCAAATATCTCTTTGTATGATAAATCTCTCCAAGAATGTCAAATCTCTCCCAAATATCTCTCTGAATGCCAAATCTCTCCAAGTATGTCAAATCTCTCCCAAATCTATCTAAGTATGCCAAATCTCTCCAAGTATGACAAATCTCTCCCAAATCTCTCTCAAAATCTCTCTCAACTTTCTATGATCACTCGGGGCATCCCGACCCTCAAATTTGGCGAAAACACCCCAAAAACGGAAGTCTACGCGAAAAACAGACTTAAGGAGCCGAAACTCCTTTTAGGAACCGAAACCCCTCTCAAGGAACCGAAACCCTCTCAGGAACCGAAACCTCTTAGGAGCCGAGACCCTCTCAACCGAAATGGACTGAGTGCTCTGTTTATTTCGGTCTCCTGATCATTCCAAACCGAACCTGACTTTCGGCTCCCCTTCTCACCTTCGGTCAGAGGAGACTCCACTTCGGTACGACAGGCGAACCTGCGCATCCGAGGACTTGAGCTTCTGTCCGAGGAGCAAGCATGCGCATCCGAGCCCCACTCTCGGTTCCTCCTCCTGCTCTCGGTTCCTTCTCATGCTCTAGGTTCTAGTGGCTAGGACTGAACCCTCGGCCAGAACTTCGGATTTTGATAGTTTTCACCCGATTTTCGATGTCTTTAGCATTTTGAGCCTGTTTTTCGAGATTTTAACGTGGAATTTTCTCACAAACTCATATTTTAACATAATAAGCCCCAAATAATCATATTTTAATTATATTTTGGGGAAAATCCTTGTCTAAGAATAAAATCTAGTAGGTAAGATTTATGGGTGGAGTGTTGACTTTGCCTTAGTGTATGACACAAGCAACCTCCCCATACCTCCATGGTACAACCCCTTGTCCTTCCACCATACCTAAGTCATGCTAATGTACTTTATCATCATTTCCAACCATTTCCCACATTCTTAGAGCTGGAACATCCACCCTCTCTCCTCACTTCACTCATTTTCTCTCATTTTCACCACAAGATCAAACACTTTTCTCTCAACTCTTCTCTCTCATTTTCCAGATTTCCAAGGATTTCCTTCTATTATTGGTAAGTATCTTCATTATCCTTATGATTTTTACACTTCCTTCTACTCAAATCATAGATTGCTTACACAAATATCGTCATATTTGTGTTAGATCTTCGAATCTTCAAGCACCTCCCAAATGTTCTTGAGGTGAGAACTTCTTTTCTACATCATCCATCTACTGAAATCACTCAAGGTGAGTTCATACCCCTACATTTTCATGTTTTCTCAAGTTTTTAGGGTGGGGGGGGGGGATACAAGTTAAAACACCAAGAACATAACTAAATTTTTCTAACAGCCCTCATCAGAAAAGTTTGACTCCATTCACGGACTGTTTTAGGCAACATAAAAATTTTTATTTTCAAAACTATTTTAGGTGTAAGTAGTTCCAGTTCTTAGATTTCAAATGACTACTTTCATATCTCTATACGATTTTTCTACAATTTATGGTGATTTTTACAAAACTGTTGATCATTTCAAACATCAATCCGGACCGGTCTGTGATTATGGACTTGGTCACACAAGTTAGAGGTCACTAAAAATTATGGAAAAATTTATGAACCAACTAGACTCATTTTCCAAACTCTCATAAGTTACAGAACTTGATTTGGATATCTTATGAGTTTTCTACAAATTTTACAATAACAGTTACAGAAAATGTTATTAACAGAAAAAGACTATAAATTTCATTTCACCTTGTAACATGTTGAGCAAGGTATATATATCATTATATGATTATGTGTTGTTGCAATATATGACATTTTTGTATTCGTATCTAGATATACAACAGTTAAGAAAGGGATTTTTACTAGATAATGCATAGAAATAACCACGTGTTATAATTAAAGTACACCCATTGCATACAAATGTTTTATTAAACTATGTTAAGTATAGTTTATGTATTTTACTATTTCAACCCTTGTTTTGATAAACTATAATAGGTATAGTTTATGATACATTACAAATACATATATTTCAGAAGGGTACATTTATACAAAAGGGAACTTTCATTACGTTAAGTGTAAATTCGTTAATGACTTTGTGAGACATCCCCTTCGCATTAATCATAAGTCATGTATTGTAACCAGAGTCTCCTAGAGGGAGAGCGTGATAGTTGTATATAGATCTATATTGGGCATGACAAACCCACACCTGAGCTGCATGCAACAGCTAGATCAGCAGGTCTGAGGTGACAAATGTCATAACAGTTCCAATGCCTGAAGAACGTTGTTTTCAGGCCATCTAGGTCATAGCATGGTTATAATAGCTCACAGAAAGTATTAACAAACATAAGAATTTACGGGAATTTCATTGACATCATACGCGTTATGTTGAATTAAACTCATATTATTTTCTGTAAATAAGGAAGAATACTTATACGTTGCGGTCTTTGTATATTTTTAAGACTATATTACATATTTTTAAGGAAAATTATCGGAATTTTCTAGAACAACCATACATTTACGAGACAAGGTTTTCATAAATTGCATACAAAAGCTTATGAACTCACCAAATATTTGAGGATGGGACGTTAAGGCATCAAACATTTCATATTTTGTCAACATATTGTAATTGATTTTGAAACATTTAATTCCTACAATGATGTAACTTTTTCAATTATATATATGTTGGTTGTGCTTGCTTAAATCACTATTGCATTTGTTGTTATGATACTACACATGAAGTCCTCCACCCCCGGACGTTTCCGCCATCCTTGGTTTGGGGGTGTGACAACTTGGTATTGCTTTGGACCGGCAAATCCCGTTTCATGGAATTCTCCATGCTAAAACGTTTCAACACCTTTATCCAAGTAAGTACTTTGACGAAGTCTTATTAGTCTTTTACTCCTATTTCTCAAAATCCTTATCCCTAGAATATAAGCAACTTCTCTGAGGTCCTTCATAGAGAAACACTTCCCAAGCCAAGTGTAACATCCCAAAATTCAAGACCAAAAAATTCATTTTGATTAACTTATTATAAAACCAACAGTATAAGAAAACATCCATAATAACATATCATGTCAAAACGCAAGTGTCAATAATCGAAGCATGTTATCATAAAACAATATCAGAGTGTAATCCCAAAGATCTCATGTGCGGAAAACGTAGTGTGATGCGCTGCAATCGCCGACTCCTTTCCTTTGAAAATGAAGTAGCTGAAACCAAAGCTGAAAACTATAAGCATGAAGCTTAGTGAGTTCACTTATCATACCACATACCATACAATCACAAACTGTCAGGCATACCGGGGTTCCCGACCTACCCCATGTCAGTCATATCTGGGTTCCCGATCTACCCTGCTGAGCATAACAGGGTGCTCAACCTACCCCTGCTAGGCATACCAGGGTGCCTAACCTACCCCTGTCAGACATACTGGGGTGTCCAACATACCCCTCCGGTTTATCTTAACCGGTTACGGGGACAATTTCACCCCTTACTACTACCACATAAAAATATAACATAATCATACTGTCAGACATACCGGGGTGTCTGACCTACCCCTTGGCCCTATCGACTAGATATTAGGACTATTCCCCTTGCTACCACTATCACATAACATCATATCATGAATATACTGCTACACATGCATGGGTACTGACTACCCCTTCAGTATCTTTCAACCAGTATCTGAGGACTATTTCACCCCTACTACTACTAACACATATATCAGAGCATCCTAGCACATAGAGCATATCAGATAGTTCCAAACCAGACAATTATCACAAAGACAATCATCGCATACATAGTCACATACTGGTGGGTCGATATTAGTGCCTTAGACCCACCTCTACTGGAATGTAACTCACCTCATGCTGTTGAAGTCCCGCGGACACAATCCCAGCTGGTGGATGACAGATTCCCAAACTGTCAATATCAAAACATCACCCAATTAATAATTGGGTTCCAACACAAAAATCATAAGTCCAAGTTTGGCGCAAAAGACTGTTTTACCCTTATCTTAGCATGATTTAACTGAAGGCCCAATCAAAAGGCCCAAAAGTTAAACTATGAATCAAAGCCCAACATATGGCCTAATTTTCCAAATTGGGCCCAAACCTTTACATGGTCTTATTCTAAGGCCCAACCATTTAGTCGAGTCCAAACATTTGTCATTTCTAATGGCCTAATATCTCATAATCATAAAGGCCCAAACTATGGTCTAATTTTTCAAATTGGGCCTAAGCCCTTTACATGGGCCTTGCCTTAAAGCCCATTAAATAATTCTAGTCCATATGCTTGATTTTGGATGACCCATTAATAGCCCAATCATCAAGGCCCAATAGAAAGGCCTAACATAAAGCCCAAGTGAAATTAGGGTTTCATATAAAATGACAATTAGGGTTAAGTGTTTCTCACTTAACCCATTAAGGACTTAATCCATTAAGTCCATCATCTATTTGGTACGTATGCTTCCATCCTTTTGTCTGTAAGGTTTTAGGGAATTTAAAATATAGATAGGGGAAGTGTATTGATTGTAATGTCAAGCTGATTTTTCAAGGTTTTGCTGATGTGATATACCCACTGTTTGTCATCGGAGGTTAGGTCGGAAAAGGGGTTTATCAAAGCCATCTGAAACCCACAAATGGTTTAAATCATTCAAGTGTTCTCAACATCGTATTTTTGACTTTAAATGATTGCATATTACTTTGACTTTAAATATTGAATACTTTGAATAGGTAGAATGCTAGGTAATTGGAGTTAACCTGGAAACATGTTAGTTTGGAGGTCAAACCCCTATTTAACACATATGAAAATTGAATTTTAAGGATCTATTACGCATAAAATAAAATAAAATAAAATAAAAAAACTTGAATGACTAAATATATAAATTCATCAAACTTTATTGTGTTACATTGTCAAAAAATGGGATATGTATTTCTTTTTATTTAATGTATTTCTACAAACAATTTACAAACAATTTTGTATTATTCAAACGAGAAATATAATCATACCATATAATAATATAACTACTAATGTTAAATAGTCTTTTATTATTATTTATGACAAAATCAAAGAGCTCAAAGTAAATAAAAAATTACTAATAACATGACATGTATTAAGAAAACGAAAAATCAATATCCTTAAAATAATAATAATAATAATAATAATAATAATAATCAAATAGATATCATATCATATTATTTAATAAATAATTACATACTCCTGTACCATTTCAGTCTTGACTTTTGACTGGAAGGCGATACATTCCCGCCAAAAATCAATCATAATCTACCCATTTGACCGGATATATACACAATCAGATTCGACTTTCTAACTAGGATGACCCAATCCCATCTCTTCACTCTAAGCCCTAAAAATTAGAAATCTGTTTAAAATTCATACACTCTAATTCATCCATTCCAGCTCGTAATCATCAACATATCATCAAAGTTCATTCCATTTGTATTAAGATTTTGTTAATGTTCTCGATTTTGTTCATGTTCATAACTTCATTTTCAAACTCGAAGTTGAAGAAATTTCACAATCTGGGGCCTTTAAAGTTAATTTTTTATCATGATACCTTACAAATTGTGCAGTTGACCCATGTACTTACAAACTTTTGTTAGAGATTAAGCAATTTTTTTTCTAACATCAGGTATTTTTTTGTTACGACTCTACTAGCAAACAAGTTAATAGCAACAGCACCATTGCTCCAAAGACGTAATTACAACAAGGGAACTGCAGGGGAGAATGGTTCTCAAAGTCCCAAGGAAACAATATACTTAATTGTTTGTGTGTGTTTGTGTTACTATTTCAGAAAGATTTTTCGACTCTTATGTGCCTCTTTGTATGAAGTGTTTGGGTCCGAATTACTAATTACTTGTCAGGGCATAAAACATATCTGTGATTGTATGTGTGTAGGTATGTGACTGGCTATATGAAAGTATGAAATTAGGATGCTATGAAAATGAATCAATGAAAATATGATGCAGGGTAAATAGAGATAGTGTTAAAAGTAATAAAAGATAAAAGTTATTCTGGTTAAACACATGTTTGGTGTTATGGTTGAACTGAAGGGTAAATAAGAAATTTTGAATAATGATTGATTTGCAGCTTTTTTACCATTATTTTGGTAGTGGATTTGGCATGTGTATTAATTTCAGCTAGCATATTGTAGTTATAAGTATGGATCAAATTCACATATTATAACTCAATGCCTCAGCCCTCAAATCTCAATACATTCTTACTTAATTCATTTCTCAAAAAACATGGTTGTTGAAAAACAAGTTATGTCCTTGAGTCATAAATGAGGGTTACAATTAGAAAACGGGGTTATGTAATTTTATAGCTAAAAGACTTGGTTCCTTTCTTTTAACGGGTTTATTTAATTTGAACATATACCTTGGTTTCTTATCTTTAACCGGACCTTATAACACTTCCCTTTATAATACCGGGTTTTTGCATAATAGAACCCGTTTTTTTTCAAAACCCGGGTCCTATGTAGTGTGTATTATGTGCCTTTTGTAGTAGTGACAATATCCTAATAAAAAGCTGAAAGTGTAATGCTATTATTATTTAGAATTTTAAAGTAGAATGACTTGGTAAGAAAATAATTAAAAGTACGATGTTGTGATCTTAGTTTTAAAAGGCATAAAGCACTTTGAGGCGATTAGCCACCTGGGACCCTCATTTTTTGAGGCGTTTCAAATCAAGGGATTCATATACACGAGGCGCTTATATTTGCAAAATAAATTTAGAGAATCGTACCTCATAGAAAAAAACAGCTTAATAATCAATTAGATGCATTATGTGTCACCACGTGCACTACATTGTCCTCTCCTATCTCTTCCACCATATCATCAAGCATTTTAAATAATCTGTTTGTGGAACTCTAAGCTCATGTGTGCTTGGTGGTATGAATCTTGTAGTTTATGATCAAATTCCTAGATAATTAATATTTATGATCAAATGTCTTAGGCGCAAGAACAAGAACAAGACATTCACATTAGGAATATACAAAATTTAAGGGCCAAAAGCGTCATATCCATACATATACTCACAATATTAATAAAATGGACGATGAAATGACATTTTTTTAAATTTAAAATACAAAAGAAACTAAAAATAACTAATAATTATTGTATAAAATATCACCTGATTGACAAAATCACACAATTTAATTAAGTAAAAAACCCAAAAATCTTGATAAAAACCAAATACTTTGAAATTCAGAGCCCTAAAGAAATGAATTTGGGCTTCACAATCCTGTTGAGAAATTTCCATGGAGTTCTCATGGCTACGTAATTCATTATATAAAAGTTATGCCCGTGTACAGTTAAACCACTTCCTCCACATACATGAACTTTTAGCTTGTTGCTCAACCTTAGCCTCGACCTTCACCTCAGCCACGATAGGGACCTCAAGTTCATCAACCTTATCCTCATCTTTGTTGGTGATTTTGATCATCAATGTTATTTAAGTGTAATGAGATTACTTTGTGTTAACCAAAAATGATCTTGATAAATATTAAACAAGTAAGGAAGGTGTGGAGTACACACTTGTTTAAGTTTGATCAAGTTTCAAAGTACACTGTCATTTAAGGGCGAAGCCCCTGAACGAACGGGGGTCCGGGGGCAGCACCCCTGGGAGCAGGGTCCAAGGGGCGGCAGCCCCTGGCGGGGTCCAAGGGGCAGAGCCCCTGGCTGGGATCGAGCTGCCAGAAAATTGATTTTTCAGATAATTGACTATTGGTTTGACCCTTATCCATATATCCGTTTTATGACAGTTTTTATGGTTTTATGACAGTTTAAAGCTGTCATATGACAGTTTTCAGACAAAGATATTAAAGTTGGTTTTGGTCTCATTTTCTGGGACATATGAAAATATCATCAAACATTCTCGGTTCTTGTCTCTCTGAGTCTTATCCAATTGAAGATTTGCGAGTTCCACCAAGTACTTCGATTTGAAAGTGATAATCACAATTCTCAGAATTTCCAAGCCTTTCTACACCCAAATTTCTAACATAAATCGAAGTATTCTGTGATCATGGCAAGTGGCAATTTTGTGAAGGATATGACAAGCAAGTTTGACAAATTGAACAAGTTTGAAGGGCAAGATTTTCGTAGATGGCAGAAGAAGATGGACTTTCTCCTTACCACTCTGAAAGTGGTATATGTTCTGAGTACACCCATGCCAGTCTTACCAGAATCTGTTGAAGATGAACCTTTGGAGGCAACAAGAAGGAGATCAAAGTGGGAAAATGATGATTACATATGTCTTGGTCATATTCTCAATGGTATGTCTAACTCTCTTTTTGATATCTATCAAAATTTCGAATCTGAAAAAGAACTGTGGGATTCTCTTGAATCCAAATACATGGCTGAAGATGCTTCTAGCAAGAAGTTTCTTGTCAGTAACTTTATGGGTTACAAAATGATTGACTCTAGGGCTGTTATGGAACAATTCCATGAAATGTTAAGGATCCTGGGACAGTTTGCTCAACACAATCTGAAAATGCATGAAGCCATTTATGTGGCTGTGATTATTGACAAACTGCCCCCTTCCTGGAAGGATTTTAAACACAATCTGAAACATAACAAAGAGGAATTAACTTTGACTCAACTTGGAAGCCATTTACGGATTGAAGAGTCCTTAAGGACTCAAGAACTTGATAACAATCCCAAAGGCAAGAACCAAGTTGGTTCCTCTTCTATGAACATGGTGGATGGAGAAGGATCAAAGAATCAAAAGAAGTCTAATGGAAAAAGGAAGTTTAAAGGAAAGGGTGACAAGTCTTCCAACAAGAAGGCTAAAGTGGTGTGTTGGAATTGTAACAAACCGGGTCACTTCAAGAAAGATTGTCGTTTGCGTAAAGTGAACAAGGATGGTGCAGGACCAAGTGGATCCAAGGATCCAAAGAAGCAACAAGGTCAGATTTCTATATTCATGAAGAATTCTAAATATATTCAGAATTATATTTCTGTGATTTCTGAAGCATTTTATGTGCAGGATGATAATGTTGCATGGTGGGTTGATTCGGGAGCAACAAGTCATGTTTGCAAAGATCTACATTGGTTCAAGGACTTTCAACCAATTAATGATGGATCTGTTGTGAAGATGAGAAATGTTGCAACTGAACCAATCAAGGGCATAGGATCTGTTTTACTTACTTTTACTTCTGGGAAATGTTTGTGTTTGAAAAATGTTTTATATGTTCCAGGGATTCGTAAGAATCTCGTGTCTGAAATTGTATTAAATAATTGTGGTTACAAACAAGTATTAGAAAGTGACAAGTATATCTTTTCAAGACATGGTTCTTTTATAGGATTTGGATATGTATGTAATGGAATGATTAGGCTAAATATTAATTATCTTTTTATTGATAAGTCTGTTTGCATGGCTTCTACTAGTACTAGCAATAATTTTAATAAATATGAATTTTGGCATGCTAGACTAGGACACATTCATTACAAAAGATTAAAAGACATGTCTAAAATGAGTTTAATTCCTTCCTTTGATATGCAAAATAATGAGAAATGTAAAACATGCATGCTAACTAAAATCACTAGACAACCTTTCAAAGATGTTGTTAGGGAAAGCAAGGCGTTGGATCTAATACATAGTGATTTATGTGATTTCCATGCAACACTATCACACCCCAAAACCGAGAACGGCGGAAACGTTCTGGGGCGGAGGACGTCATGTAATGTATCACAACAATGTAAAGTAGTAAAGAAGCAACAACATCATCAATTGCATTAATAGTATAAGTCTCAAGTACATGTGTGTTCTTTCATAATATACAACAATAAAATGAATAATCAGAAAATAAGATGAGTCTGGAATGCTCCGTCTTCACAAAACCTGGTCGTCGTACCTGTCTATTTGCGACCTGAGAATACAAGTTATTTTGAAAGTGAGTATCAGCAAAAAAGATGGTGAATTCATAAGTATTAATGTGTTTTTGATTTGTAAAACTTGTAATGAAAGACTTGATATTGTTCTGAAAGAAAGTTCGTATAAGTGTGGAAATGTTTGTAAGTAATCGAAACCGTTTGGTAAACCCTAGAAATCCCTATGATTCCTATCAGTATAGATGAAATCTTCTACCCAGACCTAGTTGTTTTGGAAGTAGTCTTCTACCAAAACCCAACTGTTTGACAATTATTATTAATATAAGAAATTGTATCCTTTGGTACTAGGATACTCAAATACGATTCACCTCATTGGTTATGTGGATGAGTCACAAGATACTGGTAATAATATAACTAACTTACGTATTATCCCATTATACTAGGATAACTAACTTTTGTATTATCCCTTTATACTAGGATAACTAACAGTGTTAACTTTAGACATCCGTAGATGTACATTTACCTCTATTGCTAACAGCTGAGTGTAGGAATAGTTAATCCCTTAAAGTATACCTGTAATGGTATCAACCGAAGACATCCGTGGATGTACATTTACCTCTGTAGCTCATAGAGATTCTAGGAATGGTTAATCTCGTAAAGTATCCTTTGGTACTAGGATATAAAGTCCAATATATCTCGTCGATGATGTGTTTGTATCACAAGGTAAAGATATAAAGGAGAACTATATAACACTATCTAGACATATAATATGTAATAGAAATTTTCCATATAATGTCTATGTAAAAGTATTCATGTAAGAGTATTCATGTAAACGTACTCATGTGTGACATCCCCAATTTCACGGCCAGAAAAGACCGATTTGTTTATGCTTTGTTTTATAAAATCAGAGTAATCTTTTGATTAAAAAGAGTTGCAGAATTTGTTCCCAGAATAAAATATGATAACCATTTATCAAAACATTTCTCGAAAAGAATGTATTTTCATTAAATAATAAAACCTTGGGATGTCATGTTCGATACAGACCAAAAGCATAAACAATATAAAATAGACCTTACAATAGTTATTCAACTACTGGTCTATAATCCAAAATCTCTCGTCAAGTCCACCAACTTATACCCTTGTGCCATTACCTGTAATGAAAAGAAAACTGAGTGGGTCAGGCTTGGGAGCCTGGTGAGCATATAGGGTTTTCAACCCACAATAATATAATTATTATATGTAATCAGCAAACAATCAACCCAATTACCCATCCCCATTATCTTCTTAAGGTTTTACCCTAAGAACCAACTATCCTTCATTCATTTATTTGTAAGGAATTTGACACGAATTCCATTACTGCCAAAGCTTTATTTATCAAGTACTAAATCCATAGTTATCTGGTGCTAACTCCATAGTCACCAAGGTTCACTTAACAAGCGCTAACTCCATACTCGCTAGGGTTTACTCAACAAGCGCTAACTCCATAGTCGCCAAAGTTAGTCAACGTGTGCTAACTCCATAGTCGCCAAGGTTTATACAATAGGCGCTAACTCCATAGTCACCAACTATTCCATCTACCTATGTTCTACCCAACAATTTTGTAGATATAAATACTTACATAGTTTAAATCATTTAACACCTGTATAAAATCCAATTTCCATGCCCATCTCAAATAGACAAATAATATATAAACACATAGCACGTATTTCATAGCAAATACATCATATTTATGTGCTAGAAGAAAGTAACTACACACTCACACATATAAACAACAATAAACTTAATACACTCAAACCATACTTGTATTATTATCGTGTTTATGAAAGGTAGTATACACTCACTTGATCAGAAGATTATCGGACAGCACTACGACTTGCAGATGTAGTATTCTTCGGTAGATCTGGAAGATCTCCACAAAAAATCGAACTTCTCGCGGGCAGAGCTTCGGCTCGGGAACCGCACTTCTCGGGATCTTCGGGATCTCGGGACTTGCTTCAGGGCTCGAGAATAATACCGGGGCTTTGGGGTATTTCTGGCACGCAAATTGAGGCAAAACGGGAGAGAGAATGGAGAAAAATAGCAAAGAAGCCGGCTGCCCTCGCATCCTATTTATAGGAGGCTGGAGCCTCGGAGTACGCGGGGCGTATGCGTCCGAATTCGTCACTGCATGCGTCTTCCGAAGCCACTTGATGCGAGTGTCGACATCCTCGGTGTACGCGGGGCGTACTTTGGATCGGACCGCTGACTCCTCTTCGGATAATGCCGGGGTTTAATAATTAATTTTAATTATTAATTATTTAATAAACTTCGGAAATTCATATCTCCTTCATACGAACTCCATTTTCGACGTTCTTTATATCCACGCGAAGGTGAGACAACGCTCTACAACTTTAGTTTAGACTCCGTCGACTAATTTTGATTTTATTTTTATTATTTATTTTTAATAGGCCGGGACATAAAATTTCGTTATAAATTCATAACTTCTTCGTTTGACGTCCATTCTCGCCTAACTTTTTATCACTTTGATACTAACAACGAGATCTTCGATTCTCATGTAGATCGGTAAGGCTAAATATCACTTTAACGTAAATTCACTTTTTACGTCATTCAGCGTTGTGCCGGTTCTGTCGCAAAACTTTAACAAGTCATAACTTCTTCGTTATAACTCGGATTTTGGCGTTCTTTATATGCATGGAAACCTTGTAACATATACTACAACTTAGTTAGGATTATTCATCCTATATAATATTCTATCAAAAAGTCATTTTTGATGCTTATTGTCTCTAAATTGACTAGCCCTGATCTACGGGCGTTACATCATGTAAGTGTATCTATGTAAAAGTATCCCTATAAATATATCCATGTAAGAGAAATCTCTGTTAGAGTATCCTTTCATATAGCATGTAGTCTAGACTCATGAATGAACTGACTCTGGTGTAATTTCTTGTAATAGGAATAATGTTTTGTATCCCCTAAACTATTCCTATAATAGTTTACTAGAATGTAATTGATGAGTGTCCAAGTAGATTTATACACTCTTGCTACTTAAGAGCGTCAGAACAGAATTAACTGATGGAACATTTATGACTATATATGTACACATGATATATAACTAATATTTAAACGATCTTCGGACGGGTACCCGATATCCCACCAGACCACATCCAAATCGAGGAAAAGGAAATAGGGTGGATAGCCTTCCTAAGTCTTTTAAACATTTCTTATATAACTATACATGTAGAGGCATGCAATTTATAATATAAAAGCATAAAAGAAGTTTTGTAAAACCGTTGAAAAGTCTAATAAAGAATTTGTGACTTGATGTCAGTTTATAAAACGATTGAAAGTATTTTGTTTGATAAGACAGTTTAAGTACACGGAAAACCACTGTTTGAAAACACCTTTGTAACCGAGTTTGAAAGGAAGCTTACAGTGTGTAAGACAGTTTTATAAAGAGCTTTAATCATGTAAAAACGTTTACGAAAGTCATTTGAAGTAATATGTTTAGTAAAACTGCTAAACTTGTAGTAAATCCATTTGTATACTAGTTATAAATCCTATATGATTGATTTATTACAAGTCTCCCAAAATATTGATGTTTTTCGTGCCAAAATAATCGTATGTTTGTAGTACCAAAGATGGACACATATACATACAGTATAAGAAGAGTATTTGATTCATATATATATATATATATATATATATATATATATATATATATATATATATATATATATATATATATATATATAACAGCACTTTTCATTTCAAAAGTTATGATGTTATCGTGATATATTTTTCTTACAAAAGCTTCCCTATAATTGTTATAAATCTCATATGATTCCGTTGATAAAAAGCGTATAATGAACTTTATTATATAACACACGACAATAATCGAGTATATAACTTGTATCACCCCCCCCCCCCCCCCTTAAAAGCATATAAAAGTATTTATAAAACATTTAAAAGTATAGTTTATAGGGGTATGAACTCACTTGATTGATTGAAGAAAGTGTGACGAAAACCGAGCAGAAATTCTACTCGAGAAAGTGGATCTCTCGAGATTCTCGGGAAATCTCGGGAGTCTCGGGAGTGTAAACCTTTCTTCCCACCTTGGATATCAAAATCGGGCCTTTGGGATGACTCCGAGGGTTGACACGCAAAGCTTCGGCGCGAGAAAGGAAGGAAATTAGCAAATATGGCCGACACCCTCGCATCTCTATTTATAGGGGTCTGAGAGGTCTCATTACGCGGGGCGTACGAGAGTACGCGCTGCGTACTCATGCGTTATGCATAAGCGCATCCTCGATCGAAACATCGGAGCGACGTGGACGAACCGGAGCCTAGCATCCGAGTACGCTAGGCGTACCGACTATTGGAGCGCTGACTCGTTCTTCGGATAATATCGGGCCTTAATTAAATTTATATTTTAATTAATTAGTAAACTTCAAAAATTCATATATTTCTCATACGAACTCCATTTTCGACTACGATCTACAACTTTCGTTTAGACTCTATCGGCTAGTTTTGAATTTATGTTTAATATTATATTTTTAATAGGTCGGGACAGGAAAAGTCCATTAAAGCTCCATAACTTCTTCATCCGATGTCCGTTTTCGTCAGACTTTTTTCCGTTGCGCTAGTATTCTTGAGCCCTTCGATTCTCATTTAGATTGTGTCGGCTAAAAGTCTCTCGATCTCTATTTCGAGTTTTTACCTGTCTACTGTTATATCTGTAACTTAGAAAAATTACAACTTCCTCATACAAAGTCAGATTTGGACGTTCTTTTTATGTACGTTTACGGTGTGATGATATCTAAAACTTTCATTTAGATACCTAAGGCCAAAAACTATTGTATTGAAACTTTGCATTTTACGTTTATCAGTATTGCTGGTTTTGCCGAGAATCTTCGATTGGCCATAACTTCTTCATTATAACTCGGATTTTAGGCTTCTTTATATGTATGAAAACCTTGACACGATTCCTACTACTTTATTTAACCCAAATAAGGTTTTAGGAAAGTTAAATTTTGACATAAATTTGACTTGCGTTCCATTATATTGCCTCGAAATATCAGGTTGTTACATCATCCCCCCGTTAGAGGGAATTTCGTCCCGAAATTAGAGTTTAAATAGAATTGATAAACATGCTACGAATAGAAGTTTTATTTGCTTCTCATGTTTCTTAAGTGAACTCGGTTCCTCAATTGGCATTCCAGCGAACCCTTCACTATCGGTACACGACTTTGCTTCTTTCGTTTGACTTTACTGGCATGATAACTCTTCTTGGTCGAACGTATGTTGAATGTTTTTGTGGACTGTGATAATAGTACATCTTGTACCTTATGAGTATTGTCTCTAGATCTTCAAAGTAATTACCGCTGCCCTTGACTCAAGATCATGTGTTGTATAGTTAACTTTCTGCGTCTTAAGCTGTCTTGAGGTATAGGCAGTGACCTTTCCTCTTGCATAAGAACGAAACCAATTCATACTGATTATGAATTCAGAACCTGGTGGTTGATTAGATGTCGTGAAGATCCAAAATAAGGTATGGTTACTCATGAATTAAGGGAAAAGGATAGGTACTTTTGTTCTATCTGTCTTCCTTGTCCCAATCGACAGAAAGGGCATGTGTTGGGCTTCTAAGTTTTTTCGCATGGCAGCACGATCACTCGTAGTCTTGGGCAGTCTCTGTCCTGATGTTCATAGTAGAACCCATACCATGTTCATCAATCACAGTCTTGGGTATACGAGTCGTATATAAATAAGCTTGAAACTGTGGGTCTTTGGATTGAACTTGACGTACTGCATGAGTGGTACTTCGGGGCGGTTTGCTGAGTTTTTCTTCGGAAAGGATGAGAAACATGAGGTGCTCTATGCACGAGTACTTTGGTGTTCTGGTAATGACGGCTTCACTGGAAAGACGATTTCGGAGGAAGAGATGTACGTATGAAGTTGTTTTTGTGAGGATCAAATTGAATCAATTCGTATGATAATGTTGGAATCATTAGGAAACTTAAAGACATTAGGTTTGAACATAAGACGTTTACAGACAAAACACAACCGTGCAACCACCAATAGAGTTACAGTACTTTAGACTACTACAAGACTATAGCTGCGAATAGGGTATACTAAAAGGCAAGTATACGCAGCAAGAGTATCCCTATACCAACGGGATCCCGCAAAATATAAGACTCTAGTTGCACTAGTTTTACACATGCTTTAAAAAGACATACATAATACTGACGATTGGAAGTGAACCTATACTATAGTAGGGTCCTTCGTTGCTTCATTCCATTCTGAGGTCAAGCTCCTCCGGATTCGTCGTCGTCCTTCTCTGTTGGACAGTCCCTCTTGAAGTGTCCCATTACGCCACATAGATGGCATATTCGAGAGATTTCAACATTGGTGTTTTGAAGTAATGTGTTGGGTCCGAGTCCGGCAGCACTTGGTAGTATGTCCGTTCTTGTTGCATTTAAAGCAGTGTGTTGGATATTATTCCTTTTATATATCAGCTCAGATACCGATTTGTTGGAAATATAACAATCTGATCACCACAACAAAAGGCTCGGTTACCAGTGATTGTGTGATAGATATATCAGTTTAAGATATAAGATATATATATATATATATATATATATATATATATATATATATATATATATATATATATATATATATAAGAATAAGAATTGCGGAATAATTATAAATATGAAAGCTGTAAATGACTGAAAGCTATAATAATATAAATGACTGTATTTAAATGACGTAAAGCTATAAATAATATAAATGACTATATTTAAATGACATAAAGCTAAAATAAAGTATATAAATATATAAATATATATCAAGTAGGTTCGTCAATAAATTGACTAAACTGGACTCATGGAGCGACTAGTCGATATTTGTTCTTTGAATGGACTAGTCGATATTGGGACTCTTGGAGCGACTGGTCGATATTTGGTCTTTGAATGGACTGGTCGATATTGGGACTCTTGGAGCGACTGGTCGATATTTGTTCAAAGATCAATCCGGCCTTAGATAAGTAACAAAATATCATTTAAAGCTCGATTTTATGTAAAACAAGTGTTTACAAAAGGGTACAAAATATATGGGTTTATGTATTTGTATTTGAGGTATTTTTGGGTAAAAACATGCACACGGGTCGTGTAAGATAAGGCACAAGTGACACGGGTCGTGTAGGAGGGTTTTGGAGGGTTTTCTTGATGAATGATGCTGACACGGGGCGTGTTGATTTAGCCTTGCTGAACACGGGGCGTGTTCATGATGCTGATGCTGACACGGGGCGTGTTGAGGTTCAAAAGTATGAAGAAGGCAATCAGAGAGCAACACGGGGCGTGTTGATTTTGCCTTGGTTTTTAACACGGGGCGTGTTGATTGTGTGACAGATATATCAGTTTAAGATATAAGATATATATATATATATATATATATATAGATATATATATATATATATATATATATATAGATATAGATATATATATATATATATATATATAAAAAGAATAATAATTGCGGAATAAGTATAAATATGAAAGCTGTAAATGACTGAAAGCTATAATAATATAAATGACTGTATTTTAAATGACGTAAAGCTATAAATAATATAAATGACTATATTTAAATGACATCAAGCTATAATAAATTATATAAATATATAAATATATATTAAGTAGGTTCGTCAATAAATTGACTGAACTGGACTCATGGAGCGACTGGTCGATATTTGTTCAAAGATCAATCCGGCATTGGATAAGTAACAAAAATTTCATTTAAAGCTCGATTTTATGTAAAACATGTGTTTACAAAAGGGTACAAAATACATGGGTTTATGTATTTGTATTTGAGGTATTTTTGGGTAAAAACATGCACACGGGTCGTGTAAGATAAGGCACAAGTGACACGGGTCGTGTAGGAGGGTTTTGGAGGGTTTTCTTGATGAATGATGCTGACACGGGGTGTGTTGATTTAGCCTTGCAGAACACGGGGCGTGTTCATGATGTTGATGCTGACACGGGGGGTGTTGATTTAGCCTTGCTGAACACGGGGTGTGTTGAGGTTCAGAAGTATGAAAAAGGCAATCAGAGAGCAACACGGGGCGTGTTGATTTTGCCTTGGTTTTTAACACGGGGCGTGTTCGTGTCAGAGTTAATTTCGGGATTTTTGTGATTTGAAGGTAAGTTTTGTTTGTGATGTTTTGGCTAGGGTAATGGTGTTATGGTGTTTTGAGGATGTTTTCAAGGTTGTTTAGAGGTTGGAAGGAGGTTGATATAAGGTGGTAAAGGTGGTGAAATTTCTTATGAAGATGATGATGAATAGTGATGGGTTTTGAGGTTGATCTTGATGCAAAAGGTTTTGGGTTGTTTCATGGTTGTGTTTTGGTGTTTTGATGTAAGGAAAGTGTTTGGTGGTGTATGATGTGATGATCAAAGGTGGTGAAGATGAAAAACCTTTAGTTTCAATGAAGAAGATGAAGATGGTTGATGGTGTTCTTCATTTAGCTTCTTGTTTGATCTTGGTGTTCTTCACTTGGCTTCTTGTTTGATCTTGGTGTTCTTCATTTAGCTCCAGGGATTTGTCTTTGTTCTTGAGGAAGATGAAGATTTGTGATGTTCTTGGGAGTGTTTGTAGTTTGTAGAAGTGTTACAATATTACAAATGAACACACACACACACACTACATACTCACGTATACATATATGAGAGAAACAAATATCTTCTTCACTTGAGTGTTTTTTGAAAGGAATTGGCTGGTGTATGCAAGTTGTTTGTAGAGCTAGGAAGTGTAAGTTGTGTGTCTTGACTTTTCCTTGTTGACTTTTCAACTTGTAGACTATTCAACACATATACATATATATATATATATATATATATATATATATTACATACATATATAACACATACATATATATAATACATATATATACATACGTATATATATATATATATATATATATATATATATATATGTATGTATATTGGTGAAACTTTTTAGTCACACAGCTAATTTTCTCGTCTATTCGCGTGCTTTCGTATATTCCGTTTTATCACACATTCATGCAACCTGAAATAACTGGTAATATTTGTTAGATTGTATAAAAACAGTTCATCTTATTTCAGTTATGGTCACATACAAGGTTACATAAGAACATTTTTCAACAATTTCCCCCTATGTGATCATTGCTGAAATAAGGACATGTATGATATAATCATATTGACAGTTTAAATTTTGAAGATTCGAGATAAACGATTTGTCAATAGATAAGATATATATAAAACCATAGCAATTGATTTGAAAGTTTGTGACTTGGTTTAACATATCTTATGTAAAAGTTTTTCAGAAATTTGTTTCCGAATCAAAGTCTCGGGTTCGGTTATCAAAGGGTAGCCATATATGTATCTAAAGAAAATTCTTAAGATTTTATAGCATTATTAATGACGACAAGTGGTTTAACAGGTTAATTCAGATGAACGCTCATAGGTATAGCTCACACTTAACTTGGGTGTTTGGTTGTTCTGGCAGCAGAACAAGTTAATGATCACTAAAAACGAGTGATATCTCTCTCTGACGACTCACACTCATATTGGAGGTGCTCAAATATGCTTTTCCTGAAAGGTTACTTAGTCTCATTATTAGATAATCAATCACATCAGACTGGTTTCGACATTACTCAGCGGGTTTCTTCATTCATACCATTTAAGTTCACTCTCTCTCCGTCGGGAAATACATGTAGAGGGGTTTAGCAATTTTCATAGTGCAGTTTGCAACTAAGAATCTTCAGTGATGAAGGCTACTATATCCCGGGAAATCCATTGTTGTTGCAGCTTTTTCTTTGATGGTATCCTTTTTGTTGATCAATATCTATTTGTTGTAAAAGGATATTTTGTTTTAGCATCGAGAATTTGCTACATTTGAGAAAATTGAGATTTTTGAGAGTATCTATCTTGCGGGATTAAGATATCCCTTTTTGTGAAAAATGGTTAAAAACAGATCACGAGATCTTTTGATGTTTGCTTTGAAATAACCATTTGGTTGAACTTTGTTTGAAAATACCAAATGTAGAGTTTTTTTTTGTTTTGTTTGGTATTTCTTCGGTGAATGATTTAGCTTTCTTGTTGATTCTTCTTTATCTTGTTTCGTCTTTTCTTGTTGATGGATCACGGGATCTCAAGACATCATTTTTGGTTGGCTTATATCTAGGTAGGGATTAGTGGCATAAAAGACAGTTTGTCTAGTATGTAAGAAATGCATGTATCGTCCCTGGTCATTTTGATATCTAAGCAAGAATGAGACCGTGACAAGGTATAATCGGATATACCTTATAAGCAATAGTGACCCACCTAAGCTCACAAGAAATGAATTCCACAATGATTCAGATTGATGAGGCACAAATTCTCACATGGGTTTTTGTTTTTATCTGAACCTCCTAACCTTATGTCCCTTTTTTAAAATTATCAATAATGAAATAAAATTGAAGGAAATAAAGTTATGTACATTATGAAAAGTAGGAGATTTGTACCTTCACTCCAATTGAGAATCAATATGACTTAAAATCTTCATCGAGCATAAGCATCAGAAAATTAAGTCAAAAGACGATTAATCACAAGGTTCTATAAAAGCTTATTACGGCAAGTCTTTTATTATATTTTTGAAGATTTGTTTTTCTGAATGTTTTTGGAAATATTGGTTATTTCAATGTTTTTGGTTTTTTTTTAAAAGAAAGCAGTTTTCAAATGTTTTTGAATTTTCTTTTTGAGTGAAAGTAAACACACTTTTGTACAAACAAAAAGTAAAAGTTTAAGGATGGATGTTATCTGGATTTAACATTCCTAGACGGCCTAGGAAGTATTGAAACTTCGTTTAATCGAGAGCCTTAGTGAAGACATCGGCAATTTGATCTTCAGAGTTGATGAAGTGTAGTTTGATTTGACCCTTTTGAATGTTGTCTTTGATAAAGTGATATCGAATGTTGATGTGCTTTGTCATGGAATGGTGAACGGGATTGTGAGAAATGGAAATTGAATTGGTTGAGTCACTAAATATGGGAATTTGTGAGATTTTGAAGCCATAGTCATGTAGTTGAGTTTGCATCCATATTACTTGTGAACAACAGCTGGCGGCCGTGACGTATTCAGCTTCTGCTGTTGATGTGGACACACAAGTCTGTTTCTTTGAAGTCCAACTCACTAGTCTACCTCCTAGGAATTGACAGCTACCAGATGTACTCTTCCTATCTAGCTTGCATCCTCCGTAGTCTGAGTCGGTGAAAGCATTCAGCTGAAATTCGGATTTAGCTGGATACCAAAGGCCAAGTTCGGGAGTGCCTTTAAGGTATTTGAAGATGCGTTTCACAGCAACTACATGGGATTCCATAGGATTTGCTTGGTATCTGGCACAGACACATGTAGAAAACATGATGTCAAGTCTGCTGGCAATGAGGTACAAGAGTGATCTGATCATTCCACGATATCTTTTCTGGTCAACGGGTTTGCCATTTAAGTCTGCATCAATTTTGTATCCAAAAGCCATTGGGGTATTTGCGGTATTGGATTTTTCCATTGAAAAACGAGTGAGTAGGTTTTTGACATAATTCTCTTGGTTGATGAAAATGCCATCAGTTGACTGTTTAATTTGAAGTCCGAGAAAAGTAGTCATCTCCCCAATCATGCTCATTTCAAATTTGCTCTTCATTAGATCTGCAAACTTAACACTTAAAGATTCATTAGTAGAACCGAAAATAATGTCATCAACATATATTTGTACGATTAACATATGTTTATTAAAGATTTTATGAAAGAGGGTTTGATCAATTGATCCTCTTTTAAAACCTGATTCTTCAAGAAAGGTTGACAACGTGGCATACCAAGCTCGAGGTGCTTGTTTCAAGCCGTAGACAGCTTTCTGCAATTTAAAGTTGTGATCTGGAAATTTGGGATCTTCGAAACCTGGTGGTTGTTGGATGTATACTTCGCGATCTATCTCTCCATGTAGGAATGCACATTTAACATCCATTTGGAATACTTTGAAATTCTTATGTGCAGCATATGCAAGAAAGATGCGAATTGCTTCAATTCGGGCAACTGGAGCATATGTTTCATCGTAGTCAATTCCCTCTTGTTGTGAATATCCTTTGACTACAAGACGTGCCTTGTTTCGACAAATGATTCCTTGATCGTCAGTCTTGTTTCTGTATACCCATCTTGAACCTATAACAGTAACATCGGGTGGAGTAGGAACAAGATTCCATACGTCGTTTCTTTCAAATTCTGCTAGCTCTTCTTGCATAGCTTTTACCCAAACTGGATCTTTTATAGCAGAATGTATGGTTTTGGGTTCAGTCGTGGATAAGAAGGCTCCAAATAAACATTCATTTGTGGATACGCCTCTAGTCTGAATGCCTAAGTTGGGATCTCCGATGACTTGGTCTGTTGGATGATTTCTGGTCCACTTTATTAAACGATTCTCTTCCGCTATAATAATTGGAGTTTCAGTATCCCATTGTTCTTCTCCGGGTGTTTCATCTTGGAATAGGTTTGAAGGTTCCCCCATAAATGATGCATCGGGATTGTTTTGGCTATTTGGGGATGGGGTGTTTAAAGGAGGATTTGGTGTTTATTCCAAAGAGGAAGTATGTGTTGGTGGTTTCCCCTCGAATTGATTTGCATCATTTTGGTTTGTTTGTGGAATTACTTCACTGGGTGTTCCTGTAGGGTCAATTAAAGTAGTTAGAAGTTCAGAATTGTAAGCGGTTTTTGGTTGTTCAAAAAGCAAATCAAGATCGATTTCAATGTCTATGTCAGGAGAAGGTGTTTGTTGAATTGGATTTTGAAAAATATTTTCAATCATTTTTGAACCAAAATGTTCACGATCCAATTTCCTAACATAAAATTCATCGAAATGAACATCGGTAATTTCTTCAATTACTCTAGTATGTTTATTTAGTACTCGATAAGCAGCTGAAGAAAAAGAGTAACCAAGGAAAATTCCTTCGTTCGACCTTGATTCAAATTTTGAAAGGTGATCTTTATTATTCTTTACGAAGCATCGACAACCGAAAATATGGAAAAATTTGATGTTTGGTTTTCGGTTGTTAATGACTTCATATGGTGTTTTATGAAGATGTTTATGGATTAAGGAACGATTTTGAGTATAGCAAGTTGTGGCTATTGCTTCTGCCCAGAAGTATTGTGGCAGATCAGCGAAGATAAGCATTGATCTTGCAGCTTCAAATAGAGTTCGGTTCCTTCTTTCGACAACACCGTTCTGTTGTGGAGTGTATGGGGCTGAGAAGTTGTGTTCAATTCCTTTGTCTTTGAGAAATGAATCTAGAGTATTGTTTTTGAACTCTAAACCATTATCACTTCGGATTCTTCGAACAGGTCGTTTCAGCTTCAGCTCGATTTGTTTGATGAAGTTGATCATCTCTTCAGGTGCTTCTGATTTTAGTCTTAAGAAAAAGACCCAAGTAAAGCGCGAGAAACCATCAACGACAACAAGAATGTACTTTTTCCCTTGTATGGTTTGGGTTTTGGTAGGGCCACAAAGGTCTATGTGCAACAACTCTAGTGGTTCGGATACACTAGATTTTGAGATGCTTTTGTGAGTGGATTTGGAAAGTTTTCCTTTTTCACATGCAGCACAAAGAGTTTCGTTATCAGGCTTCCGAAGTGGTAGCCCTCGAACAAGATCATCGCCGATTAATTTGTTGATGTACCCAAAGTTTAGATGGGAAAGGCGGCGGTGCCATCACCAACTAATATCTGCTGGGGCTTTACATAACAAACAGATATCGGGTTTACCATAGATAAGATCCATGTCAAGTGGATACATATTTCCGGCACGGTCAGAATCAACTATAACATCTTTGGTTTTGGCGTCCATGATCAAGCTTCGTTGTTTAGTAAAAAGAACTTCAAGATTGTTATCACACAGTTGAGAAACACTGATGAGGTTGTGTTTCAGGTCATCGACGAAGGCAACTTTCTTTATGGTAAAATTACCATTTGTTATGTTTCCATAACCTTTGATTTTTGCTTTCATGTTGTTGCCGAAGGTAACATCTTGATTGGTTTGTATAGGTTTGAAGTCACGTAAGTAGTTCCGGTTTCCTGTCATATGCTTGGAGCAACCACTATCAATATACCATGTATCATCATTGGGTTCTCCAGCATTAAGTACCTGCAATCAGACAAAAAGTTTAGGTACCCAAATCTGAATGGGTCCTGGTTTGTCAGTTGTTATTTTGGGTGCTTTTCTTAATGAATTTCTTTTATCATTTGACTTCACATTATTGTAATGGTTTGGTTTATGATGATGGAATGGTTGAGGTTTGATTTGATCTATCAATTTTACCCAAAATGTGATTTGTTTTTGAAAACCTGTGGGTTGATAAGATCTGTGATTTAGTGAAAGATATCCTAGATGTGAAGGTTTGTTTGAAAAGTTTTCTTCATATCTGGGATGTGATGGGCGATTTTGAAAAGCTTTTTGATGATGATGGTTTGAAACTTTCTGATGTGATGGTTTTTGAAAGTTCCTTGAATGATTTAAAGTAATATCTTGAAAGCGGTTTTCAAAAGGTTTTTGAAAAGATTTTGGTTTTTGTTTGGAAACCTGTTTATGAGGTATGACGTAGGGTTTAACTGGTTTCTTTGGTTGTTTTTCAAAAATGTTTGGCTTGATTAGTGGGGTTTTGTTGAATTGAATGGACTTTTTGCTTGTTTGTTGTTTCTTGGAGTATTTTTGTCCCAGACTAGTTTTTCCAACAATTGATGAAGTCATTGTAGGAAAAGCAGTTGGTATTGAAGTACTACCATCCTCATAAGAGGAATTTTCTCCATTCAAAAAGTTTTTGAGTTTAGTGGTTCCATCGGTATGTTTGATTTGGTGAGTTAAAGAACTTGCAGAGTCTGTTTCAGAATTTACAACTCTTTTGAAAGACTTTTTGGAAACGCTGAAAGCAGTATCATCTGGACTACAGTTGATAACTGTTTCATCATCTGAATCTTCCTCATTAATAGATGTGAAAAGATTAGGTAGAGTAGATTCAGAGTTTTCACAATTCGTCATGTTTTCCTGTTTTCCTTGTTCAATTTCAAAGGATTCTCTTCCAATTCCTAGTCTATAATTCGTATCAATTTTGCTAGTTCCCAAGGTGTTTGCCTTGGTGAAAATATCATCACTTAGCTTTCTGGCAACTTTGATAGAATCCATACTCCATATCAGTCTTTTATTCTCGGTTTCAAGAGAATTGATTTGTTTTAAAGAATTAGTCAACTTTTCATTTAAAACATTGTATTTGTCAGTTGATTCTTGAAACTCTTGTTTCAACTGAAGGATTTCCATTTCTAAAACATCTTTTATTTCAGAAGAAATGACTGACTGATTTTTTAGTTCCAAATCCCTTTTCTGAATTAGGGTCTGATTTAATTGTTCCAAGACGTGATTATAATCTTCTGATTTTCTTTCAACGTCTCTTTCCAATTTTCTTTTCGTTCTTGTTGATTCTCCAAATTTGAGTTGCAAGGTTTGTAACTCAGATTTGCAAATATCATAATTGACCATTGTGTCATGATATGTTTTGAGATCAACTTCCAGACTAGTCTCAATTTTGGTTATGTGGGACTCAAAAATTGTTTTGGAAAAACCAAGTTCAGAGATCATAGACCATACCTGTTCTATGACGTTTGGAGCTCTTGAAGGTATTTCAACACCAGCTACGAAGCAGAAGTTTGATTGTGTTGGTTCGTGTTCAGCTTCGTCATCAAAACTTGGCCAGTATTCCACACTTGGTTCATGGATTGCCATCAATGCTCTTTGCTTTTCTTGGTTTTCTAGTTTCTTCAATTCATCGGCTCTTTGAGCATAGTATGCTAAGTCTTTGATTTTGGTTTTGTTTTTGGCTCGACATTCTCTGCCATAGTGATTTGTTCCTTTGCAGTTGTGAAAAATGATCACTTCTTCATCACTATCATCCTTTTGACTTTTAATCGGAAGTCTTTCAGGTATTTGACTTTGGGTTTGTTGGGAAGGTTGAGAATGGTTTTGTTGGAATCCAAAATTTTGGTTGTTTTGATTGTTGTAACCTTGATTTTGGAAACCTCTGTTTTGATTGTGAAAACTGTTGTTTGGATTGTGATTATGACCTGAGTTGGGATTGTTTTGAAATCCCTGGTTTTGAAAACCTTGGTTTGAGTTATTTTGGAAAGAAGGTCTTTGAGAATTTTGTCCAAAGTAAGGTCTAGGTTGAAAACCTGAGTTGTTATGACCAAAAGATGGTCTTGGTTGAAAAATTGAGTTATTTTGTCCAAAATATGGTCTTGGTTGAAAATTTGGTCTAAAATTTGATTGACCATGATTTGGGATAAATCTCTGGAGATATGTGTTTGCAACCAACGCACACAGTTGTTGATAATCTGCTTCATCATTTGAATCAGACTGGAAGGCTTGGTTTTGAAAAGTTGTAGACACAAGTGCAAGTGGTCCTCCAAAAGCTGTAGTGGTTGGTGGGTCAATCGAGGATTCATACGATTGAAGTTCTCCATACAAGTTGTACAAAGTTTCAGTATGAATAGCTGGATTTCCCTGAATAATGAGTTTAACCATTTTCCAGCTTTCGAAAAGATTGTTTAAAAACTGGAGATTTATCTCGTGTTGTGTCTTTTTGATACCCAAATTGTTCATTTTAACCATAATCAAATTGAACCTATCATGAGCATCATGGATGGTTTCTGATGAAAGCATTTTGAAATTATCGAATTCATTCAAAACAGATGTTCTTTTGTTTCCGATAATTCTTTTATTTCCACAAAAACAAATTTTCAAATTCTCCCAAATTTGATTTGCGGTTAACAGTATAATGTCATCCATTTGACTTAGAATACTGTGAGGTATTCCAGAAACAAGTTCATTTTTGGCTTGGAGTTCCAACTTTTTTGTAATTTCAGCTTGAGTGGCTTGATTTGTAGCAAGAGTAGCCATATTTTCTGGAGTAACAAATGTTCCTTCTACACACTTCCGGACATCTTCATTTATAGCATTAAGATGAAGATTCATACGGCCAACCCACGAATTATACTCTTCAGGAATAAGTATGGGTGCCCGTGAACCAGATCCTAAGCTATTTGCAATGGAGATAGAGTTCATGTTGGAGTAATTTGCCAAAGACATTTTTTTTTGAAAGGATTTTGAACAAGTGATATTAAAATGAAGTTTTTAAAGAAAAGCTTATGGAAGGTTTATAAACGCTATAACCAAAAGTTTTTCGACAAAAATTTCAAGGTAAATCACACAAGCTCTGATACCAATTGTTGGATAGTCAGATACCGATTTGTTGGAAATATAACAATCTGATCACCACAACAAAAGGCTCGGTTACCAGTTATTGTGTGACAGATATATCAGTTTAAGATATAAGATATATATATATATATATATATATATATATATATATATATATATATATATATATATAAAGAATAATAATTGCGGAATAAGTATAAATATGAAAGCTGTAAATGACTGAAAGCTATAATAATATAAATGACTGTATTTTAAATGACGTAAAGCTATAAATAATATAAATGACTATATTTAAATGACATCAAGCTATAATAAAGTATATAAATATATAAATATATATTAAGTAGGTTCGTCAATAAATTGACTGAACTGGACTCATGGAGCGACTGGTCGATATTTGTTCAAAGATCAATCCGGCATTGGATAAGTAACAAAAATTTCATTTAAAGCTCGATTTTATGTAAAACATGTGTTTACAAAAGGGTACAAAATACATGGGTTTATGTATTTGTATTTGAGGTATTTTTGGGTAAAAACATGCACACGGGTCGTGTAAGATAAGGCACAAGTGACACGGGTCGTGTAGGAGGGTTTTGGAGGGTTTTCTTGATGAATGATGCTGACACGGGGTGTGTTGATTTAGCTTTGCAGAACACGGGGCGTGTTCATGATGTTGATGCTGACACGGGGGGTGTTGATTTAGCCTTGCTGAACACGGGGTGTGTTGAGGTTCAGAAGTATGAAAAAGGCAATCAGAGAGCAACACGGGGCGTGTTGATTTTGCCTTGGTTTTTAACACGGGGCGTGTTCGTGTCAGAGTTAATTTCGGGATTTTTGTGATTTGAAGGTAAGTTTTGTTTGTGATGTTTTGGCTAGGGTAATGGTGTTATGGTGTTTTGAGGATGTTTTCAAGGTTGTTTAGAGGTTGGAAGGAGGTTGATATAAGGTGGTAAAGGTGGTGAAATTTCTTATGAAGATGATGATGAATAGTGATGGGTTTTGTGGTTGATCTTGATGCAGAAGGTTTTGGGTTGTTTCATGGTTGTGTTTTGGTGTTTTGATGTAAGGAAAGTGTTTGGTGGTGTATGATGTGATGATCAAAGGTGGTGAAGATGAAAAACCTTTAGTTTCAATGAAGAAGATGAAGATGGTTGATGGTGTTCTTCATTTAGCTTCTTGTTTGATCTTGGTGTTCTTCACTTGGCTTCTTGTTTGATCTTGGTGTTCTTCATTTAGCTCCAGGGATTTGTCTTTGTTCTTGAGGAAGATGAAGATTTGTGATGTTCTTGGGAGTGTTTGTAGTTTGTAGAAGTGTTACAATATTACAAATGAACACACACACACACACACTACATACTCACGTATACATATATGAGAGAAACAAATATCTTCTTCACTTGAGTGTTTTTTGAAAGGAATTGGCTGGTGTATGCAAGTTGTTTGTAGAGCTAGGAAGTGTAAGTTGTGTGTCTTGACTTTTCCTTGTTGACTTTTCAACTTGTAGACTATTCAACACACACACACACACATATATATATATATATATATATATTACATACATATATAACACATACATATATATAATACATATATATACATACGTATATATATATATATATATATGTATATTGGTGAAACTTTTTAGTCACACAGCTAATTTTCTCGTCTATGCGCGTGCTTTCGTATGTTCCATTTTATCATGCATTCATGCAACCTGAAATAACTGATAATATTTGTTAGATTGTATAAAAACAGTTCATCTTATTTCAGTTATGGTCACATACAAGGTTACATAAGAACATTTTTCAAAACAGTGTAACGGACGACAACTATCCAGATGATGGAAGCTGCACTTATTGCATTTCGGTAGGTTTCCGGCATACAGCCTAGCTGGTGTAGGGACAATTAGGATACCAGAAGGGATGGTAGTAGGGGTATAGATGTCGTGGTTGCGAAGGTTTCCACATGTTGTTGTCTTTTGCTCTCCCCTTGGGGTGATTTTCCTTTAGCTTTAGCCCAGAACTTTCGTTTGTTATTTTTGGGCTTGGGATTCGGGGTTTCGTGGTAGTTTGTTGCCCGTTGAGGTATTTGATTGTGACTTGGATTGGAGTTATTGTTAACAATCCCGCTAACATTCGCGTTGTTAGCGTTAAGGTGGGTCAGAACAGCTGACACGGTAGCCGAGACTGCAGCTTGAAAGGTAGCTGCATCAATCTGAAGAGTTGGTGTTTGGTTGATGGGTTGATCGTTTTTCTTCTGCGACGTGATTCTGTTACATGGAAAGAAAATGAATTTGTGAGTGAGAATGGTTGAACCTGGATGGACTTAGATCGCTTAAGTAAAGAGTAGAAGTATGTTCTTGAAGTTTTGACCTACATCTCTATGATGCAGTCCTAGTACAGATTAGAAGTATGTTCATGATGGTTTAACCTACATCCCTATGATGCAGTCCTAGTTCAGAGTAGACGTATGTTTGTAGAATGGTCTTTAGATGTTTTTCATTCAAGTTGAGGCATTATAGGTTGGTGGATAATATGATCCAACCTTTAAAAGAGGCTTGAAAATGATTTTGGAGTTAAATTACCATAGTCCAATAACTTGACTAGATGGGGTTTCAGATAGACTCCAATGGTAGTAACATGAAGGTATTTGAACAAAGAGTAACACGGTGGTTAGTCGACTTTCGAAATCATTGATGTTTAAGATGTAATAGGTTTGGGGAAATTGACCTTGTGGTAGGTCATACATCATATCTGAAGTAGAAAAGTCTTTGACAGCATACAAACTTAACTAAAAGTACTTATAGTACAAGGTAGTCACATAAAAAGTAGTACACAAAACATAGACAGGAACATGGTTCTTTAAAACAAAGAAGGAAGTAAGGTATCTCCAACTGGTGATGGTCACCTTATGGTGAACCCTTAGGTGACGTTTCATATCAAGCAGGCATCTCTCGTACACCCTCTGGCGTACTTGGAGCTCTATGACTTCAGCTCGGGTTTCAGATAGTGCTTGCAGCAGGGTTTCATGGTTTCTCTCAGATCTCTCACTAGTGATCAAGGTGATTGGTGTGAATGGTATGCATTCTTGCATTGGCATTAACCTCTTTGATACGTTGAAAAGTCGTCCTGTCTTGAATTTCGTTTCGGGCAACTCTATGGGTTTGAATTGGCAAGATTCGGTCTGTTGAGCTCCCATTGCTCAGGTCATAAGAGTTTTGGTCACCATTAAATGGCATGGGTTGTTCTTGCTCTTCGCTCCCTGTTTCCACGCATTCTACCCAAGAGCGTCGGGCTTTGAAAAAGTCGGACGAGGGTTAGGAATTGGAACGGGAGCTGTCTAGGGTAGGTTCTCAACCTTGGGTTCGAAGTTATCAACATCCGAAAGGTTTTTAGCATGGTGATCATTCAAGGGATTGGATGATCACTCTTCGGTTCTTTTTCAAACCATCTAACATTGTCTTTGTTCGGGAAGTACGGGTTGTCGTGGGGATGGAGTCCAGCCATGTTATCTACACTAGAATTTGGGTAAAGAAACAATTACTAGACGAACTATCTAGATAAATATTAGATAATCTTCATTAGTTACATCATTATTTGTAAAGTGCATACCAGTTATATGTAATCAAAACAGGACCGACTTTGGAATAAGTGAACTCAACTCCAAATTCACAAGGAACAGGGGTAAAGCAGAATTTCACAGATTCTAAGTCTATGACATCCTAGTTACATATAACCTTAGTATATCCACTTAGAAACCATCAACTTAGTAATAAAGATCTTTTTTAGTTCTCAAGTAAGTAATTATAGTAACACAAAATACTCCTATAGTATTTTATACTTAGGTTCTGTAATAACGTTCTCATTGTGGTAGTGTTGGTAAGTTTTTAGACTTGTTGCCACATCACAACCATTCTTGGGCATATGCTAATCACTCCTCGGACCAGCAGAGTTGATCAGGTTATGCCATTCCCAGGACTGACCATACATCCCCAAGCTTGCTTGTGATATTCAACAATCATAATAATTTTGTTCTTGTCATTGTGACACTGATTTTAGTATGAATGCAGGCACATATACTTAATTAAATATTTTATTATTTAAAAGTATAAACTCTAAGTCAGAGTATTTTTAATCCCATTGTATTTATAGTTAGTATATCTTTTATGGGTTGATATACTCAATTCACTATAAACAATGCTCTGTTACCGATCTGTCACACCCGAAAACCGAGAACGGCGGAAACGTTCTGGGGCGGAGGACGTCATGTAATGTATCACAACAATGTAAAGTAGTAAACAAGCAACAACATCATCCATTGCATTAATAGTATAAGTTTCAAGTACATATGTTTTCTTTCATAATATACAATAATAAAATGAATAATCAGAAAATAAGACGAGTCTGGATTGCTCCGTCTTCACAAAATCTGGTCGCCGTACCTGTCTATTTGCGACCTGAGAATACAAGTTATTTTGAAAGCGAGTATCAGCCAAAAAGCTGGTGAATTCATAAGTATTAATGTGTTTTTGATTTGTAAAACTTGAAATGAAAGACTTGATATTGTTCTGAAAGAAAGTTCGTATAAGTGTGGAAATGTTTGTAAGTAATCGAAACCGTTTGGTAAACCCTAGAAATCCCTATGATTCCTATCAGTATAGATGAAATCTTCTACCCAGACCTAGTTGTTTTGGAACTAGTCTTCTACCAAGACCCGACTATTTGACAATTATTATTAATATAAGAAATTGTATCCTTTGGTACTAGGATACTCAAATACGATTCACCTCATTGGTTATGTGGATGAGTCACAAGATAATGGTAATAATATAACTAACTTACGTATTATCCCATTATACTAGGATAACTAACTTGCGTATAATCCCTTTATTCTAGGATAACTAACAGTGTTAACTTTAGACATCCGTAGATGTACATTTACCTCTGTTGCTAACAGCTAGGTTTAGGAATAGTTAATCCCTTAAAGTATACCTGTAATGGTATCAACCGAAGTCATCCGTGGATGTACATTTACCTCTATAGCTAATAGAGATTCTAGGAATGGTTAATCCCGTAAATTATCCTTTGGTACTAGGATATAAAGTCCAATCTATCTCGTCGATGATGTGTTTGTATCACAAGGTAAAGATAGAAAGGAGAACTATATAACAGTATCTAGACATATAATATGTAATAGAAATTTGCCATATAATGTCTATGTAAAAGTATTCATGTATAAGTATTCATGTCAGAGTATTCATGTAAACGTACTCATGTAAGTGTATCTATGTAAAAGTATCCCAATAAATATATCCATTTAAGAGAAATCTCTGGAAGAGTATCCCTTCATATAGCATGTAGTCTAGACTCATGAATGAACTAACTCTGGTGTAATTTCTTGTAATAGGAATAATGTTTTGTATCCCCTAAACTATTCCTATAATAGTTTACTAGAATGTAATTGATGAGTGTCCAAGTAGATTTATACACTCTTGCTACTCAAGAGCGTCAGAACAGAATTAACTGATCGAACATTTATGACTATATATGTACACATGATATATAACTAATATTTAAACAACCTTCGGACGGGTATCCGATATCCCACCAGACCACATCCAAATCGAGGAAAAGGAAATAGGGTGGATAGCCTTCCTAAGTCTTTTAAACATTTCTTATATAACTATACATGTAGAGGCATGCAATTTATAATATAAAAGAATAAAAGAAGTTTTGTAAAACCATTGAAAAGTCTAATAAAGAATTTGTGACTTGATGTCAGTTTATAAAACGATTGAAAGTATTTTGTTTGATAAGACAGTTTAAGTACACGGAAAACCACTGTTTGAAAACACCTTTGTAACCGAGTTTGAAAGGAAGCTTACAGTGTGTAAGACAGTTTGATAAAGAGCTTTAATCATGTAAAAACGTTTAAGAAAGTCATTTGAAGTAATATGTTTAGTAAAACTGCTAAACTTGTAGTAAATCCATTTGTATACTAGTTATAAATCCCATATGATTGATTTATTACAACAAGTATCCCAAAATATTGATGTTTTTCGTGCCAAAATAATCGTATGTTTGTAGCACCAAAGATGGACACATATACATACAGTATAAGCAGAGTGTTTGATTCATACATATATATATATATATATATATATATATATATATATATATATATATAACAACACTTTTCATTTCAAAAGTTATGATGTTATCATGATATATTTTTCTTACGAAAGTTTCTCTATAATTGTTATAAATCACATATGATTCCGTTGATAAAAAACGTATAATGAACTTTGCTATATAACACACGACAATAATCGAGTATATAACTTGTATCCCCCCCCCCCTAAAAGCATATAAAAGTATTTATAAAACATTTAAAAGTGTAGTTTATAGGGGTATGAACTCACTTGATTGATTGAAGAAAGCGTGACAAAAACCGAGTAGAACTTCTACTAGAGAAAGCAGATCTCTCGAGATTCTCGGGAAATCTCGGGAGTCTCAGGAGTGTAAAAATTTCTTCCCACCTTGGATATGAAAACCGGGCCTTTGGGATGACTCCGAGGGTTGAAACGCAAAGCTTCGGCGCGAGAAAGGAAGGAAATTAGCAAATATGGCCGGCACCCTCGCATCTCTATTTATAGGGGTCTGAGAGGTCTCGTTATGCGGGGCGTACGAGAGTACGCGCTGCGTACTCATGCGTCATGCATGAGCGCATCCTCGATCGAAACATCGGAGCGATGTGATCGAACCGGAGCCTAGCATCCGAGTACGCTGGGCGTACAAGGGTACGCGGGCATACCGAGGATCGGAGCGCTGACTCGTTCTTCGGGTAATATTGGACCTTAATTAAATTTATATTTTAATTAGTTAGTAATCTTCAAAAATTCATATCTTTCTCATACAAACTCCATTTTCGACGTTCTTTATATCCACGCGAAGGTGAGACTACGATCTACAACTTTTGTTTAGACTCCGTCGGCTAGTTTTGAATTTATTTTTAATATTATATTTTTAATAGGTCGGGACAGGAAAAGTCCGTTAAAGTTCCATAACTTCTTCATCTGACGTCCGTTTTTGTCAGACATTTTACCGTTGCGCTAGTCTTGTTGAGCCCTTCGATTCTCATTTAGATTGTGTCGGCTAAAAGTCTCTCGATCCCTATTTCGAGTTTTTACCTGTCAGATTTGGACGTTCGTTTTATGTACGTTTATGGTTTGATGATATCTAAAACTTTCATTTAGATACCTAAGGCCAAAAACTATTGTATTGAAACCTTGCATTTTACGTTTATCAGTATTGCCGATTTTGCCGAGAATCTTCAATTGGCCATAACTTCTTCGTTATAACTCGGATTTTAGGGTTCTTTATATGTATGAAAACCTTGACACGATTCCTACTATTTTATTTAACCCAAATAAGGTTTTAGGAAAGTTAAATTTAGACATAAATTTGACTTGCATTCCATCATATTGCCTCGAAATATCGGGTTGTCACAAACACCTTCCCTTGGAAACAAAAAGTATGTTGTTACTTTTATTGATGATGCATCTAGATATTGTTATGTCTATTTGCTACATTCTAAGGATGAAGCACTTGATAAATTTAAAATTTATAAACAACAAGTTGAGCTTCATAAAAATGAATTAATAAAAGTCATGCGTACTGATAGAGGTGGTGATTATTATGATCCAATTTATTTTGAATCAACTGGAATAATACATCAAACCACAGCTCCTTGTACACCACAACAAAATGGTGTAGCTGAAAGAAAGAATAGGACTTTGAAAGAAATGGTTAATTCCATGTTGTCTTATTCTGGATTAAGTGAAGGGTTTTGGGGTGAGGCAATGTTAACTGCATGTTACATCTTGAACAGAACTCCAAATAAAAGGAGTAAGAATACTCCTTATGAACTTTGGTGTAAAAAGGTACCAAATTTGAGTTATCTCAAAGTTTGGGGTTGCAGAGCAGTTGTAAGGCTCACTGAACCCAAAAGGAAAACATTGGGTGAGAGAGTTATAGATTGTATCTTTATTGGATATGCCGAGCATTCCAAAGCTTATAGATTCTATGTTTTAGAATCTAATGACTCTGTTTCTGTTAACACTATTATAGAGTTAAGAGATGCTATCATTGATGAAGAAAGATTTACATCTATACCTAGACCAAGGGACATGATTCAACAATCTTTCAACAAAAACACAACTCAAGTTTGAGATGATTCTGGGGGTACAAGTTCTGTGCCTGAACTTAGAAAGAGTACTAGAGCTAGAAAAGCTAAGTCGTTTGGATCTGATTTTCAACTTTATCTAGTTGAAGGAACAAGGAATGAGACTATATGTCAACATCAATATTGTTTTAATATTGAGGAGGATCCAAAGACTTTTAGTGAAGCTATGGGTTCTAGGGATGTTAATTTCTGGAAAGAAGCAATTCAGCATGAGATTGATTCTATCATGCATAACAATACTTGGGTATTGTCAGATTTACCTCCTGGTTGCAAGGCATTGGGAAGTAAGTGGATCCTCAAAAGGAAAATGAAAGTGGATGGCACAATTGATAAGTATAAAGCCAGATTGGTTATCCAAGGCTTTAGGCAGAAAGAAGGAATTGATTTCTTTGATACTTATGCTCCTGTTGCTAGAATTTCCACTATTAGATTATTGTTAGCTCTTGCAGCTATACATAATCTTGTGATTCACCAAATGGATGTGAAAACTGCATTCTTGAATGGTGACATAGATGAGGAAATCTACATGAAACAACCTGAAGGATTTGTTATGCCTGGTAATGAATATAAGGTGTGCAAATTGAAGAAATCATTATATGGTTTGAAACAAGCACCAAAACAATGGCATCAAAAGTTTGATGATGTTGTCTTGTCTAATGGTTTTGCATTAAACCAAGCTGACAGTTGTGTAAATAGAAAATTTGATACTTCTGGTAAAGGAGTCATGATTTGTTTATATGTAGATGATATGTTGATATTTGGTGCTGATTTGGAAGAAGTTGATAAAGCTAAGAAATTCTTATCATCTAGTTTTGATATGAAAGACATGGGGGAGGCTGAGGTAATTCTTGGTATAAGAATTAGAAAAGGAAAAAAATGGGATTTCAATTTCTCAATCTCATTATATTGAGAAGATATTGAAAAAGTTTAACTTTGAGAATTGTTTTGCTGTTAGCACTCCTATAGATCCTAGTCTTAAGCTTCTACCTAATAAAGGATCTCCAGTGTCTCAACTTGAATACTCAAGGGCTATTGGTTGTCTAATGTATGCCATGATTAGTACTAGACCTGATATAGCTTATGTTGTGGGAAGAATTAGTAGATATACTAGTAATCCTAGTTCACATCATTGGCAAGCTGTGAGTAGAGTATTCAAGTATTTGAAAGGGACCATAAATTATGGTTTAACTTATAGTGGATATCCTTCTGTTTTGGAAGGTTATTCAGATGCCAGTTGGATTAACAACTTAGAGGATCACTCTTCTACTAGTGGTTGGGTGTTTCTTATTGGAGGAGGTGCCATTTCTTGGGCATCCAAGAAACAGACTCGTATTACTAACTCAACTATGGAATCTGAGTTGGTTGCATTGTCTGCTGCTGGTAAAGAAGCTGAGTGGCTAAGGAATTTGATTTATGAAATTCCATTATGGCCCAAACCGATATCTACCATTTCTATAAGATGTGATAGTGCTGCAACTTTGGCTAAGGCTTATAGTCAAGTATACAATGGAAAGTCTAGACATTTAGGTGTTAGACATAGCATGATTCATGAGCTCATCATGACTAGTGTGATATCTGTGGAGTTTGTAAGAACTCAGTTGAATTTGTCCGATCATCTAACCAAACGGTTAGCAAGAAATCTTGTGCACAAGGCGGCTGTAGGGATGGGTTTGAAGTCCACTTAAAATCTTTTATATTGAGATACCCAATTCCCATCTAATGTAATATTAGATGCTGATTTCAATGTGGAAAGCTTGATATTTGAAGATTGGAACACATTTTATCATCATCCCAAGGTATGTGTTCAGTATTGCAAGTTAAGAAGGTTGAAGTTTTATTTCTTAATAGTTCTTTGAAAAATTGCATTTTCAGGTGCAAGAACAAAAGAACTACCTATATAAGTATGAATTTTAGCTGCTTCAAGAAGTTGGGACTTGACTTTGATATACTTATTGAAGGATGGGACACAAGCTAGTAAATTATAGTGTCAAGTTAGAACTTATGAGAATGTAAATTGTTGTGTGTATTATCTTCATGTATTCACTATGAATAGAATGGGTTCAATCCGTAGTGACACCCTAATATTCGGATATTTGGAATGAATAATATACTAATGTGAAATTCAATCGTCACGACATTTCATTTATGCATAAATTTGTTGTTGTTATGTTTCATTTTAAGTTAATCAAGATTACACTTAAATGGGGGAGGTTTGTTGGTGATTTTGATCATCAATGTTATTTAAGTGTAATTAGATTACTTTGTGTTGACCAAAAATGATCTTGATAAATATTAAACAAGTAAGGAAGGTGTGGAGTACACACTTGTTTAAGTTTGATCAAGTTTCAAAGTACACTATCATTTAGGGGTGAAGCCCCTAAACGAACGGGGGTCCGGGGGCAGCACCCCTGGGAGCGGGGTCCAAGGGGCGGCAGCCCCTGGCGGGGTCCAAGGGGCAGAGCCCCTGGAAAGGATTGAAGGGGCAGAGCGGGGTCCAAGGGGCGGCAGCCCCTAGCGGGTGCCAAGGGGAAGAGCCCCTGGCTAGGAGCGGGGTCCAAGGGGCGACAGCCCCTGGCGGGGTCCAAGGGGGAGAGCCCCTGGCTGTGCACAAGGCGACTGTAGGGATAGGGTATGTTACTATATTAAAAACTGCATCAGAAAATTGATTTTTCAGATAATTGACCATTGGTTTGACCCTTATCCATATATCCGTTTTATGACAGTTTTTATGGTTTTATGACAGTTTAAAACTGTCATATGACAGTTTTTAAACAAAGATATTACAGTTGGTTTTGGTCTCATTTTCTGGGACATACGCAAATATCATCAAACATTCTCAGTTCTTGTCTCTCTGATTCTTATCCAATTGAAGATTTGGGAGTACCACCAAATACTTCGATTTGAAAGTGATAATCACAATTTTCAGAATTTCCAAGCCTTTCTACACCCAAATTTCTAACAATCTTCAAGGATGAGATCATTGCAGGTAGATGTTCCAATTTCCTGTCTTTCAATATTACAAGGTTACAAATCCTTTTATTTTCTTAAATCATGGACTAATTAACAAATTTGATGAGAATATTAATGTGATGAGAGAAAGATGTGGGTTAAAAAACTATACCTCGTGTATGTGAGCAACTATGGTTGGTTTCCTTTGGGATAAAGCTGTAAACAACATTTTATCTTCAGATGAAAATAGAAAAAAAAATATTACGTTAGCTATCATTTGCGTGCATCCTGTTGTAGAAAGCAGTTTATAGTTAGTCTCCTCAATGCGTTGGGTAAGATCAAATATTGAAATTTATGTGATCCAAAATATCAAAAACTTGATCAATGGATCCCACAAATCGACCCATTTAGGTGGATCAATACTTGGATCGATCCGATTAAAATTTAAAACTAATTTCATATTTTATAGATATAAACTTTGATTTTAATTAATGAACTCTTGGCACACAAAAACTAGATAAAAAATAATACATAGGATACAACAAAAATTATTTAATAAACAGAATGATATCTGTAACAGCCTGGAATTTCAGGTATCACTTTAAAACTATTTTTGGGGCATTTTAGGAAGGGACTCGGCGAGTTGGTGCCTGACTCGCTGAGTAGGACCACAGACTGGGTCGCGGGTTCGCGACTGGACTCGACGAGTCCAGAATAGACTCGGCGAGTCGACGCTGTTCAGCAGAAACCCTAGCCGTTTGGTATGGATCGTATATAACGCCTCTTAGGCCGTCATTGTCCGTTTTTTTGGCCGATTGTGAAGAAACTAAGCATCTGTGGACGTCTAGAGGAGAAGGAAGGGCTATTGGGACCTTGAAGAGATTGTTAGGCAAGAAGAGGAAAGGTTTTGGCCAAAGGAAGATCAAGGGGATTGAGTTCTGAAGTTTGGAGACACAGAGAATACGTTTTTCAGGTAATACTTCAGATCATTCCTGTTATTTTGATGTGTTCACGGATTTAGGGTTTATGAAACCCATTTGGTGATTAGATAGGTTATAATGTTGTTACCCAAGCGTTTATACCCCAGTAATAGAATGTTTAGAGGTCCAGAAAGTCCCATGATTGCATATTTCGGGACCATGCGTATTTCAGGAAGCAGTTGATCGACTGCATGGCATGGACTCGCCGAGTCCAATGATCAGACTCGGCGAGTAGCTTGAAGATCCACTGGGACTCGCCGAGTTGTTCTTCAGACTCGGCGAGTAGCTTGAAGATTTACTGGGACTCGCCGAGTTGTTCTTCAGACTCGGCGAGTGGAGTTGGGGTGGCCCCGCGATTCTTCCACGAGGATCTCGTCGAGTCAAGTGGGGTACTCGACGAGTAGAAAGGGGACAACAGGGAAAGATGGGGAGGACGTCTAGACTCGCCGAGTCGCCCTTGCACTCGAGGAGTCCGGTCAAGTTGACCGTTGACCAGAGTTGACCTGCATGTAATTTCGTAGGGTCAGTTGTCTTGAATGATAAGAGTATTAATAAGGGTATATGGTATTGTAGGGAGTCTGCAGATCGGCGGATCGAGTGCGAGTAGTTTCAAGAGTTGATAGCTTACATTACCACGAGGTGAGTCTTCTCACTATACTTCACCCAGAAGGGTTTGACTGTGAGACCGGAAGGTCGTATATGATATGTGTTATTTATGCTATAAATAGAAAGGTAGTTGCTATGCATGATATGTATGTTTATACGGGCTGGAAGGCAATATGTTATGTGACAGGAAGGTCAGGTATGATGTATGATAAATGTGCTATGTGTGTTGTATTAAATGTATTATATGTTGTAAATGTTATGGGCCGGAAGGCATTATACTATGGGACGGAAGGCAATATGATACGGGCCGGAAGGCAATATGTTATGGGCCGGAAGGCGATTATGTTACGGGCCGGAAGGCGAAGTGTTGTGGACCGGAAGGTCAAGGCCTGGAAAGGCCTATATGTGTAAGTCGTATACTAGGGAACTCACTAAGCATTTATGCTTACAAGTTGTTATGTATGTGTTTCAGGTACTAGCGAGGACCATGGGAAGGCGCCGGCATGGTGCATACACACTGCTGCTATTTGAGATCCTGGGGGATTTTATATATGTATTTGATATGAAACATGAAATAAAGGCTATTGGTTGAATGAAATTACTTTATTTTAAATGAAAATTTTATTTGAAAATTTGCGTTGTTACAATATCTCTAACGCCCGTAGATCAGAGGTGATCAATTTAGAGATGATAAGCGTCAAAAATGACTTTTTGATAGAAGATTATTTAGGATGAATAATCTTCACTAAGTTGTAGTATATGTTACAAGGATTTCGTACATATAAAAAACGCCGAAATCCGAGTTATAACGAACAAGTTATGACTTGTCGAAGATTCGCGAGAGAACTAGCACGACACTAAATGAAGAAAAAAGTGAATTTATGTTGGAGCGATTTTTAGCCATAGTGATCTAAACGAAAATCGTAGTGTTCGTTAAACCGAGAGGGTGCATAAAAAAAATGCCCAAATCTGACTTCGCATGAAGAAGTTATGATTTTCCGAAGTTTCAACTTAGCGGTATGCAACCCAAACACTCAATTTGAGATCGAGTGATTTCTAGCCGAAACAATATAAACGAGAGTTGAAGATCTCGTTAATAGTAGTGCAACGGTAACAAGACAGAAGAAAACGGAGTTCAGATGAAGGAGTTATGAATTTCGAACGGAGTTTTCCTATCCCGACCTACTAAAAATGATATATTAGCAATATACTAAAAATAGAGCGAAAATTAGCCGACGAAGTCTAAACGAGAGTTGTACAACATAATCTCACCTACGCGCCGATATAAAGAATGTCGAAAACGGAGTTGGTATGCGAAAGTTATGATTTTCTGAAGTTCGGGGCGCGAAACCCCGAGACTGTCAGAGACCACGACGTGAAATCAGTGGTCACGACGTGGCATGTCTTCTGACGCCTCCTGGAGTCTGCCAGACCCAACTTGCGATGACGCATGCAGTGACGATCAAGCCCACGACGTGAAAGTACTGTTCACGTCGTAGAAAATGAGAAATTTGCCCTATAAATAGAAATCAAGGGCCAGCCGATTATGGTTGGTCCATCTCTTCTCTCCCACTCCTGATACACTCTCTAAGCCATATTTTAACCCCTGAAGCCCCGGTATCAACCCTGAGACCTGAAACAAGTCCCGAAGCTCGAAGATCCTGGGAAGAAATGAGTTTCCGAGCCGAAGCTCTGCCCGCGAGAAGTCCAGTGTGTGAAGATATCTCGGTTTCACTGAAGAATACTAACATTGCAAGCCGTAGTGTTGCCCGATCATCTTCTGATCAAGTGAGTGTATAGTTACTTTCTTCTAACACATAAATATGAAGTATTTGCTATGAAATACGTGCTATGTGTTTATATATTGTTGTTTATTTGAGATTTTGGTGGAATGGATGAACTCTATAGGTTTTAATGAGTTAAACTCTATATGTATTTTGTAACTACAAATATGTTGGGTAGGACATGGGTAGATGAGATCCGTGAATATGGATCAGATCAAGAGGTTAATTTTAGATCCGTGAGTAGGGATCGGATCAAGAGGCTAGTTTTAGATCCGTGAGTATGGATTAGACCAAGAGGTTAGTTTTAGATACCAGATTATGAATTAGGTAAAGAGATAAAACTTGTTTGTAACGACCATAAAATTCCAACCAATTTAAACTTTTCAAAAACAACCCGATTTCATTAAATCATTATAAAAAGGTTTTCAATAAAATTATTTCAGAGTCTTCCCAGAATCACATCACAAAACATAATCATGAGGAGCGGTACGATCATGCCTTTGCCTTGCCACGGTCTCTAGAAGAACCTGAAAAACATTAAACCACAACTGTAAGCCCCAAATCTTAGTGACATATCCCCAAAATACCAACCACATATAGCATACACGCATAGCATGCCATAACATAACAGAACACGGAACAGCCATGCACTTTGGGTCTACTGTGTAACTGGTCCGCCGCACCGGCCTTCAGTCCACCTGGTCCACCCTCCGAGTCTAACCACATACGTCGAGTCTACAGTGTGATTGGTCCGCCCGCACCGGGCCTTCAATCCACCTGGTCCACTCTCTAAGTCTACAGTATGATTGGTCCGCCCACATTGGGCCTTCAATCGGCCTGGTCCACTCTCTTAGTCAACAATATGACTGGTCCGCCCGCACTAGGCCTTCAGTCGGTCTGGTCCACTCTCGGAGCCTCGGCACATCTGGTTTGCCCTCTTGGGGCCTACAGCCTATACGGACCACTCGCTGGGCCTTCGGGATAACCGGTCCGCTCTGGGTATGTTGGCCTACAACACAAAGCAGGTCCCACCTCAACCCAACCCCAGTCCAACAACTATGTGCACATAAACATTCAATCATATAACATATCACATCCAATCAAACCGATCTAACAGATCACATAGCATAACATCATCCTAACTAGGATACCGACCTAACCGGTCACTAGCATATCATCATCCTATATACCAGGATACCGACCTTAACCAGGTCTCTAACATATACCATCCTAACTACCAGGTTGCAACATAGCAAAGCAATAACATAACAACGATACCGGGATCACAATCCGATAAAGGGCCGGCCTTGGTGCCGTAGACCCTGTTGATATAGTGAGGATAACTCACCTCGCAACTGCTGACTGAATAGATAAACCCAAGCTGCTCCGACCACTGATACGATCTCCAACACTGGCCAACACCAAAACTCTGAACTCAAAACAAAAGCCAAAAATTATCAAAATGACCCTGGAAATCAACTGGTCAACCCTTGGTCAAAGTCAAAGTCAAAGTCAACCCATGATTAACTCTACTCGCCGAGTCAACCCGATGACTCGCCGAGTCCCCACGTACAGAACTTCCCCAATCCGCGACTCAACTCACCGAGTCCAACAACTTTGTGTCCTTTCACACTCGACTCACCGAGTCATCCCTTGACTCACCAATTCACAACTCAACCAGAAGAAAGGTTAGGACCTCACGACCAGACTCGCCGAGTCCAAGAACAGACTCGCCGAGTCCAAGGCTATCTGTAACCAACTCGCCGAGTTCCTGCCCATATTCAACCAACTCGCCGATTTGTTCTTCCAACTCGTCGAGTTCTAGCCTATCTTCAAGCAACTCGCCGAGTACACCCTTGTGACTCGCTGAGTACCCCTAGATCTGAAACCGTACAGAGGCTTTCCAAGCCATACTGAGGCTTTCCAAGCCATGCAAAAGCTCTAAACCATAAATCTACTCTTTTACTAGCCATCCATCACGTAAAGTGGCAAACTTTACGTGGATCCAAAGAGATCTAGGCATTTTACACTCTAGGGCTAGGGTTTGGGACAAAAGAGCTTCACCAAATACTCAAGAATCGGGACTTTATGACATATTGGACCATCACAAGCTTATATATGAAGTAGCATCCTCAGATCCAAGCTTCTATCTCAATTTAGATGTCATATCAACCACCACACATGAACCCATGAAGAAAATAGCTTAAGGATATGGTTCCTTACCCATGGAATGAGCCCAACCAACTATTGATTCCTGATCTTCCCAAGCTTCCTGATACAAGCCTCCAATCTTCAAGCTTAAATCACCAAAGATCCTTCTCCAAGCTCTAGTTCACTCAACAATGGGGGTCTCCTCACGAATTTAGGGCTTCTAGAACTTAAGGAATGGTAAAAAGGCTGGGGAGAAGATATGATGTTCTTTATATAGGGCTCAACCCTCGAAACTAGGGTTTTCTCCACTCAGCACCAACTCGCCGAGTCCATCCATGCTACTCGCCGAGTTGGTCACTGAACACGCGACTAGAGTCGCGACCCTACACGCCGAGTCCACTCGTAGACTCGCCGAGTTGCCCTTTCCCATTTACACTTTTAGCCCTTCAACTCTAGTCTTGATATTCTGGGATGTTACAATTCTCCCCCATTTAAATTAGGCTTCGTCCTCGAAGCCTACGGCAACACGACTCCAGAACTACTATCGCAATGCACCATCTGGTATTAACCAGACCAGGTTCCTCAAAGCACAACCACCCAAACCCAAACCTAATTTTCCTGCCCGCGGTGTTCTGATCACCGCCTCAAGCCGGCCACCGGCCTCGTCCTCTGACAACCACACTTACCAACTTATCAACTGAGTATCATTCCATGATACATCAGTCGCTCCAAATCACAACAATCACTCGACTCATACGAGTTCAAAATAACCATGAACCACCGGAATTCCCGGTCTGAGCCCAACTTTATCCACTCCATGCTGACAAGATGACACATCCTTCAGCCAAAGAACAACTCCCATGACTTTTCCGCTGCAATCTCATACCCATGCTGAACTGGCTCTAGCATCTTCGGGTTGGGAAAACCCGATACACTGACAATACCTACAAACATCCCCTAGGATGAATTTGTACCACATACACAAATCCTTGACCAAAATCAAACTGGAAATCCAAGATTCCATCCCTGCATTGCTTCCGAGCCTTTTGGCTCTACACCCACGGAAATTTCTTCCGTGACCTCAACAAACATCCAACCCGAATGTGATTACATACCACAGCCGCAGACACACTACTCATCAACCATGATTAGAACACCCCAAACATAACTCTACACTACTGCTTTCACTTCCGTGAAGTTATACTCCCTCTCGGAGCTACATTCCTTTCCCTTTCCTTACCAAGGAAATCCACTTGGCCGTCGTGTCACTATAACAAGTGTCACGATGCTCACCCAATACTACACCATTCTCTTATAGCATAATCGCTATCCTATGCACCACACATGCTCTAGATCCGCTAACAAGGACTCTCAAGTCCATGCTCTACCTTCCACTCACCATGATCAATACCCGGGGCCAGACCTTCTGACGCTAACACGTCGCGACATACTCAATTCATTTCCTTTTACCGATGTATCAACACATGCAGAGTCTTCAGCATGATTGGACCGCCGTTCCAGGCCTTCAACCCATGTGGACCACTCTCGGAACCTTCAACAGGTCTGGACCGCCCTCCAGGGCCTTCAGCCTGTCTGGACTGTTCTCCGAGCCTTCGGCCTAACTGGTACGCCCACCGACCTTCAGTCTATCCGGACCGCTCAAACAACATTCAACATCCCGAATTACCCCTCCAGGAAAACTCTCCTATGCATATTGTTCTAACCCTATAGGGTTCCGAACTCTATCTCCATCTTACATACTCAATCCCGGCCCGATCCCAGGCCTTCCACAATCAATCACCCCTGGTCTGTATCCCGCCCCGCATACCTTCCACTTACTCATACTAGCCTATACTCTTGGCTGACATAACCACTGCTGAATCCCAAGCAGCTAAGCAACCTCTCATGCCTATCGACCTTCCGAAGAATTTTCCAATTCTCCCATACTTAGGGCACTGACTATCCACCACCGGTCGCCATCACCAACCTCCCTCAACAACCCTACACAACACAAACACTTACACGCGAACTGATTCCCACTAGAACAAGCAACCTTCACAAAATTACATATCAACACAAATCATCTTGGCTTGAAAGAAACCCGATCTTCAGCAACCACTCCTCAGACTGCAGATGATACCCGACATTCGGACTAAAAGCCAAATTCCCACTAATAACCCTCATGAATAATAACTAAAGAAATTCCCAACACCAAACCCTTAACCATACCATAACCCTCAAGGAACAATGAATATAATACCATAAACCACACAACGAGACTAGCAGATATACAATCCTCCAAAATAATCACAGAATAACAAGACATCAAAAGAGAAACATACCCGCAGTTGCATCCGGCACTGCCCTGACCTCCTCTGTTGTAAGCTGAAAAGCACGACCCTAAGCCCTTACGGCCTCCGCTCTACCCTGACCTCCACCCGTAATCCTCAAAGTGCCCGGTGTTGGAGCCTACACCGGTCCTGCAGCAACCTGTGGACAGTTGACCCTCAAGTGTCCAACCTGATGGCAATGACAACAAATCCTCAAATCCCAAACCGGCGCTGTCTACCGACAATCCCTCGCATAGTGCCCCTCATTTCCGCACTTGCGGCATGCACAACCGGACATGAAAACTTCGGTGTGACCCTTCCCACACTTCCCACAAGTGTGGTTGCTCTGATCTCGCAATCTAGAATCAACGGTCTTGGACCGTTTCAGCGCCGGCTGCGACTGCACCGGAGCCTGCCTCTGCTCTCGCAACTGTAACTCAATCTCCAACTCACGCCGCCTGGTGGCCTCCTGCAACTCTAACAAGGTCTCACACCTCTGCGTAGACACAAACTGCCTAATGTCCCTCTTGAGCATACTTAAATATCGGGTCATCTAAGCCTGCTCTGAAGCAAAGTCAGGGCAAAACATCGCCCTCTCAGTGAACATCCTGGTGATCTCCGTCACCGACTCCGAATCCTGCTTCAGCTCCAGGAACTCCTGAGCCAATCTTTCCCTCTCAACCCGCGGAACATAACGAGTGCTGAACATCTCCCGAAATGGATCCCATGAAACCGCAGCTCTCTGCGCATCTGAATACGACCCCGTGGTCAATCTCCACCAATCCTTCGCCCCGAGCCTTAACAGGTTCAGAGCACACCTCACCCTCTGATCAGCAGGGCATGAACACGTGAAGAAACACCCGTATACGTCCGACAACCATCTCATAGCAACAACCAGGTCTTGAACCCCATCGAAGGTAGGAGGCTTCGTATTATCGAAGTCTCGATACTGAAAACCCAGACCAGCTCCTCCCCCTGCCGCTGCTACAGCCGCTGTAGTCGCCACGGCAGCCATCTCTGTGAGGGCCGCATAGCGCTCATCAAAATACTCAACCACGGCGGTCTTGATCGACCCAAACAGTTCCGACAACTCAGCTCGGAACAACGCAGCAACCTCATCATGCAGGATCTCACAAATCCTCGCATCTAACTCGCATGTGCTCAACTGACCAATAACCTCGGGCGGTACTAACCCGCCCTTAACTCTCTCTCGTGCTCCCGATCCTAACCCGGATCCACTCTCAGCATGCCTCGGAACCTCCGTACTAAAAAACACCATAAGATCTCAGATACATCCCACAAACCCGGGAACCAACTCCCAGCCAAACCCTAGAGGTCATGGTTTCTTTGATACGCGTATGGGTCCTGTGCTTTCAATAGTACGGGCCCATACTACCTTCCACACCTACCCATATTTGTATCAATTATACCATAGCATCCTAGTGAAGAACATACATAACAAGAACTCAACCCTCACTACTAGAGGAACACTGGAAATCTCCTACAAAGGAAACCTTAGGCTAACAGGCATCATGAATCAGGCAACATTATCATGAAATCCTGAAGATCCCCAGCCTAGTACTAGCATGCTGTTCTATGAAAGCTCAAAACAAATATCATGTATGGAATTTTGGGGTTACTTACTGGCTCCGATTGATCGTACCTCCGCGTCCTCCTTCACGCATTTTGAAAACCATTTTAAATTCTCTTTTGAAAACCCTCCTCGATTTGAGACTGGATTCACATGAATGTTCCTCCAATTCACTCAAACCAAGGCTCTAATACCAACTTGTAACGACCATAAAATTCCAACCAATTTAAACTTTTCAAAAACAACCCGATTTCATAAAATCATTACAAAAAGGTTTTCAATACAATTATTTCAGAATCTTCCCAGAATCACATCACAAAACATAATCATGAAGAGTGGTACGATCACGCCTTTTCCTTGCCACGGTCTCCTGAAGAACCTGTAAAACATTAAACGACAACTGTAAGTCCGAAAGTTAGTGAGATATCCCCAAAATACCAACCACATATACCATACACGCATAACATGCCATAACATAACAGAACATAGAACAGCCATGCACTTCGGGTCTACTGTGTGACTGGTCCGCCGCACCGGTCTTCAGTCCACCTCGTCCACCCTCCGAGTCTAACCACATACGTCGTGTCTACAGTGTGATTGGTCTGCCCGTACTGGGCCTTCAATCCACCTGGTCCACTCTCTGAGTCTACAGTATGACTGGTCCACCCGCATTGGGGCTTCAGTTGGCCTGGTCCACTCTCTTAGTCCACAGTATGACTGGTCCGCCCGCATTGGGCCTTCAGTCGGTCTGGTCCACTCTCGGAGCCTCGGCAGATCTGGTCCGCCCTCTTGGGGCCTACAGCCTATCCGGACCACTCGCTGGGCCTTCGGGATAACCGGTCCGCTCTGGGTATGTTGGCCTACAGCAGAAAGCAGGTCCCGCCTCAACCTAACCCCAGTCTATCAACCATGTGCACATAAACATTCAATCATATAACATATCACATCCAATCAAACCGATCTAACAGATCACATAGCGTAACATCATCCTAACCAAGATACCGAACTAACCGGTCACTAGCATATCATCATCCTATATACCAGGATACCGACCTTAACCAGGCCTCTAACATATACCATCCTAACTACCAGGTTGCAACATACCAAAGCAATAACATAGCAACGATACCGGGATCACAACCCGATAAAGGGACGGCCTTGGTGTCGTAGACCCTGTTGATATAGTGAGGATAACTCACCTCGCAACAGCCGACTGAATAGATAAACCCAAGCTGCTCTGACCACTGATACGATCTCCAACACTGGCCAACACCAAAACTCTGAACTCAAAACAAAAGCCAAAAATTATCAAAATGCTCCTGGAAATCAATTGATCAACCCTTGGTCAAAGTCAAAGTCAAAGTCAACCCCTGACTGACACTACTCGCCGAGTCAACCCGATGACTCGCCGAGTCCCCATGCACAGAACTTCCCGAATCCGCGGCTCAACTCGCCGAGTCACCCCGAGACTCGCCGAGCCCAGCAACTCTGATTCCTTTCACACTCGACTCACCGAGTCATTTGTTGACTCACTGATTCACAGCTCAACCAGATGTATCCGAATCCCTTAAACCAAGGCTCTGATACCAACTTGTAACAACGTAAATTTTAAAACAAAGTTTTCACTTTTGCAAACATCAAAAACCATCGTTTAATATTCCCAATTCAAACGTGAACAATGTTATCATAACAAAATACATCCCATGATCATAAAAACAGTTTCTCCGATAGTGTGTACAATCACGCCGGCGCCTTCCCACGGTCCTCGCTAGTACCTGAAACACATAACACAACAACTGTAAATATAAATGCTTAGTGAGTTCCCCAAAATACAACTTACGTACATATGCCTTTCTAGGCCCTGACCTTCCGGTCCGTGTGTCTAAGGGGACTTCTGTCTCGACTAGGTAAACCTTCCAGTCCTACCTGCGTCAAGCTTACGGTCCACATCACAACACCTTCCGGCCCATAACATATACGCCTTCCGGCCCATAACATAATGCCTTTCGGCCGATATCAAGCACATCATACATGGCACATATAAACGATTAACTTGTCACATAATAAAACCTTTCCGGGTACAATATAGTGAGAAAACTCACCTCGTGGAAAGTCTAAGATCTCGCGTACTCGCTAACTCCAAATCCCAACGACGACTCTAGCTCGCCTAATCATAAAAATATCATTTTAATAATCAAATACTTCCACAATTAAACTTTACCCCTCATCATCATTCCTCAGAGGGTAAAAGACCATTTTACCCTTCCTTGACCCAAAGTCTTCATGTTGACCAAAACCCTAAAAGTCAACAACCTTGTGAGTAGGTGGGGCGTACTGCTTGATGTACGCGGGGCGTACATTGCCAACCCATGGATCGGGGTCTCCACCCAGTACGCTGCGCGTACTGGGAGTGACGCCCAGCGTAATCATCAGACTTTAACATACTTCATTTCTGGTCTTAATCGGTTAATCCATTACTCCAACTTCTAGATCCGACTCTGTTGATGCATCTATACCCATAAAGTCGAGACCTTTAAGCCTTGGCATGGCTGTAAAGGCTCCAACACTTCTTAACATCATTCTATTCCAACTCAAGGACCTTTACCTCATGCGTGGAGTAACATTCATGTCCAAGATATCATTTTTATGAGTCTACAACTCTAATAGTCCAGAAATATGATGGATCTAAGATTATGGAGACCAGTTGCACAAAAAGTCTCCACCTTTGGGACTAAAACCCTAGAAAATGGTACTTGAAGCATATAACATGAACCATATGTCAAGATCCGAACTTTTTACGTGATAATGAAGCTTCAACCTTTGCAAAGCTCAGATACACACTTGAACACCACTTCTAGCCTTCCCAATGAGATCTTCTTCTCCTTTGCTACCTTGGAATGGCACCACCAAGCTTAGAATACTCACAAAATGGCCTAAGAACGAATGCACACTCTCTTTAGGGTTTCTCTCCAAGGGATGGTGGCTGAGAAGTGCATCTACACATTCCTTTTATAGCCCTCCGAATGGATTATGGTTTTTAGGTCTGGACCGGTTACGCCCAGCGTACTCAAGGGTGAACGCGTCCAAATGAAGCGCGCGAGTACGCGCAGCGTACTCCTGGTACGCCCAGCGTACTCGCCTAACATGCAAGCCCTAAATGGCAACAAAGCAAAGATGCAGGGATAAATAGAAAGATACCTGGAGTTCGGGCTCCCATGTTAGCTCGGACCCCTTCCAATGTTGCCACTGCACTTGTACCAAGGGTACCTCCTTGTTCCTCAGAACCTTAACCTTCCGATCCCTGATCGCCACTGGTCTCTCCACATAGTTCAGGCCTGCATCCACCAGAATATCATCCTTGTTATGGATCCATCCTTGTTATGGATCTGCCCCAACTCAGCAGGTAGATCCAACCGGTAGGCTACCCTGCCTACCCTAGCAATTACCCTAAAAGGTCCAATATATCGGGGTCCCAACTTTCCCCTCTTCCTGAATCGTATCACTCCTTTCCAAGGAGAGACCTTTAGGAGCAAAAGGTCACCAACCTGAAACTCGAGCTCGGACCGATGCCTGTCTGCATAACTATTCTGGCGCCTCTGCGCGGTCAACAATCTCTGCCTAACCTGCTGAATTTGCTTGGTCGTCTGGAGTACAATCTCCATGCTACCCATCACTCCCTAGCAGATAGGGGTGCGACACCTCGTCCCATACAACAGCTCAAAGGGTGGCATACCAATGCTCGAATGATGGTTGTTGTTGTACGAAATCTCTGCTAAGGGTAAATAGGTGTCCCAACTCCCTCCAAAATCCAAAAAACATGCTCGGAGCATATCCTCAAGCGTCTGAATCGTCCACTCGCTCTGTCCATCCATCTGCGGGTGGTATGCGGTACTGAAATGCAGCCTCGTACCCAACTCCTCATGAAACTTCTTCCAAAACCTGGAAGTAAATCGTACATCCCGATCTGAAACAATCAACATCGGAACCCCATGCCGCGATACCACCTCCCTCACATATAATTCTGCCAACTTCTCCACAGAAGAGCTCTCACTTATGGCTAGAAAATGAGCACTCTTCGTCAATCTATCCACAATCACCCAAATCACATCGAATCCCCTCGCAGTCCTCGGCAATTTGGTGATAAAATCCATGGTAATTTGTTCCCACTTCCATTCGGGAATCTCCAGCGGCTGCAATTTACCGTGTGGACGCTGGTACTCGGCCTTAACCTGACGACAAGTCACGCACCTCTCCACGAACCATGCAACATCCCTCTTCATACAGGGCCACCAATACTCCTTCTTTAGGTCCAAATACATCTTAGTAGCCCCGGGACGAATCGATAATTTCGATCGATGTGCTTCCCCCATCAAAATAGTACGCGTACCGCCCACAAACGGTACCCAAATCCGACCCTGAAAAGTCATGAGTCCCCGTCCATCCATAACAAATTCCGATACCTGACCGACAACCCGCTCCCTCTTCTGGTTTTCTGGTCTCGCAGCCTCAGCCTGAGCTCCTCGGATGGTGTCCAAAATCGGAGTCATCACCGTCAACCTCATAAAAATGTCTCGGATCGGGGCGCTTTCCGCCCTACGGCTCAACGCATCGGCCACTACATTTGCCTTGCCCCGGTGGTACAGGATCTCACAATCATAATCATTCACCACATCCAACCATCTTCTCTGTCGCATGTTCAGATTTGGCTGATCCATCAAGTTCTTCAGACTCTTGTGGTCCGTGTATATGGTACACCGAACCCCATAAAGATAGTGCTGCCAGATCTTGAGGGCAAACACCATAGCCCCTAGTTCCAGGTCGTGGGTGGGATATCTCGACTCATGAGGCTTCAGCTGCCTCGAAGCATACCCTATAACGTGTCCCCTCTTCATAAGCATCGCCCCCAACCCCGATATCGATGCATCACAGTATACCACAAAATTCTCCATCCCTTCCGGGAGTGCAAGCACTGGGGCCTCGCACAATTTCTGACGAAGCGTCTCGAATTAGCACTGCTGCTCCGGTCCCCATGAAAATGCAACACCCTTCCGAGTCATCTTAGTAAGTGGCACGGCGATCTTGGAGAAATCCTTGATAAACCTTCGATAATAGCCGGCCAATCCTAGAAATCTCCTAATCTCAGTGGGCGATCTCGGCACTTCCCATCTCAATACTGCCTCAATCTTGGCCGGATCGACCAGTATCCCTTTCTGGTTAACAAGGTGCCCTAGAAACTGGACATCTCATAACCAGAAATCACACTTGGAGAATTTGGCATACAGCCTCTCCGATCTCAATACTCCAAGAATTTCCCTCAAATGCTCCTCATGTTGCTCCCTAGACCTCGAATATACCAAAAATATCATCAATGAATACGATCACCGACCGATCCAGCATCAGCCTGCACACCCTGTTCATAAGATCCATGAACGCAGTCGGGGCATTGGTGAGCCCAAAGGGCATCACCACAAACTGGTAATGTCCATAACGAGTTCTGAATGCAGTCTTCTAAATATCTTCGTCCCGAACCCTCATCTTATGATAACCCGACCTCAAGTCTATCTTAGAGAACCAATATGCCCCCTGCAACTGATCGCACAGATCATCGATCCTAGGTAACGGATACCGGTTCTTGACCGTCAACTTGTTCAACTCCCGGTAATCGATACACATCCGGTGTGAACCATCCTTTTTCTTGACAAAGAGAATCGGTGCTCCCAAAGTGAGCTACTCGATCGAATAAACCCCTTTCCCAACAGCTCCTGAAGCTGCAAGGATAACTCCTGCTTTTCTGTTGGAGTGAGGCGATAAGGCGCCTTGGCGATGGGCGCCGCTCCCGGAACCAGATCGATACGGAACTCCACTTGCCTTTCCGGAGGCACGCCTGGTAATTCTTCGGGGAACACATCCGAAAACTCACATACTACTGGAACCTCGTCAACCAAAATTGGCCTCCCCATGGCCACTCGAGTGTCCATCACATAGGCTATGAATCCACTGCAACCTTGTTGCAAACTCTGCCTCGCCCTGGCAGCTGAACAAAACGCTGACCCACACCGGGTCCCCTCGCCATATACAGTAAGCACTCCCCCACTAGGGTCTCGTATAGTCACCAGCTGTCTCTCACAATCAATGACTGCCCCAAACTTACTCAACCAATCTATGCCCACGATGACGCAGACATCCCCCATCGCTATTGGAATCAAGTCTATAGGGAACTTGACACCAAAAATCTCGAGCACACATCCTCGAATGACGTCAATGGCGTATACCGCTTTCTCATCCGCTATAGAAACCCGCAGGGGTCGACTCATCACCTCCCGATCAATACCGATGTGCTGGCTAAAACCCAAAGATACAAAAGACTAACTCGCAACCGAGTCAAATAATACCAAGGCAGGTACATAATTCACAAGAAAAGTACCTACGCATATCATAATATAAGCACAATATCTTAGCATAAAAGTAAATACACGAAAGAGTACATACCAGTTACGACATCGGGCCCCACACAAACCTCCTCTGCAGTTAACTGAAAAGCTCTCCCACGACCCTTCGTAGCCTCGGCTTTCATCGGCTAAGTCTCAGTAACCCTAGCAGTAGGCGCAGATCCCTGGTGTAGCTGAGGCCACTCGGCCTTCCGATGGCCGGTCTGGTTGCAATGAAAGCAAACCATAAATCCCTTGGGGCAATCCCTAGCAATGTGCCCCTCTTGCCACACTTATAGAAAGCACCCGATCGACAAGCCCCCTCATGACCCTTGCCGCACTTTCCGCAAGTGCTGCCCTTCTGACCTCCTGTCCTCGAATCGGCGGACTTGGTCCGCTTGGCTGCCTGCTGGGACTGAGCTGGCCGCCGATCCACCCGCTGAGACTCGGCCTCCTCCCTGACCTGAGTCTCCAACTCGATCTCTCTCTTCCTAGCATTTTCCTGGAGCTTAGCGAAGGTCCGGTATGACGAGTTCGATACGAACTATTGAATATCCCTCCTCAGTTCACTCAAATATCGGCTTATCCGAGCCTGCTTGGTGGACACCTGCTTAGGGCAAAACATCACCCTCTCATGAAACTTCCGAGTGATCACCGTAACCGAATCATTACCCTACTTGAGGGTCAAGAACTCCTGAACCAACCGATCCCTCTCCACCGGGGGAACATACTCGTCTTTGAACATAGAGGTAAACCTCTCCCATGTCACGGCTGAATGAAGTTCTCCGTCACGAACTTCTACTAATCCTTTGCTCCCAGGCGGAGCTGGTTCAAAGCGAACCGTACCCTCAGATGCTCCGGACATGAATAGGTGTAGAAGCATCCCTCAATATCAGCAATCGCTCTCATCACAAGGATCGGATCCTGCATCCCGTCAAACTCGGGTGGCTTCGTGTTGTTGAACTCCCGGAATAGCAACGAGTCACCTCCCTGTAGTCTGGCAGCAGCCATAGCTGCGGTAGCTGAAGCGGCTGTGGCCTCAGTCACCGCGGCGTACCGCTCATCAAAATGTCTCCATTAGAGTGGTCCTAATAGACCCAAACATCTCCGGAATCTCGGCCCGGATCGCCGCAGCCACCTCCTCGTGAATCATCTGATAAAGCTCCTCGTCACTCACACCGCTCGTACCAGGTCTGTGGTGTGGTCCAACCATAATGCCTCTGAAATACAACATAAAAATATCAGAGACTCCATTGAGCTTAATCGCACTTGATAACGCAACCCTACTCGGTCTCCGATGCCCAAGGATTCTTACTTGGGTTGCCCAATGACCCGTTGTCTTCAGTAGTACGTGCCCAATACTACCAACTACACCGCATCAGCATTCACCCCAAGTCCTCCTCCCCGAACCCCGGATCATGAGTACTTTATTCTTGCTATGCACTAGCTACCCACTCGCTCTCAAAGCCTCTCATAGCAGCAGTTCCCCCTAGACTAAGGCATCACAAATCAGGCCACTCTAGTCCTAATATGAATACCTAGTCTACTAGCATGTGTATCATATCATAACATATCTCATAACACATATTGTAAGAGTATTTTGGGGATTTTACCATTCGGGCGCTGGCTAACCGTACATACTGTTTCTCCTTTGGTTGTTTCGAAATCCCTTATCAAACTTTTATTGCTTTTATTATTTAAATTTTCCTCAAATCCTCGGTTTGAGTTCAGTTACGCCCGAAGGTGTATCCGAATCCCTCAAACCAAGGCTCTGATACCAACTTGTAACAACGTAAATTTTAAAACAAAATTTTCATTTTTGCAAACATCAAAAACCATAATTTAATATTCCAAATTCAAACGTGAACAATGTTATCATAACAAAATACATCCCATGATCATAAAAACAGTTTCTCCGATAGTGTGTACAATCACGCCGGCGCCTTCCCACGGTCCTCGCTAGTACCTTAAACACATAACACAACAACTGTAAGCATAAATGCTTAGTGAGTTCCCCAAAATACAACTTATGTACATACGCCTTTCCAGGACCTGACCTTCCGGTCTATGTGTCTCAGGGGACTTCTGTCCCGACTAGGTAAACCTTCCAGTCCTACCTGCGTCAAGCTTACGGTCCACATCACAACGCCTTCCGGCCCATAACATATAAGCCTTCCGGCCCATAACATAATGCCTTCCGGCCGATATCAAGCATATCATACATGGCACATATAAACGATTAACTTATCACATACAATGCATATAACTCATAACATATCCGACCTTCCGGTCACACAATAAAACCTTTCCGGGTACAGTATAGTGAGAAAACTCACCTTGTGGAAAGTCTAAGATCTAGCGTAATCGTTAACTCCAAATCCCAACGACGACTCTACCTCGCTTAATCATAAAAATATCATTTTAATAATCAAAGACTTCCACAATTAAACTTTACCCCTCATCATCATTCCTCAGAGGGTAAAAGACCATTTTACCCTTCCTTGACCCAAAGTCTTCATGTTGACCAAAACCCTAAAATTCAACAAAAGTCAACCTTGTGAGTATGTGGGGCGTACTGCTTGATATACGTGGGGCGTACATCGCCAACCCATGGATCGGGGTCTCCACCCAGTACGCTGCGCGTACTGGGAGTTACGCCCAACGTAACCATCAGACTTTAACATACTTCATTTCTGGTCTTAATCAGTTAAGCCATTACTCGAACTTCTAGATCCGACTCTGTTTATGCGTCTATACCCATAAAGTCGAGACCTTTAAGCCTTGGCATGGTTGTAAAGGCTCCAACACTTCTTAACATCATTCTATTCCAACTCAAGGACCTAGATCTCATGCATGGAGTAACATTCACGTCCAAGATATCATTTTTATGAGTCTACAACTCCAATAGACCAGAAATATGATGGATCTAAGCTTATGGAGACTATTTGCACAAAAAGTCTCCACCTTTGGGACTAAAACCCTAGAAAATGGTACTTTAAGCATATAACATGAACCATATGTCAAGATCCGAACTTTTTAATTGATAATGAAGCTTCAACCTTTGCAAAGCTCAGATCCACACTTGAACACCACTTCTAGCCTTCCCAATGAGCTCTTCTTCTCCTTTGCTACCTTGGAATGGCACCACCAAGCTTAGAATACTCACAAAATGGCCTAAGAACGAATGCACACTCTCTTTAGGGTTTCTCTCTGAGGGATGATGGCTAAGAAGTCCAGCCACACATTCCTTTTATAGCCCTCCGAATGGATTAGGGTTTTTAGGTCTGGACCGGTTACGCCCAGCGTACCCGAGGGTGAACGCGTCCAAATGAAGCGCGCAAGTACGCGCAGCGTACCCCTGGTATGCCCAGCGTACTCTCCTAACATGAAAGCCCTAAATGGAAAAAAAAGCAAAGATGCAGGGCTAAATAGAAAGATACCTGGATTTCGGGCTGTTACAATCCAGGAGTATGGATTAAGACTAAGTTAATTGTCCCTAGTTCGGGAGTATGGATTGGGCACAATTATTGATCTGGGAGTATGGATCAGATCAGGATTAAGGTAAAGTTAATTGTCCCTATTTCGGGAGTATGGATCAGATAAGGAAGTTAGTTTTAGATCCATGAGTATGGATCAGGTAGTTTAGATCCGTGAGTATGGATCATTGGAAAAGGTTGATGGGTTTTGGTCATAAGACATCCTATGTGCTCATACAAACCCTAATGCTTGGATCTAGGTTTCTCTATTGTACATGCTTTGAATCCAAGACTATAAACCCTAATTCTAGCATATGGAAATCGACATTAGCATATAATTAGGTTTAAGATGTTACCTTGATTGTTATGTAGCAATAACAATCCCAATTCCTCCTTGAATTGACTTTGGAATGCTTAGAGTCACAAGTGTCACTCCTCTAATGGCTTACAAACACTAAGAGCAAATGGAGAAGGTATAAAGAGAGAGGAGAGAGGTTAGAATTCTTCCTTAGGACTTCTTAGGAAGAGATACAAGAATTCATGAGCCTTAGGGTCTTTATATAGGTGTAGAGATAGGGTTTCAGTCATTATCCATATCTGGTTGCTTATCCACAAAGCAACCCATAAGATAATCCTTGAATCCTTATCATAGTCGAATTCTAAGGCCTTATCACCTTAAATTCGTCCAACCTAATAATAAGATAATCCTTACCTTATTTTGTAACTATCACATAATTACAAATCAGCCCCTCTAGTTTAATTAATTACACTTGATCACAAAATGAATTCCTAATTAGTTATTGACCAATATTAATTAAACAAATATGATTTCTCCTTTAATATATTATTCTTATAACATATTAATAAATCATAATAACCTCTCTCTCTTTATTTATTTCTCCAATCAAGTTGCTTTGGTGAAGGCAACCCAAAAGGACCATGCACCATCGGGTCAAGTACATACCAAAATAGTTATAGACTTAGACACTAATCCAACAGTCTCCCACTTGGATAAATCTAACAACTATTCTGCGTATGACTTCAGATCCTGATCTGCAATCGTAGCTTTCCAAAGCCGCTATCAACTCTGATCCTATCAGATACGCGTGTCCTTAGATAACGGATCATATATTCATCCATTCTAGATATCGTCTAAGATATGATTTTTAACCATTCTCTTTGTACTATATCTCGATTTCCGATTTATGACGACTGACTAATTGAACAAATCAAATTAGCCCTAGCTCGGCCGAGCATTTACGTTTGTCATCACTAAACCATCGAGGGGCCCTAAGATATCGCTTTCATCCTACTTTGGATAAAAGGAACGGATAAACTTTGATACAATGCTCGCTAGCACTTACTCACCAAATTACACACAACAATATGTTTTATAACACCAAGTTACTATTGCGTTTACATATTATCAATGTGCAACCGATTCGCAAGATACAACTCACACATCTCGGTTTCAAGAATATAAGATGTTACCGTCTCACCAATCACTCGTGATATAATTCATGGAGTGATCCAAGTGAGCGTGGGTTTAATCCAATGCTCAAATAATATTCATAAGCACTCATGAACATTGCAGCAACATTTGCTTATGTCTAATACTCTTCTAGACTATCCACACACCAATTCACGATAGTCTTCATTCATATCTACTTCCAACATATGAATGACTGTGGCTCGTTCGAATAATTCGATTCTTCTTAATAAACTCAATTATTCTGGAAGTCAAAACATGCAAGGTGAAACACAAGAATAATACTAATCCCATATGGCCTCGAACCTTTGATTATAAATAAAACCCCTTTTATTTATCACCATATCGATTACTCATTATTTGTCGTTTCGGGTAATCAACTTGTTACTTGAATTATTACACTTGTCCCATGCTCCTAGCATGCACACAATGTTTACCTATGGTTCTTACTTTGTGAAATAGACAAAATTGAATACATTTCCAATCATTCTCATTTCACAACTCCAAATCCTTTTTCTTAAGTGTGAGAATATCAAATTCTCGCTACTTATAGAATATGCCAGATTCTAACACTTTATGCAACGATCCTTTCGTAATGTCACTGCATCAAAGTCACAAAGACTATTGCCAATGATATTACAAGTTCTCTAACGGAGATCGTTACAAGAAAATCCTTAGATATGATGTCTCTCACTCAAAGTACATTTCTTTGAACATCCTTTTCATATGACAACTCATTCTTAATAGAATCTTATCTATTCATAATAAGGTCGATATGGTCCATTCAATACCATGCTTCCAACTACTCACAAGCAACCAATCCTCGTCGAACTTTGGATTGTCCTTTGATGGTTGTTTAATTATTTTAGTCAAAACCAATTCTAGTCCCTTTTTCCCTCTAAATGCGCTAGACATTTGGAAAATTTTAGAATAGTCAAACATTAAAGCATTTGCAATCAATCTTATACCCGAAGCATATTGGACACGATGCATACTGTTTTATTTGCTATGTTCTCAAAATTCGAATTGTGAAGAGGAATGCCGTAATCATAATCAAAATTTTAAGAACACACTATGTACCTTTGACTAAATCTATTAATGTTTCACAACCTAATCCTTTATATTTGAAATGAAGCATAATATTATCTCCCTTAATTATAGCAAAACAACTTTACAACCCTTACGACTTTGCAAGGTATAACTCTTGTTTTTCTATAATTAATATTGCTAACTTGCAATACTTTCCATAATAATCATACAATCATAACTTTTATGCTCCCAATATCATGATGATTACTATAAAATATCACATTTATGCTCCCACTAGCTTCGACATGTATTCATAAACATCTTAACTTTCAGAAAGACAATACCTATTGAATTTCTTAAGTCCATGTTTCTAATACTTAGTGCTTTGATAATCTTTTATCAAGGCTTCTTGAACTTATACACCTTTGCCTTAGATAGTTCATATGTGTGTCTTAACAATTAAGACTAATTGCCAAACCTCACAATTCAAATTATGGAAAGGGATACTGTAACCATGATCGAATTCGAGAATGCAATTTTACAATCACTATCTTCTTAAAATCTTTCTTAGTGAAAGCATTTCCTCACAATCATTTTCATGAAGGAGGAAATCTTATGACACTTAGATTTAAATGGTGTATTTGTTCCTATCCATGTGAATTTGTTAAAACCAAAGTTTACGACAAATTCAAACTCATATGGACCGAGCTTTTTTTAATCTTGATTTCTTGCCTTATGGTAGCACAGCTGCCCACCATGTCTTCCAAGTAGTTAAGCAGCTCACCTTTTCCTATCAATGTACCTTTGATTGATTAAGGTGCCTTGCCTTTTATGCGTTCAAGATGAGAACTCATACGACTCACATGCATAATTAACTCAATTGGAACAGCACAGAATCAAAATATTGTCAACACGATAGGTTGTAGACCTCAACTCATGTGCTAGTGATGATCGATAAGGTTTATTTGATTTGTTCTTGAAACCTTTCCAGACCAATAAGACTCCCACTGACTCCTTGACATATAAATTTTTTTTTTTCAATAAACATTTCTTGACAAACAAATATTCAAGAGGTAGTGTAGTTTTTATCAAAACACTTCATAAATTGGTCCTAGTCGATCTTTGTCTTATTCAAGACATCACAACTTTCCACATTTGATGAATGTTATAAACCTTTAATACTTTTCACTCATTGTCACAATCTTAACTTTAAGACTTGTTATTGGAATGAAGTATGATAGACTTCTTGATCTAACCATTTCTTCAATCCTTGATTCCTCTTCTTAAACATACAATTGTACTAAGACTCACTTAGAGGATCAATTGAGATATGATTCTTAATCATTAAGACCTATCATAAAGCATAAAAGCTACTCTCCCTTCTTCTTAGAATAGACAAACTCTTATCTTTCTGCCTACTTGATTCTTCTTATTCGTTCTACTATTGATCTAAACCCTTTAATCAATTCAGAATTACACTTAATCTTGTAAGTATAATCATATTTACCAAACCTTTAGTAAATCATGACGAATATCTTTGTTACTCATATGGTGGACTTTGATCAACACACAACTTTGTGTGCTCGATCTCCTAGTCCTTTCACTTGACACTTTGTCAACGAATTTGTCTAATTTCCAAATATGAAATTTCTCATTCATCATGCAACCAAGTTGCATGATTCCAAATTTCAGTTCAATTGAAATTTGGGCGATGAGAAACTCTCCCTGTTTGGTAAATTCTCGACATTTCCATAAATAATATAACTAAGAATCATATCCATTCGTTGTAGAAGTATGCAAACATCAATTTTCATAACGATTTCATTGCAAGGAAGTAAACAAATAAATAAATAACTCAAAATTTATTTTATTTATAAAAGCAGCGGAAAACATTTGTCCTTACAATGCAAAATCTATTGAAAACTATGTAAAAGGAAAATTTCTAACAACTCTATCATAACTATCTATGCTCAAAATCCAATCTTCAAGTCCATGCGATCGAGATCCATCTCTTGTGATTAGATTCATCTTGCTCTCTTATCAAGCTTCCTTTCTTTTCACCGATCCTGCAAAACATTCAAATGCAATCTTATCGCATCATGTATTAAGAATCAATGAATAGGAACTTAACGGAGTTAGATAGCGGATTTTACCTGAAGCGTAGTCATACTTTTGACTCTCTTATCTCTTAGATCTCTTAGGTAAATAGGGCAACTTCGTCTCCAATGCCCCTTCTCTTGGCAATAAAAGCAAATTGACTCTTTTGGAACAACACATGGAACTACTTCAGACATCTCCTTTCTCTTATGATCAAACTTTTCTATCATTGCATGTCTTTCATTGCCATTGTCTATATCCATAGAGATCTTGAAGGCAGATTCACTAATCAAATTTGGTTTTCTATTGCGCCAAACCATTGCTGATTCAGCAGCAATAAGCATATAAGTGAGATCAATAAGGGTCACGTCGTGGTTCATCATATAGTACTCTCTTACGAACTCACTACACGAGTTAGGAAGTGTCTGAAGAACCGAATCAACAGTTATCTCTTCACCGACAACGGATCCCATCATTCTTAACTTATCAATGTGTGACTTCATCCCTAAGACGTGTGCACACACCGACTTTCCTTCTTTATGTTTACTTGCCAAAAGGGCTTGAGTGATATTGAACCTTTCAATTTTACAATCTTGTGGGTTAGGGAGAGTAATTTGAGGAGGAGGAGGAAGTGAAGCATGATTTCTTGTTCCTTGATCGAATCGTGGAATATCATCTTCATGTGGAATGCTTGTTCCACGGGATTTGGGAAGACCATAGTTGTCGAACTTTGACATCTACAAAACGGGAGAAAACAAATTCAAGTTAGTTGATCGATTGAGTCCTCAGTAAATCACCTAAATGAGATACCAAGGCTAGGACCCAACATAATACGCTACAACCTAGAAAAGGGATGTCGTAATCTAGTTGCAGAATATTTGAAGGTAAATGAATGACGATTCACTAATTTCCACCATGAAAAACGAAAAAAAAATTGAAGTTTTAAATCTATGAAAACTCCTAGATCCTTTGAGATTCATTGAACTTTCAATGGCATGTTTAAATCTCGATATGCCCCTCTTGTTTGTGACTGGGATCCTGAGGATCACAAAGCGGGTGTGAATAACCATGCAAACTTACACGGTGCCCTCACATGTTACAGTCACCTATTCGATGTGCCGGTAAACCACACACGCTCCACCGAACTATGACAAACATTGAGTCACCCTTTGCTACCTTTGCTTAGAGCCATTTAGTGTGCTGGTAAACCACACACGCTCCACTAACGTCTTCGCAAGGGCACAAAGTGTAATTTCATGGAATTGCATCAATTCACTTCTGCCTAAGTAACTAAGATTGGGAATTAGAAAAACATTTAGTTACTTTGTATTTCATTATACTTATAATGGAAGGTTTCGTCCTATCCTACCCGTTCGGCTAACGACCCTCCACTAGTCAAGAGTGCGGTGGGTAAGAGTGGATACCCATTCAATCGTCATTTTATAGGCAATTTCCTTAAACACCCCTTATAGACCAGCTTCATGAATGAGGCCTACTAACGGTAAGATTAACTTTTACTCATACATATATAATGTTAGACTTTTAATGTTATATATACAGTATAGGGTGTATTTTACACTTTTAAAATACTAGGTGGTCAAATTTAACAATTATACTTTTAATTGAATTAAATTGTAAACCTAAATTTTTATGGATTTATTAAACCTCCTTTAATTATACATCTTAATCAATTAATGAAACCATAAGGGAGTGATTTGAACTTTTCAAAACATTACTAGGGTTTTAGAATTTATCATTCCTAATCAACTTTTAATCAACTTTTAAATTCCAAGACTAGAGGGCAAGTTTTGAAACCTTTTTCAAAACATTAGGGTTTTAACTATTTAAATTTCAAAACTTCAAAACTTTTGGGTTCAAATTTAAACTATAAAACCTAAAGGGGAAAATATGAAACTTTTCATAACAACAAGGATCAAATAACAAATAATTTTAAATTAACATTTAATCACATAATTATCTATATTTGATTTATTTAATGATTTCTTGCATAACAATTTATCAATTTACTCAAAATAATTAATCAATTATCTTATAAGGAAACAATTATCTTATTAATTGATAAATATCCTCATTTAGATCGAAAATATAGTCAAATATATCATATAATCGGATTAATATTGATCTAACATGATAAGGTAACTATCCATATGCAAAAACAGCAAGAAATCTCGAGATAAGCATTATCTGACGAGTTAACTCGTCGAGTCACCCTGGACTCGGTGAGTTCAGCTATGGACTCGGCGAGTCTAGCCTCTAAAACATCAAAAATCGAATTTTTTAGGTACACAATGCATCAATACAATTGAAACCATCCTAGGCTCTGATACCACTGATGGGTTTTGGTCATAAAACATCCTATGTGCTCATACAAACCCTAATGCTTGGATCTAGGTTTCTCTATTGTACATGCTTTGAATCCAAGACTATAAACCCTAATTCTAGCATATGGAAATCGACATTAGCATATAATTAGGTTTAAGATGTTACCTTGATTGTTATGTAGCAATAACAATCCCAATTCCTCCTTGAATTGACTTTGGGATGCTTAGAGTCACAAGTGTCACTCCTCTAATGGCTTACAAACACCAAGAGCAAATGGAGAAGGTATAAAGAGAGAGGAGAGAGGTTAGAATTCGTCCTTAGGACTTCTTGGGAAGAGATACACGAATTCATGAGCCTTAGGGTCTTTATATAGGTGTAGAGATAGGGTTTCAGTCATTATCCTTATCTAGTTGCTTATCCACAAAGCAACCCATAAGATAATCCTTGAATCCTTATCATAGTCGAATTCTAAGGCCTTATCACCTTAAATTCGTCCAACCTAATAATAATATAATCCCTACCTTATTCTGTAACTATCACATAATTACAAATCAACCACTCTAGTTTAATTAATTACACTTGATCACAAAATTAATTCCTAACTAATTATTGACCAATATTACTTAAACAAATATGATTTCTCCTTTAATATATTATTCTTATAACATATTAATAAATCATAATAACCTCTCTCTCTTTATTTATTTCTCCAATCAAGTTGCTTTGGTGAAGGCAACCCAAAAGGACCATGCACCATCGGGTCAAGTACATACCAAAATAGTTATGGACTTAGACACTAATCCAACAAAGGTTAGTTTTAGATCCATGAGTATGGATCCGGTGAAGAGGATAGTTTTAGATCCGTGAGTAGGGATTAGGTAAAGAGGAAAATTTTAGATACGATAGTTTAGATCGTGTCGCTGTGAGGATCGATGGGGTGGGATAAAAGTTGCCTTTATATGGTGAAATTGTACAAGGTTGAATGTTCTATATATATAAATATATGTTATAATATTGTGGGATGAAAACCCTATATGCTCACCAGGCTCCCAAACCTGACCCACTTAGTTTTCTTTGTATTACAGGTATCAATACGAAGACATATTTCACTGAGAGATTAAAGGAGATGTAAATCACTATTGTAAATAAATCTATGTTCTGTCTTTGCTTATGTGTCTGTATCAGAACATGACATCCCGAGATTTTGTTATATAATGAAAATACATTTCTTTAAAAAATGCTTTGATAAATTCTTGTCATATTTTGTTTTGGGAATAAATTCTGCAACCGTTTTCTATGAAAGATTACTCTGATTTTTAAAAACAAAGCATAAACAAATCAGTATTTTATGGCCGTGAAATTGGGGACGTCACAGTTGGTATCAGAGCATTAGTTTAAGCGAACTAGGAATTTGTAGGATTTCTAGACTTAAACTTAGAATGCTAAGTAATGATCGTGAGGAGTATGTCTAAAATATTTTAGGTAGTACACCTAAATTGACACAAGCACTAGTTTATTTTAAGGATGATTCCTAAAATGGTTTTATGTGCTAAATGTTTTGACTGATAGCTATATTGATGCTATTATTTGTTCGGGTCTATGGTCTGTTGACGACCGGATCTAGAAATCTTATGTGTGTAGGATTCTAAGTGTTTGACTACGATATTAGAACTAGTATGTAAACGTTTCGGAGTGATAAGGATGATTTAATTATCTATCGTGTTTGAGTATCTGAATTCACCATATCCGGTGTGTAGATCAAAAATGGTAAGAACCGGAAGTGGAGTTGGAAATGTGAACGAAGACACAAATCTACCACCTATGATTGAGTGAGTACTTGTTGTAGACCCAGCACATGAGCGAATAACAATAGCTGGTGTACAATTAATGATTCAGATGATGTTGGATAGTCAAATGGATGAAACTGGACGTCTGCTTCGGCAGAATCGAGAAGAACTTCCAATGCCGATTGAACAGCCCGAGTTGAATGAAAGGCATTCAGAAGGAGGTAACTTCAGTGGGATTGTTGGTCAAACCAACCCACTGTTGGTCAGACAAAAAAAACAAGCGGGAGGAATTGATGGGCTTGGATGCAAGTACAAAGACTTTTTGACTTGTAAACCATCGACCTTCACTGGAAAAGAGGATTCGATCGGAGTGATGGATTGGATCTCAGAAAAGGGGCTAGCCTTCATGACGTGTGGTTGCAGAGACAAGTTGCAGATCATGTTCGCAGTACGTCAGTTCAGAGGTGGCGCTGTTCGTTGGAGGAACACTGTGGGAAGACCCTAATCCCTAATGAGCCACTGCAACTGACTTGTGCAGAGTTCTTGGTCCAATTCAAGCGCAAGTATTGCTCGGCCCAAAATCTTCTATAATTGTAGAACAAGTTTCTGACATTGGCAAAAGGAAGCATTTCAGTTGATGAATACACTAATTCCTTCACAGACAAGATGGAGTTTGCTTTGTGCATCATCCCAGATGAGCTGACTAAAGTTGACCGGTACGCGAAGGGACTCCCATGGGAGTATGCGGTGCCAGTGCATCAGGCACTTACTCTAGAGACAGCTATCTGGGCTACTAAGTCTGTGGAAGATATGATTAAGGGAAGAACCACCAGCATGGTTGAAGTTGGTGAGAAAAGAAAGTTTGAAGGATCCTCAAGGTCCAATGAGAAGAGAAAATTTTCGAAGACTGGTTTGAAGAAGTTCGAAGATGCACAATGGTGTGATAAGTGCAAGAGGAAGCACATTAGGAGATGCTCTAAAGAAATATCCTGCTTCAAATGTGGGAAGACTGTTCATTATGCCAGTGAATGCACAAACAAAAAAGAAGCCTACTTTAAGTATGGCGAAGAAGGACACTTCAAGCAAAACTGCCCAAGAAGGGAAGAGATTACAAAGCCAAATGTGCCGCCAAAGCCAAAGGCAAGAACATTTCAAATGAACCTTGATGAAGTAGATGATAACGCGAGGAATCAAGGATGAGGATTTTATATCCAAAGATCAAGTTATGAAGTAGCAGTGTGAATAGTAACTTATGGTGTAGCCTATTAGAGGCATAGTATAGGGTGAACTTGAACTTTTGTGTAATAGTTTCAAGAAAATAATATAAACCCTAGTTCTGTTATATGGTGTGTTGAATAATTGTATGATTTTCTTTTATGGTGACTTGGTCGACTGCAGGACAATACTTGGGACAAGTATGAGTAGGTGTGAAAGGTAGTAGATACAAATACTACCAGAAGCACATGACTCACACTTGATCCGGGAAAGTCACAAGGTAACCAAGAAGCTATAATTGATTCCATTTTATCCGAGTGTGCCATTACCCTTTTTTTGGTAATGACCAGTTAGATGGTTGTTATTCCGACCCTAGTGGTCATATAAGTTTGAGTTCGACTGCGAGGAGTATGTTACATGATCTAGAGGACCAAGTTAGATGTAACATCTGACTTAAGTCCGAAGGTTGAAATTAATGTGATCGATAGTATCGCGCTCCTTGTTAAAAGAATTTTGCAGGTAGAAATGCTACATGCTGAAATGTGGATATATCACATTAGAATATGAAGGAAGGTATATTCCATTTTGGAATTTAACTTTAAAAAGACTGAGTCTAAGCATCACATCATGCAATGAGAGGTCAATAGAGCACGACCCATCGGTCTGTTGCAATAGATAAACGAAAGTACTTATCCTAAGATGAAGATGGAGTCCACAATAAGGACTTATTTTGTAACTTGAAGGTTATGATTGAAAGTACAACATAATACGAAAATCAGATGCATGATTGAGCATCGCCTACAGTCAGGAAGCCCTAGAGTTGGGAACTCATTCGAAGAAAACATAGAAGTTACGGTTATTACCTAGGATGAAGAAATAACATGTGAAATTATTATGCAAGTCCTATTTCGTTGATGATTGCGGGACGTTAGTCATCCTAAGGGGGAGATAATTGTAACGCCCGTAGATCAGGGATAGTCAATTTAGAGACGATAAGCGTGAAAAATGATGTTTTGATAGAAGATTATTTAGGATGAATAATATTAACTATGTTTTAGTATATGTTACAAGGATCCATACACATAAAGAAAGCCGAAATCCGAGTTATAACGAAAAAGTTATGACTTATCGAAGTTTCGCAACAGAACCGGCACAACACTGAATGACGTAAAGTGTGAATTTACGTTGGACCGATTTTTAGCCTTAGTGATCTAAACGAAATCTGTAGTGTTCGTTAAACCGAGAGGGTGCATAAAAAGAACGCCCAAATCTGACTTCGCATGAAGAAGTTATGATTTTCTGAAGTTTCAACTTAGCGGTATGCAACCCAAAAACTCAATTTGAGATCGAGTGATTTCTACAAAAAACAATATAAACAAGAGTCGAAGATATATTTAATAGTAGTGCAACGGTAAAAAGACAGACGAAAACGGAGTTCAGATGAAGGAGTTATGAATTTCGAATGGAGTTTTCCTATCCTAACCTACTAAAAATGATATATTAGCAATATACTAAAAATAGACTCACAATTAGTTGATGAAGTCTAAACGAGAGTTGTAGAGCATAATCTCACCTACACGCCGATATAAAGAACGTCAAAAAAAGAGTTCGTATGCAAAAGTTATGATTTTCTGAAGTTCGGGGCGCAAAACCCCAAGACTGTCAGAGACCACAACGTGAAATCAATGGTCACGATGTGGCATGTCATCTGACGCCTCCTGGAGTCTGCCAGACCCAACTTGCGATGACACATGCAGTGGCGATCAAGCCCACGACGTGAAATTACTGTTCACGACATGGGAAATGAGAAATTTTCCCTATAAATAGAAATCAAGGGCCAGCCGATTATGGTTGCTCCATCTCTTCTCTCCCACTCCCGATACACTCTCTAAGCCCTATTTTTACCCCCCGAAGCCCCGGTATTAACCCCGAGACCCAAATCAAATCTTGAATCCCGAAGATCCCGAGAAGAAAAGAGTTTCCGAGCCGAAGCTATGCCTGCAACAAGTGCGGTGTGTGAAGATATCCCGGTTTCACCGAAGAATACTACCATTGCAAGCCGTAGTGTTGTCCGATCATCTTCTGATCAAGTGAATGTATAGTTACCTTCTTCTAATACATAAGTATGAAGTATTTGCTATGAAATACGTGCTATGTGTTTATATATTGTTGTTTATTTGAGATGTTGGTGGAATGGACGAACTATGTTGGTTTTAATGAGCTAAACTATATATGTATTTTGTAACTAAAAATATATTGGGTAGGACATGGGTAGATGAGATCCGTGAGTATGGATCAGATCAAGAGGTTAGTTTTAGATCCGTGAGTAGGGATCAGATCAAGAGGCTAGTTTTAGATCCGTGGGTATCGATTAGACCAAGAGATTACTTTTAGATACGAGATTACGGATCAGGTAAAGAGATAAAACTTGTTATTAGTCCAGGAGTATGGATTAAAAATAAGTTAATTGTCCCTAGTCTGGGAGTATGGATTGGGCATAGTTATTGATCCGGGAGTATGGATCAGATCAAGATTAAGGTATAGTTAATTGTTCCTATTCCAAGAGTATGGATTGGGTATAATTATTGATCCGGGAGTATGGATCAGATCAGGAGGTTAGTTTTAGATCCGTGAGTATGGATCAAGAAGTTTAGATCCGTGAGTATGGATCATGGGAAAAGGTTAGTTTTAGATCCATGAGTATAGATCGGGTTCAGAGGATACTTTTAGATCTGTGAGTAGGGATCAGGTAAAGAGGAAAATTTTAGATACGAGAGTTTAGATCGTGTCGTTGTCAGGATCGATGTGGTGGGATAAGAGTTGCCTTTATATGGTGAAATTGTACAAGGTTGAATGTTCTATATATATAAACATATGATATAATATTGTGGGATGAAAACCCTATATGCCAACCAGGCCCCTAGCCTGACCTACTCAGTTTTCTTTGTATCACAGGTATCAATACGAAGACATATTTTACTGAGAGATTAAAAGAGATGTAAATCACTGGTGTAAATAAATGTATGTTCTGTTTATGATTATGTGTCTATATTGGAACATGACATCCCAAGCTTTTGTTAGATAATGAAAATACATTTCTTTAATAAATGCTTTGATAAATTCTTATCATATTTTGTTTTGGGAATAAATTTCGCAAACGTTTTCTTTGAGAGACTACTCTGATTTTTCAAAACAAAGAATAAATAAATCGGTCTTTTCTGGCCGTGAAATTGGGGACATCACAATATCTACCTTTATCGTAGGTACGGTCTCCAACTAATTTACGATATTTCATGTAAAAAATATTAGGGCTTGTAGTGGAGATCTGGATACCAACTAGGATCGTGAGAACACTTTCCGAACTGATATTTCTACCCTATGCCTGGATTGCAAGAAATTCAGCCTAAGATAATCCAAATGGACACTTACGATTCTAGGAACAGAAATCGTAAGCTAATTTGATAGAGATATTCTATGAGAATTTGATGAAAACGAGAGCTAAAATTCGTCACCTTCTTCTAAAGAGGAAGAACCATTTATATATTAAACGAGATTAGGGTTTCATTAGGGTTGGGTCGTCATTAGTTGTTTTGGAAGCAAGTCAGGATAATCTGGATTAGGGTTACCTAAAATAACGAGTTTCGTTAGTTTTATCATGCCCGCTGACGTGGCAGCGGGACCCCAGCTAGGGGCTCTACCCCTTAGACCCCGCTAGGGGCCCCTTTGGAAACTCCGGACCCAGGGGCGTTGCCTCCGGGCCCCCAACTAGTCATCGAACCGGATTCTAATTCAATCTTATACATGCGAGCACTCCGTACAACCCCCGTACATATATTAGCGTACAAATTATGAAGCTCCTTAGCCCACATGTTAGTTCCTATTACTTAAAATGACATGGTGACACTAAAATCACCAACATTTCATAGCTGTTGTGACATCATTTGTAGTCATTCTCACTATGCTTAGGATGTATTCTCCCGTTGTTAGCTAATATTTGGTGAGACCTCCACCAATGATGTGATTCCATGACTTGTAATAACCCAACACATCTTCTTCATTGGTGTTTTCATCATCTATATTGATTTGAGGTACGGAAAAAAGCTTGAAAAACTTACCATGGTGACTTATAATAACCCAACACATCTTCTTCATCGGTGTCAAATCTCTTCTAGTAATACAAACCAAGTCACCACCTTCCATCTCATTCATCCCAAAGATCCAATGGCTTAACACCGCGTAAGACTCTTCACGTGCACTAACATGGGCAACGCAATGTTCATACATCCAGGTGCGGTTTTTTGTTATATTATGAATAATGATCAATTGAAATCGATGTGTGATGACATAGCAGAAATTAAATCCTCTAGGTTTGTTAAGAGATGATGAAATGGTAAATAATACTGAAGGCCCATTGCTTCTTTGTGTAATACAATTCGGCATATCTTTTCCCCTATAAATTGTGCTGAATATTCCAAATTCATAATACATCTGCCAAATTAAGACAACCGGATTAATTAATCATCGTAAATTATATATATATATATATATATATATATATATATATATATATATATATATATATATATTGTTGGATTAGTGTCTAAGTCCACAACTATTTTGGTATGTACTTGACCCAATGGTGCATGGTCCTTTTGGGTTCCCTTCATCAAAGCAACTTGATAGGATGAATTATGGAGAGAAAGGATTAAATATGATTTATTAATATATTATGGGAGTAATATATTAAAGAAGAAATCATATTGTTTAATTAATATTAGTCAAGAATTAAGTTTGTGACTAAAAGAGATTAATTAAACTTAAGGGATTGGAATTGTAATTATAAGATAATAGTAATTGGGCTATGGATTGCCTTATAGTATAAGGTTGGACGAATTCTATAGGAAAACCCATTGGAAATCGTCCAAGGCCTTTAAGGAAATGAATCCATGGGTTGCTTAGGGCTTAAGCATCCAAATTAGGGTTTCCTTGTTGGATAACCCTAATAGCCTCACTATTTAAAGAGCCCTTATACCCCAAAAACGTGGAAAAGCTTCTTTATAGGGTTTCCACACGTTTTGGGCAGCCTCCTTCTTTTCTCCTCTTCATCCTCTTGCTCTTGGTGTTTGTGAACCATTAGAGGAGTGACATTTGTGACTCTAAGCTTTCTAAAGTCAATACAAGGAGGATTTGAGATTGTTATTACTACATAACAATCAAGGTACGATCTAAACCCTAATTATATTTTGTATTGATTATCATATGCTAGATCTAGGGTTTATAGTCTTGGATAAATTGCATGTACAATAGAGAAACCTAGATCCAAGCAGTAGGGTTTGTATGAGCACATAGGATGTTCTTATGACTAAAACCCATCAATAGTATCAGAGCCTAGATTGGTTTCTATTGTATTGATGCCTTGTATGTTTGTTCAAGTTGAAAATTTCGTTTTTTGTGAAACTGCCTGATGAACTCGGCGAGTCCATATGGGTACTCGGCGAGTGCAAGCGGCAGAAAGAGGGGATTTTGGGATTTGCTGTTTTTCTCATGGATAATTGCCTTGTCTGTTTTAGGTCATTAAAATCCGATTTTAATCATATTTGTGAGTATATCCTTGATTAAACAAAAGATAATTACCAATTGATTAGATAATAACTTCCTTATATGATAAAGATTGGATTATTTGTATTAATCGGGTAACTTATTTTGCAAGAAATTGAAATTAGGTCAAATATAGATAATGATGTAATTAATTGTTTAATTTATATTATTTGTTATTTGATCCTTGTGTTATGAAAAGTTTCAATTTTCTCCTTTAGGTTTTATAGTTTAAATTTGAACTCAAAGGTTTAGTTTTGAAATTTAAATAGTTGAAACCCTAATGTTTTGAAAAGGTTTCAAAATTTGCCCTTAAGTTTTGGAATTTAAATTTTGATTAAAAGATTAATTTTGATCTATATTTAAATTCTAAACCTAAATGTTTTGAAATGTTTCAAAACTTGCCCTCAGGTTTTAGAATTTTAAAGTTGATTAAAAGTTTAAACTAGGAATGTTAAATTCTAAAACCCTAATATTGTTTTGAAACATTCAAATCACACCCTTATGTTTTTATTAATTAATTAAGGTGTATAATTAAAAGAGGTTTAATAAATCCATAAAAAAATTTGGTTCACAATTTAATTGAATTAAAAGTATAATTGTTAAATTTGACCACCTAGTATTTTAAAAAGTGTGAAATACACCTTATACTATATATAACATTAAAAGTCTAACATTATATATATATATATATATATATATATATATATATATATATATATATATATATATGTATGAGTAGAGTCAGTCTTACCGTTAGTAGGTCTCATTCACGAAGCTGGTCTATAAGGGGTGTTTAAGGAAATTGCTTATAAAATGGCGATTGAATGGGTATCCACTCTTACCCACCGCACTCTTGACTAGTGGAGGGTCGTTAGCCGAACAGGTAGGGTAGGACAAAACCTTCCATTATAAGTATAATAAAGTACAAAAGTAACTAAAAGTTTTACAAATTCTCAATCTTAGTTACTTAGGCAAAAGTGAATTGATGCAATTCCATGAAATTACACTTTGTACCCTTGCAAAGACATTAGTGGAGCGTGTGTGGTTTACCGGCACACTAAATGGTTCTAAGCAAAAGGTAGCAAATGGTGACTCAATGTTTGTCATAGTTCGGTGGAGCGTGTGTGGTTTATCGGCACATCGAATAGGTGATAATAACATGTGAGGGCACCATGTAAGTTTGCATGGTTACTCACACCCGCTTTGTGATCCTCGGCATCCCAGTCACAAATTAGAGGGGCATATCGAGATTTAAACATGCCATTGAAATGTTCAATGAATCTCAAAGGATCTAGGAGTTTTCATAGATTTAAAACTTAAATTCCCTTTTCTAGGTTGTAGCGTATTGTGTTTGGTCCTAGCCTTAGTATCTCATTTGGGTGATTTACTAAGGACTCAATCATCAACTAACTTGAATTCATTTTCTCCCGTTTCGTAGATGTCAAAGTGCGACAACTATGGTCTTCCCAAATCCCGTGGAACAAGCATTCCACATGAAGATGATATTCCACGATTCGATCGAGGAACAAGAGATCATGCTTCTCTTCCTCCACCTCCTCCAATTATTCTCCCTAACCCACAAGTTCGAAGGCTTGAAAAGTTCAAGCTCACTAAAGCCCATTTGGCAAGTAAACATAAAGAAGGAAAGTCGGTGTGTGCACACGTCCTAGGGATGAAGTCACATATTGATAGGTTAAGAATGTTGGGATCCATTGTCTGTGAGGAGATGGCTGTTGAGTGGGCTCTTCAGTCACTTCCTAACTCATATAGTGAGTTCGTAAGAGAGTACTATATGATGAACTGCAACGTGACCCTTATAGATCTCATCAATATGCTTATTGCTGCTGAATCAGCAATGGTTTGGCGTGAAAAAAAAAAAGCAAAGTTGATTGGTGAATTTGCCTTCAAGACCTCTATAGATATAGACAATGGCAACGAAAGACATGCTATGATCGAAAAGTTTGATCATAAGAAAAAGGCAATGCCTGAACTAGTTTCATGTCATGTTCCAAAAGAGTCAATTTGGTTTTATTCTCAAGAGAAGGGGCATTGGAGATGAAGCTGCCCTATTTACCTAAGAGATCTAAGAGATGGGAGAGTCAAAACGTATGGCTCTGCTTTAGGTAAAATTCATTGACTAACTCTTTTAAGCTTCTATTCTAGATTCATAATACATAATAAGATTGATGTTTTGTAGGATCAAAGAAAGGAGAGGAAGCTTAAGGGAAGAAGTGAGCAGAATCTAACCGTGAAAGAATGGATTTCGATCGCATTACTTGAAGATTAGATTCTTGAGCTACTACTTAGAGTTCGAATTAGATTGCTAAGAAAGATGCATTAGCGTAGTTTTTCAAAGAATTTCATTGTAAGGACAAATTTTTTCCGCAATAAAATAAATTTTGACTTTATATTATTTATTTATCCTTGCAATGGCATGTATGAAAAATTAATGTTTGAATATTTCTATTATTAGCAATAATGGGTTTGATTCTTAATTATGGAAATGTCGAAAATTTACCAAATAAGGAGAGTTTCTCATCGCCCAAGTTTCAATTGGACAGAAACTTGGAATCATGCAACTTGGTTGCATGATGAATGAGAAATTTCATATTTGGAAATTAGACTAATTCATTGACAAAGTGTCAAGTGAAGAACTAGGAGATCGAGTACACAAAGTTGTGTATTGATCCAGTCCACCATAAGAGTAACAAAGATATTCGTCATGATTTACTAAAGATTTAGTAAATATGATTATACTTATAAGATTAAGTGTAATTCTGAATTGATTGAAAAAGTTTAAATCAATGGCACAACGAATAAGAAGAATCAAGTAGGCAGAAAGATAAAAGTTTCTCCATTCTAAGAAGAAGGGAGAGTACCTTTTATGCTTTATGATAGATCTTAATGATTAAGAACCATATCTCAATTGATCCTCTAAGTGAGTCTTAGTACAATTGTATGTCTAAGAAGAGGAATCAAGAATTGAAGAAATAGTTAAAATCAAGAAGTCAATCATACTTCATTCCAAACAAGTCTTAGAATTAAGATTGTGACAATGAGTGACAAGTATTAAGAAGGTTTATAACATTCATCAAATGAGGAAAGTTGTGATGTCTTGGATAAGACAAAGACCAACTAGGACCTATTTATGAAGTGTTTTGATAAAAACTACACTAACTCTTGAATATTTGTTTGTCAAGAAATGTTTATTGATAAGAGAATCTTATATGTCGAGGAGTCAGTGGGAGTCTTAATGGTCTTGAAAGGTTTCAAGAACAAATAAAAATAGACCTTATTGATCATCACTAGAACACGAGTTGAGGTTTACAACCTATCGTGTTGACACTATATTGCTTCTGTGTCGTTCCAATTGAGTTAATTATGCATATGAGTTCTATAAGTTCTCATTTGAACGCATAAAAGGCAGGCACCTTGATCAATGGAAAGTACGTTGATAGGAAAGGGTGAGGTGCTTAACTACTTAGAAGACATGGTGGGTAGTTGTGTTACCATAAGGCAAGAAATCAAGATTAAGAAAGTTTGGTCCATATGAGTTTGAATTTGTCGTAAACTTTTGTTTTGACAAATTCACATGGATAGGAACACATACACCATTAAAATCTATGTGTCATAAGATTCCCTCCATCATGAAAATGACTGTGAGGAAATGCTTTCACTAAGAAAGATTTTAAAAGGATAGTGATTGTGAAAAATTGTATTCTCGAATTCGATTATGGTTATGGTATCCCTTTCCATGATTTGAATTGTGAGGTTTGGCAATTAGTCTGAATTGTTTAGACACACATATGAGCTATCTAAAGGAAAGGTGTATAAGCTTAGATAGAGGATTGTCAAAGCATTAGGTATTAGAAACATGAACTTAAGAAATTCAATAGGTATTGTTTTTCTGAAAGTTAAGCTGTTTCTGAATACATGTCAAAGCTAGTGGGAGCATAAGTGTTATGTTTTATAATAATAATCATGATAGTGGGAGCATAAATGTTATGATTGTATGAGTATTATGAAAAGTATTGCAAGTTAGCAATATTAATTATAGAAAACAATAGTTATACTTTACAAAGTTGCAAGAGTTGAAAATTTGTTTTTCTATAATTAAGGGAGAGGATATTATGCTTCATTTCAAAATTTAAAGGCTTAGGTTGTGGAATGTTAATAAATTTAGTCAAGGATCAATAGTGTGTTCTCGAATTTCGATTTACGACATTCCTCTTCATAGTTCGAATTTTGAGAACCTAGCATATAAAATATTATGGCAGAAGATTGATAAAGTATCAAATCTTTTTGTAAGACATTATGCATCGTGTCCCATACGCTTTGGATTTAGGATCGATTACAAATGCTATAATATTTGACCATTCTAAAATTTTCCAAATATCTAGCGCATTTAGAGGGAAAAGGACAAGAATCGGTTTTGACTAAGATAATTAAACAACTATCAAAGGACAATCCAAAGTTCGCCGAGGATTGGTCGCTTATGAGTAGTTGGAAGTATAGTATTGGATGGACCATATCGACATTATTATGAATAGATAAGATTATATTAAGAATGAGTTGTCATATGGAAAATATGGAAATGTGTCCATATTGGGAATTGAATATTGAAAATGTATGTCTAGATTAGAAACGTTTATGCAAAAGGATGTTCAAAGGAATGTACTTTGAGTGAGAGACATCATATCTAAGGAATTGTATTGTAACAATCTCCGATAGAGGACTTTGTAATATGATTGGCAATAGTCATTGTGACTTTAGTGCAGTGATATTACAAAAGGATCGTTGCATAAAATGTTAGAATCTAACATATTCTATAAGTGGCAAGAATTTGATATTCTTTCACTTATGAAAAGGAATTTGGAGTTGTGAAATGAGTATGATTGGAAATGTGTTCATTTGATCTATTTCACAAAGTAAGAACCATAGGTAAACATTGTGTGCATGTTGGGAGCATGGGACAAGTGTTGTAATAACTCAAGTAAGAAGTTGATTACCCGAAACAACAAATAATGAGTAATCGATATGGTGATAAATAAAAGGTGTTTTATTTATGCTCAAAGGTTTGAGGCCATATGGGATTAGTATTATTCGTGTGTTTCACTTTGCATGTTTTGACTTCTTGAATAATTTATTTGGTTAAGAACAGTCAAATTGTTTGAACGGGCCACAATCGTTCATATGTTGGAAGTAGGTATGAATGAAGACTGTCGTGAATTGGCGTGTGGATTGTCTGAAGAGTATTAGACATAAGCAAATGTTTGCTGCAACGTTCATGAGTGCTTATGAATATGATTTGGCCATTGGATTAAACCCACGCTCACTTGGATCACTCCATGAATTGTATCACAAGTGATTGGTGAGACGATAACATCTTATATTCTTGAAACCGAGATGTGTGAATTGTATCTTGCAAATCGGTTGCACATAGATAATATGTAAACGCACCAGTAACATGGTGTTATAAAACATATTGTTGTGTGTGATTCGGTGAGTAAGTGCAATCGAGCATTGAATCAAAGTTTATCCATTCCTTTTATTCAAAGTAGGATAAAAGCGATATCTTTGGGCCCCTTGATGATTTAGTGATGACAAACGTAAATGCTCAGCTGGGCTAGGGCTAATTTGATTTGTTTAATTAGTCAGTCTTCATAAATCATAAGTCGAGAAATAGTACAGAGAGAATGATTAGAAATCATGTCTTACGATATCTAGAATGGAGGAATATATATGATCCCTTATCTAAAGGACACATGTATCTGATAGCATCAGCGTTGACAGCGGCTTTGGAAAGCTACGATTGCAGATCGGGATCTGAAGTCTTACACAAAATAGTTATTAGACTTATCCAAGTGGGAGACTGTTGGATTAGTGTCTAAGTCCATAACTATTTTGGTATGTACTTGACCCGATGGTGCATGGTCCTTTTGGGTTGCCTTCACCAAAGCAACTTGATAGGATGAATTATGGAGAGAAAGGATTAAATATGATTTATTAATATATTATGGGAACAATATATTAAAGGAGAAATCATTTTGTTTAATTAATATTAGTCAAGAATTAATAAGAATTAAGTTTGTGACTAAAAGAGATTAATTAAACTTAAGGGACTGGAATTGTAATTATAAGATAATTGCAATTGGGCTATGGATTGCCTTATATTATATGGTTGGACGAATTCTATGGGAAAACCCATTGGACATTGTCCAAGGCCTTTAAGGAAAGGGGTCCATGGGTTGCTTAGGGCTTAAGCATCCAAATTAGGGTTTCCTTGTTGGATAACCCTAATATCCTCACTATTTAAAGAGCCCTTATTCCCCAAAAACGTGGACAAGCTTCTTTCTAGGGTTTCCACACGTTTTGGGCAGCCTCCTTCTTTTCTCCTCTTCATCCTCTTGCTCTTGGTGTTTGTGAACCATTAGAGGAGTGACATTTGTGACTCTAAGCTTTCTAAAGTCAATACAAGGAGGATTTGAGATTGTTATTGCTACATAACAATCAAGGTATGATCTAAACCCTAATTATATGTTGTATTGATTATCATATGCTAGATCTAGTGTTTATAGTCTTAGATAAATTGCACGTACAATAGAGAAACCTAGATCCAAGCATTAGGGTTTGTATGAGCACATAGGATGTTCTTATGACTAAAACCCATCATATATATATATATATATATATATATATATATATATATATATATATATATATATATATTCATACACATAAAGTTAACCATATAAAACCTGGATTAGATGTTTCTGTGAGTCTCTCCCATAAGAAAACGTTCGCACACCCCTTTTGTTAAGGAAGTCAACCTTGTTCTAGCATAAATTATGTAATACCTTTTCCTCAACACCTGCCTTTGGTTGGATCTTCACCGTGCCTTCAATTTCACACGATGGAGATGGATACAATGTCCATGGTAATAAGTCGAGTGGGCATATTTCTGGATAAAATATTGTTGGGTTTTCTATGCATCAAATACACTCTAAAACTAGGCAGCGGAAAAATTGAAACAACGATATACCTAAGTATACATGCATCCTATGGATCTATGGCTTCATGGTAATTACGTCAACCCTAGAAAACTAAAACATAAGTAAGAAAACATACCTCTTATGATGCCCTTGATCACTATGCTTGAGATCTTGAACCTCAATGAAGTTGCTTGGATGAAAGGATCCAAACCAAAATTCCTCTAATGGTATCACACCCAATGACACCAAAGAGTAAAATAAAAATAACTAGGAGAAGGGTCAATTTCACAAGCCTAAAGGGGTTAGAAATCGTCCCTAAGAGGGGGAGGAGGAAGGGTTGGTGAATACTTCAAGCCAAGGTGCAAAGAGGAATGAAATGCCTAAGGCCTTATTTATAGCCTTGGATGCCTCCTAGATTTAGTACTCCTTCCCATGTGGGATGGAGGCCTAACCACGAAATTTCACTCCTTTCCCATGCGGGATGGAGTGATTTTCATCCAACCCTAATTCCATAAGGTTATGGAACATTCCTGATTAACCAACTACCGATTAATGAACATTCAACCCTTTAATTAATTAAATTGTTAATTAATTTCCAAAATATATTTCCAATATATATTTCCATTTAGTTTCTAATTAATTATTAACCATAATAATTAATAAACTAATTTATCCTTTATTTATTCTACTCAATTTGGGTCTGAGGGCAACCCAAAAGGGCCCTGTTATTATTAGAAATATTACCAGTAGTTAATGACCTTGGACACTATTCCAATAGTCTCCCACTTAGATAAATCATCAAATATACGAGGACTAATATTTCTCCAATAATCAAGAGAGAGTTAGCCATCCAATGCAACTACCGAACTCTTGATCTAATCATGATTCAACCCTTAGATAAGTAATCAACTATCCCTTCATTCTATGATATCTTTATGAATTCGAAACATGGATAATGGTCAATCTCAAGAATTCAAGATTATGTTTCCTGATATAGATTTGTGATGACAGCATTTGACTACTAAATCGAACACATCAACTCCATTCAGGGCTCGGCCAAGCACTTGATGTTAGCACCAAATCATCGAGGGCCCCATAGATATCGCTTCTCCTATTAAGGGAGAAGGAACGAATAAACATTGACTACATAGTTTTGTCTATTTCATCATGTCACACATGGACATACCCTTTATAACTACAAGTTACAGTTAGCGTTGGAGTAGACCAATATAAGATATTATCGTCTTAGAATTACTCGTGACTAAATCCATGAAGTAATCTCTATGCGTGGGTTGGTCCAATAATTAAATCTCTATTAAGCACTCATGAGTGTTAGCGCAATCTATATGCTATGTCCAATCAATATGGGCAATCCACTAATACTCACGACAGTCTTGAATCACTGTTGGGATTAAAACCCTAAATGAGATTTGATGAACATGATGTGGAAGATAAGAACAAACACAAATATGAAGATTAGGTCAAATGATCACTCAATTTATTGAATTGTGAGGAATAAATTACACTTAAGAAATAAGAATCTAACTCTACAGAAACCTCACAACGTGGCGGCTACGTTTTGCCTCACTCTCTTAACCCTAATTATGAATAATACATTACTATTTATAGGGAAAAGACAAGTCTTGGGCTTTTAACCTACACTTCATCAAGGGGCCCATTGCCATCATCCATGGAGTGCTTTGAAACCCTAAAATCTCCCCCTCAAAGTATGGAATAGATGACAATGTTTTAACTTCCGAAACAAGCATCAAGCAAATAAAACGATCTTGCAACGAGGAATAGATGAAGCAATCCATGAATCTTGATTCTTCAATAGTCTTCAAACACGGACTCTAGGATATATAAATCAAGTACTGAAGTAATGTCTTTAAACTTCATTTTTGAATGTAATCCCAAAAAAATCTTCATGAAAACCAATCCCGCCATAAAAACCCATTTCAGAACAAAGAAACTGAATCACTCCTTGTCTTTGAAGAGCTCCCCCTCCAAGTCACACTGATCTTCAAATAAGCTAATGATATAAGCCACTAAAAATTATCATGTAACAACCCAAATTTTAAGATTCGTAACGCCACTTGATCGAGAAAATACTAAAAGTCGGAGATATAACAAGTCTTAAACTTCTCAAACATAGAAATGTTTTTTATTTGATTGCTAATAGGCTTTATTTTAACATTACTCAGTTGCATCTTGATTGTTAAATAAGGAAGAAAATTCATCGAATGATTTTACCTTTCCTTGAATTAAAGGAAGATGAAATCGATGCAGAAGCATACAACTATGAAAGTGTTGTATCTTCAGACGAAGTGTCTCCATCATATAAAATTGGTCTAGACAAAATTGAATCTTACATAAAGTCCAAGGACCATAAGGACATGCTCAAAAATCTACTTGATGAAAATGATAGATTGAAACTGAGAGCTAAAACTATACAAAAATTTGATTCATTGAATGCCAACTTAAGTTCAGATAACAAAATTGATGTTGAAAATACATCTGAACTTAATGTGGACGATGATCTGAGTAAAATTTCTGTAGAAGATTTGGCAGACTGTTCTGAATTAGCCAAGAATGAACCAAAGTCCAATAAGAACATCATTTCTGAAAACACTGTTGAGTTTGCTCGCTCCACTACCGAAAAGTCCAAAACTCTCAAAACTAAAGCTGTTGTGTACCAAAAGGTTCAAACTACCCCAAATCAAGTTTACACCGTGTCGGGAGTCACTCCACAACAAACTGCAGAGTTAACCGCGATGGTAGAAGAAGACAATGCTGGTGGATGTGATGAATACTTTTGGTCAGCCCCAATCGACAACGCAGACGAAACGAATGATCTTTCTCAGAAAACCTCATGGAGAGTAAAAGGTAGATATATACCTGAACCACTAAATGATCCTACAAAGTATGGTGTTCCGAGCACAAGTGGAACTAAACCATGTGTGGATGAACCAATGCAAACTACGAGTGATACTTCTTCAACAAAGAGTGAATGTTGTGCTCATGCTTCTAAAAGAAAGGCAACCATTCATAGAAATCCCAAACAGGTCGCCGATCGAAAGCATCAACGGAACATAAGATACAAGAAAAATCTCTCTGAAAGAAAACGATTTTGGAACTCTCAGAATCCTGATTTTGTAAGGATTAAAAGAAATTCTAAATTGGAGGACAACTCAAGACACCAGAAGCCCAGTTACGACATGAACCAAAAGAGCGGTTTCGGTCCTTCAAAAGATTGGAACCGAAAGGGTAGTTTCGGTCCCTCAAGTAAATACAACCGAAACAGCGGTTTCGGTCCATCACCCATCAACAACCGAAAGGGTGGTTTCGGTTCATCTTCCAACTACAACCGAAAGGAGAGTTTTGGTCCCTCATCCTTGAACAACCGAAAGGAGAGTTTCGGTCCCTCATCCAACTCCAACCGAAAGAAAAGTTTTGATCCTCAAGCCTCTAAGTCTGATCTCAAAAATCAAGAACCTAACATCTCTCCTAATTCCAAATCTCTAAATTCTAGTCCTTCTATCAAAAACCCTAGTCCTCCTAAGTCAACAAAAATTAAATTTTTCACCATGAAAAGAAAAGATGAAACCATTTTAGTTAAACGCACATATATGGCTGATATTTCTCTTACTATACCGTGTCCTGTAAAAGGCTCACAAGGACCCAAGAAACTTTGGGTTCCTAAATCTGTTTAATTTTTTGCAGGTTATGAGTGACGAGTAGTTTGACGAAGAATGGTATATTGACAGTGGCTGCTCGCGTCACATGCGGGAAGGAAGGAGGAACTAAGGGAGTTTCGCTCTCTAAAAGAAGGCGGTATTGTAAAGTATGGCAACAACTCTTTTGGAACCATTAATGGCCATAGAATGATCACTAATGGCGAATTATCCATAAGGAAGGTTACATACGTTGAAGGGCTCCAACACAATCTCATCAGTGTATCACTGCTAGTGGTTGGTACAGGGTTAAAAGTATCATTTGACAATGAAGGCTCAGAAATAGTCGAGAAGAAGTCAAGCGGCGTTCTATTAAAATCAAAGCGAAAAGGAGAAATGTATCCACTGAACCTCAATCCAATAAAGGGAAAACTAGTAGTTTGTCTACTCACAAAGGCTCACTCTGATGAAAGTTGGCTATGGCACAGAAGACTCTCTCATCTGAACTTCAAGTACATCAACAAATTACTCTTAGGTGATCATGTTCGAGGGCTTCCAGTTCTGAAATTTGATAAAGAACATCTTTGTGCAGTGTGTGAAATGGGAAAGCAGAGTCAGCAGAGCCATCCTTCAATTATCAGCACTAAGGTAATTGAACCATTGGAGTTGCTGCATATTGATATGTGTGGTCCATTGTCCATAGAAAGCATTGGAGGAAACAAATATATTCTAGTTATAGTAGACGATTTCTCAACGTTCACATGGACCTTCTTTCTCAACCAAAAGTCTGAAGCTACACCAAAGCTCAAGCTCTTCATTAAACAAATTGAGATGCAACTAAGAAAGGTAGTTCGTAATATAAGGAGCGACAATGGCTTGGAATTCAAGAACAAAGACTTTGAAGGCTTTCTTGCTGAAAAGGGGACAACTCACAATTTCTTAGCCCCCTATACTACACAACAAAACGGTATTGTTGAAAGGAGAAATCGATCCTTATGTGAAGCTGCTCGCACCATGTTATGCTTCACATCCTTGCCATTATACTTATGGGATGATGCAATTGCGGCTGCGTGTTATACTCAGAATCGATCTTACTTGAATAAAAGATTCTCCATTACTCCTTACGAGATCCTGAACAATCGAAAACCAAACGTGAAATTGGTGTTCAGTTCTAGATGCTTCATTTTCAACTCTAAAGAGAATCGCAACAAGTTCGATGCTAAGGCGGATGAAGGAATTTTCTTAGGCTACTCCTTGAACTCCAAGGCATATAGAGTTCTCAATAAACGCTCGAACAAAATTGAAGAAACATACTATGTCACTTTTGACGATAGTTATGTTAAGAAGTTAAGAGGAATCGAAGATGCATCACAAGACATATTTTCTAAGAATGGTCAGGTTACTATCTCCATCTTGAATCTTTTTGACAAATTCATGCTCTTGTTTGATGAGCCTCAGAAAGAGATTGACTCAGAGTAAACTGCTAAAGACAACAAAGTTGACAATATGCAACAAGTTATAGATGATGCTACTAGAAAAATGGAAGATGCTCAATCCAAAGCAACTGAAGATACAGCTGGAAGCGAACCCTCTGATGACCGTCCTACTATCGAGGGGGAGGGTTCTTCTCCTCATCATGATCAAGATTCTTCTTTCCATGGGGAGAACTCATCGCCAAATACAACGCTCTCCACTGAAATTCCAACCAATGACGGACGTACAAATGCTGGTCCTGAACAGGAATCTTTCTTCGAGGAGGAGAAAACAGTCAGTAACGATGACAATATATCTAAACTCGAAGAAGAAATTAATGCTGAATTGGATCCCATCTATGATCCAAAATTTCCTTCACTTGTGAAATGGACCAAAGATCATCTTCAGGCTCAAATCATTGGGCAATCCTCTGAAAAGGTGTTGACTCACTCTCAAATCAAAGCGAAACAGGCTACTCTATTTTCAAAAGTCGAGTTTTGCATGTTCAATTCATTCGTGTCCAAAATTGAGCCAAATACTGTTAATTCAGCTCTTGATCATTCAGACTGGGTTCAAGCTATGCAGGATGAGCTAAATGAGTTTGAACGCAACAAGGTATGGCGTCTCATTCCAACACCAAAGGATGCTTCGGTTGTCAGTCTCAAATGGGTATTCAAAAACAAAATGGGTATTATGAAGAAACCTTCACTCCAGTGGCTAGATTGGAATCTGTTTGGATCTTTATAGCGTATGCTACTCACAAGAACTTTGAAGTCTATCAAATGGACGTCAAATATGCCTTCCTCAACGGTAAACTTGATGAAACCATATAGTTGAGCAACCACTGGGATTTGTGAACGAGAAGTATCCTGATCATTGCTATATCCTCGACAAATCTGTCTATGGCCTGAAACAAGCTCCCAGAGCATGGTATGAAACTCTTACTCGTTTCTTAAAAATGTCTAATTTCAAAAAAGGTTCGGTTGACCCAACCTTCTTTCGTAAACGAGAAGGCAACCACCGTATGATAGTCCAAATTTACGTGTATGACATCATCTTTGGCTCCACGAATCCTAGCTTAACAGCTGAATTCTAAAAGTTGATGGAAACTAAGTTTGAGATGAGCTCAATGGGTCCAATTAATTTATTTCTTGTATTGAACATTAGATAGGGACCCAAAGGCATTCTTATTAATCAGGAAGCATATACCAAGACTTTGCTCACCAAGTTTGGAATGATGGGAGACTCCAAGGTAAAAGTGTCGATGGCTTTTGGAACGAAACTCACACCGTCATTAGAGAAACCAATAGCTGATACAACGCTTTATCGATAGATGATCAGGTCTTTGATGTATCTTACCGCCGGTAGACCTGATATCATGTTCACTGTATGTTATTGTGCTCGATTTCAAGCCAACCCACGAGAACCTCATCTTCAAGCAGTGAAGAACATCTTTCGCTATCTGAAGCGAACCTCTCGGTCTATGGTATCCAGCCAATTCTGGATTTTTCATGCAAGCCTTTTCAGATGCTGATCTAGGTGGCTGTGGATTAGATCGTAAAAGCACCACAGGAGGATGTCAATTTCTGGATGGAAAATTAGTCAGTTGGCAATCAAAGAAACAAACTAGCTTGTCGTTATCCACTGCAGAAGCCGAATACATTGCTGCAGCACCTTGTACATCTCAAGTCGTATGGATACAGGGTCAACTCCGGGATTATGGCTTAAACATGAAGAAAATTCCATTATACTGTGACTCTGAAAGCGCAATCATAATATGTCACAACCCAGTGCAACACTCGAAGACTAAGCATATCGCACTGAGGTACCATTTTATCAAGGATCACATCAAAGATGGCAACGTCGAAATTCACATCGTCAGAACGACTAATCAACTGGTAGACATATTCACAAAGGCCTTACCTGAAGCAAGCTTCAATAAGATCTTACAAGGCCTAGGAATGATGCAAGCCGAGTCAGTACTGAAATCGCCTTCGCTCCCATAAAGCTAACAAGCGAAATAGAGCGAACCTATATGAACCGAAATGAACCGAGCGTTCGGTCCATTTCGGGTTCGTTCTATTTCTGGTGAAGTCGGTCCATGAACCGAAATGAATCGAGCGTTCGGTCTATTTTGGGTTCGGTCCTTCTAAACTTGCTTATTTTTTTAAGGCATTTCAAATGTATTCTTTTGTATATTTTTTATTATTACTTCTTTTCCACTTCTAAAATAACAAAAATATTTTTTTTCTTTCAGTTCAATTGGTCAATTTTCACAAAAACCCAAAAATATATTTTTTTACTATTTTCCATATTTCTAACGTTTTTCTGTTTATCTAAGTGTTATTCTCGATGGCATTTCTACGACAGGTAAAAAAAATTTCGTTAGTTAGGTGTCCCTAGAAGCATGCTGCTGTATGTAGACTCAAGCCTCAACTGATTCTGAGTGAAGCCTTAATAACATGATTTACACCAATCATTTTTTCCCAATCCAGGCTATCAAGTTCACTCTAATCATGAGCTACCTTACTCTACTCAAACTGAGTTTAGAGTTCTCTGCTTAGACCATCTTTTCTTTAATAAGCAGAGGTACATTCGCTTCTTACACCATCTCCATCGTCTTTCTCCATTATATTTCGTTTCATCACTATAACCCCTAAGACTCTCAGTTTCAAAATCTGTGTTCATGATCTTAGTTTCATGCCACTATGTACTAAGTGAAACCCAAAATTCAACACCTCTAATGAATTGACGGTGAATTCAAAACTTCAAGATCTTACTTGTTACCCAATGGAATCTCCTTTTCCTTTTGCGTGATCTTTATGAGATTGCCTTTCACCAAGGTTTATCTAACCCTAAAAGATCCAGATTTTTTTTTTTTTTTGAGATTTCTTAAATTCTCTCCTCACTATAAATTATTTCTCACCTACTTGTTCAACTATTCACAATGATCTCACAAGTACTTCATTCTCTTTTTGATCTTACGTTAAGTATCGAAACTATGAATTGAAGCGAAAGCCACCCACTTTAAACCTTTAAAAGATGCCTTTCAACACTTCTCAATAAGTTTTTGATCGTTATTTCATGGGTAACCAAGCAAGCACTTCAATGTCTCTCTTGATTTTGAAGGAAGTGATTTTTGCCCATAATCATTCATTTTATGTCTAACAAAGACATCACAGATAATCTGAAAATACTTGTTTTATTTCTTTATCTTTCACACCCTTTGCACGAAAATTTTAATTTTCTAAAACTCTAAGTTTTACACAGATTATCAAGGCACAAACACTCAAGCGTCATCAAGTGAAACGATTGGGATGAAAAGGTAGCTGACTCAGCAAAAACTCAAACGGTTTGGCGATTTGAAAAATGTGATTTTATGAAAAGGCATGAAAAAGGGGAAGCGTTTTTCTCTCTCCTGCGTCATCTTTGGCACGCCAACTGTTCACACATCAACTCAGGCGTGATTTTAGAAATAATCCAAGATTTCAGCCAGATTCTTCTCTCTCTTCCTTGTACGTATAAAAGGAATTGGAACGGTACTCTCTCAACCTTTATCACTTCCAAAAAGCTCTCAAAGAAACTCGACTATTTTATGCAACTGTTCATCATCATTCTCAAGCTCCTACAATGGCAGAATCTTCATCTGTTCATGATACCTCAGTTCGTCAACCCCTACTTACTATAAAACCCCAACAAAACCTAATCATCGATCTCACTCCCTTTGTTTGTGAACCGTACATGTTCTATGTGGTTGAATGTGTAACACCGTAAATTTCAAGACAAATTTTTCATTTAAAATAATCATTTTATTCTTAGAAACACTTGTTTAAAATCTCATTCATAGTCGATTTACAAAACATGATTCCATTTTCACTTGCATAGAAAACCAAGATCCTCCAAAATATGACTCTTTCTCTGGTGTGTACAATCAAGTCGGTGCCGTCCCGTGATACTGAAAGAAACCTGAAAAAAAACATCACACAAAACACTGTAAGCACGAAGCTTAGTGAGTTCCCCAAAATACCATACATAACACATATTAGCCACTCGAGGCTATAACTCTATGGGTCCGTGCACCCAAACTCTGTGAACCCTCAGGCTCTAACTCTGGGAACCTTCCAGTTCCAACTCTATAAACATGCACAACATAAATCACATAGAAATAATGCAGTACAACACATCACGTACATATAGCATACAAATACTCTAAACACATAACTCTGGTTACCTACTCAAGGTAAAGTATAGTGAGAAGACTCACCTGGCAAGCAGAAAGCAGATATCCCCACACTGGAATCTCAAACTCGCCACCGCCTAACACGTAAAGCAAATATTCTCATGAATATAACTCTCGAGACTAGAATAAATCCTCTCATAACACCCTCTCATGGGTAAAAGACTAGTTTACCTCTCTCTTGGCCCAAAGGCCACATCGCTGACCAAACCCTAAAAGTCAACGACCAACCCTTAGTCGAAATCAAAGTCCTCAGTCTAAGTCAACCCCTGACTGACCCTACTCGTCGAGTCAACTCTGTAACTCATCGAGTTCCCATAATCAGAACTTCATTCAATCTGCGACCTAACTCGCCGAGTCACCCCAAGACTCGCCGAGTCCAACAACTCTGAGTCCACTCGCACTCGACTCACCGAGTCATCCCTCAACTCACCGATTCTCGACTCTACCAGAGAATATTTGGGACTCTTCGACAAGACTCGCCGAGTCCAAATGGACTCGTCGAGTCCAAGGCTATCTTCAACCTACTCGCCGAGTTGTTCTTCCAACTCGTCGAGTTCCAGGCCATCTGCAAGCAACTCGTCGAGTCTACCCATGTGACTCGCCGAGTACCACCGTTCTGAATCCATTCAGAAGCACTCCAGGCCATGCAATTGATCCAAAACATAGATCTAGCCTCCTACAACCCATCCATCACGTAAAGTGGCAAACTTTACGTGAATCCAAAGAGATCTAAGCCGTTTGCACATTGGGCTAGGATTTGGGACAAGATGACTCCATCAACCACTCACAAACAGGGACTTTCATGCACTCTAGACCTTCTCCCTTCCAGATCTGAGGTAGCAACCTCAGATCTAACCTCTAAACTCCAATACATCCAAAGATATAATCTCCAACATCCCCAAAATGATGCATCTAAGAAATAGCAGCTCAAAAAAACGAGATATTACCTCAAAGGAATGCCCTAATTGAAATGAGACTCGAATTCAAACAAAGCCCCTTGCTCCAAGCCTTCAATCTCCCAAAATTCCTTCACAAATACATTCTCCAAGCTCCACTCCATCCAACAATGGTGCTTCTTCGTGATTTAGGGGTTTCTGGGGCTCAAGGGGTGATAAAGAGGCTGGGAGGGAAACATAATGATATTTATATAAGGCTCAACCCCGAGAATTAGGGTTTTCTCCACTCAGCGCCTACTCGCCGAGTCCATTACCCTGACTCGCCGAGTCGGCCACTTAACACGCGACCAAGTCGCGACTCTACTCGCCGAGTCCGCACATGGACTCACCGAGTCACTCTTTCCCAATTTACTCTTTTAGCCCTTCAACTCTACTCTTGATATTTTGGGATGTTACAGAATGTCTCAAATACTCTCCACTCGTCGATGCACTGACAAAGGTTGAAATTGTGCCAATGTCGTTCTTGTCCCATGTCTACTCTACGATGTTCTATGACCAGGCCAATGAACGTATCCACTTCGAACTTCACGATGAGAAGGTTTTGTTGTGATTTGATTAACCTTTAATCTATAAAGATCGATTAGATCTTGAACAAGTATGTAAACAAAAACAATATAAACGCAATAGTAAGAACAAGACAAGATGGAATCAAACGTGTCGAATGATTAAACAAAATCCTCAGAAGAGCTCGATTAAGAACATCAACTGTAGAGGATTGGAAGGTTACAGGAACAATCAAAGAAACCTGTTATCGTCTAGATGTATCGTTATTCTCAGATCTCTAAAAACCTTAACCTAATATGCATGCAAGTGTAAACTTATATACAAAACATAAAAGGTTCACGGTTGGACAGGCCCAAACCGGAATACAGAGTAACATAATCAGTCGAGCCCAAAAGACGCAATCTACAAAATAATTTTCAGCCCAACAATCTCCCCCTTTGCGTCAATTTGGAGCGAGACCTTCATTCTCTTTTCACAGCAGAGGGCTTCTTTACCGTTTCAAAAATCTTCGGTATTAAAGCCAGAATATGATGCCTAAAGGTAATATAGCAACGAAGCATGTCATTAAAGTTCTTCTTGTCTGCTGTTGAGTTCTGTTTGCATCGGTGAATGATATTGATAATATGCTCCAGACAATCTGTAGAAAACAGATGTTTGTCTAACAAAGCAAACAGAAACTTATGCTTGTCGCCCCTGGTGAACATAACCGTCAGATTGGAAGAATCAATTTGCCCTATCTTCATTTTATGAGCATCTCCGGTCTTGGAAGTGGGCTTGACGGTCGGTTTCTTGTTCATAACTTTTGCTATTTCCTGATCCATAGTAGCGAGCTCATGGATGTAGGAAGCCAACATTCTTTTAAGATGTTTAAGAATTGGTTCATACTCTCTTTGGTTGGAGAGAAGAATGTTGTATAGCAAAATCCAATCATGCGGATTCAGACTGGGAAGATCTGCCAGAGAAATAAGATGTTCGGTGTTGGCCGTGTTGGATTAATGTCAAAGTCCATAACTATAATTGGTAAGACTTGACCCGACCCGGCATGGTCCATTTGGGTTGCATACCATCATGCACTTGGATAGACTATAATGAGAGAAATAAGACACTTATGGTTATTAATATATTATAAGTTCTAGTATATTAATAATAAGAATAATGAGATTATTTAATTAGTATTGATCAAGAATTAATCTAGGATTAATTATGTGATCAAAAGAAGACTAATTAAATATATGGGTTGATTGTGTAAATCATCCATACTTGTATAGTGGGCTAATGCTCCATGGATTATCTAGTTGGGCCAAAACCCATATGATGCTCCATGGATGCTCCATGGTGTATTTGAACCCATGGATCCAAGGAAATGGAAAGTCATGACAATTAGGGTTTACCCTAATTGTATAACTATATAAGCATCTTATTCTTGAGGAAAAAATCGGCCACTAGTGAGAGTAAGAAAGGGCTAGCCGATTTTCATGAAGTGTAGAACTCTCTCAAGTTATTCCAAGTGTTTTGATGATTATGAACCATTTGAGGTGTCACACTTGGGGCACTAGGCACTCAAGCTTCATGAAGACAAGAACCATTAAAGAGGTATGTATTCTATCTTGTTATATTGATATTTTGTATGCTAGATTAGGATAATACCTTGGATGTTCATATTTGTATGTATAATAGAGAAAACATAGATCCAAGGTATTTAGGGTTGCATGTACACTTAGGAGTGTTAGAATGCTCATAACCCAATAGAGGTATCAGAGCCTAGGCTTGTTTTCTTGTTATACTTGCAATAGAAGCTGAAAAATCGAGTTTTGTTGCTGTCTACCCAGCAGACTCGCCGAGTCCATGAAGGGACTCGACGAGTCCAAGGCAAAATGCATCCAACTCGCCGAGTTGTGTTCATGCACTCGACGAGTTGGACCCTAGACAGCATACTTTCGAGGTTTTTGGCTAGAAATGGACTAGGAACATTACCCTAAGTTGTTTTTGAACTTATAAACTTGTTTTTAATGTGGTAATGTTCATGCTAATCCATTTTCAAAGATAATTGTCAATAGATTCATGTTTTGTATTAGTTTAAAGACTAATTACATGAAAAAGTTTGATTTGAATTATCTTGTTCTTATGAGTTGCTTAGATTAATAGAAAAGTTGAGTGAAAAAAGTTGTTTTCAATCCAAATTAATCTAAGAGTTGATTCTAAAATGTGTTTTTGTAACTTGTCCTCAAGTTATATGAAAAGTCACATTTAAGTCTCATAAAACTCATAAAATTGGCAAAGGTTACAAAAAATGAAGAGTCTAGTTTTAATTAATTGGAGTTATGACTCCATAATTTGTCCTCAAGTTATGGAGGACCAAGAGTCTCTTCATTAAATAAATAAAAAAAAATAATGTAACCTTAATTAATTCCATAAATTATAAAAATAAAGAAAAGTTAATTCTTTATTAGTTTAAAGTCTTCCATAATTTGTCCACAAGTTATGGAACTTGAAGAGTTTTTGGATTAAAACTACTTTAAATACATAAGTTATGGAATTAATTAGTTTTGAATAGTTTCAAAACTTGCCCTCAAGTTTTGGAATTTGTAAAGTTTTCTCGTATGAAGACTTTAATTCCAAGTTAGCCCTTAGAATTTTAAAAGTTAAAATTCAACTCTTATACTTTATAATATTATAAGTTAATAATATATATATATATGTATAAGAGTAAAGTCGGTCTTACCGTTAGTACGCCTCATTCACGAAGCCGGTCTATAAGGTGGGTATAAGGTTGTTGCCTATAAAATGGCAACTTAATGGGTGTCCACTCTCACCCACCGCTTGCTTGACTGGTGGAGGGTCGTTAGCCGAACGGGTTTGACATGACTATAATTCTCCCTTCATTAAAAGTATTAATGATAAATACTAAGTAACTAAACTCTAAATAATACCCAATCTTAGTTACTTAGGAAAATGTGAATAAGGTGCTAATCCATGAAATTACACTTTGCACTTTGTTTAAGTCGGTTAGTGGAGCATGTGTGGTTAACCGGCACACTAACTCGTATTTAACAAGGTAGGCAAAGGGTAACTTAATGTTTATCATAGTATCGATGGAGCGTGTGTGGTTAACCGGCACATCGATTGAGGGGTAAACACTTAAGGGTACCAAGTAATTTGCATGGTTACTTCACACCTTGTTTTGTGATCCGCGGCATCCCAGTCACAAAACCTGAAGGGCACACTCGAGATTGAAACATGCCATTGAACAGTTCAATGAATCTCAAAAGATCTAGGAGTTTCAAAACCAATTAAAACCTAATAATACATTTCGTTTATCTTGGTGGAAATTGGTGAATCGTCATTCACCTACCTTCAAATTGTTTTATAGCTTGGATTACGGCATACCTCTTCTAAGTTATAAAATAGTCTGTTGGGTCCTAGCCTTAATATTTCATATTGGGTGTCATATTAAGGACTTTAAAATCAACTATCTTGAATATCTCCCAAAAAGATGTCTGGTTTAGACATTTATGATCTTCCCAAATCTCTTGAAACAAGCTTTCCTAAATGAAGATGATGTCCCATGGAAATCATACTTCTATCACCTCCTCCAAATTATTCTCCCTACCCCACAAGTTCTTTAAAAGTTTAAAGTCACTCGAGCCCTATTGGCAAGTAAAGGTCTTGGTGTGGTCACATCTTGGAGATGTAGTCACATATTGACAAGCCGGGAGAGTTGGGTGTCAAAGTCTTGAGAAAGTTGGTGGTTCAATCACTTTCTAAGTCACATAGTGAGTTCCTTTGGGACACCTATGAAATAGACTATGATAAGACCCTTAATGATCTTATCTATTGTTAAGATCAACTTCCTGGAAATACAGAAACAGCATTCTCTTCCCAAGGAAAGGGATTGACCATAGTCAACTAGGTTGACCAAATGGTAAAGAGAAAAGGCTAAGTCTGTAATAGTCCCGTGTACAATTATCAAAGAGTCCATATGTTTATATTGCCAAAGAAAGGGTCATTATTTGCGAAGCTGCCAAATTTACCTAAGGATGTTAAAGTCAATAAGGTTGACTCTACTTCAGGTAAAGTCCACTATCTAACTCTGTTAAGTTTCTATTATGAGATTCCTGATACATGATGTGACTGGGTCACATGGTAATGTTTTAAGAATCAAAGAAAAGTAAAGGAACTTAAAGAAAGAATATGTTGAATCTGATCGCGTAGATGGATTTCTATCGCGTAGTTTGAAGATCGGATTCTTGAGCTACTTCTTAGGAGTTATGAGATATTGCTTAGGAATAGATAACAATAAGTTTTCATATGGATTGTAAGGATAAGTTTTTCCGCATAGTTTTAAAATAAAAGAAAATTTTTGATTTTAGTTATTTTAAAATATCCTTACAATGGCATTTGAGGAATAATTGTTGCTTATATGATTCCATTAATAGCAAGAGTGGAAATATGAGTTTGATTCTTTCATTTGTGGTAATGTCTAAATTTACCAAATAAGGAAAGATTCTCATCACCCAAGTCTCAATTGGACCGGAACTTGGAATCATGCAAGTTGTATAACATGATGAATGAGAACTTTCAAGTATTGGAAAAATTAAGACTAATTACTTATTCACATGGATGTGTGAGTAAAGTAATGGACTAAGGGATCAAGTACATAGGCATGTGCACTGATTAAGTCCACCACAAAAGATTGATAAGACTATTCGTCATAGTTTACTAAAGCTCAGTAAATATGATTATACTTACAAGTTTAAGTGTAACTCTGAGACATTGGAAAAGGTTCCAATGTATGGCAGAGCGAATAAGAAGAATCAAATTAGGCAGAAGGATAAAAGTTTCTCAAATCTGAAAAGATGGGAGAGTACTTTAGTATCAGTTTTGTGATCATCTTAATGATTAAGAAACCATATCAAAATTAGTTCTCTAAGGAAGTCTTAGTTCATTCTTATGACTAAGAAGAAGGGATCTTGAATTGTTGAAATGGTTAAATCAAGAAGATGAGTCATACTTCGTTCCAATACAAGTCTTAGAGTCATACTCCAAGATTATAACTTGAGTGACATGTCTTTAAGAAGGTTTAAAACACGTGTCAAATGTAAGAGTAAAAGTTTTCTACTCTTGTACATTTGAAATTGGTAAGTTGTGATGTTTTGGATAAAACAAAGACCAACTTAGGCCAATTGTGTGAAGTGTTTGTCTTGATTAGAATCCACACTATCTCTTGAATGTTTGACAAGGAAGTCTTATATGTCAAGAGGATAGTGGGAGTCTTAAAGGTCTTGAAAGTCTCAAGAACTAATCAAGAATAAAACCTAAAGTTCTTCACTAGCACACAACTTAAGGTTTATAACCTATCGTGTTGACATATTCTGTGCCCATTCCAGTTAAAGTTGGCTTTGCATATGAGTTCTTAGAGTTCTCAATGTGTTGCACAACAACTTGGAAGCAATGGTAGGCCCTTGAGCTACCAGGTGGCAAGAAATTAAGATTGAGTTCAGTCCATATGAGTTTGGATTTGTCATTATCCTTGTCTTGTGACTATGGTTTTGACAATTCACGTGGATAAGAACACATACACCATTAAATCTAAGTGTCATAAGGTTTCTCTCCGATTCATGAAAATGATGGTGAGGAAACACTTTCACTAAGTAGATTTTAGTTAGATAGCAATTGTGATATTTGCATTCTCAAAGTCGTTAGTGGAGCGTGTGTGGTTTACCGGCACACTAACCTGGACTTGTGAGAAGTGGAAAAAAGGTCTAAGCATTATGATTACGGCATCCCTCTTCATAATTGTTTAGACACACAAGTGTTCTATCTAAGGGAAGGTGTATGTTTTTGATTAAGTCTTATCAAGGAAATCTAGTATCAGAAATCTGAACTTTGGTAAGAAAGTCAATAAAGTATTGATTTCTAGAAGTCCAGCTGATTTTTGAGAACATGTCAAAGCTAGTGGGAGTATAAGTGTTATGCTAATAATCATCATGTTAGTGGGAGCATGATAATTATGATAAAGATTGCAAGTTAGCAATGTTAATTATAGAAAACAAAAGGTTTCAATTGGGAAAAAATGTTTTGCTATAATTAAGGGAGAGGAAATTATACTTCATCTCAAATCTATAAGCTTAGATCGTGAGGTTTTAATCATTTAGTCAAGAATATATATGAATTTCATGTTGGCATGGCTCAACATAAGGAAATTCTGTATATGGGTCCATTATTTGCGTTCTTAAATTCGATTATGATTACGGCATCCCTTTTCATAATCTGAATTATGAGAACTTGACAAATAGAAATGGAAATGTTATAGCAAAAGACTGGTTTAGTCTTTATGTGAGACATCATGAATCGTGTCCCATATCCTTCGGATATAGGATCGATTACATGTGCTATATTCATCCTTTCTAAAATTTTCCAAATGCCTGGGGCATTAAGAAGGGAAAAGGTTTAGAACTGGATATGACTAAGAGGATTAAACAATTGTCGAGGACAATCTAAGGTTTACCAAAGATTGGTTGCTCAAGGACAGTTGGAAGTGTAGTGATAATTCTGGAAGGACCATATTGACATAATCTATAAGGAGGCAACTCTTGTTCAGAAGTGATAGTCAAAATGGAATCTGGAAATATTTCAAAGTTAGAATTTTTCCAATCTGTTTAAGATTAGGAAACTTAATGCAAGAAGGATGTTTCTAAGGAGTTGATCTCCTTTGGAATGCTCTGTAATGATTGTTGCCAAGTCTTTCTGACTTTGTGCATAATCATTACAAGAGGATCAATGCATATAAGTTTAGAATCTAACAGATTTCAGTAAATGGCATGAATTTGGAATTCTTGCATTTGCAGTAAGGATTTGGGAGTGTGAAAAGAGAATCATTGAAGATTATGTTCAATTGATCTAGTTCACAAAGTAAAGATCATAGACAAACATAGTGTGCATACTTAGTGTATGGCATGACTAGTGTTTAGAAAAACATAGTGTACATGCTTGGAGCATGGGACAACTATTGTTTTAAATTCAAGAATAATGTTGATAGCTGAAACAATATAAAATGAATAATGTGTAATCATATGGTGATAAATAAAAGGTGTTTTATTTATATTCATAAGTTCTGAGACCATATTGGATTCAATTATTATTGTGTTTCACTTTGCATGTTTTGACTTCCCGAATAAACTAGGTTATTCTTTCGGAATGACTACGTTATTCAAACCATCCACAGTCGGTCATATGTTGGAAGTAGATATGAATTAAGACTGTCATGGGTTGGCTTGTAGAAGTCTAAGGTGTTGGACAAATGGCTACAACACTCATGAGTGCTCATAAGTTCTGAGTATTGGATTCAACCCGCGCTCATTAGAATCACTTCATGGATATTATCATGAGTGGTCATGAGACGATAATATCTTATATTCTTCAAACCTAGAGATATGAGTTGTTACTATGAGTTGATAGTACATTGATTACACGAAACGCATTGGTAACTCGATGTTATAAAACGTGTCTTTGTGTATGATTCAACAAGTAGTAGAACAAGCCATATGAGTCGAAGTTTATCCATTCCTTTTACCTTCGGGATAAAAGCGATATCTGTGGGCCCCTCGATGATTTGATGATGACAAATGGAAGTGCTCGGCCGGGCCAGGAATGATTTGATTTGTTCAATTAGTCAGTCGTCATAAATCGGAAATCGGGAAACAACTAATGGACAGAGAGAATGATTATAATCCATGTCTCAGTCCATATGATATCTAGAATGTAGGAATATATGATCCCTTATCTAATGGACAAGTCATTGACATAGGTCAGCGTTTATCGACAAGGTCAGAGTTCGACAGAAGATTTTGAGAGCTACGATTGCCAGTTGGTTCCTGAAGTCATACGCAATAATAGTTTTAGACTTATCCAAGTGGGAGACTGTTGGATTAATGTCTAACTCCATAACTATAATTGGTAAGACTTGACCCGACCCGGCATGGTCCATTTGGGTTGCATACCATCATGCACTTGGATAGACTATAATGAGAGAAATAAGACACTTATGGTTATTAATATATTATAAGTTCTAGTATATTAATAATAAGAATAATGAGATTATTTAATTAGTATTGATCAAGAATTAATCTAGGATTAATTATGTGATCAAAAGAAGACTAATTAAATATATGGGTTGATTGTGTAAATCATCCATACTTGTATAGTGGGCTAATGCTCCATGGATTATCTAGTTGGGCTAAAACCCATATGATGCTCCATGGTGTATTTGAACCCATGGATCCAAGGAAATGGAAAGTCATGACAATTAGGGTTTACCCAAATTGTATAACTATATAAGCATCTTATTCTTGAGGAAAAAATCGGCCACTAGTGAGAGTAAGAAAGGGCTAGCCGATTTTCATGAAGTGTAGAACTCTCTCAAGTTATTCCAAGTGTTTTGATGATTGTGAACCATTTGACGTGTCACACTTGGGGCACTAGGCACTCAAGCTTCATGAAGACAAGAACCATTAAAGAGGTATGTATTCTATCTTGTTATATTGATATTTTGTATGCTAGATTAGGATAATACCTTGGATGTTCATATTTGTATGTATAATAGAGAAAACATAGATCCAAGGTATTTAGGGTTGCATGTACACTTAGGAGTGTTAGAATGCTCATAACCCAACAGAGGTATCAGAGCCTAGGCTTGTTTTCTTGTTATACTTGCAATAGAAGCTGAAAAATCGAGTTTTGTTGCTGTCTACCCAGCAGACTCGCCGAGTCCATGAAGGGACTCGACGAGTCCAAGGCAAAATGCATCCAACTCGCCGAGTTGTGTTCATGCACTCGACGAGTTGGACCCTAGACAGCATTTTGAGAAATGAAGTGGATTCAGTTTTGAGGTCAGCGCGCAGAGCCTCAAATTTTGTGGTTTCACCCCGAAGGGTAGCCGAAAAAGAGTCTACTGACATTTGAAATTTGGACGCACTAGAGTCAGCGTGAGCTTTGAGAGAATCAAGAAAGATCTGAGTTGTATGAACAACCTCGGAAACTTCCTTGGTGGCTTTTGAGCATGAAGCAGCTGAGTTATCTATGGCGTCAGTTGAACAATCCAAGGCTTCAGTGTACGTCTGGATCGCAGACTCTATGAAAGCTTTGAGCACAGCACCCCCGTAGGCTTTATTGTCATCTAGCAGACTGTCAAGTTTGGCGTGAATTTCCTGAATCTGCTGACTTGACAAAGGGGTATCGGCATCGGTGTCTGTAGGAATCCGGTAGGGGCTATAATAGATAGAGTCGAACTCTTCATCATCGCCCCCTAAGGTAGCACCGGAGTTGGAGGATGGAGAAGGAGATGGGGGAAGGTTGATGACCGGGGTTTCAACCACAGTAGCAGCCCCTGTATTAGATACATTGACCATTACTGGTGGTTGGGAAGTGGTGATGGTAACAGATTCGGTGATAATGGGCGTGGAGATAGAGGATGAAGGTTGAGAAACAGATAAGGGGATATTAGGTTCTGTTGTGGTTTGGGGAATAGATATAGGAACAGAAAGTGTGACCTTCTGTGTGGGTGATTGGGGTGGGGTTGGAATTTTTGGGGAAGTAGGAGCAGTAGGTGATTTGGTAAGTTGGGGAGATGCAGGTGGAGAGGGTGATTTGGGAATATGAGGAGATGCTGATGAGGATGGTTGTTGAGGAGACTGAACGGGAGTTGTTTCGGTTTGAGGAGCAGCAGGTTATGTTTCTGATGGTGCATTCGGTTCTGATTCAGAAGAAGGAGACCCTTTGGCTCTTTTAGCCATCTTCTTTACCTTTTTCGATTTAGACTGAGAAGGTGCCTCTACCTCAGATTTGCGTTTGGAGGACCGTCTCGTTCTCTCCTTCTTTGGTGCGGTTTCTTTCTTCTCCGCCTTCTCCTTTTTGCTCGCCCTCTTGCCACGGTTGGCAGGTTGATCCAGGGCATCAAGAGCAGCATGTTGTTCCTCAGACAGAACCCTAGGAGGCAAGGGTGTTCTGGTGCTGTAGTCAGCCATGATCGTGCTGTGTGGCGTGACGCACCTATACATGGACTCAAGGATCAGTCCATAGTGAAGAAACTTACTTGGATCAGAGACTATGATCTTCTTGGTGTGGTAAGTGGCAATTGAAGCCGTAAGAGCATCCTTCATTACCGGGATGTCAAGGGAATCCATGGCCCTTCTGGTAATAAGCATCCAAAACCTGCCGCACGATATCTCAGAGTACCTGGCAGTTGTGTTGAGACTCTGAACAACTTGAGCCCAGATTATGGACCCATAATCGAGATTAATGTCGTTGTAAAGACCATACATGATGGTCAGAAACCCTTTGCTTGTGGTGTCAGAACCACCACATCTCTCCGCTAAACCCTTAATTAGAAGGGTAAGCAATCCGTTCCATTGAGACGGAAGACAGGATTTCTTGACTTTGGAAATGGAGGTAAGAACATCCATATACCCCATCTTATACATCATCGAAAAAAGTTGCGCCGTGGAGATGAAGTCCGGTGAGATGACGGAGGAGTCGACGGCAAGCCCTAGAAGAGAGCAAAACCATGTTTTGGACACTGAGATTTTCTTGTCGTGAATGGTGAAGAAGATGCGGTCTTTATGTTTGTCGTAGTTGGCCGTGGTATAGACTTGGGAGAGCAGGGACATGGGAACGACCTCCACTTGCATAAGTGCCAACAACAATGGGGAATATTTGAGGCATTCCACCACGTATAGCATGTATGAGTCATAAAGGAATGGGGTCATTTCTATGATCAAATTCTGATTTGGTTTGATTGAGAGCAAAGAAGAGGATGCAGATTGATCTTGTGCGGAAGAAGAAGTCGCCATTGTTGAGTTGTGGAAGAAGATGAACAGTGGTAACTTTTTCAGAGAGAGAATTCTTGAGAGGTAACTGCCAAAGAACACGATCACGCCTTATTTATACCGTTCACAGGAGAGAGAAAATCGTGATGATGAAGAAACCAAAACGTCGCCTGAAAAAGCGCGATTGGAAGTTATGGTGTATCCCAGGAATACGTCAGCACACGTGGGTGTGAAACGAATCATTTGCACGCGCCCAAATCATTTTCGTACCGTTTGAAATTCCTTGTGCCCTTGTTTGGTTACAACTAAAACTTAAAACCATATACCAAACAGCAATCAGAATGTTGGAAAAAAGTAATTTCCGTGCATAAGAGTGTGAAAGATAAAGAAATAAATCAAATGTGTTTGGCATGTGAGTGTTGTCTAGTAAGAAGACAGAAAGCGGAAGATTTCGGGCAAGAATCGCTTCCTTCAAAGCCAAGAGTGACCTGAAGTGCTTGTGTGGTTTCCCGAGAAATACGATCAATTGTCTTTTAACAAACAATGAAAGGCATCTTTTGATAATGGCTGAAGGGTGGCTGAACTCAAACCAAGCATCAAGTCTTGACATAAAACTGAGTGTTGGCAGAGTTACCTGTGAGACCGATGAGATCTGTTGAACAGGTAGGTGGGAAGTATTTCGTGACGTGAATGGTATAGACAGAAATCTCAAGGAAAAATTAAACTGGACCTCTTTGGGAAGAAATGTCTTAGGTGGAGACAATTTCATAAAAGATCACACAAAAAGAAAAGGAGATTTCCAAGTAGTAGCTTGAGTTTATCACTCACCGTCAATTCATTTCAGGTGTTGGATTTTGGGTTTCACTTAGAACGTGGTAAACGAATCTAAGATCATAAACACAGATGTTGTGCAACCATAAGCCTCAGTGGTAAAGACCGAAAGCATCAAGGGTTACTTTGGGGAATCGAAGGCAAATGAAGAAGATGAGGAGAGGGTAAAGAGACCGAACGTACCTTCTGCTACAGAAATGGGACAAAGCAGAGCAACTCATGTTTCAGATGAGTAGAGGAAGATAGATCTTGACCGAGTGTGAGAGAATAGCCTGATTGGGAAGAAACGATAGGTGTTGATCGAATCATTAAGGCATGTTCGAGGTCATAGAGGCTTGCAACAACATACAGCAGCATGCTTCTAGGGACGTCTAACTATTCTGATAAAGATAAAACATACCTGGGTAAACATTATAGAAGGAGATGCTTGTATTCACCTGTGCAAAATGTACATCTACTAGAAAGATAACATGTTTTTGTAATTTTGGAATTTTCTGAAAAATAAATAAAAACAGAAATATAAAATATTTTTGGAATTTTGGAATTTTCTGAAAAATAAATAAAAACAGAAATATAAAATATTTTTGGAATTTTGGAATTTTCTGAAAAATAAATAAAAACAGAAAGATAAAATGTGTACAAAATTAGGAAGCAGAGATAGACCGATCGATCTGTGTATTTCGGTGATAGTTTCAGAATCGAGAAGAACTGAGCGGTCTGTGTTGGTCGGTTCCGTAAATCTTTTAGAGCAGAGAGAGACCGAGCGTGTTGTTTGCTTGAGCGCCTTTAAATTACTGGGATAGAGAGGGACCGAGCGGTCTGGTTGTTTCGGTTCCTTTATTTTACCAGAGCAAAGAGCAACGGAGCGGTCTGTTTGCTTCGGTTCCGTTAAAGCGCCAGAGCAGAGAGCAACAGAGTAGTCTGTTTGCTTCGGTTTCTTTGAATCGCCAGAGCAGAGAGCAACAGAGCGGTTTGTTTGCTTCGGTTTCTTTAAATCGCCAGAGCAGAGAGCAACAGAGCGGTCTGTTTCGTTCGGTTCTTGATTCTTAAATAGAGATTTGAGGATTTGGGACCGACTCTGCAACCATCATACCTAAACCTTGCAATATTTTATTGAATGATGCTTCAGGAAGAGCTTTTGTAAAGACGTCATCCAGTTGATCAGTGGTTCTTACGAAGTGAACTTCGACGTTTCCATCTTCCACGTGATCTTTGATGAAGTGATACCTCAGTGCTATGTGTTTGGTTTTGGAGTGTTGCACTGGGTTATGACAGATCCTAATTGCACTTTCAGAGTCACAATATAGTAGGATCTTCTTCATATTGAGTCCGTAGTCTCGAAGTTGACTTTGGATCCAAATCACTTGTGATGTGCAGGATGCAGCTGCAATGTATTCTGCTTCAGCAGTAGACAACGACACGCACGTTTGTTTCTTGGATTGCCAGCTGACTAACTTCCCGTCAAGAAATTGACAACCACTAGTTGTGCTTTTACAGTCGAGTCCACATCCTCCAAGTTCAGCATCAGAATAGGCTTGAACAAACAAGCCTGAGTTGGATGGATACCATAGACCTAAGGAGGTGGTTCGCTTGAGATATCGTAAGATGTTCTTCACTGCAAGCATGTGAGGTTCGCGTGGGTTTGCCTGAAATCGAGCACAATAACACACAGAAAACATGATATCAGGTCTGCTAGCAGTTAGATACATCAATGAGCCAATCATTTGACGATAGAGCGTGATATCGACAGCCGGTTTGTCTAGGGATGGGGTAAGCTTGGTGCCGAATGCCATTGGGACTTTGACTTTTGTGTCTCCCATCATACCAAACTTTGCTAGGAGAGTCTTCGTGTAAGCTTCTTGATTAATAAAGATGCCTTCGGGTCCCTGTCTTATGTTTAAACCAAGGAAAAAGTTAATAGGACCCATTGAGCTCATTTCAAACTTAGTCTCCATCAGCTTTCTGAATTCAACTGTTAAGCTGGGATTCGTGGAGCCAAAGATGATGTCATCGACATAAATTTGAACTATCACAAGGTGGTTACCTTCCCTTTTGCGAAAGAAGGTTGGGTCAACCGAACCTTGTTTAAATTTAGACATCTTTAAAAAATTTGTAAGCGTTTCATACCAGGCTCTCGGAGCTTGCTTGAGGCCGTACACAACTTTATCCAGAATATAGCAATGATTTGGATGCTTTTCGTTCACGAACCCAGGAGGTTGCTCCACGTACATAGTTTCTTCGAGTTCTCCATTGAGAAATGCACACTTGACGTCCATTTGGAAAACCTCAAGGTTCTTGTGAGCAGCATAAGCCAGAAATATTCTAACAGATTCTAGCCTAGCTACTGGAGTGAAAGTCTCTTCATAGTCTATCCCTTCCTCCTGACAGTATCCCTTTACCACCAGATGAGCCTTGTTCCTTATAACATTACCTTCCTTGTCCATTTTGTTCCTAAAAACCCATTTGAGACCAACAACCGAAGCATCTGGAGGAGTTGGAATGAGGCGCCAGACTTTGTTCCTTTCAAATTCGTTCAGTTCGTCTTACATTGCTTGAACCCAATCAGAGTGATCTAGGGCAGAGTTAACTGTCTTCGGTTCAACTTTTGATACGAATGAGTTAAACATACAAAACTCAACTTTTGAAAATAAGGATGTCTGTTTTGCCTTCAGTTGTGATCGGGTTAGAACCTTTTCAGATACATCACCAACTATTTGAGAAATAGGATGATCTCTGGTCCATTTGATAAGAGGAGGGTAATTCGGATCAAAGGTTGGGTCTAGTTCAGCATTAATTATGTCTTCTGGCTCAGATTGGCTATCGTAACCGAGCGTCATATCATTATGTTCCCCCTCAATTGATGAGCTTTGAATAACATGAGGTTCAGGTGTTTCTTGTGGTACTGAGCTTACTGGTGTTGAGGCCTCTTCGGTTGATGAAGGACCTTCGGTTGAAGTTGTAGAATTTGGCTCCCCCTGGACTTGTGAGCTTGGCTCCCCCTCGACTTGTGAGCTTGGCTCCCCCTCGACTTGTAAGCTTGGCACCCCCTCGACTTGAGAGTTGTTGGAAGGCGAGTCATTAGAGGTTGATCCTTCTTCATGCATTCTTCTTGCAGCATCTTCGACAATCTGCTTCATATGATCAACTTTGTTGTCTGCTGCACCTGCTTCGGAGAGTGAAGCTTTCTCTGGTTCGTCAAAGAACTCCAGAAATGTCTCGTATAAGTTGGCGACCGAGACTGTGACCTGGCCAGTTAGAGGAAAGATTTCCCCAGCGGTGTCTTCTTTAGCCTGTAGCTTCTTGACATAGCTGTCGTCAAAGGTCACATAGTATGTCTCTTCAATCTTTCTCGAATGCTTGTTTAGGACCCTGTATGCCTTGGATGTGAGCGAGTAACCCAGAAAAATTCCCTCGTCGGCGTTGACATCAAACTTGTTGCGGTGTTCTTTAGAATTAAAGATGAAACACCTTGAGCCGAACACATGGAAAAATTTCACATTTGGCTTTCTGTTGTTTAGTATCTCATATGGAGTGAGCGCGAACCTCTTGTTGAGATAGGACCTGTTCTGTGTAAAACAAGCAGCCGAAATAGCGTCAGCCAAAAAATAAAGAGGTAAGGAAGCGAAACTTAGCATAGTTCGGGCAGCTTCACACAAAGATCGGTTTCGTCTTTCGACTATTCCGTTCTGTTGCGGTGTGTAGGGAGCTGAGAAATTGTGACTAATTCCCTTTTCTGCAAGAAACTCTTCAAACTCCCTGTTCTTGAATTCGAGACCATTGTCGCTTCTGATGTTGCGAACAACCTGCTTGAGCTGTACTTCAATTTGCTTGATAAACACTTTCAGCTTTTGAGTCGCTTCAGATTTGAGCTTTAGAAAGAACACCCATGTAAATCGTGAAAAGTCATCAACAATAACAAGAATATACTTGCTACCACCGATGCTTTCGATAGATAAAGGACCACACAAATCGATATGAAGTAATTCGAGTGGTTCAACAACTTTTGTGTTGATTATAAATGGGTGACTTTGACGACTCTGCTTCCCCATTTTGCATGCAGCACACAAATGATCTATGTCGAACTTGAGCAATGGAAGACCCCTAACATGACCTCCAGTGACAAGTCGGTTGATATCTTTAAAATTGAGATGAGATAATCTTCGGTGCCACAACCAGCTTTCATCGGATTGAGCTTTTGACAACAAGCATATAGCTGGGTTTCCTTTGATGGGTTTAAGGTTTAAGGGAAACATTTCACCCTTTCGCTCTGACTTGAGAATCACTTTCTTTGTCTTTTTCTCTATGATTTCAGAACCTTCATCATCGAACGAGACTTTGAGACCTGTACCTCCAACAAGCTGAGATACACTAATGAGGTTGTGTTGGAGTCCTTCCACATAAGCCACCTTCCTTATAGTAAAGTCCCCATTTGTTATCATCCCGTATCCCTTTATGGTGCCGAAGGAATTATTTCCAAACTTGATGTTGCCACCATTTGCAAGAGACCTGTATTCCCTAAGCTCCTCTTTCCTCCCTGTCATGTGACGTGAACAGCCACTATCGATGTACCATTCTTCATCGAACTGCTCATCACTTATAACCTGCAAAAATTAGACAGATTTAGGAACCCAAAGTTTCTTGGGTCCACGTGAGCTTTGCATGGGAACGGGAACAGTAAGAGTGATGTCAACAAGATAAGTTCGTTTTATAAGAGTTGTTTCATCTTTCCTTTTAATGGTAAAAACTTTTATTTTGTTAGGATTGGGTGTGTTCGGTTTGGACTCTGGTTTGGATTCATTGACCTTCTACTTTCCCTTTTGTTCAGCTGACGAATGAGATTTTTGAAAACAAGCGGAATTAGCTTTAGAGCAAGATGGAGACGAATTGGAGGAAGTAGAAGAATTAGAAGAATAAGAAGAATTAGAACGAGAGGGTTTGGATTGAGAGGATTTCCTGGCTGGAGACTCTAGGTGCCCCTTTTGCTTTTGATCGTTGGAGGGACTGACCTTAGAGTTTTGTTCTCTTTTGACTTCAGAACCGAACCTTTGCGTTCGGTTGGAGCTGTCTTTGGAACCGAACCTTTGGTTTCGGTTGAAGTCTTTTCAGAACCGAACCTTTGCCTTCGGTTGATATCTTCTTGTGAACCGAACCTTGGCTTTCGGTTTTTGTGACTTTCAAGCTTTCCTACAGGATTGTTTTCATACTTCAGATTCTTGTCTTGGTGTGAGAAATATGCATTCTGGGAATGCTAGAATTGTTTCCTTTCAGAAAGGTTCTTCCTGTATCTATTTTTCCTTTCTCTCTTCCTATTCCTCATCTGTGTAGGTTGATGATGAACATTTGCTTTCGGTTTCGGTGTCTCCTTGGCTGGTTCCTTTTGAACTGCACGAGTTTTACTTTGAGCTGAAGGAGCAGAGGGAATGTCTTCCTTTACCAAACGATCATTCTTCTGAGGAATATCTTTTGTACCACTGGTGCTTGGCTCATCGAAGTTGTCCGGCTTATTCAAAGGTTCAGGTATGTATCTTCCTTTGCTCTTCCAGGAGGTTCTTTCAGATAAACCAATGGTTTCGTTTGCATTATCTATTGGAGCTTCCCAGAAGTACTCATCACAGCCATCAGCATTGTCTTCGTTTACAATAGCTGTGAGTTCAGCTGTTTGATGTTCGGTTACTCCTGTCACCTTGTATACTTGATTCGGAGTGGTCCTGACCTTTTGATACACAACTGATTTCTCAACTAAAACTGGGGACCTTTGATGGGACAAACGAACGAACTCTACTGAATTTTCAGAAATAAGATTCTTGTGGTTTTCAGGTTCGGTTTTAATAAATTCTGAGCAGTCAACCGTGTCCTCTACAGAAATTTCACTCATGTTTTCGTCCTCATTAAGCTCATATGCATTTTCAACATCAATTTTGTTTTCTGAGCTTACGTTGGCGTTTAAAGAGTCAAATTTTTTCATGGTTTCGGTTCTCAGTTTAAGTCTGTCATTTTCATCCAAAAGATTTTTAAGCATGTCCTTGTGGTCTTTGGATTTAATAAAGGACTCAATTTTGTCCAGTCCATACATGTAGGTCGGATTGACATCATCAGACGATATCACACTCTCACAATTGTAGGCTTCGGCATCGATTTCATCTTCCTTAAACTCTAGGAAGGGCAAAATCATGCGGTGGATCTTTTGGCCTATTTCACAATCCAAGTGAAGCTGAGTAATATTAGAGTATAAACGTTTAGCTATTAAACAAAAAACATTCCGCTGTTTTAACAATTTTAAATTGTCTCTTTGCAAATAAATGTTTTCGTCTCTAACTTTAACTAATTCCGACTTCTTTAACTCGATCCACATTCTCCGCTCCTCACTTTTTGATGCCACCCTGCTCAATTGATCAGTTAGGTTAGAATTGGTGACTCGAGTTTGAGTTAAGCTACTATCTAGATGAGAAATTCTTGCATTAACGTTTTTTAGTTCTTTCTCATATGATGATGAGGGTACTTTGCATGAAATAAAAATAGATTGTACCTTCTTTATCAGTTCATCGAGCTCACTGAACTATTGGCTGAGAGGTTTGGACGTAAAGCACATGTCCTCCTGTACCTTCGGTCCATTGCTTCCTCCATCGGTGTTGTATCCCCGCATTTGAGATACATCAGTCACCATGAAGCATCTTCCTCCACTGCTTTCCTTCTTAGCCACATAAGCCTTTCCATGGGTAGGCTTCCTCACTTCATCGTCTTCTGAGTCGGTAGACCAAACATCTGTGCTACCGAACTCGTCACCTTTAACCGAACCCTGCACAATAAGAGCATTAATAGAAGGGTTAGCGGTAGACTTCTTCTTTCTCAACTCATCCAATCTTTTCTGCAACACATCTTCCTCATCATTTCCATCATCTTTTTCAGCCATCTTCTTAAGGACACAGTCCTTGGCATAGTGGTTTTTCCCACCACAGTAGAAACAGCTTACTCCGGAATCACCATCCACCTTCGGTTCCTTCTTGTGCTCCTCAGCCTTCGGTTCATTGTTCACCTTTTCAGAGCTATAACTCCCCTGCCAGTTTCGGTTTTTGTTGCTGGGGAATCTCTTCTTTATGAACTTCTTAGGATTGGAAACCATCATGGCATAATCCTCAGACGTGAGATCATATTCCTCCAGGTTGAGGTCTTCATCCTCCATCACAGCTTTACTTTTAGATAGGAGGGCCAACGAACCAAGACTAGTAACGACGTTCTTTTCTTGCACCACAATCTTCTCTTGGGACTTAAGAATACCCACCAGTTTCGCCAAAGAGTATGATTTAAACTGCTCATGAGCTTTGACTGTGGAAACTACTGCTCTCCATTCAGACCTCAATCCGTTCAAGAAAGTAACCTTCTGTTCGATAAGCTTCCTTTCAATATCATGTTTAATCATCTTGCTGAGAAGATGATTAAAACGATCAAACGTCTGGGTCACCGTTTCTTCGGCTCCTTGCCTGAATTCTCCAAACTCAGATAAAAGCAAAGTTTGAATAGAATGTTCAAGATCCTCGTCTGTAGAGTACAGTTCACGAAGTCTATCCCAAACTTCCTTTGCCGTCGTGCATGAGCTGACCAACCTGAATGTGTCGGACTGAAGGGCGAATCTAATCAACCTTAATGCCTTGATATTGCACTGGAATTTATCCTTTTCATCTTGTGCAATATCCTTCACGTCCTTTAGCAGATCATTGTACTCCTTTTGTGTCTTGATGATTCTGGACGTTGCAGAATGAGAAAACGGTCCATTGGTGATGGCTTCCCATATGAGATACCCATTATCCTCCGATCCAATTACGTAGTCTTCAAAGTGATGCGCCCATACTTCATAGTCATGGGTGTATAAGATTGGAATCCTTGTCGTCGAACCGATGTTGTTGGAAATATTAATAAGTTTTGATTGCGTCGCGTCCATTATGATCGTAAAAACCTGTTCAAAGATCAGTCTTGTAATAAAGCAGATTAGGGCAAAACAATAAATATCAAGATATGTCAATAAAGAGATGACGGCTCAATAAATATTGATAATTGCGGAAAACCCCTAATTGAAATCTTTTTCATAGAAAAGATGTGTATCGATTACACAGCCTCCTGCTCTGATACCAATTGTTGTGATTTGATTAACTTTTAATCTATAAAGATCGATTAGATCTTGAACAAGTATGTAAACAAAAACAATATAAACGCAATAGTAAGAACAAGACAAGATGGAATCAAACGTGTCGAATGATTAAACAAAATCCTCAGAAGAGCTCGATTAAGAACATCAACTGTAGAGGATTGGAAGGTTACAGGAACAATCAAAGAAACCTGTTATCGTCTAGATGTATCGCTATTCTCAGATCTCTAAAAAACTTAACCTAATATGCATGCAAGCGTAAACTTATATACAAAACATAAAAGGTTCACGGTTGGACAGGCCCAAACCGAAATACAGAGTAACATAATCAGTCGAGCCCAAAAGACGCAATCTACAAAATAATTTTCAGCCCAACAGGTTTCTATCTCCAAGAGCTGATTTTGTGCCCTAATTGGTCTTGCTCAAGATCTGTCTCTGGTAAACCCTGATTCTATTACAACTGGCCAACTGTTTACCATGTTTTATCAAATGGGATATATTGAAACCCTAACAATCGTCACAAAGATAAAGAAGTCCTGCCTTCCTCCTCAATGGAATGGCCTTTTCACACTCTTATTCAAGGGTTTGTCTGAGCGGAGTGCTGGTTCTGACGGTGCTAGCAAGGCCTTCATGATGGTGTTGTATGGGTTGTACAACGGGCTCAACCTTGACTATGGGTCCATCATTTGGCAACAGCTGGTTCAAAGCCTACTCTCTTCGTCCAAGCATTCGAAAATTTTGTGTGGGCGTTTCTGGACCATTATCACCAAGTGCGCAATGGATCGCAATCGCGTCCTAATTATGGCAGATTCCTTGCTTTCTTCCATCGCCACCTTTCATACGATGACGATCATCGTCACTGATCCAACCAAGTTCTCATATATCGGACCTATTCCTGATGCTATGATTGATCGTATTTCGGACCTTTCATACGATGACGATCTGTTGCTCCAAGAGAGCTTACGTCGGCAATGCTTCGCTCCATTGACGACGCTGATAAACCATCCAAACGGGGCAAGAAGCCTGAATCGCAGAAGGGGGGTCCAGTAACAAAACCAACCAATGGGCAGACACACAAGAAGAGGAAAACTGATACAGCTGCTCCTTCTCAACCTCAACCCAAAAAGCAGAAGAAGCCTGCTAGGAAACTTATTCTTCAATCCTCAAGTGATTCGGTTACAGAATTTGTTCCTCCTAAGCGGAAGAATGCTCCATCTTCAGATTCTGAGAACGAAAGTTCTGATGAAGAGACTTCGGACTGAAGGGATACTCTACCTTGTTCTCCTACTCCATAAATTCCGGTTCATTCTTTGCCTCTTTCACCTACACCTGTTACAATTCCTGCTTCTATCCCTCCCATATCAACCTCTCAGCCATTCACTTCCATACCTATTCCTACTCCCATTTTCACAGATACAAACTCTACCACCACCACAAAACCTACCTTCATTATTCCCAAACCACCAGTAACCAAACCTACTTGAACAACCGAACCTCCAACTTCTTCCAAACCCTTATCTCCAACACCTTCTATAGAAACAACCCCGATTTTGGGCGGTGAGGACTTGGAGTTCGACTCCACATACTTCAGTCCTTATAGAGTACAAAGTGAGGATGATGATGATGATCCTATCACCAAACGTCATCTCAAAGTAGTAAATGACAAGTTAGATCAACTGCTTTCCTCCTCTTCCTCAGGAGCTTATTCAGATGTTGCATTGAAGGCCTTGTTCTCTTTAGTTGTTGCTGAACATTCAGCCTCCTTATCTGCTACAGCCAAGGCTATTGAAGCCTCCACCTCCCAATGTCAACAGTCCTCTCGTGCTGTTGATGCCTCTACAAAGGAGTGCAAGGAAGCAACCGCGAAAGTCGATAAACTAGTTTCCCAGGCTCACCTGTTTTTTAGATTCATTGCAGGCTGCTACTGCCAAGAATGCTGCTACAGTTACCTCTTATGTATAGACTCTTCAAAAGACTCTTCAGTCTGAATGCTCGAAGGTTGAAGCAGCACGCCTTGCTATTCAACAGACAAATGACGCGTTCCATGCTAATGTCAACGAACGCTTATCTCAACTACAAGCGGACTTAGCTATGGAAAATGGTGTTATGGATGAGCTTGCCAAATGCACAAATCAGCTCAAACTGCAATCACTTAAGCTGCGGACTTCTCTTACTGAGATTGATGACCTCAAGTCAGAGAGGGAGGTTATAAGGAGTTCTGCTGCAGATGTTCACTCCATCCTTCTCATCTTATTGAAGGTCATGATCCACTTGTTACTATCACCATCCGAAGGCATTTGTCAGACAAGATTCGACCGACACTTGACGTTCTCAGTCGTATTGAGGGTGTTCCGGTGACTGGTGTCCAACCGCAACAAGGAGGAGAGAAAGACTTGAAGCAAGAGAAGTAAGAGATGAATCAACCTCCTCCATCAACCTCCAAGCCAACTGCTGAATCGAAGGGTAATGAGGCTTCGGTCAGTAATAAGGATAAGAAAAAGAAGAAAATTGGTGAAGATGACACAGACAACGAAGACGATGTCTACAGTGAAATCCCCAGGAAGCCTATCCCAAAGGTTGATACTTCAGAAAACCAAACTAAAGAAATTTCTATGAAGGAGCGAGCTGAGCTAGAACATAAGCGAAAGGAGGTGGAGTTCCTAAAAAAGAAAGAGGCCATGTACCCTGAATGGACTAAAGATTCGCTTCAGAGGTGTGCGACTGACGAGCTAGTTGTTCAATGGCTCGAGCCGATAATTTCATTCATCCTTGACAACTCCAGAGATGCGCAGTTCGATATGCCAATCAATAGAAAGGCATTAGTCTTCCATTGTTTCAACTCCACTGCTGCCCTTCCATCTCCAGGCTCGAAGGTAGATAGGGATCTGTTAGAGTTTTACTCGGAGTTTGCTCAACCTCAATACCAGACTTGGAGCTCTAAGAAGATAACCACCGTCAAGGTGATGAAGCCTTATTCAGCAGGGAAATTCATCAATGTAAAATTCAGGGTGACTAGAGGAACTGAAGGCTCAGTTCACCATTTTTGCTTTGTTGATCTACCGAACCTCAACCCCCATGACTGGATTCTCCTCAACAACATCCTTTTGTCAAATCCGTAGGAGTACCAGCTAATTATCGATCATGTCAAGCGTATGCTTGTTTGCTATATTCATGAGGTAGCGAAGATGGACCAGGAAATTGCATCTGCCATACACAAGCGTCCAACGATCAAACCCATGGCCAGAGCTAACAATGTTAACTCCATCATCAAGGGGAAGATTGATTTCAAGTATCACACAGTAATGTTTCCCAGGGGAAAAGGTCAAAAGTGTATGCTCGCTCTTGTTGACAAAAACCTTTTCTCGACGTCCTGTCTTGAGCATATATTGGAGATCATACAAAGGTGCAACCAGAACACTTTTGCTGATAAAAAGCTGTTTGTCGACATGCTGAGGTGGTACATTCTATTCTAACAGATTCTTCTCGCCATTATTCCTAAACTGTTTAAAGTTATAAAGATGGTGAGACCTGCTCAGAAAAATAATCTCTCGCCTCATTTGATGCAAAAGGGGAGATTGTTGAGTCTAGTGGATTGCGTCATGGGCTCGGTCTATAGCCTAGTTTAGTTTCCGGTATTGGGCATGTCCAGCCGTGCATTATTTTGTATTAGGGTTTAGTATATAAGTTGCATACATGCAGACTTAGAAGCAAGCGCTTTCATTATTTTTGTATTCACTATTTTGTAAACCCTAGCTCGCCTCTACAGTGGAAGTTCTTCATCGAGCTTTGCTGAGGCGTGACTCAGTTTTGAATCATAAGCTCATATTTGATTCTGTTCTGTGTTCGTTCTTAATTTGTTCTTAAATTGTTAGAATTCTTTTGTTATACTTGGAAAAGATCTAAATGATCTAAGAGTTTTGAACTCATCAATCGCTACTTACTTCCAAGAGTATAACTGACTGTGGATGTTTGAGTAAATTAATACTCGGGAAGTGGGTTCCAAACAAGCAAAATTGAGAACACAGTGATAGGCTAATTGAAATGACCGAAATCCATCATATATTAAGATCACCACTTAATACTCGCCAAATCAAATTAAAACTTATACTGTTTAAAGTTCTCGGGTTTTAAAACAAGCCAAACTAAGAGTGGTTAAGCCAATTCATTTGCAATTTAACCAACCGTAACATACTCTAACTTTGCAAAATCCACTATGGTGTAATACTTGGTACTCTTCCAAGCTAAAACTTCACCATTCAGAGAAGCACAAAATCCGACTGCAAACAGAAACATCTTTATTAGTGTGGAACTTAGCATCAATGTAAATCTTACAATTATCTCTTCCGTACTATCAAAATCATATCTTCTATCCTCAAAGGACACTTAAGAATGTTCTTGATCTTGGTTCATTGATCCTTGCCAAAATTTAACTAATCCAACTTGTGTTGCACGAGGCATACAAGTCATTAGATGTGGTACATATTATGACATATATGATCGATCCCATAGAAGAAGCTTGTGGGACATGAATCCTTTGATTTAGCTTAATAGTAGAACCAGGACATTAGCATTGCTCAATATCATGCCATATTGTAATAAGCCTAAACTCCTTTTCGAGTTTCCTCAACATTCCATGTACTTTGGCTTAATCCAATGAATCACTTTGATCTACCTCCATAGATCCTTATTATGCACGTGTCTTGTATCTCCCGTGTATATCATAGCGAAACAGTTCTCATACCAAGCCAAGCCTTACACCTGCTAAGTTAGAATATAGTTTCCTATAAATCGTACATTGTCTATGTACAATACAAGGGTGGCTACAATGCTCCCACTAGCACTGACATATATATGGTTTATCTATGTTTCTCGAAATTCAAACTCCTTGAACTTTGCTCATTGAAACAAAGATTGCAATTACTCCCACTAGCTTTGACATATATATGGCTTATCTTTATTTCTCAAAATTCAAACTCCTTGAACTTTCTCATTGAAATAATGATCCCACTTGCGAGATGCTTATTTCGGCCCATAAATGAACTTATTAATCTTACACATCCTTCAAAACCTATCTTGGTTTAATTATGTGTTTGTTTCTATCCATGACTGTCTATACTTGAAGATCGACTTGCACCTAATGGTTAAGGTCTAGTGCTTGATCTACCAAGTTTCAACATACATGGATTGAATCTCGCTTTCCATGTCTTTCTTCCATGTTGTAGCCTTTAGGGCCTACCATAGCTTCTGATAGCTGGTATACTCTTATTGCAATCTACCAGTGACTCATATACCTTAGTAATATAAATTCTTATATAACAAGGTGTATGACGTTCTCTATCAGACCTATAAGAAAAAAGAAGAAATATGTCAGTTTCCTTAATAGCTTGTTCAATTCAAAATTGAATGCTATGCCAAACTTTAGGCTCTTTGTTGTTTGAATCTCGAATCTTATCAAGATCAATGTGGCTCCCACTAGCCCTTTTGGAAATCAGCTCTCTCTCTCTCTCTCTCTATATATATATATATATATATATATATATATATATATATTGGAAGGCTACCCTACGAGCAACATACACTTTGTTCTCATAAGGATTGTTAAAAAAATTATCCAAAATGCTTGATGGGTTAACCAACACGATAACACATCTCTATTCAAAGTCCTAGATTGTCGAGCGCTTCACGACAAGCATAAGCCTCATAATCGTATACTTCCATATATGGCAGTGAGGATAGAATCCCACTTCACATACCATAGAGTGTTTCAAGAACCTACTTAGTTGGCACAAGACCAAAGGACTTCTTGTAAAATTGTTCATGGTACAATCCACGAATTGTTAGCAAACGCAGTGTGACTCATCTAGTACAAAATCAAATGAACGATTTGTTTCTCTATCCAACCAGCACTTCCTGGTGTTAGTGTTTTGGGCAAAGATATATTATGAAACTATTTCACGATCACTTAGATGATCGATAAAGTTTCAACTGAGATTCTCACTATGATTGTCTCATCCTATTGCCCAATTGATTCTTAATTTCGCTATATGAGAGCTCTAAACACCTGATAGGTTCCAGAGTCACATTCATACGAAGTTGGTCTCACTATGTATCATGGTTAATCTGAACGGTCCATTAGTGTGAACTAATTCCAACAGATACTCACATCACCCAGTGACGCATTCATCATCCATCTTGATAAACAAGATTTGCATTTATCATAAGACTTGAGGTCAAATGTGATGGGTTTTGGTCATAAGACATCCTATGTGCTCATACAAACCCTAATGCTTGGATCTAGGTTTCTCTATTGTACAAGTTATCCAAAACTATAAACCCTAATTCTAGCATTCAAGTGATCATATTAACATAAGAATAGATTTATAATGTTACCTTGATTGTTATGTAGCAATAACAATCCCAAATCTCCTTGAATTGACTTTGGAAGGCTTAGAGTCACAAGTGTCACTCCTCTAATGGCTTACAAACACCAAGAGCAAATGGAGAAGATATGAGGAGAGAGAGGAGGTATTGAATTCGTCCCTAAGAAGCCTTGGGAAGGTCTTACACGAATTCATGAGCCAAGGGGGTTTATATAGGTGTACAGATAGGGTTTCAGTCATTATCCTTATCTAGTTGCTTGCTTACCAAGCAACCCATAAGATAATCCTTGAATCCTTATCATAGTCAAAATTTTAAGGCATTATCACCTTAAATTCGTCCATCCTATACTTAGGATAATCCTTACCTTATTTTGTAACTATCACATAATTACAATTCAGCCCCTCTAGTTTAATTAATTACACTTGATCACAAAATTAATTCCTAATTAATTATTGATAAATCATAATAACCACTCTCTCTATTTATTTCTCCAATCAAGTTGGTTTGGTGAAGGCAACCCAAAAGGACCATGCACCATCGGGTCAAGTACATACCAAAATAGTTATGGACTTAGACACTAATCCAATAGTCTCCCACTTGGATAAGTCTAATAACTATTATGCGTATGACTTCAGATCCTGATCTGCAATCGTAGCTTTCCAAAGCTGCTGTCAACTCTGATCCTATCAGATACGCGTGTCCTTAGATGACTGACTAATTGAACAAATCAAATTAGCCCTAGCCCGGCCAAGCATTTATGTTTTTTATCACTAAACCATCGAAGGGCCCAAAGATATCGCTTTTATCCTACTTTGGATAAAAGGAACGGATAAACTTTGATACAATGCTTGCTTGCACTCACTCACTGAATCACACACAACAATATGTTTTATAACACCAAGTTACTAGTGCGTTTTCATATTATCAATGTGCAACCGATTTGCAAGATACAACTCACACATCTCGGTTTCAAGAATATAAGATGTTATCGTCTCACTAATCACTCGTGATACAATTCATGGAGTGATCCAAATGAGCGTGGGTTTAATCTAATGCTCAAATTCATATTCATAAGCACTCATGAACGTTGAAGCAAACATTTGCTTATGTCTAATACTCTTTTAGACAATCCACACACCAATTCACGACAGTCTTCATTCATATCTACTTCCAACATATGAACGACTGTGGCCCGTTCGAATAATTTTATTGTTCTTAACCAATTAAACTATTCAGTAAGTCAAAACATGCAAAGTGAAACACAAGAATAGTACTAATCCCATGTGGCCTCAACCCTTTGAGTATAAATAAAACTCCTTTTATTTATCACCATATCGATTACTCATTATTTGTCGTTTCGGGTAATCAACTTCCTACTTGAATTAGAACACTGATCCCATGCTCCTAGCATCCACACAATGTTCACCTATGGTTCTTAATTTGTGAAATAGATCACATTGAACACATTTCCAATCATTCTCATTTCACAACTCCAAATCCTTTTCCATAAGTGAAAGAATATCAAATTCTTGCTACTTATAGAATATGCTAGATTCTAACATTCTATGCAACAATCCTTTCGTAATATCATTGCACCAAAGTCACAATAATGTCAATATGGTCCATCCAATACCATGCTTCCAACTACTCACAAGCAACCAATCATCGTCGAACTTTGGATTGTCCTTTGATAGTTGTTTAATTATTTTACTCAAAACCAATTCTAGTCCCTTTTTCCTCTAAATGTGCTAGACATTTGGAAAATTTAGAATGGTCAAACATTAAAGCATTTGCAAATCGATCCTATACCTGAAGCGTATGGGACACGATGCATAATGTTTTATTTGCTATGTTCTCAAAATTCGAATTGTGAAGAGCAATGCCGTAATCATAATCGAAATTTTAAGAACACACTATGTACCTTTGACTAAATTTATCAACATTTCTCAACCTAATCCTTTAGATTTGAAATGAAGCATAATATTCTCTCCCTTAATTATAGCAAAACAACTTTACAACCCTTACGACTTTGCAAGGTATAACTCTTGTTTTCTATAATTAATATTGCCAACTTGCAAAACTTTCCATAATAATCATACAATCATAACTTTTATGCTCCCACTATCGTGATGATTACTATAAAACACAACACTTATGCTCCCACTAGATTCGACATGTATTCAAAACATCTTAACTTCCAGAAAAACAATACCTATTGAATTTCTTAAGTCCATGTTTCTAATACTTAATGCTTTGATAATCTTTTATCAAGTCCTCTTAAGCTTATACACCTTTGCCTTAGATGGTTCATATGTGTGTCTAAACAATTAAGACTAATTGCCAAACCTCACAATTCAAATTATGGAAAGGATACAGTAACCATAATCGAATTCGAGAATGCAATTTTACAATCACTATCTTCTTAAAATCTTTCTTAGTGAAAGCATTTCCTCACAATCATTTTCATGAAGAAGGAAATCTTATGACACTTAGATTTTAATGGTGTATATGTTCCTATCCATGTGAATTTGTTAAAACCAAAGTTTACGACAAATTCAAACTCATATGGACCGAACTTTCTTAATCTTGATTTCTTGCCTTATGGTAGCACAGCTGCCCACCACGTCTTCCAAGTAGTTAAGCAGCTCACCTTTTCCTATCAATGTACCTTTCATTGATCAAGGTGCCTTGCCTTTTACGCGTTCAAAATGAGAACTCATAGAACTCACATGGATTATTAACTCAATTGGAAACAGCACAGAAACAAAATAATGTCAACACGATAGGTTGTAAACCTCAACTCGTGTGCTATTGATGATCGATAAGGTTTATTTGATTTGTTCTTGAAACCTTTCAAGACCCTTAAGGCTCCCACTGACTCCTTAACATATAAGATTCTCTTGTCAATAACCATTTCTTGACAAAACAAATATTCAAGAGTTAGTGTAGCTATTATCAAAACACTTCATAAATTGGTCCTAGTTGGCCTTTGTCTTATCCAACACATCACAACTTTCCACATTTGATGAATGTTATAAACCTTCTTAATACTTGTCACTTATTGCCACAATCTTAACTTTAAGACTTGTTATTGGAACGAAGTATGATTGACTTTTTGATTTAACCATTTCTTCAATTCTTGATTCCTCTTCTTAGACATACAATTGTACTAAGACTCACTTAGAGGATCAATTGAGATATGGTTCTTAATCATTAAGACCTATCATAAAGCATAAAATGTACTCTCCCTTTTTCTTAGAATGGGGAAACTTTTATCTTTCTGCCTACATGATTCTTCTTATTCGTTTTGCTATTGATTTAAACCTTTTTAATCAATTCCAAATTACACTTAATCTTATAAGTATAATCATATTTACTAAAGCTTTAGTAAATCATGACGAATATCTTTGTTATTCTTGTGGTGGACTTTGATCAACACACAACTTTGTGTGCTCGATCTCCTAGTCCTTTCACTTGACACTTTGTCAACGAATTAGTCTAATTTCAAAATATGAAATTTCTCATTCATCATGCAACCAAGTTGCGTGATTCCAAATTTCTGTCCAATTGAAATTTGGGTGATGAGAAACTCTCCCTATTTGGTAAATTCTCGACATTTCCATAAATAAGAATCATATCCATTCGTTGTAGAAATATGCAAACATCAATTTTCATAACGATTTCATTGCAAGGAAATAAACAAATAAATAAATAAGTCAAACAAAAATTTATTTTATTTATATAAAAGCAGCGGAAAACATTTGTCCTTACAATGCAAAATCCATTGAAAACTATGTATTTCAAAAGAAAATTTCTAACAACTCTATCATAACTATCTAAGCTCAAAATTTAATCCTCAAGTCCATGCGATCAAGATCCATTTCTTGTGATTAGATTCATCTTGCTCTTTCACCAAGCTTCCTTTCTTTTCACCGATCCTACAAAACATTCAAATGCAATCTTATCACATCATGTATTTTGAATCAATGAATAGGAACTTAACGAAGCTAGATAGTGAATTTTACCTGAAGCGCAGTCATACTCTTTGACTCTCCCATCTTTGGAATTTTCAGGCTCTTCGGGCAGACTTCTATCCAACGCCCTTTCTCTTGGCAGCAAACGCATGTCGCTTCTCTTAGAACGTCCTCGGAAGCATGGTCGGTTGACTTTCCCAACAAACATGCTCCATTGCTTCGCCAAATCATTTCTGATTCAGCAGCCATGAGCATGTAAGTTAGGTCAGTGAGGTTGTCGTCGTGATCCATCATATAATACTTTCTTTTGAACTCATTATATGATTCAGGGAGTGATTGCAGAACCCAGTTCACAGCCAACTCATCGGGAAATGACACACCCAACATAATCAACCTATCAATGTGTGATTTCATTCCTAGAACGTGGGCACACACGGGCTTACCATCTTCATGTTTCATTTCCAATAGGGATTTAGTGATATTGAACCTTTCAATTCTTCGATCTTGTGGGTTAGGGAGAACAATTGGAGGAGGTGGAGGAAGTGAAGCATGATTTTGTATTCCTCGATCGAATCGTGGAATACCATCTTCATGTGGAATGCTTGTTCCACGGAAATTGGGAAGACCATGGTTGTCGAACTTTGACATCTATAGAACGGGAGAAAACAAATTCAAGTTAGTTGATCGATTAAGTCCTTAGTAAATCACCCAAATGAGATACTAAGGCTAGGACCCAACACAATATGCTACAACCTAGAAAAGGGATACCGTAATCTAGTTGCAGAATATTTGAAGGTAAGTGAATGACGATTCACTAATTTCCACCATGAAAAACGAAAAAAAATAAGTTTTAAATCTATGAAAACTCCTACAACCTTTGAGATTCACTGAACATTTCAATGGCATGTTTAACTCTCGATATGCCCCTATAATTTGTGACTGGGATGCCGAGCATCACAAAGCGGGTGTGAATAACCATGGAAATTTACATGGTGCCCTCATATGTTACAATCACCTATTCGATGTGTCGGTAAACCACACACGCTCCACCGAACTATGACAAACATTGAGTCACCCTTTGCTACCTTTGCTTAGAACCATTTAGTGTGCCGGTAAACCACACACGCTCCATTAACGTCTTCGCAAGGGCACAAAGTGTAATTTCATGGAATTGCATCAATTCACTTTTCCCTAAGTAACTATGATTGGGAATTTGTAAAATATTTGGTTACTTTGTATTTCATTATACTTATAATGGAAGGTTTCGTCCTATCCTACCCTTTCGGCTAACGACCCTCCACTAGTCAAGAGTGCGGTGGGTAAGAGTGGATACCCATTCAATCGCCATTTTATAGGCAATTTCCTTAAACACCCCTTATAGACCAGCTTCGTGAATGAGGCCTACTAACGGTAAGACTGACTTTTACTCATATATATAATGTTAGACTTTTAATGTTATATATAGTATATGGTGTATTTTACACTTTTAAAATACTATGTGGTTAACTTTAACAATTACACTTTTAATTCAATTAAATGGTTAACCTAAACTTTTATGGATTTATTAATCTTCTTTTAATTATACACCTTAATTAATTAATAAAACCATAAGGGTGTGATTGAACTTTTCAAAACATTGCTAGAGTTTTAGAATTTAACATTCCTAATTAAACTTTTAATCAACTTTTAAATTCCAAAACTTGAGGGCAAGTTTTGAAACATTTCAAAACATTAGGGTTTAGAATTTAAATATACATCAAAATTAAACAATTAATCAAAATTTAAATTCCAAAAGTTGAGGGCAAGTTTTGAAACCTTTTTCAAAACATTAGGGTTTCAACTATTTAAATTTCAAAACAACAAAACTTATGGGTTCAAATTTAAACTATAAAACCCAAAGGGCAAAATATGAAACTTTTCATAAAAACAAGGATCAAATAAAAAATAATTCAAATTAACATTTAATCACATAATTATCCATATTTGATTTATTTAATGATTTCTTGCAAAACAATTTATCAATTTACTCAAAATAATTAAGCAATTATCATATAAGGAAACAATTATCTTATTAATTGATAAATATCTTCAATTAGATCAAAATTATAGTCAAATATATCAAATAATCGGATTAATATTGATCTAACATGATAAGGTAACTATCCATAACTAAAAACAGCAAGAAAACCCGAGATTCCCTCCTTCTGACGAGCTGACTCGTCGAGTCAGGCTTCGACTCGTCGAGTCTGCATGGACTCGGCGAGTTCAGCTATGGACTCGGCGAGTCCAGCCTCCAAAACACCAAAAAACGATTTTTCCAGTTATACAATGCATCAATACAATTGAAACCAAGCTAGGCTCTAACACCACTGATGGGTTTTGGTCATAAGACATCTTATGTGCTCATACAAACCCTAATGCTTGGATCTAGGTTTCTATATTGTACTTGCAAGTTATCCAAGACTATAAACCCTAATTCTAGCATTCAAGTGATTATATTAACATAAGAATAGGTTTATAATGTTACCTTGATTGTTATGTAGCAATAACAATCCCAAATCTCCTTGAATTGACTTTGGAAGGCTTAGAGTCACAAGTGTCACTCCTCTAATGGCTTACAAACACCAATAGCAAATGGAGAAGATATGAGGAGAGAGAGGAGGTATTGAATTCGTCCCTAAGAAGCCTTGGGAAGGTCTTACACGAATTCATGAGCCAAGGGGGTTTATATAGGTGTACAGATAGGGTTTCAGTCATTATCCTTATCTAGTTGCTTGCTTACCAAGCAACCCATAAGATAATCCTTGAATCCTTATCATAGTCGAATTCTAAGGCATTATCACCTTAAATTCGTCCATCCGATACTTAGGATAATCCTTACCTTATTTTGTAACTATCAGATATTTACAATTCAGCCCCTCTAGTTTAATTAATTACACTTGATCACAAAACTAATTCCTAATTAATTATTGACCAATATTAATTAAACAAATATGATTTCTCCTTTAATATATTATTCTTACGACATATTAATAAATCATAATAACCTCTCTCTCTATTTATTTCTCCTATCAAGTTGCTTTGGTGAAGGCAACCCAAAAGGACCATGCACCATCGGGTCAAGTACATACCAAAATAGTTATGGACTTAGACACTAATTCAACAAAATGTTATCCAAAATCTAATCCAACTGGATACTTGGTAATGCATTTCTCATTTATGTATCCAATACTACGATTCCACAAATACATTTCACCCAAACATTTGGATGTATTTGAATAAGTACTTATTATGGTCAATCTGAAAGATCCATTAGTTGAACTAACATCAATAGATATTCACAATAATACACCTTATTCAAATGTTTGAATCAATTTTGAACCATTTCTACTATATTAGTTTCATAGATTTCATGACTTTCTTTTAACATGTTAGAATGCTCCACATTTAAATAAGTCAAAACTATCTCATGAATCATAGTATAAACAATTTCAATTATAATACCATAGACTAAACATTTTAAAAAGAGTTGTCTTTTGATCCTATGAATGTAGCAAGGGCTTGGCATTCATGATCAAATTATCTTCTCCATGTTTTAGTCTTCTTACTTCATTTTAGTGACTGCACATTCTTGCAAATGACAACACTAATCCATAGCAACACACTCAAGGTTTAGAAGTAATGTTTTGATGGCATTATAAATCCATATATTTGTTTGAATGAAAAACATGGAAGAACTAGTTATCTTTTGATCCAGTGGAAATTAGCACGGGTTCGTGATCCATGATCAAATTTAACTTCTTCATGTTCCAGTCTTTTCACCTCAAATATATATTTGGGCAAGTTTGATTTCTTAGTCCTTTACTTGTTATAGAAACAAGCAGCTATCATAACATGTCTTAGAATAAGCATTCCTTTGTCCTAGGTATTAGGGCCTCGATTAGGTATACCTACACTAATAGCCTTTTAAACCGTGGGCAATTGGCTTTCTTCTTCTTGACAATTCTACTCATGATAGTAAAATATGCGAGTGTTTTGAAGTATGAGTTTCTATAATTGGCCATGCTAGTTCCAAAAGGAAACCTCAACATGCTACACAACTCCTTAATGGACATTCCAAGTTGTTCATATCAAAAATGAGAATGAAATGATCATATGTACATGTTAGCTAGTCGAATAACCATAGTCAACTCCTAACTTAAGGAAATTCCATTTTACTTCAATGTGTCAATTTACAATGTACATTTGATAATTGCTCTTTCTAACAATTTAGAATGCAATGTATGAAGTAATCTAGGAAGAGCTTTAATAAAGTCATGATCGTTCCTTTCATTTATGAGAACTATTCCCAAACTACGAAATTGACAAGATTGATCATCCTCATAGCTAATCCTTTCAAAGGTTTTATAGCAGTAGATTTTAGTGGATAAGGTTTTCGACATAATTCAATAAAATTCCATTATAGTTTGTTTTACTTATCCTTAGAAAATAAGCACCCTAAATTATTTTAGAAGGCTATGATCCATATTTGGCTTCATGATGTGTAAAGGGATGTCGTAAGCACACCATAAAGTTATTTAGCTAGGTAAAGCCCTTTGCCAATTTCGATCACCACGAAATTCCTAGATCCTTGAGATTCATTGACTATCAATGGCACGTTAATCTCGGATTATGTTCATCTCAAATTCAACGACGGGGTCGTCGCGGATCACTGAACAGATGGTGAATCGACCATACAAAATCTCATGATCCCCGGCTCAAGTTACGCTTGAGATTCACGACTTCCACATCATTCTCTACCTATACTCTCAAATTAACGTGCCGGTTAACCACACGATCTCCATCAACAAGTTATAAAGAGAATGTGCACCTTGTATGGATAACATAAGATTCACAATAAATAGATTGAGAATTAACCTTGCAAAATTGCATGGCCCTCGGCTCAAGTTACACTTGAGATTCACGAGTTCCATATCATTCTCGAGTATTCCTTATATTGATGTGCCGGTTAACCACACGGGCTCCATCAACAGAATATAAAGAGAATGTGCAATTTTCATTGATAATATAAACTCACATTCTATTAATAAAATGGGAATTTGTTTTATACTTGTGTTTAGAATACTTTTAGATTGACCCTTATCACTATCAAACCCTTTCGGTAACTCCATTCTCAAAATGTAATGGGGTGGTAAGGGTGGTAAGCGTGAAGCATATTAAAAACCGACCTCATTAGGAATCAAAAAGCCCCCCCTTAAACCCCTACATTAGAATGGGTGAGCCTAGTCACAGTAAGACTAACAATGTCAATATTTAAACACGCGAGGGCACATGTTGTACCTTTCTTATACATATAGTAGACATAATTCTAATATATATAAATACAAGGGGTAAATTTAAAACTCTTTAAATTTAGTTGTCTGTTATTAATTCTAATTAATTGCGAGGACGCAATGTAACAATTAATAAATCATAAGGGTGTAATATTCAAATTTATAAATCTCTATTATAAATAATATTAAATATTTAAATTCACTATTAATAATAAATAAATATTCATATTCAAATAAACATATTTAAATAATATATATCAATTATCAAATAAATATTCAAATTCAAATAAACACATTTAAATAATATTTATCAATTTTTTCAGATTCAAAAACAATTTAAATTTTGGTATTTATCTATTTTTATCAAAGCTACATATTCGAAAAATGGCAAAAAATCCGAAACCCTAAATTCTGTTGAGCTCATGTTGTGAACTCCTAGTTCACGTCGTGAGTTGCGACTAAGGTTTTAACACATTACGAATTTTTCAATTATTCTTCTTCCATTCAGCTTCAAACAAGTTTTTACAGAAAACATGGATCTAGGGTCAAAGTAACCATGAACCAATGGCTCTGATACCACTGTTGGGTTTTCTATGCATCAAATACACTCTAAAACTAGGCAGCGGAAAAATCGAAACAACGATATACCTAAGTATACATGCATCTTATGGATCTATGGCTTCATGCTAATTACATCAACCCTAGAAAACTAAAACATAAGTAACAAAACATACCTCTTATGATGCCCTTGATCTCCATGCTTGAGATCTTGAACCTCAATGAAGTTGCTTGGATGAAAGGATCCAAACCAGAATCCATTTAATGGTATCACACTCAATGACACCAAAGAGTATAATAAAAGTAACTAGGAGAAGGGTCAATTTCACAAGCCCAAAGGGGTTAGAAATCGTCCCTAAAAGGGGGAGGAGGAAGGGTTGGCGAATACTTCAAGCCAAGGTGCAAAGAGGAATGAAATGCCTAAGGCCTTATTTATAGCCTTGGATGCCTCCTAGATTTAGTACTCCTTCCCATGTGGGATGGAGGCCTAACCACAAAATTTCACTCCTTTCCCATGTGGGATGGAGTGATTTTCATCCAACCCTAATTCCATAAGGTTCTGGAACATTCCTGATTAACCAACTATCAATTAATGAACATTCAACCCTTTAATTAATTAAACTGTTAATTAATTCCCAAAATATATTTCCAATTAGTTTCTAATTAATTATTAACCATAATAATTAATAAACTAATTTCTCCTTTATTTATTCTACTTAATTTGGGTCTTGAGGGCAACCCAAAAGGACCATGTTATTATTAGAAATATTACCAATATTTAAAGACCTTGGACACTATTCCAACAAATACAACTTTACATAGCACACGCTTTTCATCAGAATACATGCTCAAAAATGTGAGTGAAGCTGGAGGATTCTCGACCGAAGTAAGCATGTCACAGTGTTGCATACTACTGAGCGATTGAAGCCTAGAAAGGCTTCTCACACAATTAGGCATGGAATTGATACGATTTTTATCTAAATTTAATGCCTCTAACATGGACAAGAAACTAAAGTCCATCGGAAAGGATTCCGTGTACAAATTATTATTTGTAAGTGAAAACCTTACTAAATAGCTCGGTAAAGAAATCGTGAAGAACTTTGAATCACTAGGTATAACCTCAAGAACGACGGAGGAAGAGAATTTTGTGTTCATGACAATGTTGTTAGCCTTGACCATTTTGCATTTATCCCTAATATTGATTCGAGATTCACCAAGATTGCAACCATCTAGCAATAGTGTTTTAACATTCTTTAACATGCCTATAGTAAGTTTTTCAAGCTTGTTGCAGTACCTCATATCAATGTAGACAAGTTCAACACAATTTTGAACTGATTCACAAACCTCAACCAATTCATTGCAATCTGTAGCTATTAATCTCTCAAGTGCAGGGAATTCTAAAAAGCCAACCAAACTACGAAGCTGTCCACAAAAACTTAAATTAAGAATCTTCAGTGATCCAATAAACTTTTTTTCTTTTGAACGCGATCCAATTAACTACTGAAATGGGGGTAAGTTAGAAAAGTAGAGCAGTTCATCAACTCGACATGGATGAATTATAAATGGACATAAGTTACCTTTTCCCTGTTCTCGAGTTGTGGATTGCGATCAAAATTAAGAAATGATTTGATATTGCTATACGACATGTCAAGAGCAACCATATTATCCATCGGTAAGTCTGAAGGTATATACTTTGAAGGAAACCCATGCATACACACCAATCTTAATTCTTTCGGAAAGTTTTCATAAGACCGTTGGACATTCACATAATTGAGTTGTAGCATCAACAGATTATTCATGTTACTTAATACATCTGTTTTTAACTCGAATGATCCAAGTAACATCTCTTTCTTAAGCATGCTCATGTCAAGGGTGAGGCCGAGAAGATTTCCCACACTCTAACAAGAAAAGAAATGCAAAAAGTCAAATTTAAATTTTGATATATATATATATATATATATATATATATATATATATATATATATATATATATATATATATATATATATATATATATATATAAGTTCAAACAAAATATTAAATAAATTGATGACGTGAAGACACTATTTTTATGTTTTTTTTTCTATGAATCTTGTATATACTATCTTATGTCATTATTCTGCAATGAATATATGAATAATAATGTGTTAATATACATATAATAATTGACTACAACTGAGTATATATAAATAATCATACATTAATATTTATATTAAAATTATTATAATAGTACACATATAAAATTCATAGCAAAATAATAAAATAAAAGTAGTGCTTTCATGTTTTCACTTTATTTCGTATCTTTATTTGAACCTTCATGTGTGTGTGTGTGTGTGTATATATATATATATATATATATATATGTATGTGTGTGTGTGTGTCTATATATATATATATATATATATATATATATATATATATATATATATATATATATATATATATATATATATGTATCCTTATTCTAATAAATGAATAATTTTAATCTTCTTTTGCCAAGTACCACTCTAATACAACTCCTTATTAATATTATGTCATGTGACATGTAGATATATTAGGCAATTCATTTCAAAATTCAACTTTACATTTTTTAATTATATGTTAAATTTGAAGTTATAATAATTTTAAAAATTTGATGTCTCTTAATTAATAATTTATTTAAAATGAATTATTTAAAATAATTGATTAATAATTATAAATTTTTATTATAGAAATTTAATTAATTTTATAACCTTGGTTCACACGAGTTATATATATATATATATATATATATATATATATATATATATATATATATATATATATATATATATATACACACACACATACAATAAACAATACTTCGAACATGCATAGTACTAACAAGTATACAAGGCCTCTTACCTTTTTTTGCTTCAACACTCTAAAAGACTCCTCATGACACCATAATCGACTTCCCTTCCATAGCTTGTCAGGTGATTCTTTAGCTTGTCAGGTGATTCTTGATGATTCTTGATGCACTACAAATCTACCCATCTCTTGAATCAACCGATGCATGATCAATGTGTTATTTTGTCCGATACTAAGAAGGCATTTCTCATTGAGATTCATTATCCCATATCTTGTTTTTATGTCACATGCCTTTAATATTGTTTCGGTAAAACTCTTGAATCTACCGATGCATCATCTCATTAGTCATTTTCTTTTTATATACCATATATAATCTAACTTATTGAAATTGTACACAATATTTTTTATCATACCGATCATCAATATAACATATGAACAAGATCAACAAGTTGAATGGTATATCGTGTACATAAAAGAATAAGTAAATATGAATAAAATTAGAAGTTCATTAGCCTTGAGTTATTTTCCTTTTTTTTTTTTTTTCAATAATCCCATGTAAATGGAAAGTAGTTTTGTAGTATTTCACCAAACAAACCAAATAAATGTTCTTATATAATTTTAATATAACGTATAAATTTAATAATCTTAATTATGTAAGTTTAGGTTTTTTCCTCCCAATTTTCGTATGCAAATTGAGTTGAATCAATTTTAAAAGGAAAGACACCTCTAATCAAAGTATCTTCTTTCATTTATGAAAAGTCACAAAATGATTTTGACATAAAAAGTCAAAATCAGCCCATTTGGTACCTTATCGGATAAGATAACGAAATCTTTAACCACCATTCCCAAACTGTCCTACAACGACACTTTCCCTCCATTTCCTTCCGATTCGCCATCACCATCACCACCGCCACTGCAGCCATAATCGGATATCCATGGCCGCCGGGGTTCAAGAGAAAGACCTAGACACAGTGCGGAGGAGAGTTGCATCCGTCACCAACCACCTCCTTCCTCCGCCACATCATTCGATTTCCCCAATTATAAGCTCCTCTAATTGCAGCGCTTCCATGAAAGATAGCTATCATCGGATTCATGGCGAAGTTCCAAGCCATATACCTGTTTGGAAAATTTCATCAGATGAGTCTGGAAAGGAGTTCACTGACATTATTTACGAGAAAGCTGAAGGAGAAGCCATTGCCAAGGTTACTAATTTATCATATCAATCTCCAATTAGATAACTTTTTCAATCAATCAAATTTTCCCATTTGTATTTCAGATAACAATAAACAGACCCGAGAGGAGAAATGCATTTCGACCACATACAGTTAAGGAACTAATTCGTGCTTTCAATGATGCAAGAGATGATAGTAACATAGGAGTCATCATTCTCACTGGAAAGGTAACTACTAACACTGTATAATGTCAAAAGCTTTGACCTTTAAAGAAGCCTATTTCCTCTGATTTTTAAAATCATAATCACATGTTATCTAAATAAAGGGTATTATATCAGTGGTTAAGTCTTGTTCAACAATTGACTGTTGCAGGGAACCAAGGCTTTTTGTAGCGGCGGTGATCAGGCACTTAGAAGTCAAGACGGTTATGCTGATTTTGAAAATTTTGGCCGACTTAACGTTCTTGATTTACAAGTAAATTTTTCATATTCAATTTTTTTTAAAGACAAAATTGCAAAAATGATCCCCTTGGTATGCATTTTTTTTGGGTTTTAGTTCAAACCATAATTTTTTATGGATTGATGGTCGTTTTGATATAGTTTCGTTGCATTTGTGGTCCCTCGGTGAACTGAAATGAACATTTTTGCAATTTTGTCTTTATTAAATTACCTGATTTTTATTTCCTCATATATATATATATATATATATATATATATATATATATATATATATATATATATATATATATATATATATATAGAGAGAGAGAGAGAGAGAGAGAGTAAATTACACGAATGGTCCCTATGGTTTAGGGTAATTTGTACGTTTGGTTCTTAACTTATTTTTTTAACTCAGAAGATTTCTACTATTTGTTTTTGTTACCAACTTGGTCTCTGTCTTATCTAAAAAGACTATTTTGCTATTGATTTTTTACTTTATTTAAATAAACACACCCTCGACCACACCCCTCTCACATTACCTTACCTACACCAACATTTTTTCATATTTAAATGATAGTGTTTTTAGGTAAGACATGGACAAAGAGCGTAACAAAAACAAACAGTAAGGACCAAACATGTAACAAAAACAAATAGTAGGGACTTTCCGAGTTAAAAAAACAAGTTAGAGACCAAACATACAAATTATCCCAAACCACAGGAACCATTCGTGCAGTTTACTCAAAAATATATGTTTTTCATAAAATTATTTGGGTTTTAATGTGAGTTTACTATAATATATCTTTATCTTTTGAAACAAAAAGTTCCATTTATTATTATTAAATAATGTTTAAAGTAAATTCAAAGCTTTTTCCTTTATTTATAAAATGGAAATATGCATAAAAGTCTTGTAAAGTGATTCGTACACAATAATTTTTTTTTCATACAAAATATTGAAGAATCGAGACTTTTCTATTAAAAAAAAGAATTAGAATTTTATCAAAATATTGAAGAATCGAGACTTTTCTATTAAAAAAAAGAATTAGAATTTTATCAAAAAAGTTTCCCAAAATAATGAGACTTTTTCTGTATATGTCCCTTTATAAAACTATATTAAATTCATATAAATCCATTCCATTCCTATGGTCTAACCCAAAATGATCTTGGAATATAATGACCATTCCATCTCCTTGCTTATTTTTTATTATTATCCTCTCTACAAATAAATAGACAATCTTGTGTTTTCAAGATTCTTTTTCTCTTATTAAAAGGTATTTCGGGTATCCGATAAATAATCAAACTCTTTCCTTAAACTTTTGTCAACTCAACCTACGCGATTTCATGAGACAAAGGGAGTACATAACTATATATTTTTGTTCTCTTGCCATATAACTTGATTCAAACAACCAAACTTTGACTTGATGTGTGTACTTAATCCCATTATAGGTGCAAATTCGGCGTCTTCCAAAGCCAGTTATAGCAATGGTAATTTTCATTGTTTCTAATTCTAATTAACCTCATTATTTTATTCACTCACATTTTAGAAGTGAAATTCTTTGTTTCTTCCAACAAGGTTGCAGGATATGCTGTTGGTGGAGGACATGTGTTGCATATGGTTTGTGATCTAACAATCGCTGCAGATAATGCTATTTTTGGTCAAACAGGGCCAAAGGTAATTGGTCAACAAACAATACACCATCCATTGAAGTTATTTTTAAATATTATTTGTCAATTAATACCACATTTTTGTGTTTGATTTGTGAATCTATAAGGTGGGAAGCTTTGATGCTGGTTATGGGAGTTCGATAATGTCACGATTGGTAAAAGCTTTTATATAAAACAAAACGAAATTCGAAAACCAAATTAGATTTTTTTTTTAAAGTTGATTTGTCTTTTGTAACAAGATTTATTTTCGTTAAACAGGTAGGCCCTAAAAAAGCTCGTGAAATGTGGTTTTTGGCACGATTCTACACTGCTCAAGAAGCAGAAAAGATGGGATTGATCAACACTGTAGTCCCTGTAAGTTCATTTTTCAGTCAAATAATCGTGAATTCATGATCTATGTGTGTGTGTGTGTGTTCATTTTTTAAAGACCCAAAAACCCTCAAGGTGAATAAACCAAGGGGTTAGAACTTCTTATTCATGGGTATAATCTAAAAAACTTACCTTAAAAAGAAACAGGTCAAATGAGTCGAATCGAAAGTCATTCAAATTTATGTGAAATATTACAACCTTATAAATTGTTTATTTAAAATATCTTGGATTGTTGGTGTAATAAATTAGTTTTGTAATCGTACATTAGTTATTAGGTTAAATGCAAGAATTAGCAACATACTTTCATTGCTTTGTTTATTGTAGCATCTTACTTTCATTTCTTCCTATTACAACATTGTACTTTATAAAATCTACCTAATTTTAGCAATGCCATTCTATAAGGAGAAAAAGTCACTTCTATAATTCGGTAATTTACCAAAATATAATGTTCTAGTAAGAAAATTATTGAAACTATAATGCTATAACTTGGTAGAGTTTTCAAAGTACATTGCCTTAATAAGAAAAAAAAGTTGAAAGTACAATGTTGTAATAGAAAAAAAAATGAGAGCAGGATGTTATCATTCACACATAAAAATATGTTGCTATTTTAATAGTTTTTGTACTAATATCACAAAATGGACTTTTTTCAAAAACGAAATCGCAAAATATTTTTAAAGAACTTTTACCCATTTTGCTACATTTATATAATTAACATAGTTCCTTTACTAATGAGAAGCTTTAAATCGTATTGTAGCTAGAAAAGCTAGAAGAGGAAACAGTTAAATGGTGTAGGGAGATCATAAGAAACAGCCCAACTGCCATTCGGGTGCTAAAATCTTCCTTAAATGCAGTCGATGATGGCCATGCTGGACTCCAGGTATTCGTACTCCATATTCATTATATTTTTATTTATTTATTTTAAATAAAAGTTTCATGTAATTTGCATTCAGGAAATAGGAGGAAATGCCACACTCATTTTCTATGGAACAGAAGAAGGCAACGAGGGAAAGACGGCTTACATGGAACGTAGGCCTGCAAACTTTTCAAAGTTTCCTCGACGACCTTAAGTTCATTGAATTTTCATGAATAATAATTGGTGTATTTATATTGTTGTATCAATTAATATTATTTTGCAAGAAATTGTAACAATAATCATTGCTTATTGAATGCGCATCAATTTTCTATAAGGGTTAAATGCAATAAATAACAATGTTCTTTCATTTCTTTGTTTGTTACAACTTCTTACTTTCATTTCTTCATGTTACAATATTGTACTTTGTAAAATTGCCAAGTAGCAGCGAAGTCATCCAAATACGAAACAAAATTAGTGTTATAAATGGGTAATTTTTGTAAAGTATAATGTCTTAATACGGAAACAAAAAAGTATAATGATATAAATGGACAGATTTTTAGGTACATTGGTTTAATAAGAAAAAAATGAAAATAAAATGTTGTGTTAGAAAGAAATGGAAGTATGATGTTATAATAAACTACACAATAAATGAAAGTATATTGGTATATCTCGTATTTAACCATTTTCTATAAGCTCTTTATTAGGTGGTCTACCATAATAATAATTGGTATGTAAAATCATGTTATTTGTTTTTTTTTTTTTTAAATCGTGAATTGACCATTATAATTCTTGTTCTTTTGCCTGTGACTACGGGTGGGAAATTGACTCCGACAAGAGTTTACTCAAGATAAGAGTTGTTGGATGTGATGTCACACCCCCGAACCAGATGGCGGAAACGTCCACGGGCTAGGGTGACTAACAATTGAAATATCATTCCGATGAATATACATGAAACATAACATATTCATCACCAAACATTACATAGTACAACTGTTGTTTACATCAGTACGTTGTTTACATTACATGATTCCAAAACATAGAATGTTTGATGGTTAGCAAATACAAAAGAAACTTTCCACACATACTGGATGATTCCTTGATCTAACGATTACCTGAGAATGCAAGTTATTTTGAAATCGGTCAACATATATAATGTTGGTGAGTTTATAAGTAGGTTTGATGTAAAATAGTTTATGCCGTTTGTAAAACCCAGAAAATTCGATATTTTCTGTCGAAAGACTATATGAATAAGAAAAATATTGTGATGATCCCATAAATGCATGTATTGTGCGATTTAAATCTTGTAAAACGAATAACCTTCATGTTTGTTCTTTGTATAATGAGTATATGTTCGAAATGAATATTATAGTTACCCCCGGATAACCCGATGTTTTCCGGTTAAAACTATCATGTTGATTTGTATTATTGAATGATCACTTGTACGTATACTATAAATAAATTCGCCCTCTCAAAGGTGAAATGAGTAACGGATCTCGATGTGAGTCGTTATAACCATACATGATAATGACTATTTCGCTTGTCTTAACATTTATGAAAATGCGGGATTTTGATCAAGATTTTTTTACCCTAAACTGGCCGAGTCTAACTGTAGCGAACAACTTAGGTGTAGGGGAGTCACCCCCGTATAGATCTATACACAAACTCTCGCTCTCCCTCCAGGAGACTCTGATTATAACTACAGAATACACCCGAACACTCGTTGGTGCTGGACGATAATTCTCACTAGATCCAAACTGATAGATTATGAATATGAATAATTTTGACCATACTTGTTTAATGTTTTTTGTGAATATGAAGAATGTCTAACAAACACAAAAAGGAACATCTATGGCCCACTAATCATGTATGTTAAAACAATCTGTCGAATATGCAACGGGCATGTTGGCCCATTGAGCATATAATTTATTTGGACAATACTAGCAATGCTAATGGACCACTAAGGCCCAATACCATTCAGTGTCATTGAGAGTCCATTAGGAGTGTAATTGATTTGGACCATACTAGGAGTGTTAATGGTTCACTAAGGCCCAATACCATTTAAAGCCATTGAGGGTCCATTAGATATGCCATTGGGCCACTGGAAGCCCAATAAGCATGTATTATTATTATTGTTTTGTGTAATATTAGTTTCGTAAGGTTTGTTTAATCGAAATGTCGTAATATTCGCCAATAGTTTTCTAACGATTTAGAAATATTTATAAAGAGTATATATATATATATATATATATATATATATATATATATATATATATATATATATATATATATATATATATATATATATATATATATATATATATATATATATATTATATATATGTTTCCACTTAAATTCATAGTTTATACAAATCTTGTATATTTTGACTCAATTATTTTAATATTAACATAATTGACTAAGAATTATTAGTTGACCGATTTAGACCCTTCTTTTGATAAAAACGATAATTTTAGTCCCTCTTTGTGAGAAATGACATATTAAGTCCTTAAACTATTTTTTTTCTTGACGTGTTTGGCCCAAATACTTATTTAAAATCATGTTTTCAGTTCAAAATTCAATTATGGCAGTTTCAGCCCCTTTTGAAAAAAAATTGCACTTATAATCCAAACTTTTCACAACTTTTACAAATTTGACCCAAAATCTAAAAACTTTGCATTTTTAGACCTTTTTGATAAATAAAACACTTTTAACCCCTGAAATGGATTTATTTACTTTTCTACCATTTTTTTAAGAAATTTACTATTTCAGTCCCTTAAATACCATAATTTTCGCAAATTTGGGCCTATGGGTCGAAAAGCCCAAAGTTTAGCCCATTAAGCCATATTTTTCATTTTTAATCCTTAGAAAAGCATAATGTTCATAAATACATCTAATTTAACTGATTTTGACTTCTTGAACCTTGTAAAAACCGCGAATGACTGTTGGATTAGTGTCTAAGCCCGTAACTATATTTGGTATATACTTAACCCGATTGTTCATGGTCCTTTTGGGTTGCCTTCACCAGTGCAACTTAACAAGGCTAATTGAGGCTAGAGAAAGGAAATTATGATATATTAATATATTATAGGAATAATATATTAAAGGAGAAATCATATTATTTAATTAATATTAGTCATAAATTAATTAGGGATTAATTTGGTGACTAAAAAAGATTAATTGAACAAAGGGGTATAAACTGTCAAAAGTGTGATAGTTAAGTTTTGGGCTAAGGAACCTTATGGATTAAAGGGATAAATGAAATCTAATGGGGATCCATCATATTTTCGTCTACAAGCCTTATTCTGGAAGGATCCATGGGTTGCTTGGTGACTAAGTTGTCCATTAGGGTTAAGGATGAAACCCTAGTAGCCTACAAATATAAAAGGGACCCCAAGGCACCTGAAATAGGCTAACCCTTGTTCCAAGAGAAACCCTAGGCTGATTTTGGTGTTATTCCTCCCCTCTCCTAAAAGCCTTCTTGCTTGTGGTGTTTGTAAGCCATTAGAGGAGTTACACTTGTGACTCTAAGCTCAAGTACAAGAAGATTCAAGGATTTTAAGCAAATCTGAAACAGGTAAACACTTGGATCTGTTCTTATGTTGTTAATTTCGAATTATACAAAGTAGATCTAGGGTTGTAAGTCTTGGATTCAAAGCATGTACAATAGAGAAACCTAGATCCAAGCATTAGGGTTTGTATGAGCACATAGGATTGTTCTTATGCATAAAACCCATCAGTGGTATTAGAGCCTTGATTGGTTTCAATTGTATGTGATGCTTTAGCTGTTTGCTTGCTGAAAATCGATTTCTGGACCTCTGTTCGAACTGAATAGGCGAGTCACTACATGGACTCGGCTAGTCGGCCCTACTCGGTGAGTTCCAATGTGTGACTCGGTGAGTCAGATAGAGGGATTTTCTGATTTTATTGTTGTTTTGCTTAAGGATAATTACCATATTCGTCTTAAACTAATAAAATACGAATTTTATTGTTTCTAAAAGATTATCCTTGCCAAAAAACAAGATAATTACCAATTAATTAGATAATAACTTCCTTGTATGATCAAAGATTAATTATTTGAATTAATTAGGTAACTTATCTTGCTAGAAATCGAATTAGGTGAAATATAGATAATCACCAAAACTAATTGTTTAATTTGTGTTATATGTTATTTGATCCTTTGTGTTTTGAAAAGTTCAAAACTTGCCCTCAAGTTTTGAAATTTAAATTATTGATTAAATGTTTAATTTTGAATTGTTTAAATTTCAAACCCTTAGAATTTTACAAATTTAAAATTCAACCCTATACTTATTTATTATAAGATTAATAACATATATGTATAAGAATATAAGCTAGTCTTATCGCTAGTAGGCCTCATTCACGAAGCTAGTCTATAAGGTGGGTTATAAGGTTGCTGCCTATAAAATGGCGCTTAATGGGTGTACACTCACACCCACCGCTTGCTTGACTAGTGTAGGGTCGTTAGCCGAACGGATAGGATATGGCACTTAATTCCTCATTGAAAGTATAATGAATAATGCAAAGTAACTAACATGTTTTACAAATTCCCAATCTTAGTTACTTTAGGGTAAAATGTGCAAATGTTGCTATTCCATGGAATCACACTTCGTACCCGTGTCATATGTTAGTGGAGCGTACGTGGCTAACCGGTACACTAATTTGGGTTTGACATTGGTAGCGAAGGGTGGCTCGAGGTCTATCATAGATCGATGAAGTGTGTATAGTTAACCGGCACATTGATTAGGTGATGGTGACATTGAGTGCACCATGTTGATTCGCATGGTTATTCACACCTTGTTTGTGATCTTCGGCATCCCAGTCATAAACTTGAAGGGAAAATCGAGATTTAAACATGCCATTGAAAAGTTCAATGAATCTCAAGGATCTAGGAGTTTTCAATAAATTTAAAACTTAATCCTGTTTTCGTTTTTCATGGTGAGAATTAGTGAATCATCATTCACTTACCATAAAATTATTTACTTTTAGAGTACGGGATCCCTTTCTAAGTTGTAAATAATGTTGTTGGCTCCTAGCCTAATTTCTCTTTTGGGTGTTCAATTAGGGATTCGGTTCTAATCAAACTTTGTTCCTTTCTATTTTCAGATGTCTGCTAACAACAACAATGCTTCTGGATCGTTTTCGTTGATGAACCTGTGTCAAAAGGTGAAATTTGATGGTTCAAACTTTAACGATTGGATGAGGTACATTCGTATGATCACTCGTTACAAGGAAAGGGAATATGTCCTCGATGAAAAGCTTGAGAAAGTCCACCCCAATACTGCTACTCCTGAAGAGTTGGGCACCTTTGAGGCCCACGAGCGAGATGCAATGAAATTTCATTGCATCATGTTGGCCAGTATGAACCTCGAACTCCAAAAGTCCTACGAGGACATGTATCCATACGAGATGCATCAAGATTTGCTCGAGAGGTACCATCAAAGTGTAAGGCAAGAGCGCTATGAGATCTTTACCAACATGATCACCACTAAGATGGTGAATGGAGACTCCCTAAACTCTCATCTGCAGAAGATGCAGAGGTATATTGATCGTCTTCTCAAACTTAATGTTAAGTTTGATGAGGATTTGGCCATCGATGTGATTCTCCATTCCTTACCCTCTTGCTACAACCAATTCAGAATGACCTACCATTTGAATACCGAGGAGGTCACGCTAAGTAAGCTTCAAGGACTACTGAGGATTGCTGAAAACAACCTCAAGGATAAATCTGTTGCATCGACTCCTACTATGGCCACTCCCATGTTGGCAATTGGTCAAGGAAAAGGCAAAAAGAAGAAGGCTCCTTATAAGAGCAACCAAAAAGGAAAGTTCCGTGATGGTTCATCCTCTAGTGGGACCAAAGCTGGCCCTGCTAAGCCTTCTTGCGATCCCAAAGAAGTAGAGTGCTTCTATTGCCACGAGAAGGGCCACTGGAAACGAAGTTGCCCTAAATATCTGCAAGACATTAAGGATGGGAAGATAAAGCCCACCTTCGCCACTATATATTCTATTAAATCTAATAACTCATCATTTGCTACTTCATGGGTTCTTGACACAGGATGTGGTTTCCACATTTGTTCTAACTTGCAGGGCCTAAGAATAAGTTGGGAAGTGGAGCATGGAAATATGAACTTGATTATGGGGAACAGAAGAACATCGTCTGTGACCAAAATCAGATTTTATTCTTTAGTGTTGAGTAATGGGTTAGGACTAGATTTGAATAATTGTTGTTATTCGCCGGATATGGCAAAGAACATTATTTCTTTTCATGGATTATATAGACAAGGTTCCAGATATTCATTTGAAAATAGTAATGGTTCTATTAATGTTTATTTGAATGGTGTTTTCTATTTCATTGCTATACCTTGTAATGGAATATATGAATTTGTGTTAGTTGTAGACAACTTAGGAAATAATGTGTTGAATATTGATTCGTCTAGTAGTTTAGACAAAGCATGCTTGTGGCATTGTCGCCTTGGCCATGTCAGCAAGAAACACATAGCCCAACTCCAAAAGGATGGAGTGTTTGAGTCATTCGACCTTAGGGACGATGACGTGTGTGAGTCTTGTTTACTTGGGAAGATGACCAAGTCACCCTTCACTGGCTCTTGTGAAAGGGGTGAGGGTCTATTGGATCTCATACACACTGATGTTTGTGGACCCTTTAGATCTACCACAAGGGATGCTTGCCGCTTCTACGTGACTTTTACCGATGATTATAGCAAATATGGATATATCTACTTAATCAAACACAAGTCTGAGACCTTTGAGAAGTTCAAAGAGTTCAAGAATGAAGTGGAGAATCAGCTGGGCAGGAAAATCAAGATGCTTCGGTCAGACCGATGAGGAGAGTACCTAAGTCTTGAGTTTCACGACTATCTAAAGGAATGTAGAATTGTTTCGCAATTGACTCCTCTGAGAACACCACAATTGAATGGTGTGGTCGAGATACATAATCGAACCTTGTTAGACATGGTTCGTTCTACGATGAGTCAGGCTTCCTTACCAATAAGGTTCTGGGGGTATGCCTTAGAGACTGCCGCCCATATCCTTAACCTAGTTCCCACAAAGAAGGTTGCCAAGACACCTCACAAGATGTAGACAGGGAAAGATTTTAAGAAGATAGTGATTGTAAAATTGCATTCTCGAATTCGATTATGGTTACGGTATCCCTTTCCATGATTTGAATTGTGAGGTTTGGCAATTAGTCTTAATTGTTTAAGACACACATATGAACTATCTAAGAAAAAGGTGTATAAGTTCAAGAAGCCTTGATAAAAGATTATCAAAGCACTAAGTATTAGAAACATGGACTTAAGAAATTCAATAAGTATTGTCTTTTTGAAAGTTAAGATGTTTATGAATACATGTCGAAGCTAATGGGAGCATACGTGTTATGTTTTATAGTAATCATCATGATAGTGGGAGCATAAAAGTTATGATTGTATGATTATTATGGAAAGTATTGCAAGTTGGCAATATTAATTATAGAAAAACAAGAGTTATACCTTGCAAAGTCGTAAGGGTTGTAAAGTTGTTTTGCTATAATTAAGGGAGAGAATATTATGCTTCATTTCAAATCTAAAGGATTAGGTTGTGAAACGTTAATAGATTTAGTCAAAGGTACATAGTGTGTTCTTAAAATTTCGATTATGATTACGGCATTCCTCTTCACAATTCAAATTTTGAGAACATAGCAAATAAAACATCATGCGTCGTGTCCCATACGCTTCGAGTATAGGATCGATTGCAAATGCTTTAATGTTTGACCATTCTAAAATTTTCCAAATGTCTAGCGCATTTAGAGGGAAAAGGGACTAGAATTGGTTTTGACTAAAATAATTAAACAACTATCAAAGGACAATCCAAAGTTCGATGAGGATTGGTCGCTTGTGAGTAGTTGGAAGTATAGTATTGGAAAATATGGAAATGTTTCCATATTGGATGGACCATATCGACATCATCACAAATAGAAAAGATTCTATTAAGAATGAGTTGTCATGAGGAAAATATGGAAGCGTGTTCATATTAGGAAGTAAATATTGAAAATCTATGTCTAGATTAGAAACTTTTATGCAAAGGGATGTTCAAAGGAATGTACTTTGAGTGAGAGACATCATATCTAAGGACTTGTCTTGTAACAGTCTCCAATAGAGGACTTTGTAATATCATTGACAATAGTCTTTGTGACTTTGGTGCAGTGACATTACGAAAGAATCATTGCATAGGATGTTAGAATCTAGCATATTCTATAAGTAGCAAGAATTTGATATTCTTTCACTTATGAAAATGAATTTGGAGTTGTGAAATGAGAATGATTGGAAATGTGTGCAATTTGTCTATTTCACAAAAGTAAGAACTATAGGTAAACATTGTGTGCATGCTAGGTGCATGGGACAAGTGTAATAATTCAAGTAAGAATTTGATTACCCGAAACGACAAATAATGCGTAATCAATATGGTGATAAATAAAAGGCGTTTTATTTATACTCAAAGGTTTGAGGCCATATGGGATTAGTATTATTCTTGTGTTTCACATTTGCATGTTTTGACTTCCGGAATAATTGAGTTTATTAAGAATAATCAAATTATTCGAACGGGCCAAAGTCATTCATATGTTGGAAGTAGATATGAATGAAGACTGTCGTGAATTGGTGTGTAGATTGTCTAGAAGAGTATTAGACATAAGCAAATGTTTGCTGCAACGTTCATGAGTGCTTATGAATATGATTTGAGCATTGGATTAAACCCACGCTCACATGGATCATTCCGTGAATTTTATGATGAGTGATTAGTGAGACGATAACATCTTATATTCTTGAAACTGAGATGTGTGAGTTGTAGCATGCGAATCGGTTGCACATTGATAATATGTAAACGCACTAGTAAGTTGGTGTTATAAAACGTATTGTTGTGTGTAATTCGGTGAATGAGTGCAAGCAAGCATTGTATCAAAGTTTATCTGTTCCTTTTATCCAAAGAAGGATAAAAGCGATATCTTTGGGCCCCTCGATGGTTTAGTGATGACATACGTAAATGCTCGGCCGGGCTAGGGCTAATTTCATTTGTTCAATTAGTCTGTCATCATAAATCAGAAATCGAGAAGTGGTACAAAGAGAATGATTAAAAATCATATCTCATACGATATCTAGAATGGAGGAATATATGATCCCTTATCTAAGGACATGCGTATCTGATAGGATCAGAGTTGACAGCGGCTTTGGAAAGCTACGATTGCAGATCAGGATCTGAAGTCATACGCATAATAGTTATTAGACTTATCTAAGTGGGAGACTGTTGGATTAGTGTCTAAGTCCATAACTATTTTGGTATGTACTTGACCCGATGGTGCATGGTCCTTTTGGGTTGCCTGCACCAAAGCAACTTGATTGGAGAAATAAATAAAGAGAGAAAGGTTATTATGATTTATTAATATGTTATAAGAATAATATATTAAAGGAGAAATCATATTTCTTTAATTAATATTGGTCAATAATTAATTCGGATTTAATTTTGTGATCAAGTGTAATTAATTAAACTAGAGGGGCTGATTTGTAATTATGTGATAGTTGCAAAATAAGGTAAGGATTATCTTATTATTAGGTTGGACGAATTTAAGGTGATAAGGCCTTAGCATTGGACTATGATAAGGATTCAAGGATTATCTTATGGGTTGCTTTGTGGATAAGCAACTAGATAAGGATAATGACTGAAACCCTATCTCTACACCTATATAAAGACCCTAAGGCTCATGAATTCGTGTATCCCTTTCTAAGGAGTCCTAAGGACAAATTCTAACCTCTCTCCTCTCTCTTTATACCTTCTCCATTTGCTCTTGGTGTTTGTAAGTCATTAGAGGAGTGACACTTGTGATTCTAGGCATTCCAAAGTCAATTCAAGGAGGAATTAGGATTGTTATTACTCTATAACAATCAAAGTATGTTCTTAAACCCATTCATATGTTAATATCGATTTCATATACTAGAATTAGGGTTTGAAGTCTTGGATTCAAATCATGTACAATAGAGAAACCTAGATCCAAGCATTAGGGTTTGTATGAGCACATAGGATGTGTTATGACCAAAACCCATCAGACTGAAGGGTTTTGGTCATAAGACATCCTATGTGCTCATACAAACCCTAATGCTTAGATCTAGGCTTCTCTATTGTACATGCTTTGAATCCAAGACTATAAACCCTAATTCTAGTATTCAACATATTAATATGTAATTAGGTTTAAGATCATACCTTGATTGTTATGTAGCAATAACAATCCCAAATCTCCTTGTAATGACTTTGGAAGGCTTAGAGTCACAAGTGTTACTCCTCTAATGGCTTACAAACAGCAAGAGCAAATGGAGAAGGTATAAAGAGAGAGGAGAGAGGTTAGAATTCTTCCTTAGGACTCCTTGGGAAGGGATACACGAATTCATGAGCCAAGGGTGTTTATATAGGTGTAGAGATAGGGTTTCAGTCATTATCCTTATCTAGTTGCTTATCCACAAAGCAACCCATAAGATAATCCTTGAATCCTTATCATAGTCGAATTCTAAGGCCTTATCACCTCAAATTCATTCACCATATACTTAAGATAATCCTTACCTTATTTTGTAACTATCACATAATTACAAATCAGCCCCTCTATTTTAATTAATTACACTTGATCACAAAATTAATTCCTAATTAATTATTGACCAATATTAATTAAACAAATATGATTTCTCCTTTAGTATATTATTCTTATAACATATTAATAAATCATATTATCTTTTCTCTCTTTATTTATTTCTCCAATCAAGTTGCTCTGGTGAAGTCAACCCAAATGGACCATGCACCATCGGGTCAAGTACATACCAAAATAGTTATGGACTTAGACACTAATCCAACAGTACTGATGGGTTTTGGTCATAAGACATCCTATGTGGTCATACAAACCCTAATGCTTGGATCTAGGTTTCTCTATTGTACATGCAAGTTATCCAAGACTATAAACCCTAATTCTAGCATTCAAACAATCACATTATCTTGAGAATAGGTTTATAATGTTACCTTGATTGTTATATAGCAATAACAATCCCAAATCTCCTTGAATTGACTTCAGAAGGCTTAGAGTTACAAGTGTCACTCCTCTAATGGCTTACAAACACCAAGAGCAAATGGAGAAGGTATAAAGAGAGAGGAGAGAGGTTAGAATTCATCCTTAGGACTTCTTGGGAAGGGATACCCGAATTCATGTGCCAAGGGGTGTTTATATAGGTGTTCAGATAGGGTTTCAGTCATTATCCTTATCTAGATGCTTATCCACAAAGCAACCCATAAGATAATCTTTGAATCCTTATCATAGTCGAATTCTAAGGCCTTATCACCTCAAATTCGTTCACCCTAATAATAAGATAATCCTTACCTTATTTTGTAACTATCACATAATTACAAATCAGCCCCTCTAGTTTAATTAATTACACTTGATCACAAAATTAATTCTTAATTAATTATTGACCAAATTAATTAAACAAATATGATTTCTCCTTTAATATATTATTCTTATAACATATTAATAAATCATAATAACCTCTCTCTATATATATTTCTCCAATCAAGTTGCTTTGGTGAAGGCAACCCAAAAGGACCATGCACCATCGGGTCAAGTACACACCAAAATAGTTATTGACTTAGACACTAATCCAACAGTCTCCCACTTGGATAAGTCTAATAACTATTATGCGTATGACTTCAGATCCTGATATGCAATCGTAGCTTTCCAAAGCCGCTGTCAACTCTGATCCTATCAGATACGCATGTCCTTAGGTAAGGGATCATATATTCCTCCATTCTAGATATCATATGAGATATGATTTCTAATCATTCTCTTTGTACTACTTCTCGATTTCTGATTTATGACGATTGACTAATTGAACAAATCAAATTAGCCCTAGCCCGGCCGAGCATTTACGTTTGTCGTCACTAAACCATCGAGGGGCCCAAAGATATCACTTTTATCCTTTAAATAAAAGGAACGGATAAACTTTGATACAATGCTTGCTTGCACTCACTAACCAAATCACACACACCAATATGTTTTATAACACCAAGTTACTAGTGCGTTTACATATTATCAATGTGCAACCGATTAACAAGATACAACTCACACATCTCAGTTTCAAGAGTATAAGATGTTATCGTCTCACCAATCACTCGTGATACAATTCATGGAGTGATCCAAGTGAGCGTGGGTTTAATCCAATGCTCAAATCATATTCATAAGAACTCATGAACGTTGCAGCAAACATTTGCTTATGCCTAATACGTTTCTAGACAATTCACACACCAATTCACGACAGTCTTCATTCATATCTACTTCCAACATATGAACGACTGTGGCCCGTTTGAATAATTCAATTATTCTATATAAACTCAATTATTCTGGAAGTCAAAACATGCAAGGTGAAACACAAGAATAATACTAATCCTATATGGCCTCAAACCTTTGAGTATAAATGAAACTCCTTTTATTTATCACCATACCGATTACTCATTATTTTTCGTTTCGGGTAATCAACTTCTTACTTGAATTCCAACACTTGTCCCATGCTCCTAGCATGCACACAATGTTTACCTATGGTTCTTACTTTTGTGAAATAGACAAATTGAACAGATTTCCAATCATTCTCATTTTACAACTCCAAATCCTTTTTCATAAGTGTAAGAATATCAAATTCTTGCTACTTATAGAATATGCTAGATTCTAACATTGTATGCAACTATCCTTTCGTAATGACACTGCACCAAAGTCACAAAGACTATTGCTAATGATGTTACAAAATCTTCTATCAGAGATTGTTACAAGACAATTCCTTAGATATGATGTCTCTCTCTCTCAAAGTACATTCCTTTGAACATCCTTTTGCATAAAAGTTTCTGATCTAGTCATAGATTTTCAATATTAAATTCCCAATATGGACACGCTTCCATATTTTCCATATGATAACTTATTCTTAATAGAATCTTATCTATTCGTAATGATGTCGATATGGTCCATTCAATACCATGCTTCCAACTACTCACAAGCAACCAATCCTCGTCGAACTTTGGATTGTCCTTTGATGGTTGTTTAATTATTTTAGTCAAAACCAATTCTAGTCCCTTTTTCCCTCTAAATGCGCTAGACATTTGGAAAATTTTTGAATGGTCAAACATTAAAGCATTTGCAATCGATCCTATACCCGAAGCATATGGGACACGACGCATAATGCTTTATTTGCTATGTTCTCAAAATTCGAATTGTGAAGAGGAATGCCGTAATCATAATCGAAATTTTAAGAACACACTATGTACCTTTGACTAAATCTATTAACATTTCACAACCTAATCCGTTAGATTTGAAATGAAGCATAATATTCTCTCCCTTAATTATAGCAAAACAACTTTACAACCCTTACAACTTTGCAAGGTATAACTCTTGTTTTTCTATAATTAATATTGCCAACTTGCAATACTTTCCATAATAATCATACAATCATAACTTTTATGCTCCCACTATCATGATGATTACTATAAAATATAACACTTATGCTCCCACTAGCTTCGACATGTATTCATAATCATCTTAACTCTCAGAAAGACAATACCTATTGAATTTGTTAAGTCCATGTTTCTAATACTTAATGCATTGATAATCTTTTATCAAGGCTTTTTGAACTTATACACCTTTGCCTTAGATAGTTCATATGTGTGTCTTAACAATTAAGACTAATTGCCAAACCTCACAATTCAAATTATGGAAAGGGATACCGTAACCATGATCGAATTCGAGAATGCAATTTTACAATCACTATCTTCATAAAATCTTTGTTAGTGAAAGCATTTCCTCACAATCATTTTCATGAAGGAGGAAATCTTATGACACTTAGATTTAAATGGTGTATTTGTTCCTATCCATGTGAATTTGTTAAAACCAAAGTTTATGAAAAATTCAAACTCATATGGACCGAGCCTTTTTTAATCTTGATTTCTTGCCTTATGGTAGCACAACTGCCCACCACGTCTTCCAAGTAGTTAAGCAGCTCACCTTTTCCTATCAATGTACCTTTCATTGATTAAGGTGCCTTGCCTTTTTATGTGTTCAAGATGAGAACTCATAGGACTCACATGCATAATTAACTCAATTGGAACAACACAAAATCAAAATATTGTCAACACGATAGGTTGTAAACCTCAACTCGTGTGTTAGTGATGATTGATAAGGTTTATTTGATTTGTTCTTGAAACCTTTCCAGACCAATAAGACTCCCACTAACTCCTTGACATATAAGATTCTTTTGTCAATAAACATTTCTTGACAAACAAATATTCAAGAGTTAGGGTAGTTTTTTATCAAAACACTTCATAAATTGGTCCTAGTCGGTCTTTGTCTTATTCAAGACATCACAACTTTCCACATTTGATGAATGTTATAAACCTTTAATACTTTTCACTCATTGTCATAATCTTAACTTTAAGACTTGTTATTGGAACGAAGTATGATAGAATTGTTGATTTAACCATTTCTTCAATCCTTGATTCCTCTTCTTAAACATACAATTGTACTAAGACTCACTTAGAGGATCAATTGAGATATGGTTCTTAATCATTAAGACCTATCATAAAGCATAAAAGGTACTCTCCCTTCTTCTTAGAATGGAGAAACTCTTATCTTTCTGCCTACTTGATTCTTCTTATTCGTTCTACTATTGATCTAAACCCTTTAATCAATTCAGAATTACACTTAATCTTGTAAGTATAATCATATTTACCAAACCTTTAGTAAATCATGACGAATATCTTTGTGAACTTGATCAACACACAACTTTGTGTACTTGATCTCCTAGTCCTTCACTTGACACTTTGTCAACGAATTTGTCTAATTTCCAAATATGAAATTTCTCATTCATCATGCAACCAAGTTGTGTGATTCCAAGTTTCTGTCCAATTGAAACTTGGGTGATGAGAAACTCTCCCTATTTGGTAAATTCTTAACTTTCCATAACACAATAAGAAACAAATCTATTATTGCTAATAATTTTAACATCAATTTTTCATACACGCCATTGTAAGGATAAATAAATAAAATTTAAAATCAAAATTTATCTTATTGCAGAAAAATTTGTCCTTACAATGCAACTCATTGAAAAACTTATGCTAATACATCTTTCTTACCAATCTTATTCTAACTCTAAGTAGTAGCTCAAGAATCTAATCTTCGAGAAACGCGATCGAAATCCATTCCTTCACAGTTAGATTCTGCTCACTTCTTCCCTTAAGCTTCCTTTCTTTTCTTCTATCTTACAAGACATCAATTGTAATCTTATCACATTACGTATTAAGAATCTAGAATAGAAGCTTAAAAGAGTTAGTTAATGGATTTTACCTATATTAGAGCCATACGTTTCGACTCTCCCATCTCTTAGATCTCTTAGGTAAATAGGGCAACTTCGTCTCCAATGCCCCTTCTCTTGGCAATAAAAGCAAATTGACTCTTTTTGGAACAGGACGTGAAACTACTTCAGACATCGCCTTTCTCTTATCATCAATCTTTTCAATCATAGCATGTCTTTCGTTGCCATTGTCTATATCCATAGAGGTCTCGAAGGCAGATTGACCAATCAACTTTGCTTTTCTATTGCGCCAAACCATTGCTGATTCAGCAGCAATAAGCATATAGGTGAGATCTATAAGGGTCACGTCGCAGTTCATCATATAGTACTCTCTTACGAACTCACTATATGAGTTAGGAAGTGACTGAAGAACCAAATCAACAGCCTTTTCCTCACAGACAACGGATCCCAACATTCTTAACCTATCAATGTGTGACTTCATCCCTAGGACGTGTGCACACACCGACTTTCCTTCTTTATGTTCACTTGCCAAAAGGGCTTGAGTGATCTTGAACTTTTCAAGTCTTTGAACTTGTGGGTTAGGGAGAATAATTGGAGGAGGAGGAGGAAGTGAAGCATGATATCTTGTTCCTCGATCGAATCGTGGAATATCATCTTCATGTGGATTGCTTGTTCCACGGGATTTGGGAAGACCATAGTTGTCGAACTTTGACATCTACAAAACGGGAGAAAAACGAATTCAAGTTAGTTGATAGATTGAGTCCTTAGTAAATCACCCAAATGAAATACTAAGGATAGGAACCAACACAATATTCTATAACTCGGCAGAGGGATGCCGTAACCCTAATTGCAGAATATTTGAAGGTAAGTGAATGACGATTCACTAATTTTCACCACGAAAAACGAAAAAGAAATTTAAGTTTTAAATCTCTGACAACTCCTAGATCCTTTGAGATTCATTTAACTTTCAATGGCATGTTTAAATCTCGATATGCCCCTCTTGTTTGTGACTGGGATGCCGAGGATCATAAAGCGGGTGTGAATAACCATGCAAACTACATGGTGCCCTCACATGTTACAATCACCTATTCGATGTGCCGGTAAACCACACACGCTCCACCGAACTATGAAAAACATTGAGTCAACCTTTACTACCTTTGCTTAGAACCATTTAGTGTGCCGGTTAACCACACACGCTCCACTAACGTCTTCGCAAGGGCACAAAGTGTAATTTCATGGAATTGCATCAATTCACTTTTGCCTAAGTAACTAAGATTGGGAATTAGAAAAACATTTAGTTACTTTGTATTTCATTATACTTATAATGGAAGGTTTCGTCCTATCCTACCCGTTCGACTAACGACCTTCCAATAGTCAAGAGTGCGGTGGGTAAGAGTGGATACCCATTCAATCGCCATATTATAGGCAATTTCCTTAAACACCCCTTATAGACCAGCTTCGTGAATGAGGCCTACTAACGGTAAGACTGACTTTTACTTATACATATATATAATGTTAGACTTTTAATGTTATATATAGTATAGGGAGCATTTTACACTTTTAAAATACTATGTGGTTAACTTTAACAATTACACTTCTAATTCAATTAAATGGTTAACCTAAATTTTTATGGATTTATTAAATTTCTTTTAATTATACACCTTAATTAATTAATAAAACCATAAGGGTGTAAATTGAACTTTTCAAAACATTACTATGGTTTTAGAATTTAACATTCCAAATTAAACTCTTAATCAACTTTTAAATTCCAAAACTTGAGGGCATGTTTTGAAACATTTCAAAACATTAGGGTTAGAATTTAAATATACATCAAAATTAAACTTTTTAATCAAAATTTAAATTCCAAAACTTGAGGGCAAGTTTTGAAACCTTTTTCAAAACATTAGGGTTTTAACTATTTAAATTTCAAAACAACAAAACTTTTGGGTTCAAATTTAAACTATAAAACCTAAAGGGGAAAAATTAAAACTTTTTCACAAGATAATTCAAATCTAAATTACAAATAATCAAACTTTATCTAATAAAACAAGTGATTATCTAAATTTTAACAATTATCTTCTATTTAGGTAAGGATAATCACCTAATATTGAAAAAATTCGGATTTTATCACAAAAACATGTTTATGGTAATTATCCAAAGCCAAAACAAGAAGAAAATTGTGAATCTGAGCTATTAGACCCTTTGACTCATCGAGTCTGGACCTGGACTCATCGAGTACAGCTGACTCGGTGAGTTCACCAAGTGACTCGGCGAGTCAAACACTCAGAAACTCAAAAAATTGATTTTCAGTGTTTATTTCGATCAATTATGCATCAATACAATAGAAACCAATCAAGGCTCTGATACCACTAAAGGGTTTTGGTCATAAGACATCCTATGTGCACATACAAACCCTAATGCTTGGATCTAGGCTTCTCTATTGTACATGCTTTGAATCCAAGACTATAAACCCTAATTCTAGTATTCATGTAATCAGATTAATATGTAATTAGGTTTAAGATCATTCCTTGATTGTTATGTAGCAATAACAATCCCAAATCTCCTTGTAATGACTTTGGAAGGCTTAGAGTCACAAGTGTCACTCCTCTAATGGATTACAAACACCAAGAGCAAATGGAGAAGGTATAAAGAGAGAGGAGAGAGGTTAGAATTCGTCCTTAGGACTCCTTGGGAAGGGATACACGAATTCATGAGCCAAGGGGTGTTTATATAGGTGTAGAGATAGGGTTTCAGTCATTATCCTTATCTAGTTGCTTATCCACAAAGCAACCCATCAGATAATCCTTGAATCCTTATCATAGTCGAATTCTAAGTCCTTATCACCTCAAATTCGTTCACCATATATTTAAGATAATCCTTACCTTATTCTGTAACTATCACATAATTACAAATCATCCCCTCTAGTTTAATTAATTACACTTGATCACAAAGTTAATTCCTAATTAATTATTGACCAATATTAATTAAACAAATATGATTTCTCCTTTAATATATTATTCTTATAACATATTAATAAATCAGATTATCTTTTCTGTCTTTATTTATTTCTCCAATCAAGTTGCTCTGGTGAAGGCAACCCAAAAGGACCATGCACCATCGGGTCAAGTACATACCAAAATAGTTATGGACTTAGATACTAATCCAACAGTACTGATGGGTTTTGGTCATAAGACATCCTATGTGCTCATACAAACCCTAATGCTTGGATCTAGGTTTCTCTATTGTACATGCAAGTTATCCAAGACTATAAACCCTAATTCTAGCATTCAAACAATCATATTATCTTGAGAGCAGGTTTATAATGTTACCTTGATTGTTATATAGCAATAACAATCCCAAATCTCCTTGAATTGACTTTGGAAGGCTTAGAGTCACAAGTGTCACTCCTCTAATGGCTTACAAACACCAATAGCAAATGGAGAAGGTGTATAGAGAGAGGAGAGAGGTTAGAATTCGTCCTTAGGACTTCTTGGGAAGGGATACCCGAATTCATGTGCTAAGGGGTGTTTATATAGGTGTTCAGATAGGGTTTCAGTCATTATCCTTATCTAGATGCTTATCCCCAAAGCAACCCATAAGATAATCTTTGAATCATTATCATAGTCGAATTCTAAGGCCTTATCACCTCAAACTCGTTCCACCTAATAATAAGATAATCCTTACCTTATTTTGTAACTATCACATAATTACAAATCAGCCCCTCTAGTTTAATTAATTACAGTTGATCACAAAATTAATTCTCAATTAACTATTGACCAATATTAATTAAACAAATATGATTTCTCCTTTAATATATTATTCTTATAACATATTAATAAATCATAATAACCTCTCTCTCTATATATATATCTCCAATCAAGTTGCTTTGGTGAAGGCAATCCAAAAGGACCATGCACCATCGGGTCAAGTACATACCAAAATAGTTATGGACTTAATCCAACAGTCTCCCACTTGGATAAGTCTAATAACTATTCTGCGTATGACTTCAGATCTTGATCTGCAATCGTAGCTTTCCAAAGCCGCTGCCAACTCTGATCCTATCAGATACGCGTGTCCTTAGATATGGGATCATATATTCCTCCATTCTAGATATCATATGAGATGATTTCTAATCATTCTCTTTGTACTATTTCTCGATTTCTGATTTATGACGACATGCTAATTGAACAAATCAAATTAGCCCTAGCCCGGCCGAGCATTTACGTTTGTCATCAATAAACCATCGAGGGGCCCAAAGATATCGCTTTTATCCTACTTTGGATAAAAGGAACGGATAAACTTTGATACAATGCTTGCTTGCACTCACTCACCGAATCACACACAACAATATGTTTTATAACACCAAGTTACTAGTGCATTTACATATTATCAATGTGCAAGCGATTAGCAAGATACAAATCACACATCTCGGTTTCAAGAATATAAGATGTTATCGTCTCACCCATCACTCGTGATACAATTCATGGAGTGATCCAAGTGAGCGTGGGTTTAATCCAATGCTCAAATCACAATCGTAAGCACTCATGGACGTTGCAACAAACATTTGCTTATGTCTAATCCTCTTTTAGACAATCCACACACCAATTCACAACAATCTTCATTCATATCTACTTCCAACATATGAATGACTGTGGCTCGTTCGAAGAATTCGATTATTCTTAATAAACTCAATTATTCTGGAAGTAAAAACATGCAAAGTGAAACACAAGAATAATACTACTCCCATATGGACTCAACCCTTTGACCATAAATAAAACACGTTTTATTTGTCACCATATCGATTACTCATTATTTGTCGTTTCGGGTAATCAACTTCTTACTTGAATTATTACACTTGTCCCATGCTCCTAGCATGCACACAATATTTACCTATGGTTGTTACTTTGTGAAATAGATCAAATTGAACACATTTCCAATCATTCTCATTTCACAACTCCAAATCCTTTTTCATAAGTGAAAGAATATCAAATTCTTGCTACTTATAGAATATGCTAGATTCTAACATTCTATGCAATGATTCTTTCGTAATGTCACTGCACCAAAGTCACAAAGACTATTGCTAATGATATTACAAAACCTTCTATCGGAAATTGTTACAAGACAATTCCTTAGATATGATGTCTCTCACTCAAAGTACATTCCTTTGAACATCCTTTTGCATAAAAGTTTCTAATCTAGTCATATATTATCAATATTTACTTCCCAATATAGATACATTTCCATACTTTCCATATGACAACTCATTTCTTAATAGAATTTTTTCTATTCATCATAATGTCAATATGGTCCATTAATACCATGCTTCCAACTACTCACAAGCAACCAATCGTCGTCGAACTTTGTATTGTTCTTGGATAGTTGTTTAATTATTTTAGTCAAAACCGATTCTAGTCCCTTTTCCCTCTAAATGTGCAAGACATTTGGAAAATTTTAGAATGGTTAAACATTAAAGCATTTGCAATCGATCCTATACCCGAAGCGTATGGGAACCGATGCACAATGTTTTATTTGCTATGTTCTTAAAATTTGAATTGTGAAAAGGAATGCCGTAATCATAATCGTAATTTTGAAGAACACACTATGTACCTTTGACTAAACTTATTAACATTTCTCAACCTAAGCCTTTAGATTTGAAATGAAGCATAATATTCTCTCCCTTAATTATAGCAAAACAACTATACAACCCTTACGACTTTGCAAGATATAACTCTTGTTTTCTATAATTAATATTTCCAACTTGCGATACTTTCCATTATAATCATACAATCATAACTTTTATGCTCCCACTATCATGATGATTACTATAAAACATAACACTTATGCTCCCACTAGTTTCGACATGTATTCATAAACATCTTATCTTTCAGAAAGAGAATACCTATTGAATTTCTTAAGTCCATGTTTCTAATACTTAGTGCTTTGATAATCTTTTATCAAGGCTTCTTGAACTTATACACCTTTGCCTTAGATAGTTCATATGTTTGTCTTAACAATTAAGACTAATTGCCAAACCTCACAATTCAAATTATGGAAAGGGATACCGTAACCATGATTGAATTCGAGAATGCAACTTTACAATCACTATCTTCTTAAAATCTTTCTTAGTGAAAGCATTTCCTCACAATCATTTTCATGAAGGAGGAAATCTTATGACACTTAGATTTTAATGGTGTATATGTTCCTATCCATGTGAATTTGTTAAAACTAGAGTTTACGAAAAATTCAAACTCATATGGACTGAACTCTTTTAATCTTGATTTCTTGCCTTATGGTAGCACAGCTGCCCACCACGTCTTCCAAGTAGTTAAGCAGCTCACCTTTTCCTATCAATGTACCTTTCATTGATTAAGGTGCTTTGCCTTTTATGCGTTCAAAATGAGAACTCATAGGACTCACATGCATAATTAACTCAACTGGAACAACAAATAATCAAAATATTGTCAACACGATAGGTTGTAAACCTCAACTCGTGTGCTAGTGATGATCGATAAGGTTTATTTGATTTGTTCTTGAAACCTTTCAAGACCATTAAGACTCCCACTGACTCCTTGACATATAAGATTCTCTTGTCAATAAACATTTCTTGACAATCAACTATTCAAGAGTTAGTGTAGTTTTTATCAAAACACTTCATAAATTGGTCCTAGTTGGTCTTTGTCTTATCCAAGACATCACAACTTTCCACATTTGATGAACGTTATAAACCTTTTAATACTTGTCACTCATTATCACAATCTTAACTCTAAGACTTGTTTTGGAACGAAGTATGATTGACTTCTTGATTTAACCATTTCTTCAATTCTTGATTCCTCTTCTTAAACATACAATTGTACTAAGACTCACTTAGAGGATCATTTGAGATATAGTTCTTAATCAATAAGACCTATCATAAAGCATAAAAGGTACTCTCCCTTCTTGTTAGAATGTAGAACCTTTTATCTTTCTACCTACTTGATTCTTCTTATTCGTTTTGCTATTGATTTAAACTTTTTTTTAATCAATTCTGAATCACACTTAATCTTGTAGGTGTAATCATATTTACTAAGCCTTTAGCAAATCATGACGAATATCTTTGTTACTCTTATGGTGAACTTGATCAACACACAACTTTGTGTACTCGATCTCCTAGTCCTTCACTTTATACTTTTTCAACGGATTTGTATAATTTCCAAATATGAAATTTCTCATTCTTCATGCAACCAAGTTGCGTGATTCCAAATTTCAGTCAAATTGAAATTTGGGCGATGAGAAACTCTCCCTATTTGGTAAATTCTCGACATTTCCATAAATAACATAACTAAGAATCATATCCATTCGTTGTGGAAATATGCAAACATCAATTTTCATAACGATTTCATTGCAAGGAAGTAAACAAATAAATAAATAAGTCAAACAAAATTTATTTTATTTATAAAAGCAGCGGAAAAACATTTGTCTTTACGATGCAAAATCTATTGAAAACTATGTAAAAGGAAAATTTCTAACAACTCTATCATAACTATCTAAGCTCAAAATCCAATCTTCAAGTCCATGCGATCAAGATCCATCTCTTGTGATTAGATTCATCTTGCTCTCTTATCAAGCTTCCTTTCTTTTCACCGATCCTTCAAAACATTCAAATGCAATCTTATCACATCATGTATTAAGAATCAATGAATAAGAACTTAATGGAGTTAGATAGTGGATTTTACCTGAAGCGTAGTCATACTTTGACTCTCCCATCTCTTAGATCACTTAGGTAAATAGGGCAAATTCGTCTCCAATGCCCCTTCAATTGGCAATAAAAGCAAATTGACTCTTTTGGAACAACACATGGAACTTCTTCAGACATCGCCTTTCTCTTATAATCAAACTTTTCGATCATTGCATGTCATTCATTGCCATTGTCTATATCCATAGAGGTCTTGAATGGACATTCACCAATCAACTTTGCTTTTCTATTGCGCCAAACCATTACTGATTCAGCAACAATAAGCATATAGGTGAGATGAATAAGGGTCACATCGTGGTTCATCATATAGTACTCTCTTATAAACTCACTATACGAGTTAGGAAGTTCTGAAGAACCCAATCAAGAGCCATCTCTTCACCGACAACGGATCCCATCATTCTTAACCTATCAATGTGTGACTTCATCCTTAGGACGTGTGGACACACCGACTTTCCTTCTTTATGTTCACTTGCCAAAAGAGCTTGAGTGATCTTGAACTTTTCAAGCCTTTGAACTTTGGGTTAGGGAGAATAATTGGAGGAGGAGGAGGAAGTGAAGCATGATCTCTTGTTCCTCGATCGAATCGTGGAATATCGTCTTCATGTGGAATGCGTGTTCCACGGGATTTGGGAAGATCATAGTTGTCGAACTTTGACATCTACAAAACGGGAAAAAAACGAATTCACGTTAGTTGATAGATTGAGTCCTTAGTAAATCAACCAAATGAAATACTAAGGCTAGGACCCAACACAATATTCTATAACTCGGAAGAGGGATGCCGTAACCCTAATTGCAGAAAATTTGAAGGTAAGTGAATGACGATTCACTAATTTCCACCACGAAAAACGAAAAAGAAATTTAAGTTTTAAATCTATGAAAACTCCTAGATCCTTTGAGATTCATTTAACTTTCAATGGAATGTTTAAATCTCGATATGCCCCTCTTGTTTGTGACTGGGATGCCGAGGATCATAAAGCGGGTGTGAATAACCATGCAAACTACATGGTGCCCTCACATGTTACAATCACCTATTCGATGTGCCGGTAAACCACACACGCTCCACCGAAATATGACAAACATTGAGTCACCCTTTACTACCTTTTCTTAGAACCATTTAGTGTGCCGGTAAACCACACACGCTCAACTAACGTCTTCGCAAGGGCACATAGTGTAATTTCATGGAATTGCATCAATTCACTTTTGCCTAAGTAACTAAGATTAGGAATTAGAAAAACATTTAGTTACTTTGTATTTCATTATACTTATAATGGAAGGTTTCGTCCTATCATACCAGTTCGGCTAACGACCTTCCACTAGTCAAGAGTGCGGTGGGTAAGAGTGGATACCCATTCAATCGCCATTTTATAGGCAATTTCCTTAATCACCCCTTATAGACCAGCTTCGTGAATGAGGCCTACTAACGGTAAGACTGACTTTTACTCATACATATATATAATGTTAGACTTTTAATGTTATATATATATAGTATAGGGTGCATTTTATACTTTTAAAATACTATGTGGTTAACTTTAACAATTACAGTTTTAATTCAATTAAATGCAAACCAAAACTTTTATGGATTTATTAAATCTCTTTGAATTATACACCTTAATTAATAAAACCATAAGGGTGTGATTTGAACTTTTCAAAACAATACTTGCGTTTTAGAATTTAACATTCCTAATTAAACCTTTTTAATCAACTTTTGAATTCCAAAACTTGAGGGCAAGTTTTGAAACATTTCAAAACAATTTAGTTTTAATCTATCTTAAAATTTCGAATTTATGACATTTAAATTAAAATTTTAAATATTAAAAGTCTTGATTTAATAATTATCTTGAATTAGACTTTTAATTTAATTATTAAATCATAAGGAATTATCTAACTAATGAGGATAATTACCATTTATACATTTAAGTTATCCTAATCCCTTAAATATCTATATAGATTTCAAAAATATGGATGGATAATGCAAGATCTTGAATTACCATATATAACAATTAAAGGATAATTACAAGATATGGGATAATCCAAATCCCTAAAAATTAGGATCTTATCTTGGGGAGGAGGAAAATTTCGAAAAACAAGGGATTATAACAAACCCTAGATTTCAAAATTTAGGGGTTTAAGGAAAGGATTTGAAGATCTTATTCAAACTCTTGCAAATTAGGGTTTGCAAACCCTAATCTCAAAAAACCCTAACCTCCTAGGGTTTATTGGCGATAAACCCTAATATATCAAGTTCATACAATTGAAACCAAACCGGTCTCTGATACCACTGATGGGTTTTGGTCATAAGACATCCTATGTGGTCATACAAACCCTAATGCTTGGATCTAGGTTTCTCTATTGTACATGCAAGTTATCCAAGACTATAAACCCTAATTCTAGAATTCAAACAATCATATTATCCTGAGAATAGGTTTATAATGTTACCTCGATTGTTATATAGCAGTAACAATCCTAAATCTCCTTGAATTGACTTTGGAATGCTTAGAGTCACAAGTGTCACTCCTCTAATGGCTTACAAACACCAAGAGCAAATGGAGAAGGTATAAAGAGAGAGGAGAGAGGTTAGAATTCGTCCTTAGGACTTCTTGGGAAGGGATACCCGAATTCATGTGCCAAGGGGTGTTTATATAGGTGTTCAGATAGGGTTTCAATCATTATCCTTATCTAGATGCTTATCCACAAAGCAACCCATAAGATAATCTTTGAATCCTTATCATAGTCGAATTCTAAGGCCTTATCACGTCAAATTCGTTCACCCTAATAATAAGATAATCCTTACCTTATTTTGTAACTATCACATAATTACAAATCAGCCCCTCTAGTTTAATTAATTACACTTGATCACAACATTAATTCTCAATTAATTATTGACTAATATTAATTAAACAAATATGATTTCTCCTTTAATGTATTATTCTTATAACATATTAATAAATCATACTAATCTCTCTCTCTCTCTCTATATATATATCTCTCCAATCAAGTTGCTTTGGTGAAGGCAACCCAAAAGGACCATGCACCATCGGGTCAAGTACATACCAAAATAGTTATGGACTTAAACACTAATCCAACAGTCTCCCACTTTGATAAGTCTAATAACTATTTTGCGTATGGCTTCAGATCCTGATCTGCAATCGTAGCTTTCCAAAGCCGCTGTCAACTCTGATCCTATCAGATATACGTGTCCTTAGATAAGGGATCATATATTCTTCCATTCTAGATATTATATGACATGATTTCTAATCATTCTCTTTGTACTATTTTTCGATTTCTGATTGATGACGACAAACTTATTGAACAAATCAAATTAGCCCTAGCCCGGCCGAGCATTTACATTTATCATCACTAATCCATCGAGGGGCCCAAAAGATATCGCTTTTATCCTACCTTGGATAAAAGGAATGGATAAAGTTTGATACAATGCTTGCTTGCACTCACCCACCGAATTACACACAACAATATGTTTTATAACACCAAGTTACTGGTGCGTTTACATATTATCAACGTGCAACCGATTAGCAAGATACAACTCACACATCTCGGTTTCAAGAATATAAGATGTTATCATCTCACCAATCACTCGTGATACAATCCATGGAGTGATCCAAGTGAGCGTGGGTTTGATCCAATGCTCAAATCATATTCATAAGCACTCATGAATGTTGCAGCAAACATTTGCTTATGTCTAATACTTTTCTAGGCAATCCACACACCAATTCATGACAGTCTTCATTCATATCTACTTCCAACATACGAACGACTGTGGCCCGTTCGAATAATTCGATTATTCTGAATAAACTCAATTATTCTGGAAGTCAAAACATGCAAAGTGAAACACAAGAATAATACTAATCCCATATGGCCTCAACCCTTTGAGTATAAATAAAACTCCTTTTATTTATCACCATATCGATTACTCATTATTTGTCGTTTTGGGTAATCAACTTCTTACTTGAATTATTACACTTGTCCCATGCTCCTAGCATGCACACAATGTTTACCTATGGTTCTTACTTTGTGAAATAGATCACATTGGACACATTTCCAATCATTCTCATTTCACAACTCCGAATCCTTTTTCATAAGTGAAAGAATATCAAAATTCTTGCTACTTATAGAATATGCTAGATTCTAACATTCTATGCAATGATTCTTTCGTAATGTCACTGCATCAAAGTCACAAAGACTATTGCTAATGATGTTACAAAATCTTCTATCGGAGATTGTTACAAGACAATTCCTTAGATATGATGTCTCTCACTCAAAGTACATTCCTTTGAGCATCCTTTTGCATAAAAGTTTCTGATCTAGTCATAGATTTTCAATATTAAATTCCCAATATGGACACGCTTCCATATTTTCCATATGACAACTTATTCTTAATAGAATCTTATCTATTCGTAATAATGTCAATATGGTCCATCCAATACCATGCTTCCAACTACTCACAAGCAACCAATCCTCGTCGAACTTTGGATTGTTCTTTGATAGTTGTTTAATTATTTTAGTCAAAACCGATTCTAGTCCCTTTTCCCTCTAAATGCGCTAGACATTTGGAAAATTTAAGAATGGTCAAACATTAAAGCATTTGCAATAGATCCTATACCCGAAGCGTTTGGGACACGATGCACAATGTTTTATTTGCTATGTTCTCAAAATTCGAATTGTGAAGATGAATTCCGTAATCATAATCAAAATTTTACGAACACACTATATACCTTTGACTAAATCTATTAACTTTTCACAAGCTAATCCTTTAGATTTGAAATGAAGCATAATATTCTCTCCCTTAATTATAGCAAAACAACTTTACAACCCTTACGACTTTGCAAGGTATAACTCTTGTTTTTCTATAATTAATATTTCCAACTTGCGATACTTTCCATTATAATCATACAATCATAACTTTTATGCTCCCACTATCATGATGATTACTATAAAACATAACACTTATGCTCCCACTAGCTTCGACATGTATTCATAAACATCTTATCTTTCAGAAAGACAATACCTATTGAATTTCTTAAGTCCATGTTTCTAATACTTAATGCATTGATAATCTTTTATCAAGGCTTCTTGAACTTATACACCTTTGCCTTAGATAGTTCATATGTGTGTCTTAACAAATAAGACTAATTGCCAAACCTCACAATTCAAATTATGGAAAGGGATACCGTAACCATGATCGAATTCGAGAATGCAATTTTACAATCACTATCTTCATAAAATCTTTGTTAGTGAAAGCATTTCCTCACAATCATATTCATGAAGGAGGAAATCTTATGACACTTAGATTTAAATGGTGTATTTGTTCCTATCCATGTGAATTTGTTAAAACCAAAGTTTATGAAAAATTCAAACTCATATGGACCGAGCCTTTTTTAATCTTGATTTCTTGCCTTATGGTAGCACAGCTGCCCACCACGTCTTCCAAGTAGTTAAGCAGCTCACCTTTTCCTATCAATGTACCTTTCATTGATTAAGGTGCCTTGCCTTTTTATGTGTTCAAGATGAGAACTCATAGGACTCACATGCATAATTAACTCAATTGGAACAGCACAGAATCAAAATATTGTCAACATGATAGGTTGTAAACCTCAACTCGTGTGTTAGTGATGATTGATAAGGTTTATTTGATTTGTTCTTGAAACCTTTCCAGACCAATAAGACTCCCACTAACTCCTTGACATATAAGATTCTTTTGTCAATAAACATTTCTTGACAAAAAAATATTCAAGAGTTAGTGTAGTTTTTATCAAAACACTTCATAAATTGGTCCTAGTCGATCATTGTTTTATTCAAGACATTACAACTTTCCACATTTGATGAATGTTATAAACCTTTAATACTTTTCACTCATTGTCACAATCTTAACTTTAAGACTTGTTATTGGAACAAAGTATGATTGACTTTTGATTTAACCATTTCTTCAATTCTTGATTCCTCTTCTTAAACATACAATTGTACTAAGACTTACTTAGAGGATCAATTGAGATATGGTTCTTAATCATAAAGACCTATCATAAAGCATAAAAGGTACTCTCCCTTCTTCTTAGAATGGAGAAACTTTTATCTTTCTGCCTACTTGATTCTTATTCGTTTTGCTATTGATTTAAACACTTTTAATCAATTCCGAATTATACTTAATCTTGTAAGTGTAATCATATTTATTAAGCCTTTAGTAAATCATGACGAATATCTTTGTTACTCTTATGGTGAACTTGATCAACACACAACTTTGTGTACTCTATCTCCTAGTCCTTCACTTGATACTTTTTCAACGGATTTGTCTAATTTCCAAATATGAAATTTCTCATTCATCATGCAACCAAGTTGCGTGATTCCAAATTTCAGTCCAATTGAAATTTGGGTGATGAGAAACTCTCCCTATTTGGTAAATTCTCGACATTTCCATAAATAACATAACTAAGAATCATATCCATTCATTGTAGAAATATGAAGACATCAATTTTCATAACGATTTCATTGCAAGGAAGTAAACAAATAAATAAATAAGTCAAACAAAATTTATTTTATTTATAAAAGCAGCGGAAAAACATTTGTCCTTACAATGTAAAATCTATTGAAAACTACGTACAAGGAAAATTTCTAACAACTCTATCGTAACTATCTAAGCTCAAAATCCAATCTTCAAGTCCATGCGATCAAGATCCATCTCTTGTGATTAGATTCATCTTGCTCTCTTATCAAGCTTCCTTTCTTTTCACCGATCCTTCAAAACATTCAAATGCAATCTTATCACATCATGTATTAAGAATCAATGAATAGGACCTTAACGGAGTTAGATTTGGATTTTACCTGAAGCGTAGTCATACTTTTGACCCTCCCATCTCTTGGATCTCTTAGGTAAATAGGGAAACTTTGTCTCCAATGCCCCTTCTATTGGCAATAAAAGCAAATTGACCCTTTTGGAACAACACATGGAACTTCTTCAGACATCGCCTTTCTCTTATGATCAAACTTTTCGATCATTGCATGTCTTTCATTGCCATTGTCTATATCCATAGAGGTCTTGAAGGCACATTCACCAATCAACTTTACTTTTCTATTTCGCCAAACCATTGCTGATTCAGCAGCAATAAGCATATAGGTGAGATCAATAAGGGTCACGTCGTGGTTCATCATATAGTACTCTCTTACGAACTCACTATACGAGTTAGGAAGTGACTGAAGAACCCAATCAAGAGCCATCTCTTCACCGACAACGGATCCCATCATTCTTAACCTATCAATGTGTGACTTCATCCCTAGGACTTGTGCACACACCGACTTTCCTTCTTTATGTTCACTTGCCAAAAGGGCTTGAGTGATCTTGAACTTTTCAAGCCTTTGAACTTGTGGGTTAGCGAGAATAATTGGAGGAGGAGGAGGAAGTGAAGCATGATCTCTTGTTCCTCGATCAAATCGTGGAATATCATCTTCATGTGGAATACTTGTTCCACGGGATTTGGGAAGACCATAGTTGTCGAACTTTGACATCTAGAAAACGGGAGAAAAACGAATTCAAGTTAGTTGATAGATTGAGTCCTTAGTAAATCACCCAAATGAAATACTAAGGCTAGGACCCAGCACAATATTCTACAACTCGGGAGAGGGATGCCGTAACCCTAATTGCAGAATATTTGAAGGTAAGTGAATGATGATTCACTAATTTCCACCACGAAAAACGAAAAAGAAATTTAAGTTTTAAATCTATGAAAACTCTTATATCCTTTGAGATTCATTGAACTTTCAATGGAATGTTTAAATCTCGATATGCCGCTGTTGTTTGTGACTGGGATGCCGAGGATCACAAAGCGGGTGTGAATAACCATGAAAACTACATGGTGCCCTCACATGTTACAATCACCTATTCGATGTGCCGGTAAACCACACACGCTCCACCGAACTATGACAAACATTGAGTCACCCTTTACTACCTTTGCTTAGAACCATTTAGTGTGCCGGTTAACCACACACGCTCCACTAACGTCTTTGCAAGGCCACAAAGTGTAATTTTATGGAATTGCATCAATTCACTTTTGCCTAAGTAACTAAGATTGGGAATTAGAAAAACATTTAGTTACTTTAGTAATTCATTATACTTATAATGGAAGGTTTCGTCCTATCCTACACGTTCCGCTAGCGACCCTCCACTAGTCAAGAGTGCGGTGGGTAAGAGTGGATACCCATTCAATCGCCATATTATAGGCAATTTCCTTAAAAACCCCTTATAGACCAGCTTCGTGAATGAGGCCTACTAACGGTAAGACTGACTTTTACTTATACATATATATAATGTTACACTTTTAATGTTATATATAGTATAAGGAGCATTTTACACTTTTAAAATACTATGTGGTTAACTTTAACAATTACACTTCTAAATCAATTAAATGGTTAACCTAAACTTTTATGGATTTATTAAATTTCTTTTAATTATACACCTTAATTAATTAATAAAACCGTAAGGGTGTGATTTGAACTTTTCAAAACAATACTAGGGTTTTAGAATTTAACACTCCTAATTAAACCTTTTTAATCAACTTTTAAATTCCAAAACTTGAGGGAAAGTTTTGAAACATTTCAAAACAATTTAGTTTGAATCTATCTTAAAATTTCGAATTTATGACATTTAAATTAAAATTTTAAATATTAAAACTCTTGATTTAATAATTATCTTGAATTAGACTATTAATTTAATTATTAAATCATAAGGGATTATCTAAATAATGAGGATAATTACCATTTATACATTTAAGTTATCCTAATCCCTTAAATATCAATATAGATTTCGAAAATATGGATGGATAATGCAAGATCTTGAATTACCATATATAACAACTAAAGGATAATTACAAGATATGGGATAATCCAAATCCCTAAAAATTAGGATCTTTACTTGGGGAGGAGGCAAATTGTCACACCCCGAAAACCAAAGGCGGAATACATTTCCGGGGTGGACTACCACGTTGAGTATCAAATCCAATGCACATAGTAAGCAAAGTAAAACAAGCATTACATTACATAATAATAGTTTTACAGTTGTTTCAAAAGTAAAGTTTGTACAGTTGTGATACATAGTATATATAGACAAAATGTAACGGGTCTTCATGTACACCGTCTTCAAGCAAAAGAATCTTCGGGTACCTGTTCTAACGTTGACCTGAGAACACAAGCGGTTTGAAAATCAGCATAAAGCTGGTGAGTTCATAAGCGGTTTTTGTTTGTGAAAATGTTTCGGTTTCCTTTCTGTTTCTGAAATGTTATGTACACCAAGAAAATCCCGTATTTTCTTAATAGTTGGTTATTGTTCCACAAATGTAAAGTATAGTAGATTTGTACACTGAAAACATGTTTACTCATATGAAAATGTACAGTTGGTTATCTGACTGGTTAAACTGTTCTGTTTACTTATTGTGTGTAACCAGGAAAGTCCCATACTTTCCTTATTGTATGATACAAGTTGTAAAAGATGTAATGTTATCCATTCTGTGACTCTTTCTAGTTATGTAAGTATTACCCAGGAAAGCCCCATGCTTTCCTGCATGTATGTATCTTATGTAAACGATGTGAAAGATGTAAAAGATGTAATCACGATTAGGTTCCATGTTTTCCCCAGGAAGGTCCCGTACCTTCCTGAATGTTAGTTATAGTAAGTAAAAGATGTAAAAGATGTAAACGATGTAAACGATGTATAAAGTAATCCATTATTACTGTAAGTAAATCTCTGTTATCCTAATTGCGAGTTCCATAACCATACAATAGATTGAAACCTGTGGCAATAAGTGGTCCACATGTGGCAATAAGTCGTCCACATACTTATGACTTTCGTCACCCTTGAATCATTTCGGTTCGGCTGTAGCTAGCAGCCAGGTGTGGGGTAGTCAGCCCCGTATAGATCTATACACTCAAGTCACGCTCTCTAAATACCAGAGATTCTGGTTATGGGTGTAGTCCTCCACTCGCGTAATCCAGGGTGGAGTGTTCTCCGAGGACGTGTCTCCAATCATACAGGAATAACAAATTTACTAGTAATAATATGAAAATCCTCCACTCGCGTATGTGTGTGGAGTGTTACCGAGGACAAAACAGTGTACATGTATTATATTCAAATGTCTTAATGTCATGCTTTTAACTGATAATATGTAGAAAACCATTTGTGAAATATATGTAAAATCATACTAGTTTAAAGACCTATTTCACAAATATATGTTACTTGATCTGTATGTTCAAGTGGTTATCGGATATGGTAATAAGTAATAAAAGCATATGAGTATGAAATACACATTTGAAAACACGTTTTGAGTACAAGAATTCCCTTGTACTTTGCTTGTGTTCCCCCCCTGAAAACAGTGAAAACAGTGAAAAAGGGTAGGGGTATGAACTCACCGGACTCGGAAACGTGTCGGTTTTGAATGCTAGACGTCAGTTCGGGGTTTGATTACTCGCGATGACCCTATGTAAAATGATATGATGTCCATATATATACAATTAGAGATACATTCACTAATCATATGGAACATTGCACTCCAATGAGGTTAAACACCTCAAAACGAGTGTTTGGAGTGACCCGGGTGACATCTTCGGACTTGTAATGGCACTAGGGACTTGGGACTTGAGTTTACTCTCCATAAGTAAACATTTTAAATGAGTTTACAACATTGGAACACCCACATACATGATTTTACGGCCGTAAACTCATGTGGGTGAGGTTTTGGTGTTTTAAGGGCTAAAATGGACTTAGGGATTGCTAGAAATAATTATTTAAACACCTTGGAACACTTGGAATGGATTTAAAACACTTAAAACATGAGTTTACGGCCACACTCTTTGAGTTTACGGCCGTAAACTCACAATGGCTTTGAAAAATTGATTTAAGCTACTTAGGGTAATCACATGTGATTTAAACTAATTTTCTAAGCATTTGTATGATTTTAGAACATCAATTAAGACCTTGGTTGGAGTTTACGGCCTAGAGGAATGTTCTAAGGCCGTAAACTCTCTTTTACCTTAGGAAAAGATAGTTTTTGGTGCTTAAAACAATCACATGTGATTCTAGAATTTTGTACAAACCATTTGAGTGTGTTTGATGCATCTATAACATTGTTTTATGAGTTTACGGCCAAGGATATGTTCTATGGCCGTAAACTCCCTTAAACCATACTTTTGATGTGTTTCAATCCTTTAAACCATTTTTAGATGCATCTAGATTTTACCACAAAGCCATAGATTGAGTTTGGAAGCATTTGAACATGTTTAAAGACCTTAAATCCCCCTTTTAGAGGAGTTTACGGCCCAAGAGAGTGTCTTGGCCGTAAACTCTTCTTTGTTACATAAAAATTAAGTTTAAAGTGTTCCAAGTCTAGATTAGCAAGTCCAAGGTTTATGTCTAAGTCCCAACTAGGTTTTGGAGGGGTTAAATGGCTCAAATACCCTTTGTATATGAGTTTACGGCCCAAGAATGTTCCTTGGCTGTAAACTCACTTTTGCCCCTCTAAATCCATGTTCTACATGTAATAAGTTCTTCCCTTTAAGCCCTTAAGTCATATCTAGTGTCTAACTAAGCAAAGGAAGGGTTTTAGGGCTTAAAAACCCTTGAAATATGAGTTTACGGCCCATGAAGGTTCCATGGCCGTAAACTCATGAATGTTGGTCTAATTCATGATTTGAACTCGAATTTGGATGCCAAATATGTTAGAGATTAAGGCTAGGAAGGTACCTTAGAGGTTAGAAGCCCTAAATTTTGAGTTTTGATCCCTTAAACTTGGATTAGGAGAGAGGTGGGTAATGTCTAGTGATAATTTGGCCAAAGGCTTCAAATGAAGTCCTAAACACGTTTATATAGTGTTTAAGTTTTGGACACGGTGGAATTCTACCCGATACCGATGTTAGACGGGGTTTTTGGTCGTACCCGATTGAGTTACCGTAACCCGATACGGTAAATTCTAGAAATATTCCGATTACTAAAGTTGGGTGTTAAAATGATATCTAAATGTATTAAGACACCCATTAAGTCATTTTAAATGTGTACTAGATAATGACTTAATTAAACGGAAGATCGGAAGTCGGAAATCGGAACGACGATCGGTTGCGCGAGTTGAATTATGAAAAGAGTTACATTAAAATGATGCGGAAATTCCGGGTTGTTACACAAATTTCGAAAAACAAGGGATTATAAGAAGCCCTAGATTTCGAAATTTAGGGGTTTAAGGAAAGGATTTGAAGATCTTATTCAAACTCTTGCAAATTAGGGTTTGCAAACCCTAATCTCAAAAAACCCTAACCTCCTAGGGTTTATTGGCGATAAACCCTAATATATCAAGTTCATAGAATTGAAACCAAACCGGTCTCTGATACCACTGATGGGTTTTGGTCATAAGACATCCTATGTGCTCATACAAACCCTAATGCTTGGATCTAGGTTTCTCTATTGTACTTGCAAGTTAACCAAGACTATAAACCCTAATTCTAGCATTCAAACAATCATATTTTCTTGAGAATAGCTTTATAATGTTACATTGATTGTTATATAGCAATAACAATCCTAAATCTCCTTCAATTGACTTTGGAATGCTTAGAGTCACAAGTGTCACTCCTCTAATGGCTTACAAACACCAAGAGCAAATGGAGAAGGTATAAAGAGAGAGGAGAGAGGTTAGAATTCGTCCTTAGGACTTCTTGGGAAGGGATACCCGAATTCATGTGCCAAGGGGTGTTTATATAGGTGTTCAGATAGGGTTTCAATCATTACCCTTATCTAGATGCTTATCCACAAAGCAACCCATAAGATAATTTTTGAATCCTTATCATAGTCGAATTCTAAGGCCTTATCACCTCAAATTCGTTCACCCTAATAATAAGATAATCCTTACCTTATTTTGTAACTATCACATAATTACAAATCAGCCCCTCTAGTTTAATTAATTACACTTGATCACAACATTAATTCTCAATTAATTATTGACTAAAATAGTTATGGACTTAGACACTAATCCAATCAAGTTGCTTTGGTGAAGGCAACCCAAAAGGACCATGCACCATCGGATCAAGTACATACCAAAATAGTTATGGACTTAGACACTAATCCAACAGCTGATGGGTTTTGGTCATAAGACATCCTATGTGCTCATACAAACCCTAATGCTTGGATCTAGGTTTGTCTATTGTACATGCTTTGAATCCAAGACTATAAACCCTAATTCTACTATATGGAAATTGATATTAACATATAATTAGGTTTAAGATATTACCTTGATTGTTATGTAGCAATAACAATCCCACATCTCCTTGATTTGACTTTGGAATGATTAGAGTCACAAGTGTCACTCCTCTAATGGCTTACAAACACTAAGAGCAAATGGAGAAGGTATAAAGAGAGAGGAGAGAGGTTAGAATTCGTCCTTAGGACTTCTTGGGAAGAGATACACGAATTCATGAGCCTTAGGGTCTTTATATAAGTGTAGAGATAGGGTTTCAGTCATCATCCTTATCTAGTTGCTTATCCATAAAGCAACCCATAAGATAATCCTTGAATCCTTGTCATAGTCGAATTCTAAGGCCTTATCACCTTAAATTCGTTCACCCTAATAATAAGATAATCCTTACCTTATTTTGTAACTATCACATAATTACAAATCAGCCCCTCTAGTTTAATTAATTACACTTGATCACAAAATTAATTCCTGATTAATTATTGACTAATATTAATTAAACAAATATGATTTCTCCTTTAATATATTATTCTTATAACATATTAGTAAATCATATTATCCTCTCTCTATATATTTCTCCAATCAAGTTGCTTTGGTGAAGGCAACCCAAAAGGACCATGCACCATCGGGTCAAGTACATACCAAAATAGTTATGGACTTAGACACTAATCCAACAGTCTCCCACTTGGATAAGTCTAATAACTATTATGCGGATGACTTCAGATCCGAATCTGCAATCGTAGCTTTCCAATGCCGCTATCAACTCTGATCCTATCAGATACGCGTGTACTTAAATAAGGGATAATATACTCCTCCATTCTAGATATCGTATGAGATATGATTTCTAATCATTCTCTTTGTACTACTTCTCGATTTCTGATTTATGACAACAGACTAATTTAATAAATCAAATTAGCCCTAGCCCGGCCGAGCATTTACGTTTGTCATCACTAAACCATCGAGGGGCCCAAAAGATATCGATTTTATCCTACCTTGGATAAAAGGAACAGAGAAACTTTGATGCAATGCTTGCTTGCACTCACCCACCGAATTACACACAACAATATGTTTTATAACACCAAGTTACTGGTGCGTTTACATATTATCAATGTGAAACCGATTAGCAAGATACAACTCACACATCTCGGTTTCAAGAATATAAGACGTTATCGTCTCACCAATCACTCGTAATACAATTCATGGAGTGATCCAAGTGAGCGTGGGTTTAATCCAATGCTTAAATCATATTTGTAAGCAGTCATGAACGTTGTAGAAAACATTTGCTCATGTCTAATACTGTTCTAGACAATCCACACACCAATTCACGACAGTCTTTATTCATACCTACTTCCAACATATGAACGACTGTGGCCCGTTCGAATAATTCGATAATTCTTAATAAACTCAATTATTCTAGAAGTCAAAACATGCAAAGTGAAACACAAGAATAATACTAATCCCATATGGCCTCAACCCTTTGAGCATAAATAAAACACGTTTTATTTATCACCATATCGATTACTCATTATTTGTCGTTTCGGGTAATCAACTTCGTACTTGAATTATTACACTTGTCCCATGCTCCTAGCATGCACACAATGTTTACCTATGGTTCTTAATTTTGTGAAATAGACAAATTGAACACATTTCCAATCATTCTCATTTTACAACTCCAAATTCTTTTTCATAAGTGTAAGAATATCAATTCTTGCTACTTATAGAATATGCTAGATTCTAACCCTTTATGCAACGATCCTTTCGTGATGTCACTGCACCAAAGTCACAAAGACTATTGCCAATGATATTACAAAGTCTTCTATCGGAGATTGTTACAAGACAATTCCTTAGATATGATGTTTCTCTCTCAAAGTACATTCCTTTGAACATCCTTTTGCATAAAAGTTTCTAATCTAGTCATAAAGTTTTTTTTTAATATTCAATTCCCAATATGGACACGCTTCCATATTTTCCATATGACAACTCATTCTTAATAGAATCTTATCTATTCGTAATGATGTTGATATGGTTCATCCAATATGAAAACATTTCCATATCTTCCAATACTATACTTCCAACTACTCACAAGCGACCAATCATCGTCGAACTTTGGATTGTCCTTTGGTAGTTGTTTAATTATTTTAGTCAAAACCAATTCTAGTCCATTTTCCCTCTAAATGTGCTAGACATTTGGAAAATTTAAGAATGGTCAAACGTTAAAGAATTTGCAATCGATCCTATACCCGAAGCGTATGGGACACGATGCACAATGTTTTATTTGCTATGTTCTCAAAATTCGAATTGTGAAGAGGAATGTCGTAATCATAATCGAAATTTTAAGAACACACTATGTACCTTTGACTAAGTTTATTAACATTTCTCAACCTAATCCTCTAGATTTGAAATGAAGCATAATATTCTCTCCCTTAATTATAGCAAAACAACTATACAACCCTTACGACTTTGCAAGGTATAACTCTTGTTTTTCTATAATTAATATTGCCAACTTGCAAAACTTTCCATAATAATCATACAATCATAACTTTTATGCTCCCACTATCATGATGATTACTATAAAACATAAAACTTATGCTCCCACTAGCTTCGACATGTATTCATAAACATCTTAACTTTCAGAAGGACAATACCTATTGAATTTCTTAAGTCCATGTTTCTAATACTTAGTGCTTTGATAATCTTTTATCAAAGCTTCTTGAACTTATACACCTTTGCCTTAGATAGTTCATATGTGTTTCTTAACAATTAGGACTAATTGCCAAACCTCACAATTCAAATTATGGAAAGGGATGCCGTAACCATGATCGAATTCGAGAATGCAATTTTACAATCACAATCTTTTTAAAAGCTTTCTTAGTGAAAGCATTTCCTCACAATCATTTTCATGAAGGAGGAAATCTTATGACACTTAGATTTAAATGGTGTATTTGTTCCTATCCATGTGAATTTGTTAAAACCAAAGTTTACGACAAATTCAAACTCATATGGACTGAACTTTCTTAATCTTGATTTCTTGCCTTATGGTAGCACAACTGCCCACCATGTCTTCCAAGTAGTTAAGAATCTCACGTTTTTCCTATCAATGTACCTTTCATTGATCAAGGTGCTTTACCTTTTATGCGTTCAAAATGAGAACTTATAGAACTAATATGCATAATTAACTCAATTTGAATGGCATAGAAACAAAATAACATCAACACGATAGGTTGTAAACCTCAACTCGTGTGCTAGTGATGATCGATAAGGTTTATTTGATTTGTTCTTGAAACTTTTCGAGACCATTAAGACTCCCACTGACTCCTTGACATATAAGATTCTTTTGTCAATAACCATTTCTTGACAAACAAATATTCAAGAGTTAGTGTAGCTTTTATCAAAACACTTCATAAATTGGTCCAAGTTGGTCTTTGTCTTATTCAAGACATCACAACTTTCCACATTTGATGAATGTTATAAACCTTTTAATACTTTTCACTCATTGTCACAATCTTAACTTTAAGACTTTTTATTGGAATGAAGTATGATTGACTTCTTGATTTAACCTTTTCTTCAATTCTTGAATCCTCTTCTTAGACATACAATTGTACTAAGACTCTCTTAGAGGATCATTTGAGATATGGTTCTTAATCATTAAGACCTATTATAAAGCATAAAAGCTACTCTCCCTTCTTCTTAGAATGGAGAAACTCTTATCTTTCTGCCTTCTTGATTCTTCTTATTCGTTTTGCTATTGATCTAAACTCAAAATTACACCTATTCTTATAAGTATAATCATATTTACTAAACCTTTAGTAAATCATGACGAATATCTTTGTTACTCTTATGCTGAACTTAATCAACACGCAACTTTGTGTGCTTGATTTCCTAGTTCTTCACTTGACCCTTTGTCAACGAATTGGTCTAATTTCCAAATATGAAATTTCTCATTCATCATGCAACCAAGTTTCGTGATTCCAAATTTCTGTCCAATTGAAACTTTGTGCGATGAGAAACTCTCCCTATTTGGTAAATTCTAGACATTTCCATAAATAACATAACTAAGAATCATATCCATTCGTTGTAGAAATATTCAAACATCAATTTTCATAACGATTTCATTGCAAGGAAATAAACAAATAAATAAGTCAAAATTTATTTTATTTATAAAAGCAGCGGAAAAACATTTGTCCTTACGATGCAAAATCTATTGAAAACTATGTAAAAGGAAAATTTCTAACAACTCTATCATAACTATCTAATCTCAAAATCCAATCTTCAAGTCCATGCGATTGAGATCCATCTCTTGTGATTAGATTCATCTTGCTCTCTTATCAAGCTTCCTTTCTTTTCACCGATCCTTCAAAACATTCAAATGCAACCTTATCATATCATGTATTAAGAATCAATGAATAGGGACTTAACGGAGTTAGATAGTGGATTTTACCTGAAGCGTAGTCACACTTTTGACTCTCCCATCTCTTAGACCTCTTAGGTAAATAGGGCAACTTCGTCTCCAATGCCCCTTCTCTTGGCAATAAAAGCAAATTGACTCTTTTGGAACAACACATGGAACTACTTCAGACATCGCCTTTCTCTTATGATCAAACTTTTCGATCATTGCATGTCTTTCATTGCCATTGTCTATATCCATAGAGGTCTTGAAGGTAGATTCACCAATCAACTTTGCTTTTTCTATTGCGCCAAACCATTGCTGATTCAGAAGCAATAAGCATATAGGTGAGATTAATAAGGGTCACGTCGTGGCTCATCATATAGTACTCTCTTACGAACTCACTATACGAGTTAGGAAGTGACTGAAGAACCCAATCAACAGCCATCGCTTCACCGACAACGGATCCCATCATTCTTAACCTATCAATGTGTGACTTCATCCCTAAGACGTGTGCACACATCGACTTTCCTTCTTTATGTTTACTTGCCAAAAGGGCTTGAGTGATATTGAACCTTTCAATTTTACAATCTTGTGGGTTAGGGAGAATAATTGGAGGAGGAGGAGGAGGTGAAGCATGATTTCTTGTTCCTCGATCGAATCGTGGAATATCATTTTCATGTGGAATTCTTGTTCCACGGGATTTGGGAAGACCATAGTTGTCGAACTTTAACATCTACAAAACGGGAGAAAACGAAATTCAAGTTAGTTGATTGATTGAGTCCTTGGTAAATCACCCAAATGAATTTCCAAGGCTAGAACCCAACACAATATGCTACAACCTTGAAAAGGGATGTCGTAATCTAGTTGCAGAATATTTGAAGGTAAGTGAATGACGATTCACTAATTTCCACCATGAAAAACGAAAAGTAAATTTAAGTTTTAAATCTATGAAAACTCCAAGATCCTTTGAGATTCATTGAACATTTCAATGGCATGTTTAAATCTCGATATGCCCCTCTAGTTTGTGACTGGGATGCCGAGGATCACAAAACGGGTGTGAATAACCATGCAAACTACATGGTGCCCTCACATGTTACAATCACCTATTAGATGTGCCGGTAAACCACACACGCTCCACCGAACTATGACAAACATTGAGTCACCCTTTACTACCTTTTCTTAGAACCATTTAGTGTGCCGGTAAACCATACACGCTCCACTAACGTCTTCGCAAGGGCACAAAGTGTAATTTCATGGAATTGCATCAATTCACTTTTGCCTAAGTAACTAAGATTGGGAATTAGAAAAACATCTAGTTACTTTAGTAATTCATCATACTTATAATGGAAGGTTTCGTCCTATCCAACACGTTCCGCTAACGACCCTCCACTAGTCAAGAGTGCGGTGGGTAAGAGTGGATACCCATTCAATCGCCATATTATAGGCAATTTCCTTAAACACCCCTTATAGACCAGCTTCGTGAATGAGGCCTACTAACGGTAAGACTGACTTTTACTTATACATATATATAATGTTAGACTTTTAATGTTATATATAGTATAGGGAGCATTTTACACTTTTAAAATACTATGTGGTTAACTTTAACAATTACACTTCTAATTCAATTAAATGGTTAACCTAAACTTTTATGGATTTATTAAATTTCTTTTAATTATACACCTTAATTAATTAATAAAACCATAAGGGTGTAAATTGAACTTTTCAAAACATTACTAGGGTTTTAGAATTTAACATTCCTAATTAAACTTTTAATCAACTTTTAAATTCCAAAACTTGAGGGCATGTTTTGAAACCTTTTTCAAAACATTAGGGTTTTAACTATTTAAATTTCAAAACTTCATAACTTTTGGGTTCAAATTTAAACTATAAAACCTAAAGGGGAAAATATGAAACTTTTCATAACAACAAGGATCAAATAACAAATAATTTTAAATTAAGATTTAATCACATAATTATCCATATTTGATTTATTTAATGATTTCTTGCAAAACAATTTATCAATTACTCAAAATAATTAATCAATTATCTTATAAGGAAACAGTTATCTTATTAATTGATAAATATCTTCATTTAGATCAAAGATATAGTCAAATATATCATATAATCGGATTAATATTGATCTAACATGATAAGGTAACTATCCATATGCAAAAACAGCAAGAAATCCCGAGATAAGCATTATCTGACGAGTTGACTCGTCGAGTCAAGCCTGGATTCGTCGAGTCACCTTGGACTTGGCGAGTTCAACTATGGACTCGGCGAGTCCAGCCTCTAAAACACCAAAAAATCGAATTTTTTTAGATATACAATGCATCAATACAATTGAAACCATCCTAGGCTTTAATATCACTGATGGGTTTTGGTCATAAGACATCATATGTGCTCATACAAACCCTAATGCTTGGATCTAGGTTTCTCTATTATACATGCTTTGAATCCAAGACTATAAACCCTAATTCTAGTATATGGAAATCGATATTAACATATAATTAGGTTTAAGATATTACCTTGATTGTTATGTAGCAATAACAATCCCAAATCTCCTTGATTTGACTTTAGAATGCTTAGAGTCACAAGTGTCACTCCTCTAACGGCTTACAAACACCAAGAGAAAATGGAGAAGGTATAAAGAGAGAGGAGAGAGGATAGAATTCGTCCTTAGGACTTCTTGGGAAGAGATAAACGAATTCATGAGCGATAGGGTCTTTATATAAGTGTAGAGATAGGGTTTCAGTCATTATCCTTATCTAGTTGCTTATCCACAAAGCAACCCATAAGATAATCCTTACCTTATTTTGTAACTATCACATAATTACAAATCAGCCCCTCAAGTTTAATTAATTACACTTGACACAAAATTAATTCCTAATTAATTATTGACCAATATTAATTAAACAAATATGATTTCTCCTTTAATATATTATTCTTATAACATATTAATAAATCATATTATCGTCTCTCTCTATATATTTCTCTAATCAAGTTGCTTTGGTGAAAGCAACCCAAAAGGACCATGCACCATCGGGTCAAGTACATACTAAAATAGTTATGGACTTAGACACTAATCCAACAATCCTTAACCTACTTCCCACAAAGATGGTTGCCAAGACACCTCACAAGATGTGGACAGGGAAAGCTCACTCGCTGGCACATATCAAGGTTTGGGGCTGCAAGACTTTTGTAAGACGAGAGACTCACGATAAGCTCGAACCTCGTAGTGAGAAGTGTTACTTCATCGGCTATCCACAGAAGTCGTTTGGATATCTCTTCTATAGACCGAGTGACAATGTTGTCTTCGTTGCTAGAAGAGGGGTTTTCCAAGAAAGAGAACTTATTGGCCAAAAGGACAGTGGGAGGCAAATTGATCTTGAAGGGATTCAAGAACAAAGCGATAAAGGAACCTCTGGCACTGGCAATCAACCCGTGGAGGAAACTCCGGTTGAACCGATTGATGAATCATTACCTCTTAGACGTTCCGAAAGAGTTAGTGTTCAACCCTAGTTTTATGGTTTTCATATTACTACTGAAGGGGATACGTTTATTAGTGATGAAACACTTATAAACTTGGATGAACCTAGCAGCTTTAAGGAAGCCATGGCAGGTCTGGAGTCTGCTAAATGGAAAGAGGCAATGGATAGCGAGACTCAGTCCATGTACGACAACCAAGTTTGGAATTTGGTTGATAATGTACCGGGTTGTAAGATGGTCGGGTGCAAGTGGATGTTCAAGAAGAAGACGAACATGGATGGAAACGTGCATACTTATAAGGCGTGATTGGTTGCGACGGGCTTTACTCAAACTCTAATTGTTAACTGTGATGAGACCTTCTCACCAGTTGCGAAAATAAAGTCTATTAGGGTAATGCTTGCAATAGCTGCGTTTCACGACTATGAAATATGGAAGATGGACATCAATGTTGGATAAGGTGTCTAAGTCTATAACTTATTTGGTACATACTTGACCCGACCCGACATGGTCCATTTGGGTTGTATTTCAACCAAACTATTTATGGATAATTTTATGAGAGTTATACACATATGATTATTAATATATTATAAGCTATAATATATTAATATGAAGTCACGTTATTTAATTAGTCTTAGTCTTAAATTAATTATGAATTAATTTAGATATTAAAAGGAAGACTAATTAGATGGTGGGTTATTGGTTTTATATGGTGTGGGATAACACTCATTTGTTAATGGGCTAGGCTTGTATGGAAGTCCATGGATGATCCATGGAGCTTTTAACCCATGGATCCTTGGAAAAGGAAAGGTCATGGGTTATTAGGCTTTCACCCTAATCATGTACACTATATAAGCATGCTTATGTTGCATGAAATAGCCACTAGTGTAGCTAGCTTGTGTGTGTTTGTGTGTGGCCGATTTTATCAGTGTGTATACACTCTCTTAAAGTTTTCCAAGAGTTTGTGGTGATTTGTGATTCCATTTGAGGCATTCACACTATTGGTGCTTGGCCCTCAAACTCCATAGGAATCAAACTCATCATCAAAAGGTATGTAATCTCATCTAATTCTTTTATGTTTAAAAGTACCCCATGCACACTTAGGAAGTTTTAGATTGCTCAAAACCCAACATAGATCCATGGTTTATTAGGGCTGCATGCACACTTAGGAAGTTTTAGATTGCTCAAAACCCAACAGTGGTATCAGAGCCTAGGCCTGCTTGTTTGATACTTGATGCAAAATAGTGAAAAAAGTCGAAATTTTTGCTGTCTGCATGATGGACTCGCCGAGTCCATGGGGGGACTCGCTGAGTCCAAGGCAAAATTCATCCTACTCGCCGAGTAGGTTCGTGCACTCGGCGAGTAGAAGGTTCAGAATGTAGATTTTCGACTTTTGCTGCTGGAAATGGACTAGAAACTTTATCCTAAACTGTTTTGATGTTTTAAAACTTATTTTAGTTGGTTTAATGGTTGTTCTAATCCATTTACAATAGCATATATCAAAATTTCATGCTTTGTATGTGTTCGTATAATCTTGAAACTTTGATAATCATGTTCATGTTCTTATTAATTTAGACGATGATAGGAATTATTTGCTGAATTGTTTAGGATTAATTCTTGATCATTTATGTGTTTTAATTTAGTCCATAATTTGTTCTCAAGTTATGGATATCCAAAGGTCACTTTACTTTAAACACACATTAAAAACACATAAGTTACATAAAATGAAGTGTCTTCAATTTATGAACCTTTAATTCATAAGTTATGAAATGAAAAGTTTAGAAGAGTTACAAAACTTGCCCTCAAGTTTTGGAATTTGGAAAAGTTTCACACACTTTAATAAACTTTAATTCCAACACTTAGAATTTCAAAAGTTAAAATTCAATACTTATACTATTTATAACATTAATGGTTAATTATTATATATATGTATAAGAACAAGTCGTTTTACCGTTAGTAGGCGTCATTCACGAAGCCGGTCTATAAGGTGGGTATAAGGTTGTTGCCTATAAAATGGCGACTTAATGGGTATCCACTGTCACCCACCGCTTGCTTAATCCGTGGAGGGTCGTTAGCCGAACAGGTAGGACAATGACTTTAAATTCTCATTAAAAGTATAATGATTATTATAAAGTAACTAAATATTTTTTATTTAATTCCCAATCTTAGTTACATTAGGAAAAATGAGAATTTGGTGCTAGCCCATGGAATTCACACTTTGTACCTTACCAAGTCGTTGGTGGAGCGTGTGTGGTTAACCGGCATACTAACTTGGAGTAGTAAGGATCACGAAGGGTGACTTAATGTTTGTCATGGATCAATGGAGCGTGCGTGGCTAACCGGCACATTGATTAGGTGATAATATTAAGGGTACCAAATGAATTGGGATGGTTATTCACACCTTGTTTTATGATCCTCCGCATCCCAGTCACAAAATTTGAGAGGGCACACTCGAGATTGAAACATGTCATTGAAAAGTTCAATGAATCTCAAAAGATCTAGGAATTTCAAATCCAATTAAAACCTAATAAATTATTTTGTTTTTCATGGTAGAAATTGGTGAATCGTCATTCGCCTACCTTCAAATATTTTATAGCTTGGATTACGGCATCCCTCTTCCAAATTATAAAATATTGTGTTGGGTCTTAGCCTTAATATTTCATATTGGGTGTTATATTAAGGACTTTTAATCAACTAACTTGATTTTCTCCCATTATAGATGTCTGGTTCAGACAACTATGATTTTCCCAAATCTCTTGAAGATGGTGTCCCTCAACATCATGCTTCACTTGCTTCACCTCCTCTAATTATTCTCCCTCACCCACAAGTTCTTGAAAAGTTTAAAGTCACTCAATCCCTATTTGGAAGCATAGTCTATGTGTGCTCACATCTTGGAGATAAAGTCACATATTGACAAGCCGGGAGAGTTGGGTGTCAAAGTCTCGTGAATGTTGGATGTTCAATCACTTTCTTAGTAACATAGTGAGTCTCTTTGGGACTACTATGAGACAGACTATGAAACGAGCCTTAATGATCTTATCTATTTGCTCAGTGCTGCAGATTCAGCAATAATTTTGAGCACTAGTAAAGCAACTTTTATTAGAAGATCAACTTCCCAAACCTTAAATGGACATTGGAAATGGTAGCATTGGATATCTATGTCACACCCCAAAACCAAGAATGGCGGAAACGTTCTGGGGCGGAGGACTTCATGTAAAGTATCAAAACACAGTAAATGTAAATAAGCAAACAACATCATCCATTGCATTAAATATATAATTTTAATACAAGCGTGTTCTGTACAGTTTTAGACACCAAAAATATAATGTAAATCAAAATAATATGAGGAGTCTTGAATGCGCTCCATCTTCTCAAAAGCTAGCATCGGTACCTGTCTACTGATGACCTGAGAATACAAGTTATTTTGAAAGAGTTTATCAGCATTAAGCTAGTGAATTCATAAGTATTTTAGTGTCGATGTTTGTTATCAAAACGTTTGAACCTGTCGCAGGTATGAGTTGTAAATGTATGTAAGTGTTTGTAAAAGTTTGAATCTCGCAGAAAAACCTATATTTTCTGTTAAAGTAGCCTTCTACGAAGGCTTAACTATTTTGTATTCTCGTTTGATGTAAAATTGTGTAATTTCCCAAGTGTAACTATCTTTTAACAAAATATAGTTTGTACATTAAAGTTTAAGTGAGGTTATCACTAAAATGTAATGGGTAAATCATTGTAGTATTGTAGTTTTGTTTTATAGGAACTACTGTTGTACTAACTACCTTAAACCGGATTTATATTAAGGTATATTGTGATAATTGCACCATACTATCGACTGATAACAACGACATAAATAACGGTCGTAATAACGGAATGACGTTTGGCACCCGCAGACTTGCAAGTCCGGCAGTAGCTAGCAGCAAGGTGTAGGATAGTAAATCCAGTATAGATCTATACGCAACCTCAACACACTCCCTCCAAGAGAATTCTGGCTACAACTCGGGTCATGACATTTAAGGCATGCTCCGATACAGTGGATCACAATCGTTATCATTTTCTTGTATATGTAATGAAATGTTTCTCGTTCTAGTATAGTTGTATATGTTCTTTCTCTAGTATAGTTGTATATGTTATCTTTCTAGTATAGACTCATGAATGAACTGACTCATTGATCTAGTAGTTGCAATAGTATGATTCTGTGTTACCCCGATGGTAACTTACTAATGGTGGATCTAGTACGTATGAATATGGAAGTACCTTTATGTCTATATATGTATATTTGATATATAATTAATATGGAAACGACCTTCGGATGGTCACCCGGAATTCTACCAACCACATCCAAATCGAGGAAAAGGAAATAGGACAGGTGGCTTTCCTAAGCCCTTTAAACATTATTTATACATCTATACCTATATGGGCATGCAATTTATAAGTAGTAAAAAAAATGTTTAAGTGAAAGCATTTGATAAGTAAAAGAGTTTGTAAAACATTTCGAAGTGAAACAGTTTGATAAACAGTTTGAACAGTGATAAAATCATTGGTTTCCTAGTTATTAATCACATGTGATTAATGCAATCACATGTGATCGATGCAATAACTATAAGTATTTAACTTGTATTCCCCCCCCCCCCCCCCATAAAGTATTTAAACATTTAAAATCATTTCAAAGGTTGATTTAAAGGGGTATGAACTCACTTGGAAGTTTGAAAATAGCGAGATCGAAAACCGGGCAGAGTTTCGTCTCGGGAAACGGATTTTTCTCGGGATTCTCGGGAATCTCGGGAGTAAAATCGACCCTCGGGACTTGAGCAAAAAGACCAGAGCTTCTAGTTTGAACGGGCACGGAAAACGAGGCAAGATCGTGAGAGAAAAAGAGAGAATGAGCAAAAATTTTCGGAACCCTCGCACCCCTTTTATAGGGGCGCTGAATCGCCTCCGTACGCGGGGCGTACTGGCGTACGCAGCGCGTACGCGACATCATCGCTTACGTATTTCGGATGGGGCGGGTCGGATGGGACGGCGGGTCGGGTAGCTTCGCATAGGGCGATGTGGACGATCCGAGGCCCTTCATTCGAGTACGCGGCGCGTACTTTGGCCCTATCTGCTGACTCCCCTTCGGATATTACCAAGAATAAATAATTATTTTTATATTTATTTTAATTAAACTTCAAAAATTCATTTCTCCTTCATACGTACTCCGTTTTCGATGTTCTTTATATCCCCGCGAAGGTGAGACTACGATCTACAACTTTCGTTTAGATTCCGTTGGCAAATTCTGAAATTATTTTTATTAATTATTTATTAAAATGACGTGATTAAGGAATTTCTTTAAAAATTCATAACTTATTTATCTGACGTCGGTTTTTGCCAAACCTTTTACCGCTGAAATACCATTGACGAGACCTTCGATTCTCGTTTAGGTCATTTCGGCCAAAAGTCGCTCGATCTCCGATTCGAGTTTTTAGCTGTCTGGTGCTAAGCTGAACTTGGAAAAATCATAACTTCAATATACGAAGTCGGATTTGGGCGTTCTTTTTACGTACGATCATGGTTTGATGACATTTAAACATAGAAGAAATTTAAATAGGAACTTTTTGGACTTCTTAATATCGAAGTTAATTTTATTAACTCGAAAATGTTTACAATACTTGACCTATTAGGCCATTACAAAGAGTTGAAATATCGGGTTGTCACATCACCCCCCCCCCCCCCCCCCGTTAGAGGGAATTTCGTCCCGAAACTCAAAGTAAGAAAACACTCGTGGATTAGGGAAACAAATGTGGGTACTTGCTTTGCATCTGATTTTCGTGTTCCCAGGTGAATTCAGGTCCTCGCTTTGCATTCCAGCGGACCTTCACGATAGGGATGCGACTTTGTTTGGTTTGCTTGACCTCTAGGTCCATGATTTCTATTGGTTCCTCCACGAAGTTGAGGCTCTCGTTGATCTCGATCTCGTCGAGTGGGATTACAAAAGTCTCATCGGATAGACACTTTTTCAAGTTAGATACGTGGAATGTAGAGTGTACGTTACTAAGTTCTTGCGGTAGATTGAGTTTGTAAGCTACAGGACCGATTCTCGCAAGAATCTCGAAAGGCCCTATGTACCTAGGATTAAGCTTCCTGATGAGTTTAAAAACAAACTTAAAGATCGATTAGATCTATGAAACAGGTAGATAAATGACTAAATAAACAATAAAGAACAAGCTAATGAATCAACAGGTGTCGAATGATTCAATAAACAATCCTCAGAAGAGCTCGATAAAGAACGTCAACTGTAGAGGATTTTAGGGTTTACAATATTCAATGAGAGTGACGACTGTTTCAATACACATACATGCATGCATATATTTATAATGAAACCCTAACAGTTTTTCTAAGAAAAAGAAGCTAGTCTAGTTGAACACGGATTGACAGGCCCAATCCGGTTGTAAAACAAAAGGGCCCAAGACGCAACTCAATTATCTTCAACAATCTCCCCCTTTGCGTCTTTGGCACAAAATCTTCATTCTCTTTTAACAGCAGAAGGCTTCTTTACCGTCTCAAAAATCCTCGGTATTATAGCCAGAATGTGATGCCTGAAGGTGATATACCAACGAAGCATATCAGTGAAGTTCTTCTTGTCTACTGTTGAGTTCTGCTTGCATCGGTGAATGATGTTTATAATATGCTCCAGACAATCTGTTGAAAACAGATGTTTGTCTACCAAAGCAAACAGAAACTTATGCTTGTCGCCTCTTATGAACATGACCGTCAGATCGCAAGAATCAATTTGCCCTACCTTCATTTTATGAACGTCTCCTGTCTTGGAAGTAGGCTTGACGGTCGGTTTCTTGTTCATAATCTTTGCTATATCCTGATCCATAGTGGCGAGCTCATGGATGTAGGAAGCCAACATTCTTTTGAGATGTTTAAGAATCGGTTCATACTCTCTATGATTGGAGAGAAGAATGTTGTATAGCAGAATCCAATCATGTGGATTCAGACTGGGAAGATCTGCCAGAGAAATGAGATGTTCTGTGTTGGCCGTTCCTCTGTTGATTTTGAAATTAACGTTCACAAATTTCCCAGCCTGTGTCGGTTTCAGTACCTTGACTTTAATTATCTTCTGAGCACTCCATGTCAAGTATTGCGGTTGACCATACTTCAAATAGAAATCTATTAATTCTCTGTCAACCTTCAAGTTTGGATGAGGGACATCGGCAGTGACATCAAAGCAATGAAATGTAAAAGCTTTTCGCGTGATTGGCATGTCAAACTGCGAGTCTTTGGTATTTTCACACTCGAAAGATGCAATCGGTTCCAACCAATATATGGAGGGAAACTTAATCGCTTGATTGATGAGTGCGTCTTTGTCCCATTCTGGGAACAGAGTCTTCTTGGCTTGTATAGCATCCTCATCCTCCTTGATCTTTCTTTCCCTAGCCTCGGCCTCTCGAGCTATTTTAAGAGTTTCATCTAGCTCTTTGTCCCTATTCTTTCGTTGAAGAGCTTCAGTGATAGTTTCATCTGAATCTGACTCGCTCTCAACAAGGAACTGTTTCCCAGAACCCGAAGCTACATTAACCTTCGGTTCTGTCTTTGACAAACCTTCCTCTCCCCCTTGTCGCGGAAGAACAAGCTTCTCTAAGACACCCTTCATTTCACTCAAGATGTTAATTGCAGGAAGGAGTTTAGCCTGTAGATGCTGTCTGATAGTAAGGGTAAGGAAGGGATCATGAGTGTCAAGAACATTTGTTAACATATTCCTGACATCACCAGCGCAACCTTGAAGAACTGCCCGCTGCGTCTTCAGCAAGGAAATTTCTTGTTGTGCCTGGGCCAGTTGTATCTTCTGTAGGTCGATTGTTGCTTGATGCTTGACAAGATCTTCCTTTAAGGTGCTCTCTGCTGCTAGAGAAGCAAAACGTGAATCCAAGGATTTGAGAAAGGAGGTGGATTCAGTTATGAGGTCAGCACGCAGAGCCTCAAACTTTGAGGTTTCACCCTGAAGGGTAGCCGAGAAGGAGTCGACTGATGTCTGAAGCTTGGCCGCACTGGAATCAGCATGTGCTTTTAGAGAATCAAGAAAGATCTGAGTTGTGTGAACAACCTCAGAAACTTCCTGTGTGGCTTTGGAGCATGAAGCAGTTGAGTTGTCGATGGCATTAGTGGAACGATCCAGAGCGTCAGTGTACGTCTTGATCGCAGACTCAATGAAGGCTTTCAGCACAACACCCCCGTAGGCTTTATTATCAGCCAGCAGACTATCGAGTTTGTCGTGAATTTCTTGAATCTGCTGACTAGTAACAGGGGTATCGGCATCAGTGTCTGTGGGAAACCGGTATGGGCTATAATAAAGAGAATCGTACTCTTCATCATCACCGCCCAAGGTAGCACCGGAGTTGGAGGATGGAGAAGGAGATGGGGGAATGTTGATGACAGGTGTTTCAACCACAGTAGTAGCCCCTGTATCAGATACATTGACTGTTACTGGTGGTTGGGAAGAGGTGATAGTAACTGATTCGGTGATAATTGGTGTGGGGATAGAGGATGAAGGTTGAGTAACAGAGAGTGGAATGATTGGTTCTGTTGTAGTGGGAGGGATGGTTATAGGAACAGAAAGTGGGACCTTCTGTGTTGGTGATTGGGGAGGGGTAGGAATTTTAGGGGAAGTGGGAGGAGTGGGTGATTTGGTAATTTTGGGAGATGTTGGTGGAGAGGGTGATTTGGGAATTTTGGGAGATGCTGGTGGAGAGGGAAGATGAGTGCCTGCAGGAGAAGATGGTTGTTGAGGAGACTGAGCGATTGTTGTCTCGGTTGGAGGAGCAGCAGCCTCTGTGTCGGATGGGTCATTGGGAGCAGAGCTTGGAGAAGGGGACCCTTTGGCTCTTTTAGCCATCTTCTTGACTTTCTTGGTTTTGGACTAAGAAAGTTCCTCTGCATCAGATTTGCGTTTGGAGGATCTTCGCTTTCTCTCCTTTTTCGGTTCAGTTTCTTTCTTCTCTGGTTTCTCCTTTTTGCTTGCCCTCTTGCCATGATTGGCAGGTTGATCAAGGGCTTCTAGTGCAGCTCTCTGTTCATCGGATAGAACCCGTGGAGGCAGAGGTGTTCTGGTGCTATAGTCAGCCATGATTTTACTGTGAGGCGTGACACACCTGTACATGGATTCAGGGATTAATCCATAATGGAGAAACTTACTTAGATCAGAAACGATGATCTTCTTGGTGTGGTAAGAGGCAATTGAAGCCATAAGAACATCCTTCATCACCGGGATTTCAAGGGAATCCATGGCCTTTTTTGTAATAAGCGTCCAGAAACGGCCACAGGATATCTCAGAGTACCGTGTAGTGGTGTTGAGACTCTGAACGACTTGAGACCAGATTATGGAGCCATAATCTAGATTGATGTCGTTGTAAAGACCATACAGGATGGTGAGAAACCCTTTACTCGTGGTGTCAGAACCACCACACCTCTCCGCTACACCCTTAATCGAAAGGGTAAGCAATCTGTTCCACTGAGACAGAAGATAGGATTTCTTGACCTTCGCGATAGTTGTAAGAACATCCGTATACCCCATCTCGTACATCATTGAGAAGAATTGAGTAGTGGTGATAAAATCCGGTGAGATGACGGAAGAATCAACTGCAAGCCCTAGAAGAGAGCAAAACCTTGTTTTGGACACACAGGTTTTCTTGTCGTGGATGGTGAAGTAGATGCGATATTTGTGTTTGTCGTAGTTTGTTGTTGTGTAGACTTGAGAAAGCAGGGACATTGGAACGGCTTCCACCTGCGTGAGTGCCAACAGCAATGGGGAATATTTTAGGCATTCCACCACGTGTAGCATGTATGAATCATATAAGAACGGGGTCATCTCTATAATCATATTTTGATTAGGTTTGATGGAGAGCAATGATGAAGATGCAGTTGATCTTGTGCAGAAGAAGAAGTCGCCATTGTTGAGTTGTGGAAGAAGATGAACTGTGGAAACTTTTCAGAGAGAGAGAATACGTGGGGGGTAAATGCCAAAGAACACGATCACCCCTTATTTATACCGTTCACTGGAGAGAGAAAATCGTGATGATGAGGAAACCAAAACGTCGCCTGAAAAAGCACGATTGGAAGTTATGGTGTATCCCAGGAATACGTCAGCACATGTGGTTGTGAAACGAATCAATTACACGTGCCCAAATCATTTTTGTACCGTTTGAAATTCCTTGTGCCCTTGTTTGGTTACAACTGAAACTTAAAACCATATACCAAACAGCAATCAGAATGTTGAAAAAAATTAATTTTTGTGCATAAGAGTGTGAAAGATAAAGAAGTAAATCAAAGGTGTTTGAGAGGTGAGTGTTGTCTATTAAGAAGACAGAAAGTGGAAGATTCCGGGCAAGAATCACTTCCTTCAAAGCCAAGAGAGACTTGAAGTGCTTATGTGGTTTCCCGAGAAATACGATCAGTTGTCTATTAATAAACAATGAAAGGCATCTTTTGATCATGGGCTGAAGGGTGGCTGACCTCTAACCGAACATCAAGTCTTAACATAAAACTGAGTGTTGGCAGAGATACCTGTGAGACCGATGTGATCTGTTGAACAGGTAGGTGGGAATTATCGCGTGACAAGCATGGGATAGACAGAAATCTCAAAGAAAAATAAACTAGACCTCTTTGGGAAGAAATGTCTTAGGTGGAGACGATTTCATAAAAGATCACACAAAAAGAAAATGAGATTTCCAAGTAATAGCTTGAGTATATCACTCACCGTCAATTCATTTCAGGTATTGGATTTTGGGTTTCACTTAGAACGTGGTAATCGAATCCAAGATCATAAACACAGAGGTGGTGTAACCATAAGCTTCAGTGGTAAAGACCGAAAGCATCAAGGGTTACTTTAGGGAATCGAAGGTAAATGTAGAATTTGAGGAGGTGGTTAAGAGACCGAACGTACCTTCTGCTACAGAATAGGGACAAAGCAGAGCAACTCATGTCTCAAATGAGTAGAGTAAGGTAGCTCTAGACTGAGTGTGAGAGAATAGCCTGATTGGGAAGAAACGATAGGTATAGATCGAATCATTAAGGTGTACTCAAGGTCATAGAGGCTTGCGACAACATACAACAGCATGCTTCTAGGGACGTCTAACTAGTCTGAGAGAAAGATAAAACATACCTGGATAAACACTACAGAAAGATAAAATCTTTTTGTAATTTTGAGATTTTTCTGAAAAATAAATAAAAACAGAAAGATAAAATGTTTTTGTAATTTTGTGATTTTTCTGAAAAATAAATAAAAACAGAAAGATAAAATTGTATAACATAAAAAAATGATGAAGCAGAGATAGACCGAGCGATCTGTGTATTTCGGTGATAATTTCAGAACATAGATGAACCGAGCGGTCTGTCTAGTTCGGTTCCAGTAAATCATCAGAGCAGAGAGAGACCGAGCGGTCTGTTTGCTTCGGTTCCTTTAAATCTCCACAGCAGAGAGAGACCGAGCGGTCTGTTTGCTTCGGTTCCTTTAAATCTCCAGAGCAGAGAGAGACCGAGCAGTCTGTTTGCTTCGGTTCCTTTAAATCTCCAGAGCAGAGAGCAATCGAGCGGTCTGTCTCTTTCGTTTCTTGATTCTTAGATGGAGATTTGAGGATTTGGGACCGACTCTCCAACCATCATACCCAAGCCTTGTAGAATTTTGTTGAAAGTCGTTTCAGGAAGAGCTTTGGTAAAGACATCGGCTAATTGATCAGTGGTTCTAACAAAGTGTACTTCAACGTTTCCATCTTCCACGTGATCTTTGATGAACTGATACCTCAGTGCGATGTGCTTGGTCTTGGAATGTTGCACTGGGTTATGACAGATCCTAATTGCACTTTCAGAGTCACAATATAGTGGGATCTTTTTCATATTAAGTCCATAGTCTCGGAGTTGACTCTGGATCCAAATCACTTGAGAGGTACAAGAAGCAGCGGTAATGTATTATGCTTCAGCAGTAGACAGTGACACGCAAGTTTGTTTCTTTGACTGCCAGCTAACCAACTTCCCATCGAGGAATTGGAAACCGCCAGTGGTGCTTTTCCTGTCGAGACCACAACCACCAAGGTCTGCATCTGAGTAGGCTTGAACGAAGAAGCCTGAGTTAGAAGGGTACCACAGACCTAAAGAGGTAGTTTGCTTGAGATATCGGAATATGTTTTTCACTGCAAGCATATGAGGTTCTCTTGGATTTGCCTGAAACCGAGCACAGTAACAAACAGAAAACATTATGTTAGGTCTGCTAGCAGAAAGATACATTAGAGAGCCTATCATTTGACGATAAAGTGTAAGATCAACAGCTGGTTTGTCCAGGGATGGAGTGAGCTTAGTGCCGAATGCCATTGGGACTTTGACCTTTGAATCTCCCATCATGGCAAATTTTGCTAAGAGATTTTTTGTGTAAGCTTCCTGGTTGATAAAGATGCCTTCAGGTCCCTGTCTGATATTTAAACCAAGAAAAAAGTTAATGGGACCCATTGAGCTCATTTCAAATTTAGTCTCCATCAGCTTTCTGAATTCAGCTGTTAGGCTTGGATTCGTGGAGCCAAAGATGATATCATCGACGTAAATTTGAACTATCATAAGGTGGTTACCTTCCTTTTTGCGAAAGAAGGTTGGGTCAACCGAACCTTGTTTGAATTTGGACATCTTAAAAAATTTAGTCAGCGTTTCATACCAGACCCTCGGTGCTTGTTTCAGACCATACACGGCTTTATCCAAAATGTAACAGTGATCGGGATGCTTTTCATTCACGAATCCAGGAGGTTGCTCCACATACACAGACTCTTCGAGATCTCCATTGAGAAAGGCACACTTCACGTCCATTTGAAAGACCTCAAAGTTTTTGTGAGCAGCATAAGCAAGAAATATTCTCACTGATTCCAGCCTAGCTACCGGAACGAAAGTCTCTTCATAGTCAATGCCTTCCTCCTGACAGTATCCTTTGACGACCAGATGAGCTGTGTTTCTGATAACATTCCCTTCCTTGTCGAGTTTGTTCCTAAAGACCCATTTGAGACCAACAACCGAGGCATGTGGAGGAGTTGGAATAAGACGCCAGACCTTGTTCCTTTCAAATTCATTCAGTTCGTCTTGCATTGCTTGAACCCAATCAGATTGATCAAGAGCAGTTTTAACTGTCTTTGGTTCAACTTTGGATACGAATGAGTTAAACATGCAGAATTCGACTTTTGAGTACAAGGATGTTTGTTTTGCCTTGAGTTGTGATCGGGTCAGAACTGTTTCTGAGATATCACCGACAACTTGAGAAGTAGGATGATTTCTGGTCCATTTGGTGAGAGGAGGGAAGTTTGGATCAAAGGATGGATCCAATTCAACATTTATCATTTCTTCTGGTTCGGACAGACTATCGAAGTCGTATGACATATCAGCATGCTCCCCCTCGACATGTGATCTTGCAGGAATGTCTTGTGAATCTTGAGCTATAGTGGTTTCTTGAGGTGATGATCGTTCGAGTGTTGATGAACCTATAGTTGGTGGGTCATTTTCGGTTGGTGAGACACTCTCGGTTGGTGAAGCACTCTCGGTTGGTGAAGCACTCTCGGTTGGAGGTTGAGACCTTGGCTCCCCCTCAACTTGTGAACTTGGCTAGGATGCAGGTGGATACTCCCCCTCTACTGATGCATTGTGTTGGGCAGGGTCTTGTGAACTCGATTCTTCTTCATTCATTCTTCTTGCAGCATCGTCAATAAGTTGCTTCAAGTGATCTACCCTGTTGTCTGCTGCATTGGCTTCAGAAAGAGTGGCCTTCTCTGGTTCATCAAAAAGCTCCATGAATCTCTCGAATAAATTGGCGATCGAGGATGTGACTTGGCCAGTTTGAGGAAAGATTTCTCCAGCTGTGTCTTCATTGGCCTTTAGCTTTTTAACATAGCTATCATCAAAAGTCACGTAGTAAGTTTCTTCGATCTTCCTTGAACGCTTGTTTAACACTCTGTATGCTTTGGAAGTAAGAGAATAACCCAGAAATATCCCTTCGTCAGCTATGACATCAAACTTGTTGCGGTGTTCTTTGGAATTGAAAATGAAGCATCTGGAACCGAACACATGGAAAAACTTCACATTAGGCTTCCTGTTGTTGACGATCTCATAAGGAGTAAGAGGGAAGCGTTTGTTAAGATACGACGTGTTCTGTGTAAAACAAGCAGCAGAAATAGCATCAGCCCAAAAATATAAAGGTAAGGAAGCAAAACTTAGCATTGTTCGGGCAGCTTCACATAAGGATCGGTTTTGTCTTTCGACAATTCCGTTCTGTTGAGGTGTGTAGGGAGCTGAGAAGTTGTGACTGATCCCCTTTTCTTCCAGGAATTCTTCAAATTCTTTATTTTTGAACTCCAACCCATTGTCACTTCTGATGTTGCGAACGACCTTCTTCAGCTGTACTTCAATCTGCTTGATGAACACTTTTAGCGTGTGAGTCGCTTCAGATTTAAGCTTCAGAAAGAACACCCATGTAAAACGTGAAAAGTCATCAACAATAACAAGAATATACTTGCTACCACCAATGCTTTCTACAGAAGATGGACCACATAAATCAATATGAAGTAATTCCAGTGGTTCAACGACTTTAGTGTTTATTATGGATGGATGACTTTGACGACTCTGCTTTCCCATTTCACATGCAGCACACAGATGATCTTTGTCATATTTGAGCAATGGGAGACCCCTTACATGACTTCCAGTGACAAGTTTGTTGATATCTTTGAAGTTGAGATGAGAGAGTCTTCTGTGCCACAACCAGCTTTCGTCAGATGGTGCCTTGGATAACAGACAGATGGCTGGGTTTCCTTTGATTGGTTTGAGATTTAGGGGAAACATTTCACCTTTGCGCTCTGATTGGATAATAACTTTGTTCGTCTTCTTCTCAATAATTTCCGAACCTTCATCATCGAATGAGACTTTGAGACCAGTACCTCCAACAAGCTGAGATACACTGATGAGATTGTGTTGTAATCCCTCTACATATGCAACTTTCCTTATTGAGAAATCACCGTTTGTAATCATCCCGTAGCCTTTGATTGTTCCGAAGGAATTGTTCCCAAATTTGACATTTCCACCATTGGAAAGAGATCTAAATTCCCTAAGTTCTTCCTTCCTCCCTGTCATGTGACGCGAGCAGCCACTATCAATGTACCATTCTTCGTCATACTGCTCGTCACTGATAACCTGCAAAAATTAAGCAGATTTAGGAACCCAGAGCTTTTTGGGTCCTCGTGAGTTGTTTGCGGGAATAGTAAGAGAGATGTCAACAACATATGTTCTTTTTATTAGTGTTGTATCATCTTTTCTTTTGATGGTGAAAACTTTGATTTTATTTGGAATTAATGGTTTTGGAATTGATTTTGATTTAGTATCTGAAACCTTCTATTTCCATTTTTGATCAGCTGATGACTGAGATTTTTGAGAAGAAACAGAGTGGACTTTAGGACGAGAAGAGACAGAGGATTTTGAAGAGTTAGAAGAGTTAGAATGAGATGACTTAGAATGGTATGACTCCTTGATTGAAGATTCTGGGTGACTCTTTTGCTTTTGATTAACGGAAGGACCAAACTTAGAGTTTTGACCTCTTTTAATTCCCGAACCGAACCTGTGCTTTTGGTTGGAATCAATCTCTGAACCGAATCTATACGTTCGGTTGTTGTTGTGCTCTGAGCCGAACCTCTGCTTTTGGTTGTCGTTATGCTCTGAACCGAACCTCTGCTTTCGGTTGTTGTTCTGCTCAGAACCGAACCTCTGCTTTTGGTTGTCGTTATGCTCTGAACCGAACCTCTGCTTTCGGTTGTTGTTCTGCTCAAAACCGAACCTCTGCTTTTGGTCGATGATGGACATTAGCTTTATGTTTTTGATTTTCATTGGTTGAACCACTTTGAACCGATGTTGTTTTGCTTGGAGATGTGACTTCTTTTGCAGGAATTTCTTTCTCTTGAGGGACATCTTTTGTTCCACTGGTACTTGCCACGTTGAAGCAATCAGGTTTATTTAAAGGTTCTGGAACGTATCTGCCTTTGCTTTTCCATGAAGTCCTTTCAGACAGACCTACCGTTTCATCAGCATTGTCAATGGGAGCCGACCAGAAGAACTCATCACAACCATTAGCATTGTCTTCGTTCACAATAGCTGTTAGTTCAGCAGTCTGATGTTCGGTTACACCTGTGACTTTGTATACCTGATTCGGAGTGGTCCTAACTTTTTGGTATACAACTGCCTTCTCTACAAGAATCGGGGACTTTTGTTGGGACAACCGAGCGAATTCCACAGAATTTTCTGAGATGAGATTTTTGTGGTTCTCGGGTTCATTTTTGACAAATTCTGAAAAGTCAACTGTGTCCTCTACAAAAATTTCACTCAAATTATCGTCCTCATTAAGCTCAGATGCATTTTCAACATCAATTTTATTTTCCGAGCTTAAGTTGACATTCAGTGAGTCAAATTTTTGTATAGTTTCGGTTCTAAGCGTCAGTTTATCATTTTCATCCAAAAGATTTTTGAGCATATTCTTGTGGTCCTTGGATTTTATGAAGGATTCAATTTTGTCCAGTCCATACAAATATGTTGGATTAACATCCTCAGACGAAATAATACTCTCACAATTATATGCGTCAGCATCAATTTCATCTTCCTTAAACTCAAGAAAGGGTAAAATCATGCGATGAATCTTTTGCCCTATTTCACAATTTAAATGAAGCTGAGTAATATTAGTATAAAGACGTTTGGCAATCAGACAAAAAACATTTCGTTGTTTCAAAAGCTTCAAATTGTCTCTTTGCAAATAAATGTTTTCATCTTTTATTTTGATTAACTCTGACTCCTTCAGTTCGATCCACATCCGCTGTTCCTCACTCTTCGAAGACACCCTGCTTAATTAATCAGTTAGGTTAGAGTTGGTGACCCGAGTTTGAGTTAAACTACTATCTAGATGAGAGATTCTTGAATTAACACTTTTTAATTCCTTTTCATATGAGCATTGTGGGACTTTAAATGAGACAAAAACTGATTGTACCTTCTTGATCAGTTCATCAAGTTCGCTGAACTGCTCGCTGAGTGGTTTGGCGGCAAAGCATAGATTCTGTTGTTCTTTGTCATCATTCCCACCATCAGTGTTGTATCCTCTCATCTGAGAAACGTCGGACACCATCAGGAATCTTCCTCCACTGCTCTCTTCTTTCGCTACATAGGCTTTTCCATGTGAAGGGTTCCTCACTTCATCATCTTCAGAGTCGGTTGACCAAACCTCCACGCCACCGAACTCATCATCAGCTACCGAGCCCTGCACAATTAAAGCATTCATGGAAGGGTTAGCAGCAGATTTCTTCTTCCTTAACTCATCAAGCTTTTTCATCAACACAGCTTCTTCATCATTTTCTTCGTTCTTTTCTGCCATCTTTTTGAGGACGCAATCTTTTGCATAGTGGTTCTTTCCTCCACAATAATAGCAGCTCACTCCAGAATCTCCTTCAGCCTTCTGTTCCTTCTTTGCTTCTTTAGCTTTCGGTTCATCTTTGACTTTTTCAGTGCTATAGCTTCCTTGCCAGTTTCGGTTCCTATTGGTGGGGAATCTCTTCTTGATGAATCTCTTAGGGTTTGACACCATCATAGCATAGTCTTCAGATGCGAGATCATAATCATCCAGGTTGAGATCTTCGTCCTCTATCACAACTTTGCTTTTCGACAGGAGTGCTAATGAACCCAGACTTGAAACCACGGTCTTCTCCTGCAGCACGATCTTTTCTTGAGATTTTAGGATGCCCACCAGTTTTGCTAAAGAATAGGATTTGAATTGCTCGTGTGCTTTGACTGTGGACACAGTTGCTCTCCACTCAGACCTGAGTCCATTTAAAAAAGTAACCTTCTGTTCAATAAGCTTCCTTTCGATGTCATGTTTGATCATCTTGCTAAGAAGATGATTGAAGCGATCAAACGTTTGAGTCACTGTTTCTTCTGTTCCTTGCTTGAACTCACCAAACTCAGACAAGAGTAAGGCTTGAATGGAGTGTTCAAGATCTTCATATGTAGAGTACAATTCACGTAGCCTGTCCCATATCTCTTTAGCAGTTGTGCATGAACTTACCAGCCTAAAGGTATCGGATTGAAGAGCAAATCTAATCAATCTTAGCGCTTTGATATTGCACTGAAATTTAACTTTTTCATCTTGCGCTACATCTTTAACATCTTTCAGGAGATCATTATACTCCTTTTGAGTTTTAATAATCCTTAAAGTTGCTGAATGAGAAAACGGTCCAGAGATAATTGCTTCCCAGATGAGGTATCCATTATCCTCAGATCCTATGACATAATCTTCAAAGTGATTTGCCCAGACTTCATAATCATGGGTGTACAGGATGGGAATCTTTGTTGTTGATCCAATGTTGTTTGAAATATTGATGGGATTGGATTGTGACTCATCCATAATGATCGAATAACCTGTTCAAAGATCAGACTTGTAATATATCGAATTAGGGCAAAGATAATAAATATTGAGATACGTCAATTATGAGATGACGGCTCAATAAATATCAATGAATGCGGAATAACCCTAATCGAAGCTTTTTCACAGAAAAGAAGTGTATGGATTACACAGCCTCCTGCTCTGATACCAATTGATGAGTTTAAAAATAAACTTAAAGATCGATTAGATCTATGAAACAGGTAGATAAATGACTAAATAAACAATAAAGAACAAGCTAATGAATCAAAAGGTGTCGAATGATTCAATAAACAATCCTCAGAAGAGCTCGATAAAGAACGTCAACTGTAGAGGATTTTAGGGTTTACAATATTCAATGAGAGTGACGACTGTTACAATACGCATACATGCATGCATATATTTATAATGAAACCCTAACAGTTTTTCTAAGAAAAAGAAGCTAGTCTAGTTGAACACGGATTGACAGGCCCAATCCGGTTGTAAAACAAAAGGGCTCAAGACACAACTCAATTATCTTCAACACTTCCCACGCTTACCGAAGCGTATCAAGCCCTTCCAGGGTGAGACTTTGAGAAGGACTCAGTCTCCCACCTGAAATTCCAAAGGTTTTCTTTGTTTATCAGCGTAGCTCTTCTGTCGGTCTCTATAGGCTTTCAATCGTTCACGGATCTAAATGATCTTCTCTGTTGTTTCCCGAATGATTTCTGGACCGGTAAGAGTGCTGTCGGAAGCTTGCCCCCTTGCTAGTTGGGTATCACCCACCTCAGCCCAGCACAGAGGGGATCTGCACTTTCGGCCGTAGAGAGCTTCAAATGGAGCAGCCTTGATGCTCGTGTGATAACTGTTATTATAGGAAAACTCGACAAGGGGTAAATGAGTATCCCATGCCTTCCCAAAGTCAATCACGCAGTCTCGCAACATATCTTCCAGTGTTTGAATGGTCCTCTCACTCTGTCTGTCAGTCTGAGGATGGTAGGCTGTGCTCATGTCCAGCCTTGTTCCTAGGGAATGTTGTAGTGATTGCCAAAATCTTGAGGTAAACCTACTATCCCTATCGGAGATAATGGACATAGGTACACCATGTAGCTGTACGATTTCCCTAATGTATGTTCTCGTAAGTTTCTCTATCTTGTCGGTTTATTTGATAGGTAGGAAGTGTGCAGACATGGTTAATCTATCAATGATGACCCATATGGTGTCAAGCCCACCCGTTGTCTTGGGCAACTTGGTTATGAAATCCATAGTGATCCGCTCCCACTTCCATTCCAGGATTTCTGGTTGTTGCAATAAACCAGAGGGCTTCTGGTACTCGACCTTAACCTTTGCGCAAGTAAGGAATTTACTCACGAAGGTAGCAATCTCTGCTTTCATATTAGGCCACCAATATAGCTTTTTAAGATCCAGATACATCTTATCTGAACATGGGTGGACGGAATACCGAGTGTTGTGCGCCTCGGTCATGACCAAGTCTCGGAAACCACCGTGTTTCGGTGTCCAGATCCGGTTCATGAAATATAAGGCTCCGTCACCCTTGGCTTCTAAATTCTTGTCCATTCCTCTAAGGGATTCATTCGTCACATTTTCAGGTTTCATGGCTTCAAGTTGAGCCTCCTGAATTTGCTTAGACAAGTGTGAATGGATGGTTATTGACAATGGCTTGATTTTGCAACCAGAATATTCCTTCTGACTTAGGGCGTCTGCTACTACGTTGGCTTTACCCGGATGATAACGAATATCGCATTCGTAATCACTGAGTAGCTCGACCCACCGTCGTTGTCTCATGTTGAGCTCCTTTTGATCGAAAATGTGTTGTAAACTCTTGTGGTCAGTAAAGATAGTGCTCTTCGTTCCATACAAGTAATGTCTCCAGATCTTCAGAGCAAACACCACTGCTCCTAGTTCAAGATCGTGGGTCGTGTAGTTAACCTCGTGTGTCTTCAACTATCTCGAGGCGTAGGCGATGACCTTACCTCGCTGCATCAGGACACATCTGAGCCCTTGATTCGATGCATCGCAATAGACTATGAAGTCTTTTATTCCTTCGGGAAGGGATAGTATTGGTGCGGTGCACAAGGATCGTTTGAGTGTTTGGAACGCTCTTTCTTGTTTCTCTTCCCAGTCAAAGGCCACGCCTTTCTGGGTTTGGGTTGTTAGAGGTTTCGCTAATCGAGAGAAGTTCTGAATGAATCTGCGGTAGTAGCCAGCGAGACCTAGAAATTGACGAATTTCTGTAGGCATCTTAGGTGCTGACCAGTTCTCAATGGCTTTAATTTTGGATGGGTCCACGTGGATTCCCTCTTCGCTTACCACGTGTCCTAAGAATTCGACTCTCCGGATCCAAAATTCACATTTCAAGAACTTCGCATAAAGCTTCTCTTTTCGTAATGTCTCTAGAACTTGTCGCAGGTGATCGCCATGCTCTTTCTTACTTCGGGAGTAGATCAGGATGTCGTCAATGAAAACGATGACGAACTGATCCAAGTAAGGTCGGCAGACTCTATTCATCAGATCCATGAAGACTGCGGGCACATTGGTCAATCCGAATGGCATAACCATGAACTCGTAATGTTCGTAACGAGTTCGGAAGGCTGTCTTCGGCACATCCTCCTCTAGCACTCGTAACTGGTGATATCCGGATCTCAGATCAATCTTAGAAAAATAGTTCGCCCCTTGCAGTTGGTCGAATAGATCATCTATGCGAGGCAGAGGGTAATGATTCTTGACCGTCAGTTTGTTGAGTTCTCTGTAGTCAATACACATACGGAATGATCCGTCTTTCTTCTTAACGAACAAGAATGGTGCTCCCTAAGGTGAGAAGCTTGGTCTTATGAAGCCCTTGCTGAGCAGTTCGTTAAGTTGACCAGAGAGTTCCTGCATCTCAGCTGGTGCTAAGCGGTAGGGCGACTTGGCTACTGGGGTAGCTCCTGGGACTAAGTCAATTCTGAACTCGACCTGTCGTTGCGGAGGTAACCCGGGTAGTTCTTCTGGAAAAATGTCGGGGAAGTCGCTCACTACAGGGATGTTCTTTAGTTCTTTCGTTTCGAGGCTCGTATCGACGACGTGAGCAAGGAATGCATGGTATTCCTTACGCAGATATTTATGTGCTTGAATACTTGATATGATGTGAAGACTTGCACCGGGTTTGTCACCGTAGACTATAAGAGTTTTGTTAGACGGAAGGTTTAGATGGACTGCTTTCTCGTAGCACATGATGTCGGCGCGATGAAGGCTTAACCAATCCATGCCAATGATAACGTCGAAACTTTTTATTGAGACTGGCATGAGGTCGATTGGGAATGAATGGTTATCTAGAGTTAGGGTACAACCTAAGTATATGCTACTCGTACTTTAAGTTTTTCCATTAGCCATTTCTACTGTGAATAGTTCTTTGAGTGCGTGCGGTGGTTGATTAAGCATGCAAGCAAATTTATGGTTAACGAAGCTTCGCTCCGCTCCACTATCGAATAGAATGCATGCATAGGAGTCATCGAGGAGGAACATACCAGTCACCACTGTCGGGTCAGCAACTGCTTCCCCGTGGCCTATAGCTAGTACCCTTCCCGCTCCACCAGTATTCTTTGCTTTGGGGCAGTCCCTCTTATAGTGGCCTGCTTCGCCACATCCGTAGCAGGTCGGGCTCGCGCCAGAGCCAGGGACTTGGTTGATAGGTCGTGCTGGGGACTTACAGAAACTGACGGTGTGTCCTTTCCTATTGCAGTTAGAGCACTTCATTTCACGGCAGGGGCCGTTGTGGTGGTAGTTTCATTTGTTGCACTTGGGCGAACTTCCAGCATACCCACCCACCGGAGCAGTAGTAGCAGCAGCAGGGGTTATTGCAGCATGTATTTCCACAATTTGCTGCTTTTTGGCAGCCTGTTGCTTCTTCTTTTCATACCAGAATTTTCGCTTAGTATTAGTGGGTTTAGAGGGTTCCGGGATGGCTAGGGTGGTTGCGGTTGCAGGGGTTTTGACTTCATGGTCAATGAGTCGTTGTGCCAATCGTTTGGCACTGTCGAAGGTAGCGGGGTTTGTTGCTAGAACATTCCCCTGATACGGAGGCACTAGCCCCCATATGTACCTCTCGGTCTTTTTCCCCTTGGTGGGAACCATATTAGGGCAGAGGGCCACCAGTTCGGTGAATCTGGCGGTATAAGCAACAATATTGGTGCCCTTCATGGTCAGGCTCCAAAGCTCCTGCTCTAGTTTCTGGATCTCGCCCCTCGGGCAGTATTCCTCAATCATGAGGTCTTTCATTGTTTCCCAGCCTATGTCGTTGGCAACGACGAGAGTTAGAGATTTAACGTGGCCGTTCCACCATGTCAGGGCCTTTCCTTCAAAGGTGCATGCGGCATATTTCACTTTGCTCGCAGCAGGGCATGAACAAATTTCGAAGACCGCTTCAGTCTTCACAAACCATTGCGAGAGGGCAATGACTCCGCCAGTCCCATGAAAGGACTTCGGCTTGCAGTTGGTGAAATCCTTGTAAGAGCACTCTCTCGAGCGCACAGGGGTTTCAACCGGGATTGATTCCATAGGGGTTCCACCTCTGCTGGCATTAGAAGAGTGATACCGAGCCATGGTAGTTGCCACTGCTGTAGCTACGGCAGCATTCAGGGCTGCAGTATCGATGACCGGAGGCGGAGGAGGTGGTGGTGCAGGATTATTCCTGGGAGATTTGCGAGGAGGCATCTTTCAGCTATAAGTTTATAAAGATAAGAAAAATGGTAAGAATCAATTTGTAAGCAACGTGAGAGTGATACATGGACTAACTAGCCATAGCCCAACAGTTGAATGATTGTTTGAAATCACAATAAGAAATATTAGTAGGAAAGCACAAGTGTATAGATTTTTCCCACAGATTAGATAGATTTCAATAATACTGGTATTACTGATGTAATAAGTTCAAGGAAAATCGACCTAACAGTAGGTCTTACATCATACCATATAGAAAAGTTTGACCGTTCTTAGATTCCTAATTAGAGTACTGAAAGTTAGGAATATTTTACAGACAAGTGCTACTTAGAGCACAGATGTTAAAGGCTATTCTTTAATCAAAAGACAGAGATGTACTAGACATCATCTAACGACGATCAATATTCCTCGGGAGAACCCTAAGGTCTCTCATTTGACAGACCACCTCTTGAAGGTGTCTCTCATGAGCCCTTTGACGAGCTCGAAGTTCCATGACTTCTGCTTGAGAGGCAACCAAATGTTGCTGTAGGGTTTCATTGGTTCTCCGGGTCCGTTCCATGTCTTCTTCAAGACGGCGGATGCGGACTGTGTTGACACCTGATTTGGCATCAATCTCCATGACCCGGTTGACGGCTGCTCGACATTACGAGCTATTCAGCGGATAATGACAGGCAGAGCTCGGTCAGCAGAGCCACCATCGCTGACGTTGTAAAAGCTCCGGTCCCCAAAGTATGGTAAGGGTTGAACCTGTTCATCACTCCAGCGATTCAAGTTGTTTGCCCACAAGGGAGTAGGACCTGGAAAAGCTGGTCGAGGGTTATTGTTCGAGGGTTGACCTACGAGCGGTAGGTTGTTGACTTCAGGCTCAGAGTCGGATCCATTAGAAAGTCCTTCTGCGAGGTGATCATCCAAAGGTATTGGATGCTCAACTTCGGGCTCTTCATCGATCCACCCGGCATTGCCTTCATTTGGAAAGAATGGGTCGCCGTGTTGGAATCCAACCATTTAGATCTACGCGAGAAGAGAGGTATAAGAATATTGTATACGTGTAACTAGTAGTACAAAATACACCTATAGTATTTAAAGTTTAAGTTCTACTGATCTTTTTGTGGCATTGTTGGTAAGTTTTTAGACTTGTTAACACATCACAACCATTCTAGGGCATATGCTAATCACTCCTAGGACCAGCATAGTTGATCAGGCTATGCCATTCCCAGGACTGACCATACATCCCCTAGCTAACCTGTGATATTTAACAATCGTAATACTTTTGTTCTTGTCATTGTGACACTGGTTTTAGTATGAATGCAGACTAGTATACTTAATTATATATTTTAGTATTTAAAGTATAGACTCTTGGTTAGAGTGTTTTAATCCCAGATGGGTTTATAGTTTAGTATATCTTTTATGGGTTGATATACTTGTTTCACTATAAACAATGCTCTGATACCAATCTGTCACACCCCAAAACCAAGAATGGCGGAAACGTTCTGCGACGGAGGACGTCATGTAAAGTATCACAACGCAGTAAATGTAAATAAGCAAACAACATCATCCATTGCATTAAATATATAATTTTAATACAAGCGTGTTCTGTACAGTTTTAGACACCAAAAATATAATGTAAATCAAAATCATATGAGGAGTCTTGAATGCGCTCCATCTTCTCAAAAGCTAGCATCGGTACCTGTCTACTGATGACCTGAGAATACAAGTTATTTTGAAAGAGTTTATCAGCATTAAGCTGGTGAATTCATAAGTATTTTAGTGTCGATGTTTGTTATCAAAACGTTTGAATCTGTCGCAGGTATGAGTTGTAAATGTATGTAAGTGTTTGTAAAAGTTTGAATCTCGTAGAAAAACCTATATTTTCTGTTAAAGTAGCCTTCTACCAAGGCTTAACTGTTTTGTATGCTCGTTTGATATAAAAGTGTGTAATTTCCCAAGTGTAACTATCTTTTAACAAAATATAGTTTGTACATTAAAGTTTAAGTGAGGTTATCACTAAAATGTAATGGGTAAATCATTGTAGTACTGTAGTTTTGTTTTTTAGGAACTACTGTTGTACTAACTACCTTAAATCGGATTTATATTAAGGTATATTGTGATAATTGCACCATACTATCGACTGATAACAACGACATAAAGAACGGTCGTAATAACGAAATGACGTTTGGCACCTTTATGTCTATATATGTATATTTGATATATAATTAATATGGAAACGACCTTCGGATGGTCACCCGGAATTCCACCAGACCACATCCAAATCGAGGAAAAGGAAATAGGACAGGTGGCTTTCCTAAGCCCTTTAAACATTATTTATACATCTATACCTATATGGGCATGCAATTTATAAGTAGTAAAACAAAGTTTAAGTAAAAGCATTTGATAAGTAAAAGAGTTTGTAAAACATTTTGAAGTGAAACAGTTTGATAAACAGTTTGAACAGTGATAAAATCATTGGTTTCCTAGTTATTAATCACATGTGATTAATGCAATCACATGTGATCGATGCAATAACTATAAGTATTTAACATTTATTCCCCCCCCCCCCCCCATAAAGTATTTAAACATTTAAAATCATTTCAAAGGTTGATTTAAAGGGGTATGAACTCACTTGGAAGTTTGAAGATAGCGAGATCGAAAACCGGGCAGAGTTTCGTCTCGGGAAACGGATTTTTCTCGGGATTCTCAGGAATCTCGGGAGTAAAATCGACCCTCGGGACTTAAGCAAAAAGACCAGAGCTTCGGGTTTGAACGGGCACAGAAAATGAGGCAAGATCGTGAGAGAAAAAGAGAGAATGAGCAAAAATTTTCGGAACCCTCGCACCCCTTTTATAGGGGCGCTGAACCGCCTCCGTACGCAGTGCGTACATGACGTCATCGCTTACGTATTTCGGATGGGGCGGGTCGGATGGGACGGCGGGTCGGGTAGCTTCGTATAGGGCGACGTGGACGATCCGAGGCCCTTCATTCGAGTATGCGGGACGTACGAGAGTACGCGGCGCGTACTTTGGCCCTATCTGCTGACTCCCCTTCGGATATTACCAAGAATAAATAATTATTTTTATATTTATTTTAATTAAACTTCTAAAATTCATATCTCCTTCATACGAACTCCGTTTTCGACGTTCTTTATATCCCTGCGAAGGTGAGACTACGATCTACAACTTTCTCTTAGATTCCGTTGGCAAATTCCGAAATTATTTTTATTAATTATTTATTAAAATGACGTGATTTCTTTAAAAATTCATAAGTTCTTTATCTGACATCGGTTTTTGCCAAACTTTTTACCACTGAAATACCATTGACGAGACCTTCGATTCTCGTTTAAGGTCATTCCGGCCAAAATTCGCTCGATCTCCGATTCGAGTTTTTAGCTGTCTGTTGCTAAGCTGAACTTGGAAAAATCATAACTTCAATATACGAAGTCGGATTTGGGCGTTCTTTTTACGTACGATCATGGTTTGATGAAATTTAAACATAGAATAAATTTAAATAGGAACTTTTTGGACTTTTTAATATCGAAGTTAATTTTATTAACTCGAAAATGTTTACAATACTTGACCTATTAGGCCATTACAAAGAGTTGAAATATCGGGTTGTCACAATCTAGAAAAGCATTTATCTTCCCAATGGAAAGGGATCGGCCATAGTCAACTCGGTTGACCAAATGGTAAAGAGAAAGGCTAAGTCTGAGATATTCTCATGTGCCATTACCAAAGGGTCTATATGTTTTATTGCCAAAGGGAGGGACACTGATTACGAAGCTGCCATATTTACCTGAAAGATCATAAGATTGATCAAGTCAAAAAGTTTGACTTTACTTTAGTTAAAGTCCACTGACTAAATCTATTAAGTTCCTATTTGGAGATTCTTATTACATAATGTGAATGGGTCACATGCTGATGTTTTAAGAATCAAAGAAACGATAGGAAGATTAAAGTAAGTATATGTTGATTCTGATTGCGAAGGTGGGTTTTGATCGCATGGTTCAGTAATCAGAATTTTGAGTTGTTGCTTAAGAGTTATAATATATTGCTTATGAATAGATAACAACAAGGATTTCATGTGGATTGTAAGGATAAGTTTTTCCGCAAAGTTTTAAAATAAAAGAAAAAAAAGGGTTTTAATTTTATTTATTTTAAAAGTATCCTTACAATGGCATCTGTGGAAAATTGTTGCTTATATGTTTCCAGTAATAGCAATATTGGAAAGCGGATCTGATTCTTTCATTTGTGGTAGTGTCTGAATTTACCAAATGAAGAAAGTTTTCATCACCCAAGTTTCAGTTGGATAGAAACTTGGAATCAAACAAGTTGTATTGTATGATGAATGAGAATTTTCATCTTTGAAAATTAACACTAATTCTTTGATCACATGTATATGTGAGTCAATTAAAGGACTAAGGAATTGGGTACACTGGGTGCGCGCTGGCCAAGGTCCACCACAAAGATTGATTTGTCATGATTTACTAAAGATTAGTAAATATGATTATACTTATAAGCTTAAGTATAATTCTGTAACATTGGAAAGGATACAATGTATGACAAAACAAATGAGAAGAATCAACTTAGGCAGAAAGATAAAATTTCTCAAATCTGAAAGGATGGGGGAGTACTTTAGTATCATATTTCATGATCATCTTAATGATTATGAAACCATATCACAAATTCATACTCTAAGGACGTCTTAGTGCAATGTTATGGCTAAGAAGAGAGGTCATGAATGGTTGGATTGGTTAAAATCAAGAAGATGAGTCATACTTCGTTCCAAAACAACTCTTAGAGTCATACTCCAAGATTGTAACCTTGAGTGACATAAAGGAAGATTTATTAACACTAGTCAAATGTAAGAGTAAAATGTTTTCTACTCTTGTACATTTGAGATTGGTAAGTTGTGATGTCTTGGATGAGACAAAGACCAACTAAGACCAAATGTGTGAAGTGTTAGTCTTGATAAGAATCCGCACTATCCCTTGAATATTTGTTTTGTCAAGGAATGGTTCTTGAATCGGGAAACTTATATGTCAAAGGGACAGTGGGAGCCTTTTAGATCCTGAAAGAGTTTCAAGATTTAATCAAGAGTAAAACCTGTAATTTATCACTAGCACACGACTTAAGGTTTGCAACCTATCGTGTTGACATAATTCTTATTTCTGTACCTACTTCAAATAAGTTGAATTTGCATGTGAGTTATCAGAGTTCAACTTGGAAGCGTTGGTGGGCCTTGTGCTACCAAGGTGACAAGAAACTAAGATTGAACAAGTTTAATCCATGTAAGGCTGAATTTCTCACTAACCTTATCTAGTGATTCATGAAAATGATGGTGAGGAAACGCTTTCATGAAAATCTAAGTGTCATAAGGTTTCTCTCCGATTCATGAAAATGATGGTGAGGAAACGCTTTCACTAAGTAGATTTTACGTAGATAGAAATTGTGTTATTTGCATTTTCAAAAGTCGTTAGTGGAGCATGTGTGGTTAACCGGCACACTAACATGGACTTGTGAGATATGGAAAAGGTCTAAGAAATTGAGACTATGATTACGACATCCCTTTTCATAGTTCTTGAAATTGCTTAGACACACAGGTGAGCTATCTATGGAAAGGTGTATGAATCTAAATTTTAGAAGTCCAACCGATTTCTAAATACATGTCAAAGCTAGTGGGAGCATAAATGTTGTGCTGATAATCATCATGTTAGTGGGAGCATGATTATTACGTTTAGTGTTGCAAGTCAGCAATGTTAATTATAGAAAAACAAAAGTTTCAATTCGTGAAGTTGCAGGGGTTGAAAAATTGTTTTGCTATAATTAAGGGAGAGGAAATTATACTTTATTTCAATTCTAAAAGCTTAGATTGAGATTTTAATCATCTTTAGTCAAGGACATATATAAGAATTTTATGTTTGAATGGTTCGACTTAAGCAAATTCTATATATATTGCGTTCTCAAAATTCAATTATGACTACGACATCCCTCTTCATAGTTAAATTTTGAAAACATGGCAAATAAAAAATATTGTAGCAAAAGACTGGTCTAGTCTCATATATTTATGTGAGACATCATGAATCGTGTCCCATATGCTTCGGATATAGGATCGATTTCATGTGCTATAATATTTATCCTATCTAAATTTTCCAAATGCTCAGGGCATTTAGAAGGGAAAAGTCTAGAACTGGATATGACTAAAGTGATTAAGCAATTGTCGAGGACAATCTGAGGTTTGTCAAAGGTTGGTTGCTTAGGGACATTTGGAAGTATAGTATTAATTTTGGCAGGACCATATTGACATTTTCTAAAAAAAAAAAGATAACTCTTGTTCGGAAGTGATAGTCAAAATGGGACTATGGAAATGTCTCCATAGGTGGAAGTTATTCAATCTATGTAAGATTAGAAAACCTTAATGCAAGAAGGATGTTCAAAGCAATGTACTTTGAATATGACACTTCCATTCCATAGAAGTTGACCTTCTTTGGAATATTCTGTAATGTCTGGTGACAAGGTTTTGGTGACTTTGTGAATAATCATTACAAGAGGAACATTACATAAAAGTTTAAAATCTAACAGTTCTTTTTGGTAAATGATAGGAATCAGGGATTCTCACATTTACAATAAGGATTTGGGATTGTGAAATGAGTATCATTGGAATCATGTTCAACTGATCTACATCACAATGTAAGGATCATAGACAAACATAGTGTGCATACTTGGAGTATGGCATAACTATTGTTTAGAAAATAAAGTGTACATGCCAGGAGCATGGGACGACTATTGTTTTTATTCAAGTCTTAAGTTGATTGTTTGAAACATTTTACAATGAATAATGTGTAATCAATATGATGATAAATAAAAGGTGGTTCTATTTATATTCAAAAGGGTTCTGAGACCATATTGAATTCGATTATTATTGTGTTTCACTTTGCATGTTTTGACTTCCAAAATAGCTAGGTTATTCTTTCCGAATGACTAAGTTATTTAAACACTCCACAGTCATTCATATGTTGGAAGTAGGTATGAATCAAGACTGTTATGAATCGAGTTTGTAGATGGCTAAATGGGTTTAGTCATAGCAATGGTTGCTACAACATTCATGAGTGCTCATAAGTTATGAGTATTGGATTAAACCCACACTCACTTGTATCACTTCATGGAATTTATATCGAGTGATTGTGAGACGGTAATATCATATAAATCTTTAAACCTAGAGATATGAGTTGTTACCTATGAGTTGGTTGTGCATTGATTGCACATAAACGCATCAGTAACTTGATGTTATAAAACGTGCCTTTGTGTACAATTCAACAACTAGTAGAACAAGCATATGAGTCGAAGTATATCTGTTCCTTCTAGAAATAGAAGCGATATCTGGGCCCCTCGATGATTTTGTTGTGACCTATGTACCGGCCGGTCAGAACTAAATTGATGTGTTCGATTAAGTTCTTTGTCAAACAAATTGAAAATCGGGAAACAAACTGCTGGACAATAAGTACGACGTTGTTCCATGTATTTGTCCGGCTGATATCATGAGAACAGAGGATTATATGATCACTTATCTAAAATGGTGCTTCTTAGTTCAACAGAGGTTTCGAGAGCTACGATTGCTGGTTGGTTCCTGAATTAACATACGCAAATATAGTTATTAGACTTATCCAAGTGGGAGTCTGTTGGATAAGGTGTCTAAGTCTATAACTTATTTGGTACATACTTGACCCGAACCGGCATGGTCCATTTGGATTGCATTTCATCCAAACTATTTATGGATAATTTTATGAGAGTTATACACATATGATTATTAATATATTATAAGTTATAATATATTAATATGAAGTCACGTTATTTAATTAGTCTTAGTCTTAAATTAATTATGAATTAATTTAGAGATTAAAAGGAAGACTAATTAGATTGTGGGCTATTTGTTTTATATGGTGTGGGCTAACACTCATTTGTTAATGGGCTAGGCTTGTATGGAAGTCCATGGAGCTTTTAACCCATGGATCCTTGGAAAAGGAAAGGTCATGGGTTATTAGGGTTTCATCCTAATCATGTACACTATATAAGCATGCTTATGTTGCATGAAATAGCCACTAGTGTAGCTAGCTTGTGTGTGTTTGTGTGTGGCCGATTTTATAAGTGTGTATACACTCTCTCAAAGTTTTCCAAGAGTTTGTGGTGATTTGTGATTCCATTTGAGCCATTCACACTATTGGTGCTAGGCCCTCAAACTCCTTAGGAATCAAACTCATCATCAAAAGGTATGTAATCTCATCTAATTCTTTTATGTTTAAAAGTACCCCATGCCATGTTAGATAGGTTATGAACCTTGGAAAATTATTATTTTGCATGTATTTAGACAAACATAGATCCAAGATTTATTAAGGTTGCATGCACACTTAGGAAGTGTTAGATTGCTCAAAACCCAACAGTCAAGACTGATTTCCTTAATGGGAAGTTGGATGAGGATGTTTACATGAGTCAGCTAGAGGGTTTTGACGATGCGAAGCACCCTAATAGAGTATACAAGCTTGAGAAATCCATTTATGGATTAAAGCAAGCGTCTCGCAGATGGAACCTATGTTTTGACAAAAAGGTCAAAGAGTTTGGTTTTTTGCGAAGCGAAGATGAATCTTGCGTGTATGTGAAGGCCAGTAGGAGTATAGTAAGCTTCCTCGTATTTTATATCGATGACATACTACTCATAGGAAACGACATCTCAACTCTGCAGGAAGTAAAATCCTGGCTTGGGAAGTGCTTTGCTATGAAGGACCTCAGAGAGGCTGCCTATATTCTTGGAATAAGGATAATAAGAAATAGTAGTAAGAGACTGATAGGACTCAGTCAGGATACATACTTGGATAAGGTACTAAAGCATATTAGTATGGAAAATTCAAAGAAAGGGGAGTTGCCAATCCAATGCAATACCAAGCTAAGTAAGACTCAGAGCCCGAGTACAGAGGCAGAAATAGCTGAGATGAGCCGAGTTCCTTATGCTTCCGTAGTTGGCTCAATCCGCTATAACTTGTACTCGCCTTGATGTGGCCTTCGCCTTGAGCATGGTCAGTAGATATCAGGGAAACCCTGGTAGAGCCCATTGGATTGTTGTCAAGAATATTCTTAAATACCTTCGGAGGACCAAGGAATGGTTTCTAGTCCTTGGTAGGAGTGATGACTTAAGGGTACGAGGGTATAGTGATGCTAGTTTCTAGACGGATCGGGATAATTACCGTTCGCAGTCAGGCTGGGTCTTTACCCTTAACGGAGGAGCAGTAACCTGGAAAAGTTCCAAGCAAGAAACCGTAGCTGATTCAACGTGTGAATCGGAGTACATTGCGGCGAGTGAAGCGTCGAAGGAGGCGATACGGTTGAAGAACTTCATCGGAGACCTTGGAGTTGTGATATCCATAAAGGAGCCTATGGAAATTTTCTGTGATAATGAAGGTGCGGTTGCCTTAACCAAGGAACTGAGGGAACACGGTAGATTCAGACATATCGACAGAAAATATCACTTCATCAGACATCGGGTAGAAGAGGGACTCCTCGTAGTAAATAGGGTATCGTCAGAAGAGAACCCAGCAGATCCCCTTACGAAGGGACTGAGTAGGGTTAAGCATTTGCAGCATGCTAGGAGCATTGGGCTGAAGGACAATATTAGTTTAGATTATATAGGAAAAGTGTAATAGATAAATTTGAATTTGACTTTTGATATAAATAAAGGTGTGTTATTTATGTGTAAAGTTATCATCTTGTGTTGATTATTTATCTGTTATTCTTCCAATTTTGCATGTTTTGACTTTCGAAATAATAAGATTATTCAAACGGTCCACAGTCGTTGATATGTTGAAAGTAGATATGAAAGAAGACTGTCATGAATTTGTTTGTAGATTGTCTGAAAGGTTTTAGACATAGCAATGGTTTGCTACAAAGTTCATGAGTGCTTATGAATTGCGATTTGAGCATTGGAATGGACCCACGCTTGCTAATATCACTTCGTGGAATTTCATCTCGAGTGATCGCAAGATGATAATATCCTATAGTCTTAAAACATAGAGATATGGCTTTTGTTTGTTGGTTAGTTGTGCATTGATGATGCGTAAATGCATCAGTAACTTGATGTTATAAAACACATTGTTGTGTATGATCTAGTCAATAGATAGTAAGAGCATATGAGTCGAAGTTGATCTATTCCTTTTATTCTAAGAGGATAAAAGTGATATCTTGGCCGCTCGATGATTTGGTTTGACTTATGTGCCACGCCCGGTCAGAATGAAGTTGATGTGTTCAACTAAGTTCTATTTCAAACAAATCAGAGATTGAGAAACAAAATGTTGGACAATAAGTATGACCATGTTCCATGTGATTGTCAACATGATATCTAGAACAGAGGATTATAAGATCCCTTATCTTAAGGACATGTTATTAATCAGAGTTGACAGCAGCGTATAAGAGCTACGATTGCTAATCAGATCCTGAAGTCATATGTGAGATATAGTTACTAGACTTATCCAAGTGGGAAACTGTTGGATTAGTGTCTAAGCCCGTAACTATATTTGGTATGTACTTGACCCGGTTGTGCATGGTCCTTTTGGGTTACCTTCACCAAAGCAACTTGACAAGGCTAATTGAGGAGAGAGAAAGGAAATTATGATATATTAATATATTATAGGAATAATATATTAAAGGAAAAATCATATTATTTAATTAATATTAGTCATAAATTAATTAGGGATTAATTTGGTGACTAAAAGAGATTAATTGAACAAAGGGGTATAAACTGTCAAAAGTGTGATAGTTAAGTTTTGGGCTAAGGAACCTTATGGAATATAGGGGTGAACGAAATCTGATGGGGATCCATCATATTTTAATCCACAAGCCTTATTCTGGAAGGATCCTTGGGCTGCTTGGTGACTAAGCTGTCTATTAGGGTTAAGGATGAAACCCTAGTAGCCTACAAGTATAAAAGGGACCCCAAGCCACCTAAAATCAGCTAACCCTTGTTCCAAGAGAAACCCTAGGCTGATTTTTTTGTTATTCCTCCCCTATCCTAAAAGCCTTCTTGCTTGTGGTGTTTGTAAGCCATTAGAGGAGTTGTAACACCCCGTTCTTTGAGTGTTTAATTATGAGTCCCTGAGATTTAAGAGGAAGGGTAATTTTGGTCAATTTTACGAGAAATGAGTTTCATCCGAGAAGGTTTCGGGCTGGCGTATGTGTTAGAAGCATTGGGCTTCTCGTCACTCTCGTATGAATGATAAGTTAATTGGGAGCGGGTTTAGATTAGAGGAGTTGCAGTGTTTTGAAGTTGATCATTGTTATAGCTCCGTGTGGAATTGGAGGAAATGGTTCCATGCATGCATGCATGGCATGCATGCAAGCATTTACTTTTGAAGTCCGGCTAGGTATGCCCAGCGTAAGCTGGACGCACGCCCATCGTATGGGAGCGATAAGTTGCGGGTGTCCGAGTGAGTACGCCCAGCGTAACAGGGAGGTACGCCCAGCGTACTCTCAGAAACCCCAAACCCTATTTTAGGGTCAGCCACAATATAAGGAACATGTTGGTTCATCCCTTAGCCTCCTTATGCTCATCTTCAACCTCAGAGAAACCCTAGATCTTGTGTTGTCTCCTTTATTGGGTGTGTTTGACCTTGGAAAACTCTTTTTGGCAAAAGAAAGGCTTGAAGGAGAAAGGAGAAGTTGTCAAAGAAGAAGAAGAACGTGTGGAGCATGTAGATCTGAAGAGATACCATCCTTTGGAGATTGTTTGAGGTATAAAGCTTCTTGCTTGATCTTCATATTGTATAGATCTATATATTTTGAAGCTTTCTCACCATTCTTGTCCCAAAAGTCCTCACCTTGTTGCATATTTCGATTTGGTCAAGATTATTTGTCCTTTCAGACCTTTAGAGAGGTCTTGAGTGAGAAAAATGAGGTCCCAAGGGCTGTAGTTGTTCCATGTGTGAGATATATAGGTCTTAATGGATTAAGACCTTGGATTAAGAGCTTAAGGACGTCCCAAGTGATAAAGTCTGAGACTTTATGAATTCTAATCATATTTGGCCTATGGATCTGAAGTTTGGGCTTAAGAGCTTAAGCCATAAGGAGGTTAAAAGGACTTATTGAGCATTGCAGTGTAACGACCCGTTTCCGGTATGTTGATTTATTGGTAATTATAGTGAGTTTTACAAGAGGGACTCGGCGAGTTCATAGCCTGACTCGCCGAGTAGGGTCGCGTCTGCGGGCACGCGTGAGCCGGGGACTCGACGAGTCCATAATATGGACTCGGCGAGTCCATCCGTCTGGGTGAAACCCTAAATCCCCGGGTTGCCCACTATTTATACCACCTTATAGCCCCCATCCTCGCCTCCCTCACCCTAAGAACGCAGTGATAGAACCCTAAACCTCCCTTGAAGAGCTTATATGTGTTTTGGTGCCATTTTGTGAAGGTGTGAAGAAGGAGAAGAAGAAAGAAGCAAGGAGAAGTGTTGTAGTGCAAAGATCCAAGGCCAAATCAGAGTTAATTGAGGTATTTTTGGAGTTCCATCTTGTTATATGCCTTAAACTTCCATTAGAGCTCTCCTAAGAGCTAGTTGATGCTTGTTCCAAGCCTTACACTTGCATGAACGTCTTATTAAGTCGAAATATCTATGGATCTGAATGTTGGGGTGTTGTAGAGCCCAGATCTACTGTCTTTTTGGAGTTATATTGCATGTTAACCATAGATCTACCCATTTTATGCATCTTTTAGCCTTATTTCCCTTATTCATGAGGTTGTGCACGTAAAGTTGGAAACTTTACGTGGTAAAACAGCTTATTGGACTCAGATCTATCAATTGTATGCATTGGATTCAAACAAAATCGAGTAAAAATCAGTTGCATGGCGGCAACTCGGCGAGTCGGAAGAACGACTCGACGAGTTGGGTCGCGAGTGCCGAGTCCTTCAGTTTTATCAGTGTCGAGTGGACGAGGTGAGTCAGGGAGTGGACTCAGCGAGTTGAGAGTAGACTCAGTGACGGAGGGACTCGGCGAGTTTGTTCATACAACTCGGCGAGTCCAAGGCAATCTTCTTGGGATCAAGAACAACTCGTCGAGTCTGTGTTGGATAAGGTGTCTAAGTCCATAACTTATTTGGTATATACTTGACCCGACCGGCATGGTCCATTTGGGTTGCATCTCATCCAAACTATTATGGATAATTTTATGAGAGTTATACACATATGTTTATTAATATATTATGAGTTATAATATATTAATATGAAGTTACGTTATTTAATTAGTTTTAGTCTTAAATTAATTATGAATTAATTTAGAGATTAAAAGGAATACTAATTAAATTATGGGCTATTTGTTTTATATAGTGTGGGCTAATACTCATTTGTTAATGGCCTAGGCTTATGTGGAAGTCCATGGATGATCCATGGAGCTTTTAACCCATGGATCCTTGGAAAAGGAAAAGACATGGGTTATTAGGGTTTCACCCTAACCATGCACACTATATAAGCATGCTTATGGAGCATGAAATGGAGCCTAAGAAAAAACTAGTGATCTAGTGTGTGTGTGCATGTGTGTGGCCGAAAATACAAGAGTGTGTATACTCTCTCAAAGTTTTCCAAGAGTTTGTGGTGTTTGTGATTCCATTTGAGGCATTCACACTATTGGTGCTTGGCCCTCAAACTCCTAAGAACCCAACTCACCAAAAGGTATGTAATCTCTTCTAACTCTTTTATGTTGAAATGTTCCCCATGCCATGTTAGATAGGTTATAAACCTTGGAAAATTATTATTTTGCATGTATTTAGACAAACATAGATCCAAGGTTTATTAGGGTTGCATGCACACTTAGGAAGTGTTAGATTGCTCAAAACCCAACAGTCTGTTCATACGACTCGGCGAGTCGGATGAAGATTATCTGAGTTCTTGGATCAAGAGAGTACTCGTCGAGTCGATGCGACACTCGACGAGTAGCAACGTGTAGAGTTGAGAAGTGAGACTAGGACTCGGTGAGTTGGGTAGCCCGACTCGGCGAGTCAACCCAAAGAGAGTTGACTTTGACCAAGGGTAAAAGAGTCATTTTACCCCAAGTGCAGTGTTAGTATTTGATTTGAGTGTGTTTATGGATTTGTAGCCGAGGAGATTCAGGAGCAGCAGCCGTTAGCTTCCCGAGCCACACACTCATCAGCTAGCTTACGAGGTGAGTTTCCTTCCAGTAGGGACGGGTCTAAGGCCACAATGCCGGCCCGTCCAGTTAACAGTAGTTTCCAGACTTCGGTCCGATGTAGTAGTTGGTATGTTTGATGCCTTCGTGGCTCAGACAGGATCTATGTGTTATGTGTTATATGTTATGTGTTCCGGGCTACGGCCCGATGCAGTATGCAGTATATTTGTTCATGTTAGATGATATGCGATGCTATGCTCAGTCAGTTCCGGACTTCGGTCCGATGCAGGGGACACGGTCCCAGTTAGTTCCGGACTTCGGTCCGATGCAGTTAGTTCTGGACTTTGGTCCGATGCAGATTGTTCCGGACTTTGGTCCGATGCAGTTAGTTCCGGACTTTGGTCTGATGCAGGGGATAAGGTCCCAAACAGTTCTGGACTTCAGTCCGATGCAGTTTCCGGGTTTCGGCCCGATGCAGTGGGCGGGGCCCAATACGTGTTTATATGTTATTGTATGGTATGTGGTATTTTGGGGGAGCTCACTAAGATTCGTGCTTACAGTCTCAGTTTTGGTTTCAGGTACTTCCGCAAGCAAAGGGAAGAGCTCGGGGTGACAGCATCGCACACACCACAGCACAGCTTTTATCCTGGGGATATCTTTTTGATGTTTGGATTTGATGTAGTATGATACAATCTTCCGCACAGTATTTTATTATGTTTTGGGGATACATCGCGTATGTTTTATGTTATGATACTTATATTATGGATTGATTATATTGAAAAACGAAAAAATTTTGGGTCGTATTTTTGTGTCGTTTCAAGTCGGTATCAGAGCCCTGGTTTGAGGGATTCGGATACACTTCCGGGTGTATCTGAACTCAAACTAAGGGGAATAAAAGATTTTAATAAAATAAAAATGTTTTACAAAAAGAATTTTGAAAACACTTAGAAAGAAAGAATTGTTTTTAACAAGATAGAGGTGTGTGCGTGCGGTCAGCCGAGCTCAAGTAAGTACTCCCAAATTACCCATACAAATTATTTGTTCAGTTTCAGTTTCAGTAGAACAGCATGCTAGTGTAGGACTAAGGATCTAGGAGTATGCCTTATGTGCCTGCTTATGTGTTACAACTTTATGCGTATTGCATGCTAGAATTGAGTAGACAGCAGTAGGATAGCCTGTTTAGGTTATGCCTGATAGTATGAGCTTAGCATCCTATGCTAGTACAACTTCTTGTTATAAGAATAGTTTTGCTTGAATCTGTTTCCCTTGTCCGAATGCTGCTTGCTTCGTGCTTGGTGGGGTTCCGAGTAATGGGAGTTAGCCATTAGGTGGACACGTCACACCACATGTAATCAGGTTTGAATAATCCCAGAGTGCTGGAACTGGCCCTATTGCGCAGATCTTGTTTGAGTCCAACCGTTGTAGGGACGGATCTTTTACTTGAAGGATTATCTGATCCTCATCACATGTGATGGTGTTTAGGTGGTGGCTAACTGGCATTACGAGGAGACCTACAGCAGCTGAGGACCAGTCGTATTGAGCTTGAGTTTTCTCTAAGGCAAGCCTAGGATGAGAATAGCAGAGAATAGCAGCGGTAGAAGTGACTTGGTGGAGTCAAGGCAGTTCTTGAGGAAAGCACGGATAGATGTGGAAGGTAGTAGGGGCCCATACTACTGAAAGCAGAGGATCCGTACTCGAATCAAGGAAGGCCAAGACAAGACCAGGAAGATAGTAGTAGTGTCATGATCCCTTGAGATATTTCAGTGTTCTGATGTTGTTATGATATGTTTCAGAATGGTAGTCTTGCGTCCGAGGCCAGCAGCCGGCAGTTCAGATGCCGGAGCGGGATCAGGATCGGGATCAGACCCGGAGGTCGGGCAGATGGATGAGCAGACTAGAGAGTTCCTTTCTTCTGAGGTTACTCGCATCATACTAGAGCAGACTCCTGTGATCTTCGGTTCGATCAAGGAGGGTATTTTGGAGCTGATGGATGAGAGATTGGGTACGTTCCGTACTGAGATGGCGGCAGTGGTGGGGTCGCGCACACTCACTTTCAGGGAGTTCAGGGCATGCGGAGCTCCCGACTATCATGGGGCACGGGACCCCATAGCGAGTACCAGGTGGTTGGCGGATGTGGCCAACGCTTTCCGCACTAGCAGATGTCCCGAGGGGGACAAGGTCAGATTGGCGTCTTGTCTTCTGAAGGACAGGGCACGAGACTGGTGGGAGGAGGTCGGACATGCCATCGGGGATGATGCGGCATTGGATGCCATGACCTGGGCTGATTTCTCTACCAGGTTCAGGGCGGAGTTTGCACCGGTCATTGAGGTGCAGCAGTTAGCTAGGGAGTTCCAGGATCTTACCCAGACTACCGAGACAGTTGCGGAGATCACTGCCAAGTTCAGGGAGAGGGCTCTTCTCGTTCCACAGTATGCAGCCGATGAGGAGATGAAGAAGGCCCGTTATCATGAGATGTTGTGGAGTGACATTCGTATGTTTGTGAGCCGATCCAGTTGTAAAACGCTGGACGACATGATTGCTAGAGCCAGAGAGAGGGAGATTGATCTCGAGATGGAGAGGAAGAGGAAACCGGAGGCGGTTTCAGGTTCAGGCAGTGTGGGCAAAAAGCCCAAGGTTTCAGATCACAGGTCAAGGGGTCAGCAGAGCCACGGTCGGTGTGGCAAGTGTGGGAGATTGCACGAGGGGGCGTGCAAGGCAGGGAGTTCCGGCTGCTACAAGTGCGGTCGGACTGGGCATATGAGTAGGGATTGTACGGCCCCTGCCACTACGGTTACAGCATCGGATCTGATTTGCTTTCAGTGCAATCAGAGGGGACATAAAAAGTCCCAGTGCCCCAGTTTAGCTGCAGCAGGGAAGGTGTTTGCACCTGCCCCTGCCACCTTGAGGATTACGGATGGCCGGCAGGGCCGAGCTGATGCGCCAGTGGCGAAGAGCAGGGCATTTCAGATGACAGCAGAGGAGGCGCGAGCGACTCCTGATGTGGTGACAGGTATGTATATTTCTTTCATATTTAATTATTAGTATATCGTTTGAATATTTCTTGATGATACGTTTTATTTAGGGTCGTTCTCGGTGAACGGCATCCCTGCTTTGGTATTGTTCGATTCGGGGGCCACCCGATCATTTGTATCGCTTGCGCTTAGCAAGAGATTTAGCAGAGCTCCAGGGGAATGTTCCCCATGCGCCACCAAAAGGTATGTAATCTCTTCTAACTCTTTTATGTTGAAATGTTCCCCATGCCATGTTAGATAGGTTATAAACCTTGGAAAATTATTATTTTGCATGTATTTAGACAAACATAGATCCAAGGTTTATTAGGGTTGCATGCACACTTAGGAAGTGTTAGATTGCTCAAAACCCAACAGTGGTATCAGAGCCTAGGCTTGCTTGTTTGATACTTGATGCAAAATAGTGAAAAAAGTCGAAATCGTTGCTGTCTGCATGGTGGACTCGCCGAGTCCATTGGGGGACTCGACGAGTCCAAGGCAAACTTCAACCTACTCGACGAGTCAGTTCGTGCACTCGACGAGTAGGATCGAAAGAGTGCAGATTCTCGACTTTTGCTGCTGGAAATGGACTAGAAACATTACCCTAAACTGTTTTGGTGTTATAAAACTTATTTTAGTTGGTGTAATGGTTGTTCTAATCCATTTACAATAGCATATATCAAAATTCCATGATTTTATGTGTTCATATAATTCTTGAATTTTTGATGATCATGTTCATGTTCTTATGAATTTAGAAAATGATAGGAATTATTTGCTGAATTGTTTAGAATTACTTCTTTATCATTTATGTGTTTTAATGGAGTCCATAATTTGTCCTCAAGTTATGGATTACCAAAGGTCACTTTCATTTAACACACACTTAAAACACATAAGTTACATGAAAATGAAGAGTCTTCATTTTTATGAACCTTTAATTCATAAGTTATGAAATGAAGAGTTTTGCAAAGTTACAAAACTTGCCCTCAAGTTTTGGAATTTGTAAAGTTTCACACACTTTAATAAACTTTAATTCCAAACCTTAGAGTTTTAATAGTTAAAATTCAACCCTTATACTATTTATAACATTAATGGTTAATTATTATATATATGTATAAGAATAAGTCGTTTTACCGTTAGTAGGCCTCATTCACGAAGCCGGTCTATAAAGTGGGTATAAGGTTGTTGCCTATAAAATGGCGACTTAATGGGTGTATACTCTCACCCACCGCTTGCTTGATCGGTGGAGGGTCGTTAGCCGAACGGGTAGAACAATGACTTTAAATCCTCATTAAAAGTATAATGAATATTATAAAGTAACTAAACTCTTTTAATTCCCAATCTTAGTTATTTTAGGAAAATGTGAATATGGTGCTAATCCATGGAATTCACACTTTGTACCTTACCAAGTCGTTGGTGGAGCGTGTGTGGTTAACCGGCACACTAACTAGGACTAGTAAGGATCACGAAGGGTGACTTAATGTTTGTCATAGATCAATGGAGCGTGTGTGGTTAACCGGCACATTGATTAGGTGATAATATTAAGAGTACCAAGTGAATTAGCATGGTTATTCACACCTTGTTTTGTGATCCTCGGCATCCCAGTCACAAAACTTGAAGGGCACAATCGAGATTGAAACATGCCATTGAAAAGTTCAATGAATCTCAAAAGAATCTAGGAATTTCAAATCCAATTAAACCTAATAAATCATTTCGTTTTCATGGTGGAAATTGGTGAATCGGCATTCACCTACCTTTCAAATATATTATTACTTAGATTACGGCATCCCTCTTCTAAGTGTAATATATTGTGATTGGATCCTAGCCTTAACATTACATTTGGGTGTCTTATTAAGGATCCTAAATATCTAATCTAAACTTACTTTCTTCTTTCAGATGTCTTCCAACACTAATGCTTCAGGCTCTAACCCAACTGGTTCTCTCTCTCTCATGAATCTTTGTGGGAGGGTCATCTTTGATGGTTCAAACTTCATGGATTGGATTAGGAACATCAGGATGGTTACTCGTTACGAGGACAAGGAATATGTCCTCGATAAGGAGTTAAAAGAACTTGATGAGTCTACTGCTACTCCCGAGGAGATCGCTGAATTCAGGACTCATGAGAGAGATGCTACTAAGGTGGCATGTATCATGATGGCCACGATGACAGCCGAGCTCCAAAAGTCATATGAAGACTTCTACCCTTTTGAGATGCACCAAGACCTGATGGAAAGGTACCATCAGAGTGCTCGTCAGGAGTGGTATGAAATAATCTCCTCCATAATAACTACCCGCATGAAGGATGGTGAATCCGTCACGGGCCACATGCAAAAGATGCAAGAGTATGTGGACCGTTTGCTGAAGCTGAATGTTAACATCCCCGAGGAGTTGGCAATTGACATCATTTTGCACTCCTTGCCTTCTTGTTATGATCATTTTCGAATGACATATCATATGAACAAGGAGGAAGTTACCCTCAGCAAGCTTCAAGGACTCTTGAAGACCGCTGAAACCGGTCTTAAGGGTAAAGCGGTTGTTACCTCTACTACTCCTACTCCAACTTCTACCCCTGTTTTAGCTATTGGGCAAGGCAAAGGGAAAAAGAGGAAGCACCCTTCGAAGGGTACCAAGGGAAAGTCTCTTGAAGGCTCCTCATCAAAGACTAAGAACGGTTCTGTCACTCCTTCTGCCATTCCCAAGGATGCTGAATGCTTTTATTGCCATGAAAAGGCACACTGGAAGCGAAACTGCCCTAAGTACTTGCAGGATCTAAAGGATGGGAAAGTGAAACCCACCTATGCAGGTATTTACACTATATTGTCTAATTACTCAACATATTCTAACTCTTGGGTGCTTGATACAGGATGTGGTATTCACATATGTTCTGATTTGCAGGGCCTATGAAGAAGTGAGGATGTGGAGCACGGGAAGATAAACTTAATCATGGGGAATAGGAAGGCTTCACCTGTTTCCAAGATTGGGGTTTATACTTTGTTGCTTAATAATGGATTAAAATTAGATTTGAATAAATGTGTGTACTCGTCTGAAATGGCGAGGAATATTATTTCTTTTCATGCTTTGTACAAACAAGGTTTTACCTTTTCGTTTGATAATGAATGTGGTGGTATTAATGCTTTCTTTAATAATGTGTTTTATTTTAAAGCATTACCTTGTGATGGCGTGTATGAAACTGTGTCGATTGTAGACAACTTAGGAAATAATGTGTTGTATATTGATTCTTCTACTAGCCTAGATAAAGCATCATTGTGGCATTGTCGTCTTGGACATGTAAACAAGAAACGCATAGGACAACTCCAAAAGAGTGGAGTCTTGGAATCATTTGACCTTAAATCAGATGATAGTTGTGAATCTTGTCTACTTGGAAAAATGACAAAATCACCCTTCACTGGAACTTGTGAGAGGGGTGAAGGTTTGTTGGACCTAATACATACTGATGTATGTCGGCCATTCAAAACCGCCACAAGGGATGCTAATCGGTATTATGTGACTTTTATTGATGATTTTAGTAGATATGGGTATGTCTACTTAATCAAACACAAGTCTGAAACCTTTGAAAGGTTTAAGGAATTCAAGCAGGAAGTAGAAAATCAATTGGGCAGGAACATTAAGATGCTTCGATCCGATCGAGGTGGTGAGTATCTTAGTACCGAGTTCCTTGACTATCTTAAGGAGTGTGGGATTGTCTCACAATTGACTCCTCCCAGGACACCACAGCTGAATGGTGTAGCTGAGAGGCGTAATCGAACCTTGTTGGACATGGTTCGCTCTATGATGAGTCGAGTTTCGTTACCAATCTCCTTTTGGGGGTATGCCTTAGAGACTGCCGCCCATATCCTTAATCTAGTCCCTACAAAGAAGGTTACCAAAACACCTCATGAGATGTGGACTGGGAAGGTTCCCAATTTGGACCACATCAAAATTTGGGGTTGCGAAGTCTTCGTGAGGCGCGAAGCTCATGATAAGCTTGAACCCCGAAGTGAAAGGTGTATTTTCATCGGCTACCCACAGAAATCCTTCGGTTACCTTTTCTACAGACCCAGTGAGAATGTGGTCTTTGTAGCATGACGAGGGATCTTTCGCGAGAAAGAATTTATAAGCCAAGGAGACAGTGGGAGGCAGATTGATCTTGAAGAAATTCAAGAATCAATTGATGAAGGAACCTCAGACACTAGCAATCAACCTGAGGAGGAAACTCCTGTTGATCCAGCTGACGAGTCTGTACCTCCGAGACATTCCACACGGGTTAGGAACACACCTTCGTTTTATTATGGTTTTCATATTACTACGGAAGGTGATACGTTTATTAGTGATAGTACACTAGTAAATTTGGATGAACCTAGCAGTGTTAAGGAAGCCATGGCAGGCCCGGAGTCTGCTAAATGGAAGGAGGCTATGGACAGCGAGATACAGTCCATGTATGACAATCAAGTTTGGAACTTGGTTGACAATGTACCGGGCCGTAAAACAGTCGGGTGCAAATGGATCTTCAAAAAGAAGACAAACATGGAAGGAAAAGTGCATACTTATAAGGCTCGACTGGTAGCGAAGGGTTTTACTCAAACTCAAGGTGTTGATTATGATGAAACCTTTTCGCCGGTAGCCAAGATTAAGTCTATTAGGGTTATGTTAGCCATTGCAGCATTTCATGATTATGAAATATGGCAAATGGATGTCAAAAGCGCTTTCCTTAATGCAAAGTTGGCTGAGGATGTGTACATGAATCAGCCAGAGGGTTTTGTCAATGCAGAGTACCCTAATAGAGTATGCAAGCTTGAGAAATCCATTTATGGATTAAAACAAGCATCTCGTAGCTGGAATCTTTGTTTTGATGAGAAGGTAAAAGAGTTTGGCTTCTTGAGAAGAGAAGATGAGTCTTGCGTGTATGTCAGAGCTAGTGGGAGTATAGTTAGCTTCTTGGTACTGTATGTGGATGACATACTACTCATAGGAAATGACATCCCAACCTTGCAGGAGGTTAAGTCCTGGCTTGGGAAGTGCTTTGCTATGAAGGACCTAGGGGAGGCTACCTATATCCTAAGGTTCAACATGGAGAATTCCAAGAAAGGAGATTTACCGATCCAAAGCAATACCAAACTGAGTAAGACTCAGAGTCCGAGTACAGAGGCAGAGATAGCTGAGATGAGCCAATTACCGTATGCTTCCGCAGTTGGCTCGATCATGTATGCTATGACTTGTACCCATCCTGATGTGGCATTTGCTTTGAGCATGGTCAGCAGGTATCAGGGGAACCCTGGCAAGGCTCATTGGACCGCGGTAAAGAACATTCTCATGTACCTGCGGAGGACTAAGGATTGGATCCTTACCCTTGGTGGCAGTAATGACTTGAGAATATTAGGGTATAGTGATGCTGGTTTTCAGACTGATAGGGATAATTTCCGCTCTCAGTCGGGCTGGATCTTTACCTTAAATGGAGGGGCAATTTCTTGGAAAAGTTCCAAGCAGGAGACGGTGGCTGATTCGACTTGTGAATCAGAGTATATAGCAGCGAGTGAAGCAGCGAAGGAGGCGATATGGCTAAAGAACTTCATCGGAGACCTTGGAGTTGTACCAGCTATTAAGGAACCTATAGAGATTTTCTGTGACAACAATGGTGCGGTTATCTTAGCCAAGGAACCAAGAGATCATGGCAGATCCCGACACATTGACAGAAAATATCACTTCATAAGACACAAGATTGAAGAAGGACTCCTTGTGACAAGGAGGATATCGTCAGATGAGAATCCTGCAGATCCCCTTACGAAGGGACTGACAAGGGTTAAGCATTTTCAGCATGCGAGACGCATCGGGCTGAGGGACGATATTAGTTTTACAGATTAGATAGTTTTCCTGAAACTTGTAAAATGTAATCGACGTTTGATGATGAATAAAATTTGTGATTTATTTATGAGTAAAGTGTTACTATCATTGTCAATTATTTACTATTGTTTCAGTTTTGCATGTTTTGACTTCCAGAATAATTAATTTATTCAAACCTCCACAATCGATCATACGTCGGAAGTAGGTATGAATCAAGATTGTCATGAATTGGGTTTGTAGATGCCTTAAAGGTGTTTAGACATGGCAATGGTTGCTGCAACATTCATGAGTACTCATAAGTTATGAGTATTGGTATAAACCCACGCTCACTTGTATCACTTCATGGAATTTATCTCGAGTGATCGTGAGACGATAACATCATATAAATCTTTAAACCTAGAGATATGAGTTGGTTGTGCATTGATTGCAGGTAAACGCATCAGTAACTTGATGTTATAAAACATGCCTTTGTGTACAATTCAATAAGTAGTAGAACAAGCATATCAGTCGAAGTTTATCTGTTCCTTCTAGAAATAGAAGCGATATCCAGGCCCCTCGATGATTTTGTGTTGACCCATGTACCAGGACTGGTCAGAACTAAACCGATGTGTTCAGTGAAGTTCTTCGTCAAACAATTCGGAAAATCGAGAAACAACTGCTAGATGATAAGCAAGACATAGTTCCATGTGTTTGTCCGGCTGATATCATGAGAACAGAGGATTATGTGATCACTTATCTAAAATGGCGCTTCATAGTTCGACAGAGTCTTCATTGTTCGAGGGAGTTTTCGAGAGCTACGATTGTTGGTTGGTTCCTGAAGTTATAGGCAAATATAGTTATTAGACTTATCCAAGTGGGAGTCTGTTGGATAAGGTGTCTAAGTCCATAACTTATTTGGTATATACTTGACCCGACCGACATGGTCCATTTGGGTTGCATCTCATCCAAACTATTATGGATAATTTTATGAGAGTTATACACATATGTTTATTAATATATTATGAGTTATAATATATTAATATGAAGTTACGTTATTTAATTAGTTTTAGTCTTAAATTAATTATGAATTAATTTAGAGATTAAAAGGAATACTAATTAAATTATGGGCTATTTGTTTTATATAGTGTGGGCTAATACTCATTTGTTAATGGGCTAGGCTTATGTGGAAGTCCATGGATGATCCATGGAGCTTTTAACCCATGGATCCTTGGAAAAGGAAAAGACATGGGTTATTAGGGTTTCACCCTAACCATGCACACTATATAAGCATGCTTATGGAGCATGAAATGGAGCCTAAGAAAAAACTAGTGATCTAGTGTGTGTGTGCATGTGTGTGGCCGAAAATACAAGAGTGTGTATACTCTCTCAAAGTTTTCCAAGAGTTTGTGGTGTTTGTGATTCCATTTGAGGCATTCACACTATTGGTGCTTGGCCCTCAAACTCCTAAGAACCCAACTCACCAAAAGGTATGTAATCTCTTCTAACTCTTTTATGTTGAAATGTTCCCCATGCCATGTTAGATAGGTTATAAACCTTGGAAAATTATTATTTTGCATGTATTTAGACAAACATAGATCCAAGGTTTATTAGGGTTGCATGCACACTTAGGAAGTGTTAGATTGCTCAAAACCCAACAGTCTGTTCATACGACTCGGCGAGTCGGATGAAGATTATCTGAGTTCTTGGATCAAGAGAGTACTCGTCGAGTCGATGCGACACTCGACGAGTAGCAACGTGTAGAGTTGAGAAGTGAGACTAGGACTCGGTGAGTTGGGTAGCCCGACTCGGCGAGTCAACCCAAAGAGAGTTGACTTTGACCAAGGGTAAAAGAGTCATTTTACCCCAAGTGCAGTGTTAGTATTTGATTTGAGTGTGTTTATGGATTTGTAGCCGAGGAGATTCAGGAGCAGCAGCCGTTAGCTTCCCGAGCCACACACTCATCAGCTAGCTTACGAGGTGAGTTTCCTTCCAGTAGGGACGGGTCTAAGGCCACAATGCCGGCCCGTCCAGTTAACAGTAGTTTCCAGACTTCGGTCCGATGTAGTAGTTGGTATGTTTGATGCCTTCGTGGCTCAGACAGGATCTATGTGTTATGTGTTATATGTTATGTGTTCCGGGCTACGGCCCGATGCAGTATGCAGTATATTTGTTCATGTTAGATGATATGCGATGCTATGCTCAGTCAGTTCCGGACTTCGGTCCGATGCAGGGGACACGGTCCCAGTTAGTTCCGGACTTCGGTCCGATGCAGTTAGTTCTGGACTTTGGTCCGATGCAGATTGTTCCGGACTTTGGTCCGATGCAGTTAGTTCCGGACTTTGGTCTGATGCAGGGGATAAGGTCCCAAACAGTTCTGGACTTCAGTCCGATGCAGTTTCCGGGTTTCGGCCCGATGCAGTGGGCGGGGCCCAATACGTGTTTATATGTTATTGTATGGTATGTGGTATTTTGGGGGAGCTCACTAAGATTCGTGCTTACAGTCTCAGTTTTGGTTTCAGGTACTTCCGCAAGCAAAGGGAAGAGCTCGGGGTGACAGCATCGCACACACCACAGCACAGCTTTTATCCTGGGGATATCTTTTTGATGTTTGGATTTGATGTAGTATGATACAATCTTCCGCACAGTATTTTATTATGTTTTGGGGATACATCGCGTATGTTTTATGTTATGATACTTATATTATGGATTGATTATATTGAAAAACGAAAAAATTTTGGGTCGTATTTTTGTGTCGTTTCAAGTCGGTATCAGAGCCCTGGTTTGAGGGATTCGGATACACTTCCGGGTGTATCTGAACTCAAACTAAGGGGAATAAAAGATTTTAATAAAATAAAAATGTTTTACAAAAAGAATTTTGAAAACACTTAGAAAGAAAGAATTGTTTTTAACAAGATAGAGGTGTGTGCGTGCGGTCAGCCGAGCTCAAGTAAGTACTCCCAAATTACCCATACAAATTATTTGTTCAGTTTCAGTTTCAGTAGAACAGCATGCTAGTGTAGGACTAAGGATCTAGGAGTATGCCTTATGTGCCTGCTTATGTGTTACAACTTTATGCGTATTGCATGCTAGAATTGAGTAGACAGCAGTAGGATAGCCTGTTTAGGTTATGCCTGATAGTATGAGCTTAGCATCCTATGCTAGTACAACTTCTTGTTATAAGAATAGTTTTGCTTGAATCTGTTTCCCTTGTCCGAATGCTGCTTGCTTCGTGCTTGGTGGGGTTCCGAGTAATGGGAGTTAGCCATTAGGTGGACACGTCACACCACATGTAATCAGGTTTGAATAATCCCAGAGTGCTGGAACTGGCCCTATTGCGCAGATCTTGTTTGAGTCCAACCGTTGTAGGGACGGATCTTTTACTTGAAGGATTATCTGATCCTCATCACATGTGATGGTGTTTAGGTGGTGGCTAACTGGCATTACGAGGAGACCTACAGCAGCTGAGGACCAGTCGTATTGAGCTTGAGTTTTCTCTAAGGCAAGCCTAGGATGAGAATAGCAGAGAATAGCAGCGGTAGAAGTGACTTGGTGGAGTCAAGGCAGTTCTTGAGGAAAGCACGGATAGATGTGGAAGGTAGTAGGGGCCCATACTACTGAAAGCAGAGGATCCGTACTCGAATCAAGGAAGGCCAAGACAAGACCAGGAAGATAGTAGTAGTGTCATGATCCCTTGAGATATTTCAGTGTTCTGATGTTGTTATGATATGTTTCAGAATGGTAGTCTTGCGTCCGAGGCCAGCAGCCGGCAGTTCAGATGCCGGAGCGGGATCAGGATCGGGATCAGACCCGGAGGTCGGGCAGATGGATGAGCAGACTAGAGAGTTCCTTTCTTCTGAGGTTACTCGCATCATACTAGAGCAGACTCCTGTGATCTTCGGTTCGATCAAGGAGGGTATTTTGGAGCTGATGGATGAGAGATTGGGTACGTTCCGTACTGAGATGGCGGCAGTGGTGGGGTCGCGCACACTCACTTTCAGGGAGTTCAGGGCATGCGGAGCTCCCGACTATCATGGGGCACGGGACCCCATAGCGAGTACCAGGTGGTTGGCGGATGTGGCCAACGCTTTCCGCACTAGCAGATGTCCCGAGGGGGACAAGGTCAGATTGGCGTCTTGTCTTCTGAAGGACAGGGCACGAGACTGGTGGGAGGAGGTCGGACATGCCATCGGGGATGATGCGGCATTGGATGCCATGACCTGGGCTGATTTCTCTACCAGGTTCAGGGCGGAGTTTGCACCGGTCATTGAGGTGCAGCAGTTAGCTAGGGAGTTCCAGGATCTTACCCAGACTACCGAGACAGTTGCGGAGATCACTGCCAAGTTCAGGGAGAGGGCTCTTCTCGTTCCACAGTATGCAGCCGATGAGGAGATGAAGAAGGCCCGTTATCATGAGATGTTGTGGAGTGACATTCGTATGTTTGTGAGCCGATCCAGTTGTAAAACGCTGGACGACATGATTGCTAGAGCCAGAGAGAGGGAGATTGATCTCGAGATGGAGAGGAAGAGGAAACCGGAGGCGGTTTCAGGTTCAGGCAGTGTGGGCAAAAAGCCCAAGGTTTCAGATCACAGGTCAAGGGGTCAGCAGAGCCACGGTCGGTGTGGCAAGTGTGGGAGATTGCACGAGGGGGCGTGCAAGGCAGGGAGTTCCGGCTGCTACAAGTGCGGTCGGACTGGGCATATGAGTAGGGATTGTACGGCCCCTGCCACTACGGTTACAGCATCGGATCTGATTTGCTTTCAGTGCAATCAGAGGGGACATAAAAAGTCCCAGTGCCCCAGTTTAGCTGCAGCAGGGAAGGTGTTTGCACCTGCCCCTGCCACCTTGAGGATTACGGATGGCCGGCAGGGCCGAGCTGATGCGCCAGTGGCGAAGAGCAGGGCATTTCAGATGACAGCAGAGGAGGCGCGAGCGACTCCTGATGTGGTGACGGGTATGTATATTTCTTTCATATTTAATTATTAGTATATCGTTTGAATATTTCTTGATGATACGTTTTATTTAGGGTCGTTCTCGGTGAACGGCATCCCTGCTTTGGTATTGTTCGATTCGGGGGCCACCCGATCATTTGTATCGCTTGCGCTTAGCAAGATATTTAGCAGAGCTCCAGGGGAGCTGGATTTTCCACTAGAGGTTAAGATAGCAGATGATAGGACCGTGAGGGTCGGCAGAGTACATAGAGGGTGTTCCCTTCAAATATTTGATGAGCAGTTTTCAGTGGATCTGGTTCCTATTCCCCTGCGAGGGAATAAAGTTATTGTGGGCATGGATTGGCTAAGCCCCAATGGGGCGGTGATTGATTGTGAGCTTCAGCTAGTGAGGGTTCGCGCCCCCAGTGGGGGAGATATAGTGATTCAGGGTGAGAGGCCCCAGCGAGGACCGACCTTTTGTTCTGCCGCAAGGGCGAGGCGCTACGTTCAGCAGGGTTGCGCCGGTTTTGTAGCTTACGTCTTGGATGCCCGGGATAAGGGCAAGACGAAGATTGATGATGTTCCTATTGTTCGAGACTACCCGGATGTGTTTCCCGAGGATTTGCCGGGGATACCTCCTGAGAGGCAGGTTGAGTTCAGGATCGACCTAGTTCCTGGTGCGGCTCCGATAGCCAAAGCACCGTATCGACTTGCTCCCCCTGAGATGCAGGAGTTGTCTACACAGCTTCAGGAGCTGTTAGACAAGGGTTTCATTCGGCCGAGCAGTTCGCCTTGGGGAGCGCCGATCTTATTTGTGAGGAAGAAGGATGGGTCGCATCGGATGTGTATTGAATATCGGGAGTTGAACAAGGTAACGGTGAAGAACCGTTACCCACTTCCGAGGATAGATGACTTGTTTGATCAGCTCCAGGGAGCGTCTTGGTTCTCCAAGATCGACCTACGCTCCGGTTACCATCAGATGAGGGTTAGGGATGAGGATGTACAGAAGACTGCTTTCAGGACCCGGTATGGTCATTATGAGTTCGTGGTGATGCCATTTGGGCTCACCAATGCCCCAGCCACGTTCATGGATCTCATGAACCGCGTGTGCCGACCGATGCTGGATCGGTCAGTGATAGTGTTCATAGATGACATCTTGGTATATTCCAAGACCCAGGGGCAGCACGAGGAGCACCTGCGGGAGGTGTTGGAGACTTTGAGGAGGGAGAGACGTTTCGCTAAGTTCTCCAAGTGCGAGGTGCAGTTTCTTGGGCATCTCGTCAACCAGAAGGGTATTTTGGTGGATCCGGCCAAGATCGAGGCCGTGATGCAGTGGGAGGTCCCGAGGTCTCCATCTGAGATTCGGAGCTTCCTAGGATTGGCAGGGTATTATCGGAGATTTATCCAGGACTTCTCCAAGATAGCAGTGCCGCTCACCCGACTAACCAAAAAGTCGGTGGTTTTTCGTTGGGGGCCTAACCAGCAGGCAGCGTTCGAGACTCTCAGGCAGAGATTGTGCGAGGCTCCGATCCTTACCTTGCCAGAGGGAGTAGAGGATTTCGTAGTCTATTGTGATGTTTCGATCACAGGTATGGGAGCAGTGTTGATGCAGCGAGGCCATGTGGTAGCTTATGCCTTGAGACAGTTGAAGCCTCACGAGGCTAATTATCCTACCCACGACTTGGAGCTGGGGGCGGTTGTATTTGCCCTCAAGATTTGGAGACATTACCTTTATGGGGTCCGCTGTACTATCTACACGGACCACAAGAGTTTGCGATATCTTATGGATCAACCGAGTTTGAACATGAGGCAGAGGAGATGGTTGGACGTGCTGAAGGACTATGACTGTGAGATCCTTTATCATCGAGGGAAGGCCAACGTGGTGGCCGACGCCCTAAGCCGTAAGGTGTCGGCGGCCCCTATCAGAGATCTGTGTATGAGGATGACAGTGATCACTCCCTTGTTGGAGCGGATCAAGGAGGCTCAGATGGAGGGTCTCAAGGAGGAGAGGCAGAAGTGCGAGAGGATAGTGGGCCGAGTAGCTTTGTTTGATTACGACATTCGGGGTTTGTTGACGCTTCATGGTAGGGTGTGGGTACCGTACTGGGGTGGGGTACGACAAGTATTGATGGACGAGGCTCATAAGTCTCGATTTTCTATCCACCCAGGAGCGACGACGATGTATCGAGATCTTCGACCTGATTACTGGTGGCCCTGCATGAAGCGAGACGTCGCTTGGTATGTTGAGAGATGTTTGACCTGCCGAAAGGTCTAAGCGGAGCACCAGAGACCTCACGGCAAGATGCAGCCGTTAGACATTCCCGTGTGGAAATGGGAGGATATCACCATGGATTTTGTCACCAAACTCCCCAGGACCGCACGTGGAGTGGACTCGATATGGGTAGTAGTGGATCGGTTGACGAAGAGTGCCCATTTTATTCCGATTCAGGAGAGTATATCGGCGGAAAAGTTAGCCGATATCTATGTGCGAGAGATTGTGGCACGTCATGGAGTGCCGGTATCGGTGGTGTCGGACCGAGATGTTCGTTTCACGTCCAGATTCTGGAAGCGATTCCACGACGAGATGGGTACTCGTGTCCATTTCAGCACCGCTTTTCATCCTCAGACTGACGGGCAGAGCGAGAGGACAATTCAGACTCTCGAGGACATGCTTAGGGCATGTGTTCTGGATTTTGGGGGCAGTTGGGATACGTATCTTCCGTTAGCGGAATTCTCGTATAACAACAGTTATCATGCGAGCATTGATCGACCTCCTTTTGAGATGTTATATGGCAGGAAGTGCAGGACCCCGATTTGTTGGGGCGAGGTCGGTCAGCGAGTCATAGGGAGCACCGAAGTGGTGCTCAAGACGACGGAATTGATCCAGCAGGTCCGTAGTAGGCTGCAGACTGCGCAGAGTCGGCAGAAGAGCTACGCCGACAGGAGGCGTTCGGACTTGGAGTTCCAGGTGGGAGATATGGTTCTTCTGAAATCTCACCTTGGAAAGGTGTCATCAGGTTCCGGAAGAGGGGCAAATTGGGCCCCAGATTTATTGGTCCTTTCAGGGTTTTGGCCCGGGTGGGTCGGGTTGCTTATCGGTTAGATCTTCCTGAGGAGCTTAGTCTGATACACAACACCTTCCACGTGTCGCAGTTGAGGAAGTGTTTGGTGGATGGGACAGCAGTCGTTCCCTTAGAGGACATTCAGGTTGATAGCGGCCTAAATTATATCGAGAAGCCGGTCGCGATTCTGGAACGGAAGACCAAGACCTTGAGGAACAAGGTAATTCAGCTAGTAAAGGTGTAGTGGCAGCACCGGAAGGGGTCTGAATGGACGTGGGAGGCTGAAGAGGAAATGAGAGCGCACTAGCTGGAGTTATTTGCAGATCCAGCCATAGCAGACTTCGAGGACGAAGTCTGAGACAAGTGGGGGAGAATTGTAACGACCCGTTTCCGGTATGTTGATTTATTGGTAATTATAGTGAGTTTTACAAGAGGGACTCGGCGAGTTCATAGCCTGACTCGCCGAGTAGGGTCGCGTCTGCGGGCACGCGTGAGCCGGGGACTCGACGAGTCCATAATATGGACTCGGCGAGTCCATTCGTCTGGGTGAAACCCTAAATCCCTGGGTTGCCCACTATTTATACCACCTTATAGCCCCCATCCTCGCCTCCCTCACCCTGAGAACGCAGTGATAGAACCCTAAACCTCCCTTGAAGAGCTTATATGTATTTTGGTGCCATTTTGTGAAGGTGTGAAGAAGGAGAAGAAGAAAGAAGCAAGGAGAAGTGTTGTAGTGCAAAGATCCAAGGCCAAATCAGAGTTAATTGAGGTATTTTCGGAGTTCCATCTTGTTATATGCCTTAAACTTCCATTAGAGCTCTCCTAAGAGCTAGTTGATGCTTATTCCAAGCCTTACACTTGCATGAACGTCTTATTAAGTCGAAATATCTATGGATCTGAATGTTGGGGTGTTGTAGAGCCCAGATCTACTGTCTTTTTGGAGTTATATTGCATGTTAACCATAGATCTACCCATTTTATGCATCTTTTAGCCTTATTTCCTTTATTCATGAGGTTGTGCACGTAAAGTTGGAAACTTTACGTGGTAAAACAGCTTATTGGACTCAGATCTATCAATTGTATGCATTGGATTCAAACAAAATCAAGTAAGAATCAGTTGCATGGCGGCAACTCGGCGAGTCGGAAGAACGACTCGACGAGTTGGGTCGTGAGTCCCGAGTCCTTCAGTTTTATGAGTGTCGAGTGGACGAGGTGAGTCAGGGAGTGGACTCAGCGAGTTGAGAGTAGACTCAGTGATGGAGGGACTCGGCGAGTTTGTTCATACAACTCGGCGAGTCCAAGGCAATCTTCTTGGGATCAAGAACAACTCGTCGAGTCTGTTCATACGACTCGGCGAGTCGGATGAAGATTGTCTGAGTTCTTGGATCAAGAGAGTACTCGTCGAGTCGATGCCACACTCGACGAGTAGCAACATGTAGAGCTGAGAAGTGAGACTAGGACTCGGCGAGTTGGGTAGCCCGACTCGGCGAGTCAACCCAAAGAGAGTTGACTTTGACCAAGGGTAAAAGAGTCATTTTACCCCAAGTGCAGTGTTAGTATTTGATTTGAGTGTGTTTATGGATTTGTAGCCGAGGAGATTCAGGAGCAGCAGCCGTTAGCTTCCCGAGCCACACACTCATCAGCTAGCCTACGAGGTCAGTTTCCTTCCAGTAGGGACGGGTCTAAGGCCACAATGTCGGCCCGTCCAGTTAACAGTAGTTTCCAGACTTCGGTCCGATGTAGTAGTTGGTATGTTTGATGCCTTCGTGGCTCAGACAGGATCTATGTGTTATGTGTTATATGTTATGTGTTCCGGGCTACGGCCCGATGCAGTATGCAGTATATTTGTTCATGTTAGATGATATGCGATGCTATGCTCAGTCAGTTCCGGACTTCGGTCCGATGCAGGGGACACGGTCCCAGTTAGTTCCGGACTTCGGTCCGATGCAGTTAGTTCCGGACTTTGGTCCGATGCAGATAGTTCCGGACTTTGGTCCGATGCAGTTAGTTCCGGACTTTGGTACGATGCAGGGGACAAGGTCCCAGACAGTTCCGGACTTCGGTCCGATGCAGTTGTAACAGCTCAAATTTTCAATTAAATTTTTCATTAAAAATAGAATAGCATTATTCAACAAAAGTATTTATTCCAAGTTCATTTCAAAAATACAATTAAAAGAATCCCCAAGATCTCCAACAATGGCAGTGTGTACGCATCACGCCGGCGCCTTCCCACGGTCGTCACTAGTACCTGAAACACATAAATACAACTTGTAAGCATAATTGCTTAGTGAGTTCCCCAGTATACGACTTACACACATACGCCTTTCCAGGCCCTGACCTTCCAGTCCACATAACATTGCCTTCCGGCCCGTAACATAATCGCCTTCCGGCCCGTAACATATCGCCTTCCGGCCCGTATCATATTGCCTTCCAGCCCATAACATTTACAACATATAACACATATAATATAACGCACACATAGCACATACATCATACACCATACCTGTCCTTTCTGTCACATAACATATCGCCTTCCGGCCCATATAAACATACATATCATATATAGCATCTACCTTTCTAATTCCAACATAAGTAACATATATCACATACGACCTTCCGGTCTCACAGTCAACCCTTCTGGGTGGTGTATAGTGAGAAAACTCACCTCGTAGTATGCAAGCTATAAACCCTTGGAGCTACTCACACTCGATCCGCTAATCTGCAGGCTCCCTATAATATCACATACCTCTGTTAATGAACTTATCAAACAAGACAACTGACCCTACGAAAGTACATACAGGTCAACGGTCAACTTGACCGGACTCGTCGAGTGCAAAAGCGACTCGGCGAGTCTAGACGTCCTCCCCAACTTCCCAGTTATTCCCCTTTCTACCCGTCGAGTACCCCCCCCCCTTGACTCGACGAGGTCCTTGTGAAAGAATCGCGGGGCCACCCCGACTCCACTCGCCGAGTCTAAAGAACGACTCGACGAGTCCAGTAAGTCTTCAAGCTACTCGCCGAGTCTGAAGAACAACTCGGCGAGTTCTAGTGAATCTTCAAGCTACTCGCCGAGTCTAACGAACAACTCGGCGAGTCCAAGCGGATCTTCAAGCTACTCGCCGAGTCTGATCATTGGACTCGGCGAGTCCACGCCATGCAGTCAATCAACTGCCTCCTGTAATTCGCATGGTTCCGTAATATATAGATATGGGACTTCCTGGACCTTTACACATACTATTACTGGGATTTAAACACTTGCAACAACACTATAATCTATCTAATCATTAAATGGGTTTCCTAAACCCTAGATTCGTGTACAACACCAAAACTGCAGAAATGATCTGAGGATTACCTGGAAAACGTGTTCCCTGTGTCCCCAACCTTCAGAGCTCAATCCCCTTGATCCTCCTTTGACCACAACCTTGCCTCTTCTTGTCTAACAACCTCTTCAAGCTTCCACTAGTCTTCACCCTTGCTCCAGATGCCCACAGACGTTTAGGTTATCTTCAATCGGCCAAAAGACGAGACATGACGGCCCTAAAGACATTATATACGATCCAGAATCAAAACGGCTAGGGTTTCAGCTGAACAGCGTCGACTCACCGAGTCCCTAATGGACTCGTCGAGTCCAGTCGCGAATCTGTGTCCAAGACCGTGGTCCTACTCGGCGAGTCAGGCACCAACTCGCCGAGTCCCCTCCTAAATATGCCCCAAAAGAGTTTAAAGCAATACCTGAAATTCTGGGCTGTTACAACTCTCCCCCACTAGAACTAGACTTCGCCCTCGAAGTCTCACTCTGCGAATAACTCCGGATGTTGCTCCCGCATTTCACTCTCCGGCTCCCAAGTCATCTCCGATCCCTTCCGATGTTGCCACTGAACCAACACCAGAGGTATCTCCTTGTTCTGCAGAACCTTGATCTTCCGATCCCTGATAGCTACTGGTCTCTCAGCGTAATTCAGGCTCGCATCCACCTGAAAATCCTCTAATGGAACCACTGCCGATTCATCGGCTATACAGTTCCTCAACTGTGATACGTGAAAGGTATTGTGAATCTGACCCAGCTCCGCTGGCAACTCCAACCGATAAGCTACCGGACCTACCCTTGCAATTACCTGAAAAGGACCTATGAACCGGGGCCCCAACTTGCCCCTCTTTCTGAACCGAATCACTCCTTTCCAAGGAGAAACCTTTAGGAGAACGAAGTCGCCAACCTGGAATTCCAGCTCGGACCTGCGTCTGTCCGCATAACTCTTCTGTCGACTCTGGGCGGTCAATAACCTCTGCCTAACCCATTGAATCTGCTCGGTCGTCTGAAGTACGATCTCTGTACTGCCCATCACTCTCTGTCCCACTTCTCCCCAGCAAATGGGAGTCCGACACCTCCTACCATACAACAACTCAAAAGGTGGCATACCAATGCTCGAATGATGGCTGTTGTTGTAGGAAAACTCAGCCAAAGGCAAATGAGCATCCCAGCTACCCCCGAAGTCTAACACACACGCTCTAAGCATATCTTCCAATGTCTGAATCGTCCGCTCGCTCTGACCGTCTGTCTGGGGATGGTATGCGGTACTAAAATGCAATTTAGTACCCAGCTCCTCATGGAATTTCTTCCAGAACCTGGAAGTGCAACGTACATCGCGGTCCGAAACAATCGAGATCGGCACTCCATGCCGAGATACTATCTCTCTCACGTATAACTCCGCCAACTTCTCTGCTGATGAACTTTCGCTAATGGCGAGGAAGTGTGCACTCTTTGTCAACCTATCCACAATCACCCAGATTGCATCCACTCCTCTGGCAGTTCTCGGCAATTTGGTGATGAAATCCATCGTAATCTGTTCCCACTTCCACTCAGGAATCTCCAAGGGCTGCAACTTACCATGCGGTCTCTGGTGCTCGGCCTTAACCCTACGGCAGGTCAAACACCTCTCAACGAACCAAGCGACGTCTCTCTTCATGCAAGGCCACCAATACTCCTTTCTCAAATCCAAATACATCTTCGTAGCACCGGGATGGATCGAGAATTTCGATCTGTGAGCCTCCTCCATCAAAGTAACACGCGTACTGCCCATGAATGGTACCCAAATCCGACCCTGAAACGTCAGAAGTCCCCGTCCATCCTTAACGAACTCTGAAATTAACCCGACCACCCCCTCCTTCTTCTGCATCTCGGATTTCACAACCTCGACCTGTGCCCCACGAATAGCATCTAATACCGGAGTCATCACCGTCAATCTAAAACATACGTCCCTCAATGAAGTGCTCTTCGCCCTACGACTCAATGCATCGGCTACCACATTAGCCTTGCCTGGGTGGTATAGGATCTCACAGTCATAATCCTTAACCACGTCTAACCATCTCCTCTGACGCATATTTAGGTTGGGTTGATCCATCAAATACTTCAAACTTTTATGGTCCGTGTATATAGTACAACGGACCCCGTACAGGTAGTGACGCCAAATTTTGAGAGCGAACACTACTGCCCCCAACTCTAAGTCATGCGTGGGATACCTCGCCTCGTGAGGCTTCAGCTGCCTCGATGCATAAGCTATCACATGACCCCTCTGCATCAACACTACACCTAGTCCCGAAATCGATGCGTCGCAATATACGACAAAGTCTTCCATCCCTTCCGGGAGAGCTAATACCGGGGCTTCGCACAGTCTCTGACGAAGTGCCTCGAAGGAAGTCTGCTGCTCGGGTACCCATGAGAATGTAACACCCTTCCGGGTCAATCTGGTGAGCGGTACCGCGATCTTGGAGAAGTCCCTAATAAACCTCCGATAGTACCCCACCAACCCAAGAAAACTCCTGATCTCAGAAGGTGACTTCGGTGCCTCCCAACTCATCACTGCTTTCACCTTGGCCGGATCAACCAATATCCCTGCCTGATTAACAACATGTCCCAGAAATTGGACCTCCCGCAACCAGAAGTCACATTTGGAGAATTTGGCATATAGCTTCTCCGACCTCAGTACCTCAAGGACCTCCCTCAAATGTCCCTCATGCTGCTCTCTAGACCGCGAATACACCAGGATGTCATCGATAAATACAATCACGGACCGATATAGCATCGGCCTGCATACCCTGTTCATGAGGTCCATGAACACTGCCGGGGCATTGGTGAGCCCAAAAGGCATCACCACGAACTCGTAATGCCCATACCGCATCCTAAATGCTGTCTTCTGGACGTCCTCATCCCGCACTCTTACCTGATGGTACCCTGATCTCAAATCGATCTTGGAAAACCAAGATGCCCCTTGCAACTGATCGAATAGATCATCGATCCTCGGTAACGGATAGCGGTTCTTGACCGTCACCTTGTTCAGCTCCCGGTAATCGATACACATCCGGTGTGAACCATCCTTCTTCTTGACGAACAGAATCAGTGCTCCCCACGGCGAGCTACTCGGCCGAATAAATCCCTTTCCCAACAACTCCTGGAGTTGCGAGGATAGCTCTTGCATCTCTGGAGGTGCAAGACGATAAGGCACCTTCGCAATAGGCGCAGCCCCTGGAACTAGATCGATACCAAACTCTACTTGTCTCGCAGGAGGTACTCCCGGCAAATCCTAGGGAAAAACATCTGGAAACTCGCGCACCACTGGAACCTCCTCCACTATCTTCGGTCTCTCGGAAGTCTCCCGCGTATCCATCACATACGCCACAAAACCGTTACATCCCTGCTATAGGCATTGCCTCGCCCTAGCGGCCGAATAAAAAGTTGATCCCGAACGGGTACCCTCGCCGTATACCGTAAGAACTCCCCCACTAGGGTCTCGTATAGTCACCAGCTGACGCTCGCAGTCAATGACGGCGCTGAATCGGCTCAACCAGTCCATGCCTAGGAATTAGGTCAATCGGAAACGCGACCCCGAAGATCTCTAACACACATCCCCGAAGAACCTCCGTAGCACGAACCACTCTCTCGGCCGCAATAGAAACGCTCAAAGGCCGACTCAACGACTCACGACTAATGCCGATATGCTGACTAAAAGCTAACGATACAAAAGATCTACTCGCACCCGAATCAAATAACTCTAGAGCAAGCATAGAGTTCACAAGAAAAGTACCTACACATACATTAACATAAGCATAACATTTCGACCTTAAATAAATACGTGAATGATATCGTACCTGCCACAACATCGGGCGCAGCGCGGACCTCCTCCGCAGTCAGCTGAAAGGCTCTCCCGCGAGCCTTCGGGGCCTCGACCTTCGCCGGTCGGGTCTCAGTAGTCCTGGTAGTAGGTGTAGCTCCCTGACGAAGCTGCGGGCACTCGGCCTTCCGATGGCCTATCTGGTTGCAGTGGAAGCAAACCATAAACCCCTTAGGGCAATCCCTGGCAATGTGTCCCTCCTTGCCACACTTGTAGAAACCACCAGCTCGACACGCCCCCTCGTGACCCTTGCCGCACTTCGCGCAAGTGCGGCCCTTCGGACCTCCCATTCTCGAATCAGCGGACTTGATCCGCTTGGCTGCCGGCTGAGACTGAGCCGGCCGCCGATCCACCTGTCGAGACTCGGCCTCCTCCCTCGCCTGTGTCTCCAACTCGATCTCGCGCTTCCTGGCGTTCGCCTGAAGCTCCGTGAAAGTACGATAGGTGGAGTTTGACACAAACTCCTGGATCTCCCTCTTCAAAATGCCCAAATACCGACTCATCCGCGACTGCTCCGTAGATACCAACTCAGGGCAGAACATCGCCCTCTCATGAAACTTCCGCGTGATCACTGCCACAGAATCAGTACCCTGCTTAAGGGTCAAGAACTCCTGAATCAATCGCTCCCTCTCCACCGGGGGAACGTACTCGTCCCTGAACATCTCAGTGAACCTCTCCCACGTCACCGCTGTGATCTCCGCCAAAGTGAAGTTCGCCGTCACGAACTTCCACCAATCCTTCGCTCCCAGTCGGAGCTGGTTCAAAGTGAACCGTACTCTCAGGTGCTCCGGGCATGAGCAAGTATAGAAGCACCCCTCAATGTCGGCGATCCACCTCATCGCCGCAATCAGATCCTGTGTCCCATCGAACTCAGGGGGTTTCGTGTTGCTGAATTCGCGGAACAGCAACGAATCGCCCCCTTGCGGCCTGGCAGCGGCCACGGCTGCGGTAGCGGCAGCAGTTGCAGCCTCAGTCAGTGCGGCGTACCGCTCCTCGAATGTCTCCATCAGCGTGGTCTTAATAGACCCAAACATCTCTGGGATCTCGGCCCGGATCGCCGCCGCCACCTCCTCCTGGATCATCTGACAAATATCCTCGTCACTCACAGTGCTCGAACTCGCTCCGTTACGTGTGATAACCATGATGTCTCTGAAATACAACATAAAATTATCAGAGACTCCACCAAGTACAATTGTACTCGATGACGCACCCTACTCAGTCTCCGATATCCAGGGATTCTTACTTGGGTCTTCCACCAACCCGGTGTCTTTGGTAGTACGGGCCCAATACTACCGACAACACCGTATCAGTGTTCATCCAAAATCTTCCTCCCCAAACTCCGAATAATGAGTACTCTACCTCTAGTATGCACTATCTACTTGCACGCTACCAAATATCTCATATAAGCAATCTCCCTAGACTAAGGCATCACAAAACAGGCCATTCTAGTCCTATCATGTATACCTAGTCTTCTAGCATGCATAACAATTCATAATTCAGTGCATAACATAACATTGTAAGGTATTCTGGGGATCTTTACCGTTCGGGCGCTGGCTGATCGTACACACTGCTCCGTTCTTGTCTACCGCTTTACCGTTTATAAAATTTTATGTCTTTATTATTTTTAAAAGATTTTTTTTCCTCAAATCCTCGGTTTGAGTTCAGTTACACCCGAAGGTACACCCGAATCCCTCAAACCAAGGCTCTGATACCAATTGTAACAGCTCAAATTTTCAATTAAATTTTTCATTAAAAATAGAATAGCATTATTCAACAAAAGTATTTATTCCAAGTTCATTTCAAAAATACAATTAAAAGAATCCCCAAGATCTCCAACAATGGCAGTGTGTACGCGTCACGCCGGCGCCTTCCCACGGTCGTCACTAGTACCTGAAACACATAAATACAACTTGTAAGCATAATTGCTTAGTGAGTTCCCCAGTATACGACTTACACACATACGCCTTTCCAGGCCCTGACCTTCCGGTCCACATAACATTGCCTTCCGGCCCGTAACATAATCGCCTTCCGGCCCGTAACATATCGCCTTCCGGCCCGTATCATATTGCCTTCCGGCCCATAACATTTACAACACATAACACATATAATATAACGCACACATAGCACATACATCATACACCATACCTGTCCTTTCTGTCACATAACATATCGCCTTCCGGCCCATATAAACATACATATCATATATAGCATCTACCTTTCTAATTCCAACATAAGTAACATATATCACATACGACCTTCCGGTCTCACAGTCAACCCTTCTGGGTGGTGTATAGTGAGAAAACTCACCTCGTAGTATGCAAGCTATAAACCCTTGGAGCTACTCACACTCGATCCGCTAATCTGCAGGCTCCCTATAATATCACATACCTCTGTTAATGAACTTATCAAACAAGACAACTGACCCTACAAAAGTACATACAGGTCAACGGTGAACTTGACCGGACTCGTCGAGTGCAAAAGCGACTCGTCGAGTCTAGACGTCCTCCCCAACTTCCCTGGTATTCCCCTTTCTACCCGTCGAGTACCCCCCCCCCCCTTGACTCGACGAGGTCCTTGTGAAAGAATCGCGGGGCCACCCCGACTCCACTCATCGAGTCTAAAGAACGACTCGACGAGTCCAGTAAGTCTTCAAGCTACTCGCCGAGTCTGAAGAACAACTCGGCGAGTTCTAGTGAATCTTCAAGCTACTCGCCGAGTCTAACGAACAACTCGGCGAGTCCAAGCGGATCTTCAAGCTACTCGCCGAGTCTGATCATTGGACTCGGCGAGTCCACGCCATGCAGTCAATCAACTGCCTCCTGTAATTCGCATGGTTCCGTAATATATAGATATGGGACTTCCTGGACCTTTACACATACTATTACTGGGATTTAAACACTTGCAACAACACTATAATCTATCTAATCATTAAATGGGTTTCCTAAACCCTAGATTCGTGTACAACACCAAAACTGCAGAAATGATCCGAGGATTACCTGGAAAACGTGTTCCCTGTGTCCCCAACCTTCAGAGCTCAATCCCCTTGATCCTCCTTTGACCACAACCTTGCCTCTTCTTGTCTAACAACCTCTTCAAGCTTCCACTAGTCTTCACCCTTGCTCCAGATGCCCACAGACGTTTAGGTTATCTTCAATCGGCCAAAAGACGAGACATGACGGCCCTAAAGACATTATATACGATCCAGAATCAAAACGGCTAGGGTTTCAGCTGAATAGCATCGACTCGCCGAGTCCCTAATGGACTCGTCGAGTCCAGTCGCGAATCTGTGTCCAAGACCGTGGTCCTACTCGGCGAGTCAGGCACCAACTCGCCGAGTCCCCTCCTAAATATGCCCCAAAATAGTTTAAAGCAATACCTGAAATTCCGGGCTGTTACACAGTTTCCGGGTTTCGGCCCGATGCAGTGGGCAGGGCCCAATATGTGTTTATGTGTTATTGTATGGTATGTGGTATTTTGGGGGAGCTCACTAAGCTTCGTGCTTACAGTCTCAGTTTTGGTTTCAGGTACTTCCGCAAGCAAAGGGAAGAGCTCGGGGTGACATCATCGCACACACCACAGCACAGCTTTTATCCTGGGGATATCTTTTTGATGTTTGGATTTGATGTAGTATGATACAATCTTCCGCACAATATTTTATTATGTTTTGGGGATACATCGCGTATGTTTTATGTTATGATACTTATATTATGGATTGATTATATTGAAAAACGAAAAAATTTTGGGTCGTATTTTTGGGTCGTTTCATGCAGTTACGCCCCCGTAACCTCTGTGTACACCCCGCGTAACGGGCCAAAGCCCCGATCCTCATTTGCGTTTCATTGCTATACGCCCAGCGTACCAAGGAGGGTACGCCCAGTGTACTCCTCCTGTTGGACTTTCATTTTTGGGCTTTGAGTTTGGGCAGTTGATGGACAATTTGTTATTGGGCCAAGTCTGGGAATTTATGGATAGAGTATTTTGGGCCCAATTATTGTCATGGACATTTGTTCTAGGCCCATTTGGTGAAGTGGGCCCAATTTGGTAAATTAGGCCAATGTTGGACTTTGTATGAGATTTGGACTTTGGTCTTGGCCCGATAAGTGGAAGTATGTTTGATCAAAATGCTTATTTTGTTATGATGGTTAGTTCGGGATTTGCGGTGAGTTGGTGGTTCGAGAGTCTGCTTCTTCAGTTCAGAGTATCGGCATTCGCAAGGTGAGTTATCCTCACTATATCGACAGGGTCTAAGGCACCAACGCCGACCCTTTTTATTGGATTGAGATTCATATATGGTTGTTATGATATTGCTTTGATATGTTTACATCCTGGTAGCTAGGATGGTATATGCTAGAGACCTGGTTAAGGTCGATTCCCCAATATGTAGAGTGATGTTATGCTAGTAACCAGTTAGGTCGGTATCCTGGTTAGGGTAATGATATGTTATGTGATCTGCTTGATCGGTTTGAGGGCTATGAACTGTTATATGATTGTATGTAATGTGCACATGGTTGTTTGGACTGGAGTTGGGTTGAGGCGAGTCCTGCTTTGTGCTGTAGGCCAAGATACCTAGGGCGGACCGGTTGTTCCGAAGGCCCAACGAGCGGTCCGGGTAGGCTGTAGGCCCACGAGGGCGGACCAAACATGCTGAGGCTCGGAGAGTGGAACAGGCTGACTGAAGGCCCGATGCGGGCGGACCAGTCATACTGTAGACTTAGAGAGTGGACGAGGTGAGCTGAAGGCCCGGTGCAGGCGGACCAACCACACTACAGACTCGAAGGACATGACTAGGCACGGAGGGTGGACTGAAGGCCGATACGGCGGACCAGTCACACAGTAGACCCGATATGCATGACTGTTCTTGTTGGATAAGGTGTCTAAGTCCGTAACTTATTTGGTATATACTTGACCCGACCCGACATGGTCCATTTGGGTTGTATTTCATCCAAACTATTTATGGATAATTTTATGAGAGTTATACACTTATGATTATTAATATATTATAAGTTATAATATATTAATATGAAGTCATGTTATTTAATTAGTATTATTCTTAAATTAATTATGAATTAATTTAGAGATTAAAAGGAAGACTAATTAGATTGTGGCCTATTGGTTTTATATGGTATGGGCTAACACTCATTTGTTAATGGGATAGGCTTGTATGGAAGTTCATGGATGATACATGGAGCTTTTAACCCATGGATCCTTGGAAAAGGAAAGGTCATGAGTTTTTAGGGTTTCACCCTAATCATGTACACTATATAAGCATGCTTATATTGCATGAAATAGCTACTAGTATAACTAGTGTGTGTGTTTGTGTGTGGCCGATTTTATAACTGTGTATACACTCTCTTAAAGTTTTCTAAGAGTTTGTGGTGATTTGTGATTCCATTTGACGCATTCACACTGTTGGTGCTTGGCCCTCAAACTCCTTAGGAATCACACTCATCATCAAAAGGTATTTAATCTCATCTAATTCTTTTATGTTTAAAAGTACCCCCATGCCATGTTAGATAGGTTATGAACCTTGGAAAAATTATTATTTTGCATGTATTTAGACAAACATAGATCCAAGGTTTATTAGGATTGCACGCACACTTAGGAAGTGTTAGATTGCTCAAAACCGAATAGTGGTATCAGAGCCTAGGCTTGCTTGTTTGATACTTGATGCAAAATAGTGAAAAAGGTCGAAATTTTTGCTGTCTGCATGATGGACTCGCCGAGTCCATGGGGGGACTCGTCGAGTCCAAGGCAAAACTCATCCTACTTGCCGAGTAGGTTCGTGCACTCGGCGAGTAGAAGGTTCAGAATGCAGATTTTCGACTTTTGCTATTGGAAATGGACTGGAAACTTTACCCTAAACTGTTTTGATGTTTTAAAACTTATTTTAGTTGGTGTAATGGTTATTCTAATCCATTTACAATAGCATACATCAAAATTTCATGCTTTGTATGTGCTCATATAATTCTTGAAACTTTGATAATCATGTTCATGTTCTTATGAATTTAGAAGATGATAGGAATTATTTGCTGAATTGTTTAGGATTAAGTCTAATCATTTATGTGTTTTAATGGAGTTCATAATTTGTCCTCAAGTTATGGATATCCAAAGTTCACTTTTCTTTAACACACATTAAAAACACATAAGTTACATAAAATGAAGAGTCTTCATTTTATGAACCTTTAATTCATAAGTTATGAAATGAAAAGTTTTGAAGAGTTACAAAACTTGTCCTCAAGTTTTGGAATTTGGAAAAGTTTCACACACTTTAATAAACTTTAATTCCAACACTTAGAATTTTAATAGTTAAAATTCAACACTTATACTATTTATAACATTAATGGTTAATTATATATATATATATATATATATATATATATATATATATATATATATATATATATATATATATATATATATATATATAAACAAGTCGTTTTACCGTTAGTAGGCCTCATTCACAAAGCCGGTCTATAAGGTGGGTATAAGGTTGTTGCCTATAAAATGGCGACTTAATGGGTGTATACTCTCACCCACCGCTTGCTTGATCGGTGGAGGGTCGTTAGCCGAACGGGTAGGACAATGATTTTAAATTCTCATTAAAAGCATAATGAATATTATAAAGTAACTAAATGTTTTTTATTTAATTCCCAATCTTAGTTACTTTAGGAAAAATGTGAATTTGGTGCTAGCCCATGGAATTCACACTTTGTACCTTACGAAGTCATTGGTGGAGCGTGTGTGGTTAACCGGCACACTAACTTGGACTAGTAAGGATCACGAAGGGTGACTTAATGTTTGTCATAGATCAATGGAGCGTGTGTGGTTAACCGGCACATTGATTAGGTGATAATATTAAGGGTACCAAGTGAATTGGTATGGTTATTCACACCTTGTTTTGTGATCCTTGGCATCCCAGTCACAAAATTTGAGTGGGCACACTCGAGATTGAAACATGCCATTGAAAAGTTCAATGAATCTCAAAAGATCAAGGAATTTCAAATCCAATTAAAACCTAATAAATTATTTCGTTTTTCATGGTGGAAATTGGTGAATCGTCATTTGCCTACCTTCAAATATTCTATAGCTTGGATTACGGCATCCCTCTTCCAAGTTATAAAATATTGTGTTGGGTCCTAGCCTTAATATTTCATATTGGGTGTTATATTAAGGACTTTGAATCAACTAACTTGATTTTCTCCCATTATAGATGTCTGGTTCAGACAACTATGATCTACCCAAATCTCTTGAAGATGGTGTCCCTCAACATCATGCTTCACTTCCTCCACCTCCTCCAATTATTCTCCCTCACCCACAAGTTCTTGAAAAGTTTAAAGTCACTCAATCCCTATTGGCAAGCATAGTCTATGTGTGCTCACATCTTGGAGATAAAGTCACATATTGACAAGCCGGGAGAGTTGGGTGTCAAAGTCTCGTGAAAGTTGGATGTTCAATCACTTTCTTAGTAAAATAGTGAGTCTCTTTGGGACTACTATGAGATATACTATGACATGACCCTTAATGATGTTATCTATTTGCTTGGTGTTGTGGAATCAGCAATGATTTGGAACACTAGTAAAGCAAATTTGATTAAAAGAACAACTTCCCAAGTCTTAAATAGACATTGACAATGGTAGAATTGGATATATAGAAAAGCATTTCTCTTCCCAATGGAAAGGGATCGGCCATAGTTAAATCGGTTGACCAAATGGTAAAGAGAAAGGCTAAGTCTGAGATAGTCTCATGTGCCATTACCAAAGGGTCCATGTGTTTTTTTGGCAAAGGAAGGGGCATTGGTTGCGAAGCTGCCCTATTCACCTGAAAGGTCATAAGGTTGATCAAGTCAAGAGGTTTGACTCTACTTCGGGTAAAGTCCACTGTCTAACTCTATTAAGTTCCTATTTGGAGATTCTTATTACATAATGTGAATGGGTCAAATGCTGATGTTTTAAGAATCAAAGAAAAGATAGGAAGCTTAATGTAAGTATATGTTGATTCTGATTGCGAAGGTGGGTTTCGATCGCATGGTTCGGTAATCAGAATTTTGAGCTGTTGCTTAAGAGTTATAATATATTGCTTATGAATAGATAACAACAAGGTTTTCATGTGGATTGTAAGGATAAGTTTTCCGCAAAGTTTTAAAATAAAAGAAAAAAAAGGGTTTTAATTTTATTTATTTTAAAAATATCCTTACAATGGCATCTGTGGAAAATTGTTGCTTATATGTTTCCAGTAATAGCAATATTGGAAAGTGGATCTGATTCTTTCATTTATGGTAGTGTCTGAATTTACCAAATGAAGAAAGTTTTCATCACCCAAGTTTCAGTTGGATAGAAACTTGGAATCATACAAGTTGTATTGTATGATGAATGAGAATTTTCATCTTTGAAAATTAACACTAATTCTTTGATCACATGTATATGTGAGTCAATTAAAGGACTGAGGAATTAGGTACACTAGGTGTGCGCTGGCCAAGGTCTACTACAAAGATTGATTTGTCATGATTTACTAAAGATTAGTAAATATGATTATACTTATAAGGTTAAGTATAATTCTGTAACATTGGAAAGGATACAATGTATGCCAAAACAAATGAGAAGAATCAACTTAGGCAGAAAGATAAAAGTTTCTCAAATCTGAAAGGATGGGAGAGTACTTTAGTATCATATTTCATGATCATCTTAATGATTATGAAACCATATCACAAATTCATACTCTAAGGACGTCTTAGTGCATTGTTATGGCTAAGAAGATAGGTCATGAAATGTTGGATTGGTTAAAATCAAGAAGATGAGTCATACTTCGTTCCAAAACAATTCTTAGTTATTAGACTTATCCAAGTGGGAGTCTTTTGGATAAGGTGTCTAAGTCCATAACTTATTTGGTATATACTTGACCCGAACCGGCATGGTCCATTTGGGTTGCATTTCATCCAAACTATTTATGTATAATTTTATGAGAGTTATACACATATGATTATTAATATATTATAAGTTATAATATATTAATATGAAGTCATGTTATTTAATTAGTCTTAGTCTTAAATTAATTATGAATTAATTTCGAGATTAAAAGGAAGACTAATTAGATTGTGGGCTATTGGTTTTATATGGTGTGGGCTAACACTCATTTGTTAATGGGCTAGGCTTGTATGGAAGTTCATGGATGATCCATGGAGATTTTAACCCATGGATCCTTGGAAAAGGAAAGGTCATGGGTTATTAGGGTTTCACCCTAATCATGTACACTATATAAGCATGCTTATGTTGCATGAAATAGCTACTAGTGTAACTAGTGTGTTTGTTTGTGTGTGGCCGATTTTATAACTGTGTATACACTCTCTCAAAGTTTTCCAAGAGTTTGTGGTGATTTGTGATTCCATTTGAGGCATTCACACTATTGGTGCTTGGCCCTCAAACTCCTTAGGAATCAAACTCATCATCAAAAGGTATGTAATCTCATCTAATTCTTTTATGTTTAAAAGTACCCCCATGCCATGTTAGATAGGTTATGAACCTTGGAAAAATTATTATTTTGCATGTATTTAGACAAACATAGATCCATGGTTTATTAGGGTTGCATGCACACTTAGGAAGTGTTAGATTCCTCAAAATCCAACAATTCTATGTTCTGTTATGTTATGTATGCTATTTATGTTATGGGCCGGAAGGCAATATGTTATGGGCCGGAAGGCAATATGTTTTGGACCGGAAGGTCATAGCCTGGAAGGGCGTATATGTGGTTGGCATTTTGGGGGTATCTCACTAAGATTTCGGGCTTACAGTTGTGGTTTAAATGTTTTTCAGGTTCTTCAGGAGACCGTGGCAAGGCGAAGGCGTGATCGTACCGCTCCTCGTGTTTATGTTTATGGCATGATTCTGGGAATACTCTGATAATAAATGTATTGAAAACATTTTTTTAATAACGTTATTAAAATGGATTGTTTTTGAAAAGTTTAAATTGTGTTGAAATTTTTGGTCGTTACAGGAGTTACACTTGTGACTCTAAGCTCAAGTACAAGAAGATTCAAGGATTCTAAGCAAATTTGAAAGAGCTAAACACTTGGATCTGTTCTTATGTTGTTAATTTCGAATTATACACAATAGATCTAGGGTTGTAAGTCTTGGATTCAAATCATATATAATAGAGAAACCTAGATCCAAACATTAGGGTTTATATGAGCACATAGGATTGTTCTTATGCATAAAACCCATCAATGACAACCATTTCCCCAACTTTTTTTTATTTGACAAAAATGGCCCAAAAATGAGTTTTATGTTGTGACAAGATTATTATGAATATTATATGGTAGTTCTTCTTAACTTGTTAAGTGTAATACATTCTAGAACACATATTTATCCTTCTTGAACTATAGATCTTGAATATTCTTCCTTTTTAGCATATATTCACCACATAAACGCATGAAATCACACATAACATACAAATACACATAGATCAACACATTTTACTTGCATTCTCCCCCATAAATCATATGAAAATAGAGGGGTATGAACTCACCTTGAGTTTGATGTTCATAGTTTTGAAGAAGAAATGGAAGAGTTTGATGTTATTTTCGGTCCTAGCAACACCTTGATGTAGATTTCGAGCTTAAGGAGTTTTCTAGGAGTATAAACACCAAAAACATTGTTTAAAAGAATGATCTAACAAGAGAGTGAAGTTATGAAGCTTGGATGTGTAAAAACTTACCACAAGTGATGATTATCTTGTAAAAATCCTTTCAAGACACAAGCAAAACCTTCAGAATTTTTGGAGAAAGAAGGAGGATGATTTAGAGATGTTTAGGGAGAGTTTGGTGTAATGTGTGTGTGTGTGTGTTTGGGGCTCTCGGCCAAAACAAGAATAGGGGAGAGGGGAGAGAGAGAGAGAGAGAGTTGAGTTAACATGCATGGAAACATGAGAATGGTGCATGGATACCCTATGTATCTTTGTGAAGTGGCACTACAATTTTCAACCCTCATTTATCCATTCTTTTATTTCTTTTTTTTTCTTTTACTTGGGCCGAAATGGGCTAAGGAAGGAGGAAGGAATCACTTTGGACCATTCTTTCCTTGGCTCGAGTTCATGAGGCCCATAAGGAAAGCTTACGGCCCATTGGCCCCTTAGGGTAGCTCACGGCCCAATTTCTGTATAAGAGAATGGATTTGGGTACATTAAAGCTAATTGGATTAGTTATGGCCCAATAAGGTCCATTAAAGATAAACTAGTCCATTTTAGGCTTATAATGCCCAAAAAGGTTAAGTCTCATGAGAGTGGGTTCGATTAGAGCCCGTTTGAAGGTTCTAAGTCCGACATAGTCAAATTGAAGACTTATTGGTCCATTAGGCCCAATAAGAAAATCCTAGTCCATAATGGGATTAGACCGGGATTTTATGGTTTTCAACTTTACTTGATGAACCTGGATTGAATTTGTTGTCATATGATGAACTTCAAGCATGTTATGAATTAGGGTTACAAGTTTAACAATAGATAATGTTCACAAGAGTACAAAATTTCCTAGCTAGGATGCTAGTTGTGACATGTGCCAAATTCGAAATGTGATAATATTACAATAATTTTTTTTTCATGAAGTTGTCAAAGAAAAAGAATGGGCATAACATGATTTGGGTAATCATTAATAGATCGACCAAAATTGCACTTTTCTTGTCAACATGTGAAACATGGTCCATAGAGATGTTTTTGGAACTCTATGTTAATAAAGTAATGAAGAGACATGGTGTACCATTTTTGATTTTGTCAGATCAGAATAGTCGAGTTACATCTAAAGTTTGGAGAAGTTTTCAAGAAGATCCTCGAATAATGTTGTGTATAAAACACCACATACCATTCAAAAATCGACAGATAAAGTGAAGAACTATATAAAACATTGAAGATATGTTTCAGGCATGTATTTTGGAGTTCACTGGAAATTCGGATGAGCATTTACCCTTCATTGAATTTTCATATGGTAATAGTTATTATTCGACTATTAAAATGGCTCCTTATGAGTCATTCTATGGAAGGAAATTATACCGGACCAAGTCTCATTCATGAAACCATAGAAAACGTGGAAATGATTTGACAACAAATGTTGGTAAGTAAAGATAGGAAAAAGTGTTATGAAAATTTGAAAAATTGACCCATTGTTTTCGAAGTGGGTGAACAAATTTTTATTTTTATTTTTTTTTTTTTTTTTTTTTTTTTTGAAGATGTTACCTTGGAGATGACTCTTTGGTTTTGAAAAAAAATTGAATCCAAGGTATATCGGTGCATTCACTATTTTGGAGAGAGTTCGGAAACTAAAATGTAATGTTGAATTCCGTCCGAACTTAATGGTCCTCATAACGTATCCAAGGAAATCTAAGTGGATGAGAACAAGTGATAGATTGAAGAGCCCAAGACAATTATGACAATTATGGGCCGAAAAACCAAGAAGTTGAGGAGAAAAATTGTTGTTTTAGTTCTAGTAAAATGGAAGCACTCGATGGGATCAAATCTTACTTGGAAAGTGGAGGATGAAATGAAGAAGCCCTATCCTAAAATATTCATGAAATCCAAGATTACGAGGACAAAAATAATTGTAACATCCTATTTTAGGCTTAAAGCTTTTACTTTTCTTTGGTAATTTTTTTTTTGTTAATTATTATTTTTAAAAATAAATTAAAAAAATGAGAAAATCTAGAAAAGGATAACGAAGATTATATATATATATATATATATATATATATATATATATATATATATATATATATATATATATATATATATATATATATATATATATATATATATATATATACTAGTAGGATACCCACGGAATGCCGCGGCGCCGGAATAGTTTCTTTCGGCGATTAATGTTTTTCCGTTGGCTGTTTCGGGATAAAAAAACATGGGTTAAAAATACGACATCAGGTTATTAGATTCTTTTCAACATCCGACGAATAGTTTATTTTAACAGTAGGTGAATAATATCTATTCCATGACTAATTTACTTTATAAACACGTTAGTCAGTTAACAAAAATCTCTCAGATTGTGGTCATTTTTGTTATTAACTTGAATGGATAAATACAAGCCCAATGTTTTTTTATTGAAATTTTAATAATTAGCATTATAATATATATGTATGTTGGGTGTTTTTTGGTCAATGTTACATATAAAACGTCATATTGCAAAAAAAAAACATGCATAACACACATTGTTATTGTTTCAGTTTTGCCTTTGTTTGATGTCTTTATAGAATCGACATCATATTTTTCCTAAATACAAAAATTAACAATATAATTCATTTATTTATTTATTACAAAATACAGTTTACTGATCGTGATTTGTCCTTTTGACATCTAGTTTCCATTTTTAGTTTGTTCGATAACATGTAGAAATAAGTTCGTTCTCATTTTAGTATCAAATAACTAATTATTTGTTACGTCAGCTATTAGCCAAAAAAATCATTGATACATTCGTTTAAATATTCTAGTCATCGCTAAACTCACCATGTAAACTTTTTTGTTTTTCATCTACCTCTTCTTTGCTGCAATCCAATTGAACCCAATTTTCATAGATTATTAAGTCCCCATTATTTGATTTTGTATTTTAACATGTACAATATAACTTTTTAACACGTACGATATGACTTCTAGTTTTGAATAGCTCGAATGTACTCTTATGTATTCAAAATATTTATATTAATAATACAAGGTGTCCCATGTTAACTCTTTTTATTCATATGGTGTAACATAAAATATTATCCATATTTACCAATATTATTTTCATAGAATAACAAAATGTCATTTATTTTTCAAGTTTGATTTACTTTTATAAATGACAAACAATAATCAAAATGATTAGTAGCCCACAAAATAAATTAGCCGATAAGAAATGAGTTAACATCCCCAATTCCTTCATCCTTTCGTGTGTTTATGCCATCAGCCACAAAGAATTCTGTCACACCCCAAAACCCGGAACGGCGGAAACGTTCTGGGGCGGAGGACGTCATGTATAATATCAACAACAATGTAAAGTAGTAAACAAGCAACAACATCATCCATTTCATTAATAATATAATTATTATACAAATGTGTTCTGTCGAATTTTGATAAACACTAAAGCATAAATCAAAATGAAAGATAAGTCTTGAACAAACACCATCTTCCTTTCTCCTTGCATCGGTACCTGTCTATGATGACCTGAGGATACAAGAAATTTTGAAAGCGAGTATCAGCTTTGAAGCTGGTGAGATCATAAGTATGTAGTGTCTTAATTTTGTATGTAAGAATATGTAAGTCTATGTATTGTAAGTATTGAAAGTGTATATGAACTGTAAGTGTTTGAAAAACCCTAGAATCCCTATGATTCCTATTAGTAGATGAAGGTGTCTTCTACCAAGACCTAACTGTTCTGAATGTATGTTTCCTGTAAGAGTAAGTATTTTCCCAAGTATAATTATCATTATCCAAAAATATAGTTTCTACATTATTGCGTGTCGTGTGAATGTTCACGAAGTGAATGTAATGGGAAAATGAAATAATACTATGGTGTAGTGCTGTAAGAACTATTGCCGTACGAAATTCCTTGAAGCGGATTTATATTAAGGCATTATGTGATAAATTGCACCATATTATAGACTGGTAACAACGACAATGTATAGTCGAAAATAAGGTATGACGTTTGGCACCCGCAGACCTTTCGGTCCCGCTGTAGCTAGCAGCGAGGTGTAAGATAGTCAATCCAGTATAGATCTATACGCAAACTCACGCTCTCCCTTCAAGAGACTCTGGCTACAACCCGAGGTCATGACAATAAAGGCATGCTCCCATACAGTGGATCACAATTTTATTAACGTATTAATGTAAGTGTAATGTAACGAACTGTTCTAGCTGAAATGTACGTGCACTCTACCTAGCAAGTATTGACTTATGAATAAACTGACTCATTGTATGATATTGCGTTCTAGTAATTATTCTAGTATCTTCCTAAACTACCCATATGGTAGTTTACTAGTTATCTATCTGGTAAGTATGGACATGGATGTATACCCTTGCTACCCAAGGGTATATGTTGAACTGGAAGGACCTTTTATGACTATATATGTACACATGATATATAACTAATATTTAAACGACCTTCGGACGAATACCTAATATCCCACCAGACCACATCTCAAGGCGCGAAAAGGAAATAGGGTGGATAGCCTTCCTAAGTCTTTTAAACATTTCTTATATAACTATACATATAGAGGCATGCAATTTATAACATAAAAGAATAAATAAGTTTTGTAAGACATTGGAAACATAAATATTAGTTCAAGAAAGATCGACTTGATGTCAATCTATAAAACAATTTGAAGGCATAAGTTTGATAAAACAGTTTTAAGTATAAGGAAACATTTGTTTGAAAAACAGTTGTAAATAAGTTTGATAAAACAGTTTTAAGTATAAGGAAACATTTGTTTGAAAAAAAGTTGTAAATAAGTTTGAAAGGAAATATACGGAGTAAGCTGTATAGTGTAAAAAGGAGTTTAAAACATATAAAATGTTTATAAAAAGTCATTTGTAGGAAACTGTTTGGTAAAACGGCTAATGAGTAGCCAAATCATTTGAATGCTGTATATTAATCACATGTGATTGATGTAATAAGTAATATAATCCTACTTACTAATCACATGTGATTGAAATAATAAGTAGCATGATTCTACTTGTATCCCCCCCATAAAACATTTAAAAATAGTTTAAAACATTAGTTAAGGGGTATGAACTCACCTGTAGTTGGTGATTGGAATGAACTGAACGGTATAGGATGGCTGGGTGTCAAGCGAGGACTTGTGAACACACTACGATCCTAATGAACATATAATCACACATGTACACACTCAATTAGACATAAATGACTAATTGATAATGTTTAAGACATCCTAGACATAATAAACACTTTATATAAGTGTTTCAAGCCTTAAGGATTGCATCTAAGCTATTGTGGGACAAGGTATTTGTGTTTAGGGTTTCCAAAGGACCCTATGTGAGAGTTTACTCTCTATAAACCATCACACATGGAGTTTACGGTTGTAAACTCTTGAGTTTACGGCCGTAAACTCCCAAACATGTGTGTTTGGTGTGTTTTGAAGTCCCAAATGCTTTCTAGAATTGTTCTAACTTAGTGGTTAAGTCCTCGGAAGGGTTTAGGGTCTAGAAGTACTCTAATTAGGAGTTTACGGCCTCAAGGCCATTCCCCTTGGAGTTTATGGCCGTAAACTCCCTTGGGGTGTTGTTTTTGTTGGTTTCAAGTCCTTTGCACTTGTGGTATGGGTTCTAGACTTTTATTCCAAGCATATGAAGGCATTAGGCACACCTTAGTGCCCTTTTTAGGAGTTTACGACCCAAGAACCATGTCTTGGCCGTAAACTCACTTGGTTAAGTGATTTTGATGTGGTTTGGTTCTTCATTTTTGTGGGAAACAATTCCATGAAGGGGTCTAGGGATTTAGGTGTCTTGAAGACACCCTTTTGTCCATTTCAATGGAGTTTACGGCCTAAGCTTCTCTTGGGCCGTAAACTCACTTTTGTTTGTGTCATTTGATGTGTTTAAGACCTTATGCTACTTGGGAAAATAGCCTAGATACAAGCCTTAAGTCCTAGTGTCCTCAAAACACCCTTTGGTGTTAGAATATGGAGTTTACGGCCTAAGAGAGTTCTGGGCCACAAACTCCCAATCTTGGGTGGATTTTGGCTTGCTTTCTTGTCCCTAACATGCATACATAAACATCTAAGGCCTTATCATAACACAAGTGTCGGTTTTAGCTTCGTTTCGGGAGTTTACCGCTCAAGAACACCTCGAGGTGTAAACTCCTAGATTTCATGTTTTAGCCTTCTAAAACATGTTATAGACACGTATAAAGCTTTCTAACAATACTATAAAGAGTTACTCACAATTTGGGATAAAAACCCGAAGATCCGCCAGAGAGAAAATGACTTTTCTCTAGTTGGAAATGTGAATAATGAATAAATTTGGTTCAGAAAACTATTTATAGTCCTGAAATATTTTGGCAGAAAATATTTCTATTCTCGGAATGGATTCCAATGATCTAGGGTAATGGAATTTAAAGTTTTGCACAAAACCTAGTGCAACCACTCTCCGAATATCCCTTTTTGGTGTAAAACCCTGAAACTGCCAAACTTACATTCTAAGTCTGAATTTTTACTGTAACTGTTCTACTTCTATTGGATTGAAATGGTTTGATTAGAATGGAAAATTTCAGGTTGTCACAAATTCAAACTAAAACTCCATCACCTTCTTTTCTTCTTTGTTTCTTGGCTCGCAGTTGTCGGTTAGGCTCGTTAAGAAAATGATGATATGATGCGATGAAGGACAATTTTATCATAAAAATAGTTTACACCATTGATAACACAAACATTTACGTAGTCACTAAAAATTGAAATAGGAAGGCGCTTTAGAATTGTTGACATCTGTTGGCAGTCCTCCCAATAGCTTTAAAAAGAAATTTTTAGGTTTTAAAATAACATATTCTTGCCTTCACAACCTTAGCTTTTAATGCCTTTTAAAAATTCATTTTCAGTATTTACATTTTCTGTTTTCGAGACAAACTAAACCTAATCATGTTTTTCCTGTTATGGAATTTTTTTTTTCCAGTTATATCTTCTGAAAATGTTTTTAAGACACATAAAAATGTATGATATTTCTCATTTATGTTTACTGAAAATATTGTTAAGACTCTAATTTAAACACATTTTCTACATATGCTTCTCACTTACACACGTTTCTGAAACAAATCACACAGTGCATACATAACATCATATGGAAATCTTACTTGGATATGGATATTAGATGGAAATCATGTATCCAAATAATAAAACACTTGATAACATCATCAATATCAACCCCATACCTCTTTCGAAAAGAAATATATACAACACCATACTTTCAATGGAACTTTCAAATAAACTGTAATTTCTTTTTCTAAAAAAAATAACTAAATCACTTCTACTTTCAATTAAAATTTATCAAGAATGAAAATGTTTTTCTCTCACTTTCAAAGGAAACTTCAGCTTTCAAATTTAAAGTTAAGCACGGTTTTAGAAAACTAAAAATCGCAAAAACCTTGAACCTTTTTTGAATATATCGTTTTCTGTAGAACATTTGGAAGAAAAGATAATAGTTTGAATAGATTAAGACATACAAATAAAATCCACGAACAATTGTTAAAATTCTTCCAAAATCTAAAATATTTTTTAAAAACGTGAAAGACTCTGAATGAATATCAAATAAAACTGAATAATTATTTCTTTTCTCCAACCCCAGGAGCAAGTTTTCAATTATAATGATGATACCACTTACCACAATATGAAGCTAAAAATCCCTTTATATTTGGATACCCACCGTAGTAGTAACTGTAACACCTCGTTTTCATTTTACGGTAGAATTTAATATAAACGTTTTTTTTATAAATTTCAAAATATAAATCAATTACTTTTTACCAAAGTTATCATCACGAAAATTGTAGTAGACGTCAATACGATTCTGTAGATATAAAGAACGTTTAAATCTGAGTTCATATAATGAAGTTGTGATTTTTCTAAGTTTCGCGTTTAGCCCGATATAGTTATGTGTGTCATAAAAAGTGAATTAGAGATCAGTTTCTTTTTAGTCAAAGCAACGTAAATGAGAGTTGAAGATCTCGTAAAAAAGCACCCGTAGATATAGAGAACGTCGAGAACGGAGTTCGTATGAATAAGTTATGAATTTTGTAAGAATTTTAACAATCTAAATTAGTCTAAATATGAATTTAAAATAGACTGAGAATTAAATTTTGAGACCTAAAGAAAGTTCTAGTGCTCGTCGAGACAATTCCTAGGATATAAAGAACGTAAAAAAAAGGAGCTTCTATGCGAAAGTTATGGTTCTTCAAAGATTTGCGAAAAATGCCTAGTGGGGGTGATGTGGCGGCACCAGAGTGGGCAACATGATAAAGAAAGGGTTTGAATCTTCAATCGACATGATGACGTAGCACAACGAGCGAGTGACACGTGGCTGACTGAGAAATGGACACGTTGCGATGTCGGCGGCGGTAGCCGGCAAAGGGACGTGGCCCACCAGGAAGCGAACATTTGGCAGCGTCTGACATGAGCTACGTCATGAAGGCGTGACGCGCCTAGTATTTTTTCGTCACGCGCCCCCTGCAGCCCTATAAATAGATTCGATTTCAACTCATTTCACCACCCATTTCATTCCTAACTTCCCCTTAATCCTCTAGAATTTCTTCTCTGGCCTCGATTTCAGTAATTTACGAGTTTTGTGAGCATTTTATTGAGGCTCTGAGTCATCGAGGAGTCCAATAAATAGAAGCTTTCAGGTCGAGTTCTGTCTGCAACTTTCCGACTTTTCTCTAGAAATTTTTGTAAGTTAAGTTGCGTTTACTAGGCTTTAAGTGTAACTTAGGTGTAAGTTCATTATTGTTATTATGAACCTATAAACAAGATTTATCGGTGATTCCAGTCATAATACTGATTGATCTAATTGTGTGAATAATATCTAAGCTAGCTTTAGTGATGTGTTTAAAGTGGATTTTCCAAAAAGTATAATCTGTGTACCAAACAGATCCTACCTCCAATATGGTCTTACCTAGTTGTTCCTTATCAGCTAGAACTTGAAGAATTCTTAGTGAAAGATATACATTTTATTACCATATTTTCATAGAGTTTAACAAGTTATAGTATTGTAGGTTAATACTTGTTAGACACATTACCCACAGTGGGATCGTCAAAGGGATAACTGATAATCATCTAAGTAATTGTGTAACATTCTGTTTATTAAATAAATAAATGGATAAAATTAATATGTGAATAGTAGCCCTAAATTCGGAATAATTTAGCAAGGCGTTGGTTTTGGGGGTTAGATGATGTAATTTGGATTTTAGGGCTTAAAAGTGTAATTTCAGGACTAGTTTGTAAAGAGATTTGAATGTTAAGGGCGGTTTGGTAAATTACAGATTTAATTTGAAAAGTTTTGAAAAGTCAGGGTATGTTTGGTAAATAAAGGACTAAAGTTGAAAAGGTTTTGTGGAGGAGGGACTGAACTTGTAAAATGGAGCATGAGTTTGGATGAAGGCACGAGACTTGAACACGGTGGTCTTTCCCTCCCGTCTTAAGGATCGCCCCTTCCAAAACCCTAATCCTAACACATGTTTCACCAGCTGCCACTATGTGAAACGTTCTCAGCCACCGCCGCACAGCCGAGTCCGGCTGCCACCTTTCCACTAGTTTCCTCGCCACTGAAGCGCCACTGCCACAGCCCGCTGCCGGTGACGTTGTGAGTAGCACAGAGAGAACCACCGAAGCCAGAGATGGAATTGTAAACGCCGATGCGTGGTTCGTGACCGGAGTGTTGTCGCCGCTGTACCGCTTTCGTGAAGACGAAGCCATCACTGGACGCCACGACTGTCGTTCCCAGCAACGTCGGTTGCTCATGTTGCCGTCAACGAAGACCGAGTAGGAGCCCTTTTCTGCTGCTGATGTTGCTGTCATTCGCGGTCTCAGCCCTCCTTCTCCATTTCTTCGGTGTTACGCCACAGTCATGACCGCTGCCGCCCGTATGACTCATTCCTATTGCTCCGATCAACATCCACCACCCTGAGGGAGGCTGCAGTGTGCATTTCAGCTTCTGTGTCGCAAGTATGTGCGTATATTCTGGTGTTGTTCGTTGTGTGGGTGTATCTCAGCCAGAAAATCAAAAAAAGCCATCACCACCGCCGTTAGGCATTGGTTGCCACCTCCTGGCACCGCCAACCACCGCATTAGGTGGTTGTATGTATATGTGTGTGTGTGTGTGTGTTTTGGTGCGGGATTGTTCATGTAGGGTTAGTGCATGTATTTTTGGCAAAGTCGCCACCACCACCGCCGTAAGGTGGAGGTTGCCACCGTAGACCATTGTCGACCACTACTGCCCGAGGTGGCAGTTGGTGGTGCTCGACCTAGTAAAACCCTAATTAATCTAAAAACCTAATTTGGAACCTTTTTGGCACGTGATTTTGTTGGAATCCCTAATTAGGGTTTAGAAAACCCTAATATCATGAAACCCCAATTTTGGAATTGATTAGGACCCGCACTGAAACTATTTACTAGATTTAAAATATTAACTTAATGCAATATTATAATTAAAGGATTAAGTCCTTAATGCGTTAAGTTGGAACAGTTAACCCTAACCGTCATTTTATGTGAAAACCCTAATTATGTTTGGGCTTCAAGTCGGGCCTTCTTTTGGGCTTTGGTGATTGGGTTATTGATGGCCCGTCTGAGAACAAGTGTATGGACTAGGATATTTGGATAGGCTTTAGGGTAAGGCCCATGTAAGGGGTTTGGGCTAATTAGGAAAATTAGGCCAAATTGGGCCTTGGTTGATTATTTGACTTTTGGGCTTTCAGAGTATGAGTTTGGGCATTGGTATTTGACCAAGCTAGGTTAGGGGTAGAATGGTCCTTTTACCCTAAGTGGGGATTTATGGTTATGCATTGAAACCCAAATAGCTAATTGGGTTTTGTTTTGATGTTGACAGTTCGGGGATCTGTCAGCTAACAACCAGAGATTTATTCGCAGGACTTCAGCAGTGTGAGGTGAGTTTCCTCCTCTATGAACGGGTCAAAGGCACCATTTCCGACCCGTGTATATATGTTTTTATGTTCCGAACTAAGGTCTGATGTCAAGCGGTGGCCGATGAATGTTTATATGCTTTCTGGATTACGGTTCGATGTTGGGTGATGCTCGAGGAATGTTTGTAAGGTTAATGTCTTCTTGATTCTTGCATGTGTCTGTATTGGTATGTGTTGCAGACTACGGTCCGATGCAGGGAGGTGCCCGATGTAGTTTTATATGTTTTCCGTATTTCGATCTGATATCGGGCAATGCTCACAAAGATGACTAGGTTAATGTTCACTTATGGAAGTACAATGGATTAATGTTTATATGTTTTCCGGATTCTTGCATGTGTCTGTATTATGGTTGATTTATGGAAGTGCAATGGATTAATGTTTCATTGGTTATCGATTCCTAAGATGACTAGGTTAATGTTCACTAATCTAATCCTTTAGCATCATTCATACAGTGATCAGGCGAATAAACTAACAAGTTTACTAGTGTTCAGTTCAAGTTAAATTAGACTTATAATGAATTGATTAATTGGGTTTATTAGACCAATTCAATATATGATTGCTCGTCATATATTAGCTCCTACAATTACTTTCCCACTTTTCTATTTAACCCTAGGTTTTTGTAACAGCTCGGAATTTTAGGTATTTCTTTAAATTATTTTTGGGGCACATTCAGGAGGGGACTCGGCGAGTTGGTGCATGACTCGCCGAGTAGGACCATGGTCTTGGTCACAGATACGCGACTGGACTCGACGAGTCCAATAGGGACTCGGCGAGTCGACGCTGTTCATCTGAAACCCTAGCCGTTTTGATTCTGAATCGTATATAATGCCTTTAGGGCCGTCATGTCTCGTCTTTTGGCCGATTGAAGATACCTTAGGAGTCTGTGGGCATCTGGAACAAAAGGTGAGGATTAGTGGAAGCTTGAAGAGGTTGTAGACAAGGAGAGGCAAGGTGGTGATCAAAGGAGGTTCAAGGGGTCGAGTCCTGAAGGTTGGGGACACAGGGTACACGTTTCCAGGTAATCTTCGGATCATATTTGTAGTTTTTACGTTGTATGCGAATTTAGGGTTTAGGAAACCCATTTAAGGAATTGATAGATTATAGTGTTGTTACAAGTGTTTAAACCCCTGTAATAGTATATGTGAAAGTCCAGGAAGCCCCATATCTATATACTACGGAATCATGCGAGATACAGGAGGCAGCGAATTGACTGCATGGCGAGGACTCGCCGAGTCTAATGATCAGACTCGGCGAGTAGCTTGAAGATTTACTAGGACTCGCCGAGTTGTTCTTCAGACTCGGCGAGTAGCTTGAAGACCTGCTGGAACTCGTCGAGTCGTTCTTTAGACTCGGCGAGTGGAGTCGGGGTGTCTAGACTCGCCGAGTTGCCCTTTGCACTCGACGAGTCCGGTCAAGTTGACCGTTGACCTGTATGTAATTTAGTAGGGTCAGTTGTTTTGTTTGATAAGATCATCAATAAAGGTATGTGGTATTATAGGGAACCTGCAGATTAGCGGATCGAGTGCGAGTAGCTCGAAGGGTTTATAGCTTGCATACTACGAGGTGAGTCTTCTCACTATACTTCACCCGTAAGGGTTTGACTGTGTGACCGGAAGGTTGTATGTGTTATATTTATGCTATGTCTAGGGAGGTAGATGCTTGGTATGTGATGTATGCTTATATGTGATGTATGCTTATACGGGCCGGAAGGCGTGAATTATGTGATAGAAAGAATGGTATGATGTATGACTTATGTGTTATGTGTGATATGCTATATGTGTTATGTTTATACTGTTAATGGGCCGGAAGGCAAAATACTATGGGCCGGAAGGCAATGTAATACGGGCCGAAAGGCGATATGTTATGAGCCGGAAGGCGATTATGTTACGGGCCGGAAGGCAATGTTATGTGGACCGAAAGGTCCGGGCCGGAAGGCGTATGTGGGTAAGTCGTATACTGGGGAACTCACTAAGCATTTATGCTTACTAGTTGTGTTTATGTTTTTCAGGTACTAGCGATGACCGTGGGAGGCGCCGGCGTGACACGTACACACTGCCATCGATGAAGATCTTGAGGATTTATTATTTATACGTTTGCAATAAACTTGGAATAAACTCTTTTGTCGAATAGTGATGTTTTATTTTAAATGAAAAATTTATTTGAAAATTTGAGTTGTTACAATTGGTATCAGAGCCTTGGTTTGAGGGATTCGGGTGTACTTTCGGGTGCAACTGAACTCAGACCGGGGATTTGAGGAAAAACCTTTTTAAAATAATAAGGACACAACGTTTTATAAATGGTAAGGCGGTAAAACAAGGATGGAGCAGTGTGTACGATCAGCCAGCGCCCGAACGGTAAAGATCCCCAGAATACCTTACAATGTTATATTATGCACTGAATTATGAATTGTTATGCATGCTAGAAGACTAGGTATACATGATAGGACTAGAATGGCCTGTTTTGTGATGCCTTGTCTAGGGAGATTGCTTATATGGGATGTTTGGCAGCATACAAGTAGATAGTGCATACTAGAGGTAGAGTACTCATTATTCAGGATTTGGGGAGGAAGACTTAGGACGAATACTGATACGGTGTGGTCGGTAGTATTGGGCCCGTACTACCGAAGACACCGGATCAGTGGAAGACCTAAGTAAGAATCCCTGGAAATTGGAGACTGAGTAGGGCGCGTATCGAGTACCATTGTACTTGGTGGAGTCTCTGATGATTTTATGTTGTATTTCAGAGACATCATGGTCATCACACGCAATGGGGCGAGTTCGAGCGGTGCGAGTGACGAGGAGATTTGTCAGATTATTCAGGAAGAGGTAGCTGCGGCGGTCCGGGCTGAGATCCCGGAGATGTTTGGGTCTATTAAGACCACGCTGATGGAGGAGTTTGAGGAGCGGTACGCCGCACTTACTGAAGCTGCAGTTGCTGCCGCTACCGCAGCTGTGGCTGCTGCTAGGCCGCAAGGGGGTGATTCATTACTATTCAGGGAATTCAGCAACACGAAACCCCCTGAGTTTGATGGGACGCAGGATCCGATTGCAGCTATGAGGTGGATCGCCGACGTCGAGGGGTGCTTCTATACTTGCTCATGCCCGGAGCACTTGAGGGTACGGTTCGCCTTGAACCAGCTCCGTCTGGGAGCGAAGGATTGGTGGAAGTTCGTGACGGCGAACTTCACTCAGGCAGAGATTTCAACGGTGACATGGGAGAGGTTTACGGAGATGTTCAGGGACGAGTACGTTCCCCCGGTGGAGAGGGAGTGATTGATTCAGGAGTTCCTGACCCTTAAGCAGGGTATTGATTCCGTGGCAGTGATCACACAGAAGTTTCATGAGAGGGCAATGTTCTGCCCCGAGCTGGTATCTACGGAACAGTCGCGGATGAGCCGGTATTTGGGTGTTTTGAAGAGGGAGATCCGGGAGTTTGTGTCAAACTCCACCTATCGTACATTCACTGAGCTTCAGGCGAACGCCAGGAAGTGCGAGATCGAGTTGGAGACTCAAGCGAGGGAGGAGGCTGAGTCTCGACAGGTGGATCGACGGCCGGCTCAGTCTCAGCCGGCAGCCAAGTGGACTAAGTTCGTTGATTCGAGGATGGGAGGTCCGAAGGGTCGCACTTGCACGAAGTGCGGCAAGAGTCACGAGGGGGTGTGTCGAGCTGGTGGTTGCTACAAGTGTGGCAAGGAGGGACATATTGCCAGGGATTGCCCTAAGGGGTTTATGGTTTGCTTTCACTGCAACCAGACAGGCCATCGGAAGGCCGAGTGTCCGCAACTTCGTCAGGGAGCTACACCTACTACCCGGACTACTGAGACCCGACCGGCGAAGGTCGAGGCCCCGAGGGCTCGCGGGAGAGCCTTTCAGCTGACTGCGGAGGAGGTCCGCGCTGCGCCCGATGTTGTGGCAGGTATGTTATCATTCGCGTATTTACTTAAAGGTCGAAATGCTATGCTTATGTTAATGTATGTGTAGGTACATTCCTTGTGAACTCTATGCCTGCTCTAGTGTTATTTGATTCGGGTGCGAGTAGATCGTTTGTATCGTTAGCTTTTAGTCAGAACATCGGCATTAGTCGTGAGCCGTTAAGTCGGCCTTTGAGCGTTTCTATTGCGGCTGAGAGGGTGATTTGTGCTACGGAGGTTCTTCAGGGATGTGTGCTAGAGATTTTCGGAGTTGCGTTTCCGATTGACCTCATTCCTATTGCGATGGGGGATGTCCGTGTCATTGTAGGCATGGACTGGTTGAGCCGATTCAACGCTGTTATCGACTGCGAGCGTCAGTTGGTGACTATACGAGACCCTAGTGGGGGAGTTCTTACGGTATACGGCGAGGGTACCCGTTCGGGATCAGCTTTTTGTTCGGCCGCTAGGGCGAGGCAATGCCTACAGCGGGGATGTAACGGTTTTGTGGCGTATGTGATGGATACGCGGGAGAATTCCGAGAGACCGAAGACACTGAAGGAGGTTCCAGTGGTGCGCGAGTTTCCAGATGTTTTTCCTGAGGATTTGCCGGGAGTACCTCCTGCGAGGCAAGTGGAGTTTGGTATCGATCTAGTTCCAGGGGCTGCGCCTATTGCAAAGGTGCCTTATCGTCTTGCACCTCCAGAGATGCAAGAATTGTCCTCGTAACTTCAAGAGTTGTTGGGGAAGGGATTTATTCGGCCGAGTAGCTCGCCGTGGGGAGCACCGATTCTGTTCGTCAAGAAGAAGGATGGTTCACACCGGATGTGTATCGATTACCGGGAGCTGAACAAGGTGACAGTCAAGAACCGCTATCCGTTACCGAGGATCGATGATCTATTCGATCAGTTGCAAGGGGCATCTTGGTTTTCCAAGATTGATTTGAGATCAGGGTACCATCAGGTAAGAGTGCGGGATGAGGACGTCCAGAAGACAGCCTTTAGGACGCGGTATGGGCATTACGAGTTCGTGGTGATGCCTTTTGGGCTCACCAATGCCCCAGCAGTGTTCATGGATCTCATGAACAGGGTATGCAGGCCGATGCTGGATCGGTCTGTGATTGTATTCATCGACGACATTCTGGTGTATTCGCGGTCTAGGGAGCAGCATGAGGGACATTTGAGGGAGGTCCTTGAGGTACTGAGGTCGGAGAAGCTATATGCAAAATTCTCCAAATGTGACTTCTGGTTACGGGAAGTTCAATTTCTGGGGCACGTTGTAAATCAGGCAGGGATATTGGTCGATCCGGCCAAGGTGGAAGCGGTGATGAGTTGGGAGGCACCGAAGTCACCTTCGGAGATCAGGAGTTTCCTGGGGTTGGCGGGGTACTATCGAAGGTTCATTAGGGACTTCTCCAAGATCGCGGTGCCGCTTACCAAATTGACCCGAAAGGGTGTTACATTTTCATGGGGACCCGAGCAGCAGACTTCCTTCGAGACACTTCGTCAGAGACTGTGCGAAGCACCAGTATTAGCTCTCCCGGAGGGGATGGAGGACTTTGTCGTATATTGCGACGCATCGATTTCAGGACTGGGTGCAGTGTTGATGCAGAGGGGCCATGTGATAGCCTATGCATCGAGGCAGCTGAAGCCTCACGAAGCGAGATATCCCACGCATGACTTAGAGTTGGGGGCAGTAGTGTTCGCCCTCAAAATTTGGCGTCACTACCTGTACGGGGTTCGTTATACCATATACACGGACCATAAGAGTTTGAAGTATTTGATGGATCAACCCAACCTAAACATGCGTCAGAGGAGATGGTTAGACGTGGTTAAGGATTATGACTGTGAGATCCTATATCACCCAGGCAAGGCTAATGTGGTAGCCGATGCATTGAGTCGTAGGGCGGAGAGCACTCCATTGTGGGACGTATGTTTGAGATTGACGGTGATGACTCCGGTATTAGATGCTATTCGTGGGGCACAGGCCGAGGTTGTGAAGTCTGGGATGCGGAAACAGGAGCGGGTCGTCGGATTGATTTCAGAGTTCGTTATGGATGGACGGAGACTTCTGACATTTCAGGGTCGGATCTGGGTACCATTCGTGGGCGGTACGCGTGTTACCTTGATGGAGGAGGCACACAGATCGAAATTCTCGATCCATCCCGGTGCTACGAAAATGTATTTGGATTTGAGAAAGGAGTACTGGTGGCCTTGCATAAAGAGAGACGTTGCCTGGTTCGTTGAGAGGTGTTTGACCTGCCGTAGGGTTAAGGCCGAGCATCAGAGACCGCACGGTAAGTTGCAACCCTTGGAGATTCCTGAGTGGAAGTGGGAACAGATCACGATGGATTTCATCACCAAATTGCCGAAAACTGCCAGGGGAGTCGATGCGATTTGGGTGATAGTGGATAGGCTAACAAAGAGTGCACACTTCCTTGCCATTAGCGAAAGTTCATCAGCAGAGAAGTTGGCAGAGTTATACGTGAGAGAGATAGTATCTCGGCATGGAGTGCCGACCTCGATTGTTTCGGACCGCGATGTACGTTTCACTTCCAGGTTCTGGAAGAAATTCCATGAGGAGTTGGGTACTAAACTGCATTTTAGTACCGCATACCATCCCCAGACCGACGGTCAGAGCGAGCGGACGATTCAGACATTGGAAGACATGCTTAGAGCGTGTGTGTTAGACTTCGGGGGTAGCTGGGATGCGCATCTGCCGTTGGCTGAATTTTCCTACAACAACAGCCATCATTCGAGCATTGGTATGCCACCTTTTGAGTTGTTGTATGGTAGGAGGTGTCGGACTCCCATTTGCTGGGGAGAAGTGGGACAGAGAGTGATGGGCAGTACAGAGATCGTACTTCAGACGACCGAACAAATTCAACGAGTGAGGCAGAGGTTATTGACCGCCCAGAGCCGACAGAAGAGTTATGCGGACAGACGCCGGTCCGAGCTCGAATTCCAGGTCGGCGACTTCGTTCTCCTAAAGGTTTCTCCTTGGAAAGGGGTGATTCGGTTCAGGAAGAGGGGCAAATTGGGGCCCCGGTTCATAGGCCCATTCTGGGTAATTGCAAGGGTAGGTCGGGTAGCTTATCGGTTGGAGTTGCCAGCGGAGCTGAGTCAGATTCACAATACCTTTCACGTATCACAGTTGAGGAAGTGTATAGCCGATGAAGCGGCAGTGGTTCCGTTAGAAGATATTCAGGTGGATGCGAGCCTGAATTACACCGAGAGACCAGTAGCTATCAGGGATCGGAAGATCAAGGTTCTACGGAACAAGGAGATACCTCTGGTGTTGGTTCAGTGGCAACATCGGAAGGGATCGGAGATGACTTGGGAGCCGGAAAGAGAAATGCGGGAGCAACATCCGGAGTTATTCGCAGAATGAGACTTCGAGGGCGAAGTCTAGTTCTAGTGGGGGAGAGTTGTAACAGCCCGGAATTTCATGTATTTCTTTAAATTATTTTTGGGGCACATTTAGGAGGGGACTCGGCGAGTTGGTGCATGACTCGCCGAGTAGGACCATGGTCTTGGTCACAGATACGCAACTGGACTCGACGAGTCCAATAGGGACTCGGCGAGTCGACGCTGTTCAGCTGAAACCCTAGCCGTTTTGATTCTGAATCGTATATAATGCCTTTAGGGCCGTCATGTCTCGTCTTTTGGCCGATTGAAGATACCTTAGGAGTCTGTGGGCATCTGGAACAAAGGGTGAGGATTAGTGGAAGCTTGAAGAGGTTGTAGACAAGGAGAGGCAAGGTGGTGATCAAAGGAGGTTCAAGGGGTCGAGTCCTGAAGGTTGGGGACACAGGGTACACGTTTCCAGGTAATCTTCGGATCATATTTGTAGTTTTTACGTTGTATGCGAATTTAGGGTTTAGGAAACCCATTTAAGGAATTGATAGATTATAGTGTTGTTACAAGTGTTTAAACCCCTGTAATAGTATATGTGAAAGTCCAGGAAGCCCCATATCTATATACTACGGAATCATGCGAGATACAGGAGGCAGCGAATTGACTGCATGGCGAGGACTCGCCGAGTCTAATGATCAGACTCGGCGAGTAGCTTGAAGATTTACTAGGACTCGCCGAGTTGTTCTTCAGACTCGGCGAGTAGCTTGAAGACCTGCTGGAACTCGTCGAGTCGTTCTTTAGACTCGGCGAGTGGAGTCGGGGTGTCTAGACTCGCCGAGTTGCCCTTTGCACTCGACGAGTCCGGTCAAGTTGACCGTTGACCTGTATGTAATTTAGTAGGGTCAATTGTTTTGTTTGATAAGATCATTAATAAAGGTATGTGGTATTATAGGGAACCTGCAGATTAGCGGATCGAGTGCGAGTAGCTCGAAGGGTTTATAGCTTGCATACTACGAGGTGAGTCTTCTCACTATACTTCACCCGTAAGGGTTTGACTGTGTGACCGGAAGGTTGTATGTGTTATATTTATGCTATGTCTAGGGAGGTAGATGCTTGGTATGTGATGTATGCTTATATGTGATGTATGCTTATACGGGCCGGAAGGCGTGAATTATGTGATAGAAAGAATGGTATGATGTATGACTTATGTGTTATGTGTGATATGCTATATGTGTTATGTTTATACTGTTATGGGCCGGAAGGCAAAATACTATGGGCCAGAAGGCAATGTAATACGGGCCGGAAGGCGATATGTTATGAGCCGGAAGGCGATTATGTTACGGGCCGGAAGGCAATGTTATGTGGACCGAAAGGTCCGGGCCGGAAGGCGTATGTGGGTAAGTCGTATACTGGGGAACTCACTAAGCATTTATGCTTACTAGTTGTGTTTATGTTTTTTAGGTACTAGCAATGACCGTGGGAAGGCGCCGGCGTGACACGTACACACTGCCATCGATGAAGATCTTGATGATTTATTATTTATACGTTTGCAATAAACTTGGAATAAACTCTTTTGTCGAATAGTGATGTTTTATTTTAAATGAAAAATTTATTTGAAAATTTGAGTTGTTACAGTTTTGGTCAAAGCTCTAGTCCTACAAATTTTCAATGCACAAAGATCTTAAGATTCTAGTTTAATTAAGAGTAATGGTCATGTAAACTTAGTTAAACTCAGCAATAAATAAAAAAATTAGTTCTTTAATAAGCTAAAGTAATAAATAACCAACTAAACTTAACCCTAACCATAAATCAAGCCATAAAATGTCAAGCAACTGACACTAAACAACAATCATAGGGTTTTTGTCGAAGATTTTAGCATTCAAACATGGAAAACAAAATTAATTGTAATAAACATGATTAGAGTAAAGTAGAAAATCGTAATACAAGGTTGTATTGCCTTAATGCTCTTAAGTCCAAGATATGATCGACTTCTGCAACTTCCAAGCATCAACGTAGATACGTGGCTTTCAAAAATCGATAGTAGCTTCTAGCCAAAGTGTGACAACTCAAAATTTATTCCGTCACTATAACCCACTTTCTGTTAATAAAAATTAATTTTTATTAAAAGTTTTTCCGTTAACTTCTTAAGTTAAGTAAATCCATTTGGGTTATTGTCATAATTTCATGCGTGATGGGAAACGAAATATCACGCGAAAAATCCCATATGCGGTTGATGTTGGGTGGACCCTTGTGACAACTGTCAATTCAGGTCATTCTTGGACTCATGCATCTTTATAATAACCATTCATGCACAACATGCCATGACCTAGTAGTATAAATTAGGTCAAAAATCTTGCATAAACTAGGATCCAACTAAGGTCTAGGACTAATATACTTGATACTTACAATTCTAGTAAGTTGCTTAGCTACAATAGGAAATGCCAATACTATAATTAGAATAAGCTTCAAACTTTGTTATAATTGAAATAGGGTATAAAACTCTAAAAATAAATTAAAACACTCTAATTATACTTCAACATGTTGTTGAATACCAAACAATGTTCCAAAAACCCTAAAGAGCCAAAAATCCAAAGTTATAAAATATAAAGCTTAAAAACTTTATAAAATTTGGCTATAAACTTCCTAGTATCAAATTATATTAATCAAATTATGGATTATACCAATGAACTAGAAATATAAATTACAAGTATTAATCATAAATTATTTGTTGAAAACAAGATTTTTAAATAAATCAAATTGCTTAATAAACATTTTATAAAAATGAATGTTTTTATATAAAATATGGGAGGGAAGTTTATAAAGTTTAAAATTTAGGAGAGAGGAGGCCAAAAGGCATGCAAAAACCGGCCATCACCTCTCCCCATGCCCTCTCTCTTCCCCAAAACACAATCATCAAGCCTAAACCCTTACTCCACCTCTTCCACTTCACTCTCTCACTTCACTCTCTTCTTCCTTCTCTCTAAACTCACGAAAATCCTCTCAATCCTCTGCAAAATTTCCAGATTTTGAATCCCTTGAAGTGTTCTTACTTCTCTCAAGATCAAAACCAAGGTAAACAACAACATCTTCTTCCATAGTTTCATGGTTAAACCTCTTTTTCTTCTTAGTCTTCTCTACTTTTCGGATTCTATGCCTTTCCATGGCTAGAAATCTTTATTCTCCCCTTGTGGTTTGTAGATTCTCACCATAACACAATGCATGTGTTAAAGATGGTGAAAATCCGGGATCAAACCCATGCAAGGAGTGGAAAAGAAGCACATATGATCATGTGACATCAAAACATAATATTTCATGTTCTTCTCCATTTCTTGTGTGTTCATGCATGAACGAAAGCATTAAACCATTTCTAGTACATCTTGGATGCTCATTCATTCCATGCATGTGTTAGAAATCGGGCCTTACCAAGGACATGCATGATGTTCTTATTGAAATACCCTAAAAATGCACACAAGCAAACATGCAATCTGCCAGATTATTTTGTTCGACTTTGAACAGTCATAACTCAGTCATTTTTTAACCAAATCATGATATTCTTTTTGTATTGGTTAGTTCCACGAGTTAACTTTCAAACCCAACTGGTCTTACTGTAAAATATTAAATATCCGATTTTTGGCAGATTTTACAAAAAGGTTGCGCATACAGCTCTTTTTCTGTGATCACTATTTTTATCTTGCTTAAACAATGGTCTTAAACCCAACCATAAATCTTAGGAAAAATAACTTAGAAACTTAACATATCTAGTGAGTTATGGTTGAAATTTCGTGGCTTAAAACCTCACTGAATGGGCTACAAAAATTCATGAACCTCAGCCACATCTACACTTCATGCATTATTGCATGCAACTTTTCTTAAATTGTTTGGAATCATTACCCTCATTTCTCTTCTGAATACATTCTTAACATTTTTACTTTTGAAAGCCCTTGCATGCATGAGATAATCTGGAAAATTTCAAGAGCTTTTGTTATTTATTTGATTTATTAGAATTATTGCTAAAACCAAGGGCATAAATCATATAAAATACTTCCAGAGGTCAATAAATCCTAAATAAATTCATGGATGATACTTATGGGGAATAATGACCCCTCACCAAATTTCAGCAATTTTTGTTACTGTTTCATATGATTTCTAATTTTCTTTTATTTAGGACATGATAAATTACAAAACCACTTTTTAGGATGTGAAAATTGTATCTAACAATTTTCGCATACCTTACTTGTGATGGGTGACTCAAGAAAATAATTTCAAGATTTTTCATCATGTCTAGCTATTTTTCCCAATTTTTGGTAATTATAATGGCTTAAAAATGGGAAAAATAGTTCTGATTATCCAAAATTCATGAAAATTTGCCAGGATATCATATTATATAGTAGGAGGTTACATAAAAATTTTGAATATTTTTCTCCACTGTAAACTATTTTTCCCTTATTTTCTAAAGTTAATTGCACTAAAATTCACTTAAATATACATAAATACCCAAAACCAGTTTATACATTATGAAAACCACTTTTGATATTTTTCCCAAGATATTTATACTGTAAATGATGTTACAAAAATTTATGGTAATTTATTTTAACTGTTTAATAATATTTCTTTAATTAATGACTATTTAAAGAAATAAAACAAGGAAAAATACAAATAACCACTGAAAAATATATTTTATATTTTTCCCAGCCTATTTATGTATAATAACAATTAAATAAAAAGTTTGGGTAATTTTGGAAACTGTTTACTATTTATTTCAATTTTTATTGAAATAAATGCTCAAAAATTATAAAATATAATTAAACAGCTTGGAAATCCATTTTTATAATTTTCCCAGCTTAGTGTTGTGTATTAACAGTTAAATAAAAAGTTTGAGAATTTTTATCCCTCAAATACTATTTTTCGTGAATTTATGTTGTTATTGAGACTTAAAATTTGGAAAATTAACCTTCCAAGGTTGTAATTAATCGCACGACTTGTAAAATTTCAATACATCAGAAAAAGTGTAACAAAATGATATAAATCCAATACTAAAACATAAATTGGCATTTCCCTATATGTAGAGTTTAGTATATTAGCATTAGATATCGACATGGAAACTCACTAGTGCGTGTGTTTGGTGTCGTAGGATCCCGGTAGTAAGACGTTGGTGCATCCCGAAGTACCGCTTGTGTCTACACAAAACATCGTGAGTATTCACGCACTCCCCTATTTTCGTTTTTTATGTTTTGGGGTGGAAAAGCATGTCCAGAAAAACTATTGTTTGCATGTTGTACTTAAATTGAATTGTATCAAACATGATTGCTATTGTATTGCTATGTTTCTTTATGTATGTCTATGCAACACGGAACATGAGAACTTATCGTACAAAGGCCCTTCCCTTATCTCTAACCATTAACTCTTTGAGCCAATGGTCGTTATGGATAGCGCTATTAGGAATTGACAACTCCTCACTCGCCCGAATCGCTGGAGTGCATGATACCATATTCATCTATGGAACGATAAGCATAGATCTCGATAGGGCTTCAGTCATAGGTTTGGTTGAGACTCATTGTTTGCTCATACACATACAAACTCGTTTCTCGTTATAGCAATAAACTTGTATTCATTAATAGCAATCAACTTGTTTATCATTGAAGCAATGTACTTGTATTTACGAAAAGCCTTATTGTACGCTCGATTTTATAAACTTGTGATACTCACCAACTATTTTCATAGTTGACGCTCGTTTTACATGCTTTTTCAGGAAATAATTAGTAAGTGGATGTAAAGATTCATCATCATAGAGCATGCTGCATCGTGTTGAAGCTATTATGAAGCTATATTTTGAACAATGTTATTTTGAAAAACTTGTATTTTGTTCTTTTGAAGCTATGGGTTGTAAACTTTTAAATACTGCTATGGTGATGTATCTTTATCTTTTGCAATGAAACCGTTATCGCTGTCATACCTTGCGTTTCCGCTTTAGCGGGGTGTGACAACCCTCACCCTGGTTGTTAACTCCACCCTATATAAGGGTTGAGTGGTCTTCACTTCAACCTTTTTCTCACCCTAGAACTCTCTCTCTTTACTCTCTCTCTACAAAAATTGGAATTTGATCAAGAAAACACTCCTTCAAGCCTCTCATAAGTAAGTAAACTCTCCTAGCTTATTGTTTTACTTAGTATACATGCAAAACCAATGGTTTAAACTCTCAAAAGCCCTAAGAACATGAGTGTACGGTTTAAGGAGCATCCTAAAACCGTAAACACCCTAAAAGGGGGTTTTGATGCCTCAAAACCCTTCCAATGCTTGGCTATTGACCTAGAAACATGCATGAATGATCTAGGAACCCCAAAATCACAAAATGAATGGAGTAACCACGAGTTTACTGCCGTAAACTCATGAGTTTACGGTAGTAAACTTCCAAGAAATGTTCAAGAATCGTAAACACCCCAAAAAGGGTGTTTTGATGACCTAACTCCCTATCTAGCATGACTTATGGACTAGGAAATTGCTTGGATGATCTATGAACCCTAAAAATCGAAGCGGATGGAGTAACCATGAGTTTAATGTCGTAAACTCATGGGTTTACGGTAGTAAACTCCCCAAAAATGGTCCAAAGACCGTAAACTCCAAAAAGTTGGCATTTCAAGCCCTAACCACTTCCTAAGCCCTTGAATCAACCCTAGAACCTTTCTTTGTGGAGCATGAAGCCTTAAAGCACGCAAATACACCATCCCCATGAGTTTACGACCGTAAACCCATGGGGGAAATGGTTCCAAAACCGTAAACACCCCTTAGGGTTACCATTTGAGGAGTGAACTCCAAAGTGAGGCTATATGCTCCTTAGATGTAGCCCTTAACACTCCTAGCACTTGGATCAAAGTGTTTTCATGCATTAAAGTGTCTTTACTTACTTAATTAGTGATTAAATAACTAATTGGATACATTCATGTATCACTACATGTTACATAGGATCCGTGTGTGTGTTCAAGTCCTCATTTGACACCTAGCATCCCACCCGACACTTCCATCCACCCCACTCACTGCAGGTGAGTTCATACCCCTTAAATAACTTTTCAAATATTTTTAAATGCTTTTATGGGGGGGGGGGGAATACGAGTCAAATCTAACAAATTACATTATCCATCACATGTGATTTATGACTTGCAACCAAAAAGGATTTTCTATACTTATAACTGCTTTAAATGTTTACAAACTCGTTTTTCATGTTAAATTTGTTGGGTTTTGAGCAATCTAACACTTTCTAAGTGTGCATGCAACCCTAATAAACCTTGGATCTATGTTTGTCTAAATACATGCAAAATAATAATTTTCCAAGGTTTATAACCTATCTAACATGGCATGGGGAACATTTCAACATAAAAGAGTTAGAAGAGATTACATACCTTTTGGTGAGTTTGGTTCTAAGGAGTTTAAGGGCCAAGCACCAATAGTGTGAATGCCTCAAATGGAATCACAAACACCACAAACTCTTGGAAAACTTTGACAGGGTATACACCTTGTATAAAATCGGCCACACACATGCACACACACACACTAGTTCACTAGTTTTCTCTTAGGCTCCATTTCATGCTCCATAAGCATGCTTATATAGTGTGCATGGTTAGGGTGAAACCCTAATAACCCATGTCTTTTCCTTTCCAAGGATCCTTGGGTTAAAAGCTCCATGGATCATCCATGGACTTCCACATAAGCCTAGCCCATTAACAAATGAGTATTAGCCCACACTATATAACACAAATAGCCCATAATTTAATTAGTCTTCCTTTTAATCTCTAAATTAATTCATAATTAATTTAAGACTAAAACTAATTAAATAACGTAACTTCATATTAATATATTATAACTCATAATATATTAATAAACATATGTGTATAACTCTCATAAAATTATCCATAATAGTTTGGATGAGATGCAACCCAAATGGACCATGCCGGTCGGGTCAAGTATATACCAAATAAGTTATGGACTTAGACACCTTATCCAACAGACTCCCACTTGGATAAGTCTAATAACTATATTTGCCTATAACTTCAGGAACCAACCAGCAATCGTAGCTCTCGAAAACTCCCTCGAACAATGAAGACTCTGTCGAACTATGAAGCGCCATTTTAGATAAGTGATCCCACAATCCTCTGTTCTCATGATATCAGCCGGACAAACACATGGAACTATGTCTTGCTTATTGTATAGCAGTTGTTTCTTGATTTTCCGATTTGTTTGATGAAGAACTTCACTGAACACATCGGTTTAGTTCTGACCAGGCCTGGTACATGGGTCAACACAAATCATCGAGGGGCCCAGATATCGCTTCTATTTCTAGAAGGAACAGATAAACTTCGACTGATATGGTTGTTCTACTACTTATTGAATTGTACACAAAGGCACGTTTTATAACATCAAGTTACTGATGCGTTTACGTGCAATCAATGCACAACCAACTCATAGGTAACAACTCATATCTCTAGGTTTAAAGATTTATATGATGTTATTGTCTCACGATCACTCGAGATAAATTCCATGAAGTGATACAAGTGAGCATGGGTTTATATCAATACTCATAACTTATGAGTACTCATAAATGTTGCAGCAACCATTGCCATGTCTAAACACCTTTAAGGCATCTATAAACCCAATTCATGACAATCTTGATTCATACCTACTTCCGACGTATGATCGATTGTGGAGGTTTGAATAAATTAATTATTCTGGAAGTCAAAACATGCAAAACTGAAACAATAGTAAATAATTGACAATGATAGTAACACTTTACTCATAAATAAATCACAAATTTTATTCATCATCAAACGTTGATTACATTTTACAAGTTTCAGGAAAAACTATCTAATATGTAAAACTAATATCGTCCCTCAGCCCGATGCGTTTCACATGCTGAAAATGCTTAACCCTCGTCAGTCCCTTCGTAAGGGGATCTGCAGGATTCTCATCCGATGATATCCTCCTTGTCACAAGGAGTCCTTCTTCAATCTTGTGTCTTATGAAGTGATATTTTCTGTCAATGTGTCGGGATCTGCCATGATCTCTTGGTTCCTTGGCTAAGGTAACCGCACTATTGTTGTCACAGAAAATCTCTATAGGTTCCTTAATAGCTGGTACAACTCCAAGGTCTCCGATGAAGTTCTTTAGCCATATCGCCTCCTTCGCTGCTTCACTCGCTGCTATATACTCTGATTCACAAGTCGAATCAGCCACCGTCTCCTGTTTGGAACTCTTCCAAGAAATTGCCCCTCCATTTAAGGTAAAGATCCAGCCCAACTGAGAGCGGAAATTATCCCTATCAGTCTGAAAACCAGGATCACTATACCCTAATACTTTCAAGTCATCACTGCCACCAAGGGTAAGGATCCAATCCTTAGTCCTCCGCAGGTACTTGAGAATGTTCTTTACTGCGGTCCAATGAGCCTTGCCAGGGTTCCCCTGAAACCTGTTGACCATGCTCAAAGCAAATGCCACATCATGACGGGTACAAGTCATGGCATACATGATCGAGCCAACTGTGGAAGCATACGGTAATTGGCTCATCTCAGCTATCTCTGCCTCTGTACTCGGACTCTGAGTCTTACTCAGTTTGGTATTGCTTTGGATCGGTAAATCTCCTTTCTTGGAATTCTCCATGTTGAAACTTTTGCAACACCTTATCCAAGTAGATACTCTGACTAAGTCCAATTAGTCTTCTACTCCTTTCTCTTAATATCCTTATCCCTAGGATATAGGTAGCCTCCCCTAGGTCCTTCATAGCAAAGAACTTCCCAAGCCAGGACTTAACCTCCTGCAACGTTGGGATGTCATTTCCTATGAGTAGTATGTCATCCACATACAGTACCAAGAAGCTAACTATACTCCCACTAGCTCTGACATACACGCAAGACTCATCTTCGCTTCTCGAGAAGCCAAACTCTTTTACCTTCTCATCAAAACAAAGATTCCAGCTACGAGATGCTTGTTTTAATCCATAAATGGATTTCTCAAGCTTGCATACTCTATTAGGGTACTATGCACTGACAAAACCCTCTGGCTGATTCATGTACACATCCTCAGCCAACTTTCCGTTAAGGAAAGCGGTTTTGACATCCATTTGCCATATTTCATAATCATGAAATGCTGCAATGGCTAACATAACCCTAATAGACTTAATCTTTGCTACCGGCGAGAAGGTTTCATCATAATCAATACCTTGAGTTTGAGTAAAACCCTTCGCAACCAGTCGAGCCTTATAAGTATGCACTTTTCCTTCCATGTCTGTCTTCTTCTTGAAGATCCATTTGCACCCGACTGTTTTACGGCCTGGTACATTGTCAACCAAGTTCCAAACTTGATTGTCATACATGGACTGTATCTCGCTGTCCATAGCCTCCTTCCATTTAGCAGACTCTGGGCTTGCCATGGCTTCCTTAACACTGCTGGGTTCATCCAAATTTACCAGTGTACTATCACTAATAAACGTATCACCTTCCGTAGTAATATGAAAACCATAATAAAACGAAGGTGTGTTCCTAACCCGTGTAGAACGCCTCGGAGGTACAGACTCATCAGCTGGATCAACAGGAGTTTCCTCCTCAGGTTGATTGCTAGTGTCTGAGGTTCCTTCACCAATTGATTCTTGAATTTCTTCAAGATCAATCTGCCTCCCACTGTCTCCTTGGCTTATAAATTCTTTCTCGCGAAAGATCCCTCTTCGTGCTACAAAGAACACATTCTCACTGGGTCTGTAGAAGAGGTAACCAAAGGATTTCTGTGGGTAGCTGATGAAAATACACCTTTCACTTCGGGGTTCAAGCTTATCATGAGTTTCACGCCTCACGAAAGCTTCGCAACCCCAAATTTTGATGTGGTCCAAATTGGGAACCTTCCCAGTCCACATCTCATGAGGTGTTTTGGTAACCTTCTTTGTAGGGACTAGATTAAGGATATGGGCGGCAGTCTCTAAGGCATACCCCCAAAAAGAGATTGGTAACGAAACTCGACTCATCATAGAGTGAACCATGTCCAACAAATTTCGATTACGCCTCTCAGCTACACCATTCAGCTGTGGTGTCCTGGGAGGAGTCAATTGTGAGACAATCCCACACTCCTTAAGATAGTCAAGGAACTCGGTACTAAGATACTCACCACCTCGATCGGATCGAAGCATCTTAATGTTCCTACCCAATTGATTTTCTACTTCCTGTTTGAATTCCTTAAACCTCTCAAAGGTTTCAGACTTATGTTTGATTAAGTAGACATACCCATATCTACTAAAATCATCAATAAAAGTCACATAATACCTATTAGCATCCCTTGTGGCGGTTTTGAATGGGCCACATACATCAGTATGTATTAGGTCCAACAAACCCTCACCCCTCTCACAAGTTCCAGTGAAGGGTGATTTTGTCATTTTTCCAAGTAGACAAGATTCACAACTATCATCTGATTTAAGGTCAAATGAATCCAAGACTCCACTCTTTTGGAGTTGGCCTATGAGTTTCTTGTTTACATGTCCAAGGCGACAATGCCACAATGATGCTTTATCTAGGCTAGTAGAAGAATCAATATACAACACATTATTTCCTAAGTTGTCTACAATCGACACAGTTTCATACACACCATCACAAGGTAACACTTTAAAATAAAACACATTTTTATGGAAAGCATTAATACCACCACATTCATTATCAAACGAAAAGGTAAAACCTTGTTTGTACAAAGCATGAAAAGAAATAATATTCCTCGCCATTTCAGACGAGTACACACATTTATTCAAATCTAATTTTAACCCATTATTAAGCAACAAAGTATAAACTCCAATCTTGGAAACAGGTGAAGCCTTCCTATTCCCCATGATTAAGTTTATCTTTCCGTGCTCCACATCCTCACTTCTTCTTAGGCCCTGCAAATCAGAACATATGTGAATACCACATCCTGTATCAAGCACCCAAGAGTTAGAGTATGTTGAGTAATTAGACAATATAGTGTAAATACCTGCATAGGTGGGTTTCACTTTCCCATCCTTTAGATCCTGCAAGTACTTAGGGCAGTTTAGCTTCCAGTGTGCCTTTTCATGGCAATAAAAGCATTCAGCATCCTTGGGAATGGCAGAAGGAGTGGCAGAACCGTTCTTGGTCTTTGATGAGGAGCCTTCAAGAGACTTTCCCTTGGTACCCTTCGAAGGGTGCTTCCTCTTCCTCCCTTTTCCTTGCCCAATAGCTAAAACAGGGGTAGAAGTTGGAGTAGGAGTAGTAGAGGTAACAACCGCTTTACCCTTAAGACCGGTTTCAGCGGTCTTCAAGAGTCCTTGAAGCTTGCTGAGGGTGACTTCCTCCTTGTTCATATGATATGTCATTCGAAAATGATCAGCTTCAGCAAACGGTCTACATACCTTTGTATCTTTTGCATGTGGCCCGTGATGGATTCACCGTCCTTCATGCGGGTAGTTATTATGGAGGAGATTATTTCATACCACTCCTGACGAGCACTCTGATGGTACCTTTCCATCAGGTCTTGGTGCATCTCAAAAGGGTAGAAATCTTCATACGACTTTTGGAGCTCGGCTGTCATCGTGGCCATCATGATACATGCCACCTTAGTAGCATCTCTCTCATGAGTCCTGAATTCAGCGATCTCCTAAGGAGTAGCAGTAGACTCATCAAGTTCTTTTAACTCCTTATCAAGGACATATTCCTTGTCCTCGTAACGAGTAACCATCCTGATGTTCCTAATCCAATCCATGAAGTTGGAACCATCAAAGATGACCCTCCCACAAAGATTCATGAGAGAGAAAGAACCAGTTGGGTTAGAGGCCGAAGCATTAGTGTTGGAAGACATCTGAAAGAAGAAAGTAGTTTAGATTAGATATTTAGGATCCTTAATAAGACACCCAAATGTAATATTAAGGCTAGGACCTAATCACAATATATTACACTTAGAAGAGGGATGCCGTAATCTAAGTAATAATATATTTGAAAGGTAGGTGAATGATGATTCACCAATTTCCACCATGAAAACAAAATGATTTATTAGGTTTAATTGGATTTGAAATTCCTAGATTCTTTTGAGATTCATTGAACCTTTTCAATGGCATGTTTCAGTCTCGATTGTGCCCTTCAAGTTTTGTGACTGGGATGCCGAGGATCACAAAACAAGGTGTGAATAACCATGCTAATTCACTTGGTACTCTTAATATTATCACCTAATCAATGTGCCGGTGAACCACACACGCTCCATTGATCTATGACAAACATTAAGTCACCCTTCGTGATCCTTACTAGTCCTAGTTAGTGTGCCGGTTAACCACACACGCTCCACCAACGACTTGGTAAGGTACAAAGTGTGAATTCCATGGATTAGCACCATGTTCACATTTTCCTAAAATAACTAAGATTGGGAATTAAAAAAAAGGTTTAGTAATTTTATAATATTCATTATACTTTTAATGAGGATTTAAAGTCATTGTTGTACCCGTTCGGCTAACGACCCTCCACCGATCAAGCAAGCGGTGGGTGAGAGTATACACCCATTAAGTCGCCATTTTATAGGCAACAACCTTATACCCACCTTATAGACCGGCTTCGTGAATGAGGCCTACTAACGGTAAAACGACTCATTCTTATACATATATATAATAATTAACCATTAATGTTATAAATAGTATAAGGGTTGAATTTTAACTATTAAAACTCTAAGGTTTGGAATTAAAGTTTATTAAAGTGTGTGAAACTTTACAAATTCCAAAACTTGAGGGCAAGTTTTATAACTTTGCAAAACTCTTCATTTCATAACTTATGAATTAAAGGTTCATAAAAATGAAGACTCTTCATTTTCATGTAACTTATGTGTTTTAAGTGTGTGTTAAATAAAAGTGACCTTTGGTAATCCATAACTTGAGGACAAATTATGAATCCCATTAAAACACATAAATGATCAAGAATTAATTCTAAACAATTCAGCAAATAATTCCTATCATTTTCTAAATTCATAAGAACATGAACATGATCATCAAAAATTAAAGAATTATATGAACACATAAATTCATGGAATTTTGATATATGCTATTGCAAATGGATTAGAACAACCATTACACCAACTAAAATAAGTTTTATAACACCAAAACAATTTAGGGTAATGTTTCTAGTCCATTTCCAGCAGCAAAAGTCGAGAATCGGCATTCTTTCGATCCTACTCGTCGAGTGCATGAACTTACTCGCCAAGTAGGTTGAAGTTTGCCTTGGACTTGTCGAGTCCCCCCAATGGACTCGGCGAGTCCACCGTGCTGACATCAACGATTTCGACTTTTTTCACTATTTTGCATCAAGTATCAAACAAGCAAGCCTAGGCTCTGATACCACTGTTGGGTTTTGAGCAATCTAAAACTTCCTAAGTGTGCATGCAACCATAATAAACCTTGGATCTATGTTTGTCTAAATACATGCAAAATAATAATTTTCCAAGGTTTATAACCTATCTAACATGGCATGGGGAACATTTCAACATAAAAGAGTTAGAAGAGATTACATACCTTTTGGTGAGTTTGGTTCTAAGGAGTTTGAGGGCCAGGCACCAATAGTGTGAATGCCTCAAATGGAATCACAAACACCACAAACTCTTGGAAAACTTTGAGAGAGCATACACCTTGTATAAAATCGGCCACATACATGCACACACACACTAGTTCACTAGTTTTCTCTTAGGCTCCATTTCATGCTCCATAAGCATGTTTATATAGTGTGCATGGTTAGGGTGAAACCCTAATAACCCATGTCTTTTCCTTTCCAAGGATCCATGGGTTAAAAGTTCTATGGATCATCCATGGACTTCCACATAAGCCTAGCCCATTAACAAATGAGTATTAGCCCAAACTATATAAAACAAATAGCCCATAATTTAATTAGTCTTCCTTTTAATCTCTAAATTAATTCATAATTAATTTAAGACTAAAACTAATTAAATAACGTAACTTCATATTAATATATTATAACTCATAATATATTAATAAACATATGTGTATAACTCTCATAAAATTATCCATAATAGTTTGGATGAGATGCAACCCAAATGGACCATGCCGGTCGGGTCAAGTATATACAAAATAAGTTATGGACTTAGACACCTTATCCAACAAAATTGATATAAAAGTAGTTCCATAATCTTTTAAACTTCTTTACTTCTAAACCATAGCTACACCAATATAATTATATAAGTAAGACTTGAAGGACTTAGAACTGATAGCTCGCCTTACTTCCTGTTCTTGTTTAATTGTGGACTTAGGTTATGTTGCTATCTGTCCGACTGTCGTTGAATTCTTAATTATATATTGTATATCTTTGTGTTAGATATATAAGTCTTCGTTTCAGTTCAATACCTTCGTGAATCAAATTCATGCATCTTGCATTCTATTTAACTATAATAGGTATAGTTAAGAGTTACTGCTCATTACTATTATTACTATGGCACTTACTATAGTTAGTACTGTTATGAGTCCATACACGTTAAATACTATACAAGGAGAATACCATATACTATATAAGAGAACACTCAATACATTATACCAATAACTACATTATACTATAATGCACGAGAATTCACTAAGACATAATGTGACATACTATTCCTCGATACGACACTTCACTGTGCCATCACCGTGTAACCAGAGTCTCCTGGAGGGAGAGTGGGAATTATGTGTATAGATCCATAAGGGATAGACACTCCCACATCTCGACTGCTAGCTACAGTCCGAGCCTTCTAGGCCCAGGGGTGACAAAATGTCACCATACTCCGTATGACCTGGAGGGTCATCAGTTATTCGATCGTCAATCAGCATGGTTACATATGAGTTCACATGCAAACCTTTAATTAGCACATGAAGATATAAAGGCAAAATAAACTCCCCGAGGGGTATTGTACATTTTAATACTACATGGAGTTTGCATTTTATTACATTCAGTCGGCAGTGACACTGCTGGGGTAAAACATTATATTTTTCCCATTTACTTTACATAAATGAATTCTAAAACTATATTTTTTCATAACTGATAGTTCATTAGTAAAACTTTTACATTCTCAAAGGGTTACACTTTCAAGTAACCAAGTCTTAGTAGCAGACCACTTTTACAGGAAAATATAGGATTTTCTAGGGATTATACTACTTTCAAATATTGATAACAGTTTTTATATTACATGAATGTAAACACTTTATACAAGCAATGACACTAAATACTTATGAACTCATCAGCTTTATGCTGATACTCCTTTTCAAAATAACTTGTATTCTCAAGTTAACAATAGACAGGTACTAGTGCATCTTTTGAGAAGATGGAGCAGATACAAGACCCATCTTTTATTTTTGTTTATACTTTTGGTGTCTATCAAACTGTATAGAACACGCTTGTATTACAATTATTAAATTAATGCAATGGATGTTGTTGCTTGTTTTTACTGTTATGCATTGTTATGATACTGTACATGACGTCCTCCACCCCAGAACGTATTCCGCCGTTCTCGGTTTTGGGGTGTGACAGATTGGTATCAGAGGATTGTTTATAGTGAATCGATTATATCAACCCATAAAAGATATACAAACTATAAACACATCGGGATTAAAACACTCTGACCAAGAATATATACTTTTAAATACTAAAATATTTAACTAAGTATATATATATATATATACATCCATAAATACAAAGGGTCAGTATCATGCTAGAACAGAAGAAGAGTATTAAGATTGTTAAACAACACAATTGGGCTTAGAGACATATAGTCAAATCTGGTTGAATGTAGCCTGATCAACTACATTTTCCCAGGAGTAACTAGCAAGTGCCTAAGAGTGATTGTGGTGTTGCAACAAGTCTAAAACTTACCAACACTACTACAAGAACATTAGAAAAGGAATACTATAGGAGTATTTTGCAACCCTATAACTTACATATGTGAAAACTAAAAAGGTCGTTACTAGTGGAGCAATAGTTGCTAAGTGCATACTTTACGGTTACATGTGACTAAGGAGTTATAGACTTAGAATATGTGATTATTGCTTTACTTTTTGTTCCTTGTTTGGTTGTGGATTTAGAGTTAGGGTCATTCATTCGATAGCCTATTCTGCCTCGGTCACATGTAATTAGTATGCACTATGCAAGTATTGGCCTAACTCATTACGATCATCTTATAAGTATCTTAGATTAGAGCGTTTATTAACTATTCTTTCCCCATTTCTCGCGTAGATAGCATGGCTGACTTCAACCTTCCCGACGATCCGTACTATCCAAACCAAGGCAATTGAGGACGGCTTGATGAGGAGCCAGAAGATGATCACTCGATCCTTTTGGATGATCACCGTGCAGAGGGTTTTTTGGATAACTCCGACTCCGAACCAGAGGTCAACAACCTGCCCCCTGTAGCTCCAAACCCTAACCCCTGTCCAGCATTATAGGGTCCCACTCCCAAGTGGGAAAAAACCCTGAACCGATGGAGCGATGGACAGAGTCAGCCTTTACCTTTCAACGGAGACCGAAGCTTCTACAACATAAGCGAGGGAGGTGCAACGGACTGAGCCTTGCCCATCATGGTCTGTAGGATTGCTAGGAACGTCGAACAAGGTCAAGCAACCATTGGCAGAGTTGTGGAAGTTGATGCCAACTCTAACCTTAACACTATTCGCATCTGCCAACTGGAAGGAGCCATGGATAGGACGAGGAGGACCAATGAGGCTTTGTAGCAACAACTAGTTGCATCCCGAGCCGAAGTTAGGGAACTCCGAGCACGTCAAAGGACTCATGAACGACAACTTTAGGAAGTTGTTTGCCAACTGGCATATCTAAGGGTTCGCCAAATGGGTACCCTTCGCCCGTAGAAGATGTCAACTCATATTTCTCTTTTGTTTAAGGACTAGCCTTTCATTTTCTATACTCAATAGATCACTTTTCTGTAAACATTCGTAACTCTAAAAAGACTCTAACTAGGCTCCTAGACTGCCAACAGTTTCCCTTATGGTTTGATGTAAGACCTACTGTTAGGTCATTTTCCTGAACTCATTTTACATCATTAATACACGTAATATTGGCAGTTATCTACTTCATGGGAAAGTTTAATACGTTAGTCTTTCCCTACTCTGTTGCTATGACTCTATTTGATATTTGGACTACGGAGGTTTAGTCCGTGAAACTCTCTCATCATGTTTATAATCGATCCTTATTATTGTCATTATCTTTATATAATTTTAGTAAAAGATGCCTCCCCGCAAGCGTCCGAATAGAGGCAGACCTACGAATCAAACACCACCTCCACCACCACCTCCTCGATAGTTCGATCCGGTGATGTTTCAGACAGCTGTAACTGCAGTTGTGACTACAACTATGGCCCAAATGAATTCTGGTAATGCTAGTGGAGCCGGACTGGGCACCAACTCTAGACATGGTGAAATCCACGCACGTACGCAGGGGTGAACCAATAAGGATTTCATGAACTGCAAACCAACATTCTTCAATGGGACCGGAGGAATCCTTGCATTGTCCCAGTGTTTCGAAAGAACTGAAGCAGTCTTTGAAATGTGCTCATGCCCCGAGGAGAGTAAGATAAAGTTCGCTGCTACCACCTTCACTGAAAGGGCCCTAACATGGTGGAACGGCCATGTCAATTCACTCTCTTTGGTAACAACCAACGCCATGGGTTGGGACACCTTGAAGGACCTTCTGAGAAGGGAGTACTGCCCTAGAGGTGAAATTCAAAAATTCAAGGAGGACCTCTGGAACCTCAAGCTAAAAGGGACCGACATAACAACTTATATAACTAGGTTCTGCGACTTGGCAGCTATGTGTCCTAACATGATCCCTACTGAAAGCATGAAATTGAATGATACATTTGGGGTTTAATGCCCCCGTATCGAGGGAACGTTCTATCATCACACCCGACGACCTTTCACAATGCCAAGGAATTGGCTCAAAGGTTGATTGACCATGAAGTTCCTTGCACGCCATCAACAACCACAACGGTTGTCACTGCACCAACCAAGTCATCCGACAACAAGAGGAAACGGTGGGACCGAAAGAAGGTCAAGTCAGCTCAATCATCTTCCAAAAACCAACAGATAGTGGCTGTCCATACTGTCACTACTCCTGCTGCTCCTGTACTAGCCAAAACATATGCTGGAAACCTACCCAAGTCCTCTTTCCATCATCACGGTCCCTGTCGTGAAATGCACTGCACTAACTGCGACCGGAAGGGCCATACCGCCCGGTTTTGTAGGTCTCAACCCAAACGCATAAATCAAATTCCCAGTACCGGAGTTAGTCAAGCCTGCTATGGCTGTGGCGAGACAGGGCACTTCAAAAGAAATTGCCTGAAAGCTGGGAATGCGGGAGGAACAGGGAGACTACTTGCTATTGGCCACAATGAAGCGGTAGTAGACCCCACAATAGTCACGAGTACGTTCCTTCTCGATAACTCTTATGCTTGTATCCTATTCGACAGTGGAACAGAAAGAAGCTTCATAAACTAAAACTTTAAACACTTACTTAAACCTCCTCACAACCGTTAAAAGAAACCTTCGTCGTAGAAATGGCTAACGGAAAGAAACAGAGTTCGAACAAGATCTACATAGGTTGTACCCTCACGCTAGACAATCATTCATTCCCAATCGACCTCATACCAGTATCGATAAAGAGTTTCAATGTCATAGTGGGCATGGACTGGTTGAGTCTCCGTCGTGCCAATATCATGTGGTTCGACAAAGCTATCTGTCTAAATATAGCGAGCAACGAGACTCTGTTAATCTACAGAGACAAACCCAACACGAGTCTTCGCATCTTCTCGAGTATTCAATCCCAAAAGTACTTGCGTAAACAATATCGTGCATTCCTTGCACACTTCGTCGACACGAGCCAGAAAACGAAAGATCTAAAAGATTTTCCCGTAGTATGTGTCACACCCCAAAACCAGGAACGGCGGAAATGTTCTGGGGTGGAGGACGTCATGTATAATATCAACAACAATGTAAAGTAGTAAACAAGCAACAACATCGTCCATTGCATTAATAATATAATTATTATACAAATGTGTTATGTCAAATTTTGATAAACACTAAAGCGTAAATCAAAATTGAAGATAAGTCTTGAACAAGCTCCATCTTCCTTTCTCCTTGCATCAGTACCTGTCTATGATGACCTGAGGATACAAGGAATTTTGAAAGCGAGTATCAGCTTTGAAGCTGGTGAGATCATAAGTATTAATGTGTCTTAATTTGTAAAACTTATAATTTTTAAGACTTGACATTGTTTTGAAAGAAAGCTCGTATAAGTATGAACATGTTTGTAGAACAACTGTAAATGTTTGAAAAACCCTAGAATCCCTATGATTCCTATTAGTAACAAAAGGAGTCTTCTACCAAGACCTAACTGTTCTGAATGTAGTCTTCTACCAAGACCTAACTGTTCTGATTGTAGTCTTCTACCAAGACGTAACTGTGTTACTATTATTATCATTATAAGAAATTGTATCCTTTGGTACTAGGAAACATAAATATAATTCACCTCATTGGTTATGTGAATGAGTCACAAAATAAAGGTAATAATACAACTAACCTGAATATTACCCTTTGGTACTAGGGTAACTAACATTGTTAACTATAAGACATCCGTAGACGTACTTTTACCTATGTTACTAACAGCTAGGTATAGGAATAGTTAGTCCCTTAAAGTATACCTATAAAGGTACCAACTGTTGACATCCGTGGATGTGATTTTACCTCTGTAGCTAATAGAGGTTCTAGGAATGGTCAATCCCGCAACGTATCCTTTGGTACTAGGATATTAAATCCAATCTATCTCGTCGATAATGTGATTGAATCACAAAGTAAAGATAAGAATGAGGATTTTGATAACAGAGTCGATAGATATAAAATGTAATAGGACTCCTCCTGATATATCTATGTAACAGTGCTCCTATAAGTGTGATCATGTAAAAGTAATCATGTATATGTACTTATGTAAATGTGCTCATGTAAGTGTAATCATGTAAAAGTAATCATGTATATGTACTTATGTAAACGTACTCATGTAAGTGTAATCATGTAAAAGTAATCATGTATATGTACTTGTGTAAAAGTGCTAGCTGTAACGTTTGTTCTCTCTGTCTAGCAAGTATAGTAATGTACTGCAATGTTCTAGAAGGTATTGACTCATGAATGAACTGACTCATTTGTATGATATCGCGTTATAGTAATTTTTCTAGTATCTTCCTAAACTACTCATATGGTAGTTTACTAGTAATCTATGTGGTAAGTGTGGACATGGATGTATACCCTTGCTACCCAAGGGCATATGTTGAACTGGAATACCTTTTATGACTATATATGTACACATGATATATATAACTAATATTTAAACGACTTTCGGACGAATACCCGATATCCCACCAGACCACATCTCAAGCCGCAAAAAGGAAATAGGGTGGATAGCCTTCCTAAGACTTTTAAACATTTCTTATATAACTATACATATAGAGGCATGCAATTTATAATATAAAAGCATAAATAAATTTTGTAAGACATTTGAAACATACATATTATTTTAAGAAAAGATCGACTTGATGTCAATATATAAAGCAATTTGAAGGCATAAGTTTAATAAAACAGTTTAAGTATAAGGAAACATTTGTTTGAAACACAGTTGTAAATAAGTTTGAAAGGTAATGTACGGAGTAAGATGTACAGTGTAATAAGGAGTTTAAAACACATAAAATGTTTATGAAAGTCATTTGAAGGAAACTGTTTGGTAAAACGGCTAATGAGTAGCCAAATCATTTGAATGCTGTATATTAATCACATGTGATTGATGTAATAAGTAATATAGTCCTACTTACTAATCACATGTGATTGACATAATAAGTAGCATGATTCAACTTGTATCCCCCCCCATAAAACATTTAAAGCAGTTTAAAACATTAGTTAAGGGGTATGAACTCACCTACAGTAAGTGACTGGAATTGAACGGACTGCTATCGTACGGAAGGATCGGACAAGAGCTTGGTGTCAAGTAAAGACTTAGACACACACAATGATCCTAATTACATATGAACACATATGTATATAAATAATTAGTGATTAAAACACTAATTATACAAGTATAGCCATTTAAACGCGAAGAAACCACCTTTGGTCAAATGCTAGGAGGCTAAAGGGTTGCAACAAAGGAGTGTAATGCCTCTAATGGGAGTTTAAGGTCTAATGACCATATTCATTGGAGTTTACGGCCCAAGGGAGTAAGCTCCTGGCCGTAAACTCCCAACCAAGGCTTGAAATGGTGCTTACAATTACTACAACTCTAGTGGGAATTTATTCAAGGCTTATACAAGTGTTTGGGCACCATATTGACTCCTTTGGGGAGTTTACGGCCCAAAGACCCTTTTCCCTTGGAGTTTACAGTCGTAAACTCCCTTGGGAGGGTGATTATGGTGCTTTCAAGTCTCTATAGTAACTAGGAAAAATTCTAGGCTTTTGTACTTGGCTTTGGAAGAGTTTATGGCACATTTAGTACCATTTTATGGAGTTTACGGCCATGGAACCTTTTGGGCCGTAAAATCCCTCACTCTTGGGGTTCTAAGTATTTTCACTAGTCCAATACTCATCTAGGTACTTGTCCAAATTGTCTCTTGGCTTAAGGAAGGATTTAGGGTGTCCTTTGACCCCTTTAAAGGAGTTAACGGCCTAAGAATTACTCTTGGCCGTAAACTCTTCACACTTGTGCTTTCCTTATGTTTTCTATGTTCTAAACAGTTAGGAGTACATGTCTAACATCAAGTCCAAGTCTTAGGTGTCTTAAAAACACCATTTGAGCATGTTTCAAGGGAGTTTACGGCATAAGCTTTTCTTGGGCCGTGAACTCCTAACTTTGGGTGTTTCTTGGTTGATTTTATGCACCCAAAACACTTCTATACATGTCCAAGGTAGTTACTAAGCACAGGGGACAATCTAGGCTCGGTTTCGGGAGTTTACCGCTCAAGAACACCTTGGGGAGTAAACTCCTAAATCGGATGATTTAGCTATGTAATCTATGTTATGAATACATTAAAAGCTTTCTAACACTACTAGAAAGAGTTACTCACAATTTGGGATAAAAACCCAAAGATCCGTTAGAGAGAAAATGGCTTTTCTCTAGTTGGAAATGTCAATAATGAATAAATTTGTTTCAGAAAACTATTTATAGTCCTGAAAGATTTTGGCAAAAAATATTTTTATTCTTGGAATGAACTCTAATGTCGTAGAGTAATGGAATAACAGTGTTGCACAAAACCCTAGTGTAACCATTCTCCTTATATCTCCTTAAGTGTAAAATCCTGAAAACTGCCAAACTCAAACTCGAAAACTGAGTTTTCACTGCAACTGTTCTACTTCTATTGGCTTCAAATGGTTTGTTCAGAATGGAAATTTCAGGTTGTCACATCATCCCCCTGTTAAAGGGAATTTCGTCCCGAAATTAGAATTTAGGCAAGGAAGTATGCACGAATGATCGAGTCGTGAGGAGAAAACTTCCTAATCGATTGGTTCTAGCGCACTTAAGTGAAATCGGGCTCTCGGTTGGCATTCCAACGAACCTTCACTAACTGGCAACGTTGTTGCTTCATCCGCTTGACCTCTTGGTCGAGGGTCACTAGGTTCTAATACGAAGGAGAGGATCTCGACGAGTGGACTTGCAAGAGTCCTAACGGAAAGGTATGGTTTCACGATCGAGAAGTGAAGAGTAGAAAGTATGTTACTGAGTTCGCGGAGTAGATCTAGTTTGTGCGAGGCACATGACCGATTCTGATAAGAATCTCGGAGGTCTTGTCTATCTTGGATTTAGCTTTCCACGCTTTACGAAGAGTATTAAGCCATTCCCAGAGTGAGTTATCCTAAAGAGCTTGGTCACTCACTTGGAATATCAAAGGTTCCTTTTCTTGCGTAACCTCCTAGTCAAAGGCCACCCCTTACTGGGTCAAATTCGTACGAGTTTCTGTAGCTTGCGAGGAGTTCTAAATGAACTAAGGCGGTAGGTCGGTAAGACCTAGAATTTGGTGAATGATTGTCGGCGTCTCTGGTGTCGATAAATGCTTAACGGCTTTGACAATTTGAAAGAGTGCTCATAATTTCTCACATTACTAACAGTGTATCATAGAAATTTGACTCTTCAATTTCAAAACTCGTGCCTGGAGAACTTCACAAGAAGTTCCTCTGAAGGTAATGTTCCCATGGGTTCCTTCTTACTACAAGGGTAGATAAGTAATTCATTACATGGAGAAATGACGAACTGATCCAAGTAAGAAAGACGTACCCTACTCATTTAACTCATGAAAGCTATGGGCGTACTGGTCCTACCCAAAGGGTATCACTACAGACTTGAAGTGTCCGCATCGAGTTCAGGAGATAGTCTTCCGGACATCCTTCCCTAACACCCAAACTGGTGATATTCGGATTTCAGATCCATTCCTGGAAGTAGTTTCTTTCCTTGCGTTTGCTCAACCATTTCGTCTACGCGAGGCAGAGATAACGATTTCTAATGAAAAATCTCGATGGAGTCCTCGATAACCGAGGTACATATAATGTGATCCGTCGTTCTCTAGAAGAATATGACTGGGGTTCTCCAGGGTGAGAAACCTAGTCTTCTAATTCTATTTCTGTGTAGTTCGCTAAGTTGTCCGGACTGTTCTTGTATCTCCGTGGGTGTTTAAACTATAGGGTGAGATGTTTATGGGAGTCGTATTGGGTTCTAAGTTTGTTCGCATGAAGATGCGATTACTCGTTGGCTTAAGCAGTTCTCTGTCCTGAAGTTCATATTAAAATTCATAGTTGGTTCACAAGCACCATTTCGTGTATACGAGTCATATATAATTAAGGTTGAAAAGGTAGTCAAATAATTGATTCTTCTTTAAGCTCATATCCCATCGGGGAAGAAGAATTGAAAGTGGAATCATCCATTCTAAACCTGTAGAAGCTTGATTATATATCACTCTTATGTATACCTTCCTTAGTGATAGATCAATCGCATGAATCCTTGTATTAAACTTGACGTACTGTACGAGTGGTACTTCAGGGATTTCTTCGGAAAGAAAATATCTAAGAGGTACTCCTGGCATGAGTACTTCGGTGTTCTGATGTGACGGTTTTGCTAAAATGACATTTACTAATAAGGAGACGTACGTAAGAAGCCGTGTTTGTGAGGATCAAATTGAATCGAGTTGTATGATAATGTCGAAATCATGCCGAAACTTAAAGACATTAGATTTGAACATAAGACATTTACAGACAAAACACAACCGTGCAACCATGAACAGAGTTACAGTACTTTAGATTTACCACAAGGCTATTGTTGCGAATAAGGTATACTACAAAAGACAAGTATACGCAGCACGAGAGTCCCTATACAGATAGGATCTCACAAAAGCTAAGACTCTAGTTGCACTAGTTCTGGATAATTTATAAGTCTGTTACAACGAAACGCCTTAATTGCATCTAACGTGGTTCCGGAGCAGGCTCTCCTGCAGCTGTAATCCTGAGTATTCTCCCGTCTACGCCAGAGTTCTGTGTTATCGGGCAACCCTTCTTGAGGTGTCCAATTTCACTGCATTGGTGACATATCTGGACAGCACCGACATCAGTGGATGAAGTGAAGTGTTGAGTAGGAGCTATGGGGATACGGTTGCTCTCGTTGATCTCCCTTTTTGGGCAATTTCTGTAATAGTGCCCTGCCTCACCACAACTATAGCAAAGTAGGCTTGCTCCAGTGGTGGAGGTAGTTCTACAAAAACGAGCAATGTGTCCCATCTTGTTGCAATTATTGCATTGCCAGGCTCGGAAAATTCCCTTGTGGTGGTGGTTGCATCGGTCGCACTTCGGGAGTGTTCCTTTATATGGTCTGCTCGGTACTGGGATGACAGAGGTTTGTGGTTGTTGCCGGGCAATTCTCTGAAACCGTTTGCGTTCTACTTTGTCTTGACGTTTTCTTTTCTTGAACTCTGAGTTGTTGTTTTGGGTGGTGGCGACTGTTACTATTTGTTGATTCCCTGGATCGTTAACACGATCGGGATGGTCAACTCCTTTTTCAGCCTTGTTACCATTGGCAGTGCTGCGGTTAGCCAGGATTGCTGTCACGGCAGCCATCACGGCAGCTGTAATGGTGGCTTGAAAAGTAGCGGCGTCCATAGGAAAAGTAGAGGTCTCGTTGCTTGGCTGGTTGTTTCCGGATGACGATATGATCCTATAACACGAAAGATAAGGATTTTGTGAGCGATTTTGGTTGACCCTGATGTACTTAGATTTTTCATGTAAAGAGTAGAAGTATGTTCTCGAAAGTTTGACCTACATCCCTATGATGCAGTCCTAGTACGTAATGAAAGTGTGTTCGCGAAGGTTTGACCTACATCCCTATGATGCAGTCCTAGTCACGGGTGGAAGTAAGTTCGTAGAATGGTCTCAAGATGTTTGTTGTTCAAGTTGAGGTATCGTGGGTTGGTGAATAACAAGATCCAACCACTAAAAGAGACTTGGAAATGCCTCCGGATCTAACTTGCTATAGTCCAATGACTTGACTATAGCATGATTCAGATAGACTATATTGAAAGAATGATAAGAGTACTTGAATGAAGAATGACACAGAAGTTAGCTGACTGTCAATATCTTAGGTATTCACGACGTAAAGGTTCAGGAGAATGACCTTGTGAAGGTCTTACATCATATTCAGAGAAGATAGTCCTGACAGCATAAAGACCTAACTAAAGTACTTACGGTACAGGATAATTTCATAGAAAATGCCACATCGGGCATAGACAGAAAACACGATTCCTTTCTATAAGGAAAAATTAACGTAACGGGTCTACTACTGGCGACGGTCAGCCTTCTGGTGAACTCTTAGTTCAGCCAGTTGACGTTCCATGTCAAGTAGGTGTCTGCTGTACACCCTTTGGTGTACTCGAAGCTCTATAACTTCGGCTCGTGATTCGGTTAGTGCTTGCAGTAGGGTTTCATGGTTTCTCTCTAATCTCTTGTGTGCATCTTCTAGATGAATGGTGTGGAGGGTATGCATTCTAGCATAGGCGACAACTTCTGTAATCTGATGTAGGGCTGTCCTGCCTTGAATTTCATTTCGGGCCACTTTGCGGACCATGATTGGCAAGACTCTATCTGTTGAGCCCCCATTGCTCAAGTCGTAAAAGCTTCGGTTGCCATCAAATGGCATAGACTGATTTTGTCCTTGGCTCCATGTTTCCAAGCATTCCACTCTCTCAGGGTCGGGCCACAAAAAAGCCGGATGAGGGTTAGGAATTTGAAAGGGAGCTGCTCGGGGTAGGTTTTCAACCTCTGGTTTGGAGTTAGCATCATACGAAAGGTCTTCATCATGGTGATCATTCAAGGGGAAAAGGATGATCCTGCTCTGGTTATTCTTCAAACAAATCAGCTATGACTTCTTTAGGAAGATACTGGTTTGTCGAGGGGATGGAGTCCAGTTATGTTTTCTATGCGAGAATTTAGGGTAAGAGAATAATTATTAGAGGAACTATCTATATAATTATTTAGAAAACCTTCATTAGTTACATCGCTATTTGTGAAGTGCATACCAGCTATGTGTAATCTAAACCGGATAGACCTTCGAATAAGTGACCTTAAATCCAAGTTCACACATAATAGGGGTAAGGCAAAATTATCACAGATTCTAAGTCTATGACATCCTAATTACATATAGCCTTAGTGTATCCACTTAGCAACTATCAATTTAGAAATGAAGATCCTATTTTAGTTCTCAAGTATAAAGTACTTATAGTAACACCAAATACTCATATAGTATTTTAATTTTAATGTTATGTTCTATTGTTCTCATTGTGGTAGGGTTGGTAACATTTTTGCATTGTTGCAACCACACACTTAAACTTAGGCACATGCTAGTCAACCCTCGGATAATATATGTGATCAGGCTATATCTTCCCAGTTTTGACCATATGTCTCTAAGCCCACTTGTATTGCCCAACAATCATAATTCTTTTTGTACTGTCCTAGTGACACTGATTTTAGTATGAATGCAACACGTATACTTACTTAAATATTTTACTATTTAAAGTATAAAGTCTTGGTTAGAGTATTTTTAATCCCTTATGTATTTATAGTTAGTATATCTTTTATGGGTTGATATACTTAATTCACTATAAACATAACTCTGATACCAATCTGTCACACCCCAAAACCAGGAACAGCGGAAACGTTCTAGGGCGGAGGACGTCATGTATAATATCAACAACAATGTAAAGTAGTAAACAAGCAACAACATCGTCCATTGCATTAATAATATAATTATTATACAAATGTGTTCTATCAAATTTTGATAAACACTAAAGCGTAAATCAAAATTGAAGATAAGTCTTGAACAAGCTCCATCTTCCTTTCTCCTTGCATCGGTACCTGTCTATGATGACCTGAGGATACAAGTAATTTTGAAAGCGAGTATCAGCTTTGAAGCTGGTGAGATCATAAGTATTAATGTGTCATAATTTGTAAAACTTATAATTTTTAAGACTTGACATTGTTTTGAAAGAAAGATCGTATAAGTATGAACATGTTTGTAGAACAACTGTAAATGTTTGAAAAACCCTAGAATCCCTATGATTCCTATTAGTAACAAAAGGAGTCTTCTACCAAGACCTAACTGTTCTGAATGTAGTCTTCTACCAAGACCTAACTGTTCTGATTGTAGTCTTCTACCAAGACCTAACCGTGTTACAATTATTATCATTATAAGAAATTGTATCCTTTGGTACTAGCATACTTAAATATAATTCACCTCATTGGTTATGTGAATGATTCACAGAATAAAGGTAATTATACAACTAACCTGAATATTACCCTTTGGTACTAGGGTAACTAACATTGTTAACTTTAAGACATCCGTAGACGTACTTTTACCTCTGTTGCTAACAACTGGGTATAGGAATAGTTAGTCCCTTAAAGTATACCTGTAATGGTACCAACCGTTGACATCCGTGGATGTGCTTTTACCTCTGTAGCTGACAGAGGTTCTAGGAATGGTCAATCCCGCAACATATCCTTTGGTACTAGGATATTAAATCCAATCTATCTCGTCGATTATGTGATTGAATCACAAAGTAAAGATAAGAATGAGGATTTTGATAACAGAGTCGATACATATAAAATGTAATAGGACTCCTCCTGATATATATATATATATATGTAACAGTGCTCCTATAAGTGTGATCATGTAAAAGTAATCATGTATATGTACTTATGTAAATGTGCTCATGTAAGTGTAATCATGTAAAAGTAATCATGTATATGTACTTATGTAAATGTACTCATGTAAGTGTAATCATGTAAAAGTAATCATGTATATGTACTTGTGTAAAAGTGCTAGCTGTAATGTGTGTTCTCTCTATATAGCAAGTATAGTAATGTACTGCAATGTTCTAGAAGGTATTGACTCATGAATGAACTGACTCATTTGTATGATATCGCGTTCTAGTAATTGTTCTAATATCTTCCTAAACTACTCATACGGTAGTTTACTAGTAATCTATCTGGTAAGTATGGACATGGATGTATACCCTTGCTACCCAAGGGCATATGTTGAACTGGAAGGACCTTTTATGACTATATATGTACACATGATATATAACTAATATTTAAACGACTTTCGGACGAATACCCGATATCCCACCAGACCACATCTCAATGCGCGAAAACGAAATAGGGTGGATAGCCTTCCTAAGTCTTTTAAACATTTCTTATATAACTATACATATAGAGGCATGCAATTTATAATATAAAAGCATAAATAAATTTTGTAAGACATTTGAAACATACATATTATTTTAAGAAAAGATCGACTTGATGTCAATCTATAAAACAATTTGAAGACATAAGTTTAATAAAACAGTTTAAGTATAAGGAAACATTTGTTTGAAACACAGTTGTAAATAAGTTTGAAAGGTAATGTACGGAGTAAGATGTACAGTGTAATAAGGAGTTTAAAACATAAAAAATGTTTATAAAAGTCATTTGAAGGAAACTGTTTGGTAAAATGGCTAATGAGTAGCCAAATCATTTGAATGTTGTATATTAATCACATGTGATTGATGTAATAAGTAATATAGTCCTACTTACTAATCACATGTGATTGACATAATAAGTAGCATGATTCTACTTGTATCCCCCCCCCCCCCCCCCCCCCGATAAAACAATTAAAGCAGTTTAAAACATTAGTTAAGGGGTATGAACTCACCTGCAGTAAGTGACTGGAATTGAACGGACTGCTATCGTACGGAAGGATCGGACAAGAGCTTGGTGTCAAGTGAAGACTTAGACACACACAATGATCCTAATTACATATGAAGACATATGTATATAAATAATTAGTGATTAAAACACTAATTATACAAGTATAGACATTTAAACGCGAAGAAAACACCTTTGGTCAAGTGCTAGGAGGCTAAAGGGTTGCAACAAAGGAGTGTAATGCCTCTAATGGGAGTTTAAGGTCTAATGACCATATTCATTGGAGTTTACGGCCCAAGGGACTTAGCTCCTTGCGTAAACTCCCAACCAAGTCTTGAAATGGTGCTTACAATTACTAGAACTCTAGTGGGAATTTATTCAAGGCTTATACAAGTGTTTGGGCACCATATTGACTCCTTTGGGGAGTTTACGGCCCAAAGACCCTTTTCCCTTGGAGTTTACGGCCGTAAACTCCATTGGGAGGGTGATTATGGTACTTTCAAGTCTCTATAATAACTAGGAACAATTCTAGGCTTTTGTACTTGGCTTTGGAAGAGTTTATGGCACATTTAGCACCATTTTATGGAGTTTACGGCCATGGAACCTTTTGGGCCATAAACTCCCTCACTCTTGGGGTTCTAAGTATTTTCACTAGTCCAATACTCATCTAGGTACTTGTCCAAATTGTCTCTTGGCTTAAGGAAGGATTTAGGGTGTCCTTTGACCCCTTTAAAGGAGTTTACAGCCCAAGAATTACTCTTGGCCGTAAACTCTTCACACTTGTGCTTCCCTTATGTTTTCTATGTTCCAAACACTTAGGAGTACATGTCTAACATCAAGTCCAAGTCTTAGGTGTCTTAAAAACACCATTTGAGCATGTTTCAAGGGAGTTTACGGCCTAAGCTTTTCTTGGGCCGTGAACTCCTAACTTTGGGTGTTTCTTGGTTGATTTCATGCACCCAAAACACTTCTATACATGTCCAAGGTAGTTACTAAGCACGGGGGACAATCTAGGCTCGGTTTCGGGAGTTTACCGCTCAAGAACACCTTGGGGAGTAAACTCCTAAATCGGATGATTTAGCTATGTAGCCTATGTTATGAATACATTAAAAGCTTTCCAACACAACTAGAAAGAGTTACTCACAATTTGGGATAAAAACCCGAAGATCCGTCAGAGAGAAAATGGCTTTTCTCTAGTTGGAAATGTGAATAATGAATAAATTTAGTTCAGAAAACTATTTATAGTCCTGAAATATTTTGGCAGAAAATATTTTTATTCTTGGAATGAACTCTAATGTCCTAAAGTAATGGAATAACAGTGTTGCACAAAACCCTAGTGTAACCATTCTCCTTATATCTCCTTAAGTGTGAAATCCTGAAAACTGCCAAACTTAAACTCGAAAACTGAGTTTTCACTGTAACTGTTCTACTTCTATTGGCTTCAAATGGTTTGTTCAGAATGGAAATTTCGGGTTGTCACAGTATGCGACTTCCCCGACGTCTTTCCAGAAGAGCTACCAGGTTTACCTCCCCAACGTCAGGTCGAGTTTAGGATCGACTTAATTCTAGGAGCTACCCAGTAGCCAAATCGCCCTATCGTCTAGCACCTGCTGAGATGCAAGAACTATCCGGTCAACTTAACGAGCTGCTCACCAAGGGCTTTATAAGACCAAACTTCTCACCCTGAGGAGCTCCGGTCTGCTTCATAAAGAAGAAAGACGGATCGTTCCATATGTGCATCGATTATAGAGAGCTCAACAAACTGACAGTCAAAAATCGTTACCCTCTTCCCCATATAGACGATTTATTCGGCCAACTGCAAGGGGCGAGTTACTTTTCCAAGATTGATCTAAGGTTCGGGAATCACCAGTTACGAGTGATTGAGGAAGATATCCCGAAAACAGCCTTCCGAACTCGTTACAAACACTACGAGTTCGTAGTGATGCCTTTCGGACTAACAAACGCGCCCGTAGTATTCATGCACTTAATGAATAGGGTGTGTCGTCCTTACTTGGACCAGTTCGTCATCGTCTTCATTGATGACATACTTATCTACTCTTGAAGTAAGCAAGAGCATAGCGATCATCTACGACAAGTCCTGGAAACCCTACGACCGGAGAAGCTATTCATGAAGTTTTCTAAGTGCGAATTTTCGATCCGAAGAGTCAAATTCTTAGGACACATGGTTAGCGAAGAAGGAATCCATGTGGACCCATCCAAGATTAAACCTATTGAGAACTGGTACTACAGAAATTCATCAATTTCTAGACCTTGCTGGCTACTACCGCAGGTTTATCCAGAACTTCTCTCGAACCGCGAAACCCCTTACAACATTGACCCAGAAAGGTGTGGCCTTTGACTCAGGAGAGAAACAAGAGAAGGCATTCCAAACCGTGAAACGAGCCTTATGCACCGCACCGATACTATCCCTCCCCGAAGGGTTAGAAGATTTTGTGGTATACTACGATGCGTCGAACCAGGGGCTCGGTTGTGTTCTGATGCAACGAGGTAAGGTCATTGCCTATGCCTCAAGACAACTGAAGACACATGAGGTCAACTACACACACGACCTCGAATTAGGAGCGGTGGTGTTTGCCCTAAAGATCTGGAGACACTACCTGTATGATACGAATAACACGATATACACCGACCACAAAAGCCTCCAACACATATTCAATCAGAAGGAGATCAATATGAGACAACGATGGTGCGTGGAGCTACTCAATGACAACGAATGCGAAATTCGTTATCATCCGGGTAAAGCCAATGTTGTAGCAGACGCCCTAAGCCGGAAAGAATATTATGGTCTAAGAGTCAAGTCATTAACAATGACTATCCATTCACATCTACCTGTACAGATTAAAGAGGCTCAGCTCGAAGCTTTGAAACCTGAAAATGTGGCAGGAGAATCCCTGCGAGGAGTGGATAAGAACTTAGAGATCAAGGGCGACGAAGCCTTATCTCTCATGGACCGAATTTGGACACCGCGACACGGTGGCTTCAGAGACTTGGTCATGAAGGAAGCCCATAACACTCGATATTCTATTCAACTAGGTTCAGATATGATGTATCTGGATCTTAAAAAGTCATACTAGTGGCCTAACATGAAAGCTGAAATTGCTACCTTCGTGAGTAAGTGCCTTACTTGCGCCAAGGTCAAGGTCGAATACCAGAAACCATCAGGTCTACTACAGCAACCAGAGATAACTGAATGGAAGTGGGAGCGGATCACTATGGATTTCATAACGAAGCTACCCAAGACAACGGGTGGGCATGATACCATATGGGTTATCGTCGACAGATTGACCAAATCTGCACACTTCCTGCCCATCAAGGAAACAGACAAGATGGAGAAACTCACAAGAACGTACATTAAGGAGATCGTACGACTGCATGATGTTCCTATATCTATTATCTCCGATAGAGATAGAATATTCACTTGGAGGTTCTGGCAATCATTAAAAAACTCCTTAGGAATGAGGCTGGACATGAGTACAGCCTACCATCCGCAGACCGACAGACAAAGAGAGAGAACTATCCAAACTTTGGAAGATATGTTGCGAGCCTGTTTTATTAACTTTGGTAAGGCATGGGATACCTACTTACCCCTTGTCGAGATTTTATACAACAACAGCTATAACACGAGCATCAAGGCAGCTCCATTCGAAGCCCTCTACGGTCGAAAGTGCAGGTCCCCTCTGTGCTGGGCTGAGGTGGGTGACACTCAGCTAGCTAAAGGACAAGTTCCTGATAGCGCTCTCACGGGTCCTGAGATTATTCGAGAAAAGACCGAGAAGATTGTACAGATTCGTGAATGAATGAAAGGCACTAGAGACCAACAGAAAAGCTACGCAGACAAACGGTGAAAACTCTTGGAGTTCCAGGTGGGAGACCGAGTCCTTTTGAAAATCTCACCCTGGAAAGGCACGATACACTTTGGAAAGCGTGGAAAGCTGAATCCAAGGTACATAGGGCCTTTTGAGATTCTCACTAGAATCGACCCCGTAGCTTACAAATTCAATCTACCCCGCGAGCTCAGTAACATACATCCTACCTTCCACGTCTCGAACCTAAAAAAGTGCCTATCCGACGAGGCTCTCGTAATCCCACTCGACGAGATCGAAATCAACAAGAGCCTCAACTTCGTGGAAGAACTTGTGGAGATTATGAACCGAGAGGTCAAACGAATGAAACTAAGCCACATCCCAATTGTGAAGGTTCGCTGGAACACCAAGCGAGGACGGGAGTACACTTGGGAACGCAAGGATCAAATGAAACTTAAATATCCCCATCTTATTGCTTAGATTTGTGTAATAACTTACTTGTTTAACTCAAATTTCGGGACGAAATCCCCTCTAACGAGGGGATGATGTGACAACCCGAAATTTATTCTGTCATTGTAACCCACTTTCTGTTAATAAAAATTTATTTTTGTTAAATGTTTTTCCATTAACTTCTTAAGTTAAGTAAATCCATTTGGGTTATTGTTGTAATTTCATGTGTGACGGGAAACGAAAAATCACGCGAAAAATCTCGTTTGCGGTTGATGTTGGGTGGACCCTCACCCTGGCCGTGAACTCAATACTATATAAGGGTTGAGTTGTCTTCATTTCAACCTTTTTCACACCCTAGAACTCTTTCTCTACTCTCTCTCTATAAAAATTGGAATTTGATCAAGAAAACACTCCTTCAAGCCTCTCATAAGTAAGTAAACTCTCCTAGCTTATTGTTTTACTTAGTATACATGCAAAATCTATGATTTAAACTCTCAAGAGCCCTAAGAACATGAGTTTACGGTTTGGGGAGCATCCCAAAACCGTAAACACCCTAAAAGGGGGTTTTGATGCCCCAAAACCCTTCCAATGCTTGGCTATTGACCTAGAAACTTGCATGAATGATCTAGGAACCCCAAAATCACGAAATGGTTGGAGTAACCATGAGTTTACTTCCGTAAACTCATGAGTTTACGGTAGTAAACTCCCAAGAAATGTTCAAGAACTGTAAATACCCCAAAAAGGGTGTTTTGATGACCTAACTCCCTATCTAGCATGACTTATGGAGTAGGAACTTGCTTGGATGATCTATGAACCCTAAAATCAAAGTGGATGGAGTAACCATGAGTTTAATGCCGTAAACTCATGGGTTTACGGTAGTAAACTCCCCAAAAATGGTCCAAAGACTGGAAACTCCAAAAAGTGGGCATTTCAAGCCCTAACCACTTCCTAAGCCTTTGAATCAACCCTAGAACCTTTCTTTGTGGAGCATGAAGCCTAAAAGCACGCAAATACACCATCCCCATGAGTTTACGGCCATAAACTCATGGGGGAAATGGTTCCAAAACCGTAAAAACCCCTTAGGGTTAACATTTGAGGAGTAAACTCCAAAGTGAGGCTATATGCTCCTTAGATGCAAACCTTAACACTCCTAGCACTCGGATCAAAGTGTTTTCATGCATTATAGTGTCTTTACTTACTTAATTAGTGATTAAATAACTAATTGGATACATTCCTGTATCACTACATGTTACAGTGGATCCGCGTGTGTGTTCAAGTCCTCATTTGACACCTAACATCCTACCCTGCACTTCCATCCACTCCACTCACTGCAGGTGAGTTCATAACCCTTAAATAACTTTTCAAATGTTTTTAAATGCTTTTATGGGGGGAATACAAGTCAAATCCAACAAATTACATTATCAATCACATGTGATTTATGACTTGCAACCAAAAAGGATTTTCTATACTTATAACTGCTTTTCCAACAAAACTGCTTTAAATGTTTTTCAAACTCGTTTTTTCATGTTAAATTGATATAAAACTAGTTCCAAAATCTTTTAAACTTCTTTACTTCTAAACCATAGCTACACCAATATAATTATATACGTAAGACTTGAAGGACTTAGAACTGATAGCTCGCCTTACCTCCTGTTCTTGTTTCATTGTGGACTTAGGTTATGTTCCTATCTGTCCGACTGTCATTGAATTCTTAATTATATATTGTATATATTCGTGTTAGATATATAAGTCTTCGTTTCAGTTCAATACCTTCGTGAATCAAATTCATGCATCTTGCATTCTATTTAACTATAATAGGTATAGTTAAGAGTTACCGCTCATTACTATTATTACTATGGCACTTACTATAGCTAGTACTGTTATGAGTCTATACACGTTAAATACTATACAAGGAGAATACCATATACTATATAAGAGAAAACTCAATACATTATACCAATAAGTACATTATACTATTATGCACGAGAATTCAATAAGACATAATGTGACATACTATTCCTCGATACGACACTTCACTGTGCCATCACCGTGTAACCAGAGTCTCTTGGAGGGAGAGTGGGCATTATGTGTATAGATCTATACGGGACAGACACTCCCACATCCTGACTGCTAGCTACAGTCCGAGCCGTCTAGGCCCAGGGGTGACAAAATGTCACCATACTCCGTATGACCTGGAGGGTCATCAGTTATTGGATCGTCAATCAGCATGGTTACATATGAGTTCACATTTAAACCTTTAATTATCACATTAAGAATTAAAGGCAAAATAAACTCACTGAGGGGTATTGTACAATTTAATACTACCTGGAGTTTGCATTTGATTACATTCAGCCGACAGTTACACTGCTGGGGTAAAACATTATATTTTTCCCATTTACTTTACATAAATTAAGTCTACAACTATAATTTTTCATAACTGGTAGCTCATTCGGAAAACCTTTTCATTCTCAAAGGATCAAACTATCAAATAACCAAGTCTTAGTAGAAGACTACTTTTACTAGAAAATTTAGGATTTTCTAGGGATTATACTACTTTCAAACATTGATAACAGATTTTATATTACATGAATGTAAAGACTTTTATACAAGCAATGACACTAAATACTTATGAACTCACCAACTTTATGCTGATACTCGTTTTCAAAATAACTTGTATTCTCAGGTCAACAATAGACAGGTATTGCTGCAGCTTTTGAAAAGATGGAGCACATACAAGACCCATCTTCTATTTTTGTTTATACTTTTGGTGTCTATCAAACTGTACAGAACACGCTTATATTACAATTATTATATTAATGCAATGGATGTTGTTGCTTATTTTTACTATTATGCATTGTTATGATATTGTACATGACGTCCTCCACCCCTGAACGTATTCTACAGTTCTCGGTTTTGGGGTGTAACAGATTGGTATCAGAGCATTGTTTATAGTGAATCGAGTATATCAACCCATAAAAGATATACGAACTATAAAAACACCGAGATGAAAACACTCTGACCAAGAATATATGCTTTTAAATACTAAATTATTTAACTAAGTATCTATATATATATATATATATATATATATATATATATATATATATATATATATATATATACATCCATAAATACAAAGGGTTAGTATCATACTGGAACAGAATAATAGTATTAAGATTGTTGAATCTGGGTGGATGTAGCCTGATCAACTACATTTTCCCAAGAGTGACTAGCATGTGCTTAAGAGTGATTGTGGTGTTGCAACATGTCTAAAACTTACCAACACTACTACAAGAACATTAGAACAGGAATACTATAGGAGTATTCTGCAACTCTATAACTTACATATGTGAAAACTAAAAAGGTCGTTACTAGTAGAACAATAGTTGCTAAGTGCATACTTTACGGTTACACGTGACTAAGGCGTTATAGACTTAGAATCCGTGATCATTGCTTTACTTCTTGTTCCTTATTTGGCTGTGGATTTAGAGTTAGGGTCATTCATTCAATAGCCTATTCTGCCTCGGTCACATGTAATTAGTATGCACTATGCAAGTATTGGCCTAACTAATTACGATCATTTTATAAGTATCCTAGATTAGAACGTTTACTAACTATTCTTTCCCCATTTCTCGCGTAGATAGCATGGCTGGCTTCAACCTTCCCGGCGATCCGTACTATCTAAACCAAGGAAATTGAAGACGGCTTGATGACGAGCCAGAAGATGATCACTCGATCCTTTTGGATGATCACCGTGCAGAGGGTTTTTCGGATAGCTCCGACTCCGAACTAGAGGTCAACAACCTACCCCCTGTAGCTCCAAACCCTAACCCTTGTCCAGCATTATAAGGTCCCACTCCCATGTGGGCAACAACCCTGAACCGATGGAGCGATGGACAAGGTCAGCCTTTACCTTTCAACGGAGACCGAAGCTTCTACAACATAAGCGAAGGAGGTTCAAAGGATCGAGCCTTGCCCATCATGGTCTGTAGGATTGCCAGGAACGTCGAACAAGGTTAAGCAGTCATTGGCAGAGTTGTGGAAGTTCATGCCAACTCTAACCTTAACACTGTTCGCATATTTTATAAGAAGGAGCTCACTATGAGACAACGATGGTGGGTCGAGCTACTCAATGACTACGAATGCGAAATTCGTTATCATCCGGGTAAAGCCAATGTTGTAGCAGACGCCCTAAGCCGGAAAGAATATTCTGTTCGAAGAATCAAGTCATTAACAATGATTATCCATTCGCATCTACCCGCACATATTAAAGAGGCTCAGCTCGAAGCTTTGAAACCTGAAAATGTGGCGGGAGAATCCATGTCCGGAATGGATAAAAACTTGGAGGTCAAGGGCGACGGAGCCTTATATCTCATGGACCGAATCTGGACACCGCGACACGGTGGCTTCAGAGTTTGGTCATGACGGAATCCTACAACACTCGATATTCCGTTCACACAGGTTCAAATAAGATGTATCTGGATCTTAAAAAGTCATACTGGTGGCCTAACATGAAAGCAGAAATTGCTACCTTCGTGAGTAAGTACCTTACTTGTGCCAAGGTCAAGGTCGAATACCAGATCCCATAAGGTCTACTACAGCAACCGGAGATACCTGAATGGAAGTGGGAGCGGATCACTATGGATTTCATAATCAAGCTACCTAAGACAACGGGTGGGCTTGATACCATATGGGTCATCGTCGACAGATTGACCAAATCTTCACACTTCCTACCCATCAAGGAAACAGACAAGATGGAGAAACTTACAAGAAAATACATTAAGGAGATCGTACGACTGCATGGTGTTCCTATATCTCTTATCTCCGATAGAGATAGCAAATTCACTTCGAGCTTCTGGCAGCCATTACAAAACTCCTTAGGAACTATGCAAACTCCTTAGGAATGAGGTTGGACATGAGTACAGTCTACCATCCGCAGACCGACGGACAAAGTGAGAGAACTATCCAAACTTTGGAAGATATGTTGCGAGCCTGTGTGATTGACTTTGGTAAGGCATGGGATACCGACTTACCCCTTGTCGAGTTTTCATACAACAACAGTTATCACACGAGCATCAGGGCAGCTCCATTCGAAGCCTTCTATGGCCGAAAGTGCAGGTCCCCTCTATGCTGGGCTGAGATGGGTGACACTCAGTTAGCTAAAGGATGAGTTCCTGACAACGCTCTCACGGGTCCTGAGATCATTCGAGAAAGGATCGAGAAGATTGTACAGATTCGTGAACGATTGAAAGCCGCTAGAGACCGACAGAAAAGCTACGCAGAACAACGTAGAAAACGACCGAGAAGATTGTATAGATTCGTGAACGATTGAAAGGAGTTAGAACTGATACCCCACCTTACTTCCTGTTCTTGTTTCATTGTGGAATTAGGTTATATGGCTACCTGTTCGACTGTCGTTGAATTCTTAATTATATATTTTATATATTCGTGTTACATATATAAGTCTTCATTTCAGTTCAATACCTTCGTGAATCAAAGTCATGCATCTAGCATTCTATTTAACTATAATAGGTATAGTTAAGAGTTACCGCTCATTACTATTATTACTATGGCACTTACTATAATTAGTACTGTTATGAGTCTATACACGCTAAATACTATACAAGGAGAAAACCATATACTATATAAGAGAACACTCAATACATTATACCAAGAAGTACATTATACTATAATGAACGATAATGCACTATGACAGAATGTGACATACTATTCCTCGATACGGCACTTCACTGTTCCATCACCGTGTAACCAGATTCTCCTGGAGGGAGATCGGGCATTATATGTATAGATCTATACGTGACAGACACTCCCACATCCTGACTGCTAGCTACAGTCCGAGCCGTGTAGGCCCAGGGGTGACAAAATGTCACCATACTCGATATAACCTGGAGGGTCATCAGTTATTCGATCGTCAATCAGCATGGTTACATACGAGTTCACATTCAAACCTTTAATTAGCACATTAAGAATTAAAGGCAAAATAAACTCCCCGAGGGGTATTGTACATTTTAATACTACCTGGGGTTTTCATTTTATTACATTCAGCTGGCATTGACACTGTTGGGGTAAAACATTATATTTTTCCCATTTACTTTACATAAATGATGTCTAAAACTACAAGTTTTCATAACTGACAGTTCATTGGGAAAACTTTTACATTCTCAAAGGATAAAACTTTCAAATAACCAAGTCTTAGTAGAAGACAACTTTTACTGGAAAATATAGGATTTTCTAGGGATTATACTACTTTCAAACATTGATAACAGTTTTTATGTTACATGAATGTAAACACTTTTATACAAGCAATGACACTAAATACTTATGAACTCACTAGCTTTATGTTGATACTCATTTTCAAAATAACTTGTATTCTCAGGTCAACAATAGACAGATACTGGTGCAGCTTTTGAGAAGATGGAGCACATACAAGACCCATCTTTTATTTTGTTTTATACTTTTGGAGTCTATCAAACTGTACAGAACACGCTTGTATTACAATTATTATAATAATGCAATGCATGTTGTTCCTTGTTCTTACTATTATGCATTGTTATGATATTGTACATGATGTCATCCCCAGAACGTATTCCGTTGTTCTCGGTTTTGGGGTGTGACACAAAGTTCACTTTTCGGAAGAGAATGACTTCAAATTATAGTTTCCCGAAAACAGATCACCACGACGTGGTAAGGCCAGCACGTCGTGGCCTTCGTGTTTATCCTGTATTCAACAAGTCTTCTAGATTCATCAGGAGAATCGAAAATGCCACATAGTGTGTAACGCCTCAAAAATCAAGGGTAAAATTTTAATTTTTTTAATATAGCTAAACTATTGTTACCATTTGATTCAAACATTCCAAATCATCATTAAGTAAAACATTTATCAGAGTTATCCCAAAATCATTCATTGCGGAAATCATAGATGTGTGCACTGCGATCAATCCGAGCCCTTCATTTCCAAATCGATGATACCTGAAACCATAAACAAAACTGTAAGCACGAAGCTTAGTGAGTTCCCCAAAGCATACCTCACACAATCCACATAAACCATATTAGCTATAGTAGCTACGTAAACCATAATAATCGCATAAGAATGCATATAAACATATAGGGAAGCACTGGAAACCCTCCAGGGTCTTACACCGGGTACCATGGGAACCCCCCACATTGTCTTAGCCCAATGCCTTGGGAACCCCCCGAGGTCTTTGACCTAGGATTCCAAGGAAACCCTCCAAGGTCTTACACCTAAGTGCCTCGGGAACCCCTCGAGGTCTTCCACGCAGGTATCACATAATCAATTAGCATACCACACAATCACTAGCATACTCCCTATCACATAACCAGCTAACATGCCACATAATACAACTTCAGCTAGTGTATCACATATCATAAAATGGGCCGGCATTGGAGACGTCCCACTAATAAAGCTCCAAATGCAGGTTGACAGATTTCCGAACTGCCAATATCAATACGACACCCAATTAATAATTGGGTTCCAAGCAAAAGGTCCAAATCACACTCCAAAGGCCCAAAAGCCAAGTAATGGGCCAAAACCCAACATATGGCCCAATTTTCCAAATTGGGCCCAACCTTTACATAGTCTCATTCAAATCCCCAACCATTTAGTCTAGTCCAAACATAAATGGCCCAATATTATATAATCATTAAGGCCCAAACTATGGCCCATCTATGGCCTAATTTTCCAAATTAGGCCCAAACCCCTTACATGGGACTTACCCTAAAGCCCATTGTTATTCTAGTTTGTTTGCTTGATCTTGGATGGCCCATTAATAACCCAATCATCAAGGCCCAAAAGAAAGGCCCAACAATAAACCCAAGTAAAATTAGGGTTTTCACATAAAATAATGATTAGGGTTAAGTTTTCCTACTTAACCCATTAAGGACTTAATCCATTAAGTCCCACATGACCTTAGGTTAATTTGCAAAGATTATTAATTATTAATTTAAGTTCATTAAACAATTCTCATGCGGTCCCGATAATGCCAAAATAGGGTTTGATGGCATTAGGGTTTTCCAAACCCTAATTAGCCCAATAGGCCCAATAGCTAGGTCCTTAATTCCACTAGGGTTTTCCTTAGGTCAGTTAGGTTCCATTAGACCCATTAGGGTTTTCACTAAGCCCATTAGGCTTCATTGGGCCCATTAGGGCTTACAAGGCCCATTAGGGTTTCAAGCACCCCAAACGAATCAAACTCAACGAGGCAAGCACTCCGCCATCCGACACGGCGGCCGGAGGCGGCAGCCACTATCACACGGTTGTGATTTTCAGTATTTTCTTTCATTATTCCATTTTAAAATTACATTTACAACCCAAAAATAAACACACTAAAAGGGAAATAAACACACACACACACACAACTACCTAGTGGTGGCTCGCGGTGGAAAATGGTGGCAGCAGAATGATTTTACGTTGGCAGCCACCACCTCACGGTGGTGGAGGTGATTCCTATTTGGCTTCCTATCACGCAGCAACACAACCCTATTGACGCTCATTCTTCAAAAGGAACAGAAGCAACGATGCTTGGCATACCGGTAATTCCGATGGTCGCCTGGAAATGAAACGGTGGGACGGCACAACGATCTCGATGGTCTTCGGGCTCCAACAACGTTGGTGAATGGGCAGGACGACGACGCTTTTGACGAAGAGGCTGCAGGCGGCGTCTAATAGAAGAAGAGGATAAGAGGGATCGGTGGTAGTGGACTTCGACCTACGATATGGCTCCTCCCCAGCTTGCTTCTCCGGTAGCAATGTCACAATGACGACCGTCAACAATAGTGGCGGTCCACAACAGCGGCTCCCGATGTAGAGGGGTTGGCTCCGACGATCTCCGTCTTCAATGGCGGCTAGGAAATCACGAATTGGCGACACCAACGACGCTAACTCCATCTCCAAATCTCTAATGAGTAGTATCCTTTCCCTGGTTTCCTCTGGTGTCCGCTATTTACGGAGACATGGCCCGTTCAACTGTGTTGGTGGTCGGAGCCGGCAGCGGCGATTGGAGGTAGAGAGAAGCATGGAGAGAGAGTGGCGGCCAGTGGGAGTCATAAGGGGTGACGGCTGGAAAGGGTTTGACTAGGGTTAAGGTTTCGTAATGTAGATATAACCGGTCGCACAAATACTTTGCCATAATGTCAAGATCGGCCCCTCCAACCAGAAATCATTTCAATATAAGTCTGCAAATTACCGTTTGAACTGCGACCCTTGAATCCTTCACAAAACTAATCCAAAGCGTTACCAATCAACCCTTGCCTCCAAAAATTCTTACATATTAAGTCTAATACTTACCAAATAGCCCTTTAGCCTCCAAAATCCTTTCAAAATAACTCCCAAAATTACTTTTTAACCCCCGAATAATCCAATTTATAACATTTGGCTTCCCAAAACCAATACCCCACTAAATAATATGGATTTAGGGAAATTATTCGTTTATCAATTTTATCAATTGATTTATTAATTAAACAGGATGTTACAACTCTCCCCCACTTAAATTAGATTTTGTCCTCGAAATGATTATTTACCATACCTCACACGCCCGACAACTTGGGCGACATAGTCATAACCCTGGGTACACCTCAGCCTTCCCAGGGTAACCGTGACCAGCCTTTTCAAGGTAACATAACCCACTCTAGCAAGGTTCTAAAACCTAAAGATGAAGGAATTCCCTACAACGAGATCACATCTACCTCGTTTGAAATCTGATGTCTGGAGATAGTCTGATTCCCTGACAGACCATTCATACTGTGTAACACCCGAAAAATTCAAGCCAACTTAAACTTTTAAAAACATTTCAAATCCATTAACCATTACAAACTTGTTTTCAAAATGTATCATATAAGAGTATTCCAGAAACAAAGTCATAAAAAGTGAGGAGTTGTACAATCACGACTTTGCTTTGCCATGATCCTCTGATGCACCTGAAACAATAAACTGAAATTGTAAGCCCGAAAGCTTAGTGAGTTACCCCCATAATACCGATACACATACTGTGCACATAGCAATATCAGCATTAGCATATCAATCAAAATAGAACAGCATGTATTGGGTCCACATCTTTACAAGCTGGACTACCCTCCTGGGCCCTCAGTACGAGTCTGGAATGCCTATCGGGCCCTCAACTCGTATCTGGAATGCCATCGAGCCCTCAGTACGAGTCTGGAATGCCTACCGGGCCCTCAGCTCGTATCTGGAATGCTCCCAAGTCCTCAGTATGACTCTGGAATTCCTACTGGGCCCTCAGCTCATATCTGGAATACTCCCGTGTCCTCAGTATTAGTCTGGAATGCCTACCGGGCCCTCAACTCATACCTGGAATACTCTAGGGTTTGTTGGCTACCGCATGGAGCAGTACAACCTCAACCCAACCGACATAACATGTAACATAAATACTAAGCATGCAATAATCATATAACATCACAGGTAGTCCTATAGAACTACCTAACAGGCATAACCACTAGCATACAACACTAAGTCATACTTAACATCTAACACAGCTCAAGATAACATATCAAATGGGTCGGCCTTGGTGCCTTAGACCCCTTAGTATAGTGAGGATAACTCACCTGCAATTACCGACTGAAGATATAAGACCAAGCTGCTCCGACCACCGACACGATCTTCACCACAGAACACTACCAAAGAACCAAGTCCATAAATACCAATATTACCAAAGTACCCTTGGAAGTCAAACTGGTCAACTCTTGGTCAAAGTCAAAGTCAAAGTCAACCTTCCTGGTTGAATCTGCTCGCCGAGTCACGCCGTCGCCTCGCCGAGTTCCCTTATCCAGAAAACTCTCATAACACACTTAACTCGTCGAGTCGCCCTAAGACTCGCCGAGTCCAACGATCTTTGAGTTCCATCCTGACCAACTCACGAAGTCCCCAACCGAATCACTAATCCAAGGCTTTAACTGACAGGGATTGGGGTTCTGCGACCTGACTCGCCGAGTCCAAGGCAATCTTCATCAGAATCGTTGATTTGTTCTTCCAACTAGTTGAGTCCATGCACAAGTTCATACGACTCGTCGAGTACACCCATGTGACTTGCCGAGTCCCTTTAGTTCTTAATCCATTTATAGGCTTTTCGAGCCATGCAGGGGCTCTAATCCATAGATCCACCCTTCTACAATCTAACCCTCACATAAAGTTGAAAACTTTACGTGAAACCAAGGAGATATAAGCCCAAAACACACTAGGGCTTGGGTTTTAGACAATGAGGCTTCACCATCAACTCAAAGACTGAAACTTTATGACATTATGGACCATCACAAGCCTAGATTTGAAGTAGCAACCTCAGATCTAAGCCTCTAACTCGAAATAGCTCATAATCATACCAAAAATGCCCCAAATCTCACATGATAATAGATCTAGATGAAAAAGAGCCCAAGCAACAAATTATTACCTCCAATATTAGCTACAACTGAAGTTGATCCAGGATCTACACCCCTCCTTTGCAGCAAACCTCTTGATCTTCAAGCCCCTTCTTACCAAAATCACTTATCAAGGTTCCAATATCCTCAACAAAGAAGTTTCACACGAAGATTAGGGTTTCTGGAACTCTCAGGAAGATTAGGAGGCTGTGAGAAGGACATAAAGTCACTTAAATAGGGTGCAACCCTCGGAGTTAGGGTTTTCTCTTTTCAGCACCAACTCGTCGAGTCCAAGCCGCTGACTCGCCGAGTTGGCCACTTAAACCCGCGATTAATCCCGCTCCAACTCGACAAGTAGCATACCTAGTCGTCGAGTAGCTTCCTTAATTTTACACTTGGCACCCTCAAACTTTTTCCTGCCGGATTTGGGGTGTTACATACTGAATCATAATCATTGAATCTAGTCCATTTATCCCACAACTGAATACTTAACTTCTAATCATTCACGGTTCCCATGATAAAACAGGGTCACAGACCCAAATATCCTTGCATAACACTTATACTTGGCTAAGGCTCAGATAATCCCGCTGCGATTGACTTAGCATAACCCAAGCAATCTGTTGTTCCTTCCATACTTGCAACCCAAAACATAATTACCAATACTGCCCAAATGCTGAAACTGCCCGAACATTGGACTGCATAAAGCAGTATGTTGCCACATGGATACTTTACAAAATCTAACAAGGCCTCCCTGGTCTCAATTTGTTCACCAATCATCTAAAATACCAGGTTCCAGCCCGGCTGCGGAGTCAAGAGACCCACAGGCAGTCGCTCCACGCGACTTCTGAGCGATATCGTTGTCTGTCAATGGTTGCCGTTAGTTATCTTACCACTATGGCTCTAACAACCTCCTGATCCAACCGATCAGGTCCATGCGTCGAATCCTATCATCATCAAATCCAAGACTAAAAGTGATTGCTACCTGACCATTGGTAGACTAATATCACAAACGGCCTCATACGGTCCATTGCTTCCCTGATTTCATAACTATAGTGGCGTCCCTACAGTCTTATCACTGGCTCAACCAGATCTAATCCATATGGGTAATTCTGAAATCTAATCCGCAGATTTCCATATCCGTACTGCTACACCTAAACCGGTGGGTATTATTGTTCCCTCTGCGTCCTAACAACGCGCTCAAGCTATCTACCAACCTAGTGAATGCTACGGCTACACTCACAGACTTACATCTCTCTCACACTATCTTCCAACCTGGTGAATGCTACAGCTACACCCGTAGACATACAACACTCCTAGAACTATTTGCTGCTAGTGAATGCTACGGCTACCCCTGTAGTCTTACAACACTTTCCATATTCGGTTGAACACTCACTCGACCTAACACACAATTGAACTTAAGTCCTAACTAGAGCTCTATCCTGTTCCCGAAACTTACTGTCTAATAGTCTTGAAGGTTGTCTGCTGCTCAGGCCCCCCAACGAGAAGCCACCGATTCCTTGGTCAGTTGGGTCAAAGGAACTGTAATTTTGGAGAAGTCCCATATAAATCTCTGGTAATAACCTGCTAGACCCTGGAAACTCTGAATCTCAATTGGAGACCTCAGAGTCTCCAACTGCATCATGGCCTCTAACTTCGTCGGGTCGAACAGAATACCCTTCTAGTTGACAAGGTGCCCAAGATATTGCACCTCGCGCAACCAGAACTCACATTTGGAGAACTTTACAAGAGTCTCTCCCCCACTTAGATTAGACTAAGTCTTCGCAATACATGATATTTGAAGGATTCCGGATCCTTCTTACTCTTTAATAACCAATTGCTGACAACCTGTTTCTTGTCCGTGCAAGTGCTCTATTACGGGCCCAAATCCCCGAGTCATATCTTGAAGTCCGAATCCTCCTAATGATCAGAAAAACACCTCCCGAATCCTAGCGAAGTTAATAATTTCATACTCCTCAGAATGATGCCACAGTCATATCTTGAAGTCCGAGTAATCGATGTCCAGAACAAAACCTCAATAGTAAACCACTCCCCCTAACGCTTCCAAAAGCCAACTCGAGCATAATGGCTGAGTTACCAATCCTGACCGTAGACATTCCGCATCGCGTCTCTGAACCGATCGCGACTATAGACCCAGATAGCGTTGAATGCTCCAAACCAGCAAAGAGACAAACAACCCCCACTAATCACTCTGTAATTCATGGTATGAAAATGGCATATGATAAATGTTTGAAGGCATAACCCCAAACACAAGCGGGGAAACAAACCCAAAGATACACTTACTAAAACCCTTGAAACAAAACTTCTCGTGCAATTTTCGCCAAGTACTACACTGAATCCTGTTGGATTAGTGTCTAAGTCCATAACTATTTTGGTATGTACTTGACCCGATTATGAGCATGGTCCTTTTGGGTTGCCTTCACCATAGCAATATGTAGGATGATTTAAGGAGAGAAAGGTTTAAATATGATTTATTAATATATTATGAGAATAATATATTAAAGGAGAAATCATATTGTTTAATTAATATTAGTCAAGAATTAATTAAGAATTAATTTTGTGGCTAAAAGAGATTAATTAAATATAGGGGACTGGACTGCAATTATTGGATAATTGAGTTATTGGGCTAAGGAATGCTAAAGGAATAAGGGGTGAACGAAATTATGATGGAAGCCCATCATATTTTCGTTCATAGCCTTGTCCAGAAGGTTCCATGGACTGCTTAGAGTTTAAGTTGTCCATTAGGGTTTTGACTGAAACCCTAACAGCCCACACTAGTATATAAAGGACCCCTTAGGCCCCAAAAACGTGGACAACTGACTTCCATTAGGGTTTCCAGCCGTTTTGGTGCCTCTTTTTCTTCTCCTCTTCATCCAAGTTGCATATGGTGTTTGTGACTCCATTAGAGGTACTACACTTGTGGTACTTGCTTTCAAGAGCTAAGGAAATTCAAGGAACTAGTTGTTATTGCTATATAACAACAAAAGGTATGTATTCTAGCTTTATATATGAATTTCGAAAATTATAGTAGCATGCCAGGTTTCTTTTTGTGTTCATAAAGCTGTATAACTAATAGTGAAAACATAGATCCAATACTAGGGTTGCATGCACACATAGGATTGTTTGTATAAGACTCATCAGTGGTATCAGAGCCATTGGTTTTTGTTTTCAATTAGCTTTTATTCAAATTTGTGAACTTGACATATTAGGGTTTATGCCTAATAAACCCTAAAGGCTAGGTAATTTTCGCAATTAGGGTTGCAAAACCCTAGATGGCGATTTTTGCTAGGGTTTCCCAAATCCTTTCCTTAGCCTCCAAGATTTTGAAATCTAGGGTTATCCAACCCTTGGATTTTGAAATTACCTCCTTCCCCAAGGTTAGATCCTAAATTTTAGGGATTTGGATAATCCCATATCTTGTAATTATCTTTTAATTGTTAAATATGGTAATTAAAGATCTTGAATTATCCCATCCCTTATTTTCGAGATTTAGAGAGGGATTCAAGGGATTAGGATATCTTAGATGTATAATTGGTAATTATCCTCATGATCTAGATAATCCCTTGTGATTTAATAATTTAAATTAATTGTTTAATTTATGGTAATTATTAAATCAAGAGTTTTAATATTTAAAATTTTAATTTAAATGTCTTAAATTCGAAAATTTTAAGTGAGATTAAAACCTAATTGTTTTGAAGAGTTTCAAAACTTGCCCTCAAGTTTTGGAATTTAAATTGTTGATTAAAAGTTAATTTTGAAAGTCTAAATTCCAAAACCCTGATTTTGAAAAGTTCAAATTAAACCCTTATGGTTTTATTAAATTAATTAAGTGTATAATTAAAAGAGATTTAATAAATCCATAATGATTTTGGTTAGTTAAAAGTATAATTTAAACCACCTAGTATTTTAAAAGTGTAAAATACACCCTTATACTATATATAACATTAAAAGTTTAATATTATATATGTATAACTAAAAAGTCAGTCTTACCGTTAGTAGGCCTCATTCACGAAACTAGTCTATAAGGGGTGTTTAAGGAAATTGCCTATAAAATGGCGATTGAATGGGTATCCACTCTTACCCACCGCACTCTTGACTAGTGGAGGGTTGTTAGCCGAACGGGTAGGATAGGACAGAAACCTTCCATTATAAGTATAATGAAGTACAAAGTAACTAAATGCTTTTTCAAATTCCCAAATCATAGTTACTTTAGGCAAAATGTGAAATTGTATGCTAACCCATGGAATTACCCTTCGTACCCTTGTCAAACATTAGTGGAGCGTGTGTGGTTAACCGACACACTAATTTGGGGATGACATTGGTGGCAAAGGGTGGCTCGATGCTTATCATAGATCAATGGAGCGTGTGTGGCTGACCGGCACATTGATTAGGTGATAGTAGCATTGGGTGCACCACGTGATTCGTATGGTTATTTACACCTTGTTTGTGATCCTCGGCATCCCAGTCACGAATAGTAGGGCATAATCGAGATTAAACATGCCATTGAAGAGTTCAATGAGTCTCAAAAGATCTAGGAGTTTCAATTCATTTAAAACTTAAACTTCTTTTTCGTTTTTCATGGTGGAAATTGGTAAATCGTCATTTACCTACCTTCAAATATTCTGCAACTAGATTACGGCATCCCTTTTCTAGGTTGTAGAGTATTGTGTTGGATCCTAGCTTGATGTTTCATTTGGGTGTTGCATCAAGAATTCTAATCAACTTAACTTGAATTTTCTCCTGTTTTGTAGATGTCTGAATCTTACAATGGTCTTCCCAAATCCTTTGGAACAAGCCTTCCAAATGAAGATGACGTTCCGAGATACGATCAAGGAAATGAGAGTCATGCTTCACTTCCTCCACCTCCTCCAATTATTCTCCCTGACCCACAAGTTCAAAGGCTTGAAAAGTTCAAGCTCACTCAAGACCTTTTGGCAAGTAAACACGAAGATGGGAAACCTGTGTGTGCGCACGTCTTAGAGATGAAGTCATACATTGATAGGTTAAACATGTTGGGTGTCGAGATTTCAAGTGAGTTGGCTATTGATTGGGTTCTTCAGTCACTTCCTGAATCATATAGTGAGTTCGTTAGAGAGTAGTATATGATGGACCACGACGTGACCCTAATTGATCTCACCTATTTGCTTATAGCTGCTGAATCAGCAATGATTTGGCATGCTGGTCAAGCAAATTTGTCTAGTGAATCAAACTCCCAAACTTCAATGGACACTGGCAACATTGGAAGTCCAGAAAGAACTAAGTCTGTGATTGTCCGATGTGTTGTGCCAAAGGAGTCTATTTGCTTTTATTGCCAAGAGAAGGGGCATTGGAGACGAAGCTGCCCTAATTACCTGAGAGATCTAAGAGACGGGAGAGTCAAGACGTATGGCTCTGCTTCAGGTAAAATCCATTAACTAACTCTTTTAAGTTCCTATTCTAGATTCTTAATACATGATGTGATAAGATTACATTTTGATGTTTTGTAGGATCGAAGAAAAGAAAGGAAGCTTGAGAAAAGAAGTGAGTTGAATCTGATCATGAAGAAATGGATTTCGATCGCATTACTTGAAGAATGGATTCTTGAGCTACAACTTGGAGTTAGAATAGATTGTTAACATAGTTTTTCAGTTGAATTGCATTGTAAGGACAAGTTTTTTCCGCAATAAAATAAATTTTGATTTTGTCTTATTTATTTATCCTTCCAATGAAATATATGAAAAATTGATGTTCATGTACTTCAATTATTAGCAAAATGGATTTGATTCTTAATTATGGAAATGTCAAAAGTGTACCAAATAGGGAGTCTTTCTCATCGCCCAAGTTTCAATTGGACAGAAACTTGGAATCATGGAATGTGTATTGTATGATGAATGGAAAACTTTCACATTTGGGAAACTTAGACTAATTCTTTGGCAAAGTGTCAGTTGAAAGACTAGGAGATCAAGTACACTAGGTTGTGCGTTGATCAAGTCCACTACAAGAGTGACAAAGATATTCGTCATGATTTACTAAAGTATAGTAAATGTGATTATACTTATAAGATTAAGTGTAATTATGAGATTGATTGAAAGAGTTTCAATGAATAGTAGAACGAATAAAGAAGAATCAAGTAGGCAGAAAGATAAAAGTTTCTCTCTTCTAGAAAGAAGGGAGAGTACCTTTTATTGTGTTTTATGATAAGTCTTAAAGATTAAGAACCATGTCTCAATAGATCCTCTAAGTGAGTCTTAGTGCAATTGCATGTCTAAGAAGAGGAATCAAGTATTGTAGAAATGGTTAAATCAAGAAGTCAATCATACTTCGTTCCAATATCAAGTCTTAAAGTCAAGATTGTGACATTGAGTGAAAAGTTTTAAGTAGGTTTATAACACTCATCAAATATGGAACTTGGAAAAGTTTTCTCATTCTTGTACATTTGAGATTAGTAAGTTGTGATGACTTGGATAAGACAAAGACCAACTAGGACCAACTTGTGAAGTGTTCTTGTCTTGATAATAACTGCACTGACTCTTGAATATTTGATTGTCAAGAAATGTTTCTTGACAAAGAGAATCATATATGTCAAGAGGTCAGTGGGAGTTTTAATGTTTTGAAAAAGTTTCAAGAACAAATCAAATAAACCTTATCGATCATCACTAGCGCACGAGTTGAGGTTTACAACCTATCGTGTTGACATTATTTTGATTCTGTGTCAATCCAATCGAGTTAATTATGCATGTGAGTTCTATGAATTCTCATTTGAATGCATAAAAAGCAAGGACCTTGATCAATGAAAGTACATTGATAAGAAAGGGTGAGCTGCTTAACTACTTGGATGACGTGGTGGGCAGCTGTGCTACCATAATGCAAGAAATCAAGATTAAGAAAGGTCAGTCCATATGAGTTTGAATTTGTCATAAACTTTGGTTTTAACAAATTCACATGGATAGGAACAAATACACCATTTAAATCTAAGTGTCATAAGATTTCCTCCTTCATGAAAATGATTGTGAGGAAATGCTTTCACTGAGAAAGATTTTAAGAAGATAGTGATTGTAAAATTGCATTCTCGAATTCGATCATGGTTATGGTATCCCTTTCCATAATTTGAATTGTGAGGTTTGGCAATTAGTCTTAATTGTTAAGACACACATATGAACTATCTAAGGCAAAGGTGTATAAGTTCAAGAAGCCTTGATAAAAGATTATCAAAGCACTAAGTATTAGAAACATGGACTTAAGAAATTCAATAGTTATTGTCTTTCTGAAAGTTAAGATGTTTATGAATACATGTCGAAGCTAGTGGGAGCATAAGTGTTATGTTTTATAGTAATCATCATGGTAGTGGGAGCATAAAAGTTATGATTGTATGATTATTATGGAAAGTATTGCAAGTTAGCAATATTAATTATAGAAAAACAAAGATTCAATTTGCAAAGTTGCATGGGTTGAAAAGTTGTTTTGCTATAATTAAGGGAGAGAATATTATACCCCGTTTCAAAATCTAAAGCTTAGATTAAGAAATTTTAATATTTTCAGTCAAAGGATATATTGTGTGTTCTTAAAACGATTATGATTACGGCATCCCTCTTCATAGTTCGAATTATGAGAACATGACACATAAAATATTATGGCAAAAGATTGGTAAAGTATCATATCTTTATGTAGGACATTATGCATCGTGTCCCATACTCTTCGGGTATAGGATCGATTGCAAATGCTATAGTATTTTACCATTCTAAAATTTTCCAAATGTCTAGCGCATTTAGAGGGAAAAAAGGGACTAGAATTGGTTTTGACTAAAATAATTAAACAACTATCAAAGGACAATCCAAAGTTCGACGAGGATTGGTCGCTTGTGAGTAGTTGGAAGTATAGTATTGAAAAAATATGGAAATGTTTCCATATTGGATGGACCATATCGACATCATTACAAATAGAAAAGATTCTATTAAGAATGGGTTGTCATGAGGGTAATATAGAAGCGTGTTCATATTAGGAAGTAAATATTGAAAATCTAGATTAGAAACTTTTATGCAAAAGGATGTTCAAAGGAATGTACTTTGAGTGAGAGACATCATATCTAAGGAATTGTCTTGTAACAATCTCCGATAGAAGACTTTGTAATATCATTGGCAATAGTGCAATGACATTATGAAGGGATCGTTGCATAAAGTGTTAAGATCTAGCATATTCTATAAGTAGCGAGAATTTGATATTCTTACACTTATGAAAATGGATTTGGAGTTGTGAAATGAGAATGATTGGAAATGTGTTCAATTGATCTATTTCACAAAGCATGGACCATAGGAAACACGGTGTGCATGCTTAGAGCATGGGACAATTGTTGTTGTAATTCAAGCAATGAGTTGATTATCCGAAACATTAAATGATAAATAATGAGTAATCAATATGGTGGATAAATAGAAGGGTTTTATTTACTCTCACAAGTTTGGGGCCATATAGGATTAAGTATTGTTGTTATGTTTCAATTTGCATGTTTTGACTTCCAGAATAACTAGGTTATTCAAACATCCACAGTTGGTCATACGTTGGGAGTAGGTATGAATAAAGATTGTCATGAATCTGTCTGTAGATTGTCTGAAGTGTTTAGACATGGCACAAGTTTGCTGCAGAGTTCGTGAGTGCTTTGATAAGATTAAAGTATTGGATTAAACCCACGCTCACTTGGATCACTTCACGGTTTTATCACGAGTGATTAGTGAGACGATAATATTGTATATTCTTGAAGCTGAGACGTGTGAGTTGTTATTTGTTGGTCAGTTACACATTGATAATAAGTAAACGCACCAGTAACTTGGTGTTATAAAACTTATTGTTGTGTGTGATTCGATCAGTAAATGCAAGCGAGCATTTGAGTCGAAGTTTATCCATTCCTTTTACCCAAAGTGGGATAAAAGCGATATTTTTGGGCCTCTCGATGATTTAGTGATGACACCTAAGCGTTTGGCCAAGCCGGGACTAAGTTGATGTGTTCAATTGTAGTCTGTTATCAGTCGTCATGAATCGGAAGTCGGGAAACAGTATAGAGAGAATGATTGAAATTCATGTCTTTTGTCTATACGATATCTTGAGAATGGAGGAATATATAATCCCTTATCTAGAGGACACGCTATCTGATAAGATCAGAGTTGACAGCGGCTTTTGAAAGCTACGATTGCTGATTAGGTTCTGAAGTCATACGGAAAATAGTTATTAGACTTATCCAAGTGGGAGACTGTTGGATTAGTGTCTAAGTCCATAACTATTTTGGTATGTACTTGACCCGATTATGAGCATGGTCCTTTTGGGTTGCCTTCACCATAGCAATATGTAGGATGATTTAAGGAGAGAAAGGTTTAAATATGATTTATTAATATATTATGAGAATAATATATTAAAGGAGAAATCATATTGTTTAATTAATATTAGTCAAGAATTAATTAAGAATTAATTTTATGGCTAAAAGAGATTAATTAAATATAGGGGACTGGACTGCAATTATTGGATAATTGAGTTATTGGGCTAAGGAATGCTAAAGGAATAAGGGGTGAACGAAATTATGATGGAAGCCCATCATATTTTCGTTCATAGCCTTGTCCAGAAGGTTCCATGGACTGCTTAGAGTTTAAGTTGTCCATTAGGGTTTTGACTGAAACCCTAACAGCCCACACTAATATATAAAGGACCCTTAGGCCCCAAAAACGTGGACAACTGACTTCCATTAGGGTTTCCAGCCGTTTTGGTGCCTCTTTTTCTTCTCCTCTTCATCCAAGTTGCATATGGTGTTTGTGACTCCATTAGAGGTACTACACTTGTGGTACTTGCTTTCAAGAGCTAAGGAAATTCAAGGAACTAGTTGTTATTGCTATATAACAACAAAAGGTATGTATTCTAGCTTTATATATGAATTTCGAAAATTATAGTAGCATGCCAGGTTTCTTTTTGTGTTCATAAAGCTGTATAACTAATAGTGAAAACATAGATCCAATACTAGGGTTGCATGCACACATAGGATTGTTTGTATAAGACTCATCAAATCCGACCCTGCTGGCCTCTCAAAATCTAACCCGATCCCTTTGGTCTCATTCCCAGACCCTCTAGTGTATGCACCTGATCTGGTCCCCTCTTCCCAAGGTGCTCCGAACCAATCCCTCGTTCTCAACTCCAGAATCATATCACTCAGGGTCTCGCACCCTGGCGCACTCACCAGCTCAATCACCCACTACTGAACAGCAGTAGCTGATGCAACCTCTGCCCTAAACCGGCTACAAACTTCTCCCATGACATAGTCTCTAATTCCGAAAGTGCAATAGATCGCACAATCGATCCTTGTCTCTTGATACAAGAGATCCAAGGCGTACTCAAAATATTAGCAGTCCTTTCGCTAACTAGCTCTCCACTAGAGCTGGGACCAAACCCTGGTCCTTACCTTGCATGCTCATCCACATTCTGTATAACATCTATCCCCACGATCCACTCATAACCAAGAACTCTCCATCCCGGGCTTCTTAGATTCTCCAAGACCCTCCTCGATTCGAGTATGGATCCTATGCTTTCAGTAGTACGGGCCCAATACTACCTTCCACACCTAACCATACTTTCCTCTGGAATATTCTCCAAGTCACCTACTCCCATGATGTACTAAATGTCTGCTAAACAGCAACACACTAACCCCCGGAGCACCTCCTAGGCTACCCCTAGGTTCCTGACATCACTAAATCGCCTCACTAACTCACTGGAGCATATCCTAGGCTCTCCTAAATTCCCAATCCTCACACTGCCCTCAGCTGCTGAAAGGTTCCCATTAATTTCAACTAGTTACCTCATGAATATAGCCACATGTAGCAAAGATCAGATAATCCTTCAAGTAAAAGTCTCATCCCTAGAAGGGTTGGACTCAAACAAGAGTTGCGTAATAGGGTCAAGTCCATCACTCTGAGATTATCCATTATGTGCTACATGTGACTTAGCATACTCACTTAATAGCTAACTCACATTAATAAGAGTCTTACAAGGCATAGAGCAAGCAGCATTAAGGTAATCGGTAAATCTAACCAGTGTTCACTAGACAAAACAGTCTATCCTCCCGCACGATCCGCAAGCAGGTGACACTTGTCACTAATCTCATCCTAGGCACTCTCCAACCTGCGAAGCTATCATCGGACATCCAGTCCACGTACCACAACCCATGCTCTCATGTCCACTCTTACTGTCGGCTGCCATTATGCATGCAAATTGTACACAGAACAGGAAACGATTCCTAACCATATACAATTTTTAAAACATACACTTAGCAGTTACCAATATCAATAATCATTCTCATCCTAGCATGGCATCCTATATTCCAAGGCTATAAGCATCACATATCAGGCTAACTTGTTGCTGACTACTCAGCACGAGCATGCAAGTCTACCAGCTCACACAGCATATATAGGCATCTCTCCTAATTAGCATGCGATTCATGTATTCATAATCTAATCATATCGGATAACAAATGTGGGTATTATGGGGAAACTTACTTGAGCTCGGTTGATTGCATGCACCACACCCTTTCTTGTCTTAGAAAACCTTTTCCTTGAAAACATTTTCTTTTGAAGTTTTTTTGTAAACTTTACAGATTCTCAGTTTGAGTTCAGGCACACCCGAAAGCATGTCCAAATCCCTCAAACCAAGGCTCTGATACCAACTTGTAATGCCTCAAAAATCAAGGGTAAAAATTTCATTTTTTAATATATTTAAAATATTGTTACCCTTTGATTCAAACATTCCAAATCATCATTAAGTAAAACATTTTTCAGAGTTATCCCAAAATCATTCATTGCAGAAATCATAGATGTGTGCACTGTGATCAATCCGTGTCCTTCATTTCCAAATTGATGATACCTGAAACCATAAACAAAACTGTAAGCACGAAGCTTAGTGAGGTCCCCAAAGAATACCCCACACAATCCACATAACCACATAAGCCATATCAGCTATAACAGCTACGTAAACCATACCAATTGCATAAGCATGCATATAAACATATAGGGAAGCCCTGGAAATCCTCTAGGGTCTTACACCAGGTACCATGGGAACCCCCAACATGGTCTTAGCCCAATGCCTTGTGAACCCCCCGAGGTTTTTGACCTAGGATTCCAAGGAAACCCTCCAAGGTCTTACACCTAAGTGCCTCGGGAACCCCTCGAGGTCTTCCATGCAGGTATCACATAATCAATTAGCATACCACACAATCACTAGCATACTCCCTATCACATAACCAGCTAACATGCCACATAATACAACTTCAGCTAGTGTATCACATATCATAAAATGGGCCAGCATTGGTGCCTTAGACCCATTGGTATAGTGAGGAGACTCACGTGGCACTGCTGACGTCCCACTGATAAAGCTCCAAATGCAGGTTGACAGATTTCCAAACTGCCAATATCAATACGACACCCAATTAATAATTGGGTTCCAAGCAAAAGGTCCAAATCACACTCCAAAGGCCCAAAAGCCAAGTAATGGGCCAAAACCCAACATATGGCCCAATTTTCCAAATTGGGCCCAACCTTTACATAGTCTCATTCAAATCCCCAACCATTTAGTCTAGTCCAAACATTCAACATTCTAATGGCCCAGTATTATATAATCATTAAGGCCCAAACTATGGCCCATCTATCGCCCAATTTTCCAAATTTGGCCCAAACCCCTTACATGGGCCTTACCCTAAAGCCCATTGTTATTCTAGTCTGTTTTCTTGATCTTGGATGGCCCATTAATAACCCAATCATCAAGGCCCAACAATAAACACAAGTGAAATTAGGGTTTTCACATAAAATAATGATTAGGGTTAAGTTTTCCTACTTAACCCATTAAGGACTTAATCCATTAAGTCCCACATGACCTTAGGTTAATTTGCAAAGATTATTAATTATTAATTTAAGTTCATTAAACAGTTCTCATGCGTTCCCGATAATTCCGAAATAGGGTTTGATGGCATTAGGGTTTTCTAAACCCTAATTAGCCCGATAGGCCCAATATCTAGGTCCTTAAGCCCACTGTAGTTTTCCTTAGGTCAATTAGGGTCCATTAGACCCATTAGGGTTTTCACTTAGGATTTATTGGGCCCATTTGGGCTTACAAGGCCCATTACGCTTTCAAGCACCCCAAACGAATCAAACTCAATGAGGCAAGCACACCACCATCCGACACGGCGGCAGGAGGCGGCAACCACCACCTAACGGTGGTGGTTTTCGATTTTGCTTTCATTATTCCATTTTCAAATTACATTTACAACCCAAAAATAAACACACTAAAAGGGAAATAAACACACACAACCACCTAGTGGTGGCCGGTGGCGGCAAATGGTGGCAACAGAATGATTTTACATCGGCAGCCACCACCGCAGGATGGTGGTGGTGATTCCTTTTTGGCTTTCTATCACACAGCAACACAACCCTATCGACACTCATTCTTCAAAGGAATAGCAGCAACGATGCTTGGCAAGCCGTTAATTCCAATTCTCTACTGGAAATGAAACGGTGGGATGGCACAACGATCTCAGTGGTCTTCGGGCTCCAACAGCTGTGGCGAATGGGTAGGACGACGGCACTTTTGACGACGAGGCAGCATGTGGCATGTAATAGAAGAATAGGAGAAGAGGGATCAGTGGTAGTGGACTTCGACCAATGATGGGGCTCCTCGCCAGCTGGCTTCTCCGGCAGCAGCGTCGCAATGACGACCCTCAACAATAGTGGTGGTCCACAACAGCGGCCCCCGATGTAGAGGGGTTGGCTCCGACAATCTCCATCTTCAATAGCGGCTAGGAAGTCACGAATCAGCGACACCAATGACACTAACTCCATCTCCAAATCTCTACTGAGTAGCTCCTTTTCCCTGGTTTCCTCCGGTGTCCGCTATTTCCGGATACATGGGCCATTCAACTATGTTGGGTGGTCGGAGTCGGCAGCGGTGTAACGCCCGTAGATCCGGGCTAGTCAATTTAGAGATAATAAGGGTCGAATATGACTTTTCGACAAAAGATTATTAAGAATAAATAATCTTAACCGAGTTTTATATTATATCTCAAGGGTTCCTTACATATAAAGAACGTCGAAATTCGAATTATAACGAAGAAGTTATAGCCCGTCGAAGTTTTACGGCAAAACCGACATGGCACCAGGAGACATAAATAGTGAATTTTTGATAAAGGACTTCTTAGCCTTATCGATTCAAATAAAAGTTGTAGTATATGTTAAACCGAGAACATACAAAAAAAAGAACGTCCAAATCTGACTTCGTATGAGAAAGTTGTGAATTTTCTATGATTTGGCATAGCAGTGCACGACCCGAAACTCGAATTTTAGTTCGAGCGGTTTTTAGCCAACGTGACCTAAATGAGAATTGAAGATCTCATTAATAGGAACTCAACAGTAAAATGACAGACGAAGACAACGTCCGTATGTAGAAGTTATGAATTTTACGCGGACATTTAACAGTATAATCTCCTCCTACTGTTAAATTTAAGATCGGTCGAGAACTAGCTGACGGAGTGTTGGATAAGGTGTCTAAGTCCATAACTATTTCTGGTATGTACTTGACCCGACCCGGCATGGTCCATTTGGGTTGCATGGCACCATGCAATTGGATAGACTAAATGAGAGAAATAACGCTTGGAGATTATTAATATATTATAAGTTCTAATATATTAATAATATTATTTGATTAGTTTGATCAAGAATTAATTTAGAATTAATTAAGTGATCAAAAGATAACTAATTAAATATATGGGTTGATTAAGTAAATCATCCATATCTTGTATAGTGGGCTAAAAGGCTCCATGGATCATCAAGTTGGGTTCCACCCATAGGATGCTCCATGGATGCTCCATGGGAGTTACAAACCCATGGGTCATGGAAATGAAGAGTCATGACACATTAGGGTTTAACCCTAGATGTGTCAACACTATATAAGTAATATGATCTCCTCCCAAATCGGTTACACACTAAGAATATAGAGGGCTTGGCCGATTTTGTGAAGTGTGTGTTCTCTCATAAGTTCTTCCAAGAGCATTTGGTGTTGTGTGAAGCATTTGAGGCATCACACTTGGGGTGCTAGGCTCACAAGGTTTCAAGGAACACAAGCAACAACAAGGTAAGTTATTCTATCTATACTTTATGTTAAAATTGTTCCCCATGTATGCTAGATAGGAATATAACCTTGGAATTCAACTTTGCATGACAAATTAGACAAACATAGATCCAAGGTTATTAGGGTTGCATGTACACTTAGGAAGTGTTAGAATGCTCAAAACCCATCAGTGGTATCAGAGCCAGGATTGTTTGTTCTTATTTGTGCTTGAAAGTTGAAAACAGAATCAAAAATTTGCTGTCTGCGAACGGACTCGTCGAGTCTATAGGGGGGACTCGTCGAGTCCATGTGTATCTTCAACCAACTCGACGAGTCATGTTCATGCACTCGGCGAGTAGGGTCGAATGAGTGCAGAATTTCGATTCAGTTGCTGGAAAATGAATTAGAAACATTACCCTAAACTGTTTTAGTAAATGTAAATTTGTTTTTGGTGGTGTAATGTCTTGCTAATTCATTTACAACAACTAGTTATCAAAAATTACAAAGTTTTATGTAATTTTTGATTGTGTTCATATTCATGTTCTTGTTCTTATGATGTTTTAGATGATCATAGGAATTATTTGTAACCTATTTGGTAGTTTAATTCTTGATCATAATGTGTTTTAATGGAGTTCATAACTTATCCTTAAGTTATGGAAAACCAAGAGTCACACTTGAGTTAAAACCATTAAGAAAACACAAGAGTTATAAAAAATGAAGAGTCTTCATTTTATGACTCTATTAAACTCATAAGTTACAAGAAAATGAAAAGTTTTGAAAGTTACAAAACTTGCCCTCAAGTTTTGGAACAAGTAAAGTTAAGTTAAAACTTTAGTTCCAACCCCTAGAATTTTAAAAGTTAAAATTCAACCCTTATACTTATATTATGATGATTTAATAATTATATATATATGTATAAGAACAAGTCGTCTTACCGCTAGTACGCCTCATTCACGAAGCCGGTCTATAAGGTGGGTATAAGGTTGTTGCCTATAAAATGGTGACTTAATGGGTGTATATTCTCACCCACCGCTTGCTTGACTGGTGGAGGGTCGTTAGCCGAACGGGTAAGACAAGGACTTATAAATTCTCATTCAAAGTATGATGAATATAATAAAGTAACTAAATGTTTATTAAATTCCCAATCTTAGTTACTTTAGGAAAAAATGTGAATAAGGTGCTAATCCATGAAATTACACTTTACACTTTGTCTAAGTCGTTAGTGGAGCGTGTGTGGTTAACCGGCACACTAACTTGGACTTAACAAGGTACGTAAAGGGTGACTTAAGGTTTATTATAGTATCGGTGGAGCGTGTGTGGTTTACCGGCACATCGATTGAGTGATAAACTTTAAGGGTACCAAGTGATTTGCATGGTTACTTCACACCTCGTTTTGTGATCCTTGGCATCCCAGTCACAAAACCTGGAGGGCACTCCCGAGATTGAAACATGCCTTTGAAAAGTTCATTGGATCTCAAAGAATCTAGGAATTTCTAAAACCAATAAAAACTAAATATTTAATATTTCGGTTTTCGTGGTGGAAATTGGTGAATCGTCATTCACCTACCTTTCAAATATGGTATAGCTTAGATTACGGCATACCTCTTCTAAGTTATATTATATTGTGATTGGATCCTAGCCTTAATATTACATTTGGGTGTTTTATTAAGGACTCTCTTAAATCTAAACTAAACTTGTTCTTCTTTTTCAGATGTCTTCAAATAATGCTTCTGGCTCGAATCCTAATGGCTCCTTTACTCTTATGAGTCTGTGTGGGAAAGTCACCTTTGATGGATCCAACTTCAATAAGTGGATCAGAAACATCAGGATGATTACCCGCTACGAGGACAAAGAATATGTCCTTGACAAGGAGCTTAAGGAAATTGACGAGTCCACTGCAACTCCCCAGGAGATCGCTGACTTTCATACTCATGAAAGAGATGCAACCAAGGTGGCTTGCATCATGTTAGCCACCATGACAGCTGAACTCCAAAAGTCTTATGAAGACTTCTACCCTTATGAAATGCACCAAGATTTGATGGAAAGATACCATCAAAGTGCACGACAAGAGAGGTACAAGGTCATCTGCTCCATGATAACAACCATGATGAAGGACGGAGAGTCCGTCACGAGCCACATGCAGAAAATGCAAAGGTATGTGGATCGTCTGCTGAAGCTCAATGTGAACTTCCCTGAGGAGCTTGCAATAGATATCATTTTGCACTCCTTACCATCGTGCTATGATCAATTCCGCATGACATATCACATGAACAAGGAAGAGGTCACCCTCAGCAAACTTCAGGGACTTCTCAAGACCGCAGAAACAGGTCTTAAGGGGAAGTCGGTTGCTATCACTCCTACTCCAGATGCAACTCCGGTCTTGGCAATCGGGCAAAGTCGAGGGAGGAAGAGAAAGAGATCTTTAAAGGGTACCAAGGCTCGGACCCTTGATGGCTCTTCTTCAAGTGGAACCAAGAAAGGTTTCATTACTCCTTCTTCTGACCCAAAAGAGGCTGAATGCTTCTATTGCCACGAAAAAGCTCATTGGAAGCGGAACTGCCCTAAGTACCAGCAAGATGTGAAGGATGGGAAAGTCAAACCCAACCATGCAGGTATTTACACTATCATTTCTAATAACTCACCCCATTCGAAATCTTGGGTCCTTGATACAGGTTGCGGTATTCATATTTGTTGTGACTTGCAGGGACTAGGAAGAAGTGAGAATGTGGAGCAAGGAAGAATAAACTTAATCATGGGGAATAGGAAAGTTACACCTGTCACCAAGATTGGAGTTTATACTTTATCGCTAAGTAGTGGGTTAAATTTAGATTTGAATAAATGTTGTTATTCGCCAGAAATGGCAAGAAATATTATTTCCTTTCATGCATTGTACAAACAAGGTTTCACCTTTTCGTTTGATAATGAAGTTGGTTCGATTAATGCTTTCTTTAATAATGTACTTTATTTTAAAGCATTACCTTGTGATGGTGTGTATGAAGCTGTATCTATTGTAGATAACTTAGGAAATAATGTTTTGTGCATTGATTCTACTAATAATAATAACTTGGATAAAGCATCATTATGGCATTGTCGTCTTGGACATATAAGCAAGAAACGAATAGGCCAACTCCAAAAGGATGGAGTCTTGGAGTCGTTTGACCTAAAGTCAAATGATAGTTGCGAATCATGCTTACTTGGAAAAATGACAAAGTCACCCTTCACAGGCTCGTGTGAAAGGGGTGAAGGTTTGTTGGACCTTATACACACGGATGTGTGTGGACCATTCAAACATGCCACAAGGGATGCTAATCGTTATTATTTGACTTTTACCGATGATTACAGTAGATATGGATATGTCTACTTAATCAAGCATAAGTCAGAGACTTTCGAGAAGTTTAAGGAATTTAAATAGGAAGTCGAGAATCAATTGGGCAGGAACATTAAGATGCTTCGATCCGATCGAGGTGGTGAGTATCTTAGTTCAGAGTTCCTCGACTATCTAAAGGAATGTGGGATTATCTTACAATTGACACCTCCCAGGACACCGCAGTTGAATGGTGTGGCTGAGAGGCATAATCGAACGTTGTTGGACATGGTTCGTTCCATGATGAGTCGAGCTTCGCTACCAATCTCATTCTGGGGGTATGCCTTAGAGACTGCCGCCCATATCCTTAATCTAGTCCCTACAAAGAAAGTTGCCAAAACTCCTCACGAGATGTGGACTGGTAAAGTACCTAAACTAGACCACATCAAGATTTGGGGCTGCGAGGCTTTCGTGAGACGCGAGACTCATGATAAGCTCGAACCCCGAAGCGAGAGGTGTATTTTCATCGGCTACCCACAGCAATCATTTGGTTACCTCTTCTACAGACCTAGTGACAATGTGGTCTTTGTAGCAAGAAGAGGAGTCTTTCGAGAAAGAGAGTTTATAAGCCAAGGAGACAGTGGGAGGCAAGTTGATCTTGAAGAAATTCAAGAGTCAAGTGGTGAAGGAACTTCAAACTCTAGCCCTCAACTTGAGGAGGAAACTCCTGTTGAGCCAATTGACGAATCTGTACCTCTGAGGCGTTCCACGAGAGTTAGGAGTGCACCTGAGCATTACTATGGATTCCATATTACTGCATAAGGTGAGACACATATTAGTGATGAGACACTAGTAAGTCAAGATGACCCTAACAGCTACGAGGAAGCCATGGCGGGCCCCGAGTCTGCCAAATGGAAAGAGGCTATGGATAGCGAGATACAATCCATGTATGACAATCAAGTTTGGAACTTGGTTGAGAATGTACCAGGTCGAAAGACTGTAGGGTGCAAATGGGTCTTCAAGAAGAAGACCGACATGGATGGTAAAGTACACACTTATAAGGCTAGACTGGTTGCAAAGGGCTTCTCTCAAATTCCTGGAGTGGACTATGATGAGACCTTTTCTCCGGTAGCCAAGATTAAGTCTATTCGGGTTCTGTTAGCCATAGCCGCATTTCATGACTATGAAATTTGGCAAATGGATGTCAAAACCGCTTTCCTTAATGGAAAGTTGGCTGAAGATGTTTACATGAGTCAGCCAGAGGGTTTTATCAGTAACGAGTACCCTAATAGAGTGTGTAAGCTTGAGAAATCCATTTATGGATTAAAGCAAGCACCTTGCAGATGGAATCTTTGCTTTGATGAAAAGGTCAAGGAATTTGGCTTTTCTAGGAGTGAAGATGAATCTTGTGTATATGTCAAGGCTAGTGGGAGTATAGTTAGCTTTTTGGTATTGTATGTGGATGACATACTACTCATAGGAAACGACATTCCAACCCTGCAGGAAGTAAAGTCCTGGCTTGGAAAGTGTTTCGCTATGAAGGACCTTGGTGAAGCTGCCTATATTTTGGGGATAAGAATCTTGAGAGATCGGAGTAAAAGACTAATTGGACTTAGTCAAAGTACCTACTTGGAGAAGGTTCTGAAGAGATTCAGAATGCAAGACTCCAAGAAAGGAGAGTTACCCATCCAGAGTAGCGCCAAGCTGAGTAAGACACAAAGCCCTAGCACTGAGGCTGAGATAGGAGAAATGAGTCGAATACCTTATGCTTCGGCTGTAGGTTCGATCATGTATGCTATGACGTGTACTCGACCTGATGTAGCCTTTGCCTTGAGCATGGTTAGCAGGTTTCAGGGGAACCCTGGCAAGGCACACTGGATTGCGGTAAAGAATATTCTCAAGTACCTACGAAGGACTAAGGACTGGGTCCTTACCCTCGGTGGGAGTGATGACTTGAGAGTTGTAGGGTATAGTGATGCTAGCTTCCAGACTGATAGGGATAACTTCCGCTCTCAGTCGGGCTGGGTCTTTACCCTAAATGGAGGAGCAATTTCTTGGAAGAGTTCCAAGCAAGAGACAGTGGCAGATTCTACTTGTGAATCAGAGTATATTGCAGCTAGCGAAGCGGCAAAGGAGGCGTTATGGCTGAGGAACTTCATTGGAGACCTTGGAGTTGTACCAGCTATTAAAGAGCCGATGGAAATTTTATGTGATAGTGAAAGTGCTGTTGCCTTAGCCAAGGAACCAAGGGATCACGGGAGATCCAGACACATCGACAGAAAATACCATTTCATCAGACATCGGATCGAAGAAGGAATCCTCGTGGCAAAGAGGGTATCATCAGATGAGAATCCGGCAGATCCCCTCACGAAGGGACTGACTCGGGTTAAGCATCTCCAGCATGCTCGGAGCATAGGGCTGAAGGATGATATTAGATTTAGTAGTTAGATAATCTCGAAATTTGTAAAGTGTAATTGACATTTGATGATGAATAAAAGTGTTTTATTTATGAGTAAAGTGTTGCTATCTCTTGTCGATCGTTTACTATATTTCTTTTGCATGTTTTGACTTCCAGAATAATTTTTTTTGGTATAACATATTATTCAAACCTCCACAGTCGGTCATATGTCGGAAGTAGGTATGAATCAAGACTGTCATGTTTGATTGTAGAGGTCTGGGACAAGGCTACAACAATCAGGAGTGCTCATAAGTTCTGAGCATTGGACTCAACCCACGCTCACTGGAATCACTTCATGGAATTCTATCTCGAGTGATCGTGAGACGGTAATATCATATAAGTCTTTAAACCTAGAGATATGATTTGTTACTTACAAGTTGGTTAGGCATTGATTGTACGAAAAACGCATTGGTAACTCGATGTTATAAAATCGTGCTCTTATGTGTAATTCAATGAGTAGTAGAACAAACATATGAGTCGAAGTTTATCTGTTCCTTCTTGGATTAGAAGCTGATATCTGGGCCCCTCGATGATTTTGTTTTGACCTATGTACCGGGCCCGGTCAGAACTAAATTGATGTGTTCAATAAAGTTCTTTGTCAAACAAATCGGAAATCGGGAAACAAATGTTGGACAATAAGTAAGACATTGTTCCATGTATTTGTCCGACTGATATCTAGAACAGAGGATTATATGATCACTTATCTTAAATGGCGTACCATCATCTTCTCAAGTTTCGAGAAACCTTGTAAAGAGCTACGATTGCCGATCGGTTCCTGAAGTCATACTTGCAGTAATAGTTACTAGACTTATCCAAGTGGGAGACTGTTGGATAAGGTGTCTAAGTCCATAACTATTTCTGGTATGTACTTGACCCGACCCGGCATGGTCCATTTGGGTTGCATGGCACCATGCAATTGGATAGACTAAATGAGAAAAATAACGCTTGGAGATTATTAATATATTATAAGTTCTAATATATTAATAATATTATTTGATTAGTTTGATCAAGAATTAATTTAGAATTAATTAAGTGATCAAAAGATAACTAATTAAATATATGGGTTGATTAAGTAAATCATCCATATCTTGTATAGTGGGCTAAAAGGCTCCATGGACTATCAAGTTGGGTTCCACCCATAGGATGCTCCATGGATGCTCCATGGGAGTTACAAACCCATGGGTCATGGAAATGAAGAGTCATGACACATTAGGGTTTAACCCTAGATGTGTCAACACTATATAAGTAATATGATCTCCTCCCAAATCGGTTACACACTAAGAATATAGAGGGCTTGGCCGATTTTGTGAAGTGTGTGTTCTCTCATAAGTTCTTCCAAGAGCATTTGGTGTTGTGTGAAGCATTTGAGGCATCACACTTGGGGTGCTAGGCTCACAAGGTTTCAAGGAACACAAGCAACAACAAGGTAAGTTATTCTATCTATACTTTATGTTAAAATTGTTCCCCATGTATGCTAGATAGGAATATAACCTTGAATTCAACTTTGCATGACAAATTAGACAAACATAGATCCAAGGTTATTAGGGTTGCATGTACACTTAGGAAGTGTTAGAATGCTCAAAACCCATCACGGAGGTCGTATGTGAAAGTTATGGATTTTAGAAGTCGGAAGTGTGCTGTCCGAAAATGGGTGATGTGGCACAATCTTGGCCATTGCTTTCTCCACAAGTCTTGCCACTAGATGGTGACATGTGGCACAAAGTTCAGCCATTTTCACCATATAAATAGAACCTCTCCCACCCTCATTTTCTTCACACATTTCCAATTCTTTCTTCTCTTTACTCTCTCTCTCTAGAACCTCACTCTAGCCCCGAAACCCCCCGAAAAGGCTAGGGAACCTCCCTAGCATGAGGCGGAAGCCCCGAAGTGCTCGACGGCTCCGAGAAGATGAAATTTTCGGCTTGGGAACGTTCCTCAAAGCAAAGCCCGGTTTTCTATAAAACTCGTTGTAAGTGAGGTACACCTACACTATTTTTAATATAGTTTTTTTTAATTATAGTAAAGTTATTAGGAACTTATAATAAGTACCTGGGCTATTATTATGGGTTATATAAGTATTGTTTAACACTTATATAATAGTAATAATAGCTAGACTATTAATTAGTCTCGACAAATAATAGACTAAACTCTAGTGGTAATAATACTAGGTTTCGTCGAAGGAAATTATTTTTAAGACGCGAAGCACTGTTTCAGTTCGGAATCACCACCTTTACAAGTTAGTGCATAGTCCCTTTCATGAACATGATTTTAATACAAGTATTAATTAAAGTATTAAATATATGTTAAAGAGTTAAATATTTGTCGAAGAGTTTGTGTGTGAGTGCATAGTCCCTTTCATGAACATGATTTTAATACAAGTATTGATGAAAGTATTAAATATATGTTAAAGAGTTAAATATTTGTTGAAGAGTTTATGTGTGAGTGCATAGTCCCTTTCATGAACATGATTTTAATACAAGTATTAATTAAAGCACTAAATATATGTTAAAGAGTTAAATATTTTTTGAAGAGTTTATGTGTGAGTGCATAGTCCCTTTCATGAATATGATTTTAATACAAGTATTAATTAAAGCATTAAATATATGTTAAAGAGTTAAATATTTGTTGAAGAGTTTATGTGTGAGTGCATAGTCCCTTTCATGAACATGATTTTAATACAAGTATCAATTGAAGTATTAAATATATGTTTATGTGCGAATTATTTGATGTTGCCTCAGATACTTGTTAAAGAACATACCTGATTATATATGCTGATTTAGGATAAAGAGTAAACCTAAATTAATTAAGAGGAATACTGGGTAGTGTTTTCTTACGAGAACGAGTGAATTATACTCAAAGAATAAAACATTAGTATATGTCATTGATCCGGGAGCATGGATTAGACATAGTCATTGTCCCTAGTCCGAGAGTATGGATTAGGCATAATCATTCATCATTAATCCGAGAGTATGGATTAGTCATTCGTCCCTAGTCCGAGAGTATGAATTAGGTTAAGTCGTTCATTTCTGATCCGGGAGTATGGATTAGGTAAAATGGCTAATCTTAGGTCCGAGAGTATGGATAGTCTCGTTGTGAGGATCGATGGGGGTGTATCAGAGTTTTTTTATATATATGGTGAAATTGTATATTTTGTGAGTTTTAAACTATATATATGGTATAACATTGTGGGATTGAAATCCCTATTTACTCACCAGGTTTCCCAACCCGACCCACTCAGTTTATTTATATCACAGGTGTTGATATGAAGTCACATTACACTTAGAGATTAAGGAGATATAAATCACTAGTGATAATGAATGTAAGTTTTATTTATGCTTATGTTTCTGTATTGATGATGACATCCCAAATGTTTTAAAATGAATAAAAATACTTTTCTTCGGAAGTGCTTTGATAACGTATTTATCATGTTTTACTGGGAACAAATTCGGCAACATTTTTATTAAAAGAGGTACTCTGATTTTTATAAAGCATAAACAAAATCGGTCTTTTTTGGCCGTGAAAATGAGGATGTCACAGTTGGTATCAGAGCATTAGTTTAAGCGAACTAGGAATTTGTAGGATTTCTAGACTTAAACTTAGAATGCTAAGCGATGATTGTGAGATGTGAGCACTAGCTTATTTTAGGAATTATGCCTAAAATGCTTTTATGTGCGAAATGCTTTGTGCCTGATATGCTATTATTTGTTCGGATTTATGGTCTGTTGCCAACCGGATCTAGAAACCTTATGTGTTTAGGATTCTAAACGTACGACTACGATATTAGAACTAGCATATAAACGTTTTGGAGATATAAGGATGATTTAAACGTCAGTCCTAAATAAAGATATATATTCACCTTATTTGGTGTATAGATCAAGATGGCAAAGACGCATAGCGGAAACGTGAATGCAAATGGGAACCGAGATCAACCCCCAGTGATACATCAAATACCAGTCGTAGTAGAAGTCGCACCTGAGCCAATCACCATGGCGGGAGTACAAGCCATGATGCGGGCTATGTTAGCGGAACAAAGGGAAGAAATGAGGTGGATGATGCAAGAGAATAGGGATGAAGCCACCATGCCCATTGTGCAACAGGAGCCAATTCTCGAACAATCGGAGGAAGGAAACTATAGTAGGTTAGTGTGCCAAGCTGATCCGCCAGTTGATAGGAGAAACGGCCAAGATGATGGAGTCGAGAGAAACAGATGCAAGTACAAGGATTTTCTGACTTGCAAGCCATTGACTTTCACTGGAAAGGAAGACTCGATCGGAGTCATGGATTGGATCTCAGAAATGGAGTTAGCTTTTATGACGTGCGGTTCCAGAGGCAAGCTGCAAACCACCTTTGCAGTGCATCAGTTCCGATGAGGCGCTGCACGCTGGTGGAATACCCTAGGGAAGACTTCCATCGATGAATACACCAACAACTTCACGGAAAGGATGGATTTTGCTTTGCACCTTGTCCCGAATGAGCTGACAAAAGTTGACAAGTACGCAACCAGACTTCAATTGGAGTATGCAGTGCCAGAATGTCAGGAACCTACTCTAGAGGCAGCTATCTGGGCTGCCAAGTCTGTTGAAGATATGATCAAGGGAAGAGCCGCCAGCAAGATGGAGGTTCATGACAAGAGAAAGTTTGAAGGATCCTCAAGGTCCCAGGAGAAGAGAAAATTATCGAATACTGGTTCAAAGAAGTTGGAAGAAGGAACGCAATGGTGTGACATGTGCAGAAAGAAGCACATTGGGAAATGCTCTAAACAGATGACCTGCTATAAATACAGGAAGACTAGTCATTACGCCAGTGAATGCACAACCAAGAGAGAAGTCTGCTTTAAGTGTGGTGAAGAAGGACACTTCAAACAAGACTGCCCAAGGAAAGAAGAAACTACCAAGCCGAATATGCTGCCAAAACCAAAGGCAAGAGCATTTCAGATGATCCTTGACGAAATAGATGACAACGCGAGGAATCAAGTATGAGGACTTCATATCCGAAGATCGAGTTTTGCTGTAGCCATAATATCGTATGATGTAGCCTATTAGAGGTGTAGTCTAGGGTGAACTTGAACACCTATGTAATAGTTTCAGGTAATAATATAAAAACCTTCGTTTTGCTATCCAATGTGTTAAGCTGTCGTGTGATTTTATTTTATGGTGACATGGGAAAACTGCGAGACAATACTTGGGACGAGTATGAGTAAGTGTGAATGGTAGTAGAGGCCTATACTACCGGAAGCACATGACTCGTACTTGGATCAGGGAAGGTCACAAGGTTACCAAGAAACTAGTAATTGGTACCATTTTATTCAAGAATATCGTTACCATCGTTTCGGTAATGACTAACAAGGTGATAGTTATACCAACCCTAGCGGTCATATGAAATTGAGTCCGACTACGATAAGTATGATAAATAGTTCAGAGAATCAAGTCCGATGTAGCAACTGACTTAAGCTAAAAGCTTGAAGAGAAAAACAATCAAAGTGATCAGTAGAGGTATCGCGATAGTTGCTTGTAGCTAGAAATGCTACCTTTTAAGATGAGATTGGAACATGAAAGAAAGTATAGTCTGTTCTGGAAGACTCTAAGAGACCTAAGTCTAAGCGTGGGAACATACGATGATAAGTCATTAGAATATGACACATCAGTCCATTTTAGTAATAAAATAACTTATCTTAAGTTTGTTAAGAAGAATAAGCAGTCTCCAGTAAGGATCGAGATTGTGACTTGAAGGTCATAATTTGGAGTCTAACATGAGATAAGGAGCAAGTGCATGATCGAGCACCGCCTGCAATCAGGAAGTCTTAGAGTCAGATATTCGTTTGAAGAAACATCAAAATTACGGTTACTACTTAGGATGAAGAGATAACGCATGGAGTCATCATGTGAGCCTATTTCGTTGATGATTCCGGGACGTAATCATCCTAAGGGGGAGATAATTGTAACGCCCATAGATCCGCGCTAGTCAATTTAGAGATAATAGGGGTCGAAAATGACTTTTCGACAAAAGATTATTCAGAATAAATAATCTTAACCAAGTTTTATATTATATATCAAGGGTTTCTTACATATAAAGAATGTCAAAATCCGAGTTATAACGTAGAAGTTATGGTCCGTCGAAGTTTTACGGCAAAACCGACACAACACTAGGAGACGTCAATAGTATATTTTTGATAAAGGACTTTTTAGCCTTATCGATCCAAATAAAAGTTGTAGTATATGTTAAACCGAGAACATACAAAAAAGAACGCCCAAATCTAACTTCGTATGAGGAAGTTATGAATTTTCTAAGATTTGGCATAGCAGTGCATGACCCGAAACTCGAATTTTAGTTCGAGCGGTTTTTGGCCTACGTAACCTAAATGAGAATTGAAGATCTTATTAATAGGAACTCAACGGTAAAAAGACAGATGAAAACAGAGTCCGTATGTAGAAGTTATGAATTTTACTCGCACATTTAACTGTATAATCTCCTCGTACATTTAAATTAAAGATCGATCGAGAATTAGCTGACGGAGTCAAAATGAAAGTTGTACATCTTATTTTTACCTACGCGTGGATATAAAGAACGTCAAAAACGGAGGTCGTATGTGAAATTTATGGATTTTAGAAGTCGGAACTGTGCTATGCAAAAATGGGTAATGTGACACAATCTTGGCCATTGCTTTCTCCCAAAGTCTTGCCACTAGATGGTGACATGTGGCACCAAGTTCAGCCATTTTCACCCTATAAATAGAACCTCTCCCATCCTCAATTTCTTCACACCTTTCCCATTATTTCTTCTCTTTACTCTCTCTCTCTAGAACCTCTCTCTAGCCCCGAAACCCCCCGAAAAGGCTAGGGAACCTCCCTAGCATGAGGCAGAAGCCCCGAAGTGCTCGATGGCTCCGAGAAGATGAAATTTTCGGCTCGGGAACGCTGCTCCAAGAAAAGCCCGGTTTTTTATAAAACTCATTGTAAGTGAGGTACGCCTACGCTATTTTTAATATAGTTTTTATATAATTATAGTAACGTTATTAGGAACTTATAATAAGTACTTGGGCTATTATTATGGGTTATATAAGTATTGTTTAACGCTTATATAATAGTAATAATAGCTAGACTATTAAGTAGTCTCGACAAATAATAGACTAAACTCTAGTGGTAATAATACTAGGTTTCGTCGAAGTAAATTATTATTAAGAAGTGAAGCGCTGTCTGAGTTCGGAATCACCACCTTTTGAAGTGGGTGCATAGTCCCTTTCATGAACATGATTTTAATACAAGTATTAATTAAAGTATTAAATATATGTTAAAGAGTTAAATATTTGCTGAAGAGTTTATGTGTGAGTGCATAGTCACTTTCATGAACATGATTTTAATACAAGTATTAATTAAAGTATTAAATATATGTTAAAGAGTTAAATATTTGTTGAAGAGTTTATGTGTGAGTGCATAGTCCCTTTCATGAACATGATTTTAATACAAGTATTAATTAAAGCATTAAATATATGTTAAAGAGTTAAATATTTGTTAAAGAGTTTATGTGTCAGTGCATAGTCCCTTTCATGAACATGCTTTTAATACAAGTATTAATTAAAACATTAAATATATGTTAAAGAGTTAAATATTTGTTGAAGAGTTTATGTGTGAGTACATAGTCCTTTTCATGAACATGATTTTAATACAAGTATCAATTGAAGCATTAAATATATGTTTATCTGCGAATTATTTGATGTTGCCTGAGATACTTGTTAAAGAACATACTTGCTTATATATGCTGATTTAGGATAATGAGTAAACCTAAATTAATTATGAGGAATATTGGGTACTGTTTTCTTACGGGAACGAGTGAATTATAATCAAAGAATAAAACCTTAGTATATGTCATCGATTCGGGAGCATGGATTAGATATAGTCATTGTCCCTAGTCCGAGAGGATGGATTAGGCATAATCATTCTTCATTAATCCGAGAGTATGGATTAGTCATTCGTCCCTAGTTTGAGAGTATGGATTAGGTAAAGTCGTTCATTTCTGATCTGGGAGAATGGATTAGGTAAAACGGCTAATCTTAGGTCCGAGAGTATGGATAGTCTCGTTGGGAGGATCGACGGGGTGGGATAAAAGTTGTTTATATATATGGTTAAATTGTATATTTTGTGAGTTTTAAACTATATACATGGTATAACATTGTGGGATAGAAATCCCTATGTACTCACCAGGTTTCCCAACCTGACACAATCAGTTTATTTATATCACAGGTGTTGATATGAAGTCATATTACACTGAGAGATTAAGGAGATATAAATCACTAGTGATAATGAATGTAAGTTCTGTTTATGCTTATGTTTCTGTATTGACGATGACATCCCAAATGTTTTAAAATGAATTAAAATACTTTTCTTCGGAAGAGCTTTGATAACGTATTTATCATGTTTTACTGGGAACAAATTCCGCAGCATTTTTATTAAAAGAGATACTCTGATTTTTATAAAGCATAAACAAAATCGGCCTTTTTTGGCCGTGAAAATGGGGATGTCACAGTTTGATGGGTTTTATCCATAAAAATATCCTATGTGCTCTTACAAACCCTAATGTTTGGATCTACGTTTCTCTATTGTACATGCAATTCATCCAAGACTTTAAACCCTAGATCTAGCATATGATAATCAATATTAGCATAACAATGGGTTTAAGATATTACCTTGATATGAGCATATTTAGTTATAAACTTCATGCATTATCTTAATACTTTATGTTGTTTTTGTCTCATTTAATGAAAAAAAGGTGCTTAATTAGTTTAGAATTTAATTTTTCAGCAATGATGACATGCTCGGATGGAAAAGGAAGCGGAACTAGTTATTGGACGCTTGGATCTTGGATTTTGAAGAGGAAGCATGTTGTTGGACAGCTTGACCCCTCGTCAGTGTTTTGGCCATATCTCATGAACTGTAACTCCGATCGACGAGATTCAAAAAATTCTAAAAATTAGACACAATTTTGGACGACTTTTGTGTTTTGAGAAAATGTTGATTCGAAACGTACTCAGCGAGTAGGGTCGATTACTCGGCGAGTTGTATCGAACTTTCGCGATTCTGGACGCGCTGACTTGCTGTACACGGGTTTTAAGTGACGGACTCGCCGAGTAGGTCACTGAACTCGCCGAGTAGCCTCTGTTTTGTGAAAATCTATATAAAGGGACTTTCAGATCGATATCATAGCATATAGATGAACCCTTGGAGGCCAATTGTCGACTAAAGGTGCTGCTGGAGCGTGGGACGAAAGGGGATCAACCCTACATTCAATTTTAAGGAGAATCAAGTCAAAATCAAGTTTACTCTTACCTAATGTCTTGTTTGAACTATGTTTTTTCCAATTGATTTCGTTTTTGTTCTTGTTTCTGCTGTAATCATGAGCTAAAAACTCATAACTTCTGTTTAGGTAGATGAATTTGTGAACATGGATTGATTATTTGATTAGGATTAATTTTAATTGGTGATTATGTTTTATTAAGCTTGTTAAAGAACCTTCTGTGTTGAAACTAACTATTCTTCTGTTAATAAATCAGTAATTAAGTTGTATGAACATCTCTTAGTTGCTAATTTCATATGATTTACGTGACCACTTAGTTGTATGTCTAGGAATAACGAATGTGAAACTAGAATTAACTTGAAGATAGGTAAGTTAATGTGTGAGCTTGTGTGATACACCATCAACAAGAGGTTAATTGAATCACCAATTTGATTAACTATTACAAGTCTTATTTAACCCGAATCAATAACTAGGAAATCCGTTGATTTAGATAACTGGCCACTGCTTAAGTTAATTTGTTTCCTAAGGATTAGTAATAGCGAACGTGGAACTAATCATCTTAGTCGGTAGCTAATGAAGAATTAATCCGATACATCGAAATCATCCATGGGAACAAATGAGTCGAACCTAAACAGAAGTCCTCTTTATTATTGAATTTAGTTGATTTTTATTTGCTTAGCTTTTAGTTTCTTAGTTTAAGTTTTAGTTAATTGTTTAAGTTTCTAGTCTTGCAAAACTAGAGAAAACTCTTTCAATTACTTGTTTTATTTAGATAATATTAGCATCTATTTTAATTGTTTACCGTTCCCTGTGTTCGATACCCTACTTACCTGAATTAAACTGCTAATCGATAAGTACACTGCCTTTCGTGTGTTTCTGTTTGTGTTTAAGTTAGTAGGATTAAAACTAGTTGGTTTTACACACATGAAGTTTTTGGCGCCGTTGTCGGGGAACGGTTCTAAATAGTTAATTTTGTTTGCTAATTGTTATTATTATTTTTTATTATTTGTTAATTAATTTTTTTTAGTTTAATTTTTATTTTTATTTTTATTTATTATGTATTTTCCAAATCTCGATGCTCTTGATGCTTTTCTTGAGGAAGTAGTGCAGCTAAATGAGCAAAAAGATGAGGACTATGACTCAAATGATGATTTGAAGAAATTTGATAGATGGTTAGATAACATCTTGTCTAACGATCAAACACAATTTGAGTCACAAGAGCTAAAGTTACAAGATGAAGAATTTAATCCAGAAAGAGATTTGGAGGAACTAGAAAGATTGCTAGCAGAGGGGTCAAATGAAGACCAAGCTGAATTGCAAGAACCAAGTTGTGGTTTGACCATTACCACGACATGGCCCCCTGTTCTTCCGGTTTGTGTTTCGAAGCGTGGGGTGACGACTCCAACTTTTGAGAAAGTTCTGAGGCACGATCCATTTTTGATTAGTATCCAACCGGTTCCAACCCTTGTCAAGATTCTTTGGTTTTATGAATTCAAGCTCATTTGGCCAATTTTTGAAGCAAAGGGCCAAATTTTACAAATTGGTCCAAAGAAAATATTTAATGCAATGCATGGATGGGCATCGAATTTATTAGAAGTTTATTAAGTTGAGAGTCCAGCTAAAGACTCGCACAAAAAGAAGCGCTTGCGGGAGGCAACCCGTCATTAGAGTTTTCTTTTCTTTTTCTTTCTAAACTTCTAGTGTTTAAGGATAATTTAGGATTTTTTTTTATTTTAATGTTTTTTTTTTATTACTTGGTTTTTATTTTTGATCTTTTCAGTTTGAAGCTTAGGATTGCATGTGAGGGTCTAGAGTCAACGCTGACGAAGTGAGAAATCGAGTCTAGGCGAGAGAGGAAACGAAGTTTTGAGTCAAGCTATGAGTCCAATTGATAGAAGGGTTATATAGTGTTTATTACCTAAAGAAAAATGAGGGAAATTATTAGTTTATATAACCCCCCATACATCAGAAATGAACTTGGGCAGAATAAAATTTTTGTCACACAGCGGTCTACTCGCCGAGTCCATGTGAAAATTCACGATTCTTCTGCCATTTACGCTTCAACTCGGCGAGTCTACATACTTACTCGACGAGTCGCTCATTCTTCTTACTTTTGAGCTGAAGATTTGATGACATTTGATATGGGCATTGGTTCTATTCTTTGAAGATCATTTTCCGAGCATTTCCAAGAGTTTTTCCCTTATGGTTGGAGCTTTTATAAAGACTGTACCACACGAGATTTTGACACCCAAGACATGGATGAGTTGTTCCCATGTCTAAAGCCAATTCAAGATGGAGCTGAAGAGAATAGATATCAACCTCGCCACTACTATCCCAGGGGAGTTTGTTCCAATTCTCTCCTTATTTTTATTGTTCTTTATCATGCATGATATGCAATGGGGACATTGCATAAATTAAGTGTGGGGTAGGGGGTTGGTTGGTTACACTAGTTAATATTTAAAGTTTTGCATAAAATTTGCTTGGATTAATTTAGAAAATTTTGGTAAAGCAATTAGGGATCATGCTAGTATTATATTTGATGATTTCATGAAAACCCAAATGTTTAGTTGAGCCTATATACGTTCTGGTGCATTTGTGGCTTCTTTATTTCAGTGAAATCATGGGACAAAAACACGACCTCGCTTAGTTTGAAGGATGCAATATGTTTAGCATCGTGTACCAGAAATGTATCCAGGAAAATTATTATCACTAACCAATAAAGGTTGAAGTTGAGAGCCCCTGCTTAAGCATGCCAGATTTGAGTGAAAAAAAAAAGTGAGTTACATGTTAAAAAAAAAGAGAGAGAATTACAAGGAAAGTTTGAAGAATTTTTGGAGCATCAAAGTTAAAGTATGAAGTTCAAAGATCAAAATTCTGAAGAAATTCAAAAGTTGAAGATACCCAAAAATTAATGATCAAATGTCAAAAAAAAGTGAAGAATTCCAAAGAGCTCCAATGTGGTATCATAAATTGTAATTGTCTAGATTATGTATGCTTGGGTTACTCAACCAAAAATACCTTGAGGTTAAGAGGTTTTCTAAGGATGGATTCGGAGGGATGCATAAAATGAGCATTGTTCGGAAAAAGTGGGCGAATGTTTATGAGGATTGTGAGTATTTGGAGTATGGGGGTTATTAGGAAAATTTTAGACACAAATGCATGCGTTGCGGTCTTGGCATAATGGTTGGGTTTGATTGGCATTGTCTTATGTAATATTAGTCTGTTAAAATTCAGTTTTTCTTGGCGGCAACCAAAAGTTAAGTGTGGGGTATTTTGATATGAGCATATTTAGTTATAAACTTCATGCATTATCTTAATACTTTATGTTGTTTTTGTCTCATTTAATGAACAAAAGGTGCTTAATTACTTTAGAATTTAATTTTTCAGCAATGATGACATGCTCGGATGGAAAAGGAAGCGGAATTAGTGATTGGACGCTTGGATCTTGGATTTTGAAGAGGAAGCATGTTGCTGGACAGCTTGACCCCTTGTCAGTGTTTTGGCCATATCTCATGAACCGTAACTCCGATTGACGAGATTCAAAAAGTTCTGAAAATTAGACACAATTTTGGACGACTTTCGTGTTTTGAGAAAATGTTGATTCGAAACGTACTCGGTGAGTAGGGTCGATTACTCGGCGAGTTGTATCGAACTTTCGCGATTCTGGACGCGCTGACTTGCCGTACACGGGTTTTAAGTGACGGACTTGCCGAGTAGGTCATTGGACTCGCCGAGTAGCCTTTGTTTTGTTAAAATCTATATAAAGGGACTTTCAGATTGATATCATAGCATATAGATGAACCCTTGGAGGCCAATTATCGACTAAAGGTGTTGCTGGAGCGTGGGAAGCAAGGGAATCAACCCTACATTCAATTTTAAGGAGAATCAAGTCAAAATCAAGTTTACTCTTACCTAATATCTTGTTTGAACTATGTTTTTACCAACTGATTTCGTTTTTGTGCTTGTTTCTGCTGTAATCATGAGCTAAAAACTCATAACTTCTGTTTAGGTAGATGAATTTGTGAACGTGGATTGATTATTTGATTATGATTAATTTTAATTGGTGATTATGTTTTATTAAGCTTGTTAAAGAACCTTATGTGTTGAAAATAACTATTCTTCGGTTAATAAATCAGTAATTAAGTTGTATGAACATCTCTTAGTTGCTAATTTCATATGATTTACGTGACCACATAGTTGTATGTCTAGGAATAACGAATGTGAAACTAGAATTAACTTGAAGATAGGTAAGTTAATGTGTGAGCTTGTGTGATACACCATCAACAAGAGGTTAATTGAATCACCAATTTGATTAACTATTACAAGTCTTATTTAACCCGAATCAATAACTAGGAAATCCGTTGATTTAGACAACTGGCCACTGCTTAAGTTAATCAGTTTCCTAAGGATTAGTAGTAGCGAACGTGGAACTAATCATCTTAGTCGGTAGCTAATGAAGAATTAATCCGATACATCGAAATCATCCATGGGAACAAATGAGTCGAACCTAAACAGAAGTCCTCTTTATTATTGAATTTAGTTGATTTTTATTTTCTTAGCTCTTAGTTTCTTAGTTTAAGTTTTAGTTAATTATTTAAGTTTCTAGTCTTGCAAAACTAGAGAAAACTCCTTCTATTATTTGTTTTATTTAGATAATATTAGCATCTATTTTAATTGTTTATCGTTCCCTGTGTTCGATACCCTACTTACGTAACTTACCTGAACTAAACTGCTAATCGATAGGTACACTGCCTTTCGTGTGTTTGTGTTTGTGTTTAAGTTAGTAGGATTAAAACTAGTTGGTTTTACACACATCTTACCTTGATTGTTATGTAGCAATAACAATCCCAAATCCTCCTTGTAATGACTTTAGAAAGCTTAGAGTCACAAATGTCACTCCTTTAATGGTTCACTAACACCAAGAGCAAGAGGATGAACAAGAGAAGAGAACAGACACCCAAAAACATGTAGAAACCTTAAGGATTCAGTTGCTGACGTTTTTAGTGCCCAAGGGGTCCTTAAATAGTGAGGCTATTAGGGTTATCTAACAAGGAAACCCTAATTTGGATGTTTAAGCCGTAAGCAACCAATGAACTCCTTCCTTAACAAGCATTGGACGATTTCTAATGGGTTTCCCCATAGAATTCGTCCACCCTTATGTTATAAGGTAATCCATAGCCCAATTGTAATTATCTTATAATTACAATTCCAGTCCCTTAAGTTTAATTAATCTCTTTTAGCCACAAAATTAATTACCAATTAATTCTTGACTAATATTAATTAAACAATATGATTTCTCCTTTAATATATTATTCTCATAATATATTAATAAATTATATTTAATCCTTTCTCTCCATAATTCATCCTATCAAGTTGCTTTGGTGATGGCAACCCAAAAGGATCATGCACCATCGGGTCAAGTACATACCAAAATAGTTATGGACTTAGACACTAATCCAACAGTCTCCTACTTGGATATGTCTAATAACTATTCAGCGTATGACTTCAGATCCTGATCTACAATCGTAGCTTTCCAAAGCTGCTGTGAGCTCTGATCTTATCAGATACGCGTGTCCTTTAGATAAGTGATCATATATTCCTCCATTCTAGATATCATATAGATGTAAGACATGAATTATAGTCATTCTCTCTATACTATTTCCCGACTTCTGGTTTATGACGACTGACAACAGACTACAATTGATCACATCAAATTAGTCCCGGCTTGGCCAAGCGCTTAGATGCCATCACTAAATCATCGAGGGGCCCAAAGATATCGCTTTTATCCTATAAAAGGAACGGATAAACTTTGATTCAATGCTCGCTTGCACTCACTCACCGAATCACACACAACAATATGTTTTATAACACCAAGTTATTGGTGCGTTTACATATTATCAATGTGCAACCGATTCGCAAGATACAACTCACACATCTCGGTTTCAAGAATATAAGATGTTATTGTCTCACCAATCACTCGTGATGAAATCCACGAAGTGATCCAAGTGAGCATGGGTTTAATCCAATGCTCAAATCATACTCATAATCACTCATGAACGTTGCAGCAAACATTTGCTTATATCTAATACTATATAGACAATTCACACACCAATTCACGATAGTCTTCATTCATATCTACTTCCAATATATGAATGATTGTGGCCCGTTCGAATAATTTGACTGTTCTGAACCAATTAAATTATTCAAGAAGTCAAAACATGCAAAGTCAGACACAAGAATAATACTAAACCCATATGGCCTCAAACCTTTGAGTATAAATAAGACGCCTTTTATTTATCACCATATCGATTACTCATTATTTGTTGTTTCGGGTAATCAGCTTCTTACTCGAATTATTACAACACTTGTCCCATGTTCTTAGCATGCACACAATGTTTACCTATGGTTCCTACTTTGTGAAATAGATCAAATGAACACATTTCCAATCATACTCATTTCACAACTCCTAATCCTTTTCACAAGTGAAAGAATATCAAATTCTTGCCACTTATAGAATATGCTAGATTCTAACATTTTATGCAATGATCCTTTCGTAATGTCATAGCACAAAAGTCACAATGACTAATTCCAATGAAATTACAAAGTCCTCTATCGGAGTTTGTTACAAGACATTTCCTTAGATGTGATGTCTCTCACTCAAAGTAGATTCCTTTGAACATCCTTTTGCATAAAAGTTTCTAATCTAGACATTGATTCCCAATATCCAACTCACAATATGGAAACCTTTCCATACTTACCATATGACAACTCATTCTCAATATAATCTTATCTATTCATAATAATGTTGATATGGTCCATCCAATATCATACTTCCAACTTCTCACAAGCGACCAATCCTCATTGAGCTTTGGATCATCCTTTGGTAGTTGTTTAATTATCTTATCAAGACTGATTCTTGTCCTTTTTCTCTCTTAATGCGCTAGACATTTGGAAAAAATTTAGAATGGTCAAATATTATAGCATTTGCAATCGATTCTTTATCCGAAGCGTACGAGACACGATGCATAATGTCTTACATAAATATTGGATACTTTATCAATCTTCTTCCATAATATTTTATGTGCTACATTCTGACAATTGGAACTATGAAGAGGAATGCCGTAATCATAATCAAAATTTAAGAACGCACTATGTATCCTTGACTAAAATTATTAACATTCCACAACCTAAGCCTTTAGTTTTGAAATGAAGCATACTATTCTCTCCCTTAATTATAGCAAAACAACTTTTCAAACCATTGCAACTTTGCAAAGTATAACTCTTGTTTTCTATAATTAATATTGCTAACTTGCAATACTTACCATAATAATCATACAAGAACAAATATCATGATGATTATTATCATATAAGCATAACACTTATGCTCCCACTAGCTTTGACATGTATTCAGAAACAGCTTAACTTTCAGAAAAACAATAGCTATTGAATATCTTAAGTTCATGTTTCTAACACCTAATGCTTTGATAATCCTTTATTTAAGCTTATACACCTTTCCCTTAGATAGCTCATATGTGTGTCTAAACAATTTAGACTAATTGCCAAATCTCACAATTCGAATCATGGAAACGGATATCGTGACCATAATCGAATTCGAGAATCCAATTTTCACAATCACTATCTTCTTAAAATCTCTCTTAGTGAAAGCATTTCCTCACACTCATTTTCATGAAGGAGGGAATATTATGACACTTAGATTTTAATGGTGTATGTGTTCCTATCCATGTGAATTTGTCAAAACCAAAGTTTACGACAAATTCAAACTCATATGGACCGAACCTTCTCAATCTTGATTTCTTGCCTCATGGTAACACCAGTGCCCACCATGTCTTCCAAGTAGTTAAGCAACTTACCATTTCCTATCAATGTACCTTCCATTGATCAAGGTGCTTGCCTTTTTATGCGTTCAAAATAGAACTCATAAATAACTCGATTGGAACGACACAGAAATAAGATAGTGTCAACACGATAGGTTGTAAACTTCAAGTCATGTGCTAGTGATGTTCGATAAGGTTTATTTTGATTTGTTCTTGAAACCTTTCAAGACCATTAAGACTCCTACTGACTCCTTGACATATAAGATTCTCTTGTCAATAAACTTTTCTTGACAAACAAATATTCAAGAGTTGGTGTAGCTTTTATCAAGACAAAACACTTCACAATTTGGTCCTAGTTGGTCTTTGTCTTATCCAAGACATCACAACTTTCCAATTTCAAATGTGCGAGAATAAGAAAACCTTTTTTCAGATTCCACATTTGATGAATGTTATAAACCTTCTTAAGACTTGTCACTCAATGTCACATTCCTAACTCTAAGACTTGTTTTGGAACGAAGTATGATTGACTTTTTGATTTAACCATTTCTTCAATTCTTGATTCCTCTTCTCAGTCATACAATTGTACTAAGACTCACTTAGAGGATCAATTGAGATATGGTTCTTAATCATTAAGACCTATCATAAAACATAATAAAAGGTACTCTCCCTTCTTGAACTTCTTCTTAGAATAGAGAAACTTTTATCTTTCTACCTACTTGATTCTTCTTATTCATTCTGCTATTGATTTAAACTCTTTCAATCAATTCAGAATTACACTTAATCTTATAAGTATAATCATATTTACTAAACCTTTAGTAAATCATGACGAATATCTTTGTTACTCTTGTGGTGTAATTGATCAACACACAATTTTGTGTACTCGATCTCTTAGTATTTCACTTGACACTTTGTCAATGAATTAGTCTAATTTCCAAATATGAAATTTCTCATTCATCGTGCAACCAAGTTGCATGATTCCAAGTTTCTATCCAATTAAAACTTGGGCGATGAGAAACTTACCCTATTTGGTAAATTCTTGACATTTCCACAAATATCATAATTAAGAATCAAATCCATTATTGGTAATAATAGAAACATTCAAACATCAATTTTTCATACACGCCATTGCAAGGATAAATAATATAAAATCAAAATTTATTTTATTGCGGAAAAATTTGTCCTTAAAATGCAATTCATCGACAACTATGCTAATACATATTTCTAAGCAATCTTATTCTAAATCTAAGTAGTAGCTCAAGAATCTAATCTTCAAGTAATGCGATCGAAATCCATTTCTTCACGGTTAGATTCTGCGCACTTCTTCCTTTAAGCTTCCTCTCTTATCTTCGATCCTACAAAACATCAATTGTAATCTTATCACATTATGTATTAAGAATCTAGAATAGGAGCTTAAAAGAGTTTGCTAATGGATTTTACCTAAAGTAGAGCCATACATTTTGATTCTCCCATCTTTTAGATCTCTTAGGTAAATAGGGTAGCTTCGTCTCCAACGCCCCTTCTCTTGGCAATAAAAGCAAATTGACTCTTTTGGAACAACACATGGAACTACTTTTTCCTTTATCTTTTGATCAAAATTTTCGATCATGGCATGTCTTTCGTTGCCATTGCCTATATCCATATAGGTCTGGAAGGCAGATTCACCAATCAACTTTGCTTTTCCAGTGCGGCAAACCATCGCTGATTCAGCAACAATAAGCATGTAGGTGAGATCTATAAGTGCCACGTCGTGTTTCATCTTATAGTACTCTCTTACGAACTCACTATACGAGTTAGGAAGTGACTGAAGAGGCCATTCAATAGCCATCTCCTCACAAACAACGGATCCCAACATTCTTAACCTATCAATGTGTGACTTCATCTCTAGGACATGTGCACAAACCGACTTTCCTTCTTCATGTTTACTTGCCAAAAGGGCTTGAGTGAGCATGAACTTTTCAAGCCTTCGAACTTGTGGGTTAGGGAGAATAATTGGAGGAGGTGGAGGAAGTGAAGCATGATCTCTTATTCCTTGATCGAATCGTGGAATATCATCTTCATGTGGAAATCTTGTTCCACGGGATTTAGGAATACCATAGTTGTCATACTTTGACATCTACAAAATGGGAGAAAACAAATTCAAGTTAGTTGATTGATTGAGTCCTTAATAAATCACCCAAATGAGGTATTAAGGCTAGGACCCAACACAATACGCCACAACCTAGAAAAGGGATGCCGTAATCTAGTTGCAGAATATATGAAGGTAAGTGAATGACGATTCACTAGTTTTCCACCATGAAAAATGAAAAACCGATTAAGTTTTAAATGCTTTGAAAACTCCTAGATCCTTTGAGATTCATTAAACTTTTCAATGGCATGTTTAAATCTCGATATGCCCCTTCAGTTTGTGACTGGGATACCGAGGATCACAAAGCGGGTGTGAATAACCATGCAAACTTGCATGGTGCCCCCACATGTTACAGTCACCTATTCGATGTGCCGGTTAACCACACATGCTCCACCGAACTATGAAAAACATTAAGTCACCCTTTGCTACTCCACTAACGTCTTCGCAAGGGTACAAAGTGTAATTTCATGGAATTGCATCAATTCACTTTTTCCTAAAGTAACTAAAATTGGGAATTTTGTAAAAGCGTTCAGTTACTTATGTACTTCATTATACTTATAATGGAAGGTTTCTGTCCTATCCTACCCGTTCGGCTAACAACCCTCCACTAGTCAAGAGTGCGGTGGGTAAGAGTGGATACCCATTCAATCGCCATTTTATAGGCAATTTCCTTAAACACTCCTTATAGACCAGCTTCGTGAATGAGGCCTACTAACGGTAAGACTGACTTTTACTCATACATATGCATAATATTAGACTTTTAATGTTATATATAGTATAGGGTGTACTTTACACTTTTAAAACACTATGTGGTCGAATTTAATAATTATACTTTTAATTCAATAAAATTGTAAACCAAAACTTTTATGGATTTATTAAATCTCTTTTAATTATACACTTTAATTAATTAATAAAACCATAAGGGTGTGATTTGAACTTTTCAAAACAATACTAGTGTTTTAGAATTTAACATTTCTAAATTTACTTTTAATCAACTTTTAAATTCAAAAACTTGAGGGCAAGTTTTGAAACATTTCAAAATATTAAGGTTTCAACTATTTCAATTTCAAAAACAAAACTTTTGAGTCAAATTAAAGGGGAAAATTGAAACTTTTTCACAACACAATGATCAAATATCAAATAATAGAAATTAAACAATTAATTTTGTCATTATCTATATTTGACCTAATTTCAATTTCTTGCAAGATAAGTTACCCAATTAATACAAATAATCAATCTTTAATCATATAAGGAAGTTATTATCTAATAAATTGGTAATTATCTTTTGTTTAATCAAGGATATACTCAAATATAAGATAAAATTCGAATATTATGGACCCAAAACAGTTAAGGAAGGTATCCTCAAGCAAAACAACAAGAAATCAAATATGCTCTAACTAATGCTCAAACTCGTCGAGTTCCTCTATGGACTCGTCGAGTAGTAGCCAACTCGTCGAGTCCACATTGGAACTCACCGAGTTCAGCATGCAGGGGGGCCAAAAATCGATTTTACAGCTTGAACAAACATGCAAGGCATCAATACAATAGAAACGAATCAAGGCTCTGATACCACTGATGGGTTTTATCCATAAGAACATCCTATGTGCTCATACAAACCCTAATGCTTGGATCTAGGTTTCTCTATTATACATGCAATTCATCAAAGACTTTAAACCCTAGATCTAGCATATGATAACCAAAATTAGCATAATAATGGGTTTAAGATATTACCTTGATTGTTATGTAGCAATAACAATCTCAAATCCTCCTTGTAATGACTTTAGAAGGCATAGAGTCACAAATGTCACTCCTCTAATGGTTCACAAACACCAAGAGCAAGAGGATGAAGAAGAGAAGAGAAGAGACACCCAAAAACATGTAGAAAGCTTAAGGATTCAGTTGCCCACGTTTTTGGTGCCCAAGGGGTCGTTAAATAGTGAGGCTATTAGGGTTATCTATCAAGGAAACCCTAATTTGGATGCTTAAGCCCTAAGAAACCCATGAACTCCTTCCTAAACAAGACTTGGACGATTTCTAATGGGTTTCCCCATAGAATTCGTCCACCTTTATGTTATAAGGTAATCCATAGCCCAATTGCAACTATCTATAATTACAATTCTAGTCCCTTAAGTTTAATTAATCTCTTTTAGCCACAAAATTAATTACCAATTAATTCTTGACTAATATTAATTAAACAATATGATTTCTCCTATAATATATTATTCTCATAATATATTAATAAATCATATTTAATCCTTTCTCTCCATAATTCATCTTATCAAGTTGCTTTGGGGAAGGCAACCCAAAAGGACCATGCACCATCGGGTCAAGTAGATACCAAAATAGTTATGGACTTAGACACTAATCCAATACAGTTGGTATCAGAGCATTACTTTAAGCGAACTAGGAATTTGTAGGATTTCTAGACTTAAACTTAGAATGCTAAGCGATGAATGTGAGATGTGATCATTAGCTTATTTTAGGAATTATGCCTAAAATGCTTTTATGTGCGAAATGCTTTGTGCCTGATATGCTATTATTTGTTCGGATTTATGGTCTGTTGCCAACCGGATCTAGAAACCTTATGTGTTTAGGATTCTAAACGTACGACTACGATATTAGAACTAGCATATAAAAGTTTTGGAGAGATAAGGATGATTTAAACATCAGTCCTAAATAAAGATATATATTCACCTTATTCGGTGTATAGATCAAGATGGCAAGGACGCATAGCAGAAACGTGAATGCAAATGGGAACCGAGATCAACCCCCAATGATACATCAAATACCAGTCGTAGTAGAAGTCGCACATGAGCCAATCACCATGGCGGGAGTACAAGCCATGATGCGGGCTATGTTAGCGGAACAAAGGGAATAAATGAGGCGGATGATGCAAGAGAATAGGGATGAAGCCACCGTGCCCATTGTGCAACAAGAGCCAGTTCTCGAATAATCGGAGGAAGGAAACTATAGTAGGTCAGTGTGCCAAGCTGATCCGCTAGTTGATAGGACAAACGGCCAAGATGATGGAGTCGAGGGAAACAGATGCAAGTACAAGGATTTTCTGACTTGCAAGCCATCGACTTTCACTGGAAAGGAAGACCCGATTAGAGTCATGGATTGGATCTCAGAAATGGAGTTAGATTTTATGATGTGCGGTTGAAGAGGCAAGCTGTAAACCACCTTTCCAGCGCGTCAGTTCCGAGGAGGCGTTGTGCGCTGGTGGAATACCCTAGGGAAGACTCTAAGCCCCAATGAGCACCTGCAATTGACTTGGGCAGAGTTTTTGGTGCAATTCAAATGTAAGTACTGTTCAGCCCAAAACCTGCTCGAGCTGGAGAACCAATTACTAACCTTGAAGAAAGGAAGCATGACCATCGATGAATACACCAACAACTTCACAGAAAAGATGGAGTTTGCTTTGCGCCTTGTCCTGGACGAATTGACAAAAATTGACAAGTACACAAAGGGACTTCCATGGGAGTATGCGGTGCCAGTACGTCAGGCACCTACTCTAGAGGTAGCTATCTGGGCTGCCAAGTCTGTTGAAGATATGATCAAGGGAAGAGCCACTACCAAGATGGAGGTTCGCGAGAAGAGAAAGTTTGAAGGATCCTCAAGGTCCGACGAGAAGAGAAAATTCTAGAATACTGGTTCAATGAAGTTAAAAGAAGGAACGCAATGGTGTGACAAGTGCAGAAAGAAACACATTGGGAAATGCTCTAAAGAGATGACCTGCTTTAAATGCGGGAAGACTGGTCATTACGCCAGTGAATGCACAACCAAGAGAGAAGTCTGCTTTAAGTGTGGTGAAGGACACTTCAAACAAGACTGCCCAAGGAAAAAAGAAGCTACAAAGCCGAATATGTTGCCAAAACCAAAGGCAAGAGCATTTCAGATGATCCTTGACGAAGTAGATGACAACGCGAGGAATCAAGGATGAGGACTTCATATCCGAAGATCGAGTTATGCAGTAGCCATAATATCGTATGATGTAGCCTATTAGAGGCATAGTCTAGGTGAACTTGAACACCTAAGTAATAGTTTCAAGGAATAATATAAAAACATTCGTTTTGCTATCCAGTGTGTTAAGCTGTCGTGTGATTTTATTTTATGGTGACTTGGGAAAACTGCAAGACAGTACTTGGGACGAGTATGAGTAGGTGTGAATGGTAGTAGAGGCCTATACTATCGGAAGCACATGACTCACACTTGGATCAGGGAAGGTCACAAGGATACCAAGAAACTAGTAATTGGTACCATTTTATTCAAGAATATCGTTACCATCGTTTCGGTAATGACTAAGAAGGTGATAGTTATACCAACCCTAGCGGTCATATCAAATTGAGTCCGACTACGATAAGTATGATAAATAGTTCAGAGAATCCAGTCCGATGTAGCAACTGACTTAAGCTAAAATCTTGAAGAGAAAAACAATCAAAGTGATCAGTAGAGGTATCGCGATAGTTGCTTGTAGCTAGAAATGCTACCTTGTAAGATGAGATTGGAACATGAACGAAAGTATAGTCTATTCTGGAAGACTCTAAGAGACCTGAGTCTAAGCGTGGGAACATACGATGATAAGTCATTAGAATATGACACATCGGTCCATTTTAATAATAAAATAACCTATCTTAAGTTTGTTAAGAAGAATAAGCAGTCTCCAGTAAGGATCGAGATTGTGACTTGAAGGTCATAATTTGGAGTCTAACGTGAGATAGGGAGCAAGTGCAAGATCGAGCACCGCCTGCAATCAAGAAGTCTTAGAGTTAGATATATGTTTGAAGAAACATCAAAGTTACGGTTTTTACCTAGGATGAAGAGATAACGCATGGAGTCATCATGTGAGCCTATTTCCTTGATGATTCCGGGACGTAATCATCCTAAGGGGGAGATAATTGTAACGCCCGTAGATCCGCGCTAGTCAATTTAGAGATAATAGGGGTCGAAAATGACTTTTTGACAAAAGATTATTCAGAATAAATAATCTTAACCAAGATTTATATTATATCTCAAGGGTTTCTTACATATAAAGAACGTCGAAATCCGAGTTATAACGAAGAAGTTATGGCCCGTCGAAGTTTTACAGCAAAACCGACACAGCACCAGGAGATGTAAATAGTAAATTTTTGATAAAGGACTTTTTAGCCTTATCGATACAAATAAAAGTTGTAGTATATGTTAAACCGAGAACATACAAAAAAAGAACGCCCAAATCTGACTTCGTATGAGGAAGTTATGAATTTTCTAAGATTTAGCATAGCAGTGCACGACCCGAAACTCGAATTTTAGTTCGAGAGGTTTTTGGCCTACGTGACCTAAATGGAAATTGAAGATCTCATTAATAGGAACTCAACAGTAAAAAGACAGACGAAAACAGAGTCCGTATGTAGAACTTATGAATTTTACGCGGACATTTAACAATATAATCTCGTCGAACTGTTAAATTTAAGATCGATCGAGACCTAGCTGACGGAGTCAAATGAAAGTTGTAGATCTTATTTTTACCTACGCGTGGATATAATGAACGTCAAAAATGGAGGTCGTATGTGAAAGTTGTGGATTTTAGAAGTCGGAAGTGTGCTGTGCGAATATGGGTGATGTGGCATAATCTTGGCCATTGCTTTCTCCCCAAGTCTTGCCACTAGTTGGTGACCTGTGACACCAAGTTCAGCCATTTTCACCCTATAAATAGAACCTCTCCCACCCTCATTTTCTTCACACCTTTCCCATTCTTTCTTCTCTTTACTCTCTCTAGAACCTCTCTCTAGCCCAGAAATCCCCCGAAAAGGCTAGGGTACCTTCCTAGAACGAGGCGGAAGCCCCGAAGTGCTCGATGGCTCCGAGAAGAAGAAATTTTTGGCTCGGGAACGCTACTCCAAGCAAAGCCCGATTTTGTATAAAACTCGTTGTAAGTGAGCTATGCCTACACTATTTTTCATATAGTTTTTATTTAATTATAGTAACGTTATTAGGAACTTATAATAAGTATTTGGGCTATTATTATGGGTTATATAAGTATTGTTTAACGCTTATATAATAGTAATAATAGCTAGACTATTAATTAGTCTCAAAAAATAATAGACTAAACTCTAATGGTAATAATACTAGGTTTCGTCGAAGGAAATTATTTTTAAGAAGCGAAGCGTTGTCTGAGTTCAGAATCACCACCTTTTCAAGTGAGTGCATAGTACCTTTCATGAACATGATTTTAATACAAGTATTAATTAAAGTATTCAATATATGTTAAAGAGTTAAATATTTGTTGAAGAGTTTATGTGTGAGTGCATAGTCTCTTTCATGAACATGATTTTAATACAAGTATTAATTAAAGTATTAAATATATGTTAAAGAGTTAAATATTTGTCGAAGAGTTTGTGTGAGTGCATAGTCCCTTTCATGAACATGATTTTAATACAAGTATTAATTAAAGCATTAAATATATGTTAAAGAATTAAATATTTGTTGAAGAGTTTATGTGTGAGTGCATAGTCCCTTTCATGAACATGATTTTAAAAAAATTATTAATTAAAGCATTAAATATATGTTAAAGAGTTAAATATTTGTTGAAGAGTTTATGTGTGAGTGCATAGTCCCTGTCATAAACATGATTTTAATACAAGTATCAATTGAAGTCTTAAATATATGTTTATGTGCGAATTATTTGATGTTGCCTGAGATACTTGTTATACAACATACCTAATTATATATGCTAATTTAGGATAAAGAGTAAACCTAAATTAATTATGAGGAATATTGGGTAGTGTTTTCTTACGAGAACGAGTGAATTATACTCAAAGAATAAAACCTTAGTATATGTCATTGATCTGGGAGCATGGATTAGACAAAGTCATTGTCCCTAGTCCGAGAGGATGGATTAGGCACAATCATTCTTCATTAATCCGATAGTATGGATTAGTCATTCGTCCCTAGTCCGAGAGTATGGATTAGGTAAAGTCGTTCATTTCTGATCCGGGAGTACGAATTAGGTAAAACGGCTAATCTTAGGTTCGAGAGTATGGATAGTCTCGTTGTGAGGATCGACGGGGTGGGATAAGAGTTGTTTATATATATGGTGAAATTGTATATTTTGTTACTTTTAAATTATATATATGGTATAACATTGTGGGATTGAAATCCTTATGTACTCACCAGGTTTCCCAACCTGACCCACTCAGTTTATTTATATCACAGGTTTTGATATGAAGTCACATTACAGTTAGAGATTAAGGAGATATAAATCACTAGTGATAATGAATGTAAGTTTTGTTTATGCTTATGTTTCTGTATTGACGATGACATCCCAAATGTTTGAAAATGAATAAAAATACTTTTCTTCGGAAGTGCTTTGATAAAGTATTTATCATGTTTTACTGGGAACAAATTCTGCAACATTTTTATCAAAAGAGGTACTCTGATTTTTATAAAGCATAAACAAAACCGGTCTTTTTTGGTCATGAAAATGGAGATGTCACAAGCGGCGGAAGGAGGTAGAGAGAAGCGTAGAGAGAGAGTGGTGGCTGGTGGCAGTCATAACGGGTGACGATTGGAAAGGGTTTGGCTAGGGTTAAGGTTTCGTAATGTATATATACCTGGTCGCACAAATACATTGCCATAATATCAAGATCGGCCCCTCCAACCAGAAATCATTTCAATATAAGTCTGCAAATTACCGTTTGAACCCTGACCCTTGAATCCTTCACAAAACTAATCCAAAACGTTACTAATTAGCCCCTGCCTCCAAAAATCCTTACATATTAAGTCTAATACATACCAAATAGCCCTTTAGCCTCCAAAATCCTTTCAAAATAACTCCCAAAATTACTTTTTAACCCCCGATTAATCCAATTTATAACATTTGGCTTCCCAAAACCAATTCCCCACTAAATAATATGGATTTTGGGCAATTATTCGTTAATCAATTTTATCAATTGATTTATTAATTAAATAGGATGTTACAACTCTCCCCCCACTTAAATTAGATTTCGTCCTCGAAATGATTATTTACCATACCTCACACGCCCGACAACTTAGGTGACATGGTCATTACCCTGGGTACACCTCAGCCTTCCCAGGGTAACCGTGACCAGCCTTTTCAAGGAAACATAACCCACTCTAGCAAGGTTCTAAAACCTGAAGATGAAAGAATTCCCTACAATGATATCGCATCTACCCCGTCTGAAATCTGCTATCTGGAGATAGTCTGATTCCGTGACAGACCATTCATACTGAATCATTATCATTGAATCTAGTCCATTTATCCCACAACTGACTACTTAACTTCTGATCATTCACAGTTCCAATGATAAAACAGGGTCACATACCCAAATATCCTTGCATATCACTCATACATGGCTAAGGCACAGATAATCCCGCTACGATTGACTTAGCATAACCCAACCAATCCGTTGTTCCTTCAATACTTGCAACCCAAAACACAATTACCAATACAACCCAATTTCTAAAATCTCCCAAACATTGGACTGAATGAAGCGGTATGTTGCCACATTGATACTTTCCAAAATCTAACAAGACCTCCCTGGTCTAAATTCGTTCACCAATCGTCTGAAATGCTAGGTTCCAACCCGGCTGCGGAGTCAAGAGACCCACACGCAGTCGCTCCACACGACTTCTGAGCGATATCCTTGTCTGTCAATGGTTGCCATTAGTAATATTACCACTATGGCTCTAACAACCTCCTAATCCAACTGATCAGGTCCATGCGTTGAATCCTATCATCATCAAATCCAAGACTAAAAGTGATTGCTACCTGACCATTGGTCGACTCATATCACAGACGGCCTCACACGGTCCATTGCTTCCTGATTTCATAACTATAGTGGCGTCCCTACAGTCTTATCAGTGGCTCAACCAGATCTAATCGATGTTGGTAATTCCGAAATCTAATCTATAGATTTCCATATCCGTACTGCTACACCCAAACCAATGGGTACTATTGTTCCTTCTACGTCCTAACAACACGGTCAAGCTATCTACTAACCTAGTGAATGCTACGGCTACACTCATAGACTTACATCTCTCTCACACTATCTACTAACCTGGTGAATGATACGACCACACCTATAGACTTACAACACTCCTAGCACTATTTGCTGCTAGTGAATGCTACAGCTACCCCCGTAATCTTACAACACTTTCCATATTGGTTCGAACACGTACTCGACCTAACACACAATTTCATACTCCTCGGAATGATGCCACAGTCATATCTTGAAGTTCGAGTAATCGATGTCCAGAACAAAACCTCAACAGTAAACCACTCCCCCTGACGCTTCCAAAAGCCGACTCCAGCATAATGGCTGAGTCACCAATCCTGACCGTAGACATTCCGCATCGTGTCTCTAAACCGATCGCGACTATAGACCCAGATAGCGTTGAATGCTCCAAACTAGCAAAGAGACAAACAACCCCCACTAATCACTCTGTAATTCATGGTATGAAAATGGCATATGACAAATGCTTGAAGGCATAACCCCAAACACAAGCGGGGAGACAAACCCAAAGATACACTTACTAAAACCCTTGAAACAAAACTTCTCGTGCAATTTTCGCCAAGTACTGCACTGAATCCGACCCTGCTGGCCTCTCAAAATCTGACCCGAGCCCTTTGGTCTCCTTCCTAGACCCTCTAGTGTATGCACCTGATCTGGTCCCCTCTTCCCAAGGTGCTCCGAACCAATCCCTCGTTCTCAACTCAAGAATCACATCACTCAGGGTCTTGCACCCTGCCGCACTCAACAGCTCAATTGCCCACTGCTAAACGACAGTAGCTGAAGCAACCTCTGCCCTAAACCGGCAACAAACTACTCCCAAGACATAGTCTCTAATCCCGAAAGTGCAATAGATCACACAATCGATCCTTGTCGCTTGATACAATAGATCCAAGGCGTACTCAAAATATTAGTAGTCCTTTCGCTAACTAGCTCTCCACTAGAGTCGGGACCAAACCCTTGTCCTTCCCTTGCGTGCTCATCCACATTCTATAAAGCATCTATCCCCACGATCCATTGATAACCAAGAACTCTCCATCCCGGTCTTCTTAGATTCTCCAAGACCTTCCTCGATTCGAGTATGGATCCTGTGCTTTCAATAGTACGTGCCACACCCCGAAAACCGAAGGCGGAAACATTTCCGGGGTTGACTCCACGTTGAGTATCAAATCCAATGCACATAGTAAGTAAAGTAAAACAACCATTACATTACATAAGAAAGTTTTACAGTTGTTTCAAAAGTAAAGTTTGTACAGTTGTGATACATAATATATATAAACAAAAAGAAATGGATCTTCATGTACACCGTCTTCAAGCAAGATCTTCGGGTACCTGTTCTAACGCTGAACTGAGAACACAAGCGGTTTGAAAATCAGCATAAAGCTGGTGAGTTCATAAGCGGTTTTTGTTTGTGAAAATGTTTCAAGTTTCCTTTCTGTTTATGAAATGTTATGTATACCAAGAAAATTTCATATTTTCTTAAATGTTGATTATTGTTTCACAAATGTAAAGTAAGTAAGTTTGTACACTGAAAACATGTCTGTTCATGTGAAAATGTATAGTTGGTTATCTGACTTGTTAAACTGTTCTGTTTACTTACCATAAATTCCCAGGAAAGTCCCATACTTTCCTTATTGTATATTACTAATTGTAAAAGATGTAATGTTATCAGTTTGTTACTCTTTCTAGTTATGTAAGTGTTACCCAGGAAAGCCCCATGCTTTCGTGCATGTTGGTTTCTAATGTGAACGATGTTAAAGATGTAAAAGATGTAAGCGTGTTTAGGTTCTATGTTTTTCCCCAAGAAAGTCCCGTACTTTCCTGAATGTTAGTTACAGTACGTGAAAGATGTAAAAGATGTAAAAGACGTAAAAGACGTATAAAGAGGTTCATTATTACTATAAGTAAATCTCTGTTATTCTAATTGCGAGTTCCATAACCATACGATAGACTGAAAACTGTGGCAATAAGTAGTCCACATGTGGCAATAAGTAGTCCACATACTTATGACTTTCGTCACCCTTGAACCATTTCGGTTCTGCTGTAGCTAGCAGCCAGGTGTGGGACAGTCAGCCCCATATAGATCTATACACTCAAGTCACTCTCTCTAAATACCAGAGATTCTTGTTACGGGTGTAGTCCTCCACTCGTGTATCTCGGTGGAGTGTTCGCCAAGGACGTGTCTTTAATCATACAGGATTAACAAATTTACTAGTAATAATATGATAGTCCTCCATTCGCATATATGTGTGGAGTAATACCGAGGACAAAATAGTGTACATGTATTATTCAAATGTTTAATGTTATGCTTTTAACTAATAAAATATGGAAATCCATTTTGTGAAATATATGTAAAACATAACAGTTTAAAGACCTATTTCACAAATATATGTTACGTGATCTGCATGTTCAAATGATTATCAGTTGTGGTAATCAGTTATAAAAGCATATGAAATATGAATCACACATTTGAAAAACATGTTTTGTGTACAAGAATTCCCTTGTACTTTGCTTGTGTTCCCCCCTGAAAACAGTGAAAACAGTGAAAAAGGGGTAGGTGTATGAACTCATCGGACTCGGAAATGTGTCGGTTTTGGATACTAGACGCTGGTTCGGGGTTTGATTACTCTCAATGTCCCTATGTAAAATGAAATAATCTCCATATATATACAATTAGGGATACATTCACTAATCATATGGAACATTACACCCCAACAAGGTTAAACACCTCAAAACGAGCGTTTGGAGTGACCCGGGTGACATCTTCGGACGTGTAATGACACTAGGGGCTTGGGACTTGAGTTTACTCCTCAGGAGTAAACATTTTAAAGAGTTTACAGCCATAGAACAGACACATACATGACTTTACGGCCGTAAACTCATGTGGGTGTGATTTTGGGTGTTTAACGGCTTAAATGGACATGGGGATTGTTGGAATGGATTTCTAAAATGCCTTGTGTCACACCCCGAAAACCAAAGGCGGAAACGTCTCCGGAGTTGACTACCATGTTGTGTATCAATTCCAATGTACATAGTAATCACAGTAAACAAACATTACATTACATATATATGAAAGTTTACATTTGTTTCAAAAGTAAAGTTATACAAGATATACATATGCAACATATTAACAAAAGTTGAGACAAGTCTTCTATGCACTCCGTCATCGCCAAAAGAGATCACCGGGTACCTGTCTAACTTGGACCTGAGAATACAAGCGGTTTGAAAATCAGCATAAAGCTGGTGAGTTCATAAGCGGTTTTGTTTTATGAGAATGTATCGGTTTCCTTTAGTTTCTAGAAAGGTTTGTTATCCAAAAAAAAATCCCATATTTTCTTATATGAAGTTGGTTGAGTTATCATATGTTACCAATTCGGTTATGTTCTGTAATTTACCCCAGGAAAATCCCATATTTTCCTAATTTGTAAGATCGGTTGTATAACACAAGTATAGTTTAACACATAAAACTATATAATGAAAATCTTGGGATCACTATCCCGAAAGGCATATAAGTTAGTTTGACACATTCGAAAGTACAGGTTCCAGATCATGGGACTATCATCCCGAACTAACACGAGATAATTTAATGTATATATGTAAATATAGATTGAAACCATGGGATCACTATCCCGAATAAGTTACAGATTTAGAGACCATGGGATCACTATCCCGTATAAGATATAGATTTATAAAACCATGGGATCACTATCCCGTATAAGATATAGTTTTAGAAAACCATGGGATCACTATCCCGTATAAGATATAGCTAAGACACGAAAACTTAGGATCATTATCATGTATAAGATATGGATTTAGAAAAACATGGGATCACTATCCCGTATATGTTATAGCTACAAACCATGGGATCATTATCCCGTATAAGATATAGTTTAAGAAAACCATGGGGAAAGACATCCCGTATAAGTTGTAAATACAAACCATGGGATCACTATCCCGAACTAGATTCAAAATAGTTTGATTAATACCATGGGATCACTATCCCAAAAGAAATATAGAAGTAAACCATGGGATCACTATCCCGTATAGGATATGGATATAAAGTAGTTTGATAATACCATGGGATCACTATCCCGAAAGAGATCTAGAAACAACACCATGGGATCACAATTCCGAAAGAGATATAAAATATAGATACAAAACCATGGGATCACTATCCCGAACGAGATGTAGTTTCTGAACCCAAACTGTGAATAAGCTGATATTAATACATATTGTGAGTCGGGTAACCATACTAATATGACAACGTGACCTCCTTGACGTTTGTCAGACGTCGAACGATATCCAAAAATTCGTCACCCTAGGCGTGCCCGCCTAACTGTAGCTAACAGTTAAGGTGTGGGATTGTCAGTCCCGAATAGATTTATTCACAAATTCCACGCTCTCCCTCCAGGAGACTCTGGTTACACTTTCGGGGAGGATTTACTGATCATCCATAGAGGGTAGTGACTATCTCACAAGCTAGTACTAAACTATTCACAGGGTTCTCGTAAGATATCGACATACAGAAGGTTATGAAACATAGTACAGTAAAGTATAGATACATACATGAAATTATCTGACAATACATTTAAATGATACGGAGATAAACTGAAACAGACATAGTTTATCTAATAACTTGGTATAGATATCAATATGCGATAGAAAGAACGGTAAAGACCCCCAAATTATTCCCATAATAATTTGATTAGTTTAGTTGTTTCCTTAACTAAAATCCATTTAGTTGAAATCGGATAGTCATTCCTTATGCTCAACATAATACATAAGGAGTAAAAGAGTTTATAGGTTTGTTAAAGATTGTTTGAAACACATCAATGTTGTGATTGGAAAAACAGTTATAGTTTGCTTGTATTCCCCCCCCCCCCTGAAAACATTGAAAACAGTGAAAAAGCCGTAGGGGTATGAACTCACCGGACAAGGTATGAGACGGTTTGGATGCTAAGAGTTGATCCGGAACTTGTAAACGCACGAGGTTCCTAATTATGATGTAAAGATACACATTTGTATCTAATTAGGACTTAGATTGATTGTCGGATAGGGACAAATGCTTCAGGTCGCGATAACACTCCGATACAAGTGTTTGGTGGGACCCGGGTGGCGTTTAGGGACATGAATAGCACAAGGGACTTGGGAAATGAGTTAGGACATCAAAGGAACACTCCCCTTATGGGAGTTTACGGCCTAAACACCCTTCCCCTTGAGTTTACGGTCGTAAACTCATGATGGGTGGTTTATGGTGCCATTTGGATTTCCAACACTTAGGGAATAATTTCTAGACTTGGTTTAAGGACTTGGAATGATTCAAAACATCAATTTGACCCCCTTTAAGGGAGCTTACAGCCTAGCTTGACTCCAAGGCCGTAAACCCTTGTTTACCCAAGAAATTGATGTTTAATAAAGCTAGAACAAATCACATGTGATTGGTAGAATTTATCCAAGGCCTAACATGAGTTTGCATGGGACTTTTGAGGTGTTTGTGGAGTTTACGGCCCATGAAGCTCCCTTCATGGCCGTAAACTCTAGTGTGTGGTGTTCCAAGGTGTTTCAAGGTCTAATTCTTGCATGAAAGGACTTCTAAAATTCATCTAAGGGCCTTAGGGGTGTGTAGTTTGCATTCTAACACCAAAACTTTTGGAGTTTACGGCCCAAGAACAAGTCTTGGCCGTAAACCCTTAGAAACCCCACAAATGTTGTGTTTTAGGCCCTCAAAGTATTTTTGGTTGGTCCCTTGATTTATTCCAAGGCTTTTGGTGGTGTTGGATGGCTTTCTAACACCTTAACATGGGATTTATGCCAAGTTTTGGGGAGTTTATGGCCCAAGAACTCTCCTTGGCCGTAAACTCATCTAAGTCCCCCAAAGTTAATGTTTCAAGTGTCCAAATGCAAGAATCAAGGTCCTATAATTCATATCTAAGCTATGGAAGTGATTTGGAAGGGTTTAAGGGCATGAAAACCCTAATTATATGAGTTTACGGCCCAAGAATGATCCTTGGTCGTAAACTCCTCCAAACATCACAAAATGCAAGTTTTACATGTTTAGATTACATATTTTAAAGTCCCAAAGCCATATCCAAGGTCTAAACTAGTCAAGGAAGGGTTTAAAGGCTCAAAACCCCTCATATTTGGTGTTTACGGCCTAAGCATCTTCTTAGGCCGTAAACTCACATACATTGTCCAATTTCATGTTTAAATCTCGAATTTGAAGGCTAAAGATGCTATAGATTAAGGCTAGGGAGGTACCTTAAGGATTTGAAGCTTAAATTTTGAGTTTTGGACACTTAATCTTTGGATTTTGGAGAGAGGTTAGAGAGAGAGTACTGAGAGAGGGAAAAAGCTTCAAATGAAAGCTAAAACACGTTTATATAGTCCCTAAAATTTGCATGCGGTGGAATTCTACCCGATACCGATGCTAAACGCGGCTTTTGGTCGCACCCGATTGAGTTTCCGTCACCCGACGGGAACATTTTAAAAACTCATGAAATAATTGTTTTTGGGCAATTAACATAAGTTCCTGAGTGATTTAGACACTTATTAGAACAAAATAAACATAAAAGTTTATCAATTTATTCCAAAGAGAAATCGGAATGGATTCGATAGCGACGACTTTCCGGGTAGAACGGGTTTTGGCGACGAACAAATTTCGGGTTGTTACATTATCCCCCCGTTAGAGGGAATTTCGTCCCGAAATTCAAAGAATAGGATATAGATCATGAGTTTGAAATGAAGCTCGAATGGATTCGATATTTTGGATCATCACTTTCTCAAGTGGAATCGGGTTTCTACGAAGATTTCGAAACATACGATGTGGAATTAAACTTTAGACGTTCGAATGAAATTCCCGGAAACACTTCAGGACATATCTTTAGTAGAAAGAGCTGTTAAGTTCTTGTTTCCAAAAGATCACAGAAACAAGCAACGTGGTAATTCGTACTAGGAAAACTCTTTGAGTTTTAAAGCATGACACAATACGAAAGTTGATGTCGAAGATCATGAGAGTTAGGTCGAGGAAAAGATATAGACAAGCGACCCTCTCGAAACCAAGATGACAACATGAATGGGACTCCGTCATTACATGTTAAACGTAGCATCAACGTATTTTCGCGAAAAGTTTCCCATTAACCGAATGGAACAGAATAGTCCTCTGGACTGAGGATTCAATTTATAGGTACGAAACTAGTGTTCTCAATCTCATTGGTTAGTCGTCTCGATGATGCACATCTCGGTCACACACGAGGAATCGGCTTAGAAAACGTTCGAATAAATAGATAACAGGTTTCCCTCCAAACACGGGAATCGAAAAGAGTTGCAGGTATAAGAGTAATCAAAAAGAAGTATACCTGCGGCGACAGAGGGATCAGTGGTGGTAGTTTCCTTGGGGCAATTCCTTTTGAAGTGCCCTGCTTCACCACAATTGTAGCAGGATGGATTGATTCCTGTCCCCGATGATTGGTTTGTTGACTTGGCCAGTTTTCTGCAGGTTCGAGACAGATGGCCCTTCTTGCCACAGTTGTCGCAACTCCTTTCGCGACATGTACCAGGGATGCGGTGATGGTAGTTGCACTTACCACACCACGGAAGACTGCCAGTGTATCCACTGGTGGGAGTTTGGGTTGTAGAACCGACAGCTGAGACAGCAATAGGGGCAGTAGCAGCATGGACTGCTACCGTTTGCTGTTTCTTAGAAGACCCTCTCGTACTCTAGGCCTTTCGCTTGTTCCGAGATTTCTTTCTACTTTCACCTCCACTTGTGTCTGACTCGGGAGTGGTAGTTTCTTCATCATAGTTGTCTTCATGATCGATCAAGATTTTCGCAAGGCATTTAGTGCTGTCGTACGTGTCTGGCTTCACAGCCAAGACATTCCCCTTGGTTGGCTGGGTTAATCCCCAGATGAATCTTTCGATCTTTTTACTCTCTGGGGTAACCATTCCCGGACAGAGTAAAGCCAGGTCATCGAATCTTGAAGTATAAGCTGGTATGTTGGAACCCTTCATCTTAAGGTTCCAGAGTTTGTGCTCTAGTTTCTGAATTTCGCCCTGAGGGCAATACTCTGCAAGCAGAAGCTCCTTCATAGCTTCCCAACCCATGGCATTCGCTACAGGTAGAGTTAAGGATTTGACTCGGCCGTTCCACCAAGTTAGGGCTTTGTCAAGGAAGGTACAGGCAGCAAACTTGACTTTGTCAGACTCCGAACAGGCACATATTTCGAAGATTGACTCGATCTTCTCGAACCATCGAGTTAGGGAGATGACACCTCCAGTGCCATCAAAGGTCGTGGGTTTCGCGTTCATGAAGTCTTTGTAGGAACCCCCTCTTCGGTGTTCCTGGCTGCCTTCTGGGTTTTGAGGTTGGGGACCACCTCCGGAGCCACCGGGATTCATTTGAGACATAGCTGCCACCATTGCAGCAGTTAGAACTGTTTGAAGTGATGCGAGATCACATTGAGGAGGAGGTGGTGGCGGAGGAGGATTATCGTTGTTCTTCGAGCTGGGTCTCTTTCTCGGAGGCATCTTGATCTAAAAGATCAGGAAAGAGAGGATTATAAGTCCTCTGAATTGAATCAAGAGATATTGAACAGGGGATATCTCATCAAGACTGATATAACATCATACTAAGTGATAAAGTAGGGAAGATTTATCAAGACAGAACATTTTATCGCTAGCGGAATGATCAAGTAACATCACGTATACGAGGATTTTCTACGAAGGATTGGCTCGAGAAATACTCCCATAGTATTTCATGGTTGCGCTGCAGCGGCAATCTGTTGTTTGAGATATTAGGTAAGTTTTAGGCATGCTGCGTACCACAGTCACTCCCACGCACATGTTGGCCGTGTCTCGAATGAATATAGTTGGCCAGGCTATATTGACCCTAGACACAACTACATAACTGCCCAGGTTTAACCACAGTGTACAACACCCATTTACTTATGTTTTGTTCTACTTGAAGTTACGGATTTCGGCGGTTCGGTATACTTGTATACTTTTGAAAATACTTATAGTTTTGAGATACTTTTAATTCAGAGCACTGAGGCCCTTTAGTGTTTATAGTTTTATACCATGTAAGGTTTGGTATTCTCTGTTCACTATAAACAAGGGCTCTGATACCAATCTATCACACCCCGAAAACCAAAGGTGGAAACGTCTCCGGAGTTGACTACCATGTTGTGTATCAATTCCAATGTACATAGTAATCACAGTAAACAAACATTACATTACATATATATATGAAAGTTTACATTTGTTTCAAAAGTAAAGTTATACAAGATATACATATGCAACATATTAACAAAAGTTGAGATGAGTGTTCTACGCACTCCGTCATCGCCAAAAGAGATCACCGGGTACCTGTCTAACTTGGACCTGAGAATACAAACGGTTTGAAAATCAGCATAAAGCTGGTGAGTTCATAAGCGATTTACTTTTATGAAAATGTATCGGTTTCCTTTAGTTTCTAGAAAGGTTTGTTATCCAAAAAAATCCCATATTTTCTTATATGAAGTTGGTTGAGTTATCATATGTTACCAATTGGGTTATGTTCTGTAATTTACCCAAGGAAAATCCCATATTTTCCTAATTTGTAAGATCGGTTGTATAACACAAGTATAGTTTAACACATAAAACTATATAATGAAAATCTTGGGATCACTATCCCGAAAGGCATATAAGTTAGTTTGAGATATTCGAAAGTACAGGTTCCAGATCATGGGACTATCATCCCGAACTAACACGAGATAAGTTAATGTATATATGTAAATATACATTGAAACCATGGGATCACTATCCCGAATAAGTTACAGATTTAGAGACCATGGGATCACTATCCTGTATAAGATATAGATTTAGAAAACCATGGTATCACTATCCCGTATAAGATATAGTTTTAGAAAACCATGGGATCACTATCCCGTATAAGATATAGCTAAGACACGAAAACTTAGGATCATTATCATGTATAAGATATGGATTTAGAAAACCATGGGATCACTATCCCGTATATGTTATAGCTACAAACCATGGGATCATTATCCCGTATAAGATATAGTTTAAGAAAACCATGGGGAAAGACATCCCGTACAAGTTGTAAATACAAACCATGGGATCACTATCCCGAACTAGATTCAAAATAGTTTGATTAATACCATGGGATCACTATCCCGAAAGAAATATAGAAGTAAACCATGGGATCACTATCCCGTATAGGATATGGATATAAAGTAGTTTGATAATACCATGGGATCACTATCCCGAAAGAGATCTAGAAACAACACCATGGGATCACAATTCCGAAAGAGATATAAAATATAGATACAAAACCATGGGATCACTATCCCGAACGAGATGTAGTTTCTGAACCCAAACTGTGAATAAGCTGATATTAATACATATTGTGAGTCGGATAACCATACTAATATGACAACGTGACCTCCTTGACGTTTGTCAGACGTCGAACGATATCCAAAAATTCGTCACCCTAGGCGTGCCCGCCTAACTGTAGCTAGCAGTTAAGGTGTGGGATTGTCAGTTCCGAATAGATCTATTCACAAATTCCGCGCTCTCCCTCCAGGAGACTCTGGTTACACTTCCTGGGTGGATTTACTGATCATCCATAGAGGGTAGTGACTATCTCACAAGCTAGTACTAAACTATTCACAGGGTTCTCGTAAGATATCGACATACAGAAGGTTATGAAACATAGTACAGTAAAGTATAGATACATACATGAAATTATCTGACAATACATTTAAATGATACGGAGATAAACTGAAACAGACATAGTTTATCTAATAACTTGGTATAGATATCAATATGCGATAGAAAGAACGGTAAAGACCCCCAAATTATTCCCATAATAATTTGATTAGTTTAGTTGTTTCCTTAACTAAAATCCATTTAGTTGAAATCGGATAGTCATTCCTTATGCTCAGCATAATACATAAGGAGTAAAAGAGTTTATAGGTTTGTTAAAGATTGTTTGAAACACATCAATGTTGTGATTGGAAAAACAGTTATAGTTTGCTTGTATTCCCCCCCTGAAAACATTAAAAACAGTGAAAAAGCCGTAGGGGTATGAACTCACCGGACAAGGTATGAGACGGTTTGGATGCTAAGAGTTGATCCGGAACTTGTAAATGCACGAGGTTCCTAATTATGATGTAAAGATACACATTTGTATCTAATTAGGACTTAGATTGATTGTCGGATAGGGACAAATGCTTCGGGTCGCGATAACACTCCGATACAAGTGTTTGGTGGGACCTGGGTGGCGTTTAGGAACATGAATAGCACAAGGGACTTGGGAAATGAGTTAGGACATCAAACGAACACTCCCCTTATGGGATTTTACGGCCTAAACACCCTTCCCCATGAGTTTACGGCCGTAAACTCATGATGGGTGGTTTATGGTGCCATTTGGACTTCCAACACTTAGGGAATAATTTCTAGACTTGGTTTAAGGACTTGGAATGATTCAAAACATCAATTTGACCCCCTTTAAGAGAGTTTACGGCCTAGCTTGACTCCAAGGCCGTAAACCCTTGTTTACCCAAGAAATTGATGTTTAATGAAGCTAGAACAAATCACATGTGATTGGTAGAATTTATCCAAGGCCTAACATGAGTTTGCATGGGACTTTTGAGGTGTTTGTGGAGTTTACGGCCCATGAAGCTCCCTTCATGGCCGTAAACTCTAGTGTGTGGTGTTCCAAGGTGTTTCAAGGTCTAATTCTTGCATGAAAGGACTTCTAAAATTCATCTAAGGGCCTTAGGGGTGTGTACTTTGCATTCTAACACCAAAAATTTTGGATTTTACGGCCCAAGAACAAGTCTTGGCCGTAAACCCTTAGAAACCCCACAAATGTTGTGTTTTAGGCCCTCAAAGTATTTTTGGTTGGTCCCTTGATTTATTCCAAGGCTTTTGGTGGTGTTGGATGGCTTTCTAACACCTTAACATGGGATTTATGCCAAGTTTTGGGGAGTTTACGGCCCAAGAACTCTCCTTGGCCGTAAACTCATCTAAGTCCCCCAAAGTTAATGTTTCAAGTGTCCAAATGCAAGAATCAAGGTCCTATAATTCATATCTAAGCTATGGAGGTGATTTGGAAGGGTTTAAGGGCATGAAAACCCTAATTATATGAGTTTACAGCCCAAGAATGATCCTTGGCCGTAAACTCCTCCAAACATCACAAAATGCAAGTTTTACATGTTTAGATTACATATTTTAAAGTCCCAAAGCCATATCCAAGATCTAAACTAGTCAAGGAAGGGTTTATGGGCTCAAAACCCCTCATATTTGGTGTTTACGGCCTAAGCATCTTCTTAGGCCGTAAACTCACATACATTGTCCAATTTCATGTTTAAATCTCGAATTTGAAGGCTAAAGATGCTATAGATTAAGGCTAGGGAGGTACCTTAAGGATTTGAAGCTTAAATTTTGAGTTTTGGACACTTAATCTTTGGATTTTGGAGAGAGGTTAGAGAGAGAGTAGTGAGAGAGGGAAAAAGCTTCAAATGAAAGCTAAAACACGTTTATATAGTCCCTAAAATTTGTATGCGGTGGAATTCTACCCGATACCGATGCTAAACGCGGCTTTTGGTCGCACCCGATTGAGTTTCCGTCACCCGACGGGAACATTTTAAAAACTCATGAAATAATTGTTTTTGGGCAATTAACATAAGTTCCTGAGTGATTTAGACATGTATTAGAATAAAATAAACATATAAGTTTATCAATTTGTTCCAAAGAGAAATCGGAACGGATTCGATAGCGACGACTTTCCGGGTAGAACGGGTTTTGGCGACGAACAAATTTCGGGTTGTTACACCTTGGAATGAATTAAATGTAATTATACCACAAAGAAGGGAGTTTACGACCACCACCTTGGAGTTTACGGCCGTAAACTACCCATGGTCAAAAGAAATTGTTTTAAGACTTAAGGAGCAATCACATGTGATTCTAATTAATTTTCTAAGGTTTGGTATAAATTTTAGGCTTCAATTAACACATTTATATGAGTTTACGGCCCATATACATACTCTCTAGCTGTAAACTCCAATATGAGTAAGAAAAATTAGTTTTTGATGCTAAGAACAATCACATGTGATTCTAGGAATTTATCCAAGCCTTTGGGGTGGTTTAAGGCATCTTTTAACAAAGTTTTATGAGTTTACGGCCAAGGGTATGTTCCTAGGCCGTAAACTCCTATAAATGACCTTTTTGATGTGTTTTAAACCCTTAAACCATTTTTAGATGCAACTAGATTTTACCACAAGGCTATTGGTTAAGTTTCAAGGCATTTGGACATGTTTTAGGGCACTAAATCCCCATTTAAGAGGAGTTTATGGCCCAAGAGGGTGTCTTGGCTGTAAACTCACTTTTGTCCCTCAAAAGTCATGTTTAAAGTGTTCCAAGTCTAGATTAGCATGCCTTAAGGTCATATCTAAGTCCCAACTATGATTTCGAAGGGTTATTTGGCTCAAAACCCCATGAACATGAGTTTACGGCCCAAGCTTATGCCTTGGCCGTAAACTCCTTCAAATGGCTCAAAATCAATGTTTTAAATGTTATAAGTCCTTTCCATTAAGTCATTAAGCCATATCTAATGTCCAACATTGCTTAGGAGGTGTTTTAGGGCTTAAAAACCCATGTTATATGAGTTTACGGCCCATGAAGGTTCCATGGCCGTAAACTCATGAATGTGGTCTTAATCCATGTTTTGAACTCAAATTTGAAGGCTAAGAAGGTTACAATACAAGCTAGGGAAAGTACCTTGGAGATTTGAGGCCTTAAATTTGAGTTTTGAACCCTTAAACGTGGATTTAGGAGAGAGGTTAGAGAGAGAGTAGAGAGAGAAATAAAAAGCTTCAAATGAGTGCTTAAACACGTTTATATAGGTTCTAAAACCTGAACACGGTGGAATTCTACCCGATACCGACGTTAGACGAGGCTTTTGGTCGTACCCGATTGAGTCGCCGTAACTTGATACGGTAATTTCTAGAAATATTCCGATCACTAAAGTTGGGTGTTAAAATGATTTATAAATGTATTAAGACACCCATTAAGTCATTTTAAATACGTACAAGTTAATGACTTAAATAAACGGAAGATCGGAAATCGAATTTGGAAACGACGATTGGTTGCGCGAATTGTGCTACGAAAGCGTTACAATAAATGATACGGCAATTTCGGGTTGTTACATTATCCCCCCGTTAAAGGGAATTTCATATTCAAAGTTTAAAACACAAGACAAGATACAAATCATGGATCAAAAAAGAGTTGTGGATACTTCTGTTTCATTGAATCTTCCCGTTCCCAAGTGAATTCCGGTCCCCGCTTGGCATTCCAGCGAACCTTCACTAACGGGATGCAACTTTGCTTTGTACGTTTGACTTCTTGATCCATGATTTCGATCGGTTCCTCCACAAAGTTAAGGTTTTCATTGATCTCGATCTCGTCTAAGGGAATTTTTAGGGTTTCATCGGATAGGCACTTTTTGAGATTTGAAACATGGAAGACAGGATGAATGTTACTGAGTTCGTGAGGTAAATGAAGTTTATAGGCAACTGGACCGATCCTGGAGAGGATCTCAAAGGGTCCAATGTACCTTGGATTAAGTTTCCCACGCTTACCAAAGCGTACAGTGCCTTTCCAGGGAGAGACCTTCAACAGGACACGGTCTCCAACCTGGAATTCTAGTGGTTCCCGACGATAATCAGCGTAACTCTTTTGGTGATCCTGTGAAGCCTTCAATCAGTTACGGATTTGAATGATCTTTTCGGTGGTTTCGCTGATGATTTCAGGACCAGTGAGAGCACTATCGGAGACTCGACTTCTGGCTAACTGTGTATCTCCCACCTCGGCCCAGAACAGAGGGGATATGCACTTACGACCGTATAGGGCTTCGAACGAAGCAGCCCTAATGCTGGTGTGGTAACTGTTGTTGTACGAGAATTCGATGAAGGATAGATGAGTGTCCCATGACTTTCCAAAGTCAATGACACATGCCCTAAGCATGTACTCCAGGGTTTGGATTGTTCTCTCACTCTGTCCATCGGTCTGAGGATGATACGTCGTGCTCATATCTAGTTTGGTTCCAAGGGCTTTCTGAAGTGATTGCCAGAATCTGGAGGTAGACCTGCTATCTCGATCAGAGATAATGGATACAGGTACACCATGTAGACGTACTACCTCCTGGATGTAGATTCGCGCGAGTCTTTCCATCTTGTATGATTCTTTGATCGGAATGAAGTGAGCGGATTTTGTCAAACAATCAACAACTACCCAAATGGTATCGTACCCACTAGAACACTTGGGCTGTTTGGTGATGAAGTCCATGGTAATCATCTCCCATTTCCACTCAGGGATCTCGGGCTGTTGGAGCAGACCTGAGGATTTCTGATGTTCGACTTTGACTTTGGTGCAAGTCAGACACATGCCCACGAATGTAGCTATCTCAGCTTTCATGTTTGGCCACCAGTATTGTTTCTTGAGATCCAGGTACATCTTGTCAGAACCTGGGTGAACAGAGTATTTGGTTCTGTGCGCTTCTTCCATGACTATTTCCCTGAATCCTCCAGACTTGGGAATCCAGATTCGATCCATGAAACAGTGAACTCCGTCACCTCTGATCTCAAGTTTCTTTTTCATTCCTCTCAAGGTTTCATCTGACATGTTCTCGGGTTTGAGGGCTATTAACTGGGCTTCTCGGATTTGCATGGGTAAGTTGGAATGGATGGTCATTGTTTGGTTCTTCACTTTGTGACCTGCACTATCCTTTCGGCTAAGGGCATCTGCTACCACATTGGCCTTGCCGGGGTGGTAACGGATTTCACATTCATAATCACTGAGTAATTCAACCCATCGATGTTGTCTCATGTTTAAGTCTTTCTGATCAAAGATATGTTGGAGGCTCTTGTGATCAGTAAAGATGGTGCACTTGGTTCCGTAGAGATAATGTCTCCATATCTTCAATGCAAAGACTACGACTCCTAGTTCCAAGTCATGTGTGGTATAGTTGACCTCGTGTGTTTTCAGCTGTCTTGAGGCATAGGCAATCACCTTTCCTCTTTGCATAATCACACAACCTAAACCTTGATTAGACGCATCGTAGTAGACGACGAAATCCTCTGTTCCTTCGGGCAAAGACAGAACAGGCGCGTTGCATAGGGCTTTCTTCAATGTTTGGAATGCAGTTTCTTGTTTATGATTCCAAAAAAAGGGTACACCTTTCTGCGTTAGAGTGGTTAAAGGTTTGGCGATTTTGGAAAAGTTCTGAATGAATTGTCGATAGTAGCCGGCTAGACCCAAGAATTGACGAATTTCTGTGGGTGTCTTCGGTGCCGACCAATTCTCTATCGCTTTAATCTTGGAAGGATCTACGTGAATACCCTCCTCGCTTACCACGTGACCAAGGAAAGTTACCTTCCGTATCCAAAATTCGCACTTGGAAAATTTCGCGTATAACTTTTCGGATCTAAGGGTTTCCAACACTAATCTCAAGTGTTGCTTATGGTCTTCTTCGCTTCGGGAGTAGACGAGGATGTTGTCAATGAACACGATGACGAACTTGTCTAAGAAGGGACGGCACACCCGGTTCATCAGATCCATGAACACATTCGGTGCATTGGTTAGACCAAAGGGCATCACTACGAACTCGTAGTGTCCATACCGAGTCCTAAAAGTTGTTTTGGAAACATCATTCTCCTGGACTCGTAACTGATGATACCCTGACCGAAGGTCTATCTTTGAAAAGTAGCTGGCTCCCTAGAGTTGATCGAAGAGGCCATCAATTCGTGGAAGAGGATATCGGTTCTTAACGGTTAACTTGTTCTGTTCGCGGTAGTCGATACACATACGAAAGGATCCATCTTTCTTCTTGACAAACAATATCAGAGCTTCCCAGGGTGAGGAACTCGGTCTAATGAATCCTTTACTGATCAACTCATTGATTTGACTGGATAACTCCTGCATTTATGCTGGAGCTAAGCGATACGGAGACTTTGCTACAGGGGTAGCTCCAGGAATTAGGTCAATATAGAACTCGACCTGACGTTTGGGAGGAATTCCTGGAAGCTCTTCGGGAAACACATCAGGAAAGTTACAGACTTCGGGGATGCTCGCGAGGTCTCTAACTTCTTGTTTCTCGTTGATCACATGGGCTAAGAATGCAATGCACCCTTTTCGAAGGAGCTTTCCAGCTTTGATGCAGGAAATGATATGAAGGCTGGAATTGGGTTTATCGCCATAGATTACGAGAGTTTGATCCGAAGGAAGATTGAGACGGATGGATTTTTCGTAACAAAGAATGTCAGCATGATTGGGACTCCACCAATCCATGCCAATGATAACATTAAAGCTCTTAATGGAAACTGGCATGAGATCTATAGGAAGTGAGTGATCATTTAGGGTAAGCGTACAACCTAAGAATACATCGTTAGCGCTTTCTTTCTCACCGTTAGCCATCTCGACGGTAAACGTTTCAGTTAGTGGTTGAGGATTAGATTTTAGATTATGCTTGAATGCATGACTAACAAAACTCCTTTCAGCACCCGAATCGAAAAGAATACTAGCATATGAGTTGTCAAGAAGGAACGTACCCGAAACAACAGTGGGATCAGCAACTGCTTCCTCCCGTCCTATGGTTAGAATCCTCCCAGTGTTATCAGCAGGTGACTTCTTGGGACAGTTCCTTATAAAGTGCCCAACTTCTCCACAGTTGTAGCAGGCTTGACTAACACCTGCTCCAGATGATTGGTTGGCTGATTGGGTAGGAGTTTTGCAGAATCGAACTATGTGCCCTTTCTTACCACAGTTGGTACAGGATAGTTCTCGGCAAGGACCAGGATGATGATGGTATTTACACTTGTCACACAGAGGGAGGTTACCAGCATATTTACTGGTAGGAGTTGGGGCTGTAGATCCCATGACAGAAGCAGCAGCAACAGGGGTAATAGTAGTAGCATGGACTGCTACCGTCTGCTGTTTCTTGGAAGATCCTTGAGAAGATTGACTCTTCTTCTTCTTCCAGAATTTTCTCTTTTCGCCACTCCTTTGAGCCGGCTCAGAAGTGGTAGTGATTTCCTTAACGTCGTTGCTGTGATCAATCAAAATTTGAGCTAAAGTCTTAGCACTATCATAGGTATCCGGACGAGCAGCCAAAACATGACTCTTTGTCGGTTGAGATAACCCCCAAACGAACCTTTCGATCTTTTTGTTCTCAGGAGTGACTAATCCCGGGCAGAGAAGTGCGAGATCATCGAATCGGGAAGTATATGCAGCAATGTCGGAACCTTTCATCTTCAGGTTCCAGAGCTCGTGCTCTAATTTCTGCATTTCACCACGGGGGCAGTATTCGGCAATAAGAAGTTCTTTCATGGCTTCCCAGCCCATGGCATTGGCTACTGGTAAGGTCAGAGATTTGACTCGGCCATTCCACCAAGTCAAGGCTTTATCAGCGGAGGTACAGGCCGCGAATTTAACTTTATCAGATTCCGCACAAGCATAGATTTCAAAGATGGACTCGATTTTCTCGAACCATCGAGATAAGGAAATGACACCTCCAGCGCCATTGAAGGATGTTGGTTTTGCGTTCATGAAATCTTTGTAGGAACCCCCTCTTTGGTGTCCGTGGCTAACCTCGGGGTTTTGAGATTGAGGACCACCTCCTGAACCACTAGGGTTCATTTGTGACATAGCTGCTACCATTGCAGCTGTTATCACCATCTGGAGCGATGCTAGGTCAAACTGGGGAGGAGGTGGCGGCGAAGAAGGATTGTTGTTGTTCTTTCAGCTGGGTCTCTTTCGGGGAGGCATCTTGATCTAATAATATCAAGAAAGAGAGGATGGTAAGTCCTCTACATTGAATCGATAGATATGGCAGTTATATGATCCGAATAAGCGATAAAGCAGAAAAGAGTTATTGAAACAAATAATTTATCGCTGAGAATAATCACATAAAGCCACTCGAATAAGGATTTCTACAGAGGATTGGGATCGAGAAATACTCCCATAGTATTTCATGAATTGATTACGAAAATGGTTCGACGTTCGGGATATTAGGGTAAGTTTTAGGCATGCCGTATACCACAGTCACTCCCAAGCACATGTTGGCCGTGTCTCGAATGAATATAGTTGGCCAGGCTATATTGACCCTAGACACGACTACATAACTGCCCAGGTTTAACCATAGCACACAACACCCAATTACATATGTTCTGTTCTACTTGTGGTTACGGATGACGACGGTTCGGTATACTTGTATACTTTTGAAAATACTTGTAGTTTGAAGATACTTTTAATTCAGAGCACTTAGGCCCTATAGTGTTTATAGTTTTATACCATGTAAAGTTTGGTATACTTCATTCACTATAAACAAGGGCTTTGATACCAATCTGTCACACCCCGAAAACCGAAGGCAGAAACATTTACGGGTTGACTCCACGTTGAGTATCAAATCCAATGCACATAGTAAGTAATGTAAAACAACCATTACATTACATAAGAAAGTTTTACATTTGTTTCAAAAGTAAAGTTTGTACAGTTGTGATACATAATATATATATATATATATATATATATATATATATATATATATATATATATATATAATAAAAAGAAACGGATCTTCATGTACACCGTCTTCAAGAAAAAAAGATCTTCGGGTACCTGTTCTAACGCTGACCTGAGAACACAAGCGGTTTGAAAATCAGCATAAAGCTGGTGAGTTCATAAGCGGTTTTTGTTTGTGAAAATGTTTCAAGTTTCCTTTCTATTTCTGAAATGTTAGGTATACCAAGAGAATTCCATATTTTCTTAAAAGTTGATTATTGTTTCACAAATGTAAAGTAAGTAAGTTTTCATGGGTTTTGAGCAATCTAACACTTCCTAAGTGTACATGCAACCCTAATAACCTTAGATCTATGTTTGTCTAATTATCATGCAAAGTTGAATTCCAAGGTTATATTCCTATCTAGCATACATGGGGAACAATTTTAACTTGAAGTATAGATAGAATAACTTACCTTGTCATTGTTTGTGTTCCTAGAAACCTTGTGAGCCTAGCACCCCAAGTGTGATGCCTCAAATGCTTCACACAACACCAAATTCTCTTGGAAGAACTTATGAGAGAACACACACTTCTCAAAAATTGGCCAAGCCCTCTTGTTTCTTAGTGTAACCGATTTTGGTGGAGAACATGTTTCTTATATGGTGTTGACACATCTATGGTTAAACCCTAATGTGTCATGACTCTTCATTTCCATGACCCATGGGTTTGTAACTCCTAAGGAGCATCCATGGAGCATCCTATGGGTGGAACCCAACTTGATAATCCATGGAGCCTCTTAGCCCACTATACAAGATATGGATGATTTACATAATCAACCCATCTATTTAATTAGTTATCTTTTGATCACATAATTAATTCTAAATTAATTCTTGATCAAACTAATCAAATAATATTATTAATATATTAGAACTTATAATATATTAATAATCTCCAAGTGTTATTTCTCTCATTTAGTCTATCCAATTGCATGGTGCCATGCAACCCAAATGGACCATGCCGGGTCGGGTCAAGTACATGCCAGAAATAGTTATGGACTTAGACACCTTATCCAACAGTCTCCTACTTGGATAAGTCTAATAACTATTACTGCAAGTATGACTTCAGGAACCGATCGGCAATCTTTGCTCTTTACAAGGTTTCTTGGAACTGAGAAGATGATGGTACGCCATTTAAGATAAGTGATCATATAATCCTCTGTTCTAGATATCAGTCGGATAAAAACATGGAACAATGTCTTACTTATTGTCCAACAGTTTGTTTCCTGATTTCCGATTTGTTTGACAAATAACTTAATTGAACACATCAACTTAGTTCTGACCGGGCCCGGTACATGGGTCAAAACAAAATCATCGAGGGGCCCAGATATCAGCTTCTAATCCAAGAAGGAACAGATAAACTTCGACTCATATGTTTGTTCTACCACTCATTGAATTACACACAAGAGCACGTTTTATAACATCGAGTTACCAATGCATTTTCGTACAATCAATGCATAACCAACTTGTAAGTAACAAATCATATCTCTAGGTTTGAAGACTTATATGATACTACCGTCTCACGATCACTAGAGATAGAATTCCATGAAGTGATTCCAGTGAGCGTGGGTTGAGTCCAATGCTCAGAACTTATGAGCACTCATGATTGTTGTAGCCTTGTCCAAGACCTCTACAACCAAACATGACAGTCTTGATTCATACCTACTTCCGACATATGACCAACTGTGGAGGTTTGAATAATATGTTATACCAAACAAAATTATTCTGGAAGTCAAAACATGCAAAAGAAAATATAGTAAACGATTGACATGAGATAGCAACATTTTACTCATAAATAAAAAAAAAATTATTCATCATCAAATGTCAATTACACTTTACAAATTTCGAGGTTATCTAACTACTAAAGCTAATATCATCCTTTAGCCCTATGCCCCGAGCATGCTGAAGATGCTTAGCCCGAGTCAGTCCCTTTGTGATGGGATCTACCGGATTCTCATCTGATGATACCCTCTTTGCCACGAGGAGTCCTTCTTCGATCCGATGTCTGATGAAATGGTATTTTCTGTCGATGTGTCTGGATCTCCCGTGATCCCTTGGTTCCTTTGCTAAGGTAACAACACTTTCACTATCACAGAAAATTTCCATTGGCTCTTTAATAGCTGGTACAACTCCAAGGTCTCCAATGAAGTTCCTCAGCCATAACGCCTCCTTTGCCGCCTCGCTAGCTGCAATATACTCTGATTCACAAGTAGAATCTGCCACTGTCTCTTGCTTGGAACTCTTCCAAGAAATTGCTCCTCCATTTAGGGTAAAGACCCAGCCCGACTGAGAGCGGAAATTATCCCTATCAGTCTGGAAGCTAGCATCGCTATACCCTACAACTCTCAAGTCATCACTCCCACCGAGGGTAAGGACCCAATCCTTAGTCCTTCGTAGGTACTTGAGAATATTCTTTACCGCAGTCCAGTGTGCCTTGCCAGGGTTCCCCTGAAACCTGCTAACCATGCTCAGGGCAAAGGCTACATCAGGTCGAGTACACGTCATAGCATACATGATCGAACCTACAGCCGAAGCATAAGGTATTCGACTCATTTGTGCTATCTCAGCCTCAGTGCTAGGGCTTTGTGTCTTACTCAATTTGGCGTTACTCTGGATGGGTAACTCTCCTTTCTTGGAGTCCTGAATGCTGAATCTCTTCAGCACCTTATCCAAGTAGGTACTTTGACTAAGTCCAATTAGTCTTTTACTCCGATCTCTCAAGATCCTTATCCCTAAAATATAGGCAGATTCACCAAGGTCCTTCATAGCGAAACACTTTCCAAGCCAGGACTTTACTTCCTGCAGGGTTGGAATGTCGTTTCCTATGAGTAGTATGCCATCCACATACAATACCAAGAAGCTAACTATACTCCCACTAGCCTTGACATACACACAGGATTCATCTTCACTTCTAGAAAAGCCAAATTCCTTGACCTTTTCATCAAAGCAAAGATTCCATCTGCGAGGTGCTTTCTTTAACCCATAGATGGATTTCTCAAGCTTACACACTCTATTGGGGTACTCGTTGCTGACAAAACCCTCTGGCTGACTCATGTAAACATCTTCAATCAACTTTCCATTAAGGAAAGCGATTTTGACATCCATTTGCCAAATTTCATAGTCATGAAATGCAGCTATGGCTAACAGAACCCGAATAGACTTAATCTTGGCTACCGGAGAAAAGGTCTCATCATAATCCACTCCAGGAATTTGAGAGAAGCCCTTTACAACCAGTCTAGCCTTATAAGTGTGTACTTTACCATCCATGTCAGTCTTCTTCTTGAAGACCCATTTGCACCCTACAATCTTACGACCTGGTACATTCTCAAACAAGTTCCAAACTTGATTGTCATACATGGATTGTATCTCGCTATCCATAGCCTCTTTCCATTTAGTAGACTCGGGGCCTGCCATGGCTTCCTCGTAGCTGTTAGGGTCATCTTGACTTACTAGTGTCCCATCACTAATAAGTGTCTCACCTTATGCAGTAATATGGAATCCATAGTAATGCTCAGGTGCACTCCTAACTCTCGTGGAACGTCTCAGAGGTACAAATTCGTCAATTGGCTCAACAGGAGTTTCCTCCTCAAGTTGAGGGCTAGAGTTTGAAGTTCCTTCACCACTTGACTCTTGAATTTCTTCAAGATCAATTTGCCTCCCACTGTCTCCTTGGCTTATAAACTCTCTTTCTCGAAAGACTCCTCTTCTTGCTACAAAGACCACATTGTCACTAGGTCTATAGAAGAGGTAACCAAAGGATTGGTGTGGGTAGCCGATGAAAATACACCTATCGCTTCGAGGTTCGAGCTTATCATGAGTCTCGCATCTCACGAAAGCCTCGCAACCCCAAATCTTGACGTGGTCTAGTTTAGGTACTTTACCAGTCCACATCTCGTGAGGAGTTTTGGCAACTTTCTTTGTAGGGACTAGATTAAGAATATGGGCGGCAGTCTCTAAGGCATACCCCCAGAATGAGATTGGTAGCGAAGCTCGACTCATCATGGAACGAATCATGTCTAACAAGGTTTGATTATGCCTCTCAGCCACACCATTCAACTGCGGTGTCCTGGGAGGTGTCAAGTGTGAGACAATCCCACATTCCCTTAGATAGTCGAGGAACTCTGAACTAAGATACTCACCACCTCGATCGGATCGAAGCATCTTAATGTTCCTGCCCAATTGATTCTCGACTTCCTGTTTAAATTCCTTAAACTTCTCGAAAGTCTCTGACTTATGCTTGATTAAGTAGACATATCCATATCTACTGTAATCATCAGTAAAAGTCAAATAATAACGATTAGCATCCCTTGTGGCATGTTTGAATGGTCCACACACATCCGTGTGTATAAGGTCCAACAAACCTTCACCTCTTTCACACGATCCTGTGAAGGGTGACTTTGTCATTTTTCCAAGTAAGCATGATTCACAACTATCATCTGACTTTAGGTCAAACGACTCCAAGACTCTATCCTTTTGGAGTTGGCCTATGCGTTTCCTGCTTATATGTCCAAGACGACAATGCCATAATGATGCTTTATCCAAGTTATTATTATTAGTAGAATCAATACACAAAACATTATTTCCTAAGTTATCTACAACAGACACAGCTTCATACACACCATCACAAGGTAATGCTTTAAAATAAAGAACATTATTAAAGAAAGCATCAATAGAACCAACTTCATTATTAAACGAAAAGGTAAACCCTTGTTTGTACAAAGCATGAAAGGAAATAATATTTCTTGCTATTCCTGGCGAGTAACAACACTTATTCAAATCTAAACTAAACCCACTACTTAGCGATAAAGTATAAACTCCAATCTTGGTGACAGGTGAAGCTTTCATGTTCCTCATGATCAAGTTTATTCTTCCTTGCTCCACATCCTCACTTCTTCTTAGTCCCTGCAAGTCACAACAAATATGAATACCACAACCGGTATCAAGGACCCAAGATTTCGAATGGGGTGAGTTATCAGAAATGATAGTGTAAATACCTGCATGGTTGGGTTTGACTTTCCCATCCTTCACATCCTGCTGGTACTTTGGGCAGGTCCGCTTCCAATGAGCTTTTTCATGGCAATAGAAGCATTCAGCCTCTTTTGGGTCCGAAGAAGGATCAATGAAACCTTTCTTGGTTCCACTTGAAGAAGAGCCATCAAGGGTCCGAGCCTTGGTACCCTTCGAAGATCTCTTTCTCTTCCTCCCTCGACTTTTCCCGATTGCCAAGACCGGAGCTGAGTTTGGAGTAGGAGTGATAGCAACCGACTTCCCCTTAAGACCTGTTTCTGCGGTCTTGAGAAGTCCCTGAAGTTTGCTGAGGGTGACCTCTTCCTTGTTCATGTGATATGTCATGCGGAATTGATCATAGCACGATGGTAAGGAGCGCAAAATTATATCTATTGCAAGCTCCTCAGGGAAGTTCACATTAAGCTTCAGCAAACGATCCACATACCTTTGCATTTTCTGCATGTGGCTCGTGACAGAATCCCCGTCCTTCATCATGGTTGTTATCATGGAGCAAATGATTTCGTACCTCTCTTGTCGTGCACTTTGATGGTATCTTTCCATCAAATCTTGGTGAATTTCATAAGGGTAGAAATCCTCACAGGACTTTTGGAGTTCAGCTGTCATTGTGGCCATCATGATGTAGTGGACTCATCAATTTCCTTAAGCTCCTAGTCAAGGACATATTCTTTGTCCTCGTAGCGAGTAATCATCCTGATGTTTCTGATCCATTCATTGAAGTTGGATCCATCGAAGGTGACTTTCGCACACAAACTCATAAGAGTAAAGGAGCCATTAGGATTTGAGCCAGAAGCATTATTTGAAGACATCTGAAAGAGAAGAATAAGTTTAGTATAGATCTATGAGAGTCCTTAATAAAACACCCAAATGTAATATTAAGGCTAGGATCCAATCACAATGTAATATAACTTAGAAGAGGTATGCCGTAATCTAAGCTATACCATATTTGAAAGGTAGGTGAATGACGATTCACCAATTTCCACCATGAAAACGAAATATTAGATATTTAGTTTCTATTGGTTTTAGAAATTCCTAGATTCTTTGAGATTCAATAAACTTTTCAAAGGCATGTTTCAATCTCGAGAGTGCCCTCCAAGTTTTGTGACTGGGATACCGAGGATCACAAAACGAGGTGTGAAGTAACCATGCAAATCACTTGGTACCCTTAAAGTTTATCACTCAATCGATGTGCCGGTAAACCACACACGCTCCACCGATACTATAATAAACCTTAAGTCACCCTTTACCTACCTTGTTAAGTCCAAGTTAGTGTGCCGGTTAACCACACACGCTCCACCAACGACTTAGACAAAGTGTAAAGTGTAATTTCAGGGATTAGCACCTTATTCACATTTTCCTAAAGTAACTAAGATTGGGAATTTAATAAAACATTTAGTTACTTTATTATATTCATCATACTTTGAATGAGAATTTATAAGTCCTTGTCTTACCCGTTCGGCTAACGACCCTCCACCAGTCAAGCAAGCGGTGGGTGAGAGTAGACACCCATTAAGTCACCATTTTATAGGCAACAACCTTATACCCACCTTATAGACCGGCTTTCATGAATGAGGCGTACTAGCGATAAGACGACTTTATTCTTATACACACACACACATATATATATATATATATATATATATATATATATATATATATATATATATATATATATATATATATATATATATATATATATAATTATTAAATCATCATAATATAAGTATAAGGGTTGAATTTTAACTTTTAAAATTCTAGGGGTTGGAACTAAAGTTTTAACTTAACTTTACTTGTTCCAAAACTTGAGGGCAAGTTTTGTAACTTTTAAAACTTTTCATTTCTTGTAACTTATGAGTTTAATAGAGTAATAAAATGAAGACTCTTCATTTTTCTAACTCTTGTTTTTGTTTTTAATGGTTTTAATTCAAGTGTGACTCTTGGTTTTCCATAACTTGAGGACAAGTTATGGACTCCATTAAAACACATTATGATCAAGAATTAATCTACCACATAGGTTACAAATAACTCCTATGATCATCTAAAACATCATAAGAACAAGAACATGAATATGAACTTATTCATAAATCAAAAATTACACTTAAAACTTGTAATTTTGATAACTAGTTGTTGTAAATGAATTATCAAAGACATTACACCAGCTAAAACAAGTTTTTCAAGTACCAAAAAGTTTAGGGTAATGTTTCTCATTCATTTCAAGCAACTAAAGTCGAAATTCTGCAACCAGTCGACCCTATTCGCCGAGTGCATGAATTTACTCGCCGAGTTGGTTGAAGATACACGTGAACTCGCCGAGTCCCCCCTATAGACTCGACGAGTCCACTCGTAGACAGCAAGATATTCGACTTTTTTTTCAACTATTAAGCACAAATAAAAAGCAAACAAGCCTAGGCTCTGATACCACTGATGGGTTTTGAGCATTCTAACACTTCCTAAGTGTACATGCAACCCTAATAACCTTGGATCTATGTTTGTCTAATTATCATGCAAAGTTGAATTCCAAGGTTATATTCCTATCTAGCATACATGGGGAACAATTTTAACTTAAAGTATAGATAGAATAACTTACCTTGTCGTTGTTTATGTTCCTTGAAACCTTGTGAGCTAGCACCCCAAGTGTAATGCCTTAAATGCTTCACACAACACCAAATGCTCTTAGAAGAACTTATGAAAGAACACACACTTCTCAAAAATCGGCCAAGCCCTCTTGTTTCTTAGTGTAACCGATTTTGGTGGAGAACATGTTTCTTATATAGTGTTGACACATCTAGGGTTAAACCCTAATATGTCATGACTCTTCATTTCCATGACCCATGGGTTTGTAACTCCTAAGGAGCATCCATGGAGCATCCTATGGGTGGAACCCAACTTGATAATCCATGGAGCCTCTTAGCCCACTATACAAGATATGGATGATTTACATAATCAACCCATATATTTAATTAGTTATCTTTTGATCACATAATTAATTCTAAATTAATTCTTGATCAAACTAATCAAATAATATTATTAATATATTAGAACTTATTATATATTAATAATCTCCAAGTGTTATTTCTCTCATTTAGTCTATCCAATTGCATGGTGCCATGCAACCCAAATGGACCATGCCGGGTCGGTCAAGTACATACCAGAAATAGTTATGGACTTAGACACCTTATCCAACAAGTTTGTACACTGAAAACATGTCTGTTCATGTGAAAATGTATAGTTGGTTATCTGACTTGTTAAACTGTTCTGTTTACTTACCATGAATTCCCAGGAAAGTCCCATACTTTCCTTATTGTATATTACTAATTGTAAAAGATGTAATGTTATCAGTTTGTTACTCTTTCTAGTTATGTATGTGTTACCCAGGAAATCCCCATGCTTTCGTGCATGTCGGTTTCTAATATGAATGATGTTAAAGATGTTAAAGATGTAAGCGTGTTTAGGTTCTATGTTTTTCCCCAAGAAAGTCCCGTACTTTCCTGAATGTTAGTTACAGTACGTGAAAGATGTAAAAGATGTAAAAGACGTAAAAGATGTATAAAGAGGTTCATTATTACTATAAGTAAATCTCTGTTATCCTAATTGCGAGTTCCATAACCATACGATACACTGAAACCTGTGGCAATAAGTAGTCCACATGTGGCAATAAGTAGTCCACATACTTATGACTTTCGTCACCCTTGAACCATTTTGGTTCTACTATAGCTAGCAGCCAGGTGTAGGATAGTCAGCCCCGTATAGATCTATACACTCAAGTCACGCTCTCTAAATACCAGAGATTCTGGTTACGGGTGTAGTCCTCCACTTGCGTATCTCGGTGGAGTGTTCGCCGAGGACGTGTCTCCAATCATACAGGATTAACAAATTTACTAGTAATAATATGATAGTCCTCCACTCGCATATATGTGTGGAGTATTACCGAGGACAAAACAGTGTACATTTATTATTAAAATGTTTAATGTTATGCTTTTAACTAATAAAATATGGAAATCCATTTTGTGAAATATATGTAAAACATAACAGTTTAAAGACCTATTTCACAAATATATGTTACGTGATCTGCATGTTCAAATGATTATCAGTTGTGGTAATCAGTTATAAAAGCATATGAAATATGAATCACACATTGGAAAAACATGTTTTGAGTAAAAGAATTCCCTTGTACTTTGCTTGTGTTCCCCCTGAAAACAGTGAAAAAGGGGTACGGGTATGAACTCACCGGACTCGGAAATGTGTTGGTTTTGGATACTAGACGCTGGTTCGGGGTTTGATTACTCTTGATGTCCCTATGTAAAATGAAATAATCTCCACATATATACAATTAGGGATACATTCACTAATCATATGGAACATTACACTCCAACGAGGTTAAACACCTCAAAACGAGCGTTTGGAGTGACCCGAGTGACATCTTCGGACGTGTAATGGCACTAGGGACTTGAGTTTACTCCTCTGGAGTAAACATTTTAAAGAGTTTACAGTCATAGAACACACACATACATGAGTTTACGGCTGTAAACTCATGTGGGTGTGATTTTGGGTGTTTAATGGCTTAAATGGACATGGGGATTATTGGAATGGATTTCTAAAATGCCTTGGAATGAATTAAATGTAATTATACCACAAAGAAGGGAGTTTACGACCACCACCTTGGAGTTTACGGCCGTAAACTACACATGGTCAAAAGAAATTGTTTTAAGGCTTAAGGATCAATCACATGTGATTCTAATTAATTTTCTAAGGTTTGGTATCAATTTTAGGCTTCAATTAACACATTTATATGAGTTTACGGCCCAAATACGTACTCTCTGGCCGTAAACTCCAATATGAGTAAGAAAAATTAGTTTTTGATGCTAAGAACAATCACATGTGATTCTAGGAATTTATCCAAGCCTTTGGGGTGGTTTAAGGCAGCTTTTAACAAAGTTTTATGAGTTTACGGCCAAGGGTATGTTCCTAGGCCGTAAACTCCTATAAATGACCTTTTTGATGTGTTTCAAACCCTTAAACCATTTTTAGATGCAACTAGATTTTACCACAAGGCTATTGGTTAAGTTTCAAGGCATTTGGACATGTTTTAGGGCACTAAATCCCCATTTAAGAGGAGTTTACAGCCCAAGAGGGTGTCTTGGCCGTAAAGTCACTTTTGTCCCTCAAAAGTCATGTTTAAAGTGTTCCAAGTCTAGATTAGCATGCCTTAACGTCATATCTAAGTCCCAACTATGATTTGGAAGTGTTATTTGGCTCAAAAACCCCATGAACATGAGTTTACGGCCCAAGCTTATGCCTTGGCCATAAACTCCTTCAAATGGCTCAAAATCAATGTTTTAAATGTTATAAGTCCTTTCCATTAAGTCATTAAGCCATATCTAATGTCCAACATTGCTTAGGAGGGGTTTTAGGGCTTAAAAACCCATGTTATATGAGTTTACGGCCCATGAAGGTTCCATGGCCGTAAACTCATGAATGTGGTCTTAATCCATGTTTTGAACTCGAATTTGAAGGCTAAGAAGGTTACAATACAAGCTAGGGAAAGTACCTTAGAGATTTCAGGCCTTAAATTTGAGTTTTGAACCCTTAAACTTGGATTTAGGAGAGAGGTTAGAGAGAGAGTAGAGAGAGAAATAAAAAGCTTCAAATGAGTGCTTAAACACGTTTATATAGGTTCTAAAACCTGAACACGGTGGAATTCTACCCGATACCGGCGTTAGACGAGGCTTTTGGTCGTATCCGATTGAGTCGCCGTAACTTGATACGGTAATTTCTAGAAATATTCCGATCACTAAAGTTGGGTGTTAAAATGATTTCTAAATGTATTAAGACACCCATTAAGTCATTTTAAATATGTACAAGTTAATGACTTAAATAAACGGAAGATCGGAAATCGAATTTGGAAACGACAATTGGTTGCGCGAATTGTACTACGAAAGAGTTACAATAGATGATACGGAAATTTCGGGTTGTTACAGTATCCCCCCGTTAAAGGGAATTTCGTCCCGAAATTCAAAGGTTAAAACACAACTAGTTACCTCATGAATATAGCCACATGTAGCACATATAAGATAATCCTTCAAGTAAAAGTCTCATCCCTAGAAGGGTTGGACTCAGACAAGAGTTGCGTAATAGGGTCAAGTGCATCACTCTAGGATTATCCATTCTATGCTACATGTGACTTAGCATATTCACTGAATAGCTAACTCACATTAATAAGAGTCTTACAAGGCACAGAGCAAGCAACATTAAGGTAATCAATAAATCTAACCAGCATACAATAGAAAAAACAGTCTATCATCCCGCACGATCTGCAAGCAGGTGACACCTGTCACTAATCTCATCCTAGGCTCTTCCTAGGGCACTCTCTAACCAGCGAACCTATCATCGGACATTCAGTCCACGTACCACAACCCATGCTCTCATGTCCATTCTTACTGTCGGTTGCCATTATGCATGCAAATTGTACACAAAACAGGAAACGATTCCTAACCATATATAATTTTTAAAACATACACTTAGCAGTTACCAATATCATTAATCATTCTCATCCTAGCATGGCATCCTGTATTCCAAGGATACAAGCATCACCAATCAGGCCAACCTGTTGCTGACTACTCAGCACTAGCATGCAAGTCTACCATCTCACACAACATATATAGGCATCTCTCCTAATTAGCATGCGATTAACATACTCATAATCCAATCATATAGGATAACAAATGTGGGTATTCTAAGGAAAATTACCTGAGCTCGGTTAATTGCATGCACCACACCCTTTCTTGTCTTAGAAAACCTTTTCCTTGAAAACATTTTCTTTTGAAATTTTTTTGTAAACTTTACAAATTCTCAGTTTGAGTTCAGGCACACCCGAAAGCATGTCCAAATCCATCAAACCAAGGCTATGATACCAACTTGTAACGCCTCAAAAATCAAGGGTAAAAATTTCATTTTTTTAATATATTTAAAATATTGTTACCATTTGATTCAAACATTCCAAATCATCATTAATTAAAACATTTTTCAGAGTTATCCCAAAATCATTCATTGCAGAAATCATAGATGTGTGCACTGCAATCAATCCGTGTCCTTCATTTCCAAATCGATGATACCTTAAACCATAAACAAAACTGTAAGCACGAAGCTTAGTGAGGTCCCCAAAGAATACCCCACACAATCCACATAACCACATAAGCCATATCAACTATAACAGCTACGTAAACCATAACAATTGCATAAGCATGCATATAAACATATAGGGAAGCCCTGGAAACCCTCTAGGGTCTTACACCGGGTGCCATGGAAACCCCCCACATGATCTTAGCATAATGCCTCGGGAACCCCCCTGAGGTCTTTGACCTAGGATGCCAAGGAAACCCTCCAAGGTCTTACACCTAAGTGCCTCGGGAACCCCCCGAGGTCTTCCATGCAAGTATCACATAATCAATTAGCATACCACATAATCACTAGCATACTCCCTATCACATAACCAACTTACATGCCACATAATACAACTTCAGCTAGTGTATAACACATCATAAAATGGGCCGGCATTGGTGCCTTAGACCTATTGGTATGGTGACGAGACTCACCTGGCACTGCTGACGTCCCGCTGATAAAACTCCAAACGTAGGTTGACAGATTCCCGAACTGTCAACATCAAAACGACACCCAATTAATAATTGGGTTCCAAGCCCAAGGTCCAAATAACACTCCAAAGGCCCAAAAGCCAAGTAATGGGCCAAAACCCAACATATGGCCCAATTTTCCAAATTGGGCCCAACCTTTACATAGTCTCATTCAAATGCCCAACCATTTAGTCTAGTCCAAACACTCAACATTCTAATGGCCTAGTATTATATAATCATTAAGGCCCAAATTATGGCCCATCTATGGCTGAATATTCCAAATTGGGCCCAAACCCCTTACATGGGTTTTACCCTAAAGCCCATTGTTATTCTAGTCTGTTTGTTTGATCTTGGATGGCCCATTAATAACCCAATCATCAAGGCCCAAAAGAAAGGCCCAATAATAAACCCAAGTGAAATTAGGGTTTTCACATAAAATAATGATTAGGGTTAAGTTTTCCTACTTAACCTATTAAGGACTTAATCCATTAAGTCCCACATGAACTTAGGTTAATTTGCAAAGATTACTAATTATTAATTTGAGTTCATTAAACAATTCTTATGCACTCCCGATAATCCTAAAATAGGGTTTTATGGCATTAGGATTTTCCAAACCCTAATTAGCCCAATAGGCCCAATAGCTAGGTCCTTAAGCCCACTAGGGTTTTCCTTAGGTCAATTATGGTTCATTAGACCCATTAGGGTTTTCACTAAGCCCATTATGTTTCATTAAGCCCATTATGGCTTACAAGGCCCATTAGGGTTTCAAGCACCCCAAACGAATCAAACTCAACGAGGAAGCACACCGCCATCCGACACAGCGGCCGGAGGCGGCAGCCACCACCTCACGGTGGTAGTTTTCAATTTTGCTTTCATTATTACATTTTCAAATTACATTTACAACCCAAAAGTAAACACACTAAAAGGGAAATAAACACACACACAACCACTTAGTGGTAGCTGGTGGCAACAAATGGTAGCAGTAGAATGATTTTACGTCGGTAGCCACCACCTCACGGTTGTGGCGGTGATTTCTTTTTGGCTTCCTATCACGCAGTAAAACAACCCTATCGATGCTCATTATTTAAAGGAACAACAACAATGTTGCTTGGCATGCTGGTAATTCTTATGGACAGCTGGAAATGAAACGGTGGGACGGCACAATGATCTTGGTGGTCTCCGGGCTCCAACAGCGGTCGTGAATGGGCAGGACGACGACGCTTTTGACGACGAGGCAGTAGACGGCGTCTAACAGAAGAAGAGGAGAAGAGGGATCGGTGGTAGTGAACTTCCACAAACAATGGGGCTCCTCCCCATCTTGCTTCTCCGGCAGCAGCGTCGCAATAACAACCCTCAATAATAGTGGTGGTCCACAACAGCGGCTCCCGATGTAGAGGGGTTGGCTTCGACAATCTCCGTCTTCAATAGCAGCTAGGAAGTCACGAATCGGCGGCACCAAGGATACTAACTCCATCTCCAAATCTTTACTGAGTAGCGTCCTTTCCCCGGTTTCCTCTGGTGTCCGCTATTTCTGGAGACATGGCCTGTTGAACTGTGATGGGTGGTCGGAGCCGGCAGCGGCGGCTGGAGTTAGAGAGAAGCGTGGAGAGAGAGTGGCGGCCGGTGGGAGTCATAAGGGGTGAAGGATGGAAAGGATTTGGCTATGGTTAGGGTTTCGTAATGTATATATACCCGGTCAGACAAATACTTTGCCATAATGTCAAGATCGGCCCCTCCAACCAGAAATCATTTCAATATAAGTCTGCAAATTACCGTTTGAACCCCGACCTTTGAATCCTTCACAAAACTAATCCAAAACATTACCAATCATCCCCTGCCTCCAAAAATCCTAACATATTAAGTCTAATCCTTTCAAAATAACTCCCAAAATTACTTTTTAACCCCCGAATATCCAATTTATAACATTTTGCTTCCCAAAACCAATACCCCACTAAATAATATGGATTTAGGGCAATTATTCATTTATCAATTTTATCAATTAATTTATTAATTAAACAGGATGTTACATAGTTGGAATATCACCAGGACGTGGTGGGCGTATTTTTCTTCATTTTTAAGTCTTGATCCAAATTCCTAGATTCCGACTTCCTTTTCGCTCAAAGCATGTCTTTTACCCCTACAACACAATATACAACATATTAAGTAGCTTATGTTCTACAAAAGGGCATTAAAATAATTATAAATATTAAGATATGATGTAAAATATATGTATAGATATGCTCATATCAGATAAGCAGAACTAGATGTACATACTGTCAAAGTTTCACCATCATCCCCTTCATCATAATTGCCTTGAACCATAGCAGCATTGTTGTTGCTTGGTCCAACACCATTATTCCCATTCTTTAGCAATGGAAAATCTCTTCTGAAGTGCCCCTTTTCGTTGTAGTTATAACATTTGATGTTGGCTTTAGATTCAAAAATTGACTTCCCTTTGTTACCTCCACCTCTAACTGATGTTCTTTCTCTGCCTGTGAACCAACTGGAACTGGAAACTTCTACTCCAACTAAAACTTTTCTTTTTTAGTTTCTTGGACATCAAGGAATCATTCACATCATTCATAATGATCATTGTCCTACCATACAACATTGTATCAACGAAATTCTCATAAGAATTCGACAGCGAACATAACAGGATTAGTGCTTGATCTTCATCATCAATCTTTACATTGACACCTTTTAAGTCCATGATGATCCTATTGAAGTTGTCCAGATGATCCTTCACTTGGGTTCTTTTCAACATCCTAAGAGTATACAAACATTGCTTCTGGTATAGCCTGTTTTTCAGAGAATTTTTCCGATACTTGTCACATAATTTCTCACAAAGCTCATAAACACTTGTTTGGTCCACAACCTCTATCAGTACTTCATTTGTTAAACTCAATAGAATAGCGTTATGTAGTTTTTCAAGAATATCCACTGTCCTTTCAGCCACCATACCCTTTGGCAGTTTTGCTTCTCCTTCAAATGTTGTTGTACATCCTTTTTGAACAAGAAGAGCCTTCATCTTCAACTTCCACAAAGTGAAATCATTTGAACCATTTAACTTCTTCAAATCGAACATGTGAGATGCCATCTTCAATAAACAGAACACCAACCGCGACTCTCATACCACTTTTTATGACGTCAGACGATACTTGTCAAGAATCAGAACAATTCCGATGCCACTTGCCAAGCTTTGATACCACTTGTTAAGAAGTAAAGCGGATAACTAGAGAAACTATAAGCACACAAGATAGAGTATTTACATGGTTCGGTCAAGGTGACCTACATCCATGGATAGGAGGGGAGTATTATTTATTTCATAGCTCTCAAATAGAGGTTACAAGTACAAATACACAAAAGATTCGTCTATCACTCTAGAGTTCAAGATACAAAATGACCTAGCATGCATCTCTATTTATAATTGAGGGATCATACCTAAAAACCTAATTTCACAAGCCTATTAGCCCATAGGACCATCAATGGTGTCAACCAATCATAATTCACCATGCAACATCTTCTGGAACATTCTTTCATGTTATACAACCCATAAGCATCAACAACACACATGATGGAGCACTTTGTGCCATATTGGAGCATCATGATGTACAAGTGGCATATCATGAACACTAATGGCCCAACATTCATCATAGTGGCACAACATGGTGTAATCCATGAGCAATACCAACTTCTGAGCATCCTTGAGCGATCTTGAGTATCATAGAGTACTTCATAGCTTACTTGCCTCATCAGGGATACCATGGCTCATCAAGGAACCAAAATGGACCATCTTGCACCATGATGGTGCAACATGTGCAAAGATGGCACAACAGGCTTCAAGTGTGGCACAAGAACTTCAAGGTTGGAGCAACATCATCTTAATTGGTGCAACAAGCACCATCTTGGCACAACAAGGACATTTTTGGTGCAACAAGAACTTACTTTGTAGAACAAGGCTTCTCCATGGCACAAGAGGGATATGTTTGGGACAAGAAGGAATGACCTTGGCAAAACAATGTTCTTCTTAGCCCAACACTATATCATATGGCGCATTAAGATCCTCTTGTTGCTCCATATCACTCCCAAGTGCTCTAAACCTCTTCTAGGTGCTCCAAACCCCCTTTATATGATTCGTTCCTTTATCACTTGATTCGTTCCTTTTTAAGATGATCCATACCCTTATCAACTGATCAGTTACTTTCTTACATGCTCCATGAACTCCAAGTAATCCAAATGCACCATGATCATGATCCAAATGCTCCATCAGAATGCTCCAAATGTTTGAATCACATTTAACATATACAATGTGCAAATATAAAGTAACGAGCAATGAAGCGTGCAAGTTTAAAAAAAAGGATGATCCCTATCATGTGTGCGTGGTATGTGGGTCAATTAAACAACCACTAACGGTTAACGACGATAGGGACTAATTGTGTAAGGAAATGGAAACCCGAGGATAGTCCGAGTTAATTTTTGAAAATTACAACTGAAGGTACATTTTGTCATTTGAACGAGGGACGATTCATTTAATTTACTCTAATTTTTCGAGTTTGAACATAAACTATTTCAGATGTAGGCTTTTTGGATTTAAACATGAAGATTAAAGAATACTGTGCAAGAGAAAGAGAGAAAGGAGTGAGAGAGTTCCTTAGCCTGAAATGTGACATTGTTAGAAGAAGGTTCATAAGTTGGTGTGTCATAGATGTGGTATCGTTAGATGATGCCCATTACATAAAAGGGTTAATTTGTTTTTTAGTTCTTGTTGGGAAGATTGTATTTAAGCCCATAAAAGTCATATTAAAGTAGTTTTTTCTATCCATAAATTTTTAAAAGGAAAATTTAATTAATAGTCGTTTAAAGGTGTTAAGTTATATATTAATAATCAATAACTAATGAAGTAGTCTTTGAATGAGATGGACCCGATGAAAGATCTTTATACCCAATAGTAATTATAGAATAATATTCGCTAATTACCTATGATCCAATAAGGGCACACCATATAACAAGTTACGACTAACTGATTTGTTTATTAAAGTAATTTGACTATTAACAAATATAATCAACATTAGTATTCTAATTGGCAAATTATTATTTATGGAAAAGATAGTTTTCTAAGATAGAAAAGTTAACTAGTAACTCATATAATATGATTTATAAGTTATTTACATTTTATTGGACTGGTTTGATTTCAGTTTTATAAATTATATTTTTATCTAAAAGAAATGTATATAATAGTTATCGAGTTATATGGGATGGCACACAAGCCCTATGCTTTTACTCTCCAAATCGTCAACCTCTACGGAGGTTTGAGGTTGAGTGTGGTATATATGTTTTTGTATTTTAAAGGGAGAGTAAAGACCAAAAACAAAGCTAGCTAGTTTTTTTTTTCTAAAAGTCTTTTTCTATTTTCTCTCTCAAAACCAAGAGCATCAGATGCTCTCCTGTCTCCTTCTTCCTGTATGTTTTTGGGTCTGGAGAATATCAATTAACATGGATAATTTTTGGAATTATGATTGCAACCACTTTCCAAAATCTGTGATTTCAACCCTTATGTTTGGGGTATCACAAAATCTAATTTGGGATAATCCAAGAGATGTAATTTGGAAATTAGGCTACTTCCAAATTCGAAACACAAAAAAATATACCTTCATTTTTTGTGTTTTTAGAGATAGATAAATTATAATGTAATTTCGGTATGAATGTTCCAACCCTTTTTCTGAAACCATAGAAGAGTTGTTATACTTAAGGGCAAAGTGGTTAAAATTAGTTAAAACAAAAATGACGCTAAAATTTTGGTGGTTATTGGGCATAATTGCTAGGGGCTCTGCCCCTTGGACCCCACAAGGGGCGCTGCCCCTAGACCCTACTAAGGGCTTGCATCCCCATAGAACCATACACCCACGGGCTGTAACACTTGGTTCTATGTGCTTTTCAGTTTGGACCCTTAGGGGTGGAAGGTTTTCGGATTTGGTCCCTAAGGAGCAAAATTTTCAACTTTGGGGAAGTTGGATTACGTTGGGCGTACTCATGATGATTAGTCATAGAGCTTATCCACATATGCTGTCCGTACATGGAGTACACTTAGTGTATGTGAGCAGTCTTGAAACCCTAGTTTAGGGCTTGTACCCTATATAAACCATAAGATAGCCTCTTTTTTCCTTGTTTAACCAATCTCCATACCCTAGAAAACCCTAATTCGTTCCTTAGCCTTTGTGTGGTGCTTTTAAGCTCTTGTGAAGCTTTTGTGTGGGATTTTGTGCATTTTGAGGGGAAAGAAGAAGCTTGAAGACTCATTCTTTGAAGGAGGGCATTGAGATCTAGCTTAATCACCTTCATTTAGTAGCTTTTCAGGTATAACGCTCAAAGCTTGTCATTCCATTTCATAGATCTACTCATTGGCTTGTTTTTGGTCATTTTGGTCCCTTTGGTTGGTGATTTTGAGTTAAGGTCGTTTTTGGAGCTTATCCTCATTGTAACACCTGATTCCTGGTACGTATTTAATTTAAGAAAACTTCATGTTTCACTCTGGGACTCGACGAGTTGGAGGCCCAACTCGTCGAGTAGACTCGTCATTCTTCGGGGGTTTAAGTGACCTACTCGATGAGTCGGGATACCGACTCGACGAGTAGCAGCTGTCTGAGTAAAACCCTAAATTTGAGGGTTTGCACCCTATTAAAACACTTTAGGAGGACACCACCCCAGCCTCCATCACCTCCAAACCCTGTTCACGAAACCCTAATCAACTTTTGAGTGCTCTTGAGCTATTTTGTGCCATTCATAGTGATTTGAATTTTGAAGAAGGAAGGAAAGACTTGGAGATTCAAGAGGAAGTCAGTAGATCTAGAGATTTGGTTGCACTTCCAGCTTGTTTGAGGTCAAAAGCTCCTACCTTGACTTCTTACTTGTTAGATCTACTTTAGGGCTTGGATCTTGACATCTTTGGGGCATTTCTAAGCTATTTTCGGGTTTTAGTGTGTAATGTAGAGTAAGGGCTTCAGATCTTGAACCTTGGAGGGTTCTCATGGCATAAAGGTGCCAACTTTATGGCTATGAGAACCCCATGCGTCTTGTAGACCTCATTTTTGGGTCTTTTGAGCTTAAAGACCCATGCATGGACGTAAAGTCCGTGACTTTACATGTTATTTCGACCCTAGGAGGTCAGATCTACCCTTTGGATGAGATGAGCTCAACAGAAATCGAGTTTATGGACATGGACTTTGGGGGACTCAGCGAGTCACTCTTGGGAATCGGTGAGTTGGGTATTGGTTCCCCAACCTTTCTGTTTCTTAGGAACCTGGTTGAATTTAGAAGGGGACTCAACAAGATGGACGTGATTATGGACCTGGAAATCATAGGACTCGGCGAGTGTATGAACAAACTCGGCGAGTCCAAGGCAATCTCCCAACCCATGAAGACGGACTCGGCGAGTTGTTCATATAACTCGGCGCGTCATAGAATAAAGACATTCATATGATGAAGATGAGCTCGACGAGTTCAAGGATGAAGTTGGTGAGTCGGTGGAAGATCGTCCTGATATTATGGTTGAAGGAGAACCCATCGAGTTCTTGCTAGACTCGAGAAGTAGAGTCGGGGGTTGTATCATTTTGAAAGAATAGGGACTCGACGAGTTGGTGGACCGACTCGGTGAGTTAAGTCAACTGGAGGTTGACTTTGACTCGGAATTGAGTTGACCCTTGTAAGGGTTACACTAATGAATTGCTAAGTTAGAAAGGTTGTTATGTAGGGATTGAGGAATCGAGGGAAGTTGGTTTTCATACCGAGATCAGTGCAGACACTACATGGCTTCGAGGTGAGTTTCGTCCATGTAGGGGTGGGTCTACAGCCACAATGCCGACCCACAAGTAAAAGTGTTGGATAGATGATTGTCTTTGTGATAATTATCTGGGATTGATATGTAATATGCTTACTGTGCTTGATATGATTATCATGCTTGATATGCTTATTGTGCTTAATATGTGTTAGAAATAGTAGGGGTGAAATAGTCCCTAGTTACCAGTTGAAAGATACTGAATGGGAGGTTAGTTCCAAGTTACCAGTTGAAAGATACCGAAGGGGAGTCCAGCTCCCGGCTATGCCTGACAGTTACTAGTTGAAAGATATCGAGGATTATGTATTATTGGGTATGGCTATGATGGGGGAACTCACTAAGCTTTGTGCTTACAATTTTTAGTTTTGGTTTCAGGCACCTATTCATCTAATGGGAAGGAGCCAGGGGTGTAGCAGCGCATCACACATTTGCACATGATTTTCCGCATTTGAGAAGCCTGAATTTTGTACTCTGATATTATAATATTTTCTGGAATGTTTTTTAGACTTATGACTTGTCATTTTACGATTAAAAGGATTGTAATGCTGTTTTATGATGCTATTTTTATAAGTATTACATTTTAAAACAAAAAATTTTGGGTCCGAATTTGGGATGTTACAAGTTGGTATCAGAGCCTTGGTTTAAGGGATTTGGACAGACCCTCGGGGGGGTGTCTAGAATCAAATCAAGGGCTTGAAAGATTTTTACAAGAAAATAGTTTTCAAAAATCTAAGTTAAGAAATTTTGAGAAATAACAAGGTGTGTGATGTGTGTGACTGGTCGAGCTCAAGTAAGTTTTCCCCAATATACTCATACTTGTTACGTATTTTATATGATATGATTATGAGAATTGCATGCTAGATAAGGGCTAACGATCTAGGAGGATGCCTTGTGTGCCTATTATATGATTCTGAGAACTGCATGCTAGAATAGAACTAAGGATCTAGGAAGGAAGCCTTATGCCTGTTGTATGAGCTTTTTGAGTTGTATGCTAGGGTTGTCTAGTCAGCAGTAGGATAGCCTAATTAGGTTATGTTTGATTTGGTTACTCAATGCACGAATGTTGCTTGCTTTGTGCTTATAGGGGTTCTAGCTAGCCTTAACTAACTAGTAAGTGGATATGTAATAGTATTTGCAAACTAGATAGGGAAGGATGGTAAGGACTCCTTGTGCAGCTGACGGTAGAGAGTAGGTCAGAGAGGGCCCTAGGTCAAGCCTAGGATGAGATTAGCTTGGAGAGCAGAATTGGCAGAAGGCATTTAGTGAAGTCAAAGCAATCCTTGAGGAAAGTATAGATAGATGTGGAAGGTAGTGTGGGCCCGTACTGCTGGAAGCAGAGGATCCGTACTCAATTAAAGGGAGGCTGAGATGGAACCAAGGACCTGGAGAGCGTGCGAGACCTCTAGAGAGTATGTATGACCCTGAAGTTTATATGTTTTATTTCAGAATGGTGGTTACATGTCGTGGAGTGGGAGGCTTAGGGTCTGGATCCTGTTCTGGATCAGGCTCGGTTGCGGGATCCGAGCAGGTTGATGATGGGCTGCACGATTTCATCGCGTCTGGGATCACGAGAGGTGTCCTTGAGGCAACCCCGGTCATTTTCGGGTCGATCAAGGAGGGGATTATTGAGCTGAGGGAGGATCGCATCTGGACATTCAGAAGTGATTTGGCGTCGAGCCAGTCGGGTACACACACACTGTCCTTCAATGAATTTAGGGGGAGTGGTGCGCCGGAATTCCACGGGGTGAAGGACCCCATTGTGTCCATCAGATGGATTGCAGACATTGAGTCTGCACAGCTGAAGAGCTTTTGCCCGGAGGGGTCGAAGGTTCGCTTCGTTGCGGGTTGTTTGAGGGATCGAGCCAGAGATTGGTCGGAGTTAGTTGGTGACTCTTTGGGGGCCCAGCCATTGAGGCTATGACTTGGTCAGATTTCATGACCAAATTCAGGGCTGATTTTGCGCCAGCTGTGGAGCTTCAGTAGCTGGCCAGGGAGTTTCTTGATATGAGGCGGACTTCAGAGACTGTGGACCCTGGATTCCGCTTGCCCGTTATCACGATATGTTGAGAGCTGACATTCGGGAGCATGTCAGCTATTCCGCTTGCCCAACCCTGGATTCCATGATTGCCAAGGCGAGGGAGAGGGAGATCGATCTGGAGCACATCAGGAAGAGGAAAATGGAGACAGGACAGGTTGCTGGTGTTTCAGGGATGAAAACCAAGATATTCGACGATAGGTCGAAGGGCTTGTAGGGTCGGGACTCCTGCGGGAAATGTGGTAGGTCACATGAGGGAGTTTTCCGCACTAGGTTGGGATCAGGCTGCTATAAGTGCGGAAAGACTGGGCATTTTGGTAGGGATTGTACTGCCCCTGCTCCCACGATTCAGACATCAGACCTGATTTGATTTCATTGCAATAAGAGGGGCCATAAAAAGGCCAACTGTCCCAGATTGACAGCAGCAACAACATCGCCAGCAGTGGCGCTGCTGCTATGACTGCATGGGTTATGGATGGCTGGAAGGTCAAGTCGGAGGCTACAGTTGTGAGGAGCCAAGAATTTCAGTTGACAGCCAAGGAGGCACGCGCCGCACCTAATGTGGTGATGGGTATGATTTCTTCTCTTAAACTTTTTATATTATGTCGCTTGTGATATTGATATGCCATGTTATATGTCTTGTTTAGGATCGTTCCATGAGAACGGTATCCCAGTTCAGGTGTTGTTTGACTCGGGTGCTACCCGATCGTTTGTCTCTCTTGCACTTAGCAAGAGGTTTCCTGAGTCTTCGGGCATGTTGGATTGCCCACTAGAGGTCAAGATTGTGGACGACCAATTAGTGCAAGCATCAGAGGTTTTCAGGGATTGTGTTTTGAGGTTGTTCGGGGAGCGATACTTGGTAGACTTGGTTCCCATATCATTGTGGGGGAACAAGGTTATTATAAGCATGGATTGGTTGAACCCCAATGGGGTGGTGATCGACTGTGCGCATCAGTTGGTCAGGGTCAGGACTCCAGGTGGGGGAGAGCTGGTGATCCACGGTGAAAGGCCACAGCCTGGACCAACTTTATATTTAGCAGCGAGAGCTAGGTGCTATCTCCAGCAGGGGTGCACAGGGTATGTCGCCTATGTCTTGGATGCCTGGGAGGCGGGTAAGACGACAGTGAGTGATGTGCCAGTGGTACAAGAGTTCACAGATGTATTTCTAGAGGAGTTGCCTTGGATACCTCCGGAGAGGCAGGTAGAGTTCAGGATCGACATAGTCCCGGGTGTGGCTACAATAGCCAAGGCACTGTATCGGTTGGCTCCTCCTGAGATGCAAGCGTTGTCTACACAGCTGTAGGAGCTGTTAGTCAACGTATTCATTAGAATGAGCAGTTCAGCCTGGGGAGCCCCGATTTTATTTGTGAAGAAGAAGGATGAGTCGCATTGGACGAGTCGCACATGTGTGTGCGACCACACACCTTGTGTACGGTTGTACACGCGTGTGCGGCTATACACTTGTGTACTGTTGGAGAGTGTTATAAATAAATGAGTGCATGTGAGAGTGTACGGTAAGGCTAGAAGACAGAGATAGAGAGAGAGAGAGAGAGAGAGTGCATATAGAAGAGAGAGAAAGTTAGAGAGAAGTGTGTGTGAACTATGTGGATGGAGCATCACTCTATTCATTGAATACATCATAGATTCAAGTTATTCTTCTTCTCCTTCTCTTCTATTTTGTTCTGAAATCATCCAATTGATCGGGATTCCGCACCATCAATTGGATCTGATTGATACACAAGCAATTTCGGGGACTTACAAGTGGTATCAGAGCAAGCTTGTATCAATCAATTTTGTCAGATCTGGAGCGTATTTGATCTTATTTTGAAAAGATAATAGTGGTTTTGGATTGATCTCTGAAAATTAGGGGGGGGCGGGGGTTTCTTCTTTGCATTTTTCATAAAAACGAGTTTTTATCGAGTTTTGGAGCAAAAAAAGGGTGAAAACGTCATTTTTTTCGTGAATCTGTTGAACGTGTGCAGCTCGGTGTGCGGCTCGGAGTGTGAGGCTCGGTGTGCAGCCCTGGTGTGCAGCCTCGGAGTGTGCCGCTCGATCTCGGTGTGCGGTCCTCCCCCTCACACCTCGCACGCGTTTGTTCAGCAACCTCGTCCTCACAGCATAGCTTTGTATTAAAAAAGAGGAAGGGGAATTGGGGTAGCCGGGATTTGAACCTTGGTCCCTTGGTTCATCAACACAACGCCCTACCAACGGATCTAGCAACCTTGATGCTCTTCTCCTCCCGTTTTTAATTCTTAATACATCATAGATTCATCTTCTTCTTCTTCTTATTCTCTTCTATTTTGATCAGGATTCCGCACAATCAATTGGATCTGATTGATACACAAGCAATTTTGGGGACTTACAATTGGTATCAGAGCTAGGTTTGTATCAGTCAATTTTGTTAGATCTGGAGCTTATTTGGTCTTATTTTGAAAAGATAACAGTGTTTTTGGATAGTTCTCTGAAAATTAGGGGGGTTTCTTCTTTGCATTTTTCATAAAAACGAGTTTTTGATCGAGTTTTGGTGCAAAAAAGGGTGAAAAACATCATTTTTTCGTGAATCTGTTGAAGGTGTGAGGCTCGGGTGTGCGGCTAGGGAGTGTACGACTCGGTATGCGGCTCGGTGTACGGCTCGACGTGTGCGGCTCGGTGAACGGTGATCGGCTTGGATGGCTTGGTTCAGCACCAGCTCACTTCGGCAGCAGCGCGACCTTACATAAAAAAGGGGAACATAATTGAGGTTGTCGGGAATCGAACAGGACCTCTAGTTGAGCAACCCAACGCCTTACCAACTCTTCGAGACTGAATCTTGTTCCTTAACTCCTATTTTTTTTATTCTTAAAGACTCCCATTTGGTTCCAAACTTTCGCAATTTGACAAAATCAGCCCAAAATTCAAAATTCTATTTTTTAAAATCCTTTTTCAACCCAAAATTTTTGTTTTTTATTTTTGATTTTATTTTTAACTTTTGACTTTTATTTTTGACCTTTGACCTTCAAGTTTGACCTTTGAATTTAAACTTTGACCTTTTTATTTAACTTTCAAATTTTCAAATTTAGCTTTTCAGTTTGACTTTTGAGTTTGACTTTTTAAATTTGAATTTTAACGTTGACTTTCTCGTTTTGTTTTTAAGTCAAAGGGCAATTAAATAATATATATATATATATATATATATATATATATAATAAATAATAATAATAATAATAATAATAATAATAATAATAATAATAATAATAATAATAATAATAAATAAAAGGAAAATGAGTTCGACATCAATTCCGGTAAATGAAGTTTCATGTACTCCATCTTGTGTTAAACCTATTAAATTTTACGAGAATTAATAGATCTAATCAAGAGAGAGAATGAGGACTTAAAATATGAAAGATACACCATTAGGAAAGAACAAAAACCGTTAAAAGCTCAATTAGAAACCAAAATCAAGGATTTCCGAAAATTCTAAGAAGATTACAGCAACAAGTGTGAAAATTATGATCACATTAAGAAAAAACTTGCTACTGTAACTGAAGAACATGATGCTTTAAAAATTAAGTGTAGAAAAACATATATTAGTTTCAAAAATTATACTGCGTCAAGTCAGACAGTCAAGTCCTTACTTGAAAAACAATTGAGTTTTAAAGATAATCAAACCAAGGATTTAGGGTATCATAGTGTGCCCCCTCCTTTTAATCACAACTATAACCCACCCCTTGAGACCAATGAGGAAGAAATTTATGCTCAGTATGGCCAAACCCTTGCTCTAGCTTCAGTTAAGACTGAACAATCAGGGCCAACTGAGGGTGTTGAGGTGAAGAGTACTAATGTTTCTACTTCTTGTGCAGGTAACGTAGTAGAGGATGAGAACAAACCAATGACTCCTTGAACTCTGAATCTGTTGCTTCGAACTCATTTGCTTCTGATTAACCCGCTGTTGAGAAATATAGGCCACCAAATCAAGTGAAACAGCTTGTCTGCTGCAATTGTGCTTGTAGGAACAACAAGAGAAAATGCATGGATATGCCACCAGGGGTAGGAAGAAACAACTTCACAGTGAAGAAAAAGTCTCGTTTTCACTTTGCAACTCCTGGACACATTGCCCGAAACTGTCCAAATCACACATACATTCCCTACTATGCACAAGGGTGGCAGAACGCGCCAAGAGGGAGATATTCCAAAATAAACCCCTCAAGGTCACGTTCAAACAATGACGTCTGGAATGCCACGAAGGGAAAGAGTTCAACTCCTAAGGCCAAGAAATCAACTCCCAAGTGCAAGAAGGGAATGTCGGCCAAGAAGCCCAATCCAAGAGATGCTCCAGTGAAACAAAGACCGGTTAAGTCAAAGTCATCTCAACGGCCGACATCAAGATCAAAAGCAAGTACTGAGTCACTCATCGGATCGAAAAAGAAATTGGTCAAACCCGACTACAGATGGGTTCCGAAGGCTCAATCTCCCAAATCATCTAATGCTTCTAATATTTTTACATCTTATGTTTGTGATAAATAGGATATGTCATGGGAGAAAGTTCCTTACAAATATGACAAAGGTCAACCCAGTTTCAAAATGGACTGGGTTCCAAAGACCAACTGATCTCACTCTGTGTCGGAGCAATTATGGAGGCATATCATCAGACTTTGGTTTGTTGATAATGGCTGCTCCTAGCACATGATAAGGGACATCTCTCAACTATACAACACTCAGAACTTTGTTTGAGAGTATGTGTCCTTTGCGGGAAAGGAGAGTAATCAAAATTTGAAGGTGTTGGAATAACATCAAGTGAACATGACATAAATGAAAGGTGTTGGAATAATGAAAGGTGTGCATGACATTTGAAGAGAAATTTGAAGGTGTTGGAATAATGATATAGATGTATGCTTGTTGAGTTAAAGTCATGAGTGATGCACATAACTTTGTTTGAGAGTATTTGATAAGGATTCCTTTCAATGGTTAAAAGAACATGTACTTTTCACAGGAGGCTGGCAGGTTTGTGTCAGTATCTGATCACTCATCAAATGGCAATGAAGTTGGAATAGCAACTGGAAGGGGGGGGGGGGGGGAATCCTTGATGTTGCATCCAAATCGGTTGAAAGGTGTTCGCCATCTGATCAAAAGTTGGAGACGTCACTTTGAGAACACCACTAACTCCTTCCGTCTAGGTTGCACAACATCATAGACGGTATCAAAGAAAGCATCGCGGTCTTCAATGCTTAACCTTATATCATTATCCGTAGTCCATAAGCTGATATGTGAGACACTCAGCAAGCTACACTTTAACTCAGGAGCGTAGATGACATTCCCAAAACTCAACACTCTATTTATAAGTATTCCCTTTTGAGTGATCTTCCCTCCATCACCTCCCGCGAAGGAAATATATCCCCCATTAATGTATTGAATGACATGTAATTGGTAGATATCTCCTGTCATGTGCCTGGAACAACTGATGTCGACGTACAAAGGTCGGGCGACATTCCTCTGCAACTGTTCAAGGATCACAACTGTACACGCAACCAGTACACTCCAACGGCACACTCTAACCGTACACACTGGCCGCATTCATGTGTACGGCTGCATACAGAGTATATAGCCGCACACACATGTACGGCCGCACACAGAGTGTGCAGCCGCACATAGGTGTATCTTCGCACACACGTGTATGGCTGCACAAAGAGTGTGTGGCCACACACTCTAACCGCACACCTTCAAAGCCTTCAACCGCACACCATCAAAGTTCCAACCACACACCTTCAAAGTTCCAAACGCACACTTCAAAATCAATAAAAATCTTCAACCGCACACACTCTGAATCTTCAAATTTACACTGAATTGGCTCTGATACCAATTGTAAGTCCCCAAAATTGCTTGTGTATCAATCAGATCCAATTGATGGTGCGGAATCCCGATCAATTGGATGATGTCTGATCAAAATAGAAGAGAATGAGAAGAAGAATAACTTGAATCTATGATGTATTCAATGAATAGAATGATGCTCCATACACATAGTTCACAGACACTTCTCTCTAACATTCTCTCTCTTCTATATGCACTCCTCTCTCTCTCTCTCTATCTCTCTCTCTCTCTCTCTCTCTCTCTCTCTTCTAGCCTTACCGTACACTCCTACATGCACTCCTCTATTTATAAGACTCTCCAGCAGTACACGAGTGTACATCCGCACACGCGTGTACAGCCGTACACAAGGCGTGCGACCGCACACACATGTGTAGCTGTACACAGCCACAAAATTACATAAAAATATATTTTCTTAGAAAAGCAAAGTATAAACCATATTATTGACCCAACAATCTCCCCCTTGGTTTATAGCTTTCTTTTCTAATTGACCCAACAAGCTCCCCCTAAAAAGTAGCTGGCACTTCTTCTTACTCTTCATTGGGAGCTTGGCTTGAGCATTAATCTTCAAATTTCTTCACAACATGAAGATGAACATATGCATCTTCAATAAATGACTTCATCTTGAGCAGTTGGGATTTCTGCAGAATTTAACATTGAACGCACATTGGGGGAGTGGGCTTGATGAAAAGATTCTTGAAAGATAGCACTTTCAGTTTGAGAATCTTCAGATAGAACAACAAAGAGAACGTATATTCTGGATCACTTCAGCAGGTTTATAGATAGCAATAGACTGATTGGGGAGGCTTCAATGCAATCCATCAAATAATCTTCAATTTCAGCTTCACCTTGCTTCTGGGGTTGACAAGTTGAGTGTTGAAAGAATAATCTTTATTTCTTGTTCCTTCGAATGAGAATTCTTCGATGCTCACGGATGAAGCTTCGGCTTTGAAAATTTCGATACAGTCTCCATGAGTCTCATCTACACCTGAAATCACTTTTCAAGACAAAACAAAACTAAAAGAAAAATTAGCACACACAAAAAATATTTTTGGATTTTTCATATTTTCTGAAAAAATATAGCAGAAACAAAAATATTTTTGGATTTTTGATTTTCTTGAACAAGAAATAAAACACAATATAACACTAATTTTTTTTTTTTAGAATTTTTTTTGTTTGATTTTTGATTTTTTTTATTTTTGTTTTCTTTTTGATTTTTTTTTAATTCTCCCCCTAAATTTTTGCATAGAGGAAAACCATGAACAAATCTAACAAAAACAAAAATATTTGGGATCAAAGTTGTGACACAGCTGAACTTGTTTATAAGTACTTTCACCTTCATGAATAGATCTGGTCAATTGTTGGTATTGTGGTCCGCTTAAACATGAAGGATATCGAAAAACTTTTCTAAATAAACCATTTAGTTGACGACGACCACGAGTATTGTTGTCCACTTAAATTAAGCAGCGAGATCTACAGACAACCTCTTAAATGGTTCAATTTTAGTTGCAGTAGAATATGTTCCCCACTTCCCGATATACCCTGGTTATCAAGAACTTTCTAAGGACCCCTTACGTTAGGTGAGTAAACAATTATTAAGGAGGAAGTCAGATTTAGAAATAGGTGTATATGTTGTGTCCCAGGTCGGATATCATTCAATCACGCAGAGGGGACAACATATGACTAATAGAGATAAAGGGATTGAGACGTAGAATTTTTACATATGTTGTGTTCCAGGTCGGATATGTTTCAATCATACAGAGGAGACAACATATGTCTAACAGATAGAAAGAATTTCATAGATAAGGAGGTGCGTAGAAATAAAGTTGCATATGTTGCATTCCAGGTCGGATCTCTTCCAATCATGCAGAGGAAGCAACATATGACTGACAGATAGAAAGCAAGAAAATAATTTCCTATATACCTACTTTGTCAGAACCCCCAGTTGCCGTATCAAAACCAGAATTAAGGACATAAATCCGTACATCAAGGAAACGTTGAACCACAGTTCAAGATGCGTATTAATTTAGTTATCTTGTGGGTTCCCATGTTTATCTCACTGCTCAATCTACCCGAGCGTCGTATGGTCAGTCCAAACAATCTTATCCAAATCCACAATGTCAAAATCTCCATGCCTACCAGCACATTGAACACAGAGTCTAGACAATTCAGATTTGGTCCCTTACACTGGTTTTAGAGTGTCCGTTATCACTTTATCTTGATATCGTTTCCCAAATAATACCTACAAACGAAAGAACTATAAGAAAATGAAAAATTGTCTTTGAAAAGAATCCGATTAAGATAAAATCAGGAGTATAGAGAAGAAGATGCAAACCGTAATTCACCGATTGAATTTGCATCCAGAAGGTCTCAAAACAGCACGCATAATCTCAGAACAGATCATAAAATTCTTCACATTGTTAAGCACAAACCCCAATGAGTGATCTCGTCCTTTCTTCCTTTCCCGCAAAGGACACGTACTCTCACACAAAGGTCTGAATGTTGCACAGTTGAGATATGTCCCCTATTATGTTCCTGGAACAACCACTATCAACACACCGAAGTCTGATGATATGCCTCCATAACTGCTCCAGCACAGAGCGGGATCAGTTGATCTTTGGAACCCAGTCCATTTTGAAACTGGGTCGACCTTTTTCATCATTGCAGGGTACTCTCTCCCATGACATATTTTGTTTATCACAAACATGAGATGAAGAAATATTAGAGTCATTAGTTGATTTGGGAGATTGATTCTTCGAAACCCATTTGTAGTTGGGTTTAACACATTTCTATTTCGATCTGATGGGTGGCTCGGTACTTGCTTTGGAACTTGAAGCTGGTTGCCGAGATGACTTTGACCTAGATGGTCTTGATTTTGCTGGAGCATCTCTTGGATTTTGCTTTCCGACCGACATTCCCTTCTTGCCCTTAGGATTCGAATTCTTGGCCTTGGAAGTTTGAGTCTTGTCCTTCTGCGCGTTCCAGTCACCATGGTCTGAATGTGACCTTGAGGGGTTTCTCTTGGAAAATCTCCCTCTTGGCACGTTCTGACACCCTTGTGCATAGTAGGGAACGTATGCGCAATTAGGACAATTTCTGGCAATGTGTCCAGGTGTTCCACAGTGAAAGCATGTCTTTTTCTTCACTGGGAAGTTGTTTCTTCCTACCCCTGGTGGCGTATCCTTGCCTTGTTTCTTATTGTTCCCACATGCACACTTGCAACAAGTCGGCTGTTTCACTTGATTTGGTGGCCTGTATTTCTCAATAGCAGGTTGATCCGAAGCAACTGATTTCGAAGCAACAGATTCAGAATTCAAGGATTCATTAGTGTGTTCAATAGTTTTCTCCTTGTTCTCATCCTCTACTACTTTACCTGCACAAGAAGTAGAATCATTAGTATCGTTCATCTCAACATCCTTGGTTGGCCTTGATTGTTCAGTCTTAACTGAAGAGGGAGTTGGGGTTTAGCCATACTGAGAAGGCATTTCTTCCTCATTGGTCTCAAGGGGTGGGTTATAGTTGTGATTGAAAGGTGGAGGAACACAATCATACCCTAAACCCTTGTTTTGATTTATCTTTGAATTTTAATTGGTTTTCAAATAAGGACTTGACTGTCATACTTGACAGAGTGTAATTTTTGAAACTAATATCTATTTTTCCACACTTAATTTTCAAAGCGTCAAGTTCTTCGGTTACAGCAACAAGTTTTTTCTTAATGTAATCATAATTTTCACACTTGTTGCTATAATCTTCTTGGAGTTTTCGGAAATCCTTGATTTTGGTTTCTAATTGAGCTGTTAATGGTTTTTGCTCTTTCCTAATGGTGTATCTTTCAAATTTTAGGTCCTCATTCTCTCTCTTGATTAGATCTATTGATTCTTGTAAAAATTTAATAGTTTTAATACAAGATCGAGTACATGAAATTTCATTTACCGCAATTGATATGGAACTCATTTTCCTTTTTTTTTAATTTTATTTATTTATTATTTTTTTAATTGTCCTTTGACTTAAAAACCGAGAAAGTCAACCTTAAAAGTCAGATTTAAAAAGTCAAATTTAAAAAGTCAAACTCAAAAGTCAAACTTAAAAAGTCAAACTTATAAGTCAAACCGAAAAGCTAAATTTGAAAATTTAAAAGTTAAACGAAAAAGTTAAAGATTAAAGTCAAAGGTCAAACTTGATAGTTAAAAGCAAAATATTAAGGTCAAAAGTTAAAAATAAAGTCGAAAATTTAAAACTAAAATTTTTGGGATGAAAATGGAACTTAAAAATAATAAATAAATAAATAAAAATAAAAAATAAAAAAATTGATTTTTTAGGTTTAAAAGTGCCAATTTTCGAAAGTAATAATCGAGAAGGGAGTCTTTAAGTATTAAAAACGGGAGCAGAAGAGCATAAGGGTTGCTAGATCAGTTGGTAGGGCCTTGTGTTAATGAGCTAAGGGACCCGGGTTCAAATCCGGGCAGCCCTAATTCCTCATTCTTTGTTTTTAGAACAAACTTGTGCTGCGAGGACGAGGTTGCTTAACAAACGTGTGCGAGGTGCGAGGGGGAGGATTGCACACACCGAGCCTCACACTGAGCCGGCCGCACACACTGAGCCACACACTCCCTGGCCGCATACCTTCAACCGGGCCGCACACCTTCAACAGATTCGCAAAAAAAAAAAAAAACAACGTTTTTCACTCTTTTTTGCTCCAAAACTCGATCAAAAACTCGTTTTTATGAAAAATGCAAAGAAGAAACCTCCCCTAATTTTCAGAGATCTATCCAAAAACGCTATTATCTTTTCAAAATAAGATCAAATAAGCTCCAGATCTGACAAAATTGATTGATACAACCTTTCTCTGATATCAATTGTTAATCCCCAAATATGGATCCAAATCAGTAATCAATGAAGCAAATAACAATCAAAATAGAATGTAGAAGGAGTAGAAGAGAAATAACATCAAGCATGCACACTTCTATATCATAAATGTCAGGTACACCTTGAGAAGTACACACACATCACTGTTCAACAAAAAGTACCCAACAAGCTCCCCTAAAAAGTAGTTGGCCTTTCTTGTTAGTCTTCATTGGGAGCTTTGGCTTCAGCTTTAATCTTCAAATTCTTCACAGCATCAAGATGATCATATGAATATTCAATGAATGATGTCATCTTGAGCAGTTGGGAGTGTCTTCAAAATTTGACATTAAACACACATTGGATGAGGAGGCTTCTTGATAGCAACAAAGATAACGAATCTTTTGGATCACTTCAACAAGTTTATAGATAGCAACAGACTGATTGAGGAGGCTTCAATGCAATCCGTCAAATAATCCTCAATTTCAGCTTCACCTTGCTTCTGGGGTTGAAAGATTGAATGTCCAAAGAATAATCTTCATTTCTTGCTCCTTCGAATGAGAATTCTTCAAAGATCATGGATGAAGTCTTGGCTCAGAAAATCTTCGATACAGTCTCCATGAGTTTCATCTACACGTGGATTCACTTTTCAAGACAAAACAAAACTAAAAGAACACTTAGTACACAAATATTTTTGGATTTTTCATATTTTCGGAAAAATAAAACAGAAACAAAAATATTTTTGGATTTTTGATTGTTTTGAACAAGAAATAAAACAGAAATAACACTATTTTTGGATTTTTAATTTTCTTAATTTTTGTTTGATTTTTGAATTTTTTTAATTCTCCCCTAAATTTGTGTATAGAGGAAAACTATGAACAAATTAAACAAAAACAAAAATATTTGGGATCAAAGTTGTGAGACAGCCTGAACTTGTTTATCAGTACCTTCACCTTCATGAATAGATATGGTCAATTATCAGTATTGTGGTCCAGTTAAATACGAAGCATATCGACAAACTTTTCTAAATAAACCATTTAGCTGACGACGACCACGGGTATTGTTGTCCACATAAATTAAGAAGCAAGATCTACAAACAACCTCTAAATGGTTCAGTTTTAGTTACACTAGAACGTGTTCCCCACTTCCTGATATAACCTGGTTATCAAGAACTTTCTAAGGAACCCTTACTTTAGGTGAGTAAAAAATTATTAAGGAGGAAGTCAGATTTAGAAATAGGTGCATATGTTGTGTCCCAGGTCGGATATCTTTCAATCACACAGAGGGGACAATATATGACTAACAGAGATAGAGGGATTGAGAGGTAGCATGTTGCGTATGTTATGTTCCAGGTCGGATATGTTTCAATCACGCAGAGGAGAAAACATATGTCTAACAGATAGAAAGAATTTCATAGATAAGGAGGTGCGTAGAAATCGAGTTGCATATGTTGCATTCTAGGTCGGATCTCTTCCAATCGCACAGAGGAAGCAACATATGACTGACAGATAGAAAGCAAGAAAATAATTTCCTACATACCTACTTTATCAGAATCCCTAGTCGCCCTATCAATACCTGAATTAAGGACAAAATCCGTATATCGAGGAAAAGTTAGGCCACAGTTCTAGATAGGGGTTCTCTTAATGTGACTGATGGATTCTCATGTATATCTCCCTACTCAACCTATCCAAGCGTCGTATTGTCAGGCTAAACGGAACTATCTAAGTCAAGATTTATCAAGACTCTAGATTCCTTAAGTTCATCTGTACCTAGTCAAGCCCGTTAAATTCTTCGTGCCTACCAGCGCATCGAACACAGAGCTTAGAAAATCCAGCTTTGGTACTTTACACAGACTCAGATTTCCCGTTATCACTTATTGATATCACTTCCCAAATCATATCATGGAACACAAGCTCACAGAATTTAACGGACATGACCAGGTGGTTTAATTTAATGGACTTGACTAGGTGCATATGAACTTAAGGAATCTAGAGTCTTGATAAATCTTGACCTAGATAGTTCCGTTTAGCCTGACAATACGACGCTTGGATAGGTCGATCAGGGAGATATACACGAGAATCCATCAGTCACATTAAGAGAACCCGTATCTAGAACTGTGGTTTAATTTTTCCTCGATATACAGATTTTGTCCTTAATTCCGGTATTGATAGGGTGACTGGGGAATTTCGATAAAGTAGGTCTGTAGAAAATTATTTTCTTTCTTTCTTACTATGAGTCATATGTTGCCTCCTCTACGCGATTGGAAGAGATACGACCTGGACTGCAACATATGCAAATCTATTTCTCTGGAATTCTTCCCATTTGTTAGCCATATGTTGTCTCCTTTGCGCGATTAACAATCCGACCTGGTACACAACATATGCAACTTTCTACATCTCAATTCCTATAAAAGCTATAATCAATCATAATCACAATCGATCCTCTCTACGAATAATAGACTGCTCACCTAAAGTAAGGAGTATCTCAGAAGTTCTTGATTATTGGGATATATCAGGAAGCGGGAAACATGTTCTAGTACATCTAAAATTGAAAAATTATATATTGTCTGTAGATCTCGCTGCTCAATTTAGGTGGACAAAAATATCCTTGGCCGTCGTCAGATAAATGGTCCTTAGGAAATTTTATCTAGTAACCTAGGATTAACCAGTCTTGTCACTTATACCATGTCCAAAATTTTGTTAGAATTCTTCGTGTTTAAGTGGACTACAATACCGGGGATTGACCAGATCTATTCATGAAGGGGAAGGAACTGATAAATGAACTACGATTGTCTAACAACTTTGATCCCACATCACAAAAAGGTTAAACGATTTACAAGATTAAAATTAGAATTAATTTTTAGTATTATTAATGTTTATTTTTATTTTGTTCTATTTTATTTTTATTTTTATTTGTAGTTTTAGCTTTATTTTATTCTATCTTATTTTATCCTTAGGAATAATAAAATTTTAAGATTTTTTAATCCTCAAAATGGCTTATTTTAAAAAAAAAAAAAGTTTGAGTTTAGGCTTAGTTTTTGATTATTAAAGAGTTGAGGGGGAGAAAATGAAATGTTTTGAATATAATATATATATATATATATATATATATATATATATATATATATATATATATATATATATATATATATATATATATATATATATATATATATACAGCATGTGCTGTGTGTAGATCATCGGCACTGTTCTCATTTGAATCCTCTCAACCGCACACAGCTTACTCTCTCTCAGTCTCTAAAAATCCTAAAATTTCATCAAACTTCCTGAAATTAAAGCTTCTCACCAATAATTCATGTAAATGCGACTGCCATAACACCTTTTTCATGCAAAATCGATCATTATTCGTTGTTTAATCGAAGCATTATGTTTTTGACTGTGAGTGCGACCACACATGGCATGTGCGGCTGAACCGTGCGCGGATACACATATCTGTGTGCGGTTGGGCCATGTACGGCTGTGTGCATTTTCATGTGCAGTTGCACAATCTTTGTCATGTTCAATCATGAGCAGTTGAAATACGTATGATTAAAATTATTTTTTTGCCCTAATGATTGCATGTGTCTCTTTTCAGATTAAGATGGGAGATCTATAATTTGCTAAAGTTCACAACTCAACCATTTTTATTGAAGTTCCTCCTGCAGCTCACAATGATTTAAAATTCATTGTTGATGATTTGAAGAAATGTTATCTGGTCCATGCATTAACAACCTGCCCTGCAATTTACCAGAACCTAATCAAAGACTTCTGGAGGAGTGCAGTTGTGAAGAAGGATAACAAAGATGAAAATTTTCTCAAAAGTTCACGAGGAAGATGATGAAGATCTCTATGAAGATGTACAATTTTTGAACGAAATAGACTTCACAAGGATCAGTGATGATATCCTTACAAATATTGAGCTTGATCTTGATGATGAAGAATTTGGTCCTCTTCCAGGATTTGCCAGGAGCTGCCTCAATAAAGTCAATGAAGTTGCTTCTTCGGCAACCAAGACTAGGGAACAAGGAAATGTTCTCAAAAGTTTTCTCTCCACATCCAAGCCCATGGAGGTTGCTTCAAGTCAAGGAGATGTGAACTCAGATATTCCTCCCTCTATTTCAACTATCTCAACATCTGCTCCGCTTGTTTCTGAATCAACTCAGCCCCAAACCTCTCAATCCTATTTAGAAAGAAGTCAATCAGTTACGAGTCTGGAGGTACCCATTGTGAGCAATGCACCTCAATTCTTCTCCATTTTCACTGCTACTACTGCTTACACTCCACCAACACAAACTGATGACGACCCTAGTACTATGTTTCAGACAGGTTGCTCATCATCTATCCCATAATATTCTCTCACTAGACCTTCAATGGATGAAGCTTCAATCAGACAGGAAAACCACCTGGCCCAACACAGTCCAACCTCTTCTCGTGGCAAAGAAATATATTTTAGAGAAGAGCACATAGGTGATGACAAATCTTCTATGTCTGAACTTCGAGAAGAAATTGGCATTCTTCGATAGGAACTCAATTAGAAGCCCATTCAGATGGATCAACTCACTTCTCACATTGAAGTGCTTAAAGCAAAGGTTGAGGAGAAGACAAAGCATATTAAAGATCTACAGACGAATCTTGGTTCAGTGACAAATATCTACTTCAACTTAAAGAACGTTTTGTATGATGCATTCGGAGACAAAGTCAAAGCCCTATTTCAGCAGCCACACGGAATCAAGGATCCTCCCACGGCCCCCACACAGTCTGTTTCTGATGACCTTCCAGTTGACCTACCAGCTCCTAGAACAACAACAATTGTCGATAGATTTGAAAAGGACCCAGAATGCAGTAGAGCCCGAATCATAATTAAACAGGGAAAGAAAACCGTAACGACAAACAAAAGTGAAGGTTTACTATTCATGAAAAATTCAAACGAGAATCGCAGAGCCAAAGACCCTGTTTTAACTGTGACTGATCTAAAGAAAAGAAAGTTTGGTGACGAGTTCGGAGATAGATCATGAATCTGAATTTGGGCCTTTGATCTTGAGACAAATATGTGGGTTGTGAAAAGGAACTCAGGAGCTTCTGAGGTCTACAAGAACACTCATGACTTTAACTCATGTACCAAAGTTGATCCTGCTGAATTATCCAGAGCCCCATTTCATAATCCCTCTGAAGATCGAAGTGCTTCAAACTTCAAAACGTTTCTTGACAGACAAGTACAGGAAAACTTTCCAAAGATGAAGACTGCAAGAGCCTTGTACCGAAAAGACAAAGCAATTCTTGATCCAGAATCAGGCGAGCCTATGAAGATTATGATGGGTTTTGAGCATTCTAACACTTCCTAAGTGTACATGCAACCCTAATAACCTTGGATCTATGTTTGTCTAATTATCATGCAAAGTTGATTTCCAAGGCTATGATCCTATCTAGCATACATGGGGAACAATTTATACATAAATAATAGATAGAATTACATACCTTGTTGCTGTAAGTGTTCCATGAAACCTTGTGAGCCTAGCACCCCAAGTGTGATGCCTCAAATGCTTCACACAACACCAAATGCTATAGAGTAAACTTGGAGAGAATGTATAACACACTAAAATCGGCCAAGCCCTCTTGTTTCACTAGTCTTATCAAGTTTAGCCGATTTTGGGAGATACATGGTCTTTATATAGTGTTGACACATCTAGGGTTACACCATGTAAACCCTAATGTGTCATGACTCTTCATTTCCATGACCCATGGGTTTGTAACTCCCATGGAGCCTCCATGGAGCATCCAATGGGTTTAACCCAACTTGATTATCCATGGAGCCTCTTAGCCCACTATATAAGTTATGGATGATTTACATAATCAACCCATATATTTAATTAGTTATCTTTTGATCACTTAATTAATTCTAAAATTAATTCTTGATCAAACTAATTAAATAATATTATTAATATATTAGAGCTTATAATATATTAATAAACCATATGTGTTAATTCTCTCATTTAGTCTATCCAATTGCATCGTGCCATGCAACCCAAATAGACCATACCGGGTCGGGTCCAGTACATACCAGAAATAGTTATGGACTTAGACACCTTATCCAACAGTCTCTCACTTGGATAAGTCTAATAAATATTACTGCAAGTATGACTTCAGGAACCGATCGGCAATCGTAGCTCTTTTCAAGGTTTCTCGGAACTGAGAAGATGATGGTACGCCATTTAAGAAAAGGGATCATATAATCCTCTGTTCTAGATATCAGCCGGACAAATACATGGAACAATGTCTTACTTATTGTCCAACAGTTTGTTTCCCAATTTATAATTTGTTTGACAAAGAACTTAATTGAACACATCAACTTAGTTCTGACCAGGCCCGGTACATTGGTCAAAACAAAATCATCGAGGGGCCCAGATATGAAATTCTAATCCAAGAAGGAACGGATAAACTTCGACTCATATGTTTGTTCTACCACTCATTGAATTACACATAAAAACACGTTTTATAACATCGAGTTACCAATGCATTTTCGTACAATCAATGTATAACCAACTCGTAAGTAACAAATCATATCTCTAGGTTTTAAGACTTATATGATATTACCGTCTCACGATCACTCGAGATAAAATTCCATGAAGTGATTCCAGTGAGCGTGGGTTGAGTCCAATGCTCAGAACTTATGAGCACTCATGATTGTTGTAGCCATGTCCAACACCTTAGACCTTTGCAACCAATCATGACAATCTTGATTCATACCTACTTCCGACATATGACCGACTGTGGAGGTTTGAATAATATGATATACCAATCATAATTATTCTGGAAGTCAAAACATGCAAAAGAAATATAGTAAACGATTGACAAAAGATAGTAACACTTTACTCATAAATAAACACACCTTTTATTCATCATCAAATGTCAATTACACTTTACAAATGTCATAATTTATCTAACTACTAAAACTTATATCATCCTTCAGCCCTATGCTCCGAGCATGCTGGAGATGCTTAACCCTACTCAGTCCCTTCGTGAGGGGATCTGTTGGGTTCTCATCCGATGATACCCTATTTGCCACGAGGATTCCTTCTTCTATGCGTGTCTGATGAAATGATATTTTATGTCGATGTGTCTGGATCTTCCGTGATCCCTTGGTTCCTTGGCTAAGGCAACAACACTTTCACTATCACAGAAAATTTCTATCAGCTCCTTTATAGATGTTACAACTCCAAGGTCTCCAATGAAGCTCTTTAGCCATATAGCCTCCTTTGCTGCCTCGCTTGCTGCTATATACTCTGATTCACAAGTAGAATCAGCCACTGTCTCCTGCTTGGAACTTTCCCAATAGATTTCTCCCCCGTTTAAGGTAAAGACCCAGCCCGACTGAGAGCCGAAATTATCCCTATTAGTTTGGAAGCTAGCATCACTATACCCTACAACTCTCAAGTCATTACTCCCACCGAGGGTAAGGACCCAGTCCTTAGTCCTCCGTAGGTACTTCAAGATATTCTTTACCGCAGTCCAATGTGCCTTGCCAGGATTCCCCTGATACCTGTTAACCATGCTCAAGGCAAAGGCTACATCAGGTCGAGTACACATCATAGCATACATGATCGAGCCTACTGCTGAAGCATAAGGCACTTGACTCATTTCTGCTATCTCAGCCTCAGTACTTGGGCTTTGTGTCTTACTCAATCTGGCGTTACTCTGGATGGGTAACTCTCCTTTCTTGGAATCTTGCATGCTGAATCTCTTCAGCACCTTATCCAAGTATGTACTTTGACTAAGTCCAATTAGTCTTTTACTCCGGTTTCTCAAAATCCTTATCCCTAGAATATAGGTAACTTCTCCTAGGTCCTTCATAGAAAAACACTTCCCAAGTCCGGACTTAACTTCCTGCAGAGTTGGGATGTCATTTCCTATGAGTAGTATGTCATCCACATACAACACCAAAAGGCTAACTATACTCCCACTAGCCTTGACATGCACACAAGATTCATCTTCACTCCTAGAAAATCCAAATTCCTTGACCTTTTCTTCAAAGCAAAGATTCCATCTGCGAGGTGCTTGCTTTAATCCATAAATGGATTTCTCAAGCTTACACACTCTATTAGGGTACTCGTTGCTTACAAAACCTTCTGGCTGACTCATGTAAACATCTTCAGTCAACATTCTATTAAGGAAAGCAGTTTTGACATCCATTTGCCAAATTTCATAGTCATGAAGTGCAGCTATGGCTAACATAACCCTAATAGACTTAATCTTGGCTACTGAAGAAAAGGTCTCATCATAATCCACTCCAGGAATTTGAGAGAAGCCTTTTTCAACCAGCCGAGCCTTATAAGTGTGTACATTACCATCCATGTCGGTCTTCTTTTTGAAGATCCATTTGCACCCTACAGTCTTACGGCCTGCTACATTCTCAACCAAGTTCCAAACTTGATTGTCATACATGGATTGTATCTTGCTATCCATAGCATCTTTCCATATAGCAGACTCAGGGCCTACCATGGCTTCCATGTAGCTGTTAGGTTCATCCAGACCTACTAGTGTCCCATCACTAATAAGTGTCTCACCTTCCACAGTAGTATGGAAACCATAGTAATGCTCAGGTGCATTCCTAACTCTCGTGGAATGCCTCAGAGGTACAGACTCGTCAATTGGCTCAACAAGAGTTTCCTCCTTAAGTTGAGGGCTAGGGTTTGAAGTTCCTTCACCACTTGACTCTTGAAGTTCTTCAAGGTCAATTTGCCTCCCACTGTCTCCTTGGCTTATAAACTCTCTCTCTCTCTCTCTCAAGACTCTTTTTCTTGCTACAAAGACCACATTATCACTAAGTCTGTAGAAGAGGTAACCAAAGGATCTTTGTGGGTAGCTGATGAAACTACACCTCTCGCTACGAGGTTCTAGGTTATCATGAGACTTGCGCCTCACAAAAGCCTCGCAACCCTAAATCTGGATGTGGTCTAGTTTGGGTACTTTACCAGTCCACATCTCGTGAGGAGTTTTGGCAACTTTCTTTGTAGGGACTAGATTAAGAATATGGGCGTCACTCTCTAAGGCATACCCCCAGAATGAAATTGGTAGTGAAGCTCGACTCATCATGGAATGAACCATATCCAACAAGGTTCGATTATGCCTCTCGGCCACACCATTCAATTGTGGTGTCCTGGGAGGTGTCAATTGTGAGATAATACCACATTCCCTAAGATAGTCGAGAAACTCTGAACTAAGATACTCACCACCTCGATCAGATCGAAGCATCTTAATGTTCCTGCCCAATTGATTCTCGACTTCCTGTTTAAATTCCTTAAACCTTTCGAAAGTCTCTGACTTATGCTTGATTAAGTAGACATATCCATATCTACTATAATCATCAGTAAAACTCAAATAATAATGATTAGCATCCCTTGTGGCATGTTTGAATGGTCCACACACATCCGTGTGTACAAGGTCCAACAAACCTTCACCCCTCTCACAAGAACCTGTGAAGGGTGACTTTGTCATTTTTCCAAGTAAGCATGATTCGCAACTACCATCTGATGTTAGGTCAAATGACTCCAAGACTCCATCCTTTTGGAGTTTTCCTATGCATTTCTTGCTTATATGTCCAAGACAACAATGCCATAATGATGCTTTATCCAAGTTATTATTATTAACGGAATAAATACACAGCACATTATTTCCTATGTTATCAACAACAGATACTGTTTCATGCACGCCATCACAAGGTAATGCTTTAAAATAAAGAACATTATTAAAAAAAGCATTAATCGAACCAACTTCATTATCAAATGAAAAGGTGAAACCTTGGTTATACAATGCACGAAAGGAAATAATATTTCTTTCCATTTCTGGCGATTAACAACACTTATTCAAATCTAAACTAAACCCACTACTTAGCGATAAAGTATAAACTCCAATCTTGGTGATAGGTGAAGCTTTCATGTTTCCCATGATTAAGTTTATTCTTCCTTGCTCCACATCCTCACTTCTTCTTAGTCCCTGTAAATCAGAACAAATATGAATACCACAACCGGTATCAAGGTCCCAATAATTAGAATGGGGTAAGTTATAAGATAAGATAATGTAAATACCTGCATGGTTGGGTTTAACTTTCCCATCCTTCACATCTTGCTGGTACTTTGGGCAGTTCCGCTTCCAATGAGCATTTTCATGGCAATAGAAGCATTCAGACTCTTTTGGGTCAGAAGAAGGAGTGATGAAACCTTTCTTGGTTCCACTTGAAGAAGAGCCATCAAGGGTCCTAACCTTCGTACCCTTCGAAGAACTCTTTCTCTTCTTCACTCGTCCTTTCCTAATTGCCAAGATAGGGGCGGAGTTGGTAGGAGTAGGAGTAGTAACAACCGCCTTACCCTTAAGACCACTTTTTGCGGTCTTTAAGAGTCCTTGAAGTTTGCTGAGAGTGACCTCTTCCTTGTTCATGTGGTATGTCATGCAGAATTGATCATAACATGAAGGTAAGGAGTGCAAAATGATATCTATTGCAAGCTCCTCAGGGAAGTTCACATTTAGCTTTAGCAAACGGTCCACAAATCTTTGCATTTTCTGCATGTGGCTCGTGATGGGTTCACCATCCTTCATGCGAGTTGTTATCATGGAGGAGATGATTTCATACCTCTCTTGACAAGCACTTTGATGGTATCTTTCCATCAAGTCTTGGTGCATCTCATAGGGGTAGAAATCTTCATAGGATTTTTGGAGATCCGCGGTCATAGTGGCCATCATGATGCATGCCACTTTGGTGGCATCCCTTTCATGTGCCCTAAACTCAGCGATCTCTTGAGGAGTAGCAACTGTCTCATCAGTCTCCTTAAGCTCCTTATCAAGGACACATTCCTTGTCCTCGTAGCGAGTAATCATTCTGATGTTTCTGATCCATCCATTAAAGTTGGATCCATCAAAAGTGACTTTCCCACACAAGTTCATAAGAGAAAAGGAGCCACTAGGATTAGAGCCAGTAGTATTAAAGTTGTTTGTAGACATCTGATAAAAGAAGAAAGAAGGATTAGATTATATATAGAGATAGTCGTTAATAAAACACCCAAATGTAGTATTAAGGCTAGACCCAATCACAATATATTATACTTAAAAGAGGTATGTCGTAATCTAAGTAATAACATATTTGAAAGGTAGGTGAATGACGATTCACCAATTTCCACCAAAGTCGAAATATTAAAATATTTAATTTGGTTCTAAGAAACTCCTAGATTCTTTTGAGATTCAATGAACTTTTCAAAGGCATGTTTCAATCTCGAGTCTGCCCTCCAAGTTTTGTGATTGGGATGCTGAGAATCACAAAACGAGGTGTGAAGTAACCATGCAAATTACTTGGTACCCTTAATAAATTACCCCTCAATCGATGTGCCGGTTAACCACACACGCTCCATCGATACTATGATAAATATTAAGTCACCCTTTACCTACCTTTTTAAATCCAAGTTAGTGTGCTGGTTAACCACACATGCTCCATTAACGACTTAGACAAAGTGTAAAGTGTAATTTCATGGATTAGCACCTTATTCACATTTTTCCTAAAGTAACTAAGATTGGGAATTTAATAAAACATTTAGTTACTTTATCATATTCATCATACTTTTAATGAGAATTTATAAGTCCTTGTCTTACCCGTTCAGCTAACGACCCTCCACCAGTCAAGCAAGCGGTGGGTTAGAGTGGACACCTATTAAGTTGCCATTTTATAGGCAACAACCTTATACCCACCTTATAGACCGGCTTCGTGAATGAGGCGTACTAGCGGTAAGACGACTTTGTTCTTATATATATATATATATATATATATATATATATATATATATATATATATATATATATATATATATATATATATATATATAATTATTAAATCATAATACTATAAGTATAAGGGTTGAATTTTAACTTTTAAAATTCTAAGGGTTGGAACTAAAGTTGTTAATATGACTTTACTTGTTCCAAAACTTGAGGGCATGTTTTGTAAACTTTCAAAACTTTTCATTTCTTGTAACTTATGAGTTTAATAGAGTAATAAAAATGAAGACTCTTCATTTTTTCCAACTCTTGTGTTCTTTTAATGGTTTTAATTCAAGTGACTCTTGGTTTTCCATAACTTGAGTACAAGTTATGGACTCCATTAAAACATATTATGATCAAGAGTTAAACTACCACATAGGTTACAAATAATTCCTATGATCATCTAAACATCATAAGACCAAGAACATGAATATGAACACTTTCATGAATCAAAATTACACTTAAAATTTTGTAATTTTGATAACTAGTTGTTGTAAATGAATTAGCAGATACATTACACCATCTAAAACAAGTTTTCAAGGACCAAAACAGTTTAGGGTAATGTTTCTAGTCCATTTCCAGCAACTAAAGTCGAAAATCTGCACTCTATGGCTCCTACTCGCCGAGTGCATGAACCTACTCGGCGAGTAGGTTGAAGATACAAGTGAACGCGGCAAGTCCCCCCATGGACTCGGCGAGTTCATCAGGCAGACAACAAGTTTTTCAACTTTTTTCCACTTTTTAGCACAAATAACAAACAAACAAGCCTATGCTCTGATACCACTGATGGGTTTTGAACATTCTAACACTTCCTAAGTGTACATGCAACCCTAATAACCTTAGATCTATGTTTGTTTAATTATCATGCAAAGTTGATTTCCAAGGCTATGATCGTATCTAGCATACATGGGGAACAATTTGAACATAAATAATAGATAGAATTACATACCTTGTTGTTGTAAGTGTTCCTTGAAACCTTGTGAGCCTAGTACCCCAAGTGTGATGCCTCAAGTGCTTCACACAACACCAAATGCTATGGACTAAACTTGGAGAGAATGTATAACACACTAAAATCGGCTAATCCCTCTTGGTTCACTAGTCTTATCAAGTGTAGCCGATTTTGGGAGATACATGGTCTTTATATAGTGTTGACACATCTAGGGTTACACCATGTAAACCCTAATGTGTCATGACTCTTCATTTCCATGACCCATGGGTTTGTAACTCCCATGGAGCCTCCATGGAGCATCCAATGGGTTTAACCTAACTTGATTATCCATGGAGCCTCTTAGCCCACTATATAAGTTATGGATGATTTACATAATCAACCCATATATTTAATTAGTTATCTTTTGATCACTTAATTAATTCTAAAATTAATTCTTGATCAAACTAATTAAATAATATTATTAATATATTAGAGCTTATAATATATTAATAAACCATATGTGTTAATTCTCTCATTTAGTCTATCCAATTGCATGGTGCCATGCAACCCAAATGGACCATGCCGGGTCGGGTCAAGTACATACCAGAAATAGTTATGGACTTAGACACCTTATCCAACAGATTATACTTTGGCTTGAGACTAAACAGCAGAAGGAAATTCCTATCCCTCAACACTTTCGTGAGGGATATCTTGATAATATGTAATTTTGCACTTATGACGATGAAACTGCCACTGCTGCAATAAAATTCAAGAATCGAGAACAAGTCTTGAGGTTGATAAGTGTTAAAGATCTTCTTCGGTTCAGGGAAAGGGATATCCGAACTCTGTCTTGTAACCAGATTATATGCAGAAAATATGTTATGGAGGCGGCTGCTAAAGAGTTTACTGGAATGGTTGCTACAACCATTAACGGAAGAATGTGGATGGGCTCCATGGGAAGACCAGATCTGAAGCTGTTTGAGAAAACAACATAATGAAGATCAAGACTATGCTAGCTTCAAACCAAGGGAGAGATTGAAAGACTACAATATTGTGGTTTGAGCTAGGCATTATTCTTGTATAGATCTTATTAGGGATGCAGTGTATGTAGTATAACAGTCTCATGGTATAGACTTGGTGTATGTGTGCAGCCTCACTCGTGTGTGCAGCTACACACGTGTGTGCGGCCACACACAATGTGTGTGGCTACACATGCGTGTATGGCTGCACACTCATGTGCTGGTGAGGGTAGTATTTATAGGGGGTTATCATGTGTCAGATGTACTTTTTGCTAAACAGTGATGTGTGTGTACTTCTCAAGGTGTACCTGACATTTATGATATAGATGTGTGCATGCTTGATGTTATTTCTCTTCTACTCCTTATACACTCTATTTTGATTGCTATTTTCTTCATTGATTACTGATTTGGATCCATATTTGGGGACTAACACAGTGAAGAACCATTACCCACTCCCGAGGATTGATGATCTCTTTGACCAACTTCAGGGAGCATCTTGTTTCTCCAAGATTGATTTGCATTTGGGTTATCATCAGATGAGGGTCAGAGAGGAGGATGTGCAGAAGACTGCTTTTCGGACGCGATATGGTCACTATGAGTTCGTGGTAAATCCTTTTGGGCTCACCAATGCTCCTGCTGTGTTCATGGATCTCATGAACCGCGTGTGTAGACCAATGTTGGATAGATCTGTGATTGTTTTCATTGACGACATCTTGGTTTATTCCAAGACGCAGGAGCAGCATGAGAAACACTTGCGGGAGATTTTGGATACTTTGAGGAGGGAGAGCTTGTATGCTAAGTTCTCCAAGTGTGAGTTTTGGTTGCACGAGGTGTAGTTTCTTAGGCACCTTGTCAACCAGAACGGGATTCCGGTCGACCTGGCCAAGGTGGAGGCCATGATGAGATCGGAGATTCCAAGGTCTCCATCTGAGATTTGGAGCTTTCTTGGACTGGCATGCTATTATCGGAGATTCATTCAAGACTTCTCCAAGATAGTCATGCCCTTGACCCGGTTGACAAGCAAAGTCGTGGTCTTTCGCTGGGGGCCTGAGCAGCAAGTCGCATTTAAGCCATTGAGACAGAGATTGTGCGAGGCGCCAATCTTAGCCCTGCCAGAGGACATGCAGGATTTTGTAGTATATTGCAATTCATCCATCTTGGGTTTGGGCGCGGTATTGATGCAGAGAGGGCATGTCATCGCCTACGCTTCGAGGCAGCTGAAGCCTCATGAGGCGAACCATCCGACACATGATTTGGAGCTGGGGGGAGGTTTTTCACCCTCAAGATTTGGCGTCATTACCTCTATGGGGTTCGTTGTACCATTTACACGGAACATAAGAGTCTGAGGTATCTCATGGGTCAGCCAAATCTAAATATGAGAAAACGTCGGTGGCTTGATGTGGTAAAGGCTTATGATTGTGATATCCTCTACCACCCGGGGAAGGCCAATGTTGTAGCTGATATGATTAGCCGCAAGGCAGCGCCGATCAAGGATATTTGTATGAGGATGACCGTTGTGACTCCGTTGTTGGAGCGGATTCGGGAGGCCCATCAGGAGGCTATGAAGGAGGAACATCGTAAGAGTGAGTGTATTGTGGGTCAGGTTTCCTCCTTCGATTATGATAGTCATGGACTATTGAATCTACATTGGAGGGTGTGGGTCCCATATCATGCAGGTGTGCGCCAGGTATTGATGGAAGAGTCGCATAAATCTAGGTTTTTTATTCATCCCGCGGTGACGAAGATGTACAAGGATCTTCGTCTTGATCATTGGTGGCCCTGTATGAAGAGGGACGTAGCCTGGTATGTGGATACATATCTGACCTACACGAAGTTCAAGGCCGAGCACCATAGGACTCATGACAAGATACATCTGTTGGATATCCCACTGTGGAAATGGGAGGATATCACTATGTATTTCACCACAAAGCTTCCCAGGACCGCACGGGGAGTAGATTCGATTTGGGTGATCGTGGATCGATTGACCAAGAGCGTCCATTTCATTCTGATTCAGGAGAGTATTTTGCCCGAAAAATTGGTCGACATCTATATCTGGGAAGTAGTGGCTCGGCACGGGGTACCAGTCTCGGTGATTTCCAACAAGGATGTGCGGTTCACTTCCAGGTTTTGGAAGAAGTTTCATGACGAGTTGGGTACTCGTCTGCACTTTAGCACCGCTTATCACCTGCAGATGGATGGTCAGAGCGAGCGGACCATCTAGATGCTGGAGGATATACTGCAGGCGTGTGTTTTAGATTTCAGAGGTAGTTGGGATACTTACCTTCCTCTGGCGGATTTTTCCTATAATAACAGCTATCATGCGAGTATGGACCGTTCTCCCTTTGAGATATTGTATGGGAGGAAGTGTAGGACCCTGATATGCTGGGGTGAGGTCGGTCAGAGGGTCATGGGGACTACCGAAGTGGTACTTAAGACCACAGAGAGGATCCAGTAGGTTCTGGGCAGGCATCAGACTGCTCAGAGTCGGCACAACATTTATGCCAACAAGCGTCGATCGGACCTGGAGTTCGAGGTCGGGGATATGGTGCTCCTGAAAGTGTCGCCTTGGAAGGGAGTCATTCGATTCAGGAAGCGGGGCAAGCTCGGCCTCAGGTACATTGGTCCTTTCAGGGTTGTAGCCCGGGTGGGCAAGGTGGCATATAGACTGGACCTGCCAGCCGAACTCAATAAGATTCATAGCACTTTTCATGGCTCCCAGTTACAGAAGTGTGTGGTGGACGATTCGGCAGCGGTGCCTTTGGAGGATATTCACGTGGATGACAACTTGAACTACATAGACAGACCAGTAGCAATCCTCGATATGAAGTCGAAGGATCTGAGGAACAAGAGGGTGGAGTTGGTGAAGGTGCAGTAGCAGCACCGTAAGGGCTTGGAATGAACCTGGGAGTCGGAGGACGAGATGAGGGAGCACTACCCTGAGCTCTTCCAGGACTCAGCAGCAGACTTCGAGGACGAAGTCTACAATAAATGGGGGAGATTTGTAACACCCCATTCCTGGTACATATTTGATTTAAGAAAACTTCATGTTTTACTCTGGGACTCAACGAGTTGGTGGACCAACTCATCAAATAGACTCGTCATTCTTCGGGGGTTTAAGTGACCTACTCGACAAGTCAGGAGACTGACTCGCCGAGTAGGATCTATATGAGTAAAACCCTAAATTTGAGGGTTTGCACCCTATTTAAACACTTTCTGAGGACACCATCCCAACCTCCATCACTTCCAAACCCTGTTTACAAAACCCTAATCAACTTTTGAGTGTTCTTGAGATATTGTGTCATTCATAGTGATTTGAAGTTTGAAGAATGAAGGAAAGACTTGGAAATCAAGAACACGTAAGTAGATCCAGAGATTTGGTTGCATTTCCAGCTTGTTTGAGGTAAATAGCTCCTACCTTGACTTCTTACTTGTGAGATCTACTTTAGGGTTTGGATCTTGACATCTTTGGGGCATTTCGAAGCCATTTTCGGGTTTTAGAGTGTAATGTAGAGTAAGGGCTTCAGATCTTGAACCTTGGAGGGTTCTCATGGCATAAAGGTGCCAAATTTATGGCCATGAGAGCCCTATGCATCTTATAGAGCTCATTTTTGGGTCTTTTAAGCTTAAAGACCCATGCATGGATGTAAAGTTCCTGACTTTACAAGTTATATTGATGCTAGGAGGTCAGATCTACCCTTTGGATGAGATGAGCTCAACAGAAATCGAGTTTATGAACATATACTTTAGGGGACTCGAGGAGTCGCTCTTGGGACTCGATGACTCGGGTATTGGTTCCCCAAACTTTCTGTTTCTGAGGAACCTGGTTGAATCTAGAATGGGAATCAACAAGATGGACGTGATTATGGACCTGGAAATCATGGGACCTGGCGAGTGTATGAACAAACTCGGTGAGTCCAAGGCAATCTCCCAACCCATGAAGACGGACTCGACGAGTTGTTCATATAACTCGTCGAGTCATATACTACACACATTCATATGATGAAGATGAGCTCGATGAGTTCAAGTCGGCGAGTCGGTTGAAGGTGGTCCCGATATTATGGTTGAAGGAGAACCCGTCGAGTTCTCGCTAGACTCGACAAGTAGAGTCTAAGGTTGTGTCATTTTGAAAGAATAGGGACTCGACGAGTTATTACACCAACTCAGTGAGTTAAGTCAACTAGAGGTTGACTTTTACCAAAGTTGACTTTGACCCTGAATTGAGTTGACCCTTGTAAGGGTTACAAGTATGAATTACTAAGTTAGAAAGGTTGTTGTGTAGGGATTGAGGAATCGAGGGAAGTTGGTTTTCATACTGAGATCAGTGTAGACACTACACGACTTCGAGGTGAGTTTCCTCCTAGTAGGGGTGGGTCTACGGCTACAATGCCAACACACAAGTAAGAGTTTTGGATTGATGATTTGTCTTTGTGATAATTATTTGGGATTGATATGTGATATGCTTACTCTACTTGATATGATTATTATGCTTGATATGCTTACTATGCTTAATATATGTTAGCAGTAGTAGGGTGAAATAGTCCCCAGCTACCGGTTAAAAGATACCGAATGGGAGGTTAGTTCCCAGTTACCGGTTGAAAGATACCGAAGGGGATATTAGTTTCCCATTTACCGGTTGAAAGATACCGAAGGGGAGTCCAGCTCCCGGCTATGCTTGATAGTTACCGGTTGAAAGATACTGAGGATTATGCATTATTGGGTATGGGTATGATGGGGGAACTCACTAAGCTTTGTGCTTACGGTTTTTATTTTTGGCTTCAGGTACTGTGACACCCCCATTTTCATGGCCAGAAAAAAGATCGATTTTGTTTATGCTTTATAAAAATCAGATTACCTCTTTTAATAAAAATGTTGCGGAATTTATTCCCAGAAAACATGATAAATACGTTATTAAATCATTTCCGAAGAAACCTATTTTTATTCATTTTCAAAACATTTGGGGTGTCAAAGTCAATACAGAAACATAAGCATAAATAGAACTTACAATCATTTGAAACATGTATAAAATCGTTCATCCAGCATTGATAAAAAGTATTCATATAATATGCACACATAGCACATAATTTATATAAAATACTTCATATCTATCTGTAATATTAAAGTAACTATGCACTCACCTGATAAGGTGGTGACTCAGTACTCGGACAACGCTTCGTTTACTTAGAACAACTTCGTTCAGACAAATCCTAGTATCATTACCACTAGGGTTTAGTTTAATATTCACCGAGACTAATTTGATAGTCTACCTATTATTATTATTACTATTATATAAACGTTAAACAACCCTATATAACTCATAATAACAGCCCAAATAATTATTATAAGTTCCTAATAAGGTTACTTTAATTAAATAAAAGCTACATTAAAAATTGCGTAGGCATAGCTCACTTACAGCGGGTTTTATAGAAAATCGGGCTTCGCTTGGAGTAGCATTTCCGAACCGAAAGACCCTTTTTCTCGGGACTTCCTTCGGGTGCTACGGGGGTTTCCTAGAGTTTAGGGGGCTTAAGGAGCTAGAGAGAGAAAATAGAGAGAGAGAGAGAGGGAGATAGAGAGAGAAGACTTGGATTTGTGAGGAAAGAAGGTTGCACCTCGCATCCTTTTATAGGCGCGAGACCTCGAACTACGCTGGGCGTAGTCTTCGGATAAGGGTGCCAGATGGCGAGCTTCGGATGAGGCGACGTGGCTATTCCTCGGACCAAGCAGAGTGACTACACGCGATGTTCTCTCTTCGCACGTAGGGCGTACCTCGTAAGCGAGGTGATCCTCAGCTATGTTGGGCGTATGCGAGGCTAGGTGTCCTTATCGAATGCGAGACCGTGGGGAGCAAGGGAAGGCTAGGATCATGCCACGTCATCATCAGCTTCACAAATTGCACTCTTAAATTCTAAAAATCATAAATTTCGCATACGAGGTCCGATTTCGACGTACTTTATATCCACGCGTAGGCGGGAACGTACTCTACAACTTTCGTTTAGACTTCGTCGGCTAATTTTGAATCTATCTTAAAAGCTATATTTTTAACAGGCCGAGACACAACTTGTCCATTAAAAATTCATAACTTCTTCATCTGACATCCGTTTTCGTCTGTCTTTTTATCGTTATGCTACTATTAACGAGATCTTCGATCCTCGTTTAGGTTGTGTCGGCTAAAAACTGCTCGATCTAATATTTGAATTTCGGGCTGTACACTACTAAGCCGAAACTTTGAAAAATCATAACTTCCTCTTACGAAGTCAGATTTGGGCGTTCTTTTTTTGTACGCTCTTGGTTTCACGAACACTACGACTTTCGTTTAGATCACTAAGGCTGAATATCGCTCTATCGTAAATTCACTATTTACGCTTCCCGGTGTCGTGTTGGTTCCGTCGCGAAACTTTGACAGGTCGTAACTTCATCGTTATAACTCGGATTTCGGCGTACTTTGTATGTACAGAACCCTTGAGACATTTTCTAATACTTGGTTAAGATTATTTATTCAAAATAATCTTTTTTCGAAAAGTAGTTTTCGACCTCCATTATCTCTAAATTGACTAGCCCGAATCTGCGGGCGTTACAATTATCACCCCCTTAGGATGATTATGTCCCCGAATCATCATCAAAACAGGGCTCACATGATGGATCCATATGTTATCTCTTCATCCTATGTAATAACCGTAACTTCTATATTTCTTCGAATACGTATCTAACTCCTAGTCTTCTTGACTGCAAGTGGTGCTCGATCTTGCACCTGCTCCCTATCTCACGTTAGACTCCAAATTATGACCTTTAAGTTACAATCTCGATCCTTATTGGACACTCCTTCTTAACAAAATTAAGATAAGTTCTTTTATTACTACAATGGATCGATGTGTCATATTCTAATGACCTATCATCGTAGGCTACAATGCTTAGACTCGGGTCTCTTAGAGTCAAATTCCAAAATAGACTATACCTTCCTTCATGTTCTAATGTGATATAATCACATCTTAAAAGGTAGCATTTCTAGCTACAAGCAACTATCGTGAAACCTCTATTGATCGCTTTGATTGTCTTTCACTTCAAGCTTCTAGCTTAATTCAGATGTTACATCGGACTTGATTATGTAAACCATTTAACCTACTCGTCTTAGTCGAACTCAATTTGATATGACTACTAGGGTCAGAATAACAACAATCTTCTTAGTCATTACCGAAACAATGGTAACGACATGCTTGAATAAAACGGAATCAATTATTAGCTTCTTGGTAACCTTGTGACTTTCCCTGATCCAGGCATGAGTCCTGTGCTTCCGATAGTATAGGCCTCTACCATTCACACATACTCATACTCATCCCAAGTATTATCTCGTAGTTTTCCAAGTCAACATACAAGAAAATCACATAACAACTTAACACATCAACTATTACATAGGTGCTCAAGTTCACCTTAGACTATGCCTCTAATAGGCTACATCATATGATACTATCTGCATGGCAACTTCATAACTTGATCCTCAGATATCAAGTCCTCACTTTTAATTCCTTGTGTTGTTATCCGCTTTGTCAAGGATCATGTGGAATGCCCTTGGCTTTGGCGGTGCATTTGGCCTTGTTGCTTCATTTTCTTTGGGCAATCTCTAGAAATATGCCCTTCTTTGTTACATCTGAAGCATACCTTGTTATTGAATGTGCACTCGTTGGCGTAATGCCCTTCTTTCGTTGCACCAGTAAATCTTCCCAATAAATATTGCTTGCTTCTCCCTTGGGCATCGTGTTAGCTAGTAGCTTCCACCAACTCAGTACTCCAGATTTTAACAGAGGGATCGCGAGAGCGGTCTTCTGTCTGTTGCTACACTTGAAACTCTGAAACATTGTCTCCATCTCAGAGATCTAATCCATAACTTCCATCGGTGTTGGGCCTCCAGAAAGACTCGGGGGTTTGGATGCCATGAAATCCTAGTACTTGCATCCATGTCCGTCATTTCCTCCATCTTGATTGTTTCTCCTAATCACCGGCGGATCAGCTTGACCAACGGTCCTGCTGTAGTTCCCTTCCTCTGACTGCTCGTTATTCAATTCAGGCTGTTCAACAGACACTGTAAGTTCTTCTCGGTTTCGTTGAAGTAAATGTATTGTTTCCTCCATTTGACGATCCAACATCATCTGGATCACCTCTTGTACTCCAGCCATTGTGATTGGCTTAGGAGCAGCTACCACAACAGGTATTTTCTCAATCACTGTAGGTTAATTCCTGTTTCCATTCGCATTCCCGAATCCACTACGGTTTCTTGCCATTTTGATCTATCCACTAGATCAGATGTTTGGTTGATATAACGAGAATTAAGATAGAGAAGATTTTCTTTAAGATCGAAGTATAATTCTCCCTATTACTTCGAAAACTTATATGCTAGTTCTAATATCATAATTAAACGTTTAAAAACCTAAACACATAAAATTTCCAGATTCATTCGGCAACAGACCATAGATCCGATCGTATAAATCATATCATACATCATTTAGCACATAAAAGCATGTTAGGAATTTTCCCTAAATAATCTAGTGCTTGTGTCTATTCAAGTGTATTACCTAAATTTGTTAGACACACTCCTCACAATCACCGCTTAGCATTCTAAGTTTAAGTCTAGAAATAAATCCTTATTCCTAGTTCGCTTAAACTAATTCTTTGATGCCAACTCTAGCATCCCCATTTTCACGGCCAGAAAAGAACGATTTTGTTTATGCTTTATAAAAATCAGAGTACCTATTTTAATAAAAATGTTGTGGAATTTGTTCCCAGAAAACATGATAAATACGTTATTAAATCATTTTTGAAGAAACGTATTTTTATTCATTTTCAAAACATTTGGGTTGTCATCGTCAATACAGAAACATAAGCAGAAACATAACTAACAATCATTATCACTTGTGTTTTATATCTCCTTAATCTCTCAGTGTAATGTAACTTCATATCGACACCTGTGATACAAATAAACTGAGTTGGTCAGGTTGGGAAACCTGGTGAGTACATAGGTTTTAAACCCACAATAATATTATTATGTTTAACAATCAAACAATCAACCCAATTACTCATGCGCATTATCTTCTTGACTCTTAAGGATCTACCCTAAGAATCAGTTATTCCTCGTTCATTCATTCCTAAGAATTATCCTAAGGAATCGGCATGAAGTCCGTCGTTGCCATGGTTTACACAATGGGCACTAAGTCTGCATAGTCGCCAGGGTTTATCTCATTTATTGACAACATTATTTGCAAGTGTCCACTCGCAATACATTTCAATGGGTTTTAAGAGTACACCGGTGAACACATCTTTCGCAACACCTACAGGTTGCGAGCATGCTAGTGTTCCACTGGAATGTCTAGAATAGTCCGTGATTATCATCCATACTCTGTTGGATGATGGGGTCATCGCTTGGGTCATGGTTTGGCTCATCGTTTTGGCTCATCGCTTTGGCTCATCGTTTTGGCTCATCGTTTTGGTTCATCGCTTTGCACCATATCTTATCACTCATATATCATCGATCATCATTCATCCCATCTTTCATCTCTCATCATTTATATCACCTCTAATCTACCCATGTTTTACCCAACACGTTTTGTAGATATAAAATACACATATAGTTTAAATCATTTAAAACGTGTATAAAATCGTCCATCCAGCATTGACAACAAGTATTCAGATAATATGCACACATAGCACATAATGTATATCAAATACTTCATATCTATGTGTAATATTAAAGTAACTATGCACTCACCTGATAAGGTGGTGACTCGGTACTCGGACAACATTTCGTTTACTTAGAACAACTTCGTTCAGACAAATCCTAGTATCATTACCACTACGGTTTAGTCTAATATTCACCGAGACTAATTTCATAGTCTAGCTATTAGTATTATTATTATATAAGAGTTAAACAACACTATATAACTCATAATAATATCCCAAATAATTATTATAAGTTCCTAATAACGTTAATTTAATTAAATAAAAGCTACATTAAAAATTGTGTAGTCGTAGCTCACTTACAGCGGGTTTTATAAAAAACTAAGCTTCGCTTGGAGTAGCATTTCTAAACCGAAAGACCCTTTTTCTCGGGACTTCGGGAGCCTCAGGGCTTCCTTTGGGTGCTAGGGGGGTTTCCTAGGGTTTACGGGGCTTAAGGAGCTAGAGAGAGAAAGTAGAGAGAGAGAGAGAAGACTAGAATTTGTGAGAAAAGAAGGCTGCACCTCGCATCCTTTTATAGGTGCGAGACCTCGGACTATGCTGGGCGTAGCCCTTGGTTACGCAGGGCGTAGTGTTCGGATAAGGGTGCCAGATTGCGAACTTCGGATGGGGAGAAGTGGCTATTCCTCGGACCAAGCAGAGTGACTACGTGCATCGTTCTCTATTCGCACGCAGGGCGTACCTTGTACGCGAGGCGCTCCTAGGCTACGCTAGGAGTATGCGAGGCTAGGTGTCCTTATCGGATGTCAGACCGTGGGGAGCAAGGGAAGGCTAGGATAGTGCCAGGTCATCATCAGCTTCGCAAATTGCATTCATAACCTTTAAAAACCATACCTTTCGTATACGAGCTCCATTTTCGATGTTCTTTATATCCACGTGTAGGCAGTTACGTACTCTATAACTTTCATTTAGACTCCGTCGGCTAATTTTTATTCTATCTTAGAAGTTTTATTTTTAACAGGCCGGGACACGATTGGTCCGTTAAAAGTTCATAACTTCTTCATCCGACGTCCATTTTTGTGTCTATTTTTATCGTTATGCTACTATTAATGAGATATTCGATCCTCGTTTAGGTTGTGTCGGCTAAAAAGCGCTCGATCTAATATTCGAATTTTGGGTTGTACACTGTTAAGCCGAAACTTCGAAAAATCATAACTTACTCTTACGAAGTCAGATTTGGGCGTTCTTTTTATGTACGCTCTCATTTTAGCGAACACTACGACTTTCGTTTAGATATCTAAGGCTGAATATCGCTCTATCGTAAATTCACTATTTACGCCTCCAGGTGTTGTGCTGGTTCCGTTGCGAAACTTTGATGGGTCATAACTTCTTCGTTATAACTCGGATTTCGGCATTGTTTATATGTACGGAACCCTTGAGACATATTGTACAACTTGGTTAAGATTATTTATTCTAAATAATCTTTGTCGAAAATTCGTTTTCGACCCCTATTCTCTATAAATTGACTAGCCCGGATCTGCTGGCGTTACAGGTACCTCTTCGTCTAAGGGGAAGGAGTCGGTGGTGCAGCAGAGCATCACACATTTCCACATGATCTTCCGCATTTGAGAAGCCTCGGTGTTGTACTCTAATATTATACTATTTGCTGGAATGTTTTTAAGACTTATGACTTGTGATTTTACGATTAAAAGGATTGTACTGTTGCTTTTTGATGACTATTTTATAAGTAATATATTTTAAAACAAAAATTTTTGGGTCCGAATTTGGAATGTTACACTCATAGATCTAGACATATTAAGGTTTCTTAACCATAAAGGTGCAAACTATATGGTGATTTTGGTCTCATGGATGTGTTAAGTCATATATGAAGCTCTTTTGAGCTCTAAAGCCCCATGCCATGCATGCATGTAAAGTTGGCTAATTTACGTAATAAACCACGGTAACGAAGTCAGATTTGGGTTTGGGTTGAGGTTTTAATTGAGTAAGAGCTATAAATAGAAAGTTGGCCAAGTTGGTGGAGTATGTTGGGTGTACAAGCGTGTACGTTGCGTGTACAAGCCCTGAAGTGTCTATGTTGAGCCTACAAGTTGAGTATGCCCCGCCTACTCAGCAGTTTGCACTTCTGTCTTTTTGGGCTTCGTTTTTGGGCCTGGTTGGGGTTTGGTTGTCTTGGGCCTTTTTGGGCCATATGATTTCTATTGTTGTGCTATTGAGATTTTATTAGACTCTCATGGGTGAAGTCCTATGAAAGGGATTGGGCCTAATTTGGAAAATTAGGTGATATTTAGGCTTTAGGTGATTATTTTGGAATTTGGGCTTTTTGGAAAATTGGATTGGGCCTTGTCCTTAGGCCAAGTTCTAGAAAGGGTAAAAAGGTATTGTACCCTAATTTTGACTCTTAGTGTGATTCAGGATCCAATTATTAATTGGATGTTATTTTGTTATTTATAGCGCAGAGATTTTAGCGAATCTACAACATGAGATTTATCTGTGGCTTTCAGCTGTCTGAGGTGAGTCTCCTCACTGTACTATGGGTTGAAGACACCAATGTCGGCCCATTGGTTTATGTATTATTGGAAGACCAAAGGGTAGCCCTTGGCACCTAGAGGTAGCTCCTGGCAAACTGTATGCAAGACTAGGGTTCTGACCTGGCAGTTAAGTATATTATTAGTTATAGATATTATGCTTGTTGTCTTTGTGATACTTTCATGGAAGACCAGGAGGTGGATCTTGGCACTTGTCTATAAGAGCCAGGGTATTGGCCCCTGGCCTGGCAAGGAAACACCATGATTCGGCTCGTGGCATAATGGCAACACAATGATATGGCTCATGGCATAATAGCAAGACTATGGTTGGCACATAGCATTCTCTATTATATGTATGGTATGTGGTATTTTGGGAAACTCACTAAGCTTTATGTTTACGGTTTATTGGTTATGGTTTCAGGTACTTTCGGTTCTATAAAGAAGGGCCCGACTTGATCACAACACATACACCCATGTTTTTCTGTAAATTTGTGATTTTGGGATTGTACTTTGATAACTATTTTATTATGAAAAACTTCTAAATGTTTGTTTAGAAGATAAATAGGTGTTTCGATTATGGTTAAAAATGAAATTTTTACCTTCAAATTTTGGGATGCTACACAGGTGCTGGCCCCGAACCCCCATATTCCCGAGTTCATATTCATCACACCGAGTATGCACCCCGCACCTCCTATCTAGGTTAGTAAAGCGACCTCGGCCTATCCCATTGTTAATAATAATTACACCAAAATATTTTGATAACACTAAAATCACCAACATTCCTCCCCTATATTAGTGTAATCCTCAATTTACTAAAAGCAAACACAAAATCAAAGTTATGCATAAATGAAAATATCTTGAAGATTGAATTTTCACATTAGTCTAATATACATGTCAAATAATTGAGAATCAGGGCGTCCTAAGGATTGAACCCATTAACTCATTTGAGTAATTGAAGATACTACACACATAAGTTAAACATAATATCTAATGTTTCATACCTGACACTATTACAACCATGTGTCCTATCCATTCATGAGTGTATTGAAGCCTAGCCCAAGCTTTCTGAAGCCGCATCACTTCACACTCACATAGGTAGTCCTTTTATATCATGTACATGTTAATGCACTTTTTTAAAAGAATTATTACAAACTTAATCAACCTACTTTAGCAATACAAGTTATAAGCACATACCTAGGGATGTAGCAAAAAAATGTGCTTCAATCTCCATAAGCAAGCTTTCCACATTGAATTCAACTTCTAGCATTGTATTAGAAGGGAATTGGGCATCTCAACCACAAACATATCAAATGGGACTTAATCCCATCCATATAACTGACTTCTTTACTAAGTTTATAGCTAAACCCTTCGTTAAGTGATCAACTAAGTTTGTTGAGATCGAACAAACTCACCAGAAATGATACCATGAGTAATGAGCTCACGTACCATGTTGTGCCTAACACCCAAATGTTGCGACTTTCCATTATACACTTGACTGTGAGCTTTTGCTAAGGTGGAAACACTATCACAATGTATAGAAATAGGTGATATAGGCTTTGGCTACAAAGGAATTTCATAGATAAAATTCCTTAACCATTTTGCTTCTTTTCCAGTAGTTGCAAGGGCTACAAATTTAGATTCCATAGTTGAATTTGTGATACATGTTTGTTTCTTAGAAGCCCATGAAATGGAACCTCCGCCAAGAAGAAACACCCAACCACTTGTATAAGATTGGTCCTCAACATAAGTGATCCAACTATCATATGAATATCCTTCAGTAATTTCAGTAAACCCTACATAAGTCAAACCAAAATCCATGGTTTTCTTTAGATACTTCAGTACTCTCCTTACTGCTTTCCAGTGATGAGTACTAGGATTGCTAGTAAACCTACTTAACTATCCTACATTAAATGAAATATCAGGCCTTGTGTTGGTCATAACATACATCAAACATCCAATGACCTTTTAATATTCAAGTTGTGAAACTGCCTCACCAATATTTGGCATAAGTTTCATACTTGGATCTAAAGGTGTACTCATAGGAGAACAAAACAATTGAACCTTTTATCACTTTCTCAATATAATGAGACTGTGAAATTGAGATTCCTTGATGTTCATGCTTGATTCTTATTCCAAGAATCACTTCTAACTCCCTCATATCCTTCATGGAGAGCTGAGGTAATAAAAATTCTTTGGTCATGTTAACTTGCCTTTGATTAGTACCAAAGATTAACATATCATCTACATACAAGCAAATGTTCACTCATTTGCCAGACTCGTCAAAATTGATGTATACACACTTGTGTAATTGATTCAACTTGAAACCATGTGACAAGACAACATCATCAAATTTCTGATGCCACTGTTTTGGTGCTTGCTTTAGCCTATACAAATATTTAACCAACTTGCACACCTTATGCTCATTTCTAGGCATAATAAAACCCTTAGTTTTTTTCATATATACATCTTCCACTAAATAACCATTTAAGAATGTTGTTTTAACATCCATTTGATGAATCACCAAATTATGAATTGTTGTCAGGACAATCAGCAGTCTAATGGTAGATATACGAGCAATTGGAGCATAAGTGTCAAAATAGTGATTAATACCATGTTTTTTTCTAAAACCATGGATAACCAATCGAGCCTTAAACTTGTCAATTGGTCCATCAACTTTCATATTCCTTTTGAATATCCACTTGCAACCCAAAGGTGTGCATCCAGGAGGAAGATCAGGCAACACCCCATTGTATTATTCACCATGATGGATTCCATCTCATCATTTATTGCCTCTTTCCAGAAAGCAACATCTTGAGACTTTATTGCTTCATTAAATGTTTTAGGAGCTTCTTCAACACTAGAACAATATGAATATTGATTTGCAATTTCATCTCTAGAACCCTCAACTAGGTAAAGTTGAAAATCATTACTAAATGATTTAGCTTTCCTTTGTCTTTTGCTTCTTCTAAGCTCAGGTGATCCATTTGAATTAGCTACAATAACCTTAGTAGCTTCACTGGAACTAAGAACCATGTCTTTTGGTCTAGGTGTGGATGAAAAAAATGATTTTCATCAAATATTGTATCTCTAGATTCTATAACAATGTTAACTTAAATAGAAGAATTAGGTTCTATAACATAAAACCTATAAGCCTTGGAATGCTCAACATATCCAATAAAGGTACAATCAATACCTCTTTCACCTAATGTCTTCATTTTTGGTTCAGTCAGCCTCACAACAACCCGACAACCCCAAATTTTAAGATATCCTAAGTTTGGTTTCTTTTTGTACCAAAGTTCATAGGGAGTTATCTTGTTCCTTTTATTTCGAACTCTATTCAATAGATAACATGCAATTAGCATAGCTTCTCCCTAGAAACCATCACTCAAACCTGAGTAAGATAACATAGAGTTCACCATTTCCTTTAGAAATCTATTCTTCCTTTCAGAAATCTCATTTTGTTGAGGATTATATGGAGCAATTATTTCATGTATAATAGCAATAGATTGGAAATAACTAGGATCATAATACTCTCCACCACGATCAGTGTGAAGTCTTTAGATTAAATCATTTTGTTACAGTTCAACTTCATTCTTATAAATTTTGAATTTATTAAGGGCTTCATCATTGGAATGTAACAAGTATACATAGAAAAAATGAGAATAATCATCTATAAAAGTAACTATGCATTTCTTATTTCCTAAGGATAGAGTTGAATGCAAGTCACATAGATCACTAGGAACCGCCGAAAGGGGCTCTGCCCCTTGGACCCCACAAAGGGTGTTACCCATAGACTCCACCAAAGGGCTGCAGCCCCTTGAAACTCTGCACCCAGAGGCGTTGCCCTCGGACCCCCGTATTCCCGAGTTCACATTCATCACACTGAGTGTGCACCCCACACCTCCTATCTCAGTTAGTAAAGTGAGTTCGACCTATCCCATTATTAATAATAATTAAACTAAAATATGTTGATAACACTAAAATTACAAACACTTCTTGTACTGTGTAGTGAATATTAGAGATTTTAAGATGCTTCTCCTTTGAAGGTTTATTTTGTATAAACTATTAAGACTTAAGAACAACTTATATACAAGTAAAGGCTAGCATCTTTGCTGGTTTATCCTTGCTTGGTGGATATCTCTAAAGAGTTTATGCTTTGGAGTTTCTCGCCATCTTCGTCAACTTCCAACCTTCTGAAAGGAATCAAAGTCTTCAAAGGTTGTTGTTTTTTTCTTCTCTGGTTATTTTAATCTTTCTATGTTTTGCAAAATGATATTTGGTGGGTTAGAAAGAGTTTAAGTTTATTCTATTGTAAAACTTTCGTTGTTGTTATTAGAGTTTTGTGGAAAAAACGATTTTGAATAAAACCCAACACCCGATTAGTAAGTTTAGGTATGGAAAAGTTTATATTTTAGAAAAAAATTGTAATCGAAAAAGTATGGAAAACCATATTTATTAGTTTTCAAGTTACTTGTAATTCAAAAGTTGAAAAATTCTCTTATCTTGAAAAATTTATAGAAAAAACATTATAAACCAAACTTGTTTTGGAAAATTTCACTTTTCTTAAAAAACATTTATGAAAAACAAGGTATTTTTCCCCCAAACAAATGGGTTCTTAATGTCTTAGGGACAAAAACAAGAAAAACACATTCATATTACGAATGTACAAAATCTAAGATGAGCCAAAAGCATCAAAAGCGTATATCATATACTAGGCGAATGCCCGCGCGTTGAGCAGAAACACCTATATATACTTGAAGTATTTACAAATATATGTTTTTTTAAATATAAAAATAACGTTGTTGTTAGATACAATATTATAATTTGTATACTAAATTGATATAATATATTGAGTATTTTGAATTATATGATAATGTATACATCAATTATACCTGCATAATCTCAATCGTTTGAATGACTTATACCCGCGAGTTACACATGAATAAAATTAAATATAATAAACGATTTAATGGTATTTATAGTTGTTATTGCTAATTATTTTTTTTTAAATTTATTTGGTTAATGTTTTAATTTCTATCATTATAATTATTTAAAACATCAAACACTGTTTTTTGATTTTAAAGGTAACAATATGAACATTTATATAGAGTTATTTTTAACTATTGTTATTGTAAGCTACTTAATTGGAAACTTTTAACGATTATAACAATATCTTTAAGAAATATTTTAGTTAAATTGAGACTACAATTTAGTTTTTGCATTTATCACTACAACTTATCAATTTTAAGTATTTACCAAATACTCTTTGGTTTTTTAAGTGGAACTGAAATTTATATTTAAGTTGACACTCTATTGTTATATTTAAATTAACAATTTAAGTATTTTGTGAAAACTGCTCAAAAGATGTAACTTTAAATTGATAATGGTTTACATACAACAACATTTTAAATCTAATAAATTAACTATAATGTGACAACCGTCAATTTTGGCCAAGTCAAAGTCAACTAAAGCGAACAAATCAAACCGGTCAACTCATCTAATCCTTGTATATTAGGGTTTCCATTAAGCTTCTTATTGAGCAACTCGCAAACTTAATACAAAGTACCAATTAGAGTTTTCACGTGTTCGGAAATTCTAAACCCTAATCAGGGCAAAAGATGGAACTAAACCGATAAAACAATGTTGCATACTCATTGAGAGTGTGTAAGACCCTTAAACATGACTGAATGAGGCTTACATACCTTGCATTGAGAAGCCAAACACTCAAAAGGGTCACAAAAGGAGCCTCTCCCAATCTCTTTCACTATATCTCTTTCTATGTCAAATATCTCCCAAATCTCTCCAAGAATGTGGAATCTCTCCTAAATTTCTCTCTGAATGGGAAATCTCTCCAAGTATGTTAAATCTCTCCCAAATCTCTCTCTAAATGGGAAATCTCTCCAAGAATGTGGAATCTCTCCCAAATCTCTCAACAATTTGGAATCTCTCCCAAATCTCTATCTGAATGAGAAATCTCTCCAAGTATGGCAAATCTCTCCCAAAATCTCTCTCAAAAACCTCTTTCGAGTTTTATAATCATTTGAGCCATCCCGACCCTTAACCGGGTCAAAAATCGCTTAAAATGAAGTTAGAACGGAGAAAATACCCTAAAAGACCCAAAATCCCCTTTATAGGGCCGAAGCCTCCTAGGGCTGGACCCTCTTGGACCGAAAGTAGCCAAGACCGAAGCCCCATGGTGTATCTGCAACAAGCTGACCGCAGCCAACGAGCCGCAGCAACCCGACCACAGCCAGCGAGCCGTAGCCACCGACCGCAGTCGTCAAAGCCCCACCTTCGGTCTTCCTTCGGACGTAGTCGCCTACGGAGCCGCCTCGGACCGCAACTCCCTCCTTTCTTCGGATCCACATCAACACCCGGTGCCTCTCCGGATTTTGGACTGCTGATGACCAAAGCCTCATGAACTTCGGATTTCAGCACTTCCTACCCGGTTTTCAATATTTTTAACGTTTTAAGCCCGTTTTTCATCGTTTTAACGCGGGATTTTCTCCATAAATCATATTTTAACATATAATACCCTAAATATTCATAATATAAGCATATTTTTATGGAAATAATTATTTAAGAATAAAATCTATTAAATGAGATCTTGTAGTGGAGTGTTGACTTATCTTTGATTATGACACAAGCAACCACCACACCCACTCTATGACTAACCCACCCACCTCCACACCATACCTTATCACTTAATTGTACCTTACCACTCAATTTTCAGCCTCTCCCACATCCTAAGAGCTGGAACATCTCATCCTCTCTCTTCATTTCACTCACTTCACTCATTTCCACCACAAATCAAACATCACTTTTCTCTCAAACCGTCTCACACAAATTCAAGATTTCCAAGGCATTTTCCAGCTTTTCTCCTTCATTTTGGTAAGTATCGTCACCCTCCTTATTATTATTACACTTCCCTTTACTCATATCATAGATTTTTTACACAAATTCCATCACTTTGGTGTTAGATTCTTGAAAAAACTTCTAGGCATCTTCAAGTGTTTGAGTTGAACACCTCTCATCTCCAACACTCATCTACTGAAACCACTCAAGGTGAGTTCATACCCCTACATTTTCATGTTTTCTTCAGTTTTTAGGGGGGGGGGGGGAATACAAGTTAAAACACCAAGAACATAACTAAACTTTTCTAACAGCTTTCATTAGAAAAGTTGGACTCCATTCACAGACTGTTTTGGATAACTTACGCATTTTATTTTTCAAAACTGTATTAGGTGAAAATAGCTAAATTTCTTAGCTTTAAAATGACTACTTGCACATCTATATACGATTTTTCTACAATATATGATGATTTTTACAAAACTGCCTATCACTGTAGCTACGAATCCATACCAGTCTGTGAATATGAGCATTTTTGCACAAGTTAGAGACATCTAAAAATCATAATAAAAATTATTAGCAAACTAGACACACTTTCAAAGCTACCAAAATTTATGGATTATGATTTTCACCTTAAATGAATTTTATATAAATTTTCTAAAGACAACATTATAAATTGTTAACAACAGAAAAATGTTGTCATTTACATTTCACCTTCGTAACATGTTGAGCAAGGTGTGTATCTTTATGGGAATATATGTTATCGCAATATATGATATTTTGTCTTAGTATATAGACATGCATCAGTTAACAAATTGATTTTGAAATATAGAACATGGAAGATAACAAATTGTTATAATCAAAGTACATCCATCACACACAAACATTCGAAAAACTATGGTAGTATAGTTTTTATGTTTCCTTTACATTACAAACGATACAATAAACCATAATAGGTATGGTTTAGATTCATTTCCATTCCAAAATTCAATTCTTTAAATATTTTTGTTCACATAAATTCGTTAATGACTTTTGTGAGACATTCGTTTCACGTTATCAATAAGTCATGTATTGTAACCAGACTCTCCTCGAGGGAGAGCGTGGTAGTTGTATATAGATTTATATTGGGTCTGAAAAACCCACATCTGAGCTGCTTGCAACAGCTAGACCGGCAGGTCCGAGGTCACAAATGTCATAACAGTTCCGACGCCTGAAGAACGTCGTTTGAGGCCATCTAGGTCATAGCATGGTTATAATAACTCACCTTAAGTATTAAAAAACATAAAATTTATGGGGAATTCATTGAAATCAAACGACTTTTGTAGATTTAAACTTGCATTGTTTTACCATAAGTATAACAAAATTACTTGTACACTTTCGGTCTCAGAACTTGAGACTACATAACACAAAACTCACACCTACATTCAGTCTTGGGATTAAGACTACATAACACTTTATAAAGAAATTATTGGATTTTCTGAGAACATACTCCATCGCTTTTACAAGGAAAAGCGGTATCTTTCTCAAACAAATATCTTATAAACTCACCAACCTTTGTGTGACATCCCCAAAATCTCGGACAAAAAAGACCGATTTCATTTATGTTTTTAAAAATAATTTCAGAGTAAATCCTTTTGATTTAAAAGTGTTGTGGAATTTGTTCCCAAAACAAAACATGATAAAATAATATTTATCAACGCATTTCATCAAGAGATGCATTTTCATTATATGTGTCATGGTCCGATACAGACCATAAAACATAAACGATAACATTACAAGTCATTCAACAAATATATACATATACAGACTTTTAAACAAAACAAGTCGATGATTCATCCATGTTACGCCCTTGCGCCACTTCCTATAATACAAATAAAACTGAGTGGGTCAGGCTTGGGAGCCTGGTGAGCATATAGGGTTTTCAACCCACAATAAATAAATTATATTTAATTTCACCAACCAATCACTATCCCGATTACCCATTCCCGTTATCCTCACTTTACGTCCCTAAAACAACATCTATCTCAAGGGACATAATCTAGGATTTTCATCGGGACAGACATTACTGATAAGGGGTTTCCTCAACAATAGATATCCAAAAGGCAACTATGAGGGGGATAGAGTACACCGGTGAACACATCGTTCACAACACCTACAGGTTATGAACCTGCTAGCGTTCCACGAGACTGTCTAGAAGGAGTCTGTGGTCGTTATCCATACTCCGCTGAATAACTAGGTCAACAACAACAACATCGAGGCCTCTCATCTGTTTATTACACACCAACTATCTACCCATGTTCTACCCAACATATTCGTAGATAAAAATATATATTTATATACATAGTTTAAAACCTGTATAGCATTTTCATTCAATACATATTTCACATAACAGATGAGGCATACCCACATAACACGTATTTCACAGGAAAACAAATCACATCTATGAGATTGAAGAGAGTGAATACACATTTACGCACATAACAACAAAATTATACATATAACACGTACTTCGTATAAAATACTTCATAATTATGCGTTAGAAGAAAGTAACTACACACTCACTTGACCAGAAGATGATCGGACAACACTACGGCTTGTAGAAGTAGTAATCCTCAGCAGATCTGGAAGATATCTACAAAAATCAAACTTCTCGCGGACAGAGCTTCGGCTCGGAAACCGCATTTCTTGGCATCTTCGGGATCTCGGGACTTGCTTCGGGGCTCGGGAATATTACAGGAGCTTCGGGGTACTTCTGGCATGCAAAACGATGCAAAACGGGAGAGAGAAGAGAGAATAATAGCAAAGGAGCCGACTGCCCTCGCATCCTATCTATAGGAGGCTGAGGCCTCGCAGTACGCGGGGCGTACTACCTTACGCGGGGCGTAAGCCTCCGAAACGTCATTGCTTACGTACCGAAGAACTTGAGTGCGGGTGTCGACATACCTCGGTGTACGCGGGGCGTACTTCTGATGAGTCCGATGACTCGCCTCCGGATAATACTGAATTTTAATAATTAAATTTAATTATTAATTATTTAATAAAGTTCGAAAATTCATATCTTCTTCATACGAACTCCGCTTTTGATGTTCTTTATATCCACACGAAGGTGAGACTACGCTCTACAACTTTCGTTTAGACTGCGTCAGCTAATTTTGGATTTATTTTTATTATTTATTTTTAATAGGCCGGGACAGAAAATTTTGTTATAAATTCATAACTTCTTCGTTTGACGTTCGTTCTCGCCTAACTTTTTATCGCTTCGATACTAACAATGAGATCTTCGATTCTCGTTTAGATCGCTAAGGCTAAATATCTCTCTAACGTAAATTTCACTTTTTACGTCATTCAGCGTTGCCGGTTCTGTCGCGAAACTTCGACAGGTCATAACTTCTTCGTTATAACTCGGATTTCGGCATTCTTTATATTCTCGGAAACCTTGTTTCAACTACTACAACATTATCCACAGATATCAAGTTTATTTTATACTTAAATTTTGATGCTTATTTTTATTCTTGATTAATCAAACCACATAATTAAGCAATTAAGCACAAAACACATAATACTCAAATAATACACTTCTATTATTTCAAAATGGGTTACAAAGGTTAACCTAGACTACTATATTAACATTAATGACAGGCCCAGAAAAACAGGCGTTACAATTCTCTCCACCTTAGAATGATTCCCTTCCCGGAATCACACATCAACAAACAAATGCAGATAGCGACCCATCATGTCACTCTCCGTCTCCCAGGTGAGATTCGGCCCATTCGTGTGTTTCCATCGGACAAGCACTAACTCGACCATCTTGCGTCACAACTTCTTAGTATTTCCGTCAATAATTGCCTCTGGTTCTTCAATCAACCTTTTCTTCTCATCGATTCTCAACTCCGAAAGTGGAATCATGTCGGGAACTTCCCCCGTGAACTTCCGTAAATAACACACATGAAAAGTGTTTTGAATTCCATTCAGTTCTTCTGGTAGTTCGAGCTTATAAGCTTGGTTCCCAATCCTCTGAAGAACTTTAAACGGTCCAATAAACCTGGGACTTAATTTTCCCCTTTTTCCAAATCTTATAAGTCCCTTCCACGACGAGACTTTAAGAAAAACCGAATCCCCAACCTCAAATGTCATCGGTCTTCGCTTTTTGTCAGCATAGCTCTTTTGACGATCCTGAGCTGCTAACATTCATTCCCTAATTATTTTCAACTATTCAGCAGTGTGATGAACCATCTCCGGTCCCAGAAACTGCTTTTCCCCAGCCTCAAGCCAACAAGACGGCGTACGACACTTTTGTCCATACAAATCTTGGTAAGGTGCCATCTTAATGCTCGAGTGGAAACTATTATTGTAGGAAAATTCTACCAACGGTAAATGTTCATCCCAGTTACCTAGGAATTCCAAGGTACATGCTTTTAGCATATCTTCAAGCGTTTGTATCATTCGTTCGCTTTGGCCATCAGTTTGCGGATGGTAAGCTGTACTTAAACACAAATTGGTACCCATTTCCTCTTGTAGACTTTTCCAAAACCTCGAGGTGAAACGGCTATCACGATCTGATACAATCGTTAACGGAACACCGTGAAGCCTCACAATTTCTTTCACGTAAGAATTTGCAAGCTTTTCCATAGACCATTTCTCTTTGGCTGCTATGAAATGCGCACTCTTAGTGAATCGATCAACGACCACCCAAATCATGTCGTGACCATTCTTTGTTCTGGGCAGTTTAGTGACAAAATCCATAGCAATGTCTTCCCACTTACCCATAGGCACAGGAAATGGTTCTAAACTCCCGTACGGTTTCTGATGTTGTGTCTTGACTCTTGCACAAGTCACACACTCAGCCACATACTTTGCAACATCAAGCTTTATCGTCGGCCACCAGTAGTAGGGTTTCAGGTCCCTATACATTTTAGTGCTACCGGGATGAATCGAGTACATGGTTTTGTGAGCTTCTTCCATCAGAAGATCTCTGATTCCTCCTGTCTTAGGTATCCAAATCCGATCTTGGAACACCTTCAGTCCATGACTGTTTACACCGAACACCAACGTTTTGCCCAAACGTTCCTTCTTTCGGCCATTCTTCTCAGAAGCTTCACTTTGAGCTTTCTTTATACTTTCCAAAATAGCCGAGACAACTTCAATTCTCAACGCTCTTGGCCTTTTTCTCTCAACATTGACTTTCCGACTGAGAGCATCAACAACAACATTAGCTTTACCGGGATGGTAAAGTATCTCACAGTCATAGTCCTTGAGTAACTCTAGCCAGCGTTGTTGCCTCATATTTAACTCTTTCTGATTGAAGAGATATTGGAGACTCTTGTGATTAGTGAAGAGTTTGTACTTCGTGCCATAGAGGTAATGCCTCCATATCTTCAGAGCGAAAACTACCGCTGCCAACTCCAAATCATGAGTCGGGTAGTTCTTTTCATGCTCTTTCAGCTGTCGAGACGCATATGCTATCACCTTTTCTCTTTGGGTCAAAACACAACCCAATCCAACCCCAAACGCATCGCTATAAATAGTGAAGTCTTCAACTCCATCAGGTAGAGAAAGTATCGGTGCATCACATAGTTTCGTCTTTAGCTTCTCGAATGCTTCTTTATGCTTCTCACTCCAAGCATAAGTAGCTCCTTCATGGGTCAAAGTAGTCAACGGAGTAGCGATTGAAGAAAAGCCTTGGATAAACCTTCGGTAATATCCGGCTAATCCTAAAAAGCTTCGGATCTCCGTGGGACTTTTTGGTTGTTCCCACTTCACTACAGCTTCAATCTTTGTTGGATCAACCATTATCCCGTCTTGGTTGACCACGTGACCCAAGAATTGGACTTCACGAATCCAAAAATCACATTTGGAGAACTTAGCATACAGCTTCTCCTTCTTCAAGACTTCTAACACTTCTCGCAAGTGTTTCCCATGCTCCTCCTGGCTTTTCAAGTAAATCAGAATGTCATCTATGAACACTATCACAGATTTATCAAGGAACGGATTACAAACTCTATTCATTAAATCCGTGAATGCTGCTGGAGCATTGGTTAGTCCAAACGACATAACTAAAAACTCGTAGTGTCCATATCGGGTTCTGAATATAGTCTTCTCTATATCCTGCTCTCTTACTTTCAGCTGATGATATCCTGACCTTAGGTCGATCTTCCAGAAATAGCTCGAACCTTGCAATTGATCAAATAGGTCATCAATCCTCGGCAACAGATATCTATTCTTTACTGTTGCCTTATTCAGCTCTCGGTAATCGATGCACATTCTCATACTTCCATCTTTCTTCTTCACAAATAACACCGGCGCTCCCCAGGGTGATGAACTAGGTCTAATGAAACCTTTGTCCAATAACTCCTGAAGTTGCATCATCAACTCCTTCATCTCCGTCGGTGCTAATCGATAAGGTACTTTTGCAATTGGCGTTGTTCCTTGTAACAAGTCAATTCTGAACTCCACTTGTCTATCAGTTGGTAATCCAGGAAGATCTTCGAGAAATATTTCCGGATAATCACACACCACAGGAATACTCTGCATCACCTTATTTTCCTTCTTAGCATCAATCACGAATGCTAAATATGATGTACATCCCTTGGTCAAACACTTTCTGGATTTCATTAGGGAAATGATTCCAGAATTCACTCGGCGTTTGTCCCCATACACCATAAACGATTCCTTCCCAGGCAGGTTCACTTTCACTATCTTCTTCTTGCACAAAATCTCGGCGTCATTGGCGCTAAGCCAATCCATTCCCAAAACGATGTCGAAACCGTTAAGTTCGATAGGTAATAATTCTTTGTGAAACTTATTCCCATTAAGGTCGATTAAGATGTTTTTTCATACGATGGCTAACAGGTACAAACTTTCCACTAGCAACTTCGACTAATAAAGCATTATCTAGTCTATCAACATGAAAAGCTAGTTTTCTACCAAATTCATGCGATATAAAGGAGTAGTTGGCTCCAGAATCAAATAAAATTTGGGCAGGCAATGTGTTTACGAGAAAGGTACCTGAAGCGACATCAGCTTCATCTTTAGCGGCTTCCAGTGTCATCTGGAATGCTCTCGCCTTTGGCTTTGGCGGAATGTTGGGTCTAGTTGCCTCCTTCTTCTTCGGGCAGTCCCTTGACATGTGTCCCTCCTCACCACAACCATAACAAACTTTCTTAGTGAGGGTACATTCATTGGCATAGTGACCTGGCTTTCCACACTTGTAGCATGTGGCCACTACCTCACATTTTCCATGATGCTTCTTCTTACATTTGTCGCACCATTTCGCTTCGCCTTCACTTCCCCTCGAACCAGACTTCGAAAACTTGTTTTTCTTATTCGACCCTGAAGTTCCATCGAACTTCCACTTTCACTAACTTCTATCCTTTCCAGACCCTTTTCCTTCTGCTGGGCCTCCACATTCTTAGCTGCACGAACAGCCGTTTTCAGAGTAGTTGCCATCTTGACTGTCGGACCAAAGTCGGCAGGCAGTCCATTAGCAAACCTCTCAATCTTGGAGAGTTCCGTTGGCACTAGGTACGAAAATAATTTCATTTTCTCAGTGAATGCCGTAGCGTAGTCGTTTACGCTCATCATCCCCTTCTTCAAGTTTTGGAACTCATTGTTTAGATCAATCAGATCTATCTCTAAACAATATTGCACCCTTAACTGTTCCAAGAACTCCTCCCATGACATTTTCAGGGCTTCTCCTCGTGGCATAGTATCTGCCAACAACTTCCACCAACTCAATACTCCAGTCTTCAGTTATCTAACTGTAAAGACAGTCTTCTGTTTGTTGCTATAGTCGCAACTTTCAAATACCATCTCCATTTCGGAGATCCAATCCATTATCTCAATAGGCTTTGGGCTCCCAGAAAGACTTGGCGGTTTGGCGCCCAAGAAGTTCTTGTACAATTGCCCATCCTTGTTGTTTCTCCTTTCCGGATTGTTTCTTCGTTCTCCTTGAGTCCCAAATTGACTCATAATACGACTATTGTTCCCTTCCTCCGATTGCTCGGGAATCAATTCAGGTTCCTCAATAGGAATGATAGGTTCTTCCCTATTATTATGCAACATCTGTCGCATCTCCTCCCTTTGTTCGACTAGCATAGCCCGAATCATGGCTTGCACTCCAGCCATCGTTATTGGTTCTAGTGCTGCTGCTACAACAGGTATTTGCTCAATCACTGGCGGTTGATTCCTGTTTTCATCCGCGTTTCCAACGCCACACCTTGTTCTCACCATTTTTTTTTCTACACACCGAATAAGGTGAAATTTAGATCTTCATTCATGATAGATTTCAAATCATCCTTATCACTCCGAAACGATTACATGCTAGTTCTCATATCGTATACATACGCTTAGAATCCTAAACACATAAACCTTCAGATCTGGTTGGCAACAAACCGTAGATCCGAACAAATAATATCATATATGGCAACATATAACATTTAGCACATAAAAGTATTTTAGGCAACTTTCCTAAAATTAAACTAGTGCTCGTGCCTAAAATCCAACAGACACACATCTCAAAATTCTACTTAGCATTCTAAGTTTAAGTCTAGAAATCCTACAAATTCCTAGTTCGCTTAAACTAATGCTCTGATACCAAATGTGACATCCCCAAAATCTCGGCCAGAAAAGACCAATTTCATTTATGCTTTTAAAAATAATTTCAGAGTAAATCCATTTGATTTAAAAGTGTTGCGGAATTTGTTCCCAAAACAAAACATGATAAAATAATATTTATCAAAGCATTTCATCAAGAGATGCATTTTCATTATATAATTAAAACTCGGGGTGTCATGTTCCGATACAGACCATAAGGCATAAACGATAACATTAAAAGTCATTCAAAAAATATATACATATACAAACTTGTAAACAAAACAACTCGATGATTCATCCATCTTACGCCCTTGCGCCACTTCCTGTAATACAAATAAAACTGAGTGGGTCAGGCTTGGGAGCCTAGTAAGCATATAGGGTTTTCAACCCACAATAAATAAATTATATTTAATTTCACCAACCAACCACTATCCCGATTACCCATTCCCGTTATCCTCACTTTACGTCCCTAAAACAACATCTATCTCAAGGGACCTAATCTATGATTTTCATCGGGACGGACATTACTGCTAAGGGGTTTCCTCAACAATAGATATCCTAAAGGCAACCATGAGGGGGATAGAGTACACCGGTGAACACATCGTTCACAACACCTACCGGTTATGAACCTGCTAGCGTTCCACGAGACTGTCAAGAAGGAGTCTGTGGTCGTTATCCATACTCCGCTGAATAACTAGGTCAACAACAACAACATCGAGGCCTCTCATCTGTTTATTACACACCAACTATCTACCCATGTTCTACCCAACATATTAGTAGATAAAAATATATATTTTTATACATAGTTTAAAACCTGTATAGCATTTTTATTCAATACATATTTCCCATAACAGATGAGGCATACCCACATAACACGTATTTCACAGAAAACAAATCACATCTATGAGATTGAAGAGAGTGAATATACATTCACGCACATAACAACAAAATTATACACATAACACGTACTTCGTATAAAATACTTCATAATTATGCATTAGAAGAAAGTAACTACACACTCACTTGATCAGAAGATGATCAGACAGCACTACGGCTTGTAGAAGTAGTAATCCTCAGCAGATCTGGAAGATCTCAACAAAAATCGAACTTCTCGCGGGCAGAGCTTCGGCTCGGAAACCGCACTTCTCGGGATCTTCGGGATCTCGGGACTTGCTTCGGGGCTCGGGAATATTACCGGGGCTTCGGGGTACTTCTGGCACGCAAAACGATGCAAAACGGGAGAGAGAAGAGAGAAAAATAGCAAAGGAGCCGACTGCCCTCGCATCCTATTTATAGGAGGCTGAGGCCTCGCAGTACGCGGGGCGTACTGCCTTACGCGGGGCGTAAGCCCCCGAAACGTCATTGCTTACGTACCGAAGAACTTGAGTGCGAGTTTCGACATACCTCGGTGTACGCGGGGCGTACTTCGGATGAGTCCGATGACTCGCCTCCGGATAATACCGAGTTTTAATAATTAAATTTAATTATTAATTATTTAATAAAGTTCGAAAATTCATATCTTCTTCATACGAACTCCGTTTTCGACGTTCTTTATATCCACACAAAGGTGAGACTACGTTCTACAACTTTTGTTTAGACTCCGTCGGCTAATTTTGATTTTATTTTTATTATTTATTTTTAATAGGTCGGAACAGAAAATTTCGTTAAAAATTCATAACTTCTTCGTTTGACGTCCGTTCTCGCCTAACTTTGTATCGCTTCGATACTAACAACGAGATCTTCGATTCTCGTTTACATCACTAAGGCTTAATATCGCTCTAACGTAAATTTCACTTTTTACGTCATTCAGCGTTGTCGGTTCTGTCGCGAAACTTCGACATGTCATAACTTCTTCGTTATAACTCGGATTTCGGCATTCTTTATATCTTCGGAAACCTTGTTTCAACTAGTACAACATTATCCAAAGATATCAAGTTTATTTTATACTTAAATTTTGATGCTTATTTTTATTCTTCATTAATCAAATCACATAATTAAGCAATTAAGCACAAAACACATAATACTCAAATAATACACTTCTATTATTTCAAAACGGGTTACAAAGGTTAACCTAGACTATTATATTAACATTAATGACAGGCCCAGAAACATAGGCGTTACACTTTGTGTTGACACTTTTTCAAACAACTTGTATTCTCAGGAATTCAGTGAAACCAAGTAACTACAAGCTTTTGAGGATGAGACGCTACAACGTTAAACAACTATTTTTACATAGTGTTGTAATCAATTAATGACATATGTAAGACTTGCAACCATGTAATACTTTTTCGATTATGTTTATGATTGGTTGTATTGCTTTGATCACTATTATACTCGTTGTTATGATACAATACATGAAGTCCTCTAACCCCGAACGTTTCCGCCATCCTTGGTTTGGGGGTGTGACATATAATATGTTAAAAGTTAAAGACATAACTTTATAAGTAGAAGTAATATATTATTTTAAAACTGAAATTTAGTTTATTTATGATTGCACTTTATGTTTGATATATATTTAACCTTATTAACAATTTTATAATCATTATTAGAAACACACTACAATTTATCACTTTTAACTATTTACAAAATAATTTTTGGACTGTTTAACATAAACGCAAATTTATATTTATGCTGACCTATAATGTTATATTTAAATTAATAATTTAAGTATTTTATACAAATTGTTCCAAAATTGTATCTTTAAAATGATAATGGTTCACATCCAACAATATATTAAAACTAATAAATTAAGTATAATATATTAAAAGTTAAAAAAACCTAACTTTATAAGTAGAAGTAAATATATTATTTTAATATTGAAATTTAATTTATATATGATTACACTTTAGATTTTATAATCATTTAACGTTATTAACCAACTTATAATTATTATTAGAAAGAAATTGAAAAGTTATGAGAGTTCAAATGAATGTGGTGAAAGGAAAAATGCATGGAAGTTTCAAATGCATGTAGTGAAAGAAAAAATGTTTCCTATATAAAGATTAGGAATTTGCAAAATCTAAGTGTGATATATCATCTCTATATGTACTCATGATATTCATAAAATGGATATGAATGAAGAACTGAGTATTTTTAGGAAGTTACAGACGGCTACATGATAGTTGGTACAAACGGTACCCTTTCCAGAAGGCATGGCAAAACATTAAAGAAACAAAAAATATATATTGTATAAATATATCAATCGATGACAAATTACACGATTTAACTAAATTAAAAATCAAAAACCTTGATAAAAACCACATACTCTGAAATGATGTCCCTAGAGAAATAAATTAAGGCTGCACGGTCCTGTTGAGTCATTTTCGTGAAATAATCATGACACCGCAATTCCATACATAAAAGTTATGCCCGCGTACACTTAAACCACTTGCTCCACATGCATGACCTTTTAGCCTCTTGCTCCCTCTCAACCTCAGCGTCGGCCTCAGCCACGAACTCGAACTCGAGCTCGAACTCCATCTCGACCTCGACTTCATCAACTTCATCCTCATCATTAAGGGTGGGATCATTGCACGTAGATGTTTCATTTTCCTAGCATTCAATATTAATTGAAAGGTCACAACTCCTTTAATTTTGCTAAATCATAAACTAATCAAGAATTATTATGATAATGTTAACATTAATGTGGTGAGAAAAAGGTTTGGGTGTCAAAAATCACACCTCCGGTACGTGACCAAGTATGACTGGCTGCCTTTGGGAGAAAGCTGTGAAACGGATTCCAAATTCTGATGAAAAGGAATAAAAAGTAATACGTTAGTTATCATTTACATGCATCCACTTGGGCGAAAGTAGTTGCAGCTAGGTTTCCCAATGTGTTGGTCCTTGTTGAGATCTAATCCTTTATATTTATATGATCTAAAATATCAGAAAAAAACTTGATAATGGACCTATTAGCGATAAGAATAGAAGATAGATATGTTATCTCCTGTAAAATAGTATAGTCTATTATATTTTCCATTTTTCCTGTACTAAATCAACCCATTTATGCGGATCTATACTTTGAATAGGACTGATACACTTAAATTTTTAAAACTGGTTTAAATTTTATGAAGATAAACTCTAATTTTAATCTATGAATTCTTGGCACATACAAACAAGATTAAAAGTAACACAGGATCCACAAAATATTCAGTAAAAATGATATCTACCTTTATAGTGGGTGTTGTCTCGAAAAATATTAGGATAAACATCATTAGCATCGATACCACGTAACATAATTCGCCTAATGCTTAGGATGTAATATTCTCCTGTTGCTAACTGATATCCGGTGAGATCTCCACCAATTATGTGATTCCATGATTTGTAATAAGTCAGCACATCTTCTTCAGCAGTATTTCCAGCATCATAAACAACCTCCACCCCACACTCCCATGCAGGAGAACCAAAATACGAGGTTCTTCTTACTGTAATAGAAACCTCGTCACCACCTTCCATCTCATTTATTCCAAACATCCAATGGCTTAACACCGTGTAACACCCTTCTTCACCTACATGAACGTCACTACTGCAATGTTCGTAGAACCAGGCGCGGTTTTTTGTTTTATTATGAATGATGATCATAGGCAAAAATCTATGTGTATAAACATAGCAGAAATTAAATCCTCTGAGCCTGTTAGGAGAAGATGGAATGTTAAATGATATTGATTCTCCCTCGCTTCTACACCTAATCCATTTCGGCATATCTTTCCCCAAGTAAATAGTGCTGAATATTCCAAATTCATAAAACATCTGCCAGATAAACCCAAGCTTAATTAGTCACCATAAATTAGCTACATATTCACAAAACGACATATAATTAACCAGATAAAACCTGAATTTGATGTTCCGTTGATTCTCTACCATAAGAATAATGTCGCACACCCTTTTTGTTAAGAAAGTCGAGTTTATTCCAGCCCAAACTATGTAATACCTTTTCCTCAACACTTGCCATAGGTTGGATCTTAACGATGCCTTCAATTTCACAAGGCAAAGGTTCTACCACTGTCCACGGTGTAATTAAGTCGAGTGGGCACATTTTTGGATCAAATACAACTTTTCGTAGTAAACTCTGTTTGTCATAATGGACGTTCAAAAATGTTAGTGTACTTGGAGGATGCTCGACTGATGTCAACCTTTCACATTGTGACAAACTAAGTAATTGAAGCCTGGGAAGTCTTCTCACACAAATGGGAAGGGAAGTAATGGGATTATTATCTAAACGTAATTCCTTTAACATGACCAACCAACTAAATTCCATTGGAAAGGATTCCGTGGACAAATTATTATTTACAAGGGATAACTTTACTAAAGAGATGGGCAAAGAAATCGTAAAGAACTGGGAATCACTTGGTATGTCCTCATGAATGGTGGAGGAAGATAACTTTTTGTTTATGTCAATGATGTTAGCCTTGATCATTTCTGGTGAATCCATATCTCTAATCTCAATGTGAGAACTACCAAGATTACAACCCTCCAGCAATAGTGTTTTAAGCTTCCTTAACATGCCTATGTTAAGTTTTTCAAGCTTTTTGCAGTAGCTTAGATCAATATACACAAGTTCAACACATTCCTTAATTGATTCACATATCTCAACCAACTCATTGCAATTAGTAGCTATTAATCTCTCAAGTGCAGGGAGTTCTACAAAGCCAACCAGACTAAGAAGCCGTTCACAAAAACTTAAATTAAGAATTTTTAGAGAGCCAAACAACCTTTTGTCTTTTGAAGACAAGCCAAGTAACTCCTGAAATGGGGATAAGTTAGAATAGTAGTGAATGTCATCAACTCAACATTGATGAATATAAAATGGACTTGAGTTACCTTTTTTCTACTCTGGAGTTGTTGTGGATTACTATACCAAATGACAAATGATTCAAAGTTGCTATAAGACATGTCAAGAGCAACAAGATTATCCATCGGTAAGTTTGAAGGTATACATTTTGAAGGGAACCCATGCATACACAACCATCTTAATTTTTTTGAAAAGTTCTCGTAAGACTCACTGATTTGCACATAGTTGAGTTGTAAGAGCATTAGATTATTCATCTTACTCAATGCTTCCGTTTTCAACTCAAATGATCCATGTAATTTCTCTTTCTTAATCATTCTCGTGTCAAGGGTGAGGCCTAGAATATTTTCCTTACCCTATTAAGAAAGAGATGCCAAAAACAAAATAATAAAATTGATATCCACTCTAATAAATCAAAATCTTTTTGTCACATCTCACACTCTCATTAATTTGACCACATGTCATTTTATTGTTATGTTCAATTAAAATTTTTCCACATGACATTTTGTGTTTTTTTCTATTTTATTAAATTTTACATAATATTAAAATATAATAATTGTAATAAATGTAATAATAAATACATTTCAATTTTAGTAATTGGTTTTTCTTCTAATTTCAACATATCTAAATTAAAACTTCACTATTTTTCTTTGTTTTTTTTATCTAAATCGTTTGTTTAAATTTAAAAGAGAAAAAAAAACACTTTAATTTTAATAATTCAATATTTTTCTAAATTTTCTTATAAATTCAAACTTTTTCAAATGCTTTGAATTTTCATATTTATTCTTTTTTAAATGAACTCATGTAATACATGGGTCTTACACCCCGTGTATATATATATATATATATATATATATATATATATATATATATATATATATATATATATATATTAATTATTTTTAACATATATAATTAAAACTGACAAGTATACATGGAGTCTTACCTTTTTTTGTTTCAACACTTTAAATGAATCCTCATGACACCATAATCTACTTCGCTTCCATGGCTTGTTAGGTGATTCTTGATGCACTAAAACTCTTCCCATTTCCCGAAGCAACCCATGCATCATCAATTCGTTATTTGATGTGATATCAACAAAACATTTGTCAATGAGATTCATGATCCCATATTTTGTTTTTATATCGCAAGCCTTTAATATTGTTTCAGTAAAATCTCTATCTGTGCCAACAAAAAAACATGCGATATGCTTAAACAACTCTTTATCATTTTCAGAAGGCAAAGAGTCAAAGCTTTTTCTCAAGACATTGTTTATAGGTGAGTTGTTTTCTTTCTTTAGCCCTTTCAGGAATTCTTCCCAGTAAAATACATCTCGGTTATGCAGAGACTTTCCCAAAACTTTAAGAGCCAATGGATGTCCTTCACAATACTCCACAAGTTTTTCTAGGACGTCTTCGTATCCTGCCTTGGGATTGTTGGGCACGCACGTATTAAAACACAAAAGTTGTTTTGATTGACCCTGTAATAAGCCTTGAAGCAAGTGCTTTTCATGTGTGGGCTTAATGTTCGCTTTGAATAGTACACAACTCTCTGTCAACCATGCATCCTTTGTTGTTATTATAATCTTGCTTTCTGGATGTAAACCTTTGCTTCCAAGTAATGCATCCAACTGGTCAAGACTATCAACATCGTCAAGAACGATAAGCACTTTTTTATGGGCTAATGCATTTTCTATCTTTAAGGTGTATACAGAAACATCATGAACTTGTATTGAACTTCTTTTAGAAATTTCATCATAAAGTTGTTTTTGTAAATCAAGCAACCCATTATATTTTTCTTCACATCTTCTACTTATATCTTCAATAAAGCTACTTGTTGCGAACTCATCACAATGTAACCCATAGACATATTTAGCTAAAGATGTCTTTCCTATACCACCCATACCCAAAATAGTGAGTATGTCTGCCGTATGCGAGGATGTATCTTTCAACCATGAAGTGACGAACTTCTTAGAATCATCCCTCCCAATGAGTAGTGGCAGAGGAATCCTTGAGGATATGCGTAATCTGTGGTAGACGTCCTTAGCAATTTCTTCAATAAACTCGGTCTCTCCCCTGAAACCTAATTTTAATTACAACCATAGAATACAATCCAAAATACTAAGATGCCAAATATTGAGATTTAATCCATCATAAGATGAAAATCAAATTTCTTTCATATGAAGTTGTTATGTTTGGTTAAGTTATATCATATTTTTATTTCGAACCATATAAGTGTTTGTTATGTAAGGCCATAAAATTATGTATAGTGAGATTAGAACCATTAAGTAATGCAAGATTTCACTATTGGGGCACTGAATCTTAGTATGTTTCATTAGTTTCAAGAAGTACATACACACTAAAATATTTTGGAGGTTTTGCATGAATGTAAACAACATGTAAGATTATCATATGCAACTTAAAAGCAGAATTATTTTGGTTCTGATTAAATGACTTATGATATTATTATAATCCTTAGAATAAATTACATGAATGATAGCTATGGTTTGGTGTAATTTGCATGTCTGGTCCCTAACTTATTTTTTTAACTTGGAAGGTCCCTAATGTTTGTTTTTGTTGCGTGTTTGATCCCTATCTTACCTAAAAAGATTATTTTGCCCTTGATTTTTTAATTTATCTAAATAATGTGGGTTAGCTAAGGTAAGATAAGGTGAGGTGGAGATAAGGTTAGGGGTGTGTGTTTGTTTAAATAAATTAAAAAATAAGGGCAAAATAGCCTTTTTAGATAGATAGGGACCAAGCGTGCAACAAAAACAAATAGTAGGGACCTTAGTTAGACACTGAATGTACAAATTATCCAAAACCATAGGGATCATTCGTGTAAGTTACTCTAATCCTTATGATTCAAAGATAGTAATGATATACTAATATATTCATAATAATATACTCAACACGACGTGGCGTTATGGTTTTGACCCGCGAAGTTTAATGAACCAACACGGCGCGTTGGGGTGTCCTAACATGGTGTGTTGGCTGCTGAGAATGAAACCCTACTTTGTAGGGTGTTGCACCTTATATAAAGGCCTTAAGTCCTCTTAACTAGCCTCCTTACCAGCCTCCTTTGCTATTAAAACCCTAAATCGAGCATTGAGCTTTCTTGGAGGTGTTCTTGAGCTTTGATTGGATTCTTGTGGACATTATTTCTCTTTTGAAGGAGCTTTGGAGATTGAAGGTACCGATCTTCGAAGGAAATTCATAGATCTAGAATCTCTCCACTTGTTGCAGTGTCTTTGAGGTATCAAGTGCATACCTTGTCTTGTTGTTGATTAGATCTCCTCATAGAGGGTTTTGTTATGTTTTGGCTCTTTTTTTTGAGTTGTCTGAGGAGTTAAGTCGCTTTTTGGGTTTGCCCTATAGATCTAAGCTTTATGCGGTCTCCTTTGGCAAAAAGGTGCAAGATTTATAAGATTCTAGGTCACATGCATGCATTAAGCTCTTTATTAAGCCCTTCTTAAGCTTTAGAGCTTCTCTTAAGCATGTATGAACGTAAAGTTGGCAACTTTACATGGTTTTCCAGCTCTAGGGTGTCAGATTTGCATTTTGGGGCTAAATAATTGAAGATTAAGTGCTTAATGGTTCAACCTTCACTCTTTTAAGCCTAGGGTTTAGGTTTTGGACCCATTTCGGTGATTCCTAGCTCATTTTGGTTGACAACTGAGCTTTGGAGCTCTTGGAGTCGATGTAGGCAGCTTAATGTATTAAGTTGTTGGATCCCAGGCCGACACGACGTGTTTGTAGGTCAACACGGCGTGTTGACTTGGATTTTCCCGACTTTGTGGATAATGGAGAAACGTCGCGTGTTTGCAGGACGACACGGCGTGTTGGGTCAACATGGACTGTTGACCTTAACTTTTGACTTTTGACTTTTGTATTTGACCAAGTATGACCTAAGGGGTACTTGAGGTAATCTGAGTTGTATCTAAGGATTAGTCACTATTTGTCAATTAAGTGACGGGTACAACTAATATCCGGAGTCAAGACCTATTCAATTATCGTTCGGATTTCAAGGTGAGTTACCTCACCGAGTTTAACAGGTTGAAGGCACCAATGCTGACCCTTCTTGTTTATGTTAGGATGCTAGGAGTATCCGTGACCCTTGCATGTGTTATGTACTACTATGTATGTCGGGCGGGGCTCGATGTCGGGCAAGGCACGATGACTGGAATGTATGCTAATGTTTTATGATATTATATGCGCTATCATGATTGTGTTATATGTATTGCATGCGTATAGTTGGTGAGGCCCGATGTCAGGCGGGGCCTAACAATAATACATATGTATACCAAGCAGGGTTCGATGTCGGGCGAGCCTAATGGAAGGCAGGGGCCCAATGTATGTTTAATTATGTATGGTATGGGGTAGTTTGGGGAACTCACTAAGCTTTGTGGTTACGGTTTTCAATTTATGTTTTATGTACTTCCGGATCCAAAGGGAAGAGCTCAGGTTGACTGCATCGCACACACCATATGGATTCTACATTTCGGATTTCATTCTGATATTTGTGATATTGATACACTTGTTTTTATTTGAGATGTTTGGATTATGTTTGGGAAACAATTTTACTTAATTTAAAAATGAAATATTTGGATCATATTTTTGGGACATTACAAGTTGGTATCGGAGCCTTGGTTTGAGGGATTCGAGCATACTTTTGGGTGTGTCTGAACTCAAACTAAGGATTTGGTAGAATTTTCAAATAGAAAATGTTTTATAAAATCGGTTTTAATAAAATAAAAAGGTTGTGGTGCATGCAATCGACCGAGCTCAAGTAAGCTTTCCCAAATTACCCATACAAGTTACCTGATATGATTTGATATGTGAATCTGTGAATCGTATGCTAGTTTGGGCTAATGATATGCTCAGTTTTGCATGATAGTATGCTAGGAGAGATGCCTTTGTATGCATGTTGCATGAGCCTGTAGAATTGCATGCTAGTACTAATTATTCAGTGATTGAATGGCCTAATTAGGTTATGTATGATTCAGATGACTTGATGCTCGAATGATGCATGCTTTGTGCTTTAGGAATTCTTACTAACCTCAGCTAACTAGTAAGCGAATATGCTAAGTTACATATTATGGGAACTAAATAATTTTAGAAGGTTAGGTTTTAACGTTATTGCCCAACTCTTGTTTGAGTCCTAACCGTTGTAGGCTGAGTTCTCTCATTCGAAGAATTATCTAGTTTTAGTAATATATAATAGTATTCGTAAGCTACTTAGAGGAAGTTAACGAGAGTTCTTTCTGTAGTTGATAGCGGAGAGTGGTGTGGATGTTGCCTTAGGAAAACCTAGGATGAGATATAATGTTGGGAGCCTTATTAGCGAGAAGTGAATTGGTGGAGTTAAAGCAATCATTGAGGAAAGTAAGGACAGATGTGGAAGGTAGTATGGGCCTGTACTACTGAAAGCAGAGGATCCGTACTCGATTCAAGGAAGATTGCGATGAGATCGGGGAACTTGTATATGTGTTGGGATGTGTATTCTGATGGTTTATATGGTATATTTTCAGTATGGTGACATTGCAAGGTAGGACAACTGGCAGCTTTGGTGCTGGTGAGGGATCATGCTCAGGATCTAGAGTCGGATAGCTCGATGAGAAGACGAGGGAGTTCATTGTGTCCGAGGTTACGCGTATTATTTTAGAACAGAATCATGTGATCTTTGGCACGGTTAAGGAGGATATATTGGAGTTGTTAGACGAGCGATTGAGCGCGTTTCGTGTGGAGACGGTAGCTTTGATGGGAACGCGTTCTTTGACATTCAGAGAGTTCCAGGTTTGTGGAGCTCCGGATTACCATGGGGTGAAGGATCCCATTGTGAGCAGGTGGTGGTTCGCAGATGTTGTTAACGCTTTCCACACAAGTCGTTGTACCGAGGGGGACAAGGGCAAATTAGCTTCTTGCCTTTTGAAGGACAGGGCATGCGACTAGTAGGAGGAAGTACGACATGCGCTGGGTGATGATGTGGTTGATGTGATGATGTGGGATGATTTCTCGACTCAGTTCCAAGCCGAGTTTTCACCAGTAACCGAGGTGCAACAGTTGGCACGGGAGTTCCAGGATCTCCGCTAGACTTCGGAGATGTTGGCTGAGATCACTGCTATGTTCAGGAAGAAGCGCTTCTGGTTCCACAGTATGTGGCAGACGAGGAGATGATGAAGGCCAGATATCATGAGATGCTGAGGAGCGACATTCGACAGTTTGTGAGTCGATTCAGCTGTAAGACGTTGTAGGACATGATTGAGCGAGCCAGGGAGAGGGAGATAGATCTGGAGATGGAGAAGATGAGGAAGCTAGAGGCCCAAGGTATCAGATACCGGATCAAAAGGCCATCAGGGCCGTAGTCGATGCGGGAAATGCTACAGGACGCACGAGGAGCCGTGCAGGGTGGGTAGATTTGGCTGCTTCAAGTGCGGCCGGACGGGTCATTATAGCAGGGATTGTACGGCTACCACCACACAAGGATCAGATATGATTTGCTTTCATTTTAATCAGAGGGGCCACAAGAAGGCCCAATGTCCGACTTTAGCAGCAGGAGGACTGTTGTCGGTACTCATTCGTGCGACACTGAGGATTACTGACGGTCGCCAAGGCTAGGCAGATGCACCAGAGAATAAGAAGAATAGCATATGAGGAAGAGCAATATATCTTTGTTACTAATACGTATTGTAACTTCTAGTTTTGATTTTAGTGGGTGGTTTTTTTGCTTCACATCATTTTTTTTCTTATTAGGCCGGAGGGTGTGTGGGTGAAGATTTCCTCACTTTTTGTCTGCAACGCCATCATTTCTCTAACTTTTCTTTCCTTCACTAAAAACCAAGGTGTCTGTCGGAAGCTTCATTCACTTTTTTTTTTAAAATAGTTGATTTTTACGATTTATATTTTTTTTTAAATGACTAATAAACATAAAAATTAATTAAAAATAAAAATTATTTCATTAATTAAAATAAAAATTACATATAAAACTAAGATTTAAATAACTAGAAGGAGGTGTGGGTAGGAAGCGTAAATTGTGTGGGTATTTATAGATGTGGTAAAGGTTATATATATATATATATATATATATATATATATATATATATATATATATATATATATATATATATATATATATATATATATATATGAGGCGGTCTAATTTTGTGAGACCGTGAGACGCATTTTTTTATTTTTTTATTTTTTTTAATTAATTCAATTTCCGAAAATAATATTTAAAAGAAGAATTTTTGAATTTTTTTCATTTATTTTGCATTTTAAAATTATTTTTTAGAATATGTACAGTGTAACATTTTATTAGAATATTTCACGTATTTAAAAAAAAAAAGAATTTTTTATATATATATATATTTTTTAATTCAAGTTCCGAAAATAATATTTATAAAAAGAATTTTTAGTTTTTCCATTTATTTTGCATTTTAAAATTATTTTTTAGAATATGTCAGTGTAATATTCTATTAGAATATTTCACGTAATTAAAAAAAAAAAAAACGAGATTTTTTTATTTTATTTTTATTTTATTTTTATTTTTTTTAGTTAATTCAAGTTCCAAAAATAATATTTAAAAAAAAAAAAAAAAAAATTTTTTGGATTTTTCCATTTATTTTGCATTTTAAAATTATTTTTAGATTTGGTCTCACGGTCTCACGGTCTCACAAAATTAGAATGGTTTCAAATGAACCTGAATATATATATATATATATATATATATATATATATATATATATATATATATATATATATATATATATATATATATATATATATATATATATGAATTTTGGGCTTTTTAGCTGCTGAATAAGTAAAACAAATAAATTTTAAATTTTTTTACGGTTTTTTATCGGTTACCTTATCCCCATCTTTTTTTTTTTTTTTTTTTTTAGATGTTTGACTATTACTTTTTTCATGGCTTTTACGTTCTTTATTTCCTTTTGATATCAATGTTTTGTGTTGGATATTGGATTATGAGGAAGAAACTAGTGTTGATTTTATGTTTCATTTAAGGATGAAATCAATGTATAATTTAAGGATGAATTGGTGTTTGATTTTGGTTTTAAATTTAGTTTAGTTTTTTGGTTGATTTTCCAAGCAGGGTGGTCACTGATCGGTGGTTGGTGGTCGGTCGTCGACCTAGAGGTATTTGTTTTGATGGATCAGTTCGCTCATATCTGTTAACGTTTTTTTTAGTAAAAGCGAAAGAATAGTTTGCTTTGTTTTTACCACATGGTTGCGTGAGATCCGATCAAGTTAATCCAATTTGATTCTGATTTTCAAAACATGGATTGATATAGTTCAAACTAAATTCAAATCCGATCCGAACCAGTCTAATTATAATTCAGTCCATTCGATTTTAGAGTTCGGTTGTTAAGAGTCTGGAACATTTTAAAAAATATAACATGCATATTAGACCGCTCGATAAAAAAAAACATTAACATATTGATTAATTCTAAATTAAAAACTATAAGCAAGTACTAAACATATATTTTAATTTAATATTTAACGGATAAAAAACTTTTGAGAAAAAATCATATTTATATTTTTTATTAGGCTTAGTAAATTAACAAATGATTACAAATAAGTATTATAAATTAAATATATAAGCATAAAATAACACATAGTCAAATTTTCATCAATTTAGTTTTTGTTTTATAAACCAATGTCAATCCAAAAATAATTTGTTTTTTTGAAAATCAATACAAATATTCAAATTGTCTAATCGGAGAATTCGTTTTTATCAAAATTATGAACAACCATACTGGTGAGTGGGCTTTGTTGATATTAATATTAATAAAAATTGAAACCATTAATAGAAAAAAAAAATAAAAGAATAAAAAGGAAAACTAAAAAAAAATAACGAAAGGTTATAATATTCATTTCATGTTTAGTATTAACTAAACCTCAAACAAAATCAAACTACGGGATGCTTCAACTTAAAAAAAAAAAATAAAAAAAAAAAAAAAAAAGAAAAGAAAGAAAGAAAGAGTTACGGACCATACACGCATGTAGACTACCCAAAACACATGGTCATTGGTCCTTTAGTGTAATTTACTCTAATTAAAATTTGATTTTATCATAAAATATGTCTGACAAAATAAAAATGGTGAGCCTTTATGGCCTTATCGGATTTAAATGTTTGAATCATTTGATTTATCAGATCACATGATTGAAAAATAGATTCAACTTTGATGCATTTGATTAGTCCAATTTAAAGATACAAAATATATCTTTGTCTAACATTAAGCATAGCATTTAGAGAAGACTGACACATGTGTTAATTAAACAAAGTTGAAGGATGCGTGTCTAAATATGGGTAAGAAATATTTTACCTGCCATCTATGCTCATCCCTTTCAAATCAGCAACTATGGTAAGCGCTTGGATCCATCGGTCGATCTTTTGAGCCCATTGATTTCTTCTATTTGCATTTGTCTCAGCCTTCATCACCCTTCTATGCTTAGCAATTGCATCTGCGAAGCTACTTTGTTGCTTCCGAACATGGGTGGGTTCAACATGATAGAAGATAGGGATGACGATATGGTTGGAGATCATACGTTCCCTAAGGATCAGTACCAATTCATCAAGACACCATGATGAGTTAGCATAGTTCTTGGATAACACGATAATAGAAGCTCTAGATTCTTTAATCGCGCTTTCCAATTCCGGTTTCAGATCTCCTCCGGTTTCAATCTCTTCATCATCCAAAAAGGTAGAGATATTGGCACCCAGGAGGGCCTTATGGAGATGATCAATGAAACTATGACGAGTATCGGCACCTCGAAAACTTAAAAATATGTCATATTTTTTATCATTTGTAGATGATGAAGATGATCCTTCACTATATTCTGAGAGAACAACCATAATGAATGATGAGAAGGTATGAGTACTTTGACACTAGATTTACAATCAAATGAAGGGTAAGCGATGGTTTTTGTAATGGACAAAAAGTTTTAAGTCAACAACTACTTTTGATAAAATACACCTTGTGGAATTTTCTTGGAAACTTATAAGAATTAGAAATAATAGATTACTAATTAAGAGACGTGTCCAGCCGTCCAGGTAGTTCACTTGCATAAGTTATGCAAATATTATTTATATAAAAGACAGAGCTTTCCAAAGCTATAAATTATATATTTATAATATATATTCTTCTCGGATATAAACTATGCAATAAGATAATGTTAGAATATTTTGAAAACGACTGAATTACAAAACTTGCCTTTGCCAAACCTAGTATATATGATGGTTTAACGAGTTCCAAATTATATATATTTTTTTATATGATCATCTTATCTTTTTGTCTAAATCTCCATATTTTCCTTACAAAATCATCATTTTAAATTGAAACATACATAAACAAGAGAGTTACAGACCAAGATTAGCTGAATGGAATGATTTCAATAACAATAATATATACTACAATATAGCACGGGCATAATATTGGACTATACACAATTGGGCTACATATAATAAGCATGGGCTAATCTAATATAGACTAATACGCCCCCGTAGTTTGAGGGGGAGAGCGATCTCGGAAGCAAAGACTGGATTGGAAATCTGAAAAGAGCATAGATGGAACTCCCTTCGTGAAGATGTCTGCAAACTAATGAGAGGAAGGGACATGAAGCATGCGAATTTGTCGTGGCCACTTTTTTCTGAATAAAGAGAATTCCAATCTTAACATGTTTGGTACGCTGATGTTGAATGAGATTGGTGGAAAGATAGAATGTGCCGACATTGTCACAGTTGACAATGGTGACCTTCGCGAATGGGTAAGAAGTTCTTGTAGCAAGTTGTGAAGTCAACTTGTCTCTGCAATGGTATTAGTGACACCTTTGTATTCTGTATCGGCACTGGAGTGCGATACGGTACGCTGGTAGTTGGACGACTATGAAATAAGATTGTTGCCGAGGTAGATATAGTAACCACTATTCGATCGACGAGAGTCGGGCATCCAATCATCATCAAAATAAGCAATGAGGCCTATAGTGGAAGAGGGATGAATTTGTAAGCCATAGTCAAGAGTACCTCAAATGTATCACAAGATACGCTTTAAATCATGAAGATGAGGTTCGTTAGGGTCATGCATGTATAAGCATATCTTTTTGACCACAGAAGAGATGTCTAGACGTGTAAAGGTGAGATATTGTAAGGCAACTACAAGGCTCCAATCTAAGATAAGATCTGACACTAGACCATAAATATCCATCTTTGCCTTAGAATAGGTTGGGGATGCAACATGGATTACACGTCGACATAAAATCACACTCTAGAATGTGTATTTGCGCTAAGAAAGGAAACACACATGTCTGATGTAACGTCCCAAAAATCACGGGGTAAAAATTTCACTTATAATGTAACCAAAACATGGTTACCATTTCATTCAAACCTTTGAATCATAGTTAATCAAATTGTTTATCAGAGTTTATCCCAAAATCCTTCATTGCGGAAATCATAGGTGTGTGTGCATTGCGATCAATTCGAGCTCCCCTTTTCCAAAATGATGATACCTGAAACCATAAACAAACCTGTAAGCACAAAGCTTAGTGAGTTTACAAGAGCATACCATTCACACAACCACATATCACATATCCTGTTAGCTATAAAAGCTACCCATATACCACGTATACTGTTAGCTATAAAGCTACACACATATCACGCAAGCCATGCATACATAAAACCTGTAACAGTGCCATGGGCTACCCCACATGGTCTTTACCTAGGACTGCCATGGGCTCCCCCACATGGTCTTACATCCAATGCCATGGGCTACCCCACATGATCTTTACCTAGGACCACCATGGGCTACCCTACATGGTCTTACATCCAATGCCACGGGCTCCCCCCGGGGTCTTCCTTGCAAATCCCATAAATAACCAAATAGCATATCATGCATCACATAAACATCTACACATAATATGCACATAAATCTGTAAGGATGTCGTGGGCTACCGCCAGGGTCTTATACCATTATGCCATGGGCTACCCCACATGGTCTTCTATGCAAGTATCACAAAGATAACTAGCATATCACATATCACATAACTACTGGCATACCACCTAGCATAAAGCTAACTATCATATCAAACAACATAAGATGGGCTGGCCTTGGTGCCTTAGACCCATTGGTATGGTGAGAAGACTCACCTGCAACTGCCAGCTGAAGAAATAGGATCACGCTGCTCCAACCACCGACACGAACTCCTCCACTGGTCAACTCCCCCAACTAAACTCAATAAATACCAATCATTACCAAAATACCTCTGGAAGTCAACTGGTTAACCCTTGGTCAAGGTCAAAGTCCTAAGTCAAAGTCAACCTTCCAGGTTGACCCTACTCGCCGAGTCAACCTGCTGACTCGTCGAGTTCCCATACTCAAAACTCCCATGTCACGACCCAACTCGCCGAGTTCATCAATCTCTGAGTCCCATCCTGTTCAACTCACCGAGTCGTCCCACGACTCATGGCTTAACCAGAAAAGGTTATGGTTCCATGGCCAGACTCGCTGTGTCAAAGAACAAACTCGCCGAGTCTCAGGCAATCTTCATCCGACTCGACGAGTTGTTCATCTCACTCGTCGAGTTCCTCCTAATCTTCATGCTACTTGCCAAGTCCACTCAAAGGACTCGCCGAGTCCGTTCAGTTCTTCATACATGCAAAGGCCTTTTGAGTCATGCTTGGACTCCAAACTATAGATCTACCCTTCCCAAGCCTATTCCTCACGTAAAGTTGCAAACTTTACGTATAGAAAAGGAGATCTAGGCTTAAATCACCATAAACTAGAGTTTAAGACACAGAGGCTCTATAATCAACTCAAGGACAGTTACTTTATGCTTCTCTAGTCCAAGATATGCTTAGATCTGAAGTAGCAGCTTCATATTTGAGCTTCTAACCCGAATTGATTCTTAAACATGGCATAAAAGCCCCAAATCTCATAGCAAAGTAGATCTAGATGAAAGAAACAACTTAATACCTTCAAGTGCTCTGGAAAGTCCCTCAAACTTCTGATCTACTGCAATTCCTTGAAGCCCAAATGATTCCTTCCTTCCTTCTTCCCTTCAATTTACCCAAAAATGGCAAGATACTTGAATGAGTAAAGATGGGGGCTTAGGGTCTCATACTCTGGATGAAAGAGGCTCTAAGGAACCCTAATGGAGAGAATAAGGAGTTTAAATAGTACCCACAGTCACGAATTCAGGGTTTTCCTCTTCAGACACAACTCGTCGAGTCCACGAGCCGACTCGCCGAGTTGGTCACTTACTCGATCCCTCGGATCCCGCTCCGACTCGTCGAGTTCCTCTCTGGACTCGACGAGTTGGCCCTTTGACTTAGGGTTTTCTTTCCTTTCTTGGACTTTCTGATCTTGGGTGTTACAAATCTCCCCCACTTAAACTAAACTTCGTCCTCGAAGTTTGCTATGGCCAACTGTACAATAATCTGCCTCTGACACTCTGTCTGGGAAAACTAACACCCGCTGACTACCTCTGCTGACCTTCCGCCCAATCATGCTGGATGACATAACCCTCACAGATAAACTTCCTCTATCCTTGGTGAAGAACATACCCTTCACAGCGACCATCACTCCAGCCACTCTCGGTGCTGGTCACTACTGCCGATAGTACCGAACTACCTGAGACACTGAACTTGCTATATGGCTGCTTCCCAAAATATCTCGAGACATTCCTGATCTCCAACCATCCGTCGGTTATCTGCAACACCGAGTTCCAACTCAACTGTGGAGTCCAAGGACTCCTCACTCAGTCGCTCCTACGACTTCTAAATGAAGTCTTTCGCTGGAACCAGTTTCCACTAGTTATCCTGTCACTGTGGCCCTAACAACCTCCCGCTACTACGAAACTGCTTTTCTAAAGAACTACGGGGACCTCCCTAGTCCTGACTTGACTGTCAACCATCCGAAGCACTGGACACCTTCCCGATTGTTGAGCCAGAGACACATGCTCCACATTCCCACACGACCTCCGAAGGACACCTCGTCTGACAACGACTGCCTTGGAGATATCTTTTCTCTCGACTCCTTCACTCCCTTGATCCATCCGATCATGATAGGCTGACAACCCTTCCCCACTGAATACGACACAAAAATGAATGCCACAAGAACAACTGTGGTCTTACATCATACCCGACCTCCCTTGACCTGTCTTTTCCTAGTTAGACGTGTCGTGGTCCCATTACTGATATAACCAACTCGATTCACACTCTGATGGCTTGAGCTACCATCAACCACACTCATTCATTACCCTTGTATCCTGCATTAGATGCCCTTGTCACCTTATGCTCCCAATCTCATCTTACTGAAATAAAATCCTGCACTGAACATGCACGAGCCCTGATTCGAAATCCTTTCCGAATCCAGTTGACACCCCGCCACTATGTCGAGGTTCATAATACACCATAACTTCTAACGTCCCCTTCATGGCCGATAGAAAATCACCCTTAGCCGATCCCTGAGACTATCAGCCTCTCATCTGGTCCAACCACCAGGTGATCAAAAACAAAGACTTCCCAGCCGTAGCCATACGACATCACGTGCCACTTATCCACAAGGTCCTGCAACTCGAGGTCCACCCTTGACTCAACAGTCTCTACCATTTCCATTCTGAAACCCCATACCCATTCATGCTCGCCCATGGATAATCCATCAAATAACCCATCTGATCCTGACTCTACCTAAGTTATGGCTTTCCCACGACTTTGCGAACTGGTCCACCGTAGACCCAATTGCTCGAATAACTCATGAATGCTATGGCTACCCCGTAGTCTTACAACACTCCCACCGTGACTATCCATTAGTGAACGCTACGGCTCCCTCGTAATCTTACAACACTCTCGTAGTGAATGCTACGTCTCCCCCGTAGTCTTACAACACTCTCGCAGTGAATGCTACGGCTCCCCCGTAGTCTTACATCACTTTCACACCACATGTTCGCTGCCCATGGCCCCACTGATCACCTATCAATCTAAACGCATCTCACTATTGAACACCCACGAAGTCTATCCTTCCAAACCGAACTCGATTACCGACTGGAACCCTACCTGGTTCCCTTCCCCGAAGCCCGCAATATGACGCCAGAAGGACACGATCCAAATGCAAAGGAGTTTCCGGAACTCCCATCCCACGATATCCGATACTCAGTTGGCCCCTAAGGCCGTGCTTCCTCCCCAAAAAGGAAAAATGTGTGACTCATCCACATCTCACTCTCACTTTTGTCCTGGATGTCTGAATGATTCTCCCCCACTTAGCTTTGACTAAGTCCGCTTGGCACATGAAAATTGAAGGATTCCCAAATCCTCTCTCTCGTTCCAATGATTAATTTGCTGACGGTCGGTGCCTAACAAAGCTAGAACACCATGAATAACCCTTCCCAAAAAAACACAACTTCCGAAACCCGCCAACATCTCTGAACCCCAACCATATCAACGAATTTAGATACTTTAAATATTATTATACTCGGTTCTTGGTGACTAAAGGTCAGATGGTCTAACTAAAACTTCAGCAACAATTTTCTTTTCCTTGACAACCTCAGAAGCCTTTCCAAACTTGATATCTAAAGTTACCGGAACTTAGTCCTAATTCCTCATGTAAGCCTAGGAACCAATCCAGGCCATACCCAAAATAACACGTGCGCACTGAAAATTATGAGATAATTGGAGTCGGTGCCCTCACTACACCTCCCTGATCGTCAAGTAGTTGACTTCCTTGTCACCCATATGCCTTTAATGACAATATGACGGACTTGACCCCTATGAGCATTCCCTGCTGATGTGGCCAAAACATGCTACATCTGTAGCTACCCAGATCACCGACAACCTCCGACGATGACTCGGAGCAATCACAGTATGTGCAGAATCCACCCCGCAAGATATGTCCGTCTAAAGATTCCTCGTAGATTCCTTGGCGTGCTGGCTGGCACCTGATACTCTTGCCAACTTGAAAAATGGCAGAAACCGATTCGAGATTTAACTGTCACACTCCCCAAGTAATATAAATTACCGATACCTCCGGAAATGACCAAAGATAGAATATCCGCAAACATCTGGAGGGATCCTGACCATCTCCTCCCGAGTTACCTCGACCACCCTGGAAACATGATGCAACACTTCATTCCGATCCCAAAGGCAATCCAACCCCTTGTAATGAAGTTCCATCGCATAGTTTCCGCAAGTGTTGCACCAAATTAGGCCCTGCTGGCCTTTCAAAAGCTAATCCAAACTCTTGGATCCCCTTCCCGAGATCCTCCACTATAGGCACCCGAGCTGGTCCCCCTTTCCAAGGGTGACCCTAATCAATCCCTACTCTCGAACTCTAGAAATCCTAACACTCAGGGTCTCACACCCTGACACACTCACCTGCTCAGTCGTCCACGACCGATCTGCAATAGATGGACCAACCTATGCTCCAAGCCAGTTACAAACTATCATCAAGACAAAGTCTTTAACCCCGAAAGTGCAACAGATCGTACCAATCAATCCTTGCCGCCTGATGCAAGATATCTAATGCGAACTCCAAATCCTGGATCTCTACCGGAGTCAGGACCAAACCCTGGTCTTTTCCCCTTGCGTGCTCATTCACATTCTGCACTGCAGCTATCCCCACAGTCCACTCATAACCACCAATCTGTTTCCTTAGGTTTCTTGGATTCTTCCAGACTTTCCTAGATTCGAGTATGGATCCTATGCTTTCAGTAGTACGGGTCCAATACTACCTTCCACACCTATCCATACGTTCCTCCGGAATCATCCCAATCCTCAAGTCACCTACTTCCCTGATGTACCGAATGTCCGCTAAACAACAACACAACAGCCACCAATTGCATCTCCTAGGCCTCCCCCTAGGCCCCCAACCACACCAAACCGCCCCACTAACTCACTGGAGCATATCCTAGGCTTTCCTAGTTTCCTGACCTCGCCCTGTGTCACACCCTGAAAACCGAAGGCGGAAACATTTCTGGGGTTGACTCCATGTTGAGTATCAAATCCAATGCACATAGTAAGCAAAGTAGACAACCATCACATTACATATATAAAAGTTTACATATGTTTCAAAAGTAAATTGTACAAGTGTGATACATAACACATATGAACAAAATGAGATGATTCTTCTACGCACTCCGTCTTCGCCAAGAGTGATCGTCGAGTACCTGTCTAATGTGGACCTGAGAATACAAGCGGTTTGAAAATCAGTATAAAGCTGGTAAGTTCATAATCGGTTAGCTTTCTGAAAGTTTTACGAGTTCCTTTGGTTTCCTGAAAAAGCGATTATCCAAGAAAATCCCATATTTTCTTAAAAGTAATGTTTACCAAATCTAAATTGTAATATTAAAGATGTACACTGAAATCGTAATTGTTCTCACGAATTGTAAAGTTTAGTTATCTAACCTGTTATACTTTTCTGGTTACGTACTACTGTTACTCAGGAAAATCCTATATTTTCCTACATGTGTGTGTACTATTACCGATTGTATGTGTGCGCGAACTGTTACCGATTCCGATTATGTTCAATGTTATCCCTAGGAAAACCCCATGTTTTCCTGAATGTGTAGGTGTGTGTGAACTGTTACCGATTTCGATTATGTTCAATGTTATCCCTAGGAAAACCCCATGTTTTCCTGAATGTGTAGGTGTGTGTGAACTATTACCGATTCCGATTATCCTTAAATGTACATTAGTTTTATTACGTACATAAAACTAATAAATTAGTGTAAAGTGTTAATAATCTTGATTGCGAGGCCGTAACCATACTCAGACTAGATATGACTCGAGCCAGGGCGAGTATCCTTTTTATGACTTTCGTCACCCTTGAACCTTTCGGTTCGGCTGTACCTAGCAGCCAGGTGCGGGATTGTCAGTCCCGTATAGATCTATACACTCAAGCCAAGGAAGTGTTACAGAGGACGTGACTCCAATCTTTAAGATTTCTCTTTACTTCTCGTGCCAAGGGAAGTAGTATCTATGGCTATCTCAGTTCTAATGGATCATTTCCTTTACACTCGAGCCTAGGTGTTTTATTAACGACATTACAATGTTTTATGTATTCTAAAGGTGTCTGTCCTTTACACTCGAGCCTAGGTGTGTTATTAAGGACATTACGATTGATTTATGTTTTCTAATGGTGTCTGTCTTTTATACTCGTGCCTAATATAAGTGTGACCAATCAATTGTAAAGTATACAACATAACAGTATATAATAAGAATTGAAAATCGGTTTGAACAAACAACTCTGTGAGTTAAAACGGTTTGTTTGTAAGTTTTCAATTCTTAAAAGTGTGAGCATTATGAAACCATTTAAAATGAAATAATGAATTTAAGTACAAGATATCCTTGTACTTTTGCTTGTATTCTCCCCCTGAAAACATTTAAAAACCATTGAAAAAGGGTAGGGGTATGAACTCACCGGTTGAGAAATGCATCTGTTTGGATCCTAAACGTCAGTTCTGGGTTTGCGTACGCACAAGATCCCTATGGATTATGAAATGATATACAAATATATCTAATTAGATTTATAAACTCTCATTAGATAGTATATTACACTCCAATGAGCGAAAACACTTCAAAACGGGTGTTTGGAGTGACCAGGGTGACATCTACGGACGTGTATTGATGCGAGGGACTTGGGATTTGAGTTTACTTTTCAAGAGTAAACTCCGTAATGAGTTTTCAGCCATATACACCCCTCACACATGAGTTCACGGCCGTGAACTCATGTTGGCAAGATTTATGGTGCTTAATGGGTCAATAACACTTGGGAAGGGTTGGAAAATTTTTATCTAAGGCATGGAATGAATTTAAATCACCAATAACAACACTTAAGGGAGTTTACAGCCGTAAACTCCTATACCCCCTTACATTGATGATTTAATGGCTTCAGATTAATCACATGTGATTCCAAAAAATTTTACAAGCCTTGGTATGAATTTAGGGCATCAAATAACACATTTTTAGGAGTTTACGGCCTTGGAGCACATGATATGGCCGTAAACTCCCAAATGTAGAGTATTGTTGTGTTTAAGGTCCCTAAATTATTTTTGGTTGGTTCTATGATTTATTCCAAGGCTTTTGGTGGTGTTGGATGGCTTTATAACATGTTTGAAATGTGTTTACTCCCATGTTTGAGGGGTTTACGGCCCAAGCATATGTCTTGGCCATAAACTCATTCAAATCCCTCAAAATCCATGTCTAAAGTGTTCGAATTCAATTCCATGAAGTCATTTAACCATATCTGAAGTCTAGTTGTGGTTTGGAAGGGTTTTGTTGCTCAAAAAAACCCCTTTAAATGTGTTTATGTCCAAGGACAATTCTAGTGCCGTAAACCCATGATAATGGTCCTAATCCATGGTTTAAACTCGAATTTGAAGGCTAGAGGGGTTGTATAACAAGTTAGGGAAGTTACCTCAAAGATTTGAAGCCTTAAATTGATGATTTGGACCCTTAAACTTGGATATAGGAGAGAGGTTAGAGAGAGAGTAGAGAGATAGGAAGCAAAAGCTTCAAATGAATGTTTAAACACGTTTAAATTGGTCCCAAAACTTGGACACGATGGAATTCTACCCGATACCGGCATTAAACGGGGCTTTTGGTCGTACCCGATTAAGTTGCCGTAACTCGATGTGGGTGATTCTAGAAATGTTCCGATCAATAATATGAGGTGATAAAATGATTTCTAAATGTATTAGGACACTCATTAGGTCATTTTAGATCATTTTCATTTAATGAATTAATTAAATGACGGAATCGGAAACGAAATTGGAAACGACGATTGGATTATCGAAATGAGTTACGAAAAGGGTTACAAGTAGTGATACGAATTTTGGGTTGTTACATTATCCACCCGTTAGAGGGAATTGTGTCCCGAAATTCAAAGATTAAGACTCATATCATGAAATGAAAAGAGGTGTGGATGAATCTACTGGTTCGGGTCTTCACGCTTCCAAGTGGAGTCGGGTCTCCGCTTGACGTTCCAGCGAACCCTCAATATCGAAAAGCATCTTGGTTTTGTTGGGTAGATACTTTTTCAAAGACCAAGATGTGAATCACCAGATGTGTGCTACGAAGTTCCAAGGGTAATCAAAGTTTGAAGTTTACAGAATCGATCCCACAAGGGTCGCGAAGGCTCTAACGTATCACGAGTGAAATATTTCGCTTTTCCAAAGCAATTCATGTCTTCTCTAGGACAAGGCTTTAAACAGAATACCAAATCCAACAAGAAGGTACATCTTCTTGTGGCAGAGTAGTTAAGGCCATGATGATCTTGAAAGAGATTTTTGGGACCAGTAGGTTATGGCCCCACGAGTATGGCTGCTTTGTTTACTACATGATTAAGGAAATGGTTTGACCGAGAGGGTACCACTACTAACCCGTAGTGATCATATCGATACTTGGTCATTTCCTTGGGCACATCATTCTTACTGAGGTTTGGTTATGTGGTAGTTCCAGGGATAAAGCCGGTGCGAGGCTAGACTAGACGTTCAGAAGAAATTCTTGGGAATCACTTGGGAAAGACATTAGGAAAAGAGCTGCAAACTTCCTGTTTTCCGAATATCACACGGACGAGGAATGCATGGGAAAACTTTCTTTTTTCTTTTTTTTTTAAAAACTTTGATGCACGAAGATCATGAGAGTCGGATCAAAGGAAAGTTAAGATGAATAACTTTCTCGAAATTAGGAATAACAGCATGAATGGGACTCGGTCATTACATGCTAAATGTGACATCAAAACATTACATAACAAGTTTTCCAATAGGTCGAACGGAAAAGAATAATTGTTCAGATTGAGAATACAATCTACGGATACGACATAAGCGTTCTCGTTCTCACATGATAACCATCTCGACGTCATACATTTTCGGTTACTCACGAACGACAGGGTTTAAAAGATGTTCAAATGGATGGTTAGCGAATTTCTTTTGGTGCTAGAATCAAAAAGAATCACAAGCATAAAATTTTTAACGATGGGAAATATACCTGTGGCAATGGTGGGATCGGTGGCTGTCTCAACTTGTCCTATCGCTAGAACTCTTCCGGTGTTTCCAGATGTTACTGCCTTGGGGCAGTTTCGTTTGTAATGTCCGACTTCTCCGCAACCATAGCAGGCCCGACCGATGCCCGCTCCGGAAGTTTGACTCGTTGATTGAGTTGGTGTCTTACAGTTTTTTTGCCATGTGACCTTTCATACCACAACTGTTGCAAAATACCTCTATACATGGACCAGAAGAAAGGTGATGATATTTGCACTTGTCACAACTAGGAAGGGTTCCAGCATACCTACTGGCGGGTTTTCGAGTTGAGGATCCAACAACAGAAATGGCGGCAGGGGACGTGACAGCATGAACTGCCACAGTTTGTTGTCTCTTCGAAGACTCCTGCGATATCTGACTTTCCTTGATCTTCCCAATTTTTTTCTTTTCTCACCACTCCTCTATGTCGGTTCAGGAGTGGTAGCTGCTTCTTCAAAGTCATCACTATGGTCTATTAGGATTCGTGCAAAACATTTGGCGCTGTTGTATGTGACTGGTCTCGCAGCTATGACATTCCCTTTTGTTGGCTGGGTCAACCCCCAGATGAATCTCTCTATCTTCTTACTCTCCGGGGTAACCATTCCCGGACAGAGTAGCGCCAGGTCATCGAACCTGGAAGTGTAAGCGACAATATCGGAACCGTTCATCTTCAAGTTCCAGAGTTCGTGTTCTAACTTCTACATTTCGTCCCGAGGGTAGTACTCAGCCAGCAGAAGTTCCTTCATGGCTTCCTAACCCATGGCATTGGCTACGGATAAAGTTAGAGATTTGACTCGGCCGTTCCACCAAGTCAGGGCTTTGTCGATAAAGGTGCAGGCGACAAACTTCACCTTGTCAGATTCTGAGCAGACAAAAATTTCAAAGATGGATTCGATTTTCTCGAACCATCGGGTGAGGGGAATGACACCTCTAGTGCCATCAAAGGATATAGGTTTTGCGTTCATGAAGTCTTTATAGGAACCCCTTCTTTGGTGTCCCTGACTATCTTCTAGGTTCTGGGGCTGGGGACCACCTCCTGAACTATCGGGGTGTCTTTGTGACATGGCGGCTACCATTGCGGCAGTAAGAACTGCCTGAAGCGATGCAAGATCAAATTGAGGAGGAGGTGGTGGCGGAGGAGGCTTGTTGTTGTTCTTTACGCTGGGTCTCTTTCTTGGAGGTATCTTGATCTAATAAGATCAAGAAAGATAGGATGTTAAGTCCTCCGAATTGAATCAAGAGATATGACAGTTATATATTCTGTATAAGCGATAAAACAGGAAGGAGTTAGCAAAATAGAAGATTTATCGCTAGAGAAATGATCAGGGAAACAAAGCTCGATTGAGGATTTCTAACAACGATTGGCTCGAGAAATACTCCCATAGTATTTCATGGTTTGCTTACGACACTGGCTCGGTGTTTGTGGCATCTAGGTAGGTTTTAGGCATGCCGCACACCACAATCACTCCCAAGCACATGTTGGTCGTGTCTCGAATGAATATAGTTAGCTAGGTTATATTGATCCTTGACACGACTAGATAACTGCCCAGGTTTCACTGCAGTACACAACACCCATTTACTTATGTTTTGTTCTACTTGTAGTTACATATCTTGACGGTTCGGTATACTTATATACTTTTGAAAATACTTATATTTTGAAGGATACTTTTAGTCCAGAGCACTTAGGCCCCTTAGTGTTTATATTTTTATACCATGTAAGGTTTGGTATACTTAGTTCACTATAAACAAGGGCTCTAATACCAATCTGTCACACCCCGAAAACCAAAGGCGGAAACATTTCCGGGGTTGACTCCACGCTGAGTATCAAATCCAATGCACATAGTAAGCAAAGTAGACAACCATTAAATTACATATATAAAAGTTTACATACGTTTCAAAAGTAAATTGTACAAGTGTGATACATAACATATATGAACAAAATGAGACGAGTCTTCTACGCGCTCCGTCTTCGCCAAGAGTGATCGTCGGGTACCTGTATAATGCGGACCTGAGAATACAAGAGGTTTGAAAATCATCATAAAGCTGGTGAGTTCATAAGCGGTTAGTTTTCTGAAAGTTTTACGAGTTCCTTTGGTTTCCTGAAAAAGCGGTTATCCAAGAAAATCCCATATTTTCTTAAAAGCAATGTTTACCAAATCTAAATTGTAATATAAAAGATGTACACTGAAATCGTAATTGTTCTCACGAATTGTAAAGTTTAGTTATCTAACCTGTTATACTTTTCTGGTTACGTACTACTGTTACTCAGGAAAATCCTATATTTTCCTACATGTGTGTGTGTACTATTACCGATTGTATGTGTGTGCGAACTGTTACCGATTCCGATTATGTTCAATGTTATCCCCAGGAAAACCCCATGTTTTCCTGAATGTGTAGGTGTGTGTGAAGTGTTACCGATTTCGATTATGTTCAATGTTATCCCCAGGAAAACCCCTTGTTTTCCTGAATGTGTAGGTGTGTGTGAACTGTTACCGATTCTGATTATCCTTAAATGTACATTAGTTTTATTACATACATAAAACTAATAAATAAGTGTACAGTGTTAATAATCTTGATTGCGAGTCCGTAACCATACTCAGACTAGCTATGACTCGGGCCAGGGCGAGTATCCTTTTTATGACTTTCGTCACCCTTGAACCTTTCGGTTCGGCTGTAGCTAGTAGCCAGGTGCGGGATTGTAAGTCCCAATAGATCTATACACTCAAGCCACGCTCTCTTACGTTCGGAGATTCTGGTTACAGGGGTAGTCCTCCACTCTCTCGGGCCAAGGAAGTGTTACAGAGGACGTGTCTCCAATCTTTAAGATTTCTCTTTACTTCTCGTGCCAAGGGAAGTAGTATCTATGGCTGTCTATGTTCTAATGGATCATGTCCTTTACACTCAAGCCTAGGTGTTTTATTAAGGACATTACAATGTTTTATGTATTCTAAAGGTGTCTGTCCTTTACACTCGAGCCTAGGTGTGTTATTAAGGACATTACGATTGATATATGTTTTCTAATGGTGTCTGTCCTTTATACTCGTGCCTAGGGTATTTTATTACATACTTTACATATGATTTATAATCTCAATCAATATAAGTGTGCACAATCAATTGTAAAGTATACAACATAACAGTATATAATAAGAATTGAAAATCAGTTTGAACAAACAACTCTGCGAGTTAAAACAGTTTGTTAGTAAGTTTTCAATTCTTAAAAGTGTGAGCATTATGAAACCATTTAAAATGAAATAATGAATTTAAGTACAAGATATCCTTGTACTTTTGCTTGTATTCTCCCCCTGAAAACATTTAAAAACCATTGAAAAAGGGTAAGGGTATGAACTCACCGGTTGAGAAACGCGTCATTTTGGATCCTAAACGTCAGTTCTGGGCTTGCGTACGCACAAGATCCCTATGGATTATGAAATGATATACAGATATATCTAATTAGATTTATAAACTCTAATTAGATATAATATTACACTCCAATGAGCGAAACACTTCAAGACGGGTGTTTGGAGTGACCCGGGTGACATCTACGGATGTGTACTGATGCGGGGGACTTGGGATTTGAGTTTACTCTACAAGAGTAAACTCCCTAACGAGTTTTAAGCGATATACACCCCTCACAAATGAGTTCACGGGCGTGAACTCATGTTGGCATGATTTATGGTGCTTAATGGGTCAATAACACTTGGGAAGGGTTGGAACAATTTTATCTAAGGCATGGGATGAACTTAAATCACCAATAACAACACTTAAGGGAGTTTACGGCCCTAAACATGGAGTTTACGGCCGTAAACTCCTATACCCCCTTAGATTGATGATTTAATGGCTTTAGATTAGTCACATGTGATTCTAATAATTTTTACAAGCCTTGGTATAAATTTATGGCATCAAATGACACAATTTTAGGAGTTTACGGCCTTGGAGCACATGCTATGGCCGTAAACTATCAAATGAAGAGTTTTGTTATGTTTAAGGTCCCCAAACTTTTTTTTGTTAGTTCTATGATTTATTCCAAGGCTTTTGGTGGTGTTGGATGGCTTTCTAACATGTTTGAAATGTGTTTACTCCCATGTTTGAGGGGTTTACGGCCCAAGCATATGTCTTGGCCATAAAGTCTATCAAATCCCTTAAAATCCATGTATAAAGTGTTCTAATTCCATTCCATGAAGTCATTTAACTATATCTAAAGTCTGGTTGTGGTTTGGAAGGGTTTTGTTGCTCAAAAAACCCCCTTTAAATGAGTTTACGGCCTAGGACAGTTCTAGGGCCGTAAACCCATGATAATGGTTTTAATCCATGGTTTAAACTCGAATTAGAAGGTTAGAGGGGTTGTATAACACGTTAGGGAAGTTACTTTAAAGATTTGAAGCCTTAAATTGATGATTTGAGCCCTTCAACTTGGATATAGGAGAGAGGTCAGAGAGAGTAGAGAGAGGAAACAAAAGCTTCAAATGAATGTTTAAACACGTTTAAATAGGTCCCAAAACTTGGACACGGTGGAATTCTACCCGATACCGGCATTAAACGGGGCTTTTGGTCGCACCCGATTAAGTTGTCGTAACTCGATGTGGGTGATTCTAGAAATGTTCCGATCACTAATATGAGGTGATAAAATGATTTCTAAATGTATTAGGACACTCATTAAGTCATTTTAAATCATTTTCATTTAATGACTTAATTAAATGACGGAATTGGAAACGAAATTGGAAACGGCAATTGGATTATCGAAATGAGTTACGAAAAGGGTTACAAGTAGTGATACAAATTTCGGGTTGTTACATTATCCCCCCGTTAGAGGGAATTTCGTCCCGAAATTCAAAGATTAAGACTCAGATCATGAAATGAAAAGAGGTGTGGATGAATCTACTGGTTTGGGTCTTCACGCTTCCAAGTGGAGTCGGGTCTCCGCTTGACGTTCCAGCGAACACTCACTATCGGGAAGCGTCTTGGTTTCGTTGGGTAGATACTTTTTCAAAGACCAAGATGTGAAGTACCAGATGTGTGCTACTATGTTTAGGGGGTAATCGAAGTTTGGAGTTTACAGAATCGATCCCACAAGGGTCGCGAAGGGTCTAACGTATCACAAGTGAAGTATTTCGCTTTTCCAAAGCAATTCATGTCTTCTCTAGGACAAGGCTTCAAACAGAATACAAAATCCAACAAGAATGTACATCTTCTTGTGGCAGAGTAGTTAAGGGCTTGATGATCTTGAAAGAGATTTTTGGGACCAGTAGGTTATGGCCCCACGGGTATGGCTGCTTTGTTTACTACATGATTAAGGAAATGGTTTGACCGAGAGGGTACCACTACTAACCCGTAGTGATCATATCGATCCTTGGTCATTGCCTTGGGCACGTCATTCTTACTGAGGTTTGGTTATGTGGTAGTTCTAGGGATCAAGCCGGTGCGAGGCTAGACTAGACGTTCAGAAGAAATTCTTGGGAATCACTAGGGAAAGACATTAGGAAAAGAGCTGCAAACTTCTTGTTTTCCGAATATCACACGGACGAGGAATGCATGGGAAAACTTTCTTTTTTCTTTTTTTTTTTTAAACTTTGATGCACGAAGATCACGAGAGTCGGATCAGAGGAAAGTTAAGATGAATAACTTTCTCAAAATTAGGAATAACAACATGAATGGGACTCGGTCATTACATGGTAAAGGTGACATCAAAACATTACATAACAAGTTTGCCAATAGGTCGAACGGAAAAGAATAATTGTTCGGATTGAGGATACAGTCTACGGATACGACATAAGCGTTCTCGTTCTCACATGATAACCATCTCGACGACATACATTTTCAGTTACTCACGAACCACAGGGTTTAAAAGATGTTCAAATGGATGGTTAGCGAATTTCTTTTGGTGCTAGAATCAAAAAGAATCACAAGCATAAAATTTCTAACGATGGGAAATATACCTGTGGCAACGGTGGGATCGGTGGTTGTCTCCTCTTGTCCTATCGCTAGAACTCTTCCGGTGTTGCCAGATGTTACTGCCTTGGGGCAGTTTCGATTGTAATGTCCGACTTCTCCGCAACCATAGCAGGCCCGACCGATGCCAGCTCCGGAAGTTTGACTCGTTGATTGAGTTGGTGTCTTACAGTTTTTTGCCATGTGACCTTTCATACCACAACTGTTGAAAAATACCTCTATACATGGACGAGAAGAAAGGTGATGATATTTGCACTTGTCACAACTAGGAAGGGTTCCAGCATACCTACTGGCGGGTTTTCGAGTTGAGGATCCAACAACAGAAATGGCGGTAGGGGACGTGACGGCACGAACTCCCACAATTTGTTGTCTCTTCGAAGACTCCTGCGATATCTGACTTTCCTTCATCTTCCTAATTTTTTTATTTTTCTCACCACTCCTCTCTGTCGTTTCATGAGTGGTAGCTGCTTCTTCAATGTCATCACTATGGTCCATTAGGATTCGTGCAAAACATTTGGCGTTGTCGTATGTGTCTGGTCTCGCAGCTATGACATTCCCTTTTGTTGGCTGGGTCAGCACCAGATGAATCTCTCTATCTTCATACTCTCCGGGGTAACCATTCCCGGACAGAGTAGCGCCAGGTCATCGAACCTGGAAGTGTAAGCGACAATATCGGAACCATTCATCTTCAAGTTCCAAAGTTCGTGTTCTAACTTCTTCTTTTCTCCCGACGGCAGTACTCAGCCAGCAGAAGTTCCTTCATGGCTTCCCAACCCATGTCATTGGCTACGGGTAAAGTTAGGGATTTGACTCGGCCATTCCACCAAGTCAGGGCTTTGTCGATAAAGGTGCAGGTCGCAAACTTCACCTTGTCAGATTCTGAGCAGGCACAAATTTCAAAGATGGATTCGATCATCTCGAACCATCGGGTGAGGGAAATGACACCTCCAGTGCCGTCAAAGGATGTAGGTTTTGCGTTCATGAAGACTTTATAGGAACCCCTTCTTTGGTGTCCCTGACTATCTTCTAGGTTCTGGGGTTAGGGACCACCTCCTGAACTATAGGGGTTTCTTTGTGACATGGCGGCTACCAGTGCGGCAGTTAGAACTGCCTGAAGCGATGCAAGATCAAATTGAGGAGGAGGTGGTGGCGGAGGAGGATTGTTGTTGTTCTTTACGCTGGGTCTCTTTCTTGGAGGCATCTTGATCTAATAAGATCAAGAAAAAGAGGATGATAAGTCCTCCGAATTGAATCAAGAGATATGACAGTTATATATTCTGTATAAGCGATAAAACAGGAAGGAGTTAGCAAAATAGAAGATTTATCATAGTGAAATGATCAGGGAAACAAAGCTCGATTGAGGATTTCTAACAACGATTGGCTCGAGAAATACTCCCATAGTATTTCATGGTTTGCTTACGACACTGGCTCGGTGTTTGTGGCATCTAGGTAGGTTTTAGGCATGCCGCACACCACAATCACTCCCAAGCACATGTTGGTCGTGTCTCGAATGAATATAGTTGGCTAGGTTATATTGATCCTTGACACGACTAGATAACTGCCCAGGTTTCACTGCAGTACACAACACCCATTTACTTATGTTTTGTTCTACTTGTAGTTACGGATCTCGACGGTTCGTTATACTTATATACTTTTGAAAATACTTATATTTTGAAGGATACTTTTAGTCCAGAGCACTTAGGCCCCTTAGTGTTTATATTTTTATACCATGTAAGGTTTGGTATACTTAGTTCACTATAAACAAGGGCTTTGATACCAATCTGTCACACCCCGAAAACCGAAGGCGGAAACATTTCCGGGGTTGACTCCACGTTGAGTATCAAATCCAATGCACATAGTAAGCAAAGTAGACAACCATTACATTACATATATAAAAGTTTACATATGTTTCAAAAGTAAATTGTATAAGTGTGATACATAACATATATGAAAAAAATGAGACGAGTCTTCTACGCACTCCGTCTTCGCCAAGAGTGATCGTCGGGTATCTGTCTAATGTGAACCTGAGAATACAAGCGGTTTGAAAATCAACATAAAGCTGGTGAGTTCATAAGCGGTTAGTTTTCTGAAAGTTTTACGAGTTCCTTTGGTTTCCTGAAAAAGCGGTTATCCAAGAAAATCCCATATTTTCTTAAAAGTAATGTTTACCAAATCCAAATCGTAATATAAAAGATGTACACTGAAATCGTAATTGTTCTCACGAATGGTTAAGTTTAGTTATCTAACCTGTTATACTTTTCTGGTTACGTACTACTATTACTCAGAAAATCCTATATTTTCCTACATGTGTGTGTGTACTATTACCGATTCTATGTGTGTGCGAACTGTTACCGATTCCGATTATGTTCAATGTTATCCCCAGGAAAACCCCATGTTTTGCTGAATGTGTAGGTGTGTGTGAACTGTTACCGATTTTGATTATGTTCAATGTTATCCCCAGGAAAACCCCATGTTTTCCTGAATGTGTAGGCGTGTGTGAACTGTTACCGATTCCGATTATTCTTAAATGTACATTAGTTTTATTACGTACATAAAACTAATAAATAAGTGTAAAGTGTTAATAATCTTGATTGCGAGTCCTTAACCATACTCAGACTGGATATGACTCTGGTCAGGGCCAGTATCCTTTTTATGACTTTCGTCACCCTTGAACCTTTCGGTTCGGCTGTAGCTAGCAGCCAGGTGCGGGATTGTCAGTCCCGTATAGATCTGTACACTCAAGCCACGCTCTCTTACGTTCGGAGATTCTGGTTACAGGGTTAGTCCTCCACTCTCTCAGGCCAAGGAAGTGTTACAGAGGACGTGTCTCCAATCTTTATGATTTCTCTTTACTTCTCGTGCCAAGGGAAGTAGTATCTATGGCTATCTAAGTTCTAATGGATCCTGTCCTTTACACTCGAGCCTAGGTGTTTTATTAAGGACATTACAATGTTTTATGTATTCTAAAGGTGTATATCCTTTACCGTCGAGCCTAGGTGTGTTATTAAGGACATTACGATTGATTTATGTTTTCTAAAGGTGCCTGTCTTTTATACTCGTGCCTAGGGTATTTTATTACATACTTTACATATGATTTATAATATCAATCAATATAAGTGTGAACAATCAATTGTAAAGTATACAACATAACATTATATAATAAGAATTGAAAATCGGTTTGAACAAACAACTCTGCGAGTTAAAACAGTTTGTTAGTAAGTTTTCAATTCTTAAAAGTGTGAGCATTATGAAACCATTTAAAATGAAATAATGAGTTTAAGTACAAGATATCCTTTACTTTTGCTTGTATTCTCCCCCTGACAGCATGAACTACCACAGTTTGTTGTCTCTTCGAAGACTCCTGCGATATCTGACTTTCCTTCATCTTCTTAATTTTTTTCTTTTCTCACCACTCCTCTCTGTCGGTTCAGGAGTGGTAGCTGCTTCTTCAAAGTCATCACTATGGTCTATTAGGATTCGTGCAAAACATTTAGCGCTATCGTATGTGTGTGGTCTCGCAGCTATGACATTCCCTTTTGTTGGCTGGGTCAGCCCCCAGATGAATCTCTCTATCTTCTAACTCTTCGGGGTAACCATTCCCGGACAAAGTAGCACCAGGTCATCGAACCTGGAAGTGTACGCGACAATATCGGAACCCTTCATCTTTAAGTTCCAGATTTCATGTTCTAACTTTTGCATTTCGCCCAGAGGGCATTACTCAGCCAGTAGAAGTTCCTTCATGAGTTCCCCCGGTGGAGAGGGAACGGTTGGTTCAGGAGTTCTTGACCCTCAAGCAGGGTAATGATTCTGTCACGGTGATCACGCGGAAGTTTCATGAGAGGGCGATGTTCTGCCCCGAGCAAGTGTCCACGGAGTAGGCTTGGATGAGTCGGTATTTGGGTGTGCTGAGGAGGGATATCCGGGAGTTCGTATCGAACTCGTCATATTAGACTTTTGCTGAGCTTCATGCAAATGCCAGGAAGCGTGAGATCGAGTTGGAGACCAGGCCAGGGAGGAGGCCGAGTCTCAACGGGTGGATCGGCGGCCGGCTCAGTCTCAGCCGACAGCCAAGCGGACCAAGTCCGCTGATTCGAGATCAGGAGGTCAGAAGGGCCGCACTTGCGGAAAGTGCGGCAAGGGTCACGAGGGGGCATGTCGATCGGGTGCTTGCTACAAGTGTGGCAAGGAGGGGCACATTGCTAGGGATTGCCCCAAGGGATTCATGGTTTGCTTTCATTGCAACCAAACCGGCCATCGGAAGGCCGAGTGCCCCCAGCTTCACCAGGGATCTACGCCTGCTGCCAGGGTTACCGAGACTCGGCCAGTGAATGCCGAGGCTCCGAAGGCTCGTGGAAGAGCTTTCCAGTTGACTGCAGAGGAGGTCCGCACGACGCCTGATGTCGTAGCCGGTATGTATTCTTTCATGTATTTACTTTTATGCTAAGATATTGTGCTTATATTATGATATGCGTAGGTACTCTTCTTGTGAATTTTGTACCTGCTTTGGTATTATTTGACTCGGGTGCGAGTCGGTCTTTTGTATCGTTGGCTTTTAGCAAGCACATCGGTATTCATCGGGAGGTGATGAGTCGACCCCTGCGAGTTTCTATAGCAGATGAGAAAGCGGTATACGCTACTGATGTGATTCGAGGATGTGTGCTCGAGATTTTCAAGGTCGAGTTCCCTATAGACTTGGTTCCTATAGCTATGGGGGATGTCTGCGTCATCGTGGGCATGGACTGGTTGAGTAAGTTTGGGGCAGTCATTGACTGTGAGAGACAGCTGGTGACGATTCGAGACCCTAGTCGGGCAGTGCTTACGGTTTATGGCGAGGGGACCCGGTGTTGGTCGGTGTTTTGTTCGGCTGCCAGGGCAAGGTAGAGTCTGCAGCAGGGCTGCAATGGATTCATAGCCTACATGATGGATACTCGAGTGGCCGCGGGGAGGCCTAATTCGGTTGATGACGTTCCTATTGTATGCGAGTTTTCAGATGTGTTCCCCAAAGAGTTACCAGGTGTGCCTCCAGAAAGGCAAGTGGAGTTCCGTATCAATTTGGTTCCGGGAGCGGCGCCCATTGCCAAGGCGCCTTATCGTCTCGCTCCACTGGAAATGCAGGAGTTATCCTCGCAGCTTCAGGAGCTGTTGGGAAAGGGGTTTATTCGACCGAGTAGCTCACCTTGGGGAGCACCAAGATAGACTTGAGGTTCGATCTGTTCGATCAGTTGCACGGGGCATCTTGGTTCTCCAAGATAGACTTGAGGTCGGGTTATCATCCGATGAGGGTTCGGGATGAAGATATCAAGAAGACTGCTTTCGGAACTCGTTATGGACATTATGAGTTTGTGGTGATGCCTTTTGGGCTCACCAATGCCCTAGCTGCGTTCATGGATCTTACGAACCGGGTGTGCCGGTCGATGCTGGATCGGTCGGTGATCGTATTCATTGATGATATTTTGGTGTATTCGAGGTCTAGGGAGCGGCATGAGGAACATTTGAGGGAAATTCTTGGGGTATTGAGATTGGAGAGGCTGTATGCCAAATTCTCCAAGTGTGATTTCTAGTTACGAGAGGTCCAGTTCCTCGGGCATCTTGTTAACCAGAAAGGGATATTGGTCGACCCGGCCAAGATTGAGGCGGTGTTGAGGTGGGAGGTGCCGAGATCGCCCACTGAGATCAGGAGTTTTCTGGGTTTGGCTGGATATTATCGCAGGTTTATCAAGGATTTCTCCAAGATTGTCGTGCCACTTACTAGGATGACCCGGAAGGGTGCTGCGTTTTCATGGGGACCGGAGCAGCAATCATCATTCGAGACGCTTCGTCAGAAATTGTGCGAGGCCCCGGTGCTTGCACACCCGGAAGGGATGGAGGATTTTGTGGTGTACTGTGATGCATCTATATCGGGTTTGGGGGCGGTGCTTATGCAGAGGGGTCATGTGATAGCGTATGCTTCGAGGCAGTTGAAGCCTCATGATTCGAGATATCCCACCCACGACCTGGAATTGGGGGCTGTAGTGTTTGCCCTCAAGATCTGGCGGCATTATCTTTATGGGGTTCGGTGTACCATCTACACAGACCACAAGAGCCTGGAGTACTTGATGGATCAACCAAATCTAAATATGCGACAGAGGAGGTGGTTGAATTTGGTGAGGGATTACGATTGTGAGATCCTGTACCACCGGGGCAAGGCTAATGTGGTAGCCGACGCGTTGAGCCGTAGGACGGAAAGCACCCCGATCCGAGATATTTGTATGAGGTTGATGGTAATGACCCCGATTTTGGATACTATTCGAGGAGCTCAGGCTGAGGCTGCAAAACCAGAACACCAGAAGAGGGAGCGGGTTGTAGGTCAGGTATCAGGATTCGTCGCGGATGGTTGAGGGCTTATCACTTTTCAGGGTCGGATTTGGGTACTTTTTGTGGGCGGTGCGCATGCTATTTTGATGGAGGAAGCACATCGATCGAAATTCTCGATTCATCACGGGGCTACGAAAATGTATTTGGAACTAAGGAAGGAGTATTGGTGGCCCTGTATGAAAAGGGATGTTGCATTGTTTGTTGAGAGATGCTTGACTTGTCGGTAGGTTAAGGCCGAGCACCAGCGACCGCACGGTAAATTGCAGCCGCTAGATATTCTCGAATGGAAGTGGGAACAAATTACCATGGATTTTATCACCAAATTGTCGCGGACTGCGAGGGGAGTCGATGCGATCTGGGTGATCGTAGATAGATTGATGAAGAACGCTCATTTTCTAGCCATCAGCGATAGCTCTTCTGCGGAGAAGTTGGCGGAATTATACGTGAGGGAGGTGGTATTGCGGCACGGGGTGCAGATCTCGATTGTTTCAGACCGTGATATGCGTTTCACTTCCAGGTTCTGGAAGAAGTTTCATGAGGAGTTGGGTACTAGACTTCATTTTAGTACCGCATATCATCCCCAGACAGACAATCAGAGTGAGCGGACGATTTAGACGCTCGAGGACATGCTCCGGGCATGTGTGTTGGATTTCGGGGGTAGCTAGGATGCGTATTTACCCTTGGCAGAGTTTTCCTACAACAACAACCATCATTCGAGCATTGGTATGCCACCCTTTAAGCTGTTGTATGGGCGGAGGTGTCACATCCCCATCTGCTGGGGTGAGGTGGGGCAGCGGGTGATGGGTAGCACGTAGATCGTACTCCAGACGACCGAGCATATTCAGCAGGTCAGGCAGAGGTTGTTGACCGCTCAGAGCCGACATAAGAGTTATGCAGACAGACGCCGGTCCGAGCTTGAGTTTCAGGTCGGCGATCTTATACTCCTGAAAGTCTCTCCTTGGAAAGGAGTGATTCGATTCAGGAAGAGGGGCAAGTTGGGGCCTCGATATATTGGTCCTTTCCGTGTGATCGCGAGGGTAGGCCGGGTAGCCTATCGTTTGGATTTGCCAGCAGAGTTGGGGTAGATTCACGACACTTTTCATGTGTTGCAGCTAAGGAAGTGTATAGCCGACGAATCGGCAGTGGTTCCATTAGAGGATATTTAGGTAGATGCGAGCCTGAATTATGCCGAGAGACCTGTGGCCATCAGAGATCGGAAGATCAAGGTTTTGAGGAACAAGGAGGTACCCCTGGTGTTGGTTTAGTGGCAGCATCGGAAGGGATCAGAGATGACCTAGGAGCCGGAGCGTGAGATGCGTGAGCAGCATCCGGAGCTATTTGCAGGGCGAGACTTCGAGGGCGAAGTCTAGTTCTAGTGGAGGAGAATTGTAACAGCCCGGATTTCCAAAGATCTTTTATTCATATATCTTTGGTGTTTTGTGAGGGGACTTGGCGAGTTGGAGCTTAAACTCGCCGAGTAGGATCGCGGTTTTGGACGCGGGTTCGCGCCTGGACTCGACGAGTCCAAGGAATGGACTCGGCGAGTCCGTGCTATTTAATGAAACCCTAATTTCCCAGTCCTAAGCCCTATTTAAAGGACCTTATGGCCCTTCATTGCGGCTACCTTGATCCTTGAGAGCACCAAAGCAGCTGAGAGTTCCTGTGAGTGAGACAAGAGGCCATTTTTCACCAAATTTGTGTGTATTTGCAAGAAAGGAAGGGGAAAGTCAAGCTAGAAGAGTTGGGGAGCTTGGATCTACTTCCATTTCGCCAGGGGAAACTTCTTGAGGTATCATTCAAATCTTATTTCCGTATTTTTGTTGATATGGTCAAATCTAGGGTTTCTTCTTGCCTTGTTTGCTTTGTAATTGAAGTGTGAGAGGTCCCATGGGGATATGGTACCTAGATCTGGACCTTAGCAGGTCCAAAAAGTCCCTAATGCCATGCTTTATGTCCTTTCTTTTGGGTTGGAGACTAGGGTTGCCATCTTAGAGGTCATTTCTCCAAAAAGAGCCTTGTAAGTGTTGCATGGTAGCCAAGACTATGTCTTTACGTGATGAATGAGCTTAGGAGGGCCAGATCTATGAGTCGATGGAGCGGATCTGACCTCCGAAGCGAGATTTAGTTGATGCATGGCATTGACTCGCCGAGAGTGAAGAACAGACTCGGCGAGTAGCATGAAGATTGTCCTTAACCACTCAGTGAGTACTCGACGTGTCAAAAGAAAATCCTAGAGAGTTGGTGAAAACGCTTAGACTCACCGAGTCGCTCTAGTGTACTCGCCGAGTCCGGTCAAGTTGACCGTTGACCAGAGTTGACCAGTGTTGACTTGATAGGGGTAGTCAACCTTAGTGGTAAAAGTGTTAATTAGAGATATATGATGTTATAGGAGGATTATAGCTCGGGGGATTGAGCACGAGTGATTTCCAGGATTCGCGAGTTATCAAGGTATTTGAGGTGAGTCTTCTCACTATACTGTACCCGGAAGGGTTTGACTGTGTGACCGGAAGGTCACATACGATATGAGATATATGCATTATGTGTGATAAGTTAATCGTTATATGTGCCATGTATGATATGCTTGATATGGGCCGGAAGGCATTATGTTATGGGCCGGAAGGCGAATATGTTATGGGTCGGAAGGCATTGTAATGTGGACCATAAGGTCAACGTGGGTAAGACCGGAAGGTTTACCCAGTCGGGACGGAAGTCCCCTGAGACACATGGATCGGAAGGTCAGGGCCTGGAAAGGCGTATGTGCGTAGGTTGTATTTTGGGGAACTCATTAAGCAATTATGCTTACAGTTGTTGTGTTATGTGTTTCAGGTACTAGCGAGGACCGTGGGAAGGCGCCGGCGTGATCGTACACATTATCGGGGAAAACTATTTTGTGATCTTTGTGTTGTATTCGGTTGTGACAATATTGTTTATGTTGAATTTCAAATATTAATCGATGTTTTGATGTTTGCAATAATGAAAAATTGGTTTTAAAATTTACATCATTACATCATCACTATGGTCTATTAGGATTCGTGCTAAACATTTGGCGCTGTCGTATGTGTCTGGTCTCACAGGTATGACATTCCCTTATGTTGGCTGGGTCAGCCCCCAAATGAATCTCTCTATCTTCTTACTCTCCGGGGTAACCATTCCCGGAGAGAGTATCGCCAGGTCATCGAACCTGGAAGTGTAAGCGACAATATCGGAACCCTTCATCTTCAAGTTCCAGAGTTCATGTTCTAACTTTTTCATTTCACCCCGAGGGCAGTACTCAGCCAACAGAAGTTCCTTCATGGCTTCCCAACCCATGGCATTGGCTACGGGTAAAGTTAGGGATTTGACTCGGCCGTTCCACCAAGTCAGGGCTTTGTCGATAAAGGTGCAGGCAGCGAACTTCACCTTGTCAGATTCTGAGCAGGCACAAATTTCCAAGATGGATTCGATCTTCTCGAACCATCGGGTCAGGGAAATGACACCTCCAGTGCCGTCAAAGGATGTAGGTTTTGCGTTCATGAAGTCTTTATAGGAACCCCTTCTTTGGTGTCCCTGACTATCTTCTAGGTTCTGGGGCTGGGGATCACCTCCTGAACTATCGGGGTTTCTTTGTGACATGGCGGCTACCATTGCGGCAGTAAGAACTACCTGAAGCGATGCAAGATCAAATTGAGGAGGAGGTGGTGGCGGAGGAGGATTTTTGTTGTTCTTTGCATTGGATCTCTTTCTTGGAGGCATCTTGATCTAATAAGATCAAGAAAGAGAGGATGATAAGTCCTCCGAATTGAATCAAGAGATATGATAGTTATATATTCCGTATAAGTGATAACACAGGAAGGAGCTAGCAAAACAGAAGATTTATCACTAGAGAAATGATCAGGGAAACAACGCTCGATTGAGGATTTCTAACAAGGATTGGCTCGAGAAATACTCCCATAGTATTTCATGGTTTGCTTACGACACTGGTTCGGTGTTTGTGGCATCTGGGTAAGTTTTAGGCATGCCGCACACCACAGTCACTCCCAAGCACATGTTGGTTGTGTCTCAAATGAATATAGTTGGCCAGGATATATTGATCCTATACACGACTACATAACTGCCCAGGTTTAACCGTAGTACATAACACTCATTTACTTATGTTTTGTTCTACTTGTAGTTACGGATCTCGACGGTTCAGTATACTTATATACTTTTGAAAATACTTATATTTCGAAGGATACTTTTAGTTCAGAGCACTTAGGCCCCTTAGTGTTTATAGTTTTATACCATGTAAGGTTTGGTATACTTAGTTCACTATAAACAAGGACTCTGATACCAATCTGTCACACTCCGAAAACCGAAGGCGGAAACATTTTCGGGGTGGACTCCACATTGAGTATCAAATCCAATGCACATAGTAAGCAAAGTAGACAACCATTACATTACATATATAAAAGTTTACATATGTTTTAAAAGTAAATTGTAAAAGTGTGATACATAACATATATGAACAAAATGAGACGAGTCTTCTAAACACTCCGTCTTCGCCAAGAGTGATCGTCGGCTACCTATCTAATGCGGACCTGAGAATACAAGCAGTTTGAAAATCAACATAAAGCTGGTGTGTTCATAAGCGGGTAGTTTTCTGAAAGTTTTACGAGTTCCTTTGGTTTCCTGAAAAAGCGGTTATCCAAGAAAATCCCATATTTTCTTAAAAGTAATGTTTACCAAATCCAAATTGTAATATAAAAGATGTACACTGAAATCGTAAATGTTCTCACGAATCGTAAAGTTTAGTTATCTAACCTGTTATACTTTTTTGGTTACGTACTACTGTTACTCAGGAAAATCCTATATTTTCCTACATGTGTGTGTACTATTACCGATTCTATGTGTGTGCGAACTGTTACCGATTCCGATTATGTTCAATGTTATCCCCAGGAAAACCCCATGTTTTCCTAAATGTGTAGGTGTGTGTGAACTATTACCGATTCCGATTATGTTCAATGTTATCCCCAGGAAAACCCCATGTTTTCCTGAATGTGTAGGTGTGTGTGCACTGTTACGGATTTCGATTATCCTTAAATGTACATTAGTTTTATTACGTACATAAAACGAATAAATAAGTGTAAAGTGTTAATAATCTTGATTGCAATTCCTTAACCATACTCAGACTAGATATGACTCGGGCCAGGGCCAGTATCCTTTTTATGACTTCATCACCCTTGTACCTTTCGGTTCGGTTGTAGCTAGCAGCCAGGTGCGGGATTGTGAGTCCCGTATAGATCTATACACTCAAGCCACGCTCTCCTACGTTCAGAGATTCTGGTTACAGTGGTAGTCCTCCACTCTCTCGAGCTAAGGAAGTGTTACAGAGGATGTGTCTCTAATCTTTAAGATTTCTCTTTACTTCTCATGCCTAGGGAAGTAGTATCTATGGCTATCTAAGTTCTAATGGATCATGTCCTTTACAGTCGAGCCTAGGTGTTTTATTAAGGACATTACAATGTTTTATGTATTCTAAAGGTGCCTGTCCTTTACACTCAAGCCTAGGTGTGTTATTAACGACATTACGATTGATATATGTTTTCTAATGGTGTCTGTCTTTTATACTCGTGCCTAGGGTATTTTATTACATACTTTACATATGATTTATAATCTCAATCAATATAAGTGTGAACAATGAATTGTAAACTATACAACATAACAGTATATAATAAGAATTGAAAATCGATTTGAACAAATAACTTTGCGAGTTAAAACAGTTTGTTAGTAAGCTTTCAATTCTTAAAAGTGTAAGCATTATGAAACCATTTAAAATGAAATAATGAATTTAAGTACAAGATATCCTTGTACTTTTGCTTGTATTCTCCCCCTGAAAACAATTAAAAAACATTGAAAAAGGGTTGGGGTATGAACTCACCGGTTGAGAAACGCGTCAGTTTAGATCCTAAACGTCAGTTCTGGGTTCGCGTACGCACAAGATCCCTATGGATTATGAAATGATATACAAATATATCTAGTTAGATTTATAAACTCTAATTAGATATGATATTACACTCCAATGAGCGAAAACACTTCAAAACGAGTGTTTGGAGTGACCCGGGTGACATCTACGGACGTGTATTAATGCGAGGGACTTGGGATTTGAGTTTACTCTTCAAGAGTAAACTCCTAATGAGTTTTCGGCCATATACACCCCTCACACACGAGTTCACGGCCGTGAACTCATGTTCGCAAGATTTATGGTGCTTAATGGGTCAATAACACTTGGGAAGGGTTGGAACAATTTTATCTAAGGCATGGAATGAATTTAAATCACCAATAACAACACTTAAGGGAGTTTACGAACCTAAACATGGAGTTTACGGCCATAAACTCCTATACCCCCTTAGATTGATGATTTAGTGGCTTTAGATTAATCACATGTGATTCCAATAATTTTTACAAGCCTTGGTATGAATTTAGGGCATCAAATAACACATTTTTAGGAGTTTACGGCCTTGGAGCACATGCTATGGCCGTAAACTCTCAAATGAAGATTTTTGTTATGTTTAAGGTCCCCAAACTATTTTTGGTTGGCTCTATGATTTATTCCAAGGCTTTTGGTGGTGTTGGATGGCTTTCTAACATGTTTGAAATGTGTTTACTCCCATGTTTGAGCGGTTTACGGCCCAAGCATATGTCTTGGATGTAAACTCATTCAAATCCCTCAAAATCCATGTCTAAAGTGTTCCAATTCCATTCCATGAAGTCATTTAACCATATCTAAAGTCTAGTTGTGGTTTGGAAGGGTTTTGTTGCTCAAAAAAACCCCCTTTTAAATGAGTTTACGGCCTAGGACAGTTCTAGGGCCGTAAACCCATGATAATGGTCCTAATCCATGGTTTAAACTCGAATTTGAAGGCTAGAGGGGTTGTATAACAAGTTAGGGAAGTTACCTCAAAGATTTGAAGCCTTAAATTGATGATTTGGACCCTTAAAATTGGATATAAGAGAGAGGTTAGAGAGAGAGTAGAGAGAGGAAAAAAAATCTTCAAATGAATGTTTAAACACGTTTAAATAGGTCCCAAAACTTTGACACGGTGGAAATCTACCCGATACCGGCATTAAACGGGGCTTTTGTCGCACCCGATTAAGTTGTCGTAACTCGATGTGGGTGATTCTAAAAATGTTCCGATCACTAATATGAGGTGATAAAATGATTTCTAAATTTATTAGGACAGTAATTAAGTCATTTTAGATCATTTTCATTTAACGACTTAATTAAATGACGGAATCGAAAACGAAATTGGAAACGGCGGTTGGATTATCGAAATGAGTTACGAAAAGGGTTACAAGCAATGATACAAATTTTGGGTTGTTACACCCTGCCATCAGCTGCTGAGGAACTCCCCACGATGCCAATCATCTACCTCCTGGATGTCGTCACATCCACTTAGTAGCCGACTCCCATCCTAAAGTGTTCCACAAAGCACAAAGCAAGCAACATTCGTGCAGACGCACTCCTGACACTAATCTCATCCTAGGCTCATCCTAGGGTAATCTCCGACCCACAAACGATCATGGAATATCCGACCCACGTACTACAACCCAAGTTGTCCACATCCACCCTCACTGATGGCTGCCTTATGCATGCAAATTATACACAGAACAGGAAACGAGCCGCACCAATTATTCTACGGCCATGAGATCCTAACCGTATACAATTTTAAAACATACACGTAACAGTTACCAATATTAATCATCATTCTCATTCTAGCATGGCATCCAGCATCCCAAGGCTACAAACATCACATAACAAGCCAATCTATCACTGACTACTCAACACTAGCATGCATGTCTAAGAGCTCATATAGCATACAAAGGCTACTCTCCTAGACCTAACTAGCATGTGATATTTAGATCCATCACCAAATCATAACAGATAACAGATGTGGGTATTCTGGGGAAACTTACTTGATCCCGGCTGATTGCATGCACCACACCTTTTCGATTCTTAGAAAACTTTCCTTGCAAACATTTTCCTTTAAAACGTTTTCCTTTAAAACCTTACAGTTCCTCAGTCTGAGTTCAGACACACCCGAAAGTATGTCTGAATCCCTCAAACCAAGGCTCTGATACCAACTTGTAATGTCCCAAAAATCACGGGGTAAAAATTTCATTTATAATGTAACCAAAAAAATGATACCATTGTTGGATTAATGTCTAAGTCCATAACTATAATTGGTAAGACTTGACCCGACCCGACATGGTCCATTTGGGTTGCATGGCATCATGCACTTGGATAGACTATAATGAGAGAAATAAGACACTTATGGTTATTAATATATTATAAGTTCTAGTATATTAATAATAAGAATAATAAGATTATTTAATTAGTATTGATCAAGAATTAATCTAGGATTAATTAAGTGATCAAAAGAAGACTAATTAAATATATGGGTTGATTGTACAAATCATCCATACTTATATAGTGGGCTAATGCTCCATGGATTATCTAGTTGGGCCAAAACCCATATGTTGCTCCATGGATGCTCCATGGTGTATTTGAACCCATGGATCCAAGGAAATGGAAAGTCATCACAATTAGGGTTTACCCTAATTGTATAACTATATAAACATCTTATTCTTGAAAAATCGGTGACTAGTGAGAGTAAGAAAGGGCTAGCCGATTTTCATGAAGTGTAGAATTCTCTCAAGTTATTCCAAGTGTATTTGGTGTTGTGTGAACCATTTGAGGTGTTACACTTGGGGCACTAGGCACTCAAGCTTCATGAAGACATTCTACATCAAAGAGGTATGTATTCTATCTTGTTATATTGATAGTTTTGTATGCTAGATTAGGATAATACCTTGGATGTTCATATTTGCATGTATAATAGAGAAAACATAGATCCAAGGTATTTAGGGTTGCATGTACACTTAGGAGCGTTAGAATGCTCATAACCCAACAGTGGTATCAGAGACTAGGCTTGTTTTCTTCTTATACCTGCAATAGAAGCTGAAAAAACGAATTTGTTGCTGTCTAATCATTAGACTCGGCGAGTCCATCAGGAGACTTGGCGAGTCAATGCCTAAAATGTGATCAATTCGATCCAACTCGCCGAGTTGGTTCATGCACTCGACGAGTTGGACCCTCAGACAACATATTTTCGAGGTTTTTGGCTAGAAATGGACTAGGAACATTACCCTAAGTTGTTTTTGAACTTATAAACTTGTTTTTTAATGTGGTAATGTTCATGCTAATCCATTTTCAAAGATAATTGTCAATGGATTCATGTTTTGTATTAGTTTAAGGTTTAGACTAATTACATGAAAAAGTTTGATTTGAATTATCTTGTTCTTATGAGTTGCTTAGATTAATAGAAAAATTAATTGAAATAGTTGTTTTCAATCCATTTTAATCTAAGAGTTGAGTATAAAATGTGTTTGTGTAACTTGTCCTCAAGTTACATGAAGAGTCACATTAAAGACTCATAAAACTAATAAAATTTGGTAATGGTTACAAAATGAAGAGTCTTGTGTCATTGAATATTCTTTTTATGACTCCATAACTTGTTCTCAAGTTATGGAAGTTCAAGAGTCACTTCATTAAAGAGTAAAAGTGCAACCTTAATTAATTCCATAAGTTATAAAAATAAAGAAAAGTTAATTCTTTTATTAGTTTAAAGTCTTCCATAAGTTATGGAACGTGAAGAGTTTTTTGGATTAAAACTACTTTAAACACATAAGTTATGGAATTAATTAGTTTTGAAGAGTTTCAAAACTTTCCCTCAAGTTTTGGAATTTGTAAAGTTTTCTCTTATGAATACTTTAATTCCAAGTGAGCCCTTTGAATTTTAAAAGTTAAAATTCAACCCTTATACTTTATAATATTATAAGTTAATAATATATATACATACATATATATATATATATATATATATATATATGTATATATATATATATATATGTATATATATATATATATATATATATATATATATATATATATATATATATATATATATGTATGTATAAGAGTAAAGTCAGTCTTACCGCTAGTACGCCACATTCATGAAGCCGGTCTATAAGGTGGGTATAAGGTTGTTGCCTATAAAATGGCAACTTAATGGGTGTCCACTCTCACCCACCGCTTGCTTGACTGGTGGAGGGTCGTTAGCCGAACGGGTTTGACAGGACTATAATTCTCCCTTCATTAAAAGTATTAATGATAAATACTAAGTAACTAAACCATTTATAAATACCCAATCTTAGTTACTTAGGAAAATGTGAATAAGGTGCTAATCCATGAAATTACACTTTGTACTTTGTTTTAAGTCGGTTAGTGGAGCGTGTGTGGTTAACCGGCACACTAACTCGTATTTAACAAGGTAGGAAAAGGGTAACTTAATGTTTATCATAGTATCGATGGAGCGTGTGTGGTTAACCGGCACATCGATTAAGGGGTAAACACTTAAGGGTACCAAGTAATTTGCATGGTTACTTCACACCTTGTTTTGTGATCCTCGGCATCCCATTCACAAAACCTGAAGGACACACTCGAGATTGAAAGATGCCATTGAACAGTCCAATGCATCTCAAAGATCTAGGAGTTTCAAATCCAATTAAAACCTAATAATACATTTCGTTTATCTTGGTGGAAATTGGTGAATCGTCATTCACCTACCTTCAAATATTTTATAGCTTGGATTATGAATACCTCTTCTAAGTTATAAAATAGTTTGTTGGGTCCTAGCCTTAATATTTCATATTGGGTGTCATATTAAGGACTATAAATCAACTATCTTAAATATCTCCCAAAACATGTCTGGTTTAGACATTTATGATCTTCCCAAATCTCTTGAAACAAGATTTCCTAAATGAAGATGATGTTCCATGGAAATCATACTTCTTTCACCTCCTCAAGTTATTCTCCCTAACCCACAAGTTCTTGAAAAGTTTAAGGTCACTCGAGCCCCATTGGCAAGTAAAGGTCTAGGTGTGGTCACATCTTGGAGATGTAGTCACATATTGACAAGCCGGGAGAGTTAGGTGTCAAAGTCTTGAGAAAGTTGGTGGTTCAATCACTTTCTAAGTCACATAGTGAGTTCTTTTGGAACACCTATGAAACAGACTATGACAAGACCCTTAATGATCTTATCTATTTGTTAAGATCAACTTCCTCAAAACTTGATGGACATTAACAATAGTGACACAGGAAATCCAGAAAAGCATTCTCTTCCCAATGGAAATGGATTGGCCATAGTCAACTCGGTTGAACAAATGGTAAAGAGAAAAGATAAGTCTGTGATAGTCCCGTGTACCATTATCATAGGGTCCATATGTTTATATTGCCAAAGAAAGGGTCATTAGTTGCAAACCTGCCAAATTTACCTAAGGATGTTAAAGTCAATAAGTTTGACTGTACTTCAGGTAAAGTCCACTATCTAACTCTGCTAAGTTTCTATTCTGAGATTCTTATTACATGATGTGACTGGGTCACATGTTGATGTTTTAAGAATCAAAGAAAAGTGAAGGAACTTAAAGAAAGAATATGTTGAATCTGATCGCATAGATGGATTTCTATCGCGTAGTTTGAAGATCGGATTCCTGAGCTACTTCTTAGGAGTTATGAGATATTGCTTAGGAATAGATAACAACAAGTTTTCATATGGATTGTAAGGATAAGTTTTTCCGCATAGTTTTAAAATAAAAGGAAATTTTTTTGATTTTATTTATTTTAAAATATCCTTACAATGGCATTTGGAGGAAAATTGTTGCTTATATGATTCCATTAATAGCAAGAGTGGAAATATGAAATTGATTCTTTCATTCGTGGTAATGTCTAAATTACCAAATAAGGAATGATTCTCATCATCCAAAGTCTCAATTGGACCGGGACTTGGAATCATGCAAGTTGTATAGCATGATGAATGAGAACTTTCAAGTATTGGAAAAAATTAAGACTAATTACTTGTTCACATGGATGTGTGAGTCAAGTCATGGACTAAGGGATCGAGTACATAGTCATGTGCACCGATTAAGTCCACCACAAAAGATATAAGGCTATTCGTCATAGTTTACTAAAGCTCAGTAGATATGATTATACTTACAAGCTTAAGTGTAACTCTGAGACATTGGAAAGGTTTCAATGCATGGCAGAGCGGATAAGAAGAATCAAATTTGGCAGAAGGATAAAAGTTTCTCAAATCTAAAAAGATGGGAGAGTACTTTAGTATCAGTTTTGTGATCATCTTAATGATTAAGAAACCATTTCAAAATTAGTTCTCTAAGGAAGTCTTAGTGCATTCTTATGACTAAGAAGAAGGTATCTTGAATTGTTGAAATGTTTAAATCAAGAAGATGAGTCATACTTCGTTCCAATACAAGTCTTAGAGTCATACTCCAAGATTGTAATTTGATTGACATGTCTTTAAGAAGGTTTAAAACATGTGTCAAATGTAAGAGTAAAAGTTTTCTACTCTTGTACATTTGAAATTGGTAAGTTGTGATGTTTTGGATAAAACAAAGACCAACTTAGGCCAATTGTGTGAAGTGTTTGTCTTGGTTAGAATCCACACTATCTCTTGGATGTTCGACAAGGGAGTCTTATAGGTCAAGAGGACAGCGGGAGTCTTAAAGGTCTTGAAAGTCTCAAGAACTAATCAAGAATAAAACCTAAAGTTCTTCACTAGCACACGACTTGAGGTTTATAACCTATCGTGTTGACATAGTCTGTGCCCATTCCAGTTAAAGTTGAGTTCTTAGAGTTCTCAATTGGTTGCACAACAACTTGGAAGCAATGGTAGGCCCTTGAGCTGCCAGGTGGCAAGAAGTTAAGATTGAGTTCAGTCCATATGAGTTTGGATTTGTCATTATCCTTTTCTTGTGACTATGGTTTTGACAATTCACATGGATAAGAACACATACACCATTAAATCTAAGTGTCATAAGGTTTCTCTCTGATTCATGAAAATGATGGTGAGGAAACACTTTCACTAAGTAGATTTTAGTTAGATAGCAGTTGTGATATTTGCATTCTCAAAGTCATTAGTGGAGCGTGTGTGGTTTACCGGCACACTAACCTGGACTTGTGAGAAGTGGCAAAAAGGTCTAACCAATATGATTACGACATCCCTCTTCGTAATTGTTTAGACACACGAGTGTGCTATCTAAGGGAATGTGTATGTTTTTGATAAAGTTTTATCAAAACAATCCAGTATCAGAAATCTGAACTTTGGTTTGAAAGTCAATAAAGTATTGATTTCTAGAAGTCCAACTGATTTCTGAGTACACGTCAAAGCTAGTGGGAGCATAAGTGTTATGCTAATGATCATCATGTTAGTGGGAGCATGATAATTATGATAAGTATTGAAAGTTAGCAATGTTAATTATAGAAAACAAAAGGTTTCAATTGGGAAAAAGTTGTTTTGCTATGATTAAGGGAGAGGAAATTATACTTCATCTCAAATCTATAAGCTTAGATCGTGAGGCTTTAATCATTTAGTCAAGGAAATATATATGAATTTCATGTTGGAATGGCTCAACATAATAAAATTCTGTATATGGGTCCATTATTTGCGTTCTTAAATTCGATTATGATTACGGCATCCCTTTTCATAATCTGAATTATGAGAACTTGGCAAATACAAATGGAAATGTTATAGCAAAAGACTGGTTTAGTCTTTATGTGAGACACCACCAACTGAACTCAATAAATACCAATCATTACCAAAATACCCCTGGAAGTCAACTGGTCAACCCTTGGTCAAGGTCAAAGTCCTCAGTCAAAGTTAACCTTCCAGGTTGATCCTACTCGCCGAGTCAACCCGCTGACTTGTCGAGTTCCCATACTCAAAACTCCCATGTCACGACCCAACTTGCCAAGTCGCCCCAAGACTCGCCAAGTTCATCAATCTCTGAGTCCCATCCTGGTCAACTCACCGAGTCATCCCTTGACTCACTGATTCACGGCTTAACCAGAAAAGGTTATGGTTCCACGGCCAGAATCGCTGAGTCCAAGAACAGAGTCGCCAAGTCTAAGGCCATCTTCATCCGACTCGACGAGTTGTTCATATCACTCGTCAAGTTCCTCCAAATCTTCATGCTACTCGCTGAGTCCGCTCAAAGGACTCGTCGAATCCATTTAGTTGTTCATACATGTAGAGATCTTTTGAGTCATGCTTGGACTCCAAACTACAGATCTACCCTTCCCAAGCCTATTCCTCACGTAAAGTTGCAAACTTTACATATAGAAAATGAGATCTAGGCTTAATTCACCATAAACTAGGGTTTCAGACAAAGAGGCTCTATAATCAACTCAAGGACAGTTACTTTATGCTTCTCTATTGCAAGATATGCTTAGATCTGAAGTAGCAGCTTCAGATCTGAGCTTCAAGCCGAATTGATTCTTAAACATGGCATAAAAGCCCTAAATCTCATAGCAAAGTAGATCAAGATGAAAGTAACGACTTAATACCTTCAAGTGCTCTAGAAAGTTCCTCAAACTCCTGATCTACTGCAATTCCTTGAAGCCGAAATGATTCCTTCCTTCTTTCTTCCCTTCAATTTACCCAAAAATGGCAAGATACTTGAATGAGTAAAGATGGGGGCTTAGGGTCTCGTATTCTGAATGAAAGAGGCTCTAAGGAACCCTAATGGAGAGAATACGGAGTTTAAATAGTACCCAAAGTCACGAATTCAAGGTTTTCCTCTTCAGACACAACTCGTTGAGTCCACGAGCCAACTCACCGAGTTGGTCACTTACTCAATCCCTCAGATCCCGCTCCGACTCGTCGAGTTCCTCCCTGGACTCGACGAGTTGGCCCTTTGACTTAGGGTTTTCTTTCCTTTCTTTACCTTTCTGATCTTGGGTGTTACATATGATTCCAAATAGTAGAGGTGTTGACAAAATAAGACAAGTAACCAAAATCTATCATAGGAAACTCATTCGAGATCATGGAGATGGTACAACGCAACATATTAGACGAGGACGTCTCCATGATAATATCAACGACATAAAGGAGTAGATATATTGTGGCTTGTCCTTTGTTGAGAATGAAGAGTGATGTGTGTAAAAATGACTAGTTTTAATCCTACTTATAAAATTAAATTAATCACACAAAAGGCAGTGAACCTGTTTATTGGTGGTATAGTTCTAGTAAACAGGGTATCGAAATCAGGGAACGACAATTTGAACTAATTACTAAAAGTATCTAATGACAACTAACAAATAATAAAAAGAGGGTTTTCTCTAGTTTTACAAGACTAGAAACTTAAACGTACCACCTAACACGTAATTAACTAATCAACTAAGCAAGTAAAAATTCACCAAATTTAATAAAAGGGTTTCTGTTTAAGTCCAACCAATTCACTCCTATGGTTAATTTTATGATAAAGTAATAAATTAATTGTTATTGGTTACCAACTATAGTGATTAGATTCGCATTTGCTATTACCAACCCTTAGAAAATTAATCAATTCAAGCAGTGATCAAGTGTTTAAACTAACTAATTCCCTAGTTCAATTATTTGGATTAAATAAGACTTGTAATTGGTTAATCAAATTAGTCATTCAACTAACCTCATGTTTGTTGGTTTCTCAAACAAGCTCACACATTAATTTACCCATTCTCTAATTAATCATAGTTTCATGTTCACTAATCCTAGGCATATAATAAAGTGCTCACATAAATCATATGAGGTTAACAATTAAGAGATGTCCATGCAGCCTAATTGTCTTCCAATTAACAGAAAATAGTTATGGTTAATGCATAATTTAACAAACTTAATTTAATAAAATCACCAATAATCAATCAATCAAAGTATGAATCAAACCATAGAAGTAATTTGGTCTTTCCTAAACAGAAACTACGAAAATTCAGCTCATGTTTACAGTATAAGAGAAGCTAAAAATGAATTCAGTTGATCTAAACATGATTCACTTCTAAGAATAAATGGAAAATTTAACCTAATTCGCCTTTAGTCTTCTAAAAATAAAAGATTAGGGTTCTTCAGGTCTCCAAGCTTTTCCTCAGTCGCAAGTTATTCTCCATAGAAACCAAAAAACTCCTCAATTCGGAATTAGATCTCCTATTTATAATTTTCTCAAAACAGAGTCTACTCAGTGAGTAGGTATCTAACTCGCCGAGTTCCTTTGAGAAATATGTGTACGGCAAGGATTTTGGACATTAATTCGCGAACATTCATTGGAACTCTCCTGGTAGCTTCTGGACTCGTCGAGTAGCTCCAGGCTTGTTCTTCTTTCTTCATTCTCTAGCTTCTGATTGCTTCTCCTTCTTCCTTTTTGCTTCCAAGAATGTCTTCTGGACTAAAAATATAATTTAGACATTATTAAGTAACCTTTTTCCATATTATGCAATTAATTAGCTAATAATCGATAAAAATCTGTACTAAACATATGGCTAAATATGAACATATCAAAATACCCCACATTTGACTTTTGCTTGCCCCCAAGCAAAACCGAATTTAAGCATACTAGAATAACATAAGACAATTCCAATTGAACGCAACCATTATACCAAGACCGCAACGCATGCATTTGTGTCTAAATAGTTTTCCTAAGGACCCTCCTTAACCTAAATACTCACAATCCTCATAAACATTCGCCCACTTATTCCGAATAATGCTCATTTTATGCATCCCTCCGAATCTATCCGTATAAAACTTCCTAACCTCAAGGTATTTTTTGTTGAGCAACCCAAGCATACATAATCTAGAAAATTACAATTTACGATACCACTATGTGTCACACCCCAAAACCAAGAATGGCGGAAACATTCTCGGGCGGAGGACGTCATGTGTAGTATCACAACACAGTAATTGTAAATAAGCAAACAACATCATCCATTGCATTAAATATAAACATTTTAATACAAGTGTGTGTTCCGTACAGTTTTAGACACCAAAAATATAATGTATATCAAAATAGTATGATGAGACTTGAATGCGCTCCATCTTCTCAAAAGCTAGCATCGGTACCTGTCTACCGATGACCTGAGAATACAAGTTATTTTGAAAGAGTTTGTCAGCATTAAGCTGGTGAGTTCATAAGTATTTTAGTGTCATGGTTCGTTTATCAAAAACGTTTTGAACCTGTTGCAAGTATGAGTTGTAAATGTATGTAAGTGTTTGTAAATGTTTGAATCTCTCAGAAAAACCCATATTTTCTGTTTAAAGTATAAAAGTAGCCCCTTTTTACCAAGGCTTAATAGTTTGTATGCTCGTTTGATGTAAAAGTGTGAAATTTCCCAAGTGTAACTATCATTTAACAAAATATAGTTTGTACATTTAAGTTTAGGTGAGGCTATCACCAAAATGCAATGGGTAAATTCTTGTAGTACGGTAGTTTCTTTTTATATGAACTACTGTGGTACTAACTACCTTAAACCAGGTTTATATTAAGGTATCGTGTGATAAGTTGCACCATACTATTGACTGGTAACATCGACAACGTATAGTCGAAAAATAGGTTATGACGTTTGGCACCCGTAGACCTGCCGGTCCCACTGTAGCTAACAGAAAGGTGTAGGATAGTCAATCCAGTATAGATCTATATGCAAACTCAACGCTCTCCCTCCAAGAGACTCTGCTACAACCCGGGTCATGACAATTAAGACATGAACCCATACAGTGGATCACAATTGTTAAAGTATTCGTGTTTTTGTAATAAAATATTACTTGTTCTAGTATCGTTGTATATGTTCTCTTAGAAATGAATATTGACTCATGAATGAACTGACTCGTTGATCTAGAAATCGTAGTAGTATGATCTCGTGTTACCCCGATGGTAACTTACAAATGATGTTTTGATAAGCATGTATATGGAAGTACCTTTATGTCTATACACGTATATACGACATATAACTAATATTGAAACGACCCTCGGATAGTCACCCGAAATTCCACCAGACCACATCCAAATCGAGGAAAAGGAAATAGGATAGGTGGCTTTCCTAAGCCCTTTAAACATTATTTATACAGCTATACGTATATAAGCATGCAAATTTATAAGTAGTAAAACAAAGTTTACAATAAAGCATTTGGTAAGTAAAAGAGTTTGTAAAACATTTTGAAGTAAAACAGTTTGAACAGTGATAAAATCATTGTTTTCTTAGTTATTAATCACATGTGATCAATGCCGTCACATGTGACCGAAACAATAACTATAAGTGTTTAACTTGTATCCCCCCCCCATAAAGCATGTAAAAGTATTTAGAATAATTAAAACGGTTGATTAAGGGGTATGAAACTCACTTGGAAATTCGGAGATAGCGAGCTCGAAAACCGGGCAAAGTTTCGTCTCGCGAAACGGATTTTTCTCGGGATTCTCGGGAATCTCGGGAGTAAAATCGTCCCTCGAGACTTGAGCAAAAAGACCAGAGCTTCGGGTTTGAACGGGCACGGAAATCGAGGCAAGATCGGGAGAGAAAGAGAGGAAATGAACAACATTTTCGGAAAGGCTCGCATCCCTTTTATAGGGTTGTTGAACCGCCTCCGAACGCGGGGCGTACGGGCGTACGCAGCGCGTACCCGTGCGTCATCGCTTACGCACTTCGGACGGGACGGGTTCCTGGGTTCGCGGGTCGGATGGGACGGGTCGGTAGCTTCGCATAGGGCGACGTGGTCGATCCGAGACCCTCCATTCGGGTACGCGGGGCGTTCGAGCGTACGCGGTGCGTACCTCGGCCCTAGGCTGACTCCTCCCTCGGATAATACCGAACTTTTAATAAAATTTATATTTAAATTATTTATCAAACTTCAAAAATTCATATCTCTTTCATACGAACTCCGTTTTCGACGTTCTTTATATCCCCGCGAAGGTGAGACTACGATCTACAACTTTCGTTTAGATTCCGTTGGCAAATTCCGAAATTATTTTTATTATTGTTTTTATTATTTAATATCAATCCATCGTGTTTAAGGAATTTCTTTGAAAACTCATAACTTCGCTATCTGAAGTCGGATTTGGGCGATCTTTTTACGCACGATCATGGTTCAAAGACATTAAATCATAGAAAGAAATTAAGTAGAACTTATTTATACATTTTATTACTCATAAGTGGTTACAATACTTGACCTATTAGGTCATTACAAAGAGTTGAAATATCGGGTTGTCACATCATCCCCCTGTTAGAGGGAATTTCGTCCCGAAATTTAAAGTAAGGGAACACTCGTGGACTGGGGAAACAGATGTGGGTACTTGGATTGCATCTGATCTTCGCGTTCCCATGTGAATTCAGGTCCCCGCTTAGCGTTCCAGCGAACCTTCACGATGGGTATGCGACTTTGTTTTGTTCTCTTGACCTCACGGTCCATGATTTCCACTGGTTCCTCCACAAAATTGAGGCTCTCGTTGATCTCGATTTCGTCGAGTGGAATTACGAGAGTCTCGTCGGATATACACTTTTTCAAGTTAGATACGTGGAATGTAGAATGTACGTTACGGAGTACGCCTGGTAGATCGAGTTTGTAAGCTACAGGGCCGACTCTTTCAAGAATCTCGAAAGGCCCTATGTACCTCGGATTTAGCTTCCCACGCTTGCCGAAGCGTATCAAGCCCTTCCAGGGTGAGACCTTGAGAAGGACTCGGTCTCCCACCTGAAATTCCAAAGGTTTCCTTCGTTTATCTGCGTAGCTCTTCTGTCGGTCTCTAGAGGCTTTCAATCGTTCACGGATTTGAACGATTTTCTCTGTCGTTTCCCGGATGATTTCCGGACCGGTAAGAGTAACGTCGGAAGCTTGCCCCTTTGCTAGTTGGGTATCACCAACCTCAGCCCAGCACAGAGGGGATCTGCACTTTCGGCCGTAGAGGGCTTCAGATGGAGCAGCCTTGATGCTCGTGTGATAACTGTTATTATAGGAAAACTCGACAAGGGGTAAATGAGTATCCCATGCCTTCCCAAAGTCAATCACGCAGGCTCGCAACATATCTTCCAGAGTTTGAATGGTTCTCTCACTCTGTCCGTCGGTCTGAGGATGGTAGGCTGTACTCATGTCTAGCCTTGTCCCCAGGGAATGTTGTAGTGATTGCCAAAATCTTGAGGTAAACCTACTATCTCTATCGGAGATAATAGATATAGGCACACCATGTAGCCGTACGATTTCCCTAATGTATGTCCTGGTCAGTTTCTCCATCTTGTCGGTTTCTTTGATAGGTAGGAAGTATGCAGACTTGGTCAATCTATCGACGATGACCCATATGGTGTCAAGTCCACCCGTTGTCTTGGGCAACTTGGTTATGAAATCCATAGTGATCCGCTCCCACTTCCATTCCGGGATCTCGGGTTATTGCAATAAACCAGAGGGCTTCTGATACTCGACCTTAACCTTTGCGCAAGTAAGGCATTTACTCACGAAGGTAGCAATCTCTGCTTTCATATTAGGCCACCAGTATAGCTTTTTAAGATCCAGATACATCTTATCTGAACCTGGGTGGACGGAATACCGAGTGTTGTGCGCCTCGGTCATGACTAAGTCTCGGAAACCACCGTGTTTCGATGTCCAGATCCGATCCATGAAATATAAGGTCCCGTCACCCTTGGCCTCTAGATTCCTCTGAGGGATTCACTCGTCACATTTTCAGGTTTCATGGCTTCGATTTGGGTCGTCTGAATTTGTTTAGACAAGTGTGAATGGATGGTTATTGACAATGACTTGATTTTTCGACCAGAATATTCCTTCCGACTCAGGGCGTCTGCTACTACGTTGGCTTTACCCGGATGATAACGAATATCGCATTCGTAATCACTGAGTAGCTCGACCCACCTTCGTTGTCTCATATTGAGCTCCTTTTGATCGAAAATGTGTTGTAAACTCTTGTGGTCGGTAAAAATAGTGCTCTTCGTTCCATACAAGTAATGTCTCCAGATCTTCAGAGCAAACACCACTGCTCCTAGTTCAAGGTCATGGGTCGTGTAGTTAACCTCGTGTGTCTTCAACTGTCTCGAGGCATAGGCGATGACCTTACCTCGCTGCATCAGGACACATCCGAGCCCTTGATTCGATGCATCGCAATAGACTACGAAGTCTTCTATTCCTTCGGGCAGGGATAGTATTGGTGCGGTGCACAAGGCTCGTTTGAGTGTTTGGAACGCTTCTTCTTGTTTCTCTTCCCAGTCAAAGGTCATGCCTTTCTGGGTCAGGGTTGTAAGAGGTTTCGCTATTCGGGAGAAATTTTGAATGAATCTGCGGTAGTAGCCAGCAAGACCTAGAAATTGACGAATTTCTGTCGGTGTCTTAGGTACTGACCAGTTCTCAATAGCTCTAATTTTGGATGGATCTACGTGGATTCCTTTTTCGCTCACCACGTGTCCTAAGAATTCGACCCTCCGAATCCAAAATTCACATTTCGAGAACTTCGCATAAAGCTTCTCTTTTCGTAACGTCTCTAGAACTTGTCGCAGGTGATCACCATGCTCTTTCTTACTTCTGGAGTAGATCAGGATGTCGTCAATGAAAACGATGACGAACTGATCCAAATAAGGTCGGCATACTCTATTCATCAGATCCATGAAGACTGCTGGCGCATTGGTCAATCCGAATGGCATCACCACGAACTCGTAGTGTCCGTAACGGGTTCGGAAGGCTGTCTTTGGAACATCCTCCTCTAGTACTCGTAACTGGTGATATCCGGACCTCAGATCAATCTTGGAAAAATAGTTCGCCCCTTGCAGTTGGTCGAATAGGTCGTCTATGCGAGGCAGCGGGTAACGATTCTTGACCGTCAGTTTGTTGAGTTCTCTGTAGTCAATACACATGCGGAATGATCCGTCTTTCTTCTTAACGAACAAGACCGGTGCTCCCCAAGGTGAGAAACTTGGTCTTATAAAGCCTTTGCTGAGCAGTTCGTTAAGTTGACCAGAGAGTTCCTGCATCTCAGCTGGTGCTAAACGGTAGGGCGACTTGGCTACTGCAGTAGCTCCTGGGACCAAGTCGATTCTGAACTCGACCTGTCGTTGCGGAGGTAACCCGGGTAGTTCTTCTGGAAAAATGTCGGGAAAGTCGTTCACTACCGGGATGTTCCTTAGTTCTTTCGTTTCAAGGCTTGTGTCGATGACGTGAGCAAGGAATGCATGGTATTCTTTGCGCAGATATTTCTGTGCTTGAATACTTGATATAATGCGAAGACTCGTACCAGGTTTGTCGCCGTAGACTATAAGAGTTTCATTTGACGGGAGGTTTAGACGGACTGCTTTCTCATAGCACATGATGTCGGCGCGATGAAGGCTTAACCAATCCATGCCAATGATAACGTCGAAACTTTTTATTGAGACTGGCATGAGGTCGATTGGGAATGAATGGTTATCTAACATTAGGGTACAACTTAGGTATATGCTACTCGTACTTTCGGTTTTTCCATTAGCCATTTCCACCGTGAATAGTTCTTTGAGTGCGTGTGGTGGTTGAGCAAGCATGCGAGTGAATTTATGGTTTACGAAGCTTCGCTCCGCTCCACTATCGAATAGAATGCATGCATAGGAGTCATCGAGGAGGAACGTACCAGTCACTACTGTCGGGTCAGCTACTGCCTCTCCGTGGCCTATCGCTAGTACCCTCCCTGTTCCGCCAGTATTTTTCGTCTTGGGGCAGTCCCTTTTATAGTGGCCTGTTTCGCCACATCCATAGCATGTCGGGCTCACGCCAGAGCCGGGGACTTGGGCGATCGGTCTCGCCTGATATTTACAGAAACGGACTGTGTGTCCTCTCCTGTGGCAGTTAGAGCACTGCATTTCCTGGCAGGGGCCATTGTGGTGGTAGTTGCATTTGTTGCACTTGGGTGATCTTCCAGCATACCCACTCACCGGAGTAGTTGTAGCAGCAGGGGTTATTGCGGCATGTATCGCCACAATTTGTTGCTTCCTGGCTGCCTGTTGTTTCTTCTTTTCATCCCAGTATTTCCGTTTCGTATCAGCGGGTTTGGAGAGTTTCGGGATGGCTAGGGTGGTTGTGATTTCAGGGGTTTTGACTCCATGGTCAATGAGTCGTTGTGCCAACCGTTTGGCACTGTCGAAGGTAGCGGGGTTTGATGCTAGGACATTCCCCTGATACGGAGGTACAAGCCCCCATATGTACCTTTCGATCTTTTTCCCTTCAGTGGGAACCATGTTGGGGCAGAGGGCCACCAGTTCGTTGAATCTGGCGGTGTAAGCAACAATATTGGTGCCCTTCATGGTCAGGCTCCACAGTTCCTGCTCTAGTTTCTAGATCTCGCCCCTCGGGCCATATTCCTCAATCATGAGGTCTTTCATTGTTTCCCAGCCTATGTCGTTGGCTACGACAAGAGTTAGAGATTTAACGTGGCCGTTCCACCACGTTAGGGCCTTTCCTTCAAAAGTGCATGCGGCGTATTTCACTTTGCTCGCAGCAGGGCATGAACATATTTCGAAGACTGCTTCAGTCTTCTCGAACCATTGCGAGAGAGCAATGACTCCGCCGGTCCCATGAAAGGACTTCGGCTTGCAGTTGGTGAAATCCTTGTAAGAGCACTCTCTCGAGCGCACAGGGGTTTCAACCGGAATTGATTCCACCGGGGTTCCACCTCTGCTGGCATCAGAAGAGTGATACTGAGCCATGGCAGTTGCCACTGCTGCAGCTACGGCAGCATTTAGGGTTGCAGTATCGATGACCGGAGGCGGTGGAGGTGGTGGTGCAGGATTATTCCTGGGAGATTTGCGAGGAGGCATCCTTCAGCTATAAGTTTATAAAGGTAAGAAAATGGTAAGAATCAATTTGTAAGCAACATGAGAGTGATACATGGACTAAATAACCATAGCCCAAACAGTTGTATGAGTGTTTGCAATCACAACAAAAAAAATGTTAGTAGGAAAACACAAATGTATAGATTTTTCCCACAATTTAGATAGATTTCAATAATACTGGTATTACTGATGTAATGAGTTTAATGAAAATTGACCTAACAGTAGGTCTTACATCATACCACATAGAAAAGTTTGACAGTTCTTAGATTCCTACTTAGAGTACTGAGAGTTTACATACAAGTGCTACTTAGAGCATATATGTTAAAGGCAAATCTTTAACCCAAAAGATAATGATGTATTAGACATCATCTAACGGCGACGAATATTCCTTAGGAGGACCCTAAGGTCTCTCATTTGACGGTCCATCTCTTGAAGGTGTTGCTCATGAGCACTTTGGCGAGTTCGGAGTTCCATGACTTCAGCTTGAGAGGCAACCAGATGTTGCTGTAGGGTTCCATTGGTTCTCCGGGTCCGTTCCATGTCTTCTTCAAGACGGCGGATGCGGACTGTGTTGACACCTGAGTTGGCATCAATTTCCATGACTCGGTCGATGGCTGCTCTACCTTGCTCGACATTTCGAGCTATACTGCGGATAATGACAGGCAGGGCTCGGTCAGCAGAGCCACCATTGCTGACGTTGTGAAAGCTTCGGTCCCCAAAGTATGGTTAGGGTTGACCCTGTTCTTCACTCCAACGGTTCAAGTGGTTTGCCCATAGGGGAGTAGGATCTGGAAAAGCTGGTCGAGGGTTGTTGTTCGGGGGTTGACCTACGAGTGGTAGGTTGTTGACTTCAGGCTCAGAGTCTGATCTATCTGAGAAGTCTTCAACTTGATGATCATCCAACGGAATTTGGTGTTCATCGTCAGACTCTGCTTCGAGCCTTCCTATGTTGCCTTCATTTGGAAAGTACGGGTTGTCGTGACAGAATCCAGCCATTTAAATCTACGTGAGAAGAGGGGTATAAAGATATAGTATGTATGTAGTTAATAGCACAAAATACGCCTATAGTATTTTAAGTTTAAGTTCCACCGATCTTTTTGTGGCATTGTTGGTAAGTTTTTAGACTTGTTAACACATCACAACTATTCTAGGGCATATGCTAATCACTCCTCGGACCAGCATAGTTGATCAGGCTATGCCATTCCCAGGACTGACCATACATCCCCTAGGTTACCTGTGATATTTAACAATCGTAATACTTTTGTTTTTGTCGTTGTGACACCGGTTTTAGCATGAATGCAAACTAGTATACTTAATTAACTATTTAAAGTATGAACTCCTGGTCAAAGTGTTTTAATCCCAAATGGGTTTATAGTTTAGTATATCTTTATGGGTTGATATACTTGCTTCACTATAAACAATGCTCTGATACCAATCTGTCACACCCCAAAACCAAGAATGGCGGAAACATTCTGGGGCGGAGGACGTCATGTGTAGTATCACAATACAGTAATTGTAAATAAGCAAACAACATCATCCATTGCATTAAATATAAACATTTTAATACAAGTGTGTGTTCCGTACAGTTTTAGACACCAAAAATATAATGTATATCAAAATAGTATGATGAGACTTGAATGCGCTCCATCTTCTCAAAAGCTAGCATCGGTACCTGTCTACCGATGACCTGAGAATACAAGTTATTTTGAAAGAGTTTGTCAGCATTAAGCTGGTGAGTTCATAAGTATTTTAGTGTCGTGGTTCGTTTATCAAAAACGTTTTGAACCTGTTGCAAGTATGAGTTGTAAATGTATGTAAGTGTTTGTAAATGTTTGAATCTCTCAGAAAAACCCATATTTTCTGTTTAAAGTATAAAAGTAGCCCCTTTTTACCAAGGCTTAATAGTTTGTATGCTCGTTTGATGTAAAAGTGTGAAATTTCCCAAGTGTAACTATCATTTAACAAAATATAGTTTGTACATTTAAGTTTAGGTGAGGCTATCACCAAAATGCAATGGGTAAATTCTTGTAGTACGGTAGTTTCTTTTTATATGAACTACTGTGGTACTAACTACCTTAAACCAGGTTTATATTAAGGTATCGTGTGATAAGTTGCACCATACTATTGACTGGTAACATCGACAACGTATAGTCGAAAAATAGGTTATGACGTTTGGCACCCGTAGACCTGCCGGTCCCACTGTAGCTAACAGAAAGGTGTAGGATAGTCAATCCAGTATAGATCTATACGCAAACTCAACGCTCTCCCTCCAAGAGACTCTGGCTACAACCTGGGTCATGACAATTAAGACATGAACCCATACAGTGGATCACAATTGTTAAAGTATTCGTGTTTTTGTAATAAAATATTACTTGTTCTAGTATCGTTGTATATGTTCTCTTAGAAATGAATATTGACTCATGAATGAACTGACTCGTTGATCTAGAAATCGTAGTAGTATGATCTCGTGTTACCCCGATGGTAACTTACAAATGATGTTTTGATAAGCATGTATATGGAAGTACCTTTATGTCTATACACGTATATACGAGATATAACTAATATTGAAACGACCCTCGGATAGTCACTCGAAATTCCACCAGACCACATCCAAATCGAGGAAAAGGAAATAGGATAGGTGGCTTTCCTAAGCCCTTTAAACATTATTTATACAGCTATACGTATATAAGCATGCAAATTTATAAGTAGTAAAACAAAGTTTACAATAAAGCATTTGGTAAGTAAAAGAGTTTGTAAAACATTTTGAAGTAAAACAGTTTGAACAGTGATAAAATCATTGTTTTCTTAGTTATTAATCACATGTGATCAATGCCGTCACATGTGACCGAAACAATAACTATAAGTGTTTAACTTGTATCCCCCCCCCCCCATAAAGCATGTAAAAGTATTTAGAATAATTAAAACGGTTGATTAAGGGGTATGAAACTCACTTGGAAATTCGGAGATAGCGAGCTCGAAAACCGGGCAGAGTTTCGTCTCGCGAAACGGATTTTTCTCGGGATTCTCGGGAATCTCGGGATTAAAATCGTCCCTCGAGACTTGAGCAAAAAGACCAGAGCTTCGGGTTTGAACGGGCACGGAAATCGAGGCAAGATCGGGAGAGAAAGAGAGGAAATGAACAACATTTTCGGAAAGGCTCGCATCCCTTTTATAGGGTTGTTGAACCGCCTCCGAACGCGGGGCGTACGGGCGTACGCAGCGCGTACCCGTGCGTCATCGCTTACGCACTTCGGACGGGACGGGTTCCTGGGTTCGCGGGTCGGATGGGACGGGTCGGTAGCTTCGCATAGGGCGACGTGGTCGATCCGAGACCCTCCATTCGGGTACGCGGGGCGTTCGAGCGTACGCGGTGCGTACCTCGGCCCTAGGCTGACTCCTCCCTCGGATAATACCGAACTTTTAATAAAATTTATATTTAAATTATTTATCAAACTTCAAAAATTCATATCTCTTTCATACGAACTCCGTTTTCGACGTTCTTTATATCCCCGCGAAGGTGAGACTACGATCTACAACTTTCGTTTAGATTCCGTTGGCAAATTCCGAAATTATTTTTATTATTGTTTTTATTATTTAATATCAATCCATCGTGTTTAAGGAATTTCTTTGAAAACTCATAACTTCGCTATCTGAAGTCGGATTTGGGCGATCTTTTTACGCACGATCATGGTTCAAAGACATTAAATCATAGAAAGAAATTAAGTAGAACTTATTTATACATTTTATTACTCATAAGTGGTTACAATACTTGACCTATTAGGTCATTACAAAGAGTTGAAATATCGGGTTGTCACACTATGGAGCTCTTTGGAATTCTTCACTTCTTTGACAATTTGATCATTGATTTTTGGGCATCTTCAACTTTTGAATTCTTGGAATTTTGATCTTTTGATCTTTCCTTTAATTGCTCCAAAATTCCCACAACTTTTCTTGTAATTTTCTCTTTCTTTTTTTACATGTACCTCACTTTTTTCACTCAAAATCCTACATGCTTAAGCAGGGACGCTCAACTTCAACCTTTATTGATTAAGGATAATAATTTTCCTGGATACATTTTTAGTACACGATGCAAAACTTATTGCATCCCTCAAACTAAGCGAGGTTGTGTTTTTGTCTCATGATTTCACTAGAATAAAGGAGGTCACAAATGCATTATAACGTGTATAAGCTCAACTCAACATTTGGGTCTTCATGCAATCATCAACATAACACTAGCATGGAATCCTAATTGCTTTTTACCAGAGTTTTCTAATTTAGCCCTAGCAATTTTTATGGAATTTGTTTTTTAAAATTAAGCCTAAATTAAGATTCTAAATTAACTAATGTAACCAACCCCCTACAAAAACTTGATTTGTGTTAAACTAACTAGTTTTAATCCTACTTATTAAATGTAAATTAATCACACAAAAGGCAGTGGACCTGTCTATTGGTGGTATAGTTCTAGTAAGCAGGGTATCGAACTTAGGGAACGACAATTTAAACTAATTACTAAAATTATCTAATAGCAACTAACAAATAATAAAAGAGAGGGTTTCTCTAGTTTTACAAGACTAGAAACTTACTAACTAATAATTAAACTAATTAACTAAAAACTAGATAAGAAAATATTTGACTAAATTCAAGAATGAAGGAAGCTTCTGTTTAGGTTCAACTCAATTGATCCTATGGTTGATTTTATGGTAATAGTGCAATGGATTAATTCTTCTATTGGCTACTGATTCAGGTGATTAGGTTCACATTCGCTACACTAATCCTCAGAAAACAAACTAACTCAAACAGCGGCCAGTTGTCTAACTTAATTTAATTCCCTAGTTTGTTTATTCAGGTTAATTAAGACTTGTAATGGTCAACTAAATTGGCCCTTTAGTTAACCTCTTGTTGATGGTTCATCACACAAGCTCACACATGAATTTACCTGTTTTCTTATTAATTCTAGTTTCACATTCGCTAATCCTAGTCATATAATAAATTGTTCGCATAATTATATGAGGTAAACAATTAAGAGATGTTCATGCAGCTTAATTATCTTGCTATTAACAAAAAAATAGTTATCATTCACACATAAGGTTCTTTAACAAGCTAGAATTAACAAAATCACCAATATTAAACTAATCCTACCATAGTCTCAACTTTGTCTCCCCAAACAGAAGTTAAAAGGTTTTAGCTCATGATTGAGGCAATTGAAAGCATAAAAACGAAATATATATGTTTATACATGATGAAAAACAATAGATTAAATTATGAATGATGAAAATTGCCTCTAATCTCCTTCGGAATCGAATTTAGGGTTGGATCTTCGTTCTCTAGGTCTTCTCTGACTTTAATTCGCAGCCTCTCTCCCCAAGGGTTCTCCAGATTTTTTTTGTGTCGCTCTAAAAAGCCGTTTTTATAGATTCGAGCCGACTCGCCGATTCCATGACCGACTCGTCGAGTCCATCACTTATTGCCCGTGTACGGAAAGTTAAGGATTCCTCAGCTTCGCGAATCTTCGTAGCGACTCGTCAAGTCGACGCCAGACTCGCCGAGTTCCTTCCATTTTTTGGTCTTTTCTGTTAGGTTTTGAGCATTCTAACACTTCCTAAGTGTACATGAAACCCTAATAAACCTTGGATATATGTTTTTCTAATACATACAAAATTTTATTTTCGAAGGTTTATAACCTATCTAGCATGACATGGGGAACTTTTAAAAATAAAAGAACTAGATGAAATTACATACCTTTTGATGAGTGTTGATTCCTTGGAGTTTGAGAGCCAAGCACGAATAATGTGAATGCCTCAAATGGAAATCACTAATCACCACAAACTTGGAAAATATATATGATAGAGTTTACACACTCTAAAATCGGCCACACACATGCACACACACTAGTGGCTATTTCATGCAACATAAGCATGCTTATATAGTGTACATGATTAGGGTAAACCCTAATAACCCATGACGTTTTCTCTTTCAATGATCCATGGGTTAAAAGCTCCATGGATTATCCATGGACTTCCATATAAGCTTAGCCCATTAACAAATGAGTGTTAGCCCACACTATATAAATACAATAGCTCATGATTTAATTAGTCTTCCTTTTAATCTCTAAATTAATTCATAATTAATTTAAGTCTAAAACTAATTAAATAACATGACTTCATATTAATATATTATAACATATAATATATTAATAAACATATGTGTATAACTCTCATAAAATTATCCATAAATAGTTCGGGTGAAGTGCAACCCAAATGGACCATGCCAGGTCGGGTCAAGTATATACCAAATAAGTTATGGACTTAGATACCTGATCTAATAGACTCCCACTTGGATAAGTCTAATAATTGTATTTGCCTATATTACTTCAGGAACCAACCAGCAATCGTAGCTCTCGAAAACTCTGTTGAACTATGAAGCGTCATTTTAGATAATTGGTCATGTAATCCTCTGTTCTCATGATATCAGCCAGACAAACACATGGAGCAATGTCTTGCTTATCGTTTGGCAATTATTTCCCGATTTCCGATTTGTTTGACAAAGAACTTAATTGAACACATCAACTTAGTTCTGACCGGGCCCGGTACATGGGTCAACACAAAATCATTGAGGGGCCCAGATATCGCTTCTATTTCTAGAAGGAACAGATAAACTTCGACTCATATGCTTGTTCTACTACTTGCTGAATTGCACACAAAGGCACGTTTTATAACATCAATTTACTGATGCATTTTTGTGCAATCAATGCACAACCAACTCATAGGTAACAACTCATATCTACTTCCGCCGTATGACCGATTGTGGAGGTTTGAATAACTGAATTATTCTGGAAGTCAAAACATGCAAAACTGAAACAATAGTAAATAATTGACAATGATAGCAACACCTTACTCATAAATAAATCACAATTTTTATTCATCACCAAACGTCAATTACATTTTACAAGTTTCAGGAAAGGCTATCTAATCTGTAAAACTGATATCGTCCCTCAGCCTGATGCGCCTCGCGTGCTGCAAATGCTTAACCCTCGTCAGTCCCTTCGGAAGGGGATCTGCAGGGTTCTCATCCGACGATACCCTCTTTGCCACGAGGAGTCCTTCTTCTATCTTGTGTCTTATGAAGTGATATTTTCTATCAATGTGTCGGGATCTTCCATGATCTCTCGGTTTTTTGGCTAAAGCAACCGCACTATTGCTGTCACAGAAAATCTCCATAGGCTCTTTAATAGATGGTACAACTCCAAAGTCTCCGATGAATTTCTTCAGCCATATTGCCTCCTTCGCTGCTTCACTTGCTGCTATGTACTCTGATTCACAAGTCAAATCAGTCACTGTCTCCTGTTTGGAACTCTTCCAAGATATTGCCCCTCCATTTAGGGTACAGACCCAGCCTGACTGAGAGCGGAAGTTATCCCTATCTGTTTGAAAACTAGCATCATTATACCCTAATACTCTCAAGTCATCACTCCCACCAACGGTAAGGATCCAATCCTTACTCCTTCGCAGGTACTTGAGAATTTTCTTTACCGCGGTCCAATGAGCCTTGTCAGGGTTCCTCTGATACCTGCTCACCATGCTCAAAGCAAAGGCCACATCAGGTCGAGTACAAGTCATAGCATACATGATCGAGCCAACAGCAGAAGCATATGGTAATTGACTCATCTCAGCTATCTCAGCCTCTGTACTCGGGCTCTAAGTCTTACTCAGCTTGGCATTGCTTTGGATCGGTAAATCTCCTTTCTTGGAATTCTGCATGTTGAACCTTTTCAACACTTTATCCAAATAGGTACTCTTACTAAGTCTAATTAGTCTTTTACTCCTTTCTCTTAATATCCTTATCCCTAGGATATAGGCAGCTTCCCCTAGGTCCTTCATAGCAAAGCACTTCCCAAGCCAGGACTTAACCTCTTGCAAAGTTGGGATGTCATTTGTTATAAGTAGTATGTTATCCACATACAGTACCAAGAAGCTAACTATACTCCCACTAGCTCTGACATATACGCAAGACTCATCTTCACTTCTCGAGAAACCAAACTCTATGACCTTTTCATCGAAGCAAAGATTCCAGCTATGAGATGCTTGTTTCAATCCATAAACGGATTTCTCAAGCTTGCACACTCTATTAGGATACTCTGCACTGACAAAACCCTCTGGCTGATTCATGTACATATCCTTAGCCAACTTTCCATTAAGAAAAGCGGTTTTGACATCCATTTGCCATATTTCAAAATCATGAAATGCAACAATGGCCAGCATAACCCTAATAGACTTTATCTTGGCTACCGGTGAGAAGGTTTCATCATAATCAATACCCCAAGTCTGAGTAAAACCCTTCGCAACCAGTCGAGCCTTATAAGTGTGCACTTTACCTTCCATGTCGGTCTTCTTCTTGAAGATCCATTTGCACTCGACTATCTTACGGCCTGACACATTGTCAACCAAGTTCCAAACTTGATTGTCATACATGGATTGTATCTCGCTGTCCATAGCCTCCTTCCATTTGGCAGATTTCGGGCCTGCCATGGCTTCCTTAACACTGCTAGTTTCATCCAAATTTACCAGTGTACTATCACCGATAAATGTATCACCTTCCGTAGTAATATGAAAACCATAATAAAACTCCGGTGTGTTCCTAAGCTGTGTGGAACACCTCGGAGGTACGGGCGTGTCAGCCAACTCAACAGGAGTTTACTCCTCAGGTTGATTGCTAGTGTCTGAGGTTCCTTCACCAATTGATTCTTGAATTTCTTCAAGGTCAATTTGCCTCCCACTGTCTCCTTGGCTTATAAATTCTCTCTCACGAAAGACCGCTCTTCTAGCAACAAAGACCACATTCTCACTGGGTCTGTAGAAGAGGTAGCCAAAGGATTTATGTGGGTAGCCAATGAAAATACACCTTTCACTTCGGGGTTCGAGCTTATCATGAGTCTCGCACCTTACAAAAACCTCGCAACCCCAAATCTTGATGTGGCCTAGCTTGGGAGCCTTCCTAGTCCACATCTCATGAGGTGTTTTGGTAACCTTCTTTGTAGGGACTAGATTAAGAATATGGGCGGCAGTCTCTAAGGCATACCCTCAAAAAGAGATTGGTAGCGAAGCTCGACTCATCATAGAGCAAACCATGTCCAACAAGGTTTGATTACGCCTCTCAGCTACACCATTCATCTGTGATGTCCTAGGAGGTGTCAATTGTGAGACAATCCCACACTCCTTAAGATAGTCAAGGAAGTCGGTACTAAGATACTTACCACCTCGATCGGATTGAAGTATCTTAATGTTCCTGACCAATTGATTTTCTACTTCTTGCTTAAATTCTTTAAGCCTTTCAAAGGTTTCTGACTTATGTTTGATTAAGTAGACATAACCATATCTACTAAAATCATCAATAAAAGTCACATAATACCGATTAGCATTCCCTGTCGCGGTTTTGAATGGTCCACATACATCGGTATGTATTAGGTCCACCAAACCCTCACCCCGTTCACAAGTACTAGTGAAGGGTGATTTTGTCATCTTTCCAAGTAGACAAGATTCACAACTATCATCCGATTTAAGGTCGAATGATTCCAAGACTACATCCTTTTGCAGTTGGCCTATGCGTTTCTTGTTTACATGTCCAAGACGACAATGCCACAACAATGCTTTATCTAAGCTAGTAGAAGAATCAATATACAACACATTATTTCCTAGGTTATATACAACCGAAACAGTTTCATACACGCCATCACAAGGTAATGCTTTAAAATAAAACACATTATTAAAGAAAGCATCAATACCACCACATTCATTATCAAATGAAAATGTAAAACCTTGTTTGTACAAACCATGAAAAGAAATAATATTTCTCGCCATTTCAGACGAGTACACACATTTATTCAAATCTAATTTTAACCTATTATTCAACAACAAAGTATAAACTCCAATCTTGGAAATAGGTGAAGCCTTCCTATTCCCCATTATCAAGTTTATCTTTCCATGCTCCACATCCTCATTTCTTCTTAGGCCCTACACATTTGAACATATGTGAATACCACATCCTGTATCAAGCACCCAAGAATTAGAATATGGTGAGTTATTAGACAATATTGTGTAAATACCTGCGTGGGTGGGTTTCACTTTCCCATCCTTAAGATCCTGCAAGTACTTAGGGCAGTTTCGCTTCCAGTGCCCCTTGTCCTGGCAATAGTAGCAATCAACATCCTTGGGAATGGCAGAAGGAGTGACAAACCACTTTTGGTCCTTGATGAGGAGACTTCAAGATACTTTCCCTTGGTACCCTTCGAAGGGGTCTTCCTCTTTTTCCCTTTGCCCTGACCGATAGACAAAACAAGGGTAGATGTTGGAGTAGGAGTAGTAACAATCGCTTTACCCTTAAGACTGGTTTCAGCGGTCTTCAAGAGTCCCTGAAGTTTGCTAAGATTAACTTCCTCCTTATTCATGTGGTATGTCATACGAAAATGATCATAACAAGAAGGTAAGCAGTGCAAAATGATGTCAATTGCCAACTCCTCTGGAAAGTTCACATTTAGCTTCTGCAAACGATCCACATACCTTTGCATCTTTTGCATGTGGTTCGTGATGGGTTCACCATCCTTCATGCGTGTTGTTATCATGGAGCAGATTATTTCATACCACTCCTGACGAGCACTCTGATGGTACCTTTCCATCAGGTCTTGGTGCATCTCAAAAGGGTAGAAGTCCTCGTAGGACTTTTGGAAATCGGTTGTCATTGTGGCCATCATGATGCATGCAACCTTAGTAGCATCTGTCTCATGTGTCCTAAATTCAGCAATCTCCTCGGGAGTAGCAGTGGACTCATCAAGCTCTTTTAACTCCTTATCGAGGACATATTCCTTGTCGTCATAACGAGTAACCATTTTGATGTTCCTAATCCAGTCCATGAAGTTGGAACCATCAAAGATGACTCTCCCTCAAAGATTCATGAGAGAGAAAGAGCCAGTTGGGTTAGAGCCCGAAGCATTGTTGTTGAAAGACATCTGAAAAGAAAAAAACAAGCTTAGATTAGATATTTAGAGTCCTTAATAAGACACCCAAATGTAATATTAAGGCTAGGATCCAATCATAATATATTATACTTAGAATAGGTATGTCGTAATCTAAGTAATAACATATTTGAAAGGTAGGTGAATGACGATTCACCAATTTCCACCACGAAAAACGAAATGAATTATTAGGTTTTAATTGGATTTGAAATTCCTAGATTCTTTTGAGATTCATTGAACTTTTCAATGGCATGTTTCAATCTCGATTGTGCCCTTCATGTATTGTGACTGGGATGCCGAGGATCAAAAAACAAGGTCTGAATAACCATACCAATTCACATGGTACCCTTAATATTACCACCTAATCAATGTGCCGGTAAACCACACACGCTCCACCGATCTATGATAAACATTAAGTCACCCTTCTTGATCCATACTAGTCCAAGTTAGTGTGTCGATAAACCACACGTCCTCCACCAACGACTTGGTAAGGTACAAAGTGTGAATTCCATGGGCTAGCACCAATTTCACATTTTTCCTAAAGTAACTAAGATTGGGAATTAAAATGATTTAGTTACTTTATAATAGTCATTATACTTTTAATGAGAATTTAAAGTCATCGTCCTACCCGTTCAGTTAACGACCCTCCACCGATCAAGGAAGCGGTGGGTGAGAGTGGACACCCATTAAGTCGCAATTTTATAGGAAACAACCTTATACACCCCCCCTCTTATAGACCAGTTTCGTGAATGAGGCCTACTAATGGTAAACTCTAAGGGTTGAATTTTAACCATTAATGTTATAAATAGTATAAGTGTTGAATTTTAACTATTAAAACTCTAAGGGTTGGAATTAAAGTTTATTAAAGTGTGTGAAACTTTACAAATTCCAAAACTTGATGGCAAGTTTTGAAACTCTTCAAAACTTTTCATTTCATAACTTATGAATTACAGGTTCATAAAAATGAAGACTCTTCATTTTTATGTAACTTATGTGTTTTTAATGTGTGTTTAAAAGAAGTGACCTTTGGATTTCCATAACTTGAGGACAAATTATGGATTCCATCAAAACACATATATGATCAAGAATTAATCCTAAACAATTCAGCAAATAATTCCTATCATCTTCTAAATTCATAAGAACATGAACATGATAATCAAAATTTCATGAAATATATGAACACATAAAATCATGGAACTTTGATATAAGCCATTGTAAATGGATTGGAACAACGATTACACCAACTAAAACAAGTTTTAAAACACCAAAACAGTTTAGGATAATGTTTCTAGTCCATTTCCAGCAGAAAAATCGAAAAAACTGCATTTTGCATGACTAACTCGCCGAGTGCACGAACAGACTTGGCGAGTTGGTTGAAGATACACTTGGACTCGGCGAGTCCCTTGTGTAGACAGCAAGAAACTCGATTTTTTTCACTATTTTATATCAAGTATCAAACAAGCAAGCTTAGGCTCTGATACCACTGTTGGGTTTTGAGCATTCTAACACTTTGTAAGTGTACATGCAACCCTAATAAACCTTGGATATATGTTTGTATAATACATGCAAAATTTTATTTTCCAAGGTTTATAACCTATCTAGCATGGCATGGGGAACTTTTAAACATAAAAGAACTAGATGAAATTACATACCTTTTGATGAGTGTTGATTCCTTGGAGTTTGAGAGCCAAGCACCAATAATGTGAATGCCTCAAATGGAAATCACAAATCACCACAAACTTGGAAAATATATATGAAAGAGTTTACACACTCTAAAATTGGCCACACACATGCACACACACTAGTGGCTATTTCATGCAACATAAGCATGCTTATATAGTGTACATGATTAGGGTAAACCCTAATACCCCATGACTTTTCCTCTTCCAAGGATCCATGGGTTAAAAGCTCCATGGATTATCCATGGACTTCCATATAAGCTTAGCCCATTAACAAATGAGTGTTAGCCCACACTATATAAATACAATAGCCCATGATTTAATTTGTCTTCCTTTTAATCTCTAAATTAATTCATAATTAATTTAAGACTAAAACTAATTAAATAACTTGACTTCATATTAATATATTATAACTTATAATATATTAATAAATGTATGTGTATAACTCTCATAAAATTATCCATAAATAGTTCGGGTGAAGTGCAACCCAAATGGACCATGCCAGGTCGAGTCAAGTATATACCAAAGAAGTTATGGACTTAGACACCTTGTCCAACATTTTCTTCTTTTAATCATTCCAAAAATTCCCAATGGTTACTCCTGCTTCTTTTTGCTCCCAAGCATTCCTTTTGGACTGAAAACACAATTCAAACACGTTTAAGTATCTTTTGTCCCTAATATGCAAATAAATAGCTAATAAATGATAAAAATCAAACATAAAAATATAGTTAAAATGTAATGACACAATTTTCACGTCCAAAAATTTCGTTCTTAAAACATTACTTTAGAAAATGTTAATAGATAAAAACATTGTTTGATCAAACTACGTCACAACATAAACCATGTTCAAAAGTCAAGTCATACAACCAATCGAAACATCAGAGTATAAATCCCAGAGAAATCTAATAAATGCGGAAACCCGTGTGTGTGCATGATGTGCCGCTACCGAGCCAGCTCCTTCCCCTTCGATGAAGAGGTACCTTAAACCAAAACTGTAAACTGTAAGCACAAAGCTTAGTGAGTTCCCCCATTGTACCACAAACCATACAATCACATAACAAACATAAATTGTCAGGCATATCTGGGTGCCCGACCTACCCCTTCGGTCCTCTCGACCGGATACTGCCTAGCATATCTGGGTGCTGGCCTCCCCTTCGGTCCTCTCGACAGGATACTACCTAGCATATCTGGGTGTTGGCCCCCCTTCGGTCCTCTCGACCGGGTACCGGGGACTATTTCACCCCTAATACTACCACATAACACATATATCACATAGTCTATCTAGCATGGCTGGGCATGACTGCCCCTTCGGCCCTATCGATCGGTAACCTGGGCACTATCTCCCCTACTATCACTAGCACATAGCATCATATCATACAAACACATACACATAACACAGGTAGTAGCAATCCTAGATGAATATCACAGAGAAAATCATCTAATCATACATCTCCTACTGGTGGGTCGGCATTGTGGCCTTAGACCCACCGCTACTGGAAGGTAACTCACCTCGTAGCTGCTGATTTGTGTGGGAATCGTCTAAGTGTTGCTGCTGCTCCGGAAATCCTCCGGCTGTAATTCCCACCAAACACTTAGTCAAAACTGCTAACCGCTCTTTGGGTAAAATGACCATTTTACCCTTGATCATGCCCTAAGTCAAAGTCAGAGTCAACTTCTAGTTGACCCGACTCGCTGAGTTCGACCGCCAACTCGCCGAGTCCATATCCCAACGACTGCCCTGAATTCTGTTTCTACTCGTCGAGTTAGGCGTCGACTCGACGAGTTCTCCTTCCAAACTGATCTTCAAGTCCTTCATCCTACTCGCCGAGTTGTATGAACAACTCGCCGAGTTCATCTTCATCCGATGAACAAGTTATACTGTGACTCGCCGAGTTGTATGAACAATTCACCGAGTCTGATCTTGATCTAAGTAGATTGCCTTGAACTCGCCAAGTCTGGGCATCGACTCGCCGAGTTCCACTATGGGTGTGTTTTGGCTTCCAACTCACCGAGTCCACCCTGGACTCACCACACAACTCGACATAGCTAAAAGGGGACAAACTCGGAGACTCGCGACTAGACTCGCCGAGTCCGCTCCATGCAAGAGCCACAAATGCGATTTTGCTCGAATCCAGTCCATGTCATTCGTAGATCTGGGCTCCTAGAGCATGAATAACACGTAAAGTTTCCAACTTTACGTGTAAATATCCATCTATGGGGTTTTTAGGGTTCAAAATGCACCAAAAGAGTAGATCTAAGGTTTATATGCAATATGGGCTCATAAAGGTAGTAGATCTGAGCTCCTGGAGCTCAACCATGCTTAGAACTAGAGGCCAATCAACTCATTTTGAAATATGATGCACATACAAGCTTGGAAATGAGTTATGATGGACTTTAATGGGGCCATAAGCATGGAGACAAGGGGGAAAACGAGCCATACCTTAGATATCACTCTGAAATTGCTCACAAGTGCTTGACCTTCTCTTCTTCTTCTTGATTTCCTTCCCTACTTACTCTAATCTTCAAAAGGACACACCAAAAGGCTTCAAGTCCACAAAACAAGGCTTAGAACGAGGTATATGGCTCTTAGGGTGAATGGGGGCTGGCTTGGGGGCGGAAAGGGGGATTAAATAGGGTGCAAACCCCTAAAACTTATGTCACAACTGGAAATTTTGTTTCATGTAATCTATACATTCAACCTAACGTGAATCAAAAACTTCAATCAAATACAATATACAAGCACTACAAGTAGTCACCAAACAATTGGAGACCCTAGAAGTTCTTGTTAAGTCCATTTTGGACTAGGACTTCCTATTTGGATCCAAATGGACCAATAAGCTTCCAATTGGACTATCATGGGCTTAGGACCCTAATTGGGCTCTAATTGGACCCACACTAATTTATTTCAACATTTTAGGTCATATTGGGCCTAGAATGAAATAAATCACAAGCTTTGATCCATAATTTAAACTAACCTAGCTTAATAAAGCATAAAAATCACAATTTTAATTTATAAGGCCAATAAATACCCTAAACTACCCCTAATGTTGGGCTTAGGGGCAAAAAGCCCAATTTTTCCTTCTTCCCTCCCCATTCTCGGCCCAAGCCCAAGGAAAAGGGAGAGTTGACCTTGGGTTGCCACCTCACCTTTACATGTTGGACTTCCATGCATATAACTCATGTTTCCAAGCAAACATCATATCAAGATCACTTCTTTTTCTCTCCTCTCTCCTTGTTTCGGCCGAGAGCAACACCACACACACACAAAACACTCACAAACTCTCTCTAAAATTCACTCAAGGCTTCTTCTTCTTCCCTCTCCAAAATCTCGAGTTCTAGGAAGCATTCAAGAGGAAATCTCCACAAAATTCTTCATCTAAGGTAAGATTATGCATAGATCTATGGTTTAAATTCTTTTGTTATCAAAATCCTTTCCTAATCTATGCAAAAATCGTGATCTTGTATCCTAGAACCATCTCAAAACTCGAGATCTTCTTCAAAGGGAGCTAAGGCCAAAAACACTTCATTTTCCTTCCATTTTTCCTTGCAAAACCGAATCAACACCCCAAGGTGAGCTTCATACCCCCTATTTTCTGTTTTTATGAGTTTTGTGGGGGGGGAATACAAGTGAAAGTGTAGATCTATATGTGTTTTGTATGCCTTGTATGATTTCCATGCTTATATGTATGCTTCTATGTGTTTTTATGTTGGATCTAGCATTAAAACCCATCAAAACCGAGACATATCTTGTGTTAAATGATTTTAGCTTCAAATATATTTCTAAACACAAAGTGTTTCAAGAAAAATGGCTAAGTGGTTTAGTAATAATTTTCTTTGGGTTAAAAACACAAAATTTTGGGCCTAAAATGTGAAAAATGCAAAAATAAGGGCCCAAATTGACATTTCACAGATTCTGATGGATGAAGTGTGCCAAAACAGTTTCCATAAATAAATTTCTGGAAATATACTCATTTAGGGGATTAAAAACATAAATTCCAAGCTTAATGGACTAAAAATGAAAATTTCGGCCCAATAAGGCCCATTATGCGAATTTTTCTGTTTTGGAGAGCCAAAACTGTAACTTTCTGTAAAACAGCAGACTATAAGTGTTCCAAATCCTTTTCAAAGGTTTAAAATGCTTTTTAAATTTAAAAAGGACCAAAGTTGCAAAAATTTTCCAATTTGGGCCAAAATTGTCAAAGTTGCGAAAAGAAGGGATTAAAACCGAGAAAACTGCATTTTCAAGGACTTAAACTGTTTTCTATGAAAAATATGCTGCAAAATATTAATTTCAATAATTTTTGGTGTTAAAATGTCAAGAAAAATAGTTTAAGGACCAAACCGGGAAGTATTTAATAAAAAGGGTTGAAAATGTAAATTTTACAAATAATGAGGGGCTGAAAACAGGAATATTTCAAGGCTAGTTCAATGTACACAATTTGATCAAATAATGGCACCGCGACTATCGACGAAATACAATACATTACAATACCCAAAAGTCGTTGTTAAACGAATTGGCTCGGTCTCGAGCCAATAGAAATCCACAACTACTAACACTACGACACTACGATTCATACAAGTAACGTTTGGTAATACATATACATGCGAGTGTGCACAGACGTCTACGCACCATCTTTGGGCCCCACAAGTGTAAAATCTTGTTCGTTGAGCCTAGCTAGCCCAATGACCTGATCTTAAGGCCCGAAGACATTTTTTTTTACGGTGTGTTGGGTTTTACCGATCCGACACAACGTAAATGGACTTTCAATGGCTTGTATACCACCGGTCCCCAAGGGTCCTTTGGTATTGCTAGTAAAGTCTACATTTCATGCGAGGCGGGTCGGGGACCCCTCGTACATTTTATCCCCAACCGGCTAATGGAGTTACCGGGGTCTTCGTGACCTCTTTCTCTTCGGATGTGGGACTACACCTAGTCAGGGCGATTGGATAACGCGATTAGTACTGATGACGCCTTCGGAGTCGTTAGTATAACTATAAACTGGGCGTTTGTGTAACGCGGGTTTGTAGTAAATAATCCTGCTCGAAAACCTTCCAACGTCGCCTGGGACTGACACTATACGCTATGCAATGGTTTCAATGTAACATCACGTAATTCAAGGAACTAGGAGAACATCGGGTTTTCCTAGGGTTTTCAATACTTACAAATTTGAAATGCATACATTCTAAACGAACATTTTTTTTTTACAAGTATAGAAACAAACAAGCATACCTATGGATCTTCACAAACGTTTTCGGAAACTTATCTTTTCAGAAAATATCGGATTTTCTGGTGGTTCTTCAAACAATACAAAAATTCGATTTCAAACACTACTTATGAACTCACCAACATTTCATATGTTGACGTTTTTCAAAATACTTGTATTCTCAGGGAGCCAGTGAATCAAGGGAAATCATATCCAGTGACGGTTGCGGTTTATTTTTGTATGAATTGAACAACTTAAATTTTTGGGGAATGTAATGTTTAAACAATGTATGATATGTAAACACTACTGGTTGTACTATGTTGATGAATGGTGACGAATGTTGTTATGTTTCATATATATTCAATGTTATGGTATTCAATTGAGTCACGACAGCCCCCGGACGTTTCCGCCGTCTGGTTCGGGGGTGTGACAGGTTGGTATCAGAGCTTTGTTTATAGTGAACTAGCATGTCGAGCCATACATTGATATGCAACTATAAACCAAAAAGAGGGACTAACATAACTCTGAACGACACAAGTAAATAAAACACACTTGCTTGCATTAGGGATAAGAACCTAACGCTGAATCAAACACAATAATACTGGTATCTCGGTTAATTCGGGACTGTTCTTAGTGATACCAAGGAGTGAATGTAGCCTGATCAACTACATTCTCTCCAAAGTAAAACTAACACATGTCTTGATGAGATCAGGATAGCCAGGGAACCTAAAACTATACCCTTTATCACCCAAAAAGAGAATGTTTGCTTAGTCTGTACAATAGTTATAGCATCCTAGGATAATGTTAGCACATGTACGTACTCGCGCAGACAGCATGGCTGGTTTTCATCACCCGGGAGACCCCTACTTCCCTAATCAGGGAAACAACGGGTGGCTAGAGGAGGAGGGGGAACAGCAGGGTATCCAGTATTATCAGGCCTTAGTAGCTCACGGGATGCTTGTGGATGAGCCAGGAGAGAATCCAGGTGAAGCACACGATGTCGGGCCCGATGAATACGTAGACACTGACTACGAGTTTGGAGGAATCGACAGTGACGACGAGGAAGGTCAGGCTGGGGACCAGGACCCCATTCCGCCATATGAGGACGTAGCACAACACGATCACCCCGCTCCACCAGTGAACCCCCCAAGAGAGAACCGTTCCCTCGAAGCTGAGGTCGTCGCACTGCGACAACAGCTGTATGCTATGGAAGCTCGGGCGGTGCGAACAAAGCATGAGAGGGATGAGGTTATTGGAGACATGGCAGAGATGGCGCAGTTACTGGCGCAACATTTCGGCATGTGACTTCGGCACCCCCTCCTGACGCAGCTCAACGCAGTTAGGAATAGATTTATCATAGTAGGTTATTAGGAACTATGTTATGTACTCCGGCTCTATGTTTAAGTGACTACACTACTCATGGAGCCGTTATGCTGTCGGATTAGCGTTACTTATGTATGCTCCTACGAGCAAATTTTCTTGCACTAAATGCGGATAATATTAATAAACTTTTGTGTGTTTTGCTATGATATTCTCAGTTGTTATGTGTTGAGACGTTATGATTGTATGCTTGATGATAGTAACGTTTAGGTTCGTACCATACACCTAGTTAGTAGAGTCGCCACCTCACGGAAACCACGTGCACTCAACATCTTTCCGTTTCGTGACAGAAGGATGCCTCGCCCAGCTACTCGCGGAAATCCCGAACCAACCCCGCCGGAAGTTGACTCCACTGCTTTCCAGGCAGCCGTGTCTGCTGCAGTCACAGCGGCTATGGCACAACTTCACCAAGGAAACAACAGAGGAAGTAACGGGCAAGGATCCGGAAGTTCGAACAACGGGACGAACCAAGGAATCACTAAAACGTGCACCTACAAGGATTTTGCGAACGCTAAACCCCGAACTTTCAACGGTACCGGAGGAGTGATCGCCTTGAAGCGATGGATCGAGAAGGTAGAGTCGGTATTCGAGATATGCGAGTGCCCCGAGCAGATGAAAGTGAAGTTCGCGGCCTGCACTTTTGTGGACCAAGCACTCACTTGGTGGAATGGTCATGTAGAAGCTATGACACTTCCTGTTGCCAACTCTATTCCCTGGGCGGAAATGAAAGAGATGTTGACGGCTGAGTACTGCCCCCGAGGCGAAATACAGAAGATGGAGCAGGAATTATGGAATCTCATGGTGCAGAATGGGAACATCAATGCTTACATATCGAGATTCAGCGAACTATCTCTGTTGTGCCCGGGTATGATCACATCAGAGGGAAAGAAGATTGAACGATTCATTTGGGGACTGACATCCCCCATTCAAGGGAATGTGATAGCTGCGAACCCTGAAACTTTTGACAGTGCGAAGAGATTGGCAAAGAGGCTATACGATGATAACCACAAAAAGGGCGAGAAACCGGTAGAGACTGAGAAGAAGAAGGAGAGTGATGGTAAGAAAGGATGGAACAACAAGAGGAAGGGGCGTCAGGGTCCCGAGACCTCTAAAAAGCAGCAAACGGTGGCAGTTCACGCTGTCACTGCGCCGGTACCAGTCACATCACATGCTCCAACCTCAGCTGCTTCAAATACCTCAAAACCCTATTCCGGTAATCATCCCAAATGCAACAAGTGCGGTTTCCATCACCAAGGAGAATGTAGGGAGTTCCATTGCACCAGTTGCAACCGAAGGGGACACACTGCAAGGTTCTGCAGGACTTATCCTTCTCAGAACCAGAGTCAGGGAAACAACCAGAACAACAACAACAACCACCGCAATACCAACAACACCAATGCCGGCGGCAACAACGCAGGGCCTAGCCACACCTGTTTCGAGTGTGGAAGGACGGGACATTTCCGTCGAGACTGCCCTAACAACAACAACAACTCAGGAAACAGAGGAGCAGGAAGAATGCTGACTATGGGTCAGAGTGATGCAGTGCAGGACCCCGCAGTTGTGACCGGTACGTTCCTCCTAAACCACGCTTATGCATGCATCTTATTTGATACCGGAGTAGAGCGAAGTTTCGTAGGCGAGAAGTTTAAACATTTATTAAAACAACAACCCCAGAAGCTAAATGAAACCTATACGGTGGAAATGGCCAATGGGAAAACCGAATCCACTAGGGAGATCTACATCGGATGTACCCTAACCCTTAACCAACACGTCTTACGAATAGATCTGATGCCAGTGTCAATTAGGAGTTTCGATGTGATTATCGGCATGGATTGGTTAAGCCCCCACCATGCTGAGATTATGTGCCACGAGAAGGCCGTTCGCCTTCGTCTCCCGAATCACGAAACCCTAGTAATTTACGGAGACAAACCTAGCACGAATCTTCGTCTTATCTCGTGCATCAAAGCACAAAAACATCTGCGAAAGAACAACTTAGCGTTCTTGGCCCACATAGTGGACAAGGCTAAAGAAGAAATTAACATCCGAGACATTCCAGTAGCGTGTGAATTCCCGGACGTGTTTCCTGAAGATCTTCCAGGAGTACCCCCAGAGAGACAGGTTGAGTTCCGAATCGACCTCGTCCCAGGAGCAACTCCCCTCGCTAAATCACCATAACGATTGGCACCTGCTGAAATGCAGGAATTGTCCAGCCAACTCAGTGAGCTTCTGGACAAGGGATTTATCCGACCTAGCTACTCGCCGTGGGGAGCTCCGGTGCTCTTTGTCAAAAAGAAGGACGGATCTTTCAGAATGTGCATCGATTACCGAGAGTTGAATAAACTCACTGTTAAAAACCGCTACCCACTCCCACGAATCGATGATCTATTCGACCAGCTCCAAGGAGCTAGCTATTTTTCTAAAATAGATCTACGGTCCGGATACCATCAACTCAAGGTCCGAGAAGAAGATATTCCTAAAACCGCTTTCCGAACCCGCTATGGACATTATGAATTCGTCGTAATGCCCTTCGGTCTAACAAATGCACCCGCCGCATTTATGGACCTAATGAACCGAATCTGTCGACCGTTCTTGGACAACTTCGTCATTGTGTTTATCGATGACATCCTCGTCTATTCTCGAAGCAAAGAGGAGCATGGCCAACATCTCCGACAAGTCCTAGAGACGCTGCGATCGGAAAGGCTTTACGCCAAACTCTCTAAGTGTGAGTTTTGGCTACGGAGCGTGAATTTTCTCGGTCACGTAGTTAGCCAAGATGGAATTCATGTGGATCCCTCTAAGGTCAAAGCTGTGGAAGGATGGGCAACTCCGACTACGCCCACAGAAATTCGTCAGTTCTTAGGCCTAGCAGGCTACTATAGGAGATTCATCCAAAACTTCTCTAAAATCGCCAAGCCACTTACCTTGCTTACGCAAAAGAGTGTGCCATTCAAGTGGACAGACCGACAAGAGATTGCGTTTCGAGCCTTGAAGCAAGCTCTTTGTAGCGCTCCTGTACTATCTCTACCCGAAGGAGCGGAAGATTTTGTAGTTTACTGTGACGCGTCAAATCAAGGTTTAGGTTGCGTTCTCATGCAACGTGGAAGAGTGATATCATATGCGTCCCGTCAACTAAAGACGCACGAAGTAAATTACACAACCCATGACCTAGAACTGGGAGCCGTGGTCTTCGCCCTAAAAATTTGGAGGCACTACCTGTACGGTACAAAGTGCACCATCTTCACAGACCACAAGAGCCTCCAGCACATATTGAATCAGAAGGAGCTGAACATGAGACAACGAAGATGGGTGGAGTTGTTAAACGACTACGAATGCGAGATCAAGTACCATCCAGGCAAGGCCAACGTGGTAGCTGACGCATTAAGTCAGAAGGAGTACACAAATCGCCGTACGAAAACGCACTCGATAACCATTCAGTCTCATCTGACCACTCAAATTGCATCGGTTCAGGCAGAAGCTATGAAAACGGAAAATAGAACTAGCGAGGCATTACGCGGAATGGAGAAGAACCTGGAAGTCAAAGAGAATGGGGTATACTACTTCATGAACCGTATTTGGGTTCCAAAGATCGGAGGATTCAGGGAGATCGTTATGAAGGAAGCCCACAAGACACGATACTCCATTCATCCTGGTTCGGACAAGATGTACTTGGACATTAAGCAGCACTATTGGTGGCCCAACATGAAGGCGGAAATCGCAACTTATGTTAGTAAGTGCCTTACGTGTGCCAAAGTAAAAGTAGAATACCAGAAACCTTCCGGATTGTTACAGCAACCGGCAATCCCTGAGTGGAAATGGGAGGGGATTTCTATGGACTTCGTGACCAAGCTGCCCAAGACGTCGGACGGATTGGACACCATATGGGTAATAATCGACCGACTGACGAAATCTGCCCATTTCCTGCCCATCAAAGAGTCCTACAAGATGGAGAGGCTGACGCGTTTGTACCTACGAGAGATTGTAAGACTTCATGGAGTGCCAAAATCTATCATCTCGGATAGGGACAGTAGGTTCACGTCACGCTTTTGGCAGTCGCTCCACAAGGCCATGGGAACTCATCTTGATATGAGCACCGCGTATCACCCACAAACGGACGGTCAAAGCGAACGAACCATTCAGACGCTTGAGGACATGCTTCGTGCATGTGTGATAGACTTCGGAAAGTCTTGGGACACCCACCTACCGTTGATCGAGTTTTCATATAACAATAGTTATCATTCGAGCATTAAGGTGGCCCCTTTCGAAGCACTGTACGGGCGTAAATGTAGATCACCGTTGTGTTGGGCTGAAGTAGGTGACACCCAGCTAGCAAGAACACATACGTCAAACAGGGCATTAACGGGACCGGAAATCATTCGCGAGACCACAGAAAAGATTGTCCAGATCAAAGCTCGATTACAGGCATCGCGTGACCGGCAAAAGAGCTACACTGATAAACGGCGAAAGCCCTTAGAATTCCAGGTCGGTGATCGAGTATTGTTGAAGGTCTCACCCTGGAAAGGGGTTATACGTTTCGGAAAACGGGGAAAGCTGAACCCGCGATACATTGGACCTTTCGAAATCGTCGCCCGAATAGGTCCAGTAGCATACAGACTACAACTACCTGCAGAGCTAAACGGTGTACACCCCGTGTTCCATGTTTCTAATCTGAAAAAGTGCCTGTCAGATGAAACCCTAGTCATTCCTCTTGACGAAATCGAAATCAATGAGAATCTCCTGTTCGTCGAAGAGCCAATCGAAATCATGGACAGGGAGGTGAAGCGTACTAAGCAGAGTCGCATCCCGATCGTGAAGGTACGGTGGAACGCAAAGCGTGGGCCAGAATTCACGTGGGAACGCGAAGATCAAATGAAGCAGAAGTACCCTCACCTATTCTAACATTCTCAAATCTAGCTTTCAAACAGAATTTCGGGACGAAATTCCCTCTAACGGGGGGATGATGTCACAACTGGAAATTTTGTGTCATGTAATCTATACATTCAACCTAACGTGAATCAAAAACTTCAATCAAATACAATATACAAGCACTACAAGTAGTCACCAAACAATTGGAGACCCTAGAAGTTCTTGTTAAGTCCATTTTGGACTAGGACTTCCTATTTGGATCCAAATGGACCAATAAGCTTCCAATTGGACTATCATGGGCTTAGGACCCTAATTGGGCTCTAATTGGACCCACACTAATTTATTTCAACATTTTAGGTCATATTGGGCCTAGAATGAAATAAATCACAAGCTTTGATCCATAATTTAAACTAACCTAGCTTAATAAAGCATAAAAATCACAATTTTAATTTATAAGGCCAATAAATACCCTAAACTACCCCTAATGTTGGGCTTAGGGGCAAAAAGCCCAATTTTTCCTTCTTCCCTCCCCATTCTCGGCCCAAGCCCAAGGAAAAGGGAGAGTTGACCTTGGGTTGCCACCTCACCTTTACATGTTGGACTTCCATGCATATAACTCATGTTTCCAAGCAAACATCATATCAAGATCACTTCTTTTTCTCTCCTCTCTCCTTTTTTCGGCCGAGAGCAACACCACACACACACAAAACACTCACAAACTCTCTCTAAAATTCACTCAAGGCTTCTTCTTCTTCCCTCTCCAAAATATCGAGTTCTAGGAAGCATTCAAGAGGAAATCTCCACAAAATTCTTCATCTAAGGTAAGATTATGCATAGATCTATGGTTTAAATTCTTTTGTTATCAAAATCCTTTCCTAATCTATGCAAAAATCGTGATCTTGTATCCTAGAACCATCTCAAAACTCGAGATCTTCTTCAAAGGGAGCTAAGGCCAAAAACACTTCATTTTCCTTCCATTTTTCCTTGCAAAACCGAATCAACACCCCAAGGTGAGCTTCATACCCCCTATTTTCTGTTTTTATGAGTTTTGTGGGGGGGGGGGGGGGGAATACAAGTGAAAGTGTAGATCTATATGTGTTTTGTATGCCTTGTATGATTTCCATGCTTATATGTATGCTTCTATGTGTTTTTATGTTGGATCTAGCATTAAAACCCATCAAAACCGAGACATATCTTGTGTTAAATGATTTTAGCTTCAAATATATTTCTAAACACAAAGTGTTTCAAGAAAAATGGCTAAGTGGTTTAGTAATAATTTTCTTTGGGTTAAAAACACAAAATTTTGGGCCTAAAATGTGAAAAATGCAAAAATAAGGGCCCAAATTGACATTTCACAGATTCTGATGGATGAAGTGTGCCAAAACAGTTTCCATAAATAAATTTCTGGAAATATACTCATTTAGGGGATTAAAAACATAAATTCCAAGCTTAATGGACTAAAAATGAAAATTTCGGCCCAATAAGGCCCATTATGCGAATTTTTCTGTTTTGGAGGGCCAAAACTGTAACTTTCTGTAAAACAGCAGACTATAAGTGTTCCAAATCCTTTTCAAAGGTTTAAAATGCTTTTTAAATTTAAAAAGGACCAAAGTTGCAAAAATTTTCCAATTTGGGCCAAAATTGTCAAAGTTGCGAAAAGAAGGGATTAAAACCGAGAAAACTGCATTTTCAAGGACTTAAACTGTTTTCTATGAAAAATATGCTGCAAAATATTAATTTCAATAATTTTTGGTGTTAAAATGTCAAGAAAAATAGTTTAAGGACCAAACCGGGAAGTATTTAATAAAAAGGGTTGAAAATGTAAATTTTACAAATAATGAGGGGCTGAAAACAGGAATATTTCAAGGCTAGTTCAATGTACACAATTTGATCAAATAATGGCACCGCAACTATTGACGAAATACAATACATTACAATACCCAAAAGTCGTTGTTAAACGAATTGGCTCGGTCTCGAGCCAATAGAAATCCACAACTACTAACACTACGACACTACGATTCATACAAGTAACGTTTGGTAATACATATACATGCGAGTGTGCACAGACGTCTACGCACCATCTTTGGGCCCCACAAGTGTAAAATCTTGTTCGTTGAGCCTAGCTAGCCCAATGACCTGATCTTAAGGCCCGAAGACATTTTTTTTTACGGTGTGTTGGGTTTTACCGATCCGACACAACGTAAATGGACTTTCAATGGCTTGTATACCACCGGTCCCCAAGGGTCCTTTGGTATTGCTAGTAAAGTCTACATTTCATGCGAGGCGGGTCGGGGACCCCTCGTACATTTTATCCCCAACCGGCTAATGGAGTTACCGGGGTCTTCGTGACCTCTTTCTCTTCGGATGTGGGACTACACCTAGTCAGGGCGATTGGATAACGCGATTAGTACTGACGACGCCTTCGGAGTCGTTAGTATAACTATAAACTGGGCGTTTGTGTAACGCGGGTTTGTAGTAAATAATCCTGCTCGAAAACCTTCCAACGTCGCCTGGGACTGACACTATACGCTATGCAATGGTTTCAATGTAACATCACGTAATTCAAGGAACTAGGAGAACATCGGGTTTTCCTAGGGTTTTCAATACTTACAAATTTGAAATGCATACATTCTAAACGAACATTTTTTTTTTACAAGTATAGAAACAAACAAGCATACCTATGGATCTTCACAAACGTTTTCGGAAACTTATCTTTTCAGAAAATATCGGATTTTCTGGTGGTTCTTCAAACAATACAAAAATTCGATTTCAAACACTACTTATGAACTCACCAACATTTCATATGTTGACGTTTTTCAAAATACTTGTATTCTCAGGGAGCCAGTGAATCAAGGGAAATCATATCCAGTGACGGTTGCGGTTTATTTTTGTATGAATTGAACAACTTAAATTTTTGGGGAATGTAATGTTTAAACAATGTATGATATGTAAACACTACTGGTTGTACTATGTTGATGAATGGTGACGAATGTTGTTATGTTTCATATATATTCAATGTTATGGTATTCAATTGAGTCACGACAGCCCCCGGACGTTTCCGCCGTCTGGTTCGGGGGTGTGACAACTTAGGGTTTCTTCCAACAGCGGTGACTCGCTGAGTCCAGGATATGGACTCGTCGAGTCGCCAACTTAAACGTGTCCCGGGTCCCGTTCCTACTCGGCGAGTTGGACCTATGACTCGTTGAGTCCAAGGCTTAAAAAGGAAATTACTTAATTAAGATTCACATACCAGGAACCAGGTGCTACATAAAAATGAAAATATCAAAATACCCCACACTTAACTTTTGCTTGCCCCCAAGCAAAACTGAAACTAAGCATACTAATACTACATAGATAATCCCAATCTAACCCAGCCATTATGTCAAGACCGCAACGCATGCATTTGTGTCTAAATAATTTTCCTAAGGACCCCCCTTAACCTAAATACTCACAATGCTCATAAACACTTGCCCACTTTTTCCAAACAATGCTCATTTTATGCATCCCTCTGAATCCATCCGTAGAAAACCTCCCAGCCTCAAGGTGTTCTTGGTTGAGCAACCCAAGCATACATATTCTAAAAATTACAATTCTTCAATACCACTATGGAAATTTTGGAATTCTTCACTTTCTTGATAATTTGAACTTCGATTTCTTTGAATTCTTCAAACTTGTCAACTTTTTGATTTTTGGGTATCTTCAACTTTTGAATTCTTGGAATTTTGATCTTTTGATCTTTCCTTTAATTGCGCCAAAATTCCCACAACTTTTCTTGTCATTTTGTCTTTCTTTTTTTACATGTACCTCACTTTTTTCACTCAAAATCCTACATGCTTAAGCAGGGGCGCTCAACTTCAACCTTTATTGATTAAGGATAATAATTTTCTTGGATACATTTCTGGTACACGATGCTAAACTTATTGCATCCCTCAAACTAAGCGAGGTTGTGTTTTTGTCCCATGATTTCACTAGAATGAAGGAGGCCACAAATGCATTATAACGTGTATAAGCTCAACTAAACATTTGGGTCTTCATGCAATCATCAACATAGCACTAGCATGGAATCCTAATTGCTTTTTACCAGAGTTTCTAATTTAGCACTAGCAATTTTTATGGAATTTTTTATAAAAATTAAGCCTAAAGTAAGATTCTAAATTAACTAACGTAACCAACCCCCTACCCCATACTTAATTCATGCAATTTCCCCGTTACATGCTATGCATGATAAAGAAAACAAAAGTAAAAGGGAATTGGAACAAACTCCCATGGGATAGTAGTCGCGAGGTTGATTCGTTTCTTTTAAAGATCCATCTTCAGCTGACTTTAGATATGGGAACAACTCATCCATGCCTTGGTTGTCATGTCACGTGTGGTTGAAAGCTCCAAAAACGCAGGAAAAACTCTCGGAAATTCCCATAAATCATTCTTCAAAATAAGAACCAAACACCGTGGGATATAAGCATCAAGTCAGCAGCAAGGTGGTGAAAGTTGTATCAACTCGTCGAGTCAGTGGGCAGACTTGGCGAGTTGTAGCGGGAAAGTTCCGAAATCGTGGTTTTACTCTTGGACTCATCGAGTTAGAAGATGCACTCGGCAAGTCAGCCGCTGGGTGAAAGTACTTCGCTTTCTACTACAGGTGAAAATACTTCGCTTCCTGCTCCAGGTCTGTTTGTATAGACTCCAATTACTTCAGATTTGGATGAATTCTAATACTCCTCTTCAGTAAGAAGACTCATTTTAATGCTTCTGATGACCGAACTCAAAACTTGGATTTAATTACCCCTTTCGCTAAGACTTGAAACTCCTATAACTCTCGAGACCTTTTAGACTTGACCCATTCCGAATTCTGAAAAGAAAAGTAAAAAACAACCCATGAGAACATAAATTAAATAAATCCTAACGTACTTAAAATTCAAACAACAAAAACCAAACAAATAAAAATAAATTGTTCAACAAAACACAAATAAAAATAAACTAGTTTGCATCCTCTTCCTCATCAATGTCATGCATTGCTCCACTCCCACCGGCTCTGCTTTGCCTTGTGTTCATCCTCTACTCCCACATCGGCTTATACGCAAATTGGCCCCCGTCCACATGTTGGATGTTGAAGTGGGTAAACATTTGGATAAAGGAACGATTAGCAAAATTTAAGCCTCGTCCCAAATCATCTTGATATTGTCATCCTTTAGTATTAAACCATTCCAGGGGTATTTCGCCTTCAACCGGAATAACCGGTGGATCGTGGCGTGCTTGCTCCTGTCTTGGTCGAACCCTCCTTCCAGGTTCCTCGGGTCCGATCACGGCATCATCATGTGGGATAGCATAATGACCCCCTCCATAATCCTCAATAATGCGCGCCCTGCAAAAAAGAATAGGATTAAAGGGAGATGTCGGGATCTCCGTCATCAAGTTCCAAGCACCACGAGCCATCAACCCATAAGAGTGGGCTAAACGTGTCACAAACATGCCACCATTAATTTTTGAAGTTTTGCGGTCCTTGACCACCCTTTCATCCAAGTATGAAGCTATGCACCATGGAATGTTGCAAAAGGTGTTAGGTGTATTGATGCTCCAAAGATTAAAAAAAAAAAAAAAAAAAAAAAAAAAAAAAAAAAAAAAAAAAAACATCAAGGTTAGAAACCTTGTCATCATCTTTCCTTTGGTTAATGGTGTTTGAAATAAGGCGGTGCATAGGTGATCGCATGCTGCCTTCTTAAGCCGATTTTGGAATGTAAACCTTGTTGGCAATGGTGTTCCACCAACTTGTACTTGTGACACCATCCGAGAATGCTTGATGGCAATGCTCCAAAAAGGTACGAAATGCAGCCGTGTGGACCAATTGTTTGTCATATATTCCCAACCTCCAAGATAATTCAACCATAGAACAATGATGAACCTCGCCCCCAAGACAAAAGGTAATACTCCCAGGATTATAGTAATCATTCACACCCTGGAAATGTATTGTGGAGAAGAATTCCTAGCACAACTCTCGATAGATCGGTTCCTGAATACGGAAGACGCGACTCCATCCATCACACGTGATGGATACCCCATTATGTACAAACGTCTTGATCATATAAGGAGCCAACTCCTCTTCGTAACGAAACCTCCCCAACCATTCCCAATCAATTGTATTGGGGACACAAATCTCTTTTTTCTGGACTTCCGCAAGCTTCTTTTTCCACTTAGTTCTTGTTGAACTTGATTCGATTCGTGGAAAATTCAACCAAGGAAAATCCCCTTGGCTTCCTCGAGAGCTTTGACCCTGTGAAAACATGTTCCTGCCCAAAAAATAACAAACAATCCAGAAAACACATAAACACATTAAAAAAAATAAAACTGGGTTCACGACTGGACTCGTCGAGTCCATGAACAGACTCGGCGAGTCTGATGAACTGCTCGAGTCAGTCGGCGGGTCTGTGAAATTTCAACCATAAAAACTCAAAATTAGTTCAAGGTTTTGTTCAGGAATGTGTATAAGGCATATTAGAGTCAAAACGTTCATCCAAAACACCATAAGTAAGTCAAAATCAAAACCCTAAAAATTCTAAAGTTTAAAAAATGGGTGTTCTATCAAATTGATACTTCCAAACATCTAAAAATCATGACTTTAACAGCAATTTAGAAGAAATTAAGTACCTTGCTTAATGAAATTCGAAAATTTGGGAGAAAATTGGAAGAAATTGATGAATGCTTGAGAGCAAAAAGGGGCACGATGACTGTGTCGGTTGAGATATGTTCTAAATTAGGGTTAAAACCCTAGTTTTACCAGATGTAAGAATATTATTTATTTTTTCAGTAAATAAATTCGACTCGTCGAGTCGGGGTCAGACTCGGCGAGTCTGGTAGCGAATGATGGTTATCTGGATTTTTAATAGACTCGTCAAGTTAGGGTACCAACTCGCCAAGTCACTTGCAATCTTAAAAAATTCTATGATTTTGTCATCTCTTCATAAAAATATTCAATCCACCCCACACTTAGGCCATGTTTACCCTCAAGCAATCATTTTTGATGAGTTAGAAGATGAAAACAGAAAAATCCTAAGAAAAAAAAAAAAAAACTAGAACAAAAAAGATAAAAGAAAGCAAACTCTCATAACGGGTTGCCTCCCGCCAAGCGCTTCTTTTTGAGGAGTCTTTAGCTGGACTCCATCCCGCTGTACGTTTCTTCATCGTTCTTCATCGAGATGTCATGCTTAATCTTTTGTTGCTTATATTTCGTTTTGTAAACATGTATTTTCCTATTGTATGCTCTTCTCAATTCCTCTTCCCTCTGCTTTTGAGCATTATTTTCAGATTCACTCCTAGCCCTTTTTCCACACTTCTTCTTCCTCGCCGCTTCACTTCGACCCATTTCTACCACTTTTTCTTTGTCAACCTCGAATTCTCATTCAATATCATCTCTAGAATTGAAGGATTCTTCCTCAATCTCGTCCCTCACTAAATAGTCTAATGGTTTAAATGTGAATACTTCATAAATAGTAGAGATGCGGGCACGAGGCTTTGTTCTCTTATTTGTAGGCGACAATATTTCCTGATTAGCGGTTTGTGACTCAAGCGACGAATTAGTCAAATCATCAGCCCTTGCACTCTTCTTTTCTCCCATGCTTGCCTCCTCGTCAAGTCGAATTTCTTCATCTTTTTGTATCATTGTATCAAGGTAAGCTACTTGAGCTTTTTGGAAGTCACAATAATTTTTAACAATTTCGCTTTCTGCTGCTGGACCTTTCAAAGGATCAGGAAAAAATTTCATGTCGAGGATAGGAAAAGAACATGCAAATAGCAGGTCAAGGTTGTCCGTACTACTAAACTTTTCGACTGGACACGTCGAGTCTATCAATGCGACTAGGCGAGTCGGTGTGTATTCCACAAATTCCATTGTTTCTTCTAGATCAGTTTCCTCTATCAACTTCTCTATCTCCTCTAAAACTTTTTCAGCATCAAAATTTTCTGCAGACGATAGTAGAAATTTAATTGGATTTTGTTCTTGTAAAAGTTCAAGCTCTTTTTCTAGTAATTCGTCATCCATATCAATAGAGGAAATTTGTTCCTTTCTTCTTGCTTAATATCTTGTGTAGCCTTAAACACTACCGATTCATCTCCTACCCTTAATGTTAGTGTGGAGTCGCATACATCTATTAATGCACATGTGGTGTTCAAAAATGGTCTCCCCAAAATAATTGGAACTTTGGGGTCTTCTTCCATGTCAAGTACTACAAAATCCACGGGGAATACAAATTTGTCAACCTTTACGAGAAGATCTTCACAAATTCCTTTTGGACGAATGATTCTCTTATCTGCTAGATGGATCTTCATATTAATAGGCTTTGGCTCTGGCAAATTCAACTTCTTGAAGAAAGAGTATGGCATTAGATTAATACTTGCACCCGAATCGGTTAATGCCTGAGTAGCAATTATGTTTCCAAATTGACAAGGAATCGAGATGCTTCCCAGGTCGCCTTTCTTTCCTGGTAGCTCATTTAACACTAACTCAGCGACTTCAACCATATCTTTTCTAGCTGAAAAGAGACCTTTAAGCAAGTTTACATATTTACGCTTTGGGTGTATCGTTTCAACAAATGGAATGTTGACTTGAAGGGCTTTAACATGTTCCATGAAAGTTCTGTACTCTTTAGCCTTTTCATCAGGTATGGATCGATTTGGAAATGGCAAAGGCGGTCTGTAAGGCTTTAAGGGAGCAGTAATCTTGTCATCGGACCATGGACTCGTCGAGTCCATTAGAGAGACTCGGCGAGTCGTGTCGGATTTAGCTGAACTCGAGTTTTCTATCTTTTCTGCTTACACCTTTGTTGAGGCCTTTTGTGAAGGGGTCAGAGGAGTGAAAATTCCCCCAAAACTAGTTGTTATAGCATTTACGTTCGCCATTCTCAAACTATTTTCAGTTTTACTCGAAAGTTCATCTGGTCTTCTCTCGTTTATTTGTAGTGCAAGTTGCCCTATCTGCTTTTCTAATGTTGAGAATGGATGCTTGTTGATTCCTAGTTAAGTCTTGTTGATCTTTCATCATAACTTGATGATCTCTAAGCATTATTCTTTGCTCCTTCAATTCATTATCAGTGTCATTGTGCCTTTTCTTGGACGCAACTACAAATCTGGTGAACATTTCTTCCAAATCAGCCTTCTTCTCCACAACTGGTTCCTCTTTTTGATAGTAACCCCTTTCTTTTTGCTTGAATTTCTCCTCCTTTGCCTTTTTGTAATCGTCATATGGGAGCCATTCCTTCTTTGGTTTCCGCCAATTATCATCAAATATGTCGCCACTTGAATAGAATACTTGCGCCTTCTTTTTTCCATTCTCATCCAAGTCACAATCCCTTGTGAGGTGAGGTCCATTACAACTCTCACATCCAACTTGAATAACATGGATTGTTTGATCCATCTTTGTCATTCTCCTATCTAAACTGTGTAGTTTAGCCATCATTGTCGCCATGCCATCGTTCAACGTGTTCACTACCCCTTACTTACTTCATTTCGTGGGTTGTGGTATTCTCTAGAATGTTTAGAGAACTCCTCAATTAATTCCTTGATCACTGGGGGTGCCTTCTTTGTGAGCGGGCCTTGCGAGTCAAGTAATTTCCTTGTTGTAACATTGACTCCATCATAGAAGATGGAGACTTCTTGTTGGCTATTAAGGTCATGGTGTGGGTAATTTCTTAGTAGACTTTTGTACCTCTCCTATGCCTCATAAAGGGACTCTTCGAGTTGTTGTTCAAAGTTGGCTATAGCTTTCTTCAACTTGGCAATTTAAGAAGGTGGGCAAAACTAGTCAATGAATTCTTCATTCATCTTAGCCCATGTGGTGATGGATCCGGGAGGGAGTGACTTGAGCTAATCTTTTTTAGCACCCTTGAATGTCACTGGAAGCATACGAAGCAGTTGGGTTTCACGAGGCACATTTGGAACACTAAAGTAATCAGCTACATCATTGAATTCATCCAAGTGTTTATAGGCGTCTTCGTGATCTTTTCTGTAGAAGGGAATCTCCTTTAGTTAACCAAGTATGTGGCCTTTTAGTTCGAAAGTGGCAGTAGCGGGAATTGTGGGTTGCACAAGTCTCGGGCCGGTATCGTCTCGCATCCTCTTCTTCCATTCTCCCATTGGGACTTCATCGATGTTAGCCATGGGAATAGCTAATTCGTTGTCGGAAATCGGAATCGTGCCCGAATGTAGGGTCTTCTTCTCCTTCCGTTTCGTACTCGGTGTCCTCTTTTATTGGGTCCTCGATTGCCAAAGAGGCGTTGGATGCTCCTGATTTGCCGCTCTTCTTCTTGTTGAAAACGGACTTTAGATTCTTCAAAGGTGAATTCTTTGAAGAAGCGGATTCTCCAACAGCTTTTCCTTTGTTCTTCTTTAAAGCAGATTCCGGATCTTCAAGTGGAGGAACCAAAGGCGTATTGGATTCTCGGGTCATGTGACATCTGCAAACAAAACAAGAAAAACGCGTAAAAGGAACAAAAAGTAAATAAAACAAATGTTTTGCTGTTGAGCGATGGACTCGTCAAGTCTATTCGAAGGGACTCGGCGAGTCGAGCGCAAAAACAATAAAAAAATTTTAAACAAAGTTTCCTAAAAACTGAATCCTAATGCTAAATCTAATAAAAAAGTAACTTTATGCAAGAAAAATCTCACACAAAGGATCGATAACAATAGTAATCAATTTAAAGTTGGAACCGTTCCCCGGTAACAGCGCCAAAAACTTGATGTGTGTAAAACTGACTAGTTTTAATCCTACTTATAAAATGTAAATTAATCACATAAAAGGCAGTGAACCTGTCTATTGGTGGTATAGTTCTAGTAAGCAGGGTATCGAAATCAGGGAACGACAATTTAAACTTATTACTAAAATTATATAATGACAACTAACAAATAATAAAAAGAGGGTTTTCTCTAGTTTTACAAGACTAGAAACTTAAACGCACCACCTAACACGTAATTAACTAATCAACTAAGCAGTAAAAATTCACTAAATTTAATAAAAGGGTTTCTGTTTAAGTCCAACCAATTCACTCCTATGGTTAATTTTATGATAAAGTAATAAATTAATTGTTATTGGTTACCAACTATAGTGATTAGATTCGCATTCGCTATTACCAACCCTTAGAAAATTAATCAATTCAAGCAGTGATCAAGTGTTTAAACTAACTAATTCCCTAGTTCAATTATTTGGATTAAATAAGACTTGTAATTGGTTAATCAAATTAGTCATTCAACTAACCTCTTGTTTGTTGGTTTCTCAAACAAGTTGACACATTAATTTACCCATTCTTTAATTAATCCTAGTTTCAGGTTCACTAATCCTAGGCATATAATAAAGTGTTCACATAAATCATATGAGGTTAACAATTAAGAGATGTTCATGCAGCTTAATTGTCTTCTAATTAACATAAAAAAGTTATGGTTAATGCATAAGGGTCTTTAACAAACTTAATTTAATAAAATCACAAATAATCAATCAATCAAAGTAAGAATCAAACCATATGAGTAATTTGGTCTTTCCTAAATAGAAACTACGAAAATTCAGCTCATGATTACAGTATAAGATAAGCTAAAAACGAATTCAGTTGATCTAAACATGATTCACTTCTAAGAATAAGTGGAAAATTTAACCTAATTCGCCTTTAGTCTTCTAAAGATCAAAGATTAGGGTTCTTCAGGTCTCCAAGGTTTTCTTCAGTCGCAAGTTATTCTCCAGAGAAGCCGAAAAAACTCCTAAATTCGGAATTCGATCTCCTATTTATAATTTTCTCAAAACAGGGTCAACTCGGTGAGTAGGTATCCAATTCCCCGAGTTCCTTTGAGAAATATTTGTATGACAAGGATTCTGGACATTACTTCGCGAACATTCATTGGCACTTTCCGAGTAACTTCTGGACTCGTCGAGTAGCTCCATGCTTGTTCTTCTTTCTTTATTCTCTAGCTTCTGATTGTTTCTCCTTCTTCCTTTTTGCGTCCAAGCATGTCTTCTGGACTGAAAATATAATTTAGACATTATTAAGTACCTTTTTTCTATATTATGAAATTAATTAGCTAATAATCGATAAAAATCTATACTAAACATATGGCTAAATATGCACATATCAAAGAGAGAAAAGTTAGTATTGTTGTGAGTGAAACCAATCCTGGTAATGTACATAGCAAATCTATAAAACCAAGCTCTGGAGGCTGCTTAAGGCCATATAAAGACTTCTTATAATACTTCTTATCAAGGCACATGAAGTATGGATGATTAGGTTTGCAGAAACCTAGTGACTGATACATGTGGACGGTCTCGTGAAGATTGCCATGTAAGAAGGTGTTCTTCCTGTCAAGCTGGTGAATAGGCCAATAGTGGGAGTCAACAATGTTTATGACAAACTTGATGGTAGCCGGTTTGGCAACTAGGCTAAATTTCTTGTTATAGTCAATACATGATCTTTGACTTTTCCCATTCTCCATGAGATGAGCCTTTCACCTGTCAAGAGAACCATCTACTTTTTATTTCTTTATAAATAAACATGTAGATCGAACAATACTATCCCCAAGAGGTCTGGGAACAAGTTTCCAAGTTCCATTATAAATAACAGCATTAAATTCACCATGCATGGCAATGGTCCAATGTAGGTTACAAAGGGCATGCATGTGACATTTAGGTATGTGTCACTCAGTGGTGACATAAAGTTTGAAGCGCTCAACGGGTTTGGTGATGTTGTGACGTAATTTGGTGGCCATAGGATGGGTGGGAAAGGAATGAGGGAAGGGTTTGGGAGGAATAATAAAGTTAGGAAGAGTAAAATGAGTAACCAATGAGGTTGTATAGTTGTCGGTAGTTTCTGGATGGGGTAAGAGGACTTTTAGTATTTAGAGAAAGGGGTGGGTGTGGAGGGTGACTCGAGAAAAGATCGAGAAAGAGGATATGGATTGGAGCTATGATCGAGGAAGAAATATAAAGGGGTTGATCATGTGTCATGGATCGGTAAGGAAATGATGTATCATCAAAGACAACATGATGAGAGATGATGATCCTTCAAAATGAAAGAAATCGGTATCCATGGTGCTGAGAAGGGAATACAAGAAGGTACACAGGGTGGATCTAGGCGAAGGTTATGTGATAATGGAATGTGGGGATAGCAAAGGCATCCAAAAACTATGAGATGAGTATACGAGGGTGGTTTCTTGAATAGTTTGGTGAATGGGACTTCATTTTTTATTGATGTGGATGGGGTTATGTTTAACAAGTGGGTTGCCATATGAAGAGTTTAAACCTAATAAGTTGGTATTAAGTGGGTTTGAAAAAGAAGAATGTGTATGACAATATTAGTTTTGTGGATCATACATTCGGACATGCCATTTTGTTGGGATGTATGGGGGTAAGAGAAGCGAAAACGGATGCCATTTTGGTCAAATAGGGAATGGAATTGACGATTATCATATTTTCCCTCGTGGTCACGTTGAAACGATTGAATCTCACATTTGAATTGGTTTTTGATATATGCAAAAAAATGGAGAAAATTTTCAAACACTTATTCTTTATCAAATTGATAAACCCATAAAAATTTAGAATAATGATAAAAAAAAGACATAATAATTAATCCAATTGAGACTTGTAATTGGTGAAGTCAACAAATCTAAATGAATAATAACAAAAGGTTCATTTGTAATGGAGGATTGAAAAGGTAACTGAACATGTTTAACAAGAAGATATGACTTACATAAAATAGTACTGTTATTTTTATTACAAGGAAAAACTTTATGGGAATTAAAGACCGGGGCACACGTGAATTAGAATGGAGCGCACGAGAACTGGGATGACCGAGGAGTTAATGTCACAACCAAAAACCGAAACGGAGGAAACGGTCAGGGGCGGAGGACGTCATGTACAGTATCATAACAATGCAATGTAGTAAACAAGCAACATCATCATCTATTGCATTAATAGTATAATTCCATACAAATGTGTTCTTTAATAGTAATAAGACACCAAAATGAATAATCAAAATAAAATATATGAGTCTTGAACATGCTCCGTCTCTTCAAAACCTGGTTGACTGTACCCTGTCTACTCATGACCTGAGAATACAAGTTATTTTGAAAGCGTAGATCAGCATTTAAGCTGGTGAGTTCATAAGTATTTAGTGTCAGTGTTTGTATAAGTTTGAAGAAAAAGTTTGTAAATGTTCAATGTAAATGTTTGTAACTGTTCATTTTAAATGTTTGTATATGTTTGAAAACTCCTAGAAAATACTATATTTTCTACTAGTATAAAAAGTAGTCTTCTACCAAGACCCGACTGTTTTGTATGTTTGATTCTCTGAAAAGCGGATGTTTTTCCCAAGTATGACTATCATTACCAAAATATAGTTTTATATTGCCATTTATTTGAGAAGATCACAATTTGAATATAATGGGAAACTATATGTGTACTGCAGTATTATACGTAGTAACTACTGTACTAATAACTACCTTAAAACCAATGGTTTTAATTAAGGTAAAATGTGATGAGGTTGTACCCATACTAAACCGACTATAACACGACGATGAAAGACGTCGGAAGAAATGACATTTGGCACTCGTAAACTCACAAATCCCACTGTAGCGAACAACAGAGGTGTAGGATAGTCAATCCAGTATAGATCTATATGCAAACTCACGCTCTCCCTCTAGGAGATTCTGGTTACAAAACGTGACACAAAAAAATGGTTGTTGTGTCATGAAGTAGTATCTTACATTGTGTATCTTGAATCTTGTTATAGTATACTTGTTATAGTAATAGTATTCTATATACAGTATTATATGTATAGTATTCTTTGTTATAGTGTCACACCCCGAAACCCAGGGCGGAAACATTCCGGGGTGGAGGTGACTTCATGTTGATTATCATAACCAATGTACATAATAAGCAAAGTAAACAACCATTACATTACATATGAAAATTTACATTTGTTTGAAAGTAAAGTTGTACAGTGTTACACATAAGTATACATGAAAAAAAGTTAAGACGTGTCTTCAACGCACTCCATCTTCGTCAAAAGGATCATTGGGTACCTGTCTAATGCGAACCTGAGAATCCAAGCATTTTAAAAATCAACATAAAGCTGGTGAGTTTATAAGCGGTTTTGTTTTCTAAAATTGTATAAGTTTCCTTTCTGTTTTTCTGAAAAAGTTACAAACCCAAGAAAATCCCATATTTTCTTATATGTAAAGCTGAGTTATCTGTTTTGTTACACGATTCTAGTTATGTACAACGGTTATCCCATGAAAATCCCATATTTTCCTAAAAGTTGGTTACCAATCTGAAATGTAATGTAAAAGATGTATACTGAATACCTGGTCATCCTTGTGAAATGTATTATTTTTAACACGTATATAAAACTAATAAGTACAAAGTAAACTAGTTACTATATTCATTATTATTATCAAGTAAATCTCTGTTATCCAAATTGCGAGTTCCATAACCATACGATAGACTAGATATGGCAATAAGTAGTCCAAATCACTTTATGACTTTCGTCACCCTTGAACCTTTCGGTTCGATTGTAGCTAGCAGCCAAGTGCAGGGTAGTCAGCCCCGTATAGATCTATACACTTAAGTCATGCTCCCTAACTAAGAGATTCTGGTTACAGGTGCAGTCCTCCACTTGCGTATCTCTGTGGAGTGTTCTCCGAGGACGTGTCTCCAATTTATAGGAATAACAAATTACTAGTAATAATACAGAAAGATCCTATTACAAACAATGATCCTCCCCTCGTGCATCTCTGTGGAGTGTTACCGAGGACAAAACAATGTATTAAATTTCATGTTCAAAGCTCTAAAATTTATGCTTTTGACTGTTATAATGTGGAAATCCATTTGTGAAATATAAAATATAACATTTTATAACGTTTTTCACAAATAATATGATAAAGTGTTCTGGAAGTTCAAACAGTTGTCTGTTACGAATATCAGTGTTAAAAGCATATGAAATATGAAACATAACACATATAAATCAAGTTTTGAGTACAAGTATTCCTTGCACTTTGCTTGTATATCCCCCCCCCTGAAAACAGTGAAAAACATTGAAAAAGGGTATGGGATATGAACTCACCAGACGAGAAACGTGACGGTTTGGATGCTAAGTGTCGGTTTGGGGCTTAATAATGCGTGAGGTTCCTATGTAATATGAAATGATACACAAATGTATCTAATTATACTTTAAATCACTAATTAGATATGATTATACACTCTAAGATGTGAAAACACTTCAAATCAAGTGTTTGGAGTGACTCGGTGACATCTATGGATGTATACGACTTTGGATAATGTGTTTACTCTTCAAGAGTAAACTCCTTTTGGAGTTTTCAGCCTTAAGACCAACTCCACATGAGTTCACGGCTGTGAACTCATGGATGAGGGGTTTTATGTTGCTAAATGGTCAAATATCACTTGGGGAAGGTTGATATGATTTAATCTAAGGCATAGGAATGGATTTAACCATCAAGTACATTACCAAATGGAGTTTACAGCTATAAAATAGGAGTTTATAGCCTTAAGCTCCTACACATCCATTCCTTTCAAGATTTGATGGCCCTAGATCAATCACATGTGATTCAAACCAATTTTACAAGCCTTAGAATGAATTTAGGGCATCATTTGACTTGTGTATGTGAATTTACGGCCCAGGAACCCATTCTTGGGGGGTTTATGGCTGTGAACTCATAATGGGAAGGTTTTCATCATGTTTAAGGCCCCTAAATCAATTGTGGTTGTTTCTAGACTTTGATCCAAGGCTATTGGTGTGTTTAAATGGCATTTAAACACTTTAATTTGAGTTTACTACCCATGATATGGAGTTTAAGGACCAAGCATGTTCTTGGGCAGTAAACTCATGTTTACTCCCCAAAAGTTGGATTCAAGGTGTTCTAAGTCTGTTCCATTAAGCCATTAAGCCATATCTAAGCTCCAGAGGTGTTTGGAAGGGTTTTAAGGCTCAAAAACCCCATCTATGTGTGTTCACATACCAAGAGTGTTCCAGGGTCGTAAACACATGAATATGGTCCTTTTTCATAGATTAAACACAAATTTGAAGGCTAATGTTTCTAATCTATGAGTTAGGGTAGTTACCTTGATGATTTGGGGCTTTAATTTGATGATTTTGGACTTAAAGCTTGGATTTGAGGAGAGAGCTTAGAGAGAGAGTAGTGAGAGAGTGAAAAAGCTTCAAAATGAAGTCTTTTGGGCTATAAATATGTCCTAAGTTTGGGACACGGTGGAATTCTACCCGATACCGATGTTAGACGTGGCTTTTGGTCGCACCCGATTAAGTTGTCGTAACCCGATATGGTCGATTCTAAAAATTTTCCGATTACAAGAATGGGGTGTTATTATGAGTTCTAAACGCGTTAGGACACCCATTAGGTCATAATACCAATCTCAAATTTTATGACTTAATTTAATAACGTAAATGGAAACGAATTTGAAAACGACGAATGTATTAACGGAAAAGGGGTTACAAATGATAGAACGAACTTCGGGTTGTCACATTATCCCCCAGTTAGAGGGAATTTTGTCCAGAAATTTAGAATTAAGATACAAATTATGGATCTGGGAAGAGATGCAGACACTTCTGTTTGATCGAGTCTTCACGCTCCCAAGTGAATTCCGGTCCCCGCTTGGCATTCCAGCGAACCTTCACCATCGGGATGTGGCTTTGCTTTGTACGTTTGATCTCTTGATCCATGATTTTGATCGGCTCCTCTATGAAGTTCAAGTTTTCGTTGATCTTGATCTCATCTAGGGGAATCACGAGGGTTTCATCGGATAAGCACTTTTTAAGGTTCAAGACGTGGAAGACGGGATGGATGTTGCTAAGCTTATGAGGTAATCGAAGTTTATAGGCTAAAGGACCGATCCTGGCGAGGATCTCGAAGGGTCCAATGTACCTCGAATTAAGTTCCCCATGCTTTCCAAAGCATACCATGCCTTTCCAGGGTGAGGCCTTCAACAGGACACAGTCTACAACCTGGAACTCCAGAGGTTTCCGACGGTTATCAGCGTAACTCTTTTGGCTATCTCATGAATCTTTCAATCATTCCTGGATTTGGATGATCTTTTTGGTGGTTTCGCGGATGATTTCAAGACCAGTGAGAGTACTGTCAGGGAATCGACTCTTTGCTAGCTGTGTGTCCCCTACCTCGGCCCAGCACAGAGGGGATCTGCACTTGCGACTGTAGAGAACTTCAAACGAAGCAACCTTGATGCTGGTGTGGTAACTATTGTTATACGAGAACTCAATCAAAGGCACATGTGTGTCCCACAACTTTCCGAAATCGATGACACATGCTCTAAGCATGTCTTCCAGGGTTTGGATAGTTCTCTCACTATGTCCATCGGTCTGAGGATGATAGGCCATACTCATGTCTAGTTTGGTTCCAATAGCCTTCTAGAGAGACTGCCAAAATCTGAAGGTAAACCTACTATCACGATCAGAGATAATGGATGCAGGTACACCGTGCAGTCGGACTACCTCTTGGATGTAGATTCACGTGAGTTTTTCCATCTTGAACGATTCTTTGATCGGAATGAAATGAGCGGATTTTGTCAAACGATCGACAATTACCCAAATGGCATCGTACCCACTCGGACATTTGGGTAACTTGGTGATGAAATCCATGGTAATTATCTCCCATTTCCATTCGGGTATCTCGGGTTGCTGGAGTAGACCCGAGGGTTTCTGGTACTAGACTTTCACCTTGGTGCAAGTCAAGCACTTGCCCACGAATGTAGCGATCTCAGCTTTCATGTTTAGCCACCAGTATTGTTTCTTGAGATCCAGGTACATCTTGTCCGAACCTAGGTGAACAGAGTATATGGTCTTGTGTGCTTCCTCCATCACAATCTCCCGGAATCCTCCGGACTTTGGGATCCAGATTCGATCCATGAAACAGTAGACTCCATCACCTCTGATCTCAAGTTTCTTATCCATTCCCCTCAAGGCTTCACTTGACATGTTCTCGGGTTTGAGGGCTTCTAACTGGCTTCTCGGATTTGCATGGATAAAATGGGAATGGATAGTCATCGTCAGTGTCTTCACTTTTCGGCTTGAACTTTCCTTTCGGCTAAGGGCATCTGCTACCACATTGGCCTTGCCGGGATAGTAGCGGATTATGCACTCATAGTCACTGAGCAGCTCTACCCATCACCGTTGCCTCATGTTTAAGTCTTTCTGATCAAAGATGTGATGCAGGCTCTTATGGTCAGTGAAGATCGTACACTTGGTCCCGTAGAGATAATGTCTCCAAATCTTCAGTGCAAAGACTACAGCACCTAACTCTAGGTCGTGCGTGGTGTAGCTAAGCTCGTACGCCTTCAGTTGTCTCGAGGCATAAGCAATTACTCTTCCTCTTTGCATAAGCACACAACCTAAGCCTTGATTAGACGCATCACAATAGACAATGAAGTGCTCTGTCCCTTCGGGTAGGGACAGAACAGGCGCGCTGCACAAGGCTTGCTTTAATGTCTGGAATGTTGTTTCTTGCTTTTCACTCCAACAAAAGGGTACACCTTTCTGCGTTAGAATGGTTAGGGGTTTGGCGATTTTGGAGAAATTATGGATGAATCTCCGGTAATAACCGATGAGATGCAAGAATTGACGGATTTCTGTAGGTGTCTTCGGTGCCACCAATTCTCTATCTCTTTGATCATGGATGGATCCACGTGAATACCCTCCTCGCTTACCATGTGACCAAGGAAAGTTACTAGGGATGAGCAAATGGACCGGGAACCGGTTGGAACCGGTACCGGAACCGGAACCAGCACCGGAACCGGAGCCCGATAGAACCGGTCGGTCCGGGACCGGGACGTTATTTTTGTAGATTTTTGGAACCGGGAACCGGTAGGAACCGGAACCGATATAACCGGAACCGGTAGAACCGGCAAAAACCAGTAGAACCGGCAAAAACCGGAACCGTATGATGCTATTTTTCAAGGACCGGTTCCAACATTTGAAGACACGACAAGAACCGGTAGGAACCGGGAACCGGTAGAACCAGACCGATAGAACCGCTGGGCCGGTTCGGTTCTTGATTTTGGCCGAAGCCGGTTCCCGGTTCCGGTCCGGTTCGGGCCGGTTCGGTCCTTTTGCTCATCCCTAAAAGTTACCTTCCGAATCCAGAATTCACACTTGGAGAATTTTGCGTACAACTTCTCGGATCTAAGGGTTTCCAACACTAGCCTCAAGTGTTGCTTGTGATCTTCTTCGCTTCTTGGGTAGACAAGTATGTCATCAATGAACACAATGACGAACTTGTCCAGAAAAGGGCGACACACCCAGTTCATCAGGTCCATGAACACTTCCGGTGCGTTGGTTAGACCAAAGGGAATCACTACGAACTCGTAGTGTCCATACCGAGTCCTAAAAGCTGTTTTGAAAACATCACTCTCATGAACTCGTAGCTGATGGTACCTTGACCGAAGGTATATCTTTGAGAAGTAGCTGGCTCCCTAGAGTTGATCGAAGAGGTCATCTATTCGCGGAAGAGGATATCGGTTTTTGACGGTCAACTTGTTCAACTCACGGTAGTCGATACACATCCGGAAGGATCCATCTTTCTTCTTAACAAACAATATTGGAGCTCCCGAGGGTGAGGAACTCGGTCGGATGAACCCTTTGCTGAGTAGCTCATTGAGCTGGCTGGATAACTCCTGCATTTCTGCTGGAGCTAAGCGATACAGGGATTTGGCTACGGGGGTAGCTCCAGGAATTAGGTCAATGTGAAATTCGACCTGACGTTCAGGAGGAATTCCTAGAAGCTCTTCAGGAAAGACATCAGGAAAGTTACAGACTTCGGGGATGCTCTCGAGGTCTTTAACTTCCTGTTTCTCATTGATTACATGGGCTAAGAATGCATGGCACTCCTTACGTATGAGTTTTTGAGCTTTGATGCAGGAAATGATGCGAAGATTCGAGTTGAGTTTATCGCTATAGATCACGGGAGTCTAACCCGCAGGAAAGTTGAGACGGATGGCTTTTTCGAAACAAAGGATATCATCATGATTGGGACTCAACCAATCCATGCCAATGATGACATCAAAACTATTTATGGAAATTGGCATAAGATCGACGGGAAATGATTGATCCTTCAGGGTAAGGGTACATCCTATGAACACATCGCTAGCGCTTTCTTTCTCATCGTTAGCCATCTCGACGATAAATGTTTCGGATAATGGTTAGGGATTAGGTTTAAGATTATGTTTGAACGTATGATTAACAAAGCTTCTTTCAGCACCCGAATCGAAAAGGATACTAGCATAAGAGTTGTCGAGAAGGAACGTACCCGAAACAACGGTGGGATCGGCGACTGCCTCATCCCGTCCCATGGCTAGGGCTCTCCCAGTGTTATCAGTTGTCGCCTTCTTAGGGCAGTTTCTCTTGAAATGCCTAACTTCTCCCCAATTATAGCAGGCTTGACAAACACCTTCTCCAGAAGATTGATTTGCAGATTGGGCTGGTGCTTTGCAGAATCGGACCGTATGCCCCTTTTTACCACAGTTGGTGCATGAAAGCTCATGGTAGGGGCCGGGGTTATGGTGGTATTTAGACTTTTTACACTAGGGAAGGTTACCAGCATACCTACTAGTAGGTGTTTGAGCTGTGGATCCCATAATAGAAGCAGTAGCAACAGGGGTAGTAGCAGCATGGACTGCTACAGTCTGTTGTTTCTTTGAGGATCCTTGAGAAGGCTGGCTCTTCTTCTTCTTCCAAAACTTCCTTTTCTCACCACTCCTCTTAGTCAGTTCAGGAGTGGTGGTTGCCTCCTCAAGATCATCGTTGTGGTCAATTAGGGTTTGGGCTAAGTTTTTGGTGCTGTCATATGTATCTGGCCTCGCAGCTAAGACATTTCCTTTTGTTGGCTGGGTCAATCCCCAGATGAACCTCTCAATCTTCTTACTCTCCGGGGTAACCATTCCCTGACAGAGTAATGCCAGGTTATCGAATCTGGATGTGTATGCAGCAATATCAGAACCCTTCATCTTCAGGTTCCAAAGCTCGTGCTCTAACTTCTACATTTCGCCCCGAGGGCAGTACTCAGCTAGAAGAAGTTTTTTCATGGCTTCCCAACCCATGTCATTGGCTACAGGTAGGGTTAGGGATTTGACTCGGCCGTTCCACCAAGTTAGCGCTTTATTGATAAAGGTACAGGCTGCAAACTTCACTTTGTCAGATTCCGAACAGGCACAGATTTCAAAGATAGATTCCATTTTCTCGGACTATCGAGTGAGGGAAATGGCACCTCCGATGCCATCAAAGGATGTGGGTTTTGCGTTCATCAAATCTTTATAGGAACCCTCCTTTCGGTGTCCCTGACTGCCTTCTTGGTTTTGGGTTTGGGTACCACCTCCCAAACCACCGGAACCACCGGTGTTCATTTGAGACATAGTAGCTGCCACCACGGCAGTAACAGCTGCCTGGAACACCACAGTGTCAAATTCGGGAGGAGGTGGTGGCGTAGGGTTGTTGGTCTTTGAGCTGGGTCTCTTTCTTGGAGGCATCTTGATCTAATAAGATCAGGAAAGAGAGGATGGTAAGTCCTCCCATAGTATTTCATGATTTGCTACGACACTGGCTCGATGTTTTGGGTATTTGGGTAAGTTTTAGGCATGTTGCATACCACAATCACTCCCAAGAACATGTTGGCCATGTCTCAAATGAATATAGTTGGCCAGGCTATATTGATCCTAGACACGACTACATACCTACCCAGGTTTAACCGCAACGTACAACACCCATTTACTTATATTTTGTTCTACTTGTAGTTACAGATTTCGACGGTTAGGTATACTTGTATACTTTCGAAAATATTTATACTTTGAAGTATACTTTTAGTTCAGAGCACCTAGGCCCCTTAGTCTTTATAGTCTTATACCATGTAAGGTTTGGTATTCTTAGTTCACTATAAACAAGGGCTCTGATAACAATCTGTCACACCCCGAAACCCAGGGCGGAAACGTTCCGGGGCGGAGGTGACTTCATGTTGATTATCATAACCAACGTCCATAGTAAGCAAAGTAAACAACCATTACATTACATTACATATGAAAATTTACATTTGTTTGAAAGTAAATTTGTACAGTGTTATACATAAGTATATATGAAGAAAAGTTAAGACGTGTCTTCAACGCACTCCGTCTTCGTCAAAAGGATCATCAGGTACCTGTCTAATGCGGACCTGAGAATACAAGCATTTTAAAAATCAGCATAAAGCTGGTGAGTTCATAAGCGGTTTTGTTTTCTGAAAATGTATAAGTTTCCAATCTGTTTTTCTGAAAAAGTCACAAACCCAAGAAAATCCCATATTTTCTTATATGTAAAGTTTAGTTATCTGTTTTGTTACACGATTCTAGTTATGTACAACGGTTATCCCATGAAAATCCCATATTTTCCTAAAAGTTGGTTACCAATCTGAAATGTAATGTAAAAGATGTATACTGAATACCTGGTCATCCTTGTGAAATGTATTATTTTTAACACGTATATAAAACTAATAAGTACAAAGTAAAGTAGTTACTATATTCATTATTACTATCAAGTAAATCTCTGTTATCCAAATTGCGAGTTCCATAACCATACGATAGACTAGATATGGCAATAAGTAGTCCAAATCACTTTATGACTTTCGTCACCCTTGAACCTTTCGGTTCGATTGTAGCTAGCAGCCAAGTGCAGGGTAGTCAGCCCCGTATAGATCTATACACTTAAGTCATGCTCCCTAACTAAGAGATTCTGGTTACAGGTGCAGTCCTCCACTTGCGTATCTCTGTGGAGTGTTCTCCGAGGACGTGTCTCCAATTTATAGGAATAACAAATTTACAAGTAATAATACAGACAGATCCTATTACAAACAATGATCCTCCACTTGCATATCTCGTTGGAGTGTTACCGAGACAAAACAATGTACTAAATTTCATGTTGAAAGTTCTAAGGTTTATGCTTTTAACTGTTATAATGTGGAGAGCCATTTGTGAAATATATAATATAACATTTTATAACGTTTTTCACAAATAATATGATAAAGTGTTCTGCAAGTTCAAATAGTTGTCTGTTACGAATATCAGTGTTAAAAGCATATGAAATATGAAACATAACACATATAAATCAAGTTTTGAGTACAAGTATTCCTTGCACTTTGCTTGTATTCCCCCCCCCCCCTGAAAAACATTGAAAAACATTGAAAAAGGGTACGGGATATGAACTCACCAGACGAGAAACGTGACGGTTTGGATGCTAAGTGTCGGTTTGGGGCTTGATAACACGCGAGGTTCCTATGTAATATGAAATGATATACAAATGTATCTAATTAGACTTTAAATCACTAATTATATATGATTATACACTCCAAGACGTGAAAACACTTCAAATCACGTGTTTGGAGTGACCCGGGTGACATCTATTGACGTATAGGACTTTGGATAATGTGTTTACTCTTCAAGAGTAAACTCCTTATGGATTTTTCGGCCCTAAGACCAACTCCACATGAGTTTACGGCCGTGAACTCATGGATGAGGTGTTTTATGTTGCTAAATGGTCAAATATCACTTGGGGAAGGTTGATATGATTTAATCTAAGGCATAGGAATGGATTTAACCATCAAGTACATTACCAAATGGATTTTATGGTTGTAAACTAGGAGTTTATAGCCTTAAGCTCCTACACATCCATTCCTTTCAAGATTTGATGGTCCTAGATCAATCACATGTGATTCAAACCAATTTTACAAGCCTTAAAATGAATTAAGGGCATCATTTGACTTGTATATGTGAGTTTACAAACCAAGCATGTTCTTGGGCAGTAAACTCATGTTTACTCCCCAAAAGTTGGATTCAAGGTGTTCTATTTCCGTTCCATTCAACCATTAAGCCATATATAAGCTCCAGAGGTGGTTTGGAAGGGTTTTAAGGCTCAAAAACCCCATCTATGTGTGTTCACGGCCCAATAGTATCCTAGGGCCTTAAACACATGAATATGGTCCTTTTTCATAGATTAAACACAAATTTGAAGGCTAATGATGCTAATCTATGAGTTAGGGTAGTTACCTTGATGATTTGGGGCTTTAATTTGATGATTTTGGACCTAAAGCTTGGATTTGAGGAGAGAGGTTAGAGAGAGAGTACAAAAGCTTCAAAATGAATTCTTTTGGGCTATAAATATGTCATATGTTCGGGAAACGGTGGAATTCTACCCGATACCAACGTTAGACATGGCTTTTGGTCACACCCGATTAAGTTGCCGTAACCCGATATGGTCGATTCTAAAATTTTTCCGATTACAAGAATGGGGTTTTATTATGAGTTCTAAATGTTTTAGGACACGCATTAATTCATAATAGCAATCTCAAATTTAATGACTTAATTTAATAACGTAAACAGAAACAAATTTGAAAACGACGAATGTATTAACGGAAAAGGGGTTACAAATGATAGAACGAACTTCGGGTTGCCACATGTAGTATTTTCTGTCTAGTATTCTCTATTATAGTATTCTCTATCTAGTATTCTTTGTTATAGTATTCTCTGTCTAGTATTCTATGTTATAGTATTTCTAGATGATAGTATTCTCCTAAACTATACATATTATAGTTTACTAGTGATTTCTTTAATTGAATAAATGAAGGTATACCTTTGCTAACCAAAGGTACTGAACTGATTGATATTACTTTTATATCTAAATATGTATACATAATATATATATATATATATATATATATATGTCTAATATTTGGACAACCTTCGGAGAAATAACCGATACCCTAAGTCCACATCCAAACAAGGAAAAGGAAATAAAGCGAATTAGCAGTCCTAAGTCCTTTAAACACTATTAATATAACTATACATATATAGACATGCTTTGGACAATATATAAGTTTAAAAGAGGTTTTCTTGTACATTTAAAGAGTTTTAGCAGTAAATAATAATGACTTGATGTCAATTTATAAAACGATTTGAAAATAGTTTGTTTGATAAGACAGTTTAAAGTGTATGAAATCCTTTGTTTGAAACACAATTTGAAGTATATGAAATCCTTTGTTTGAAACACAATTTGAAGTATATGAAATCCTTTGTTTGAAACACAGTTATAAATCACATGTGATTGATTATATAACTAACATGTTTTCTAGATGTATTCCCCCCCCCCCCCCCACACACACACATAAAAGCATTTAAAATCATTTAAAAGATAAGTTAAGGGGTATCAACTCACCTATAGTGAGTCATGCGAATGTAAGATCGGTAAAAGGATGCTAAGTGTCAAGTGAAGACTTGAGCACACACAGATCCTATTTAGCATATAATGACACATACATGCATCTAATTAGTGTTTATAACAACTAATCATGAAATGGAACAACCTTATGGACCAGGAAACACTTATAATGAAGTGTTAAACCACATAGGGTTGCATATAAGGGGTGTAGGGCCTCACATAGGAGTTTACGGCCCAAATAGTAAGACTCCCATGAGTTCACGGCCCATGGGTTTACGGACCTATGATTTTACGGTCGTAAACTCATGGTATTTTGTACCATAGAGTGTTTTAAGGTCTAATGGTCCACCAAGAAGTGTTCTAGTTCACTAACTTAGCTCCTAGAAGAGGTTAGGGTCAAGATGGCACCATTTTAGGGGTTTACAGCCAAGGGAGATGGTTTTGGCCGTAAACACATTTTTTTCTAGTAATCTTGTTGTTTTCAAGGTGTTTAACAAGTTTTTCAAGCATATAACAAGCTAAGGAAAGAGTACTTGCGATATAGAAGCTTGAAAGGGTGTTTAAGGTCCAAAAACACTAGTATGTGTTCTTGGTGTTCTTAGTGAAATGAAGAACACTTGAAGACCTAACCAAAATAGATGATTTCATGGATGAAATCAAAGCGTTGTACTAGATAAAGCATTGTATCAACTAATAAAATGGAAAGAATTCTTACATTTTTGGAAGATCAAGATGAAGATCATATGGTACTTGAGAGAGAAATCGGGTTTCTAGTTTTATAATGGAGGAGAACTGAGGAAAGTGATGGAAACTCATGTATATAACATGAGTTTACATCCAACATGAGTTTACGGCCCAAACTCATGCAGGTGTGGCCGTAAACTCCTCATGATGGGGTTTAAAGCTTGATTGGTGCACAATGGACTCAAGCAGATACTTACTAACACCCGATCCTTGAATGTACTAGGCTTAGAACACTCAAACAGACTCTAAACAATGCTAAATGATAGTAGAAACAAGTCTGACTTTGATTGAATTGATTGACTATACAAGATAGAAATTTCGGATTATCACATCATCCCCCCGTTAGAGAGAATTTCATCCCGGAATTAGAGTTTAAGTGAGAATTAATAACTATGCTAAAGGATGAGGATATTTCAATTTCATTTGATCCTCGCGCGGTGTATTCAGGTCCTCGATGGGCATTCCAGCGAACCTTCACTATTGGGACACGGCTTTGCTTCGTTCGATTGACTTCACTTAGATGATAATTCTTCCTGGTCAAATGTGTGTTGAATGTTTTTGTGGCTTGCAATGATGGTGCTTTCTGTACCATACAGGTAGCATCTTCCGATCTTCTGAGTTATTACTACTGTTCTTAACTCAAGATCATGCGTGGTGTAGTTGATTTCGTATGTCTTAAATTGGCATGAGGCATAGGCGATGACCTTACCTCGTTGCGTAAGAACATAGTCAAGCTCCTGATTGGGTGCATCGCAGTAAACTATGAAGTCTTCTATTCCTTCTATGTAACACCGTAAAAATTAAGACAATTTTTAATAATTTCAAAACACATTTTCATTCATAATTATTATAAAAATCACAATGTATCACATATCAAATCCATAAAAAATTTCCCAAGATCAAAAACATATAAAACTCCAAGTGTGTGTACGGATCATGCCGGTGCCTTCCCGTGATCGTCACTAGTACCTGAAACACATAACACATAACAATGTAACAATAAATGCTTATTGAGTTCCCCAAAATACCACTCTAACACATATTAGCCACTCGAGGCTATAAATCTGTTTGACCCTCTGGTCAGTGTATCTCAGTGGGACCCTCCAGTCCTAACTCTCTATGGGCCCTCTGGCCCTAACTCTGTGGACCCTAAGGTCCTAACTCTGTGAAACTTCCGGTTCTAACTCTATAACTTTGAAACATGCATATCACATATCACATCAAATCACAACACATAAATAGCATGCAAATACACTGTCACATAACTCTGATTACCACACTAGGTAAAGTATAGTGAGAAGACTCACCTCGGATACTCGGAAGATCTCGTACTCTGAAATACTGCACTAGCCTCCGCCTAATCACATAAATAATTACTCTAATTAATACAACTTCTAAAGGCTAGGCTAATCCTCCTCTATAATTCCTCTAAGAAGGGTAAAAGACCATTCTACCCTTCTAATGGCTCATAAGACCAATCATTGACCAAACCCTAAAAGTCAACTAAGTCAACTCCAGTCAACAGTCAACTTTGACCAGACTCGTCGAGTCCATGCAGGTTCTCTGAATCCCTTTTGAACCTCTCAGGCACGACGAGTTCCCTATCTACTCGTCGAGTTACTCGGCAACGAATCGGGGGGCAACCCCGACACGACTCGTCGAGTCTACCTATGCACTCGGCGAGTTGCTCCCATGACAACATTCATCTGACCTTCTAAGGTAATATCTGTTCCTCTACTCTGTAGATCTGACTCCTCCATGACCAGTAACCACATAAAGGTCGAACCTTGCTACGCATGCAAGGCACTCTAAGCTTGTTTTGGTGAAATCCTTCCTAACTTGGCCACCTAAGTCCATTTCCCCCATGAAAACACAAAAATCCATATGAACAAGGTTCTATGGACCTCAAAAGGTCCAGATATAGAGCTTCACACCCATTGGGACACTATACTCCACAAATAAAGCCATAAAGGAACCTAGAAAACCCTAATTTCACAACTCTTAAGCAAAACAGTAGAATAGGATCGAAAAGCTACCTCAAATCTGAAGATCCAAGCTGAAAACCCACTGGAAAGTGATTCTCTTGACCTCCCCTTGCTGCAAATGCTTTCTCCCTTGCTATTCCACACCAAAAACGAACCAAAATGCTCAAACACACACACAACTTGCTCAAGGTCAATAGGGTAGCTCTCTCTTGACATGTAGCCTCAAATGGAGGCTATAAAGCCCTTTATATAGGGCTCAAACCCAGGGAATTAGGGTTTTTGACATCAGCACGAACTCGTCGAGTCCCCCACTCCGACTCGTCGAGTCCACTCATTAATCCAGTCAACAAATCGCGATCCTACTCGACGAGTCTAGGCACCAACTCATCGAGTCTCTCTCTCAAACTCCAAAATAAGTGATGAAATATAATACCTAGAAATCCGGATGTTACAATTCTCCCCCACTAGAATCAAATTTCGCCCTCGAAGTCTTACTCTGCAAACAACTCTGGATGCTGCTCATGCATCTCTAGCTCTGGCTCCCAAGTCAGCTCAGACCCTCTCCGATGTTGCCACTGAACTTGCACCAGGGGCACATCTTTGTTCCTCAGAACCTTGATCTTTCGATCCACGATCGCAACTGGCATCTCCACGTAGTTCAGGCTCGCATCCTCCTGAATATCCTCCAGCGGTACCACCGCCGACTCGTCGGCTATACACTTTCTTAACTGCAACACATGGAACGTATCATGGATCTGTCCTAACACTTTCTTAACTGCGACACTTTCTTAACTGCGACTCGTTGGCCATTTCCTCTGAATCCCATAAAGAATTTCCCATTTCACTCAATGCGCAACTTCAGTGCATCCAAACACTCAATTGGAATACAAGGTAGGCGCTAACTCTTCAGAACACACTGATGATCCTCCGAAACCCTTTCCTCTACTGCTCACAATCCAAGAAAGAATACACATACCAGCCCGGGAGTTGGCTACTCGACAATCTTCTACGAATACTTCGACCCAGAAGTTCTCAACTGCCCATACCATCATTACGAGCTTTCCACTTGAAACGGACCTGACCACCACCAGATTCTTGACCAATGACCACCTGTCATGGAGACACCCATCCTTCTCTCAGACATATACCACATGCATTATCTCACCCTGCACCTTTCCTTGATCACCAATGACCCTGATCTCATGAATTCAAGTCGCAGGTTTCTGTATCCAACCCCTAACCGCTCTTGCACAAATCTCTGGTTCCCTCAATAAAATACCCGGTTCTCCCCCACTTAGGGTTCGAACCGTCACCAACTGACGCATCAACAATCTAACCCACAGATGGTATACACCAGAAACATCGCAACTACGCTTGGAAGATGCCACACAATGCACAATGTCCTCCCCACGAAGAGATCAAGAACCCTCAATTACCCTAAGTCTCCGAAGAGATACTCAGGAACTCCTCATTACGACTACCTCTAGCCATTCGAAGTCTCATACCATCCCAATACCGAACACCCCAACTGTCCAATACTATCATTGACTCTTAGACTGAAACAATAAATCATCCTACTCTCCATCCTCGACTTCTTAGCCTCTGTTCCAACACATGAATCATCACAAGAATAGGGACTCCACTACCATACTCAATACTCATCATAGACAGAAGAGCCACCGCTCTGATATACTCGACTGGATTACCCACTGATACCGATACCACACGCCCTACTATACTCAATTTGGGTGTAATGTGATCCTTGACCATTTCAGTCCCAACTAAATGCCTACTCATGGTAGATCATTTCCTCGCGGCAGACATGCTGCCTGAAACTCTGGTAGAAAAAATCGTCATCAATGTCGACCCGTAGGGTTTATTCCTAAACCCAAAACTGAAATCTCATGCCTCTCCTACTTCCTATGGGAAACATAAATAGCTCCCATCCAATCACAAAAGGTGACATCTCCTCTATCGGCTGATGGCTCACTCGGATCGCAATCCCCCATAAATGCCTTCTCTTCATCTTACCAAAATACTTTGAAATATTCCCGACCTCCCTCTCAAGGGATGCCTCTTCGAACTCAATCATGGCCCTCGGACCAAAACCCCATCGGGTCCAAATTCTAGCAGTCAATCCTGACCGGACAACTGGAGAATCACAAGAATCATTGCTAGGAACCATGGTACTCAACCCATGACATCTCTTCTCAATCTGCTACAATATATGGTACTCAAACCACAACATCATTCCTCAATCTGCTCCGATGCATGGTACACAAACCATAACATTACTCCTCAATCTGCTCCGATGTATGGTACACAAACGATAACATCACTCCTCAACCTGCTCCGATGTACGGTACACGAACCATAACATTACTCCTCAATATGCTCCGATGTATGGTACACGAACCATAACATCACTCCTCAATCTGCTACTTAGAACCTTTAGAATACTCCCTGTATCAAGTATGGGTCCTCTGCTTTCGGTAGTACGGGACCATACTACCTGCCACATATACCCATACTTTCCACACGGACCATCCCAGAGCTCCTAAGTAGCTGCTCAACCTTCTTGTTCACTAATTCCACCACGCGTGCTCGCTCCTCAGCGAAATGCTCTACTCCGTCAGCATACTCATCTGACTAAGGTTACTCTCGAGGCTCTTCCTTGGTCCTCCCACTTCTCTGCCATAAGCTGCTAAAGAGCTCCTAATGACGCCAACCATCTACCTCCTGAATATCATCATATTCACTTCGTAGCTGACTCCCATCATCGAGAGTCCCACAAAGCATGAAGCAAGCAGCATTCGGGCATCAAAGAATACATAGGACTCACTCTGGGTGATAACTCCGCTTGCTCTGCTCATCCTCGAAAGTACCACCGAACTCTACAACTCTACCCCTCGCAGGTTCGAACTATTCTTTCGCTAAGCACCACGGTACTCATCTAGGCATCTCCCCTAGATTACTCCTCTACTCAAATCCCCTTAAGGATTCCAACTCATATTCTCACTCATCACATAATCAAAAGCACATCACATATAACAGCAACACCCAGGCTAAGGCATCACAAATTTGGCCACTCTAGTCCTAAGATATGAAGTACCTAGCATGTCTCTAACATGCATAATTGTTGGGTCAAAATATGGTTTATACTTTACTTTTCTGGGGAATTGTATTTCTCTGTAATATTTATAAGTTTATGGTCTAGTTTACGGCTGAGTTTACGGCCGTAAACACCTTACGGCCGTAAACTCATTTACGGCCCATGTGTGTCCGGCCCATATTCAAGTATAAATAGAGGTGTTAGGTTGAGGAGTAAGGATTGATGAACCCTAGAGAATTTACGGCCATAGAGAAACAGGAGCTTTTATGTGTGTGTGAATCCTTTGTATCTGGGTCTTTATTCATATCAATACATATAAAGATTCATATTATTATTATTATTATTATTCTCTTCTATTTGATTTGACATCATCCGTTTGACTGGGATTCCGCACCATCAAACGGATCTGACTGATACACAGGCAAATTAGGGACTTACAATTGGTATCAGAGCTAAACCAGTGTCAAAGACGTTCAACGGCTGCATTTTCAACTAAGTCGATATTCACAGCAGTATAGAAGAATTCATTCCAGTCAAAATCAAAGTTTCTCGAAGTTTACGGCCTGAGTTTACGGCCGTAAACTCCTCTTCACAGCCACAAGTTCATTCTACAAAAAACGATTATTTTACACATCGTTCAAGCCTTCGTGATCAAATTTTGATCCTAGCATTTAATTGAGTTGTTTTAAAAATTAAAAATCGAACTTTTATATCTAACTTTCATTGACCGTAAACTCGAGTATTCACGAAAAATCGATTTTCTGTTAAACGATAATTACACCATTAATTTTCGGAGTTTAAATCAAAAGGTATCTTTGGACCGTAAACTCGAGTTTACGGCCTAGGGTTTACGGCCAACAAGTTTACGGCTAAATTAGTTACTATATATTAGTTGAAATTAATTCCTAAATTTAAAATCAAAATAATTTTTTTTTAAATAAACTTGACCGTAAACTCCAGTTTACGGTCGTAAAGAGTGTTAAATAAATTTGACCGTAAACTCCAGTTTACGGTGTAAAGAGTGTTTACGACCTAGAAATTTTGCGGTCAACTAAATTTACAGCCTTAAAATTTACTACAGATAATTTTAAAATGGATACACAAAATTCAACTCAATACCAAGAACTTGATGCTGTGATGGGTACAACCACGCGCATTCCAAGACTTATGTCCGCTGATGGTTTCCCCGAGTGGTAATATAGAATTGAAAAGTATATAAAGATGAAGGACTTCAAGATTTGGAAATGTGTTTTAAAGGATCCAGTCAGAATCACCACTACAGTTGGGGGGCAGGTGGTCGACAAGAAAATGAAAAACTACACTGATGAAGACTTTGAGATTGTAGAAGAACAAGAAAAGGCATTGGCCATTTTGACTATGGCTTTATCTCCAGACATTGCTCAAGGATTCAGAGAGTATACTTCTGCTAAAGCACTGTGGGAAGCTCTCATTGAAGTATATGAGGGAAATGAAGACATGCGAGAAAGTCGCCAAGATATGCTGAGACAACGCTTCAACATGTTTAATTATGTTCCCGGAGAGACTCTCGAAGCTCAACTGCAGCGATTTACAACTCTCAACACAGAGATGACTGTGGCAGGGATCTTCTATACAAAGTCAGAAATTAATAAGAAACTACTAAATGCACTCCCAAAATCTTGGGACATGAATGTAGCAGTAATTAAGAAGACTAAGGATATCAATCGCCTTTCCCTAGCTGAAGTGATGGCTGTCATCAAAGTGTGTGATATTGATGACAAGCAGCGAGAGATCAATCATGTGAACTCCTACTCAGCTGCCAATCTTGGCATATAACTAATAATGCTCTCTCTTCTTTCTCTTATACTCGTGCATGTTCATCTTCCTCTGCACTGGTCATTCCTTACCCACAAAGCCAGCCTCTCATGTCTACCCAAACTGTTTCATCCTCAAATGTGGCTTCCTCATCAAAGGGGAAGGAGGGTGATGAAAACCTTGTCTTTGCAGTAGGGCTTGTAAATTGCTACAATGCTCTTGTAGCTGGAGAACTTCCACCTCAATTGTCATTTGCAGATCTTGATCAAATCCATCCGGAGGACGTTGAGGAAATGGACATCACATGGGAAATTGCCATGGCTGTATTTAGGGCAAAACAGTTTGCCAAAAAGACAGGGAAGAACAATTGGGGAATGAGCGCTGACAAGAAGGTTGGATTCAACAAAGGAAAGCTTCGATGTTTCAATTGCCACGAGCCAGGGCATTTTGCTCGTGATTGCCCACACCCTGATAGAAGGGTTAATAATGACAGAACAATGGTTGCAGTTGGGAACAACCGAAGCAGTGGTCAAGCAAACAATGAAAAGGCTATGGTCGCACAATCATTTGACTGGGATGATCAAATACAAGCTCTAAATTTGTCTGGACCAGAAAATGCTCATCTAGCACAAGTGAGGGATGACACTCAAGCAGGGATTGCAGTAGCTGAAGACAATATGATGAAGCTACAATTTGGCTTGATGGTATCCTCTTCACATGAATTAAATTCGACCAAGGTAAGTCTTCTATCGTTCTCTAAAGCTTGTGCAAATTATGTGAAAACTTTACATTATAAAATTGAGACATTAGGAAATGAAGTAGAAAATGTTAGGATTCTTCGTGAACTCAATGACAAATTAATAAGAGACGTAGAAGACCTTAGATATGAAGGGTACCGACTTCGAAAAGGACAAAAACCACTTAAAGCTCAACTAGAATAAAAAATTAAAGACTTTAGGAGACTCCAGGAAGACTACAGCAATAAATGTGAAAACTATGATTATGTAGTCAAACAAAATGCTGAACTGGTTGCTGGAGTTGAATCCTTGAAAGGAAAATTTGAGACCACCAAACTTGATGTTAGAAAATATGATTTCTCAAGTGAGGTGGTTGCAAATATGATAGACCAAAGTATGCAGTTTAAAAGGAATCAATCAAAAGGTCTAGGGTATAATCATGTACCCCCTCCTTTCAATCATTCATACGTATCCAAGCCCCTGTCCAAAGAAGAGATTGCCAATGAATCATTCATGATTTATGGCAAGCCCTCCGGTTTTGTTTCGGGAGGATTTATTAATGTTGAAAGTACTAACATTTCTACTTCTCCTGCAGATCAATCCTTGAATCAGTCAAAGCACAAAGTTGAAGGATGTGTTTCTGAAAATAAAATCGAGTCCAAACCTGAAGCTTTCATTTTAAATAAAGACAATTCTTTGTTAAATGTTTTAAGTGACAATATCTCTTGTGGTGTTTTTAATTGTTCTGATACATTAGCTGCTATCTCTGATACAGTTTTGAGTGTTTTTAATATTTCTGATAAATCTTTGAACAATTTGGTTGACAATTTGAATGTTTGTGATAAAAATGTTGGGATCCCACTAGTTTCACAACCCTCAATAAATATAGCACCCTCACTTGCCTAACAACCTAATAACATTGCATGTTTCTGTGAGACAAGCAAGGGTGTTTGTAGGGAAAACAAATCTGATAAATGCAGCACAAGTTCTAACAATAACAATCAGATCTGTTTTAATTGTGGTACTAAGGGCCATATTGCTAGAAATTGTCTTAATCGAATGTTTGTGAGTCATAATCTTCCAAGAGGAGAGAACGAGTTCAAAGGAAGGTGTTTAAATAGAAATTCCTCTAGAAGTCGCTCTAGAAATGATGATTGGGTAGATAAAAGAAATAAAAAAGGGATATTTTTCACAGACATAAAAGGTTTTTTAATCACCTTGTCCTGAACAGTCTGCCAAAAAGGAGCATAGTCACGCCAAGGTCAAGCTCATCCCAAAGCAAGAGTGGATCTTCAACCAATTCTGGTAGAAGTAACACATGCTTCAAGCAGATTGTTAGACATAAAATGACAAAGTTGACTGAATTTTTCAAAAAACCTGATTATAAATGGAAGCCCAAATCTACTCCCAATGCATCATCTGTATCCTCAGAGAAGTTCATGTGCAATAACTCTGAAAAGGCATCGGGATCACCCAGGAAGATGATGACCTGGGTGCCCAAATCTAATTAAACCCGCACATTTTGCAGGGGCAGTTGCGGGGAAATGTCGTCAGACCATGGTTCGTCGACATCGGCTGTTCCCGGCACATGACAGGAGACATCACCCAATTGGACAACATTCAATCATTTAATGGGGGATACGTCTCTTTTGCGGGTGGAGATGGAGGAAAAATTACACAAAAGGGCACAGTATCAAATGGAGTTCTGAGTTTTGAAAATGTGAATTTCGCTCTAGAGATAAAACACAGCCTGCTAAGTGTCTCGCAGATCTGTGATAAGGGCTATTCTACGCATTTCACTGACAAGGATTGCATGATCTTAAAGCCAGGCTTTGTCATCACTGACAAGCAAGGTTGTATCAGTCAAAAGGTTTTACAATTCGTTTGGAATCTGAATATTCTGTGTTTACGGTCTAAGCTTACGGCCGTAAACACCGAGTTCTTGGGCCGTAAACTCTATTTGGGGCATTATTTGATCTTATTTTCGAAATATTTTTGCGTTTTTGGATAGATCTCGCAAAAATAAGGAGGGTTTGTTCTTTGTGTTTTTCATAAAAAAAAAGGTTTTTGATTGAGTTTTGAAGCTTCAAAGTCGAATATTCACATAATCTTATACTGTTTACGGCCAGAAACAGTTCACGGCTGGAGTTTGCGGCCGAAAACTTTTCACGGTCGGCCGGCGGTTTGCGGTTCGGAGCTTGCGGCTCGGTGGTGCGTAGGTTGAAGAACGGCTCGGCTCAGGGTCTCTTGATCAGCGCCTCTCAAATAAAAATAAAAGCGGGATTGGGGTTGCAGGGAATCGAACCCGTGACCTCCATCTTATAAGTCGGCGGCCCTTGCCAACTCCTCCAATAGATAACTTGTTTATTTAATTCATATATATTAAAATTAACCATTCCCAATCGCACCAATATTTTGCCTCTTTGTCATTTTCAGCCTAAATTTGATTTTCCTTTAATTTTAAATTCCTTTTTCATCCACAATTAAAAAAATAATAATAATAAATTAAATTAAAATTAATAAATAAAATTATATTTTAATTTTTGACTTTTATTTTTTTAAACTTAAATTTTGACTTTGACTTTCAAATTTAACCTTTGACTTTAAACTTTAACTTTTTTGTTTAACTTTTAAAATTACAAATTTAACTTTTCGGTTTGACTTTTAAGTTTAACTTTTGAGTTTAATTTTTTTTTGACTTTTAAGGTTGATTTAAAAAAAAAAAAAAAAGGCATTTTAAATTTGACGTTTAATTTTTATCTTAGCTTCTAGTTGTGCTTTTTAATCGATTTTAAGGTGTACGAGGGAATTTGAAATCATGAAAGAGAGTCGTCAGGAGACGTTAAGACAAAATTTCAACTTTTTTGATTTTATCCCTGGAGAAACCCTCGAAACTCAGTTGCAGCGATTTACTACACTCACTACTGAGATGAATATAGCCGGGATCTTCTTGACTAAGTCCGAGATAAACAAAAAGCTGCTAAATTCACTTCCGAAATCGTGGGATATGAACGTGACCATCATCAAGAAGACAAAAGATCTAAATCGTCTTAGTATTGCTGAAGTAATTGAAGAGCTTGACGCTTTAAAGAGTTCTGTAAACCTTCCGGTCAATGAAGTGTCATGTTCTCATTCATGTGAAGTTTCATGTTCTCAATCATGTGAAGATACGATTAAGTTTCTTCGGGATCAAATTGATTTATTTAAAAGAGAAGTTGAGGACCTGAGATATGACGGATATCAACTTAGGAAAGGACAAAAACCCCTGAAGGCTGAGTTGGAAGCAAAAACCAAGGACTTTAGGAAACTTCAGGAAGAGTACAGCAACAAGTGTGAAAATTATGATTATGTTAAGAGTCAACTTGCTGCTGTAAATGAAGAACTTGACGCTTTAAAAATTAAGTGTGGAAAAACAGACGTTAGTTTCAAAAATTATACTGCGTCAAGTCAAACAGTCGAGTCCTTATATGAAACCCAATTAAAATTCAAAGAAAATCAAAACAAGGGTCTAGGGTATGATAGTGTACCTCCTCCTTATAATCATAACTACACATCCATCCCTATGAAACAAGAAGAAATTGACAAAGAGGCGCATCTTCAATATGGAAAACGAGCTGGATTTGTGTCAGGAGGAGTTATTAATTTTGAAGATACTAGTGTTGCTACTTCATGTGCAGGTAAAGTAGCAGAAGATGAGAATAAGGAGAACACTATTGAACAAACAAATGTCTCTTTGAGCTCTGAGTCTGTTGCTTCGAACTCAGTTGCTTCTGATAAACCTGTCGTTGAGAAATACAGGCCTCCAATTCCAGCGCAACAGAGTTCTTGTGGCAAGTGTGCATGTGGGGACAACAAAAGACAAGGCAAAGATACGCCACTAGGGGCAGGAAAAGATAACTTCACAGTGAAGAAAAAGACTTGTTTTCACTGTGGAACACCTGGACACATTGCCCGAAATTGTCCAAATCGCATATACGTTCCTTACTATGCGCAAGGCTGGCAGAACGCGCCAAGAGGGAGATACTCCAAAAGAAACCCCTCAAGGTCACGTTCAGACATTGACGACTGGAATGCCAAGAAGGCCAAGAATGTAACTCCCAAGGCCAAGAATCAAACTCCAAAGGACAAGCATCCAAATCCCAAGGGCAAGAAGGATATGTCAGCCAACAAGCCTAATTCAAGAGATGCTCCTGTGAAGCCAAGACCGGTTAGGTCAACGTCATCTCGGCAGTCGGCTTCAAGTTCCAAATCAAGTACTGAGCCACCCATTAGATCAAAAAAGAAATGGGTTAAACCCAACAACAAATGGGTTCCGAAGGCTCAATCTCACAAATCAACTAACAACTCTAATGTTTCTACATCTTCTGTTTGTGATAAGCAGGATATGTCATGGGAGAGAGTACCCTGCATTGATGACAAAGGTCGACCCAGTTTCAAAATGGAATGTGTTCCAAAGACCAACTGATCCCGCTCTGTGTCGGAACAACTATGGAGGCATATCATCAGACTTCGGTTTGTTGGTAATGGCTGTTCCAGGCACATGATAGGAGACATCTCTCAACTGTACAACATTCAGACCTTTGTTTGAGAGTATGTGTCTTTTTGTGGGAAAGGAAGAAAAGAAGAGATCACTCATAGGGTTAGTGCTTAATGACATGAAGAATTTTCGGATCTGTTCTGAGATTACGCGTGATGTTCTCAGATCTTCTGGATGCAGATTCAATCAGTGAATTACGGTTTGCGTTTTCTTCTCTATACTCCTAAGTTTTTCTTAACCTGATTCACTTTAAAGACTAATTTTTGTTTTAGGATAGTTTAAATTTCCGCATTTACTTTCGTTTCTCTCCTATGCACAAATTTAGGGGGAGAAATAAAACAAAACAAAAATCTTTAAAAAAAAAAATTAAAATTAAAAAAATTAAAAAAATTGTTGGTTATGAAATGTGTTTGAGGGAGATGTTTTGGGAAGTGATATTATCAAGTGATAACAGGTAACCTGAGTCTGTGTAACGTACCCGAAGTTGAAGGGTCTATGCTCTGACTTGATGCGTCGGTAGGCACGAAAATTTTTAAAATGGACTTGACTAGGGAGATTTGAACTTAGGAAATTTATAGACTTGACAAATCATGACCTAGTTAGATCCGTTCAGCCTGACAATACGACGCTCGGATAGGTTGAGTAGGGAGATATATATGGGAATCTACTCGTCACATTAATTGAACCCGTACTTGGAACCGTGGTTTAACTTTTCCTCGATGTGCGGATTCTGTCCTTAATTCCGGTTGGATGGGGCGAATGGTAAATTCCGATAAATTAGGTCTGTAGAATATCATTTTCTTTCTTTCCGTCTGTTAGTCATATATTGCACCCTTTGCGTGATTGGAAGAGATCCGACCTGGATTGAAACATATGCAACTCTATTTCTCTGCAAGTTATATATGTGAAATTCTTCTTATCTGTTAGCCATATGTTGTCTCCTTTGTGTGACTTCAAATCCGACCTGGTACACAACATATGCAACATTCTACCTCTCAACCCCTCTAAAGTGATAAGTTATAGAATTATGAATCTATCTTCTCTCTGAATGATTGTCTGCTCACCCGGTGTAAGGAGTACTCTGGAAGTTCTTGATGGCTGGGGCATATCAAGAAGCGGGAAACACGTTCCGGTACACTTAAAATTGAACACTCAAAGATTGTCTATAGATCTCGCTGCTCAATTTAGGTGGACAACAATATCCTTGGTCGTCGTCAGATGAATGGTCCTTAAGATATAGTATCTAAGGAATTAGGATCATATATAAATTTTAGGATTTTAAGTTCACCCTGTCTTGTAACAAATAGTATGTCCTAAATTTGTCACAATTTTTCCTGTTTAAGTGGATAACAATATCGACGATTGACCAGACAAAGATGCGAATATGAAAGGTACCGACAAGTGGATAAAGGTTGTCTAAAAACTTTGATCCCAAATCTCTCTTAAAGTTAGATATCATTTTATTTTTGTTAAATTTGTCATAGTTTCTAATTTAAATATTAGGGGAGAATTAAAAATTAAAAATAATAAAAAAAAAATCAACAATCAAAGAAAAATCAGAAAAAAATTAAAATTCTAAAAATAGTGTTATTTTTGTTTTATTTCTTATTCAGAAATATTAAAAAATTCAAAAATATTTTTGTTTCTATTTTAATTTGTGTGCTAAGTTTTCCTTTAGTTTTGTTTTGTCTTGAAAAGTGATTTCAGGTATAGATAAGACTCATGGAGTTTGTGTTGAAGATTTCTGAGCCAAATCCTCGTCCGTGAGCATCGAAGAATTCGCATTCGAAGGAGTAAGAAATGAAGATCATTCTTTCAACATTCCGTCCTTCAACCCCAGAAGCAAGGTGAAGTTGCAATTGAAGATTATGTGACGGATTGCATTGAAACCTTCTCAATCAGTCTGTTGCTATCGTTGTACCTGCTTAAGTGATCTAGAAAATTTGTTCTCTCTGAATATTCTCAAGCTGAAAGCGCCATCTTTCAAGAATCAGTATATCAAGCATCCTCACCCAACGTGCGTTCACTGTCAAACTCTGAAGAAAAGCCCAATTGCTCAAGATGAAGTCATTCACTGAAGATTAAGATGTTCATCCTGATGCTGTGAAGAAATCGAAGGTTAAAGCTGAATCCAAGCTCCCATTGAAGATTGACAAGAAGAGCTAGCTACCTTTTAGGGGGAGCTTGTTGGGTTATTAAGAAAAGAAAGCTATAAACCAAGGGGGAGATTGTTGGGTCAAAATATGGTTTATACTTTACTTTTCTAGGAAATTGTATTTTTCTATAATATTTATAATTTTATGGTCTAGTTTACGGCTGAGTTTACGGCCGTAAACACCTTACGGCCGTAAACTCATTTACGGCCGTAAACACCTTATGGCCGTAAACTCATTTACGGCCCATGTGTGTCCGGCCCATATTCAAGTATAAATAGAGGTGTTAGGTTGAGGAGTAAGGATTGATGAACCCTAGAGAATTTACGGCCATAGAGAAACAGGAGCTTTTATGTGTGTGTGAATCCTTTGTATCCGGGTCTTTATTCATATCAATACATACAAAGATTCATATTATTATTATTCTTCTTCTCTTCTATTTGATCTGACATCATCCGTTTGATTGGGATTCCGCACCATCAAACGGATCTGACTGATACACAGGCAAATTAGGGACTTACAATAATATCTCTTAAAGTGCATCATAAATATCCCCTAACACAAAAGTAAGGGTATTTGGGAAATCACCGTTCGGGCTCTGGTTGATTGTACACACTGCTCTTTCTCGCTTTCTCTTTGAACTCTTATTCGCTTAAGAAATTCATTTGTTTAAAAAGTTTTCTTACTTCCTCAGTTTGAGTCCAGATTTACTCGAAGGTGCATCCGAATCCCTCAAACCAAGGCTCTGATACCAACTTGTAACACTGAAATTTTCGAAACCAATTTTTTTCATTTAAAATCGTTTATCTCATAACACTTTTCACAAAAATCTCCATTTTATTTAATTTACCATACATGACTCTTTTGTTTAATCAATTAATAAACCAAGATCCTTAAAACAAACGCTTCCTCTAGTGTGTACAATCGAGCCGGTGCCGTCCCGTGATCCTGTGATAACCTGAATCACATAACACAAAACACTGTAAGCACGAAGCTTAGTGAGTTCCCCAAAATACCACTCTAACACATATTAGCCACTCGATGCTATAATCTCTGTTGACCTTCCGGTCCGTGCGTCTTAGTGGGACCCTCCAGTCCCAACTCTCTGTGGGCCCTCTGGCCCTAACTCTATGGACCCAAGGGTCCTCACTCTGAATCATGCATATCACATATCACAATAAATCTCAACATATAAATAGCATACAAATATACTGGCACCTAACGCTAAAAACACCACATATAGCACATATTAGCAACTCGAGGCTATAACTCTGTGGGCCCTTGGGCCCTAAATCTGCGGACCCTCTGGTTCTAGCTCTATGGACCTTCTGGTCCTATCTATGATATACACACAACATAAGTCACATAGAAATAATGCGGTGCCACGCATCACATAGATAGCATACAATAACTATGTCATATAACTCTGTTACCACTCTAGGTAAAGTATAGTGAGAAGACTCACCTTGATGTCTCGGTAAATATCTGACTCGGAAGAAGTGTGATCTAGCCTCCGCCTAATCACATAAAGTAATACTCTCATAAATACAACTGTACTCAATCCTAAAGTCAACAAGGTCAACGGTCAAACTTGACCCGATTCGGCGAGTGCACTAGGGCGACTCAACGAGTCTACACGTGTCCACTGCCTCTCTTAGATTCTCTCTTGGCATACCGAGTACTTCCCTTGAGTCGACGATTCCACCTGGCATGAATCGCAGGGACACCCCAACTCAACTCGCCGAGTCTCAAGAACAACTCGGCGAGTTCCAACTTGAACTCAGACCCCTGACTCTCCCTGACTCACCGAGTCATACCCCCAACTCGGCAAGTCCACTCACTGAGTGATTAACGGGCAACCTTCATACTACTCGCCGAGTCTGTTCTTGGGACTCGACGAGTTCATGCCATGCACAAACTCAAAACAACTTATGAGGTCAGATCTGCCCCATACAATCATAGATATGGCCTCCCCAAGCATAATAATCACGTAAAGTTCGTACCTTGACACACATATAAGATAGAAATGGTCCAAAATGGTGATTTAGCCCCAAAAATGTCATTCCAAGCTCATGACTTCCAAAATGACTCATAAAGCTCCAAGGGTTAAGGTCTCTAGACCTCTTTGGGTCCAGATCCAGAACACAAACTCGAGGAGGGGCCAAATACTCCACTTACTCAATCTCTAAAAGGGTTAGGAAAACCCTAACACTAAGAATCAACACCAAAACTGAAGAAGGTCCAAGAATAATACCTCATTGCAATCTCTATGAGCTCAAAACCACCAAAAATCGCACCTCCTTCAGCCTCCTCTTGCCTTAAACACTTCCTTCTTGCAAAAACACCCACCAAATATCAAGATTGGCCTCTCCTTCCTCACAAACGCTCTAGATCTCTTTAGGGTTTCTCTCTAGGGTGGATGGCCACAAATGACGGCCATAAGGCCCTTTAAATAGGTCTCAAACCCTGGAAATTAGGGTTTCATTAAACAGCGTGGACTCGCCGAGTCCACTCATGGACTCGTCGAGTCCAGTCGTGACCTGGATGAGAATCTGCGACCCTACTCGGCGAGTCTAAGCTCCAACTCGCTGAGTTCTTCCACAAACTCCAAAAATAATTGAGTAAAATAATATACCTGGGAATCCGGATGTTACAATCACCGAACGATCCAACATCGGCCTGCACACTCTGTTAATGAGATCCATGAATGTCGCCGGTGCATTGGTGAGCCCGAAAGGCATCACCACGAACTTGTAGTGCCCGTAACGAGTCCTGAATGTTCTCTTCTAGATATCCTAATCTCGTACCCTCATCTAATGATATCCATACCTCAAATCAATCTTGGAAAACCAAGACGCTCCCTGCAACTGATCTAACAAATCGTCGATCTTCGGTAAGGGGTAACGGTTCTTGACCGTCAGCTTATTCAACTCCCGGTAGTCAATGCACATCTGGTGTGAACCATCCTTTTTCTTGACAAAAAGGATAGGCGCTCCCCATGACGAACTGCTCGGCTGAATAAACCTCTTCCCCAACAGCTCCTGAAGCTGCGAGGGTAACTCATGCATCTCTGGAGGCGGAAGGCGATAGGGTGCCTTGGCGATAGGTGTTGCCCCCGGAACCAAATCGATATGGAACTCTACCTGCCTCTCAGGAGGCACACCCGACAACTCCCGAGGGAAAACATTCGCGAACTCATGCACTATCAGAACCTCATCCATTGATCTCGGTGTCTCTGAACCAACCCTCGTATCCATCACATAAGCCCTGCTGTAGACTCTACCTCGCTCTAGCGGCCAAACAAAATGCTGACCCAGAATGCATACCCTCACCGTACACCGTATCAACCAGTCCATGCCCAAGATGACATAGACATCTCCCATCGCAATAGGAACTAAATCAATCAGGAACTCAACACCGAAAATCTTGAGTACACATCCTCGAATCACCTCCGTGGCATACACCGCCCTCTCGACAGCTTTGGAAACTCTCAGAGGTCGACTCAATGCCTCTCGACTAATACTGATGTACCAACTAAAAGCCAAGGATACAAAAGACCGACTCGCACTTGAGTCAAATAACACCAAGGTAGGTACAGAACTCACAAGAAAAGTACGTACGCATAACATAATATAAGCACAATATCTCAACATCAAAGTGAATACATGAAAAAATACATACCAGCCACAACATCGGGCGCTGCACGGACCTCCTCCGCGGTCAACTAGAAGGCTCTCGCTCGTGCCTTCGGTGCCTTAACCTTCGCTAGCCGACTATCAGTAGCTCTCACTATAGTAAGGGAAGATACCGGAGATGCTCCCTGTGCTGAACCTCGTAACTGCGAACACTCTGCCTTCCGGTGTCCGATCGGGTTGCAGTGAAAACAGACTGCAAACCCCTTTAGGGAAATCCTTGGCCATATGCCCCTCCTTGCCACATTTGTAGCAAGACCCTGCTCTGCACACCCCATCATGGCCCTTGCCACACTTGCCAGAAGTGCGGCCCTTCTAGATCCTTGATCTTGAACCGGCAGGCTTGGCCCGCTTGGCTGTCGGCTGTAACTGTATCGGTTGCCGATCCCTCCCCTGAGACTCTGCCTCCTCCCTAGCCTGAGTCTCCAGCTCTATCTCCCTCTTTTGAGCATTTACCTGAAGCTCGACAAATGTCCGGTACGATGAGTTCGCCAAGAACTCTCGTATATCCCTCCTCAAAACACTCAGCTATCGGCTCAAACGTGCCTGCTCGGAAGACACGTGCTTTGGGCAAAACATTGCCCTCTCATGGAACATCCGGGCGATCACTGTAACAGACTCAGTACCCTGCTTGAGGGTCAAAAACTCTTGAGCTAAACGCTCCCTCTCCACCTGGGGAACGTACTTATCTCGGAACATAGCGGTGAACCTCTCCCAGGTCACCGTGGTAAGCTCAGCAGGAGAATAGTGCGCCGTCACAAACTTCCACCACTCCTTCGCTCCCAAGCGAAGTTGGTTTGGTGCGAACCAGACCCTCAAATTCTCTGGACATGAGCACGTAAAGAAACAACCCTAAATGTTCGAAATCCACCTCATCGCCGCAATCGGATCCTGCATCCCATCAAACTCTGGTGGTTTTGTGTTGCTGAACTCCTAGAACAGCAACGGATCACCACCCTGTAGTCTAGCCGCAGCTATAGTTGTGGTGGCTGCAGCAACAACAGCATCAGAATGAGCAGCATATCGCTTATCGAAAATCTCCATCAGTGTGGTCTTGATAGACCCAGACATCTCTGGTATCTCTGCCCTGATGGCTGTAGCCACCTCCTCATGGATGATCCTGCGGATCTCCTCATCACTGGTACCGCTACTCTCTGGTGTGTGGCATGTCCCAACCATGATGTCTCTCTGAAATAAGACATAAGAATTATCAGGGACCCACTCGATTATACTCGCACTCGATAACTCCACCCTACTTGTTACTTAGCACTCTAAGGATTCTTACTTAGACTGTACCCTGATTTGGTGTCTTCAGTAGTATGGGCCCAATACTACTGTCCACACCGCATCCGCATTCACCCTAAGCCCTCCTCCTAGAGTTCCAAGTCCCAAGTACTCTACTCTCTCTAATCATATGCTACTCGCTAGCAGATCTCTCATAAGCTCCTCGCTGCTATCTAATCACTCACAAGCATCCTTAGCAGCAAGAACTCCTAGACTAAGGCATCACAGATAAATCACTCTATTCCTAATAAGAATACCTAGTCTAGGCTAGCATGCATAACATAACTCATCATATATCATACCATAACATATTTCATAACACTTATTGTACGAGTATTTTGGGAAATCACTGTTCGGGTGCTGGCTGATCGTACACACGGCTCTACTCTGCTTGTCTCAAAACTCTTTTACTCTTTGAAAATTATTTTATTTTCAAAATTTTTCTAAAAATCCTTAGTTTGATTTCAGATACGCCCGAAGGTGCATCCGAATCCCTCAAACCAAGGCTCTGATACCAACTTGTAACATCGTAAAAATTAAGATAGTTTTTAATAATTTCAAAACACATTTTCATTCATAATAATTATAAAAATCTCAATGTATCACATCTCAAACCCATAACACATCTCCAAAGATCAAAAACATATTAGCCTGATATGTGCATATTTAGTTCATATTAAGTGTAGATTTTTATTCATTTATTAGCTAAATTATTGCATTTCGTGGACAAAAGGTACTTAAAAGTGTTTGAATTATATTTTCAGTCCAAAAGAGAAGCTCGGAAGCAAAAGGAAGCAGGAGGAGCGGTTGAGAGTTTGAGAATGGAACAAAGAAGAAAAACACTAGAAATAACACCTACTCAGCGAGTAGGGTCGACTACTCGGCGAGTCCAAGCGAATATTATAGAAGATAAAGACTCAGAAACCTAGAGACTTATCACAATACGGGGAATGAGAGATGGACTCGACGAGTCGGCACCTGACTCGATGAGTCGTTCGCATATATAAAGGTAACTGCTCAGAACGATGAGGGAAAATCTGGAACGATTCTGGAGACAGCTACGGTTAAGAAGTCAGAAAAACCATAGAGGATGAAGAAACAAGATAGAATCCAATTCCGAAGGAAGAATAGAGGCAAATCTCATCATTCTACTTAATCTTTTGTTTTGTCATCATGGTTAAACAATTAGAATTTGTTTGTTTGTTGTTATTTACTTTAATCATGAGCTAAAACTTTTAGACTTCTGTTTGGGGATACAAAATTGATACTATGGTTTGATTATTAGTAGGATTAATTCTAAGTTGGTGATTTTTGCTATTATAGCTTTCTAAAGAACCTTGTGTGTGAATAATAATTAATTTTCTATTAATAGGAAGGTAGTTGAATAGCATGAACATCTTTTGATTATCAACCTTATATGCTATCTGACCACTTTGTCATATATCTAGGATTAATGAACATGAAGCTAGAGTTAATAAGAAAATTGAGTAAATTCACGTGCAAGCTTGTGTGATGACCATCAAACAAGAAGTTAATTAAAAGACCAAAGTAGTTAACTATTGCAAGTCTAAGTTAACCCGAATAATTAATCTAGTGAATTTCATTAAATTAGACAACTGGCCACTGTTTAAGTTAGTTTATTTGCTAAGGATTACTGTAGTGAACGCGAATCTAATCACTTGAATCGGTAACCAACAAAAGAATTAATCCATTGCACCATTACCTTGAAATCAACCATAGGATCAATTGAGTTGAACTAAGCAGAATTTCCTTACCATTATTGAATCTAGTTAATTCTTTGTTTTCTAGTTTTTAGATTAAGTAACAGTTAGCAAGTTTCTAGTCTTGTAAAACTAGAGAAAACCCCTACTTATTAATTAATTTAGATAAAATTAGTTTTTAGCTTTAATTTACCGTTCCCTGTGTTCGATACCATACACATTTAACTATACCACAATTGATAGGTCCACTGGCTTTGTGTGTTTATTTTATAATTAAAAGTAGGTTTAAAACTAAGTGAGTTTGCACACATTAAGTTTTTTTTAATTTTTTTTTATTTGGTGTGTTTTTGGATTTGTTAAAACTTTTACTTTTATGCTTGATGTTTGATTTCCTTGATGATTTTTTCAGAATTGGATTAGGAGTGCTTGCATAGAAGGGTTTAGAGTTGTAGAGTCAAGAGAGTTATAAAGAGTGAAAGAGAGAGTCAAGAAAGGGCGGCGTTATAGTCAAGGTGTCGAGTCCGGTCCTAAGGGACATGAGCGAATGAGTCTAGAATTTGTGAGAGGTTTTGAAGATTTATCAGAAGTTGGAACTAATGCAGAATGCGATTTTTTTCACCCTGCGGTCTACTCGTCGAGTGTACTAAACTGACTCGACGAGTCGCCTTGTATTCTTGCATATTCGAACTTGTCTGCTCCTTATACTCCACAAGTCGCATATATGACTCGACGAGTCATTCGTTTATATACCAAAAGGACTGCTGATTTGATGCTGCTGAGTGTACCACTTGACCATTTATTCTTCCATATCGGTTCTTTAAGATCTTACACTATTTCCCTGCGTATTTGGAGCTCCCACACGAGACGCATGACACCCAAGACATGGATGAGCTGTTCCCATGGCTAAAGTCAAGTAAAGATGGAGCTGAAGAGAAGCGTATCAACCTATCGACTGCTACCCCAGGGGAGTTTGTTCCAATTCTCTCTATATTTGCATTTTCATTTTTTTTTTGCATAATATGCAATGAGGGCGTTGCATAAAATAAGTGTGTGGTACGGGGTTGGTCACATATTAGAAAATTTAGAATCTTAATTTAGGCTAATTATAAAAAAAATTATTGAAAAAAAGTATTGCATACCAAAGATATTACTTAGAACTTAATTTAGAAAATTTTGGTAAAAGAAAATTAGGATTCCATGTTAGAATTTTGTTGATAATTACATGAAAACCCAAATGTTTAGTTGAGCCTATACACATTCTAGTGCATCTGTGGCTTCCTTATTTCAGTGAAATCATGGGACAAAAACACAACCTCGCTCAGCCTGAGGGTTGCAATATGTTTAGCATCCTAAACTTGAAATGTATCTAGGAAAATTATTATCTTTAGCAAATAAAAGTTGAAGTTGAGCGTTCTTGCTTAAGCATGTATGTTTTTGAGTGAAAAAGGGAGGTACATGTAAAAAAAAGAGAGAGAATTGCAAGAAAAGTTTGAGGTATTTTGGAGCAAATAAAGTGAAGATCAAAAGATCAAAATTCCAACAAATTCAAAAAGTTGAAGATACCAAAAATCAAACAAAGTGGTGAATTCAATGAGATCAAAGATCAATTTATCAAGGAAGAGAAGAATTCAAAAGAGCTCCATAATGGTATCATAAATTATAATTCTAGATTATGTATGCTTGGGTTTCTCAACTAAAAATACGTTGAGGGTAAGAGGTTTTCTGCGGATGGATTCGGATGGATGCATAAAATGAGCATAGTTCGGGGTGAGTGGACGAATGTTTATGAGGATTGTGGGTATTTGGAGTATGGGGGGGGGGGGTACTTAGGACAATTTTAGATACAAATGCATGTGTTGCAGTCTTGGCATAATGGCTAGGTTAGATTGGAGTTGTCATATGTGCTTCTAATGATAAAGATTCAGTTTTGCTTGGGGGCAAGCAAAAGTCATGTGTGGGGTATTTTGATATGTGCATATTTAGTTCATATTAAGTGTAGATTTTTATTCATTTATTAGCTAAAATATTTCATTTCGTGGACAAAAGGTACTTAAAAGTGTTTGAATTATATTTTCAGTCGAAAAGAGAAGCTCGGAAGCAAAAGGATGCAGGAGGAGTGGTTGAGAGTTTGAGAATGGAACAAAAGAAGAAAAACACTAAACATGACACCTACTCGGCAAGTAGGGTCAACTACTCGGTGAGTCCAAGCGAATATTCGAGAAGATAAAGACTAAAAAACCCAAAGACTTATCACAATATGGGGACTGAGATATGGACTCGACGAGTCGGCACCTGACTCGACGAGTCGTTTCACATATATAAAGATAACTCCTCAGAACGATGGGAGGAATTCTGGAACGATTCTGGAGAGTTTAGTTGCAATTAAGAAGTCAGAAAAACCATAGAGGACGAAGAAACAAGTTAGACTCCAATTCCGAAGGAACAAATGAGGCAAAGTTCATCATTCTACTTAATCTTTTGTTTTGTCATCATGGTTAAACAATTAGAATTTGTTTGTTTGTTGTTATTTACTTTAATCATGAGCTAAAACTTTTAGACTTTTGTTTGGGGATACAAAATTGATACTATGGTTTGATTATTAGTAGGATTAATTCTAAGTTGGTGATTTTTGCTATTATAGCTTGCTAAAGAACCTTGTGTGTGAATAATAATTAATTTTCTGTTAATAGGAAGGTAGTTGAATAGCATGAACATCTTTTGATTATCAACCTTATATGCTATCTGACCACTTTGTCATATATCTAGGATTAATGAACATGAAGCTAGAGTTAATAAGAAAATTGAGTAAATTCACGTGCAAGCTTGTGTGATCACCATCAAACAAGAAGTTAATTAAAAGTCCAAATTAGTTAACTATTGCAAGTCTAAGTTAACCTGAATAATTAATCTAGTGAATATCATTAAATTAGACAACTGGCCACTGTTTAAGTTAGTTTATTTTCTAACGATTACTGTAGTGAACGCGAATCTAATCACTTGAATCGGTAACCAACAAAAAAATTAATCCATTGCACCATTACCTTGAAACCAACCATAGGATCAATTGAGTTGAACTAAGCAGAATTTCCTTTCCATTATTGAATCTAGTTAATTCTATGTTTTCTAGTTTTTAGATTAAGTAACAGTTAGCAAGTTTCTAGTCTTGTAAAACTAGAGAAATCCCCTACTTATTAATTAATTTATATAAAATTAGTTTTTAGCTTTAATTTACCGTTCCCTGTGTTCGATACCCTACACATTTAACTATACCACAATTGATAGGTCCAGTGGCTTTGTGTGTTTATTTTATAATTAAAAGTAGGTTTAAAACTAAGTGAGTATGCACACATTAATTTTTTTTTATTTGGTGGGTTTTTAGATTTTTTAAAACTTTTACTTTTATGCTTGATGTTTGATTGTTTTGATGATTTTTCAGAATTGGATTAGTAGTGCTTGCATAGAAGGGTTTAGAGTTGTAGAGTCAAGAGAGTTATAAAGAGTGAAAGAGAGAGTCAAGAAGGGGCGGTGTTATAGTCAAGGTGTCGAGTCCGGTCCTAAGGGACATGAGCGAATGAGTCTAGAATTTGTGAGAGGTTTTGAAGATTTATCAGAAGTTGGAACTAATGCAGAATGCGATTTTTTTCACCCTGCGGTCTACTCGTCGAGTGTACTAAACTTACTCGACGAGTCGCCTTGCATTCTTGCGTATTCGAACCTATCTGCGCTTATACTCCACGAGTCGCATATATGACCCTACGAGTCATTCGTTTATATACCAAAAGGACTGCTGATTTGATGCTGCCTAGTGTACCACTTGACCATTTATTCTTCCATATCGATTCTTTAAGATCTTACACTGTTTCCCTGCGTATTTGGAGCTCCCACACGAGACGCATGACACCCAAGACATGGATGAGCTGTTCCCATGGCTAAAGTCAAGTAAAGATGGAGCTGAAGAGAAGCGTATCAACCTATCGACTGCTACCCCAGGGGAGTTTGTTCCAATTCTCTCTATATTTGCATTTTCATTTTTTTTTTGCATAATATGCAATGAGGGCATTGTATAAAATAAGTGTGGGGTAGGGGGTTGGTCACATATTAGAAAATTTAGAATCTTAATTTAGGCTAATTTTAAAAAAAATTATTGCATACCAAAAGTATTACTTAGGACTTAATTTAGAAAATTTTGGTAAAAGAAAATTAGGATTCCATGTTAGAATTTTGTTGATAATTAAATGAAAACCCAAATGTTTAGTTGAGCCTATACACGTTCTAGTGCATTTGTGGCTTCCTTATTCCAGTGAAATCATGGGACAAAAACACAACATCGCTCAGCCTGAGGGATGCAATATGTTTAGCAGCCTAAACTTGAAATGTATCCAGGAAAATTATTATCTTTAGCCAATAAAAGTTGACGTTGAGCGCTCTTGCTTAAGCATGTAGGTTTTTGAGTGAAAAAAGAGAGGTACATGTAAAAAAAAAGAGAGAGAGAATTGCAAGAAAAGTTTGAGGAATTTTGGAGCAAATAAAGTGAAGATCAAAAGATCAAAATTTCAACAAATTCAAAAAGTTGAAGATACAAAAAATCAAACAAAGTGGTGAATTCAATGAGATCAAAGATCAATTTAACAAGGAAGAAAAGAATTCAAAAGAGCTCCATAGTGGTATCATAAATTGTAATTCTAGATTATGTATGCTTGGGTTGCTCAACTAAAAATACCTTGAGGGTAAGAGGTTTTCTACGGATGGATTCGGAGGGATGCATAAAATGAGCATAGTTCGGGGTGAGTGGGCGAATGTTTATGAGGATTGTGGGTATTTGGAGTATTGGGGGGGGGGGGGGGGGTACTTAGGACAATTTTAGACACAAATGCATGTGTTGCAGTCTTGGCATAATGGCTAGGTTAGATTGGAGTTGTCATATATGCTTCTAATGATAAAAATTCAGTTTTGCTTGGGGGCAAGCAAAAGTCAAGTGTAGGGTATTTTTATATGTGCATATTTAGTTCATATTAAGTGTAGATTTTTATTCATTTATTAGCTAAATTATTTCATTTCGTGGACAAAAGGTACTTAAAAGTGTTTGAATTATATTTTCAGTCCAAAAGAGAAGCTAGGAAGCAAAAGGAAGCAGGAGGAGCGGTTGAGAGTTTGAAAATGGAACAAAAGAAGAAAAAAACTAAAAATAACACCTACTCGGCGAGTCCAAGCGAATATTCAAGAAGATAAACACTCAGAAACCCAGAGACTTATCACAATACGGGGACTGAGATGTGGACTCGACGAGTCGGCACCTGACACGACGAGTCGTTTCACATACATAAAGATAACTCCTCAGAATGATGGGAGGAATTCAGGAACGATTCTGGAGAGTTTAGCTGCAATTAAGAAGTCAGAAAAACCAAAGAGGACGAAGAAACAAGCTAGAACCCAATTCCGAGGGAACAATTGAGGCAAATTTCATCATTCTACTTAATCTTTTGATTTGTCATCATGGTTAAACAATTAGAATATGTTTGTTTGTTGTTATTTACTTTAATCATGAGCTAAAACTTTTAGACTTCTTTTTGGGGATACAAAATTGATACTTTGGTTTGATTATTGGTAGGATTAATTCTAAGTTGGTGATTTTTGCTATTATAGCTTGCTAAAGAACCTTGTGTGTGAATAATAATTAGTTTTCTGTAAATAGGAAGGTAATTGAATAGCGTTAACATCTTTCGATTATCAACCTCTTATGTTATGTGACCACTTTGTCATATGTCTAGGATTAATTAACATGAAACTAGAGTTAATAAGAAAATTGAGTAAATTCACGTGCAAGCTTGTGTGATGACCATCAAACAAAAAGTTAATTAAAAGACCAAATTAGTTAACTATTGCAAGTTTAAATTAACCCGAATAATTAATCTAGTGAATTTAATTAAATTAGACAAATGGCCACTATTTAAGTTAGTTTATTTGCTAAGGATTAGTGTAGTGAATGCGAATCTAATCACTTAAATCGGTAACCAACAAAAGAATTAATCCATTGCACCATTACCTTGAAATCAACCATAGGATCAATTGAGTTGAACTAAGCAGAATTTCCTTTCCATTATTGAATCTAGTTAATTCTTTGTTTTCTAGTTTTTAGATTAAGTAATAGTTAGCAAGTTTCTAGTCCTGTAAAACTAGAGAAAACCCCTACTTATTAATTAATTTAGATAAAATTAGTTTTTAGCTTTAATTTACCGTTCCCTGTGTTCGATACCCAACTCATTTAACTATACCACAATTGATAGGTCCACTGCCTTTGTGTGTTTATTTTATAATTAAAAGTAGGTTTAAAACAAATTGAGTTTGCACACATCAAGTTTTTGGCGCCGTTGCCGGGGAACGGTTCTAAAATTAACGTTAAATTCTAATTTAATCAATCCTTTGTGTGGGATTTATCTTACACAAAGTTAATTAAAAGGTAATTCAGTAAGTGGAATAAGTTTTAATAAAAATCTGTTTTTAAAGTATCTAGAAAATTTTTTGTTGTTGCCTTGAACTCGCCGAGTGCACTCGTGCCAACTCCTTCCACGAGGATTTTGTGAGGATTTTCTTATTAAAGTAGACAAGTTCATATTTCTAGTAGACTTTGTTGTGCTTGATATGGAAGAAGACCCCGAAATTCCGATTATTTTGGGGAGGTCATTTTTAAACACCGCATGTGCTTTAATTGATGTATGTGAGTCTACACTAACGTTAAGAGTAGGAGACGAGTCAGCAATATTTAGAGCTGTACCAGAAGCCCAACAAAAAGAGGAAGGAAAAGAAGAGATCTCATTTATCTATTTGGATGATGAGATACTACAAAAAGAACCTGCACTTTTGCAAGAAGAAGATCCAAGCAAGTTTTTGCTACCTTCTGGAGAGGATGGAGATGTTAACAAGGACTTGGAGGAGATAGAAAACCTACTGGAAGGAGCCGACTTGGAAAATGCAGAGGAAATGGTGAAATACGATCTGAATCACCGAGTCACTTTACTGGACTCGACGAGTCCAGTCGAAATTGCCAACAACTTGGACGGCTTAGATCTTCTTGTTGCTAGTTCTCTGCATATGCTGGACTTGGATATTTTTCATCACTATTTAGAAGAACAAACAGCAAAAGGAGAAATGGACACGGAAGTTCAACACGTCCATATAGCCTGTCTTGATGCAATTCCTCTTGAAGATGAAGTAAGCACAGAAAAAGAGGAGAAGGCAATGGATAGGAGAGTTGATGATGATCAACCTTTCATTACCAAACCTAGAGCACGAATTTTCACAAAATATGAAGTAGTTAAGTTTGAGGAAAAAGAGGTGTAAGAGAAGGTGAATAAGAATGGGGTGAAGAAGAAAAAGAGGAGAAGGGAAACCAAGCAGCTGAGGATGATGTTGTAAAAAAGAAGAGATCGGAATTAAAATGGGCTTACAAAAAGAAGATTCACACTTACAAGACAAAGTACAAACCACAAAAAAGATTAGGCGTGCATTCCCGATGCTGGAAGATGACGAGACATAGATGGGAAGGAGTCCAGCTAACGACTCCTTAAAAAGAAGCGCTTGGCGGGAGGCAACCCGTTATTTAGAGTTTGCTTTCTCTTTAAGTGTTGTTTAATTTTCGTTTTTTTTTAGAATTCTAATCTTCCAAATCATCGGACATGTCTGCTTGAGTGTGCGTATGGACTAAGTGTGGGGTGGAATAAATTTTCTTTTCTAAATAAATGGCAATATTTTATAATTTTTGAATTGTTTGCAAGAGTCTCGCCTGGTCTGACCATGACTCGACGAGTCGATTCATATTCCAGATAGTTTTAAAAATCGCGACCAGACTCACCGAGTCTGATCCTGACTCGAGGAGTCGGATATATTTACAGAAAAAAAAATGAAATTACTTTTACAACCGCTAACTAGGGTTTTAACCCTATTGAAATCAGTTTCTTTTTCCCACTTCACTCGTCGTGCGCCTCTACTTTTTCTTTCTCTCAAGCATTCATCATCTTCTTCAATTGTTCTTCAAGAATATTGATTTCTATCACAAAAGGTAACTAATTTCCTCCTTTATTCTGTTAAAGCAATGATTTTTAGATGATATATGGTAGTAATTTCATAGAATATCCGATTTTGAGTTATAGTGAATTTTTAAGGTTTTGCTTTTTCACTAATTATGTTGTTTTGGATGATTATTCTTGCCCTAATACATTTTAGACATGCCCCTGGACAAAACCCTTGAACTAATTTTGAGATTTCATGGTTAAATTTTGACAGAATCGCCGACTGACTCACGCAGTTCTTGTGACTCGCCGAGTCGCACATGGAATCGACGAGTCCAGTCGGGGACCCAGGCGTGATCTGTTTTGATGATTTTCTATGTTTTATGTTCTTTGTTTTGCAGGGACAATGTTTCGCAGGGGACAGAGTTCCAGTGGACACCAAGGAGATTTTCCTTGGTTGAATTTTCCTCGTATCGAATCAGCTTCAACCATGACGAGATGGAAGAAGAAATTAGCTGAAGTCAGAAAGAAAGAGATGTACGTGCCCAACAGAATTGATTGGGATTGGTTGCGAAGTGTGCGGTATGAAGAGGAGTTGGCTCCTTATCTTTTAAAGGAGATTACTTACGAGGGGGAGACGATGGTTTGCGATGGGTGGAGTCGGGTCTTTCGTATTCAAGAGCCGGTGTACCAGGAGCTTTTCCTGGAATTTTTCTCCACGGTATCTTTTCATGGAGGACATGACTGCTATCACCCGATGAGTGTCAGTTTCTGCCTTGGGGGTGAGTTTCATCAGTGCTCCGTTGTTGATCTTGCTTGTCGGATGGGTATATATGACCGACCAATAGTCTCGACCGCTATCTTCCGCGCTTTTATGGAACGCTCTCACAAGGTGTTCCCTGATGATGTGACGAGCACGGGTTAGTGGAACATGATCTCTAACAATGTGTACATTCCGAAGTCAGCCCAGGAGGGAAGTATTCGATCGCCTACACACAGTCTCATTCATCGCCTTATCTCCACTACCATCAACCAACAAAAAAAATGATGATAAGGTCTCTAACCTTGATGTCTTTTATCTATGGAGCATTATCACACCAGACATTTTTTGCAATATTCCGTGGTGTTTGCCTTCATATTTGGCGGAGGGTGCGGTCAAGGATCGCAAGACATCGAAGATTAATGGTGGTATGTTTGTCACACGGCTCACCAATTTGTTTGGGTTGATGACCCGTGGCGTGTGGAATTTGATGATGATGATTCCTACCCCGCCATTCAATCCCATTCTTTTTAGGAGGGCTAGGATCATTGAGGACTATGGTGGTGGTCATTATGCTATCCCGCATGATGATCCTGTTGTTGGTCCCGAGGCGCCGGGAAGGAGGGTCCGATCGAGGCGAGAGCGAGATGTAGAGGAGGAACTGCCGATGATTCCAGTACAAAATGATGAAGTACCAATGGATTGGTACAATGTTGAGATGAGGCGGTTACATGATCAAATGGCGCGGGGTATAAACTTTAGCAATCAATCCCACATTCAACTTTTTGACCACTTCAACATTCCGCATATCGATGGTGGTAACTTCCCATATATTTCATCGTGGGATGAGGTGATCAATGCAAAAAGGAGTGGCGCTAGTGGAAGTGGGACTGCGCAGGATCATGACGATGAGGAGGAGTATTAGTTCTTTATGTTTTTATTGAACAATTTTTTTTATTTTTTATTTTTTTTATTTGGTGTGTTTTTGGACTTTTAAAAACTTTTACTTTTATGCTTGATGTTTCATTGCCTTGATGATTTTCAGAATTGCATTACGAGTGCTTGCATAGAAGGGTTTAGAGTTGTAGAGTCAAGAGAGTTATAAAGAGTGAAAGAGAGAGTCAAGAAAAGGCAGCGTTAGAGTCAAGGTGTCAAGTCCGGTCCTGAGGGACATGAGCAAATGAGTCTAGAATTTGTGAGAGGTTTTGAAGATTTATCAGAAGTTGGAACTAATGTAGAATGCGATTTTTTTTCACCTAGCGGTCTACTCGTCGAGTGTACTATACTGACTCGACGAGTCGGCTTGTATTGTTGCATATTCGAACCTGTCCGCGCTTATACTCAACGAGTTGCATATATGACTCAACGATTAGTTCATTTACATACCAAAAGGACTGCTGATTTGATGCTGCTAAGTGTACCACTTGACCATTTATTCTTCTATATTGATTCTTGAAGATCTTACACTGTTTCCCTGCATATTTGGAGCTGCCACACGATATTTTGACACCCAAGTCATGGATGAGCTGTTCCCATGGCTGAAGTCAATCGAAGTTGGAGCTGAAGAGAAGAGTATCAACCTATCGAATGCTACCCCAGGGGAGTTTGTTCCTATTAAGTGTAGATTTTTATTCATTTATTAGCTAAATTATTGCATTTGGACAAAAGGTACTTAAAAGTGTTTGAATTATATTTTCAGTCGAAAAGAGAAGCTCGGAAGCAAAAGGAAGCAGGAGGAGCGGTTGAGTGTTTGAGAATAGAACAAAAGAAGAAAAACACTAAAACATAACTCCTACTTGGCAAGTAGGGTCGACTACTCGGCGAGTCGAAGCGAATATTCGAGAAGATAAAGACTCAAAAACCCAGAGACTTATCACAATATGGGGACTGAGATATGGACTCGACGAGTCGGCACCTGACTCGACGAGTCGTTTCACATATATAAAGATAACTCCTCAGAATGATGGGATGAATTCTGGAACGATTCTGGAGAGTTTAGCTGCAATTAAGAAGTCAGAATAACCATAGAGGACGAAGTAAGAAGCTTGAATCCAATTCCAAAGGAAGAATTGAGGCAAATTTTATCATTCTACTTAATCTTTTGTTTTTTCATCATGCTTAAACAATTAGAATCTGTTTGTTTGCTGTTATTTACTTTAATCATGAGCTAAAACTTTTAGACTTCTGTTTGGGGATACAAAATTGATACTATGGTTTGATTATTGGTAGGATTAATTCTAAGTTGGTGATTTTTGCTATTATAGCTTGTTAAAGAACCTTGTGTGTGAATAATAATTAATTTTCTTTTAATAGGAAGGTAATTGAATAACATGAACATCTTTTGGCTATCAACCTCATATGCTACGTGACCACTTTGTCATATGTCTAGGATTAATGAACATGAAACTAGAGTAAATAAGAAAATTGAGTAAATCCACGTGCAAGCTTGTGCGATGACCATCAAACAAGAAGTTAATTAAAAGACCAAATTAGTTAAGTATTGCAAGTCTAAATTAACCCGAATAATTAATCTAGTGAATTTCATTAAATTAGACAACTGACCACTGTTTAAGTTAGTTTATTTGGTAAGGATTAGTGTAGTGAATGCGAATCTAATCACTTGATTCGGTAACCAACAAAAGAATTAATCCATTGCACCATTACGTTGAAATCAACCATAGGATCAATTGAGTTGAACTAAGCAGAATTTCCTTTCCATTATTGAATCTAGTTAATTCTTTGTTTTCTGGTTTTTAGATTAAGTAACAGTTAGCAAGTTTCTAGTCCTGTAAAACTAGAGAAAAACCCTGCTCATTAATTAATTTCAATAAAATTAGTTTTTAGCTTTAATTTACCGTTCCCTGTGTTCGATACCCTATTCATTTAACTATACCACAATTGATAGGTCCACTGCCTTTGTGTGTTTATTTTATAATTAAAAGTAGGTTTAAAACTAAGTGAGTTTGCACACATTAAGTTTTTTTTTATTTGGTGTGTTTTTGGATTTGTTAAAACTTTTACTTTTATGCTTGATGTTTGATTGCCTTGATAATTTTCAGAATTTGATTAGGAGTGCATGCATAGAAGGGTTTAGAGTTGTAGAGTCAAGAGAGTTATAAAGAGTGAAAGAGACAGTCAAGAAAGGGCGGCCTTAGATTCAAGGTGTCGAGTCCGGTCCTAAGGGACATGAGCGAATGAGTCTAGAATTTGTGAGAGGTTTTGAAGATTTATAAGAAGTTGGAACTAATGCAAAATGCAATTTTTTTCACCCTGCGGTCTACTCGTCGAGTGTACTAAACTGACTCGACGAGTCGCCTTGTATTCTTGCATATTCAAACCTGTCTGCGCTTATACTCCACGATTCGCATATATGACTCGACGAGTCATTCGTTTATATACCAAAAGGACTGCTGATTTGATGCTGCTGAGTGTACCACTTGACCATTTATTCTTCCATATCGATTCTTTAATATCTTACACTGTTTCCCTGCGTATTTGGAGCTCCCACACGAGACGCATGACACCCAAGACATGGATGAGCTGTTCCCTTGGCTAAAGTCAAGTGAAGATGGAGCTGAAGAGAAGAGTATCAACCTATCGACTGCTACCCCAGGGGAGTTTGTTCCAATTCTCTCTATATTTGCATTTTTAATTTTGTTTTGCATAATATGCAATGAGGGCATTCCATAAAATAAGTATGAGGTAGGGGGTTGGTCACATATTAGAAAATTTAGAATCTTAATTTGGGCTAATTTTAAAAAATTTATTGTAAAAAATTATTGCATACCAAAAATATTACTTAGGACTTAATTTAGAAAATTTTGGTAAAAGCAAATTAGGATTCCATGTTAGATTTGTGTTGATAATTACATGAAAACCCAAATGTTTAGTTGACACTATACACGTTCGAGTGCATTTGTGGATTCCTTATTCCAGTGAAATCATGGGACAAAAACACGACCTCGCTCAGCCTGAGGGATGCAATATGTTTAGCATCCTAAACTTCAAATGTATCCAAGAAAATTATTATCTTTAACCCATAAAATTTGAAGTTGAGCGCCCTTGCTTAAGCGTGTGGATTTTTTAGTGTAAAAAGAGAGGTACATGTAAAAAAAGAGAGAGAGAATTGCAAGAAAAGTTTGAGGAATTTTGGAGCAAATAAAGTGAAGATCAAAAGATCAATATTCCAACAAATTCAAAAAGTTGAAGATACCAAAAACCAAACAAAGTGGTGAATTCAATGAGATCAAAGATCAAATTATCAAGGAAGAGAAGAATTGAAAAGAGCTCCCTAGTGGTATCATAAATTGAAATTCTAGATTATGTATGCTAGGGTTGCTCAACTAAAAATACCTTGAGGGTAAGAGGTTTTCTGCGGATAGATTCGGAGGGCTGCATAAAATGAGCATAGTTCGGGGTGAGTGGGCGAATGTTTATGTGGATTGTGGGTATTTGGAGTATGGGGGGGGGGGGGGGGGTACTTAGGACAATTTTAGACACAAATGCATATGTTGCGGTCTTGGCATAATGGCTAGGGTAGATAGGAGTTTTCATATGTGATTCTAATGAATAAAATTAAGTTTTGCTTGGGGGCAAGCAAAAGTCAAGTGTGGGGTATTTTGATATGTGCATATTTAGTTCATATGAAGTGTATATTTTTATTCATTTATTAGCTAAATTATTGCATTTTGTGGACAAAAGGTACTTAAAAGTGTTTGCATTATATTTTCAGTCCAAAAGAGAAGCTCGGAAGCAAAAGGAAGCAGGAGGAGCGGTTGAGAGTTTGAGAATGGAACAAAGAAGAAAAACACTAAAAATAACACCTACTCGGCGAGTATGGTTGACTACTCGGCCAGTCCAAGTGAATATTCGAGAAGATAAAGACTCGGAAACCCAGAGACTTATCACAATACGGGGACTGAGAGATGGACTCGACGAGTCGGCAGCTTACTCGACGAGTCGTTTCGCATATATAAAGATAACTCCTCAGAACGATGGCGGAAATTCTGGAACGATTTTGGAGAGTTTAGCTGCGATTAAGAAGTCAGAAAAACCCTAGAGGACGAAGAAAGAAGCTTGAATCCAATTCCAAAGGAAGAATTGAGGCAAATTTCATCATTCTACTTAATCTTTTGTTTTGTCATCATGGTTAAACAATTAGAATCTGTTTGTTTGCTGTTATTTACTTTAATCATGAGCTACAACTTTTAGACTTCTGTTTGAGGATACAAAATTGATACTATGGTTTGAGTATTGGTAGGATTAATTCTAAGTTGGTGTTTTTTGCAATTATAGCTTGCTAAAGAACCTTGTGTGTGAATAATAATTAATTTTCTTTTAATAGGAAGGTAATTGAATAACATGAACATCTTTTGATTATCAACCTCATATGCTATGTTTCCACTTTGTCATATGTCTAGGATTAATGAACATGAAACTAGAGTTAATAAGAAAATTGAGTAAATCCACGTGCAAGCTTGTGTGATGACCATCAAACAAGAAGTTAATTAAAAGACCAAATTAGTTAAGTATTGCAAGTCTAAATTAACCTGAATAATTAATCTAGTGAATTTCATTAAATTAGACCACTGGCCACTGTTTAAGTTAGTTTATTTGGTAAGGATTAGTGTAGTGAACGCGAATCTAATCACTTGAATCGGTAACCAACAAATAAATTAATCCATTGCACCATTACCTTGAAATCAACCATAGGATCAATTGAGTTGAACTAAGAAGAATTTCCTTTCCATTATTGAATCTAGTTAATTCTTTGTTTTCTAGTTTTTCGATTAAGTAACAGTTAGCAAGTTTCTAATCCTGTAAAACTAGAGAAAAACCCTACTCATTAATTAATTTAGATAACATTAGTTTTTAGCTTTAATTTACCGTTCCCTGTGTTCGATACCCTACTCATTTAACTATACCACAATTGATAGGTCCACTGGCTTTGTGTGTTTAATTAATAATTAAATGTAGGTTTAAAACTAAGTGAGTTTGCATACATTAACTTTTTTTTATTTGGTGTGTTTTTGGATTTGTTAAAACTTTTACTTTTATGCTTGATGTTTGATTGCCTTGATGATTTTCAGAACTGGATTAGGAGTGCTTGCATAGAAGGGTTTAGAGTTGTAGAGTCAAGTGAGTTATAAAGAGTGAAAGAGACAGTCAAGAAAGGGCGGCGTTACATTCAAGGTGTCGAGTCCGGTCCTAAGGGACATGAGCGAATGAGTGTAGAATTTGTGAGAGGTTTTGAAGATTTATAAGAAGTTGGAACTAATGCAGAATGCAATTTTTTTCACCCTGCGGTCGAATCGTCGAGTGTACTAAACTGACTCGACGAGTCGCCTTGTATTCTTGCATATTCGAACCTGTCTGCGCTTATACTCCACGATTCTCATATATGACTCGACGAGTTATTCGTTTATATACCAAAAGGACTGCTGATTTGATGCTGCTGAGTGTACCACTTGACCATTTATTCTTCCATATCGATTCTTTAATATCTTACACTGTTTCCCTGCGTATTTGGAGCTCCCACACGAGACGCATGACACCCAAGACATGGATGAGCTGTTCCCTTGGCTAAAGTCAAGTGAAGATGGAGCTGAAGAGAAGAGTATCAACCTATCGACTGCTACCCCAGGGGAGTTTGTTCCAATTCTCTCTATATTTGCATTTTTAATTTTGTTTTGCATAATATGCAATGAGGGCATTCCATAAAATAAGTATGAGGTAGGGGGTTGGTCACATATTAGAAAATTTAGAATCTTAATTTGGGCTAATTTTAAAAAATTTATTGTAAAAAATTATTGCATACCAAAAATATTACTTAGGACTTAATTTAGAAAATTTTGGTAAAAGCAAATTAGGATTCCATGTTAGATTTGTGTTGATAATTACATGAAAACCCAAATGTTTAGTTGACACTATACACGTTCGAGTGCATTTGTGGATTCCTTATTCCAGTGAAATCATGGGACAAAAACACGACCTCGCTCAGCCTGAGGGATGCAATATGTTTAGTAGCCTAAACTTCAAGTGTATCCAGGAAAATTATTATCTTTAGCCAATAAAAGTTGAAATTGAGTGCCCTTGCTTAAGCACGCAGGTTTTTGAGTGAAAAAAGAGAGGTACATGTAAAAAAAAAGAGAGAGAGAATTGCAAGAAAAGTTTGAGGAATTTTGGAGCAAATAAAGTGAAGATCAAAATATCAAAATTCCAACAAATTCAAAAAGTTGAAGATACCAAAAATCAAACAAAGTGGTGAATTCAATGAGATCAAAGATCAAATTATCAAGGAAGAGTCGAATTCAAAAGAGCTCCATAGTGGTATCATAAATTGTAATTCTAGATTATGTATGCTTGGGTTGCTCAACTAAAAATACCTTGAGGGTAAGAGGTTTTCTGCGGATAGATTCGAAGGGATGCATAAAATGAGCATAGTTCTGATGGGATTTAGTCATAAGAACATCCTATGTGCTTATACAAACCCTAATGCTTGGATCTAGGTTTCTCTATTGTACATTCAAGTTATCCAAGACTATAAACCCTAATTCTAGCATACAAGTAATCATATTAACATGCAATTAGGTTTAAGATCATACCTTGATTATTATGTAGCAATAACAATCTGAATTCCTCCTTGTATTTGTCGGATTAATGTCTAAGTCCATAACTATATTTGGTATGTACTTGACCCGACCCGGCATGGTCCATTTGGGTTGCACTTCACCGACACAATTTATATGGATAATATTTTGAGAATAGTATGTTTATGATTAATATTAATATATTATAAGTTCTAATATATTAATATGGAATCATATTATTTAATTAGTATTGATCAAGAATTAATTTAGAATTAATTAAGTGATCAAAATGAACTAATTAAATATGGACTCTTGTATATATGGAATGGACCAAGTTCATTTAGGTTGGGCTAAGCTTTCATGGATAGTCCATGGATTGTTTAACCCATGGATCATATGAAATGAAAGGTCATGGGTTTAACCCTAGTTTCCATACTATATAAAGATGTCCTTGGTTGGTGAAATTGGCACTAGTGTGGGTACACTATGAAGGGCTAGCCGATTTCACTAGAGAGAACCAAGTATCCATATTCTCTAAAGTCTTCCAAGGTGTTTTGGTGATTTGTGATTCCACTTGAGGCTTCCACACTATTGGGGCTAAGCTCTTAAAGCTTGAAGACATCAAGCTACATCAAAAGGTATGTCATCTAACTAGTACTTTGTAGTACAAGTGCTTCATAATATGCTAGTTAGGATTAAAGCCTTGGAAAGTTCTTATTTGCATGTATTATAGAGAAAACATAGATCCAAGGTTTATAGGGTTGCATGTACACCATTGAAGAGTTTTTGGATTAAAACTACTTTGAACACATAAGTTATGGAATTAATTAGTTTTTGAATAGTTTCAAAACTTGCCCTCAAGTTTTGGAATTTGAAAAAGTTTTCACTTATGAATACTTTAATTCCAAGTTAGCCCTTATAATTTTAAAAGTTAAAATTCAACCGTTATACTTTATAATATTATAAGTTAATAATATATATATATATATATATATATATATATATATATATGTATATATATATATATATATATATATATATATATATATATATATATATATATATATGTATAAGAGTAAAGTCAGTGTTACCGGTAGTACGCCTCATTCACGAAGCCGGTCTATAAGGTGGGTATAAGGTTGTTCCCTATAAAATGGCAACTTAATGGGTGTCCACTCTCACCCACCGCTTGCTTGACTGGTGGAGGGTCGTTAGCCGAACGGGTTTGACACGACTATAATTCTCCTTTCATTAAAAGTATTAATGATAAATACTAAGTAACTAAACTCTTAATAATTCCCAATCTTAGTTACTTAGGAAAATGTGAATAAGGTGCTAATCCATGAAATTACACTTTACACTTTGTTTAATTTGTTAGTGGAGCGTGTGTGGTTAACCGACACACTAATTTGGACTTAACAAGGTAGGTAAAGGGTGACTTAATATTTATCATAGTATCGATGGAGCATGTGTGGTTAACCGAGACATCGATTAAGGGGTAAACACTTAAGGGTACCAAGTAATTTGCATGGTTACTTCACACCTTGTTTTGTGATCCTCAGCATCCCAGTCACAAAACCTGAAGGGCAAACTTGAGATTGAAACATGCCATTGAGCAGTTCAATGAATCTCAAAGATCTAGGAGTTTCAAATCCAATTAAAACCTAATAATACATTTCGTTTATCTTGGTGGAAATTCGTGAATCGTCATTCACCTACCTTCAAATATTTTATAGCTTGGATTACAGCATCCCTCTTGTAAGTTATAAAATAGGTTGTTGGGTCCTAGCCTTAATATTTCAGATTGGGTGTATATTAAGGAATTAAGTTCAACTATCTTGAATATCTCCCAAAACATGTCTGGTTTAGACATTTATGATCTTCCCAAATCTCTTGAAACAAGCTTTCCTAATGAAGATGATGTCCCATGGATATCATACTTCTTTCTCCTCCTCCAATTATTCTCCCTAACCCACAAGTTCTTGAAAAGTTTAAGGTCATTCAAGCCCTATTGGCAATGCAAGGTCTAGGTGTGATCACATCTTGGAGATGTAGTCACATATTGACAAGCCGGGAGAGTTGGGTGTCAAAGTCTTGAGAAAGTTGGTGGTTCAGCTACTTTCTAAGTCACATAGTGAGTTCTTTTGGAACTCCTATGAAAAAGACTATGACAAGACCCTTAATGATCTTATCTGTTTGCTAAGATCAACTTCCCAAAACTTTATAGACATTGACAATGATGACATTGGATATCCAGTAAAGCTCTCTCTTCCCAATGGAAAGGGATCGGCCATAGTCAACTCAGTTGACCAAATGGTAAAGAGAAAAGCTAAGTCTGTGATAGTCCCGTGTACCATCATCAAAGGATCCATCTGTTTATATTGCTAAAGAAAGGGGCATTGGTTGCGAAGCTACCAGATTTACCTAAGGATGTTAAAGTCCATAAGTTTGAATCTACTTCAGGTAAAGTCCACTATCTAACTCTGTTAAGTTTTTATTCTGAGATTGTTGATACATGATGTGACTGGGTCACATGGTGATGTTTTAAGAATCAAAGAAAAGTGAAGAAACTTAAAGAAAGAATTTGTTGAATCTGATCGCATAAATGGATTTCTATTGCATAGTTTGAAGATCGGATTCTTGAGCTACTTCTTAGGAGTTATGAGATATTGCTTAGGAATAGATAACAACAAGTTTTAATATGGATTGTAAGGATAGTTTTTTCCGCAAAGTTTTTAAAATAAAAGGAAAAAAATATGATGATTTTATTTATTTTAAAAATATCCTTACAATGGCATTTGAGGAAAAGTTGTTGCTTATATGATTCCATTAATAGCAAGAGTGGAAATATGAAATTGATTCTTTCATTTGTGGTAATGTCTAAATTTACCAAATAAAGGAAAGATTCTCATCACCCACGTCTCAATTGGACCGGAACTTGGAATCATGCAAGGTGTATAGCATGATGAATGAGAACTTTCAAGTATTGGAAAATTAAGACTAATTACTTTTTCACATGGATGTGTGAGTAATGTGAAGGAATAAGGGATTGAGTACACATTCTTGTGCACTGGTCAAGTCCACCACAAAAGATCGATAAGACTATTCGTCATAGTTTACTAAAGCTTAGTAAATATGGTTATACTTACAAGCTTAAGTGTAACTCTGAGACATTGGAAAAGGTTCCAATGTAAGGCAGAGCGAATAAGAAGAATCAAATTAGGTAGAAGGATAAAAGTTTCTCAAATCTGAAAAGATGGGAGAGTACTTTAGTATCAGTTTTTGTGATCATCTTAATGATTAAGAAACCATAGCACAATTAGTTCTCTAAGGAAATCTTAGTGAATTCTTATGACTAAGAAGAGGAACTTGAATTGTTGAAATGGTTAAATCAAGAAGATGAGTCATACTTCGTTCCAAAAACAATTTTGAGAGTCATACTCCAAGATTTTAACGTGAGTGACATGTCTTAAAGAAGGTTTAAAACACTTGTCAAATGTAAGAGTAAAAGTTTTCTACTCTTGTACATTTGAAATTGGTAAGTTGTGATATTTTGGATAAAACAAAGACCAACTTAGGCCAATTGTGTGAAGTGTTTGTCTTGATTAGAATCCACACTATCTCTTGGATATTTGGCAAGAAAGTGTTATAGGTCAAGAGGACAGTGGAGTCTTAAAGGTCTTGAAAGTCTCAAGAACTAATCAAGAATAGAACCTGAAGTTCTTCACTAGCACACGGATTGCGGTTAATAACCTATCGTGTTGACATATTCTGTGCCCATTCCAGTTAAAGATGGCTTTGCATATGAGTTCTTAGAGTTCTCAATTTTTTGCACAACAACTTGGAAGCAATGGTAGGCCCTTGAGCTGCCAGGTGGCAAGAAATTAAGATTGAGTTCAATCCATATGGTTTTGGAGTTGTCATTATCCTTGTCTTGCGATTATGGTTTTGGCAAATTCATATGGATAAGAACACATACACCATTAAATCTAAGTGTCATAAGGTTTCTCTCTGATTCATGAAAATGATGAGGAAACACTTTCACTAAGTAGATTTTAGCTAGATAGCAATTGTGATATTTGCATTCACAAAGTCGTTAGTGGAGCGTGTGTGGTTTACCGGCACACTAACCTGGACTTGTGAGAAGTAGCAAAAAGGTCTAACCATTATGATTACGGCATCCCTCTTCATAATTGTTTAAACACACAAGTGTGATATCTAAGGGAAGGTGTATGCTTTTGATAAAGTTTTATCAAAACAAACTAGTATCAGTAATCTGAACTTTGGTAAGAAAGTTAGCTGATTTTTTAGTACATGTCAAAACTAGTGGGAGCATAAGTGTTGTGCTAATAATCATCATGTTAGTGGGAGCATGATAATTATGAGAAGTATTGCAAGTTAGCAATTTTAATTATAGAAAACAAAAGGTTTCAATTGGGAAAGAGTTGTTTGCTATAATTAGGGGAGAGGAAATTATACTTCATCTCAAATCTATAAGCTTAGATCGTGAGGTTTTAATCATTTAGTCAAGGATATATATATATATATATATATATATATATATATATATATATATATATATATGAATTTCATGTTGGAATGGCTCAACATAAGGAAATTCTGTATATGGGTCCATTATTTGCGTTCTAAAATTGAAATGGAAATGTTATAGCGAAAGACTGGTTTAGTCTTTATGTGAGACATCATGAATCGTGTCCCATATGCTTCGGATATAGGATTGATTACATGTGCTATATTCATCCTTTCTAAAATTTTCCAAATGCCTGGGGCATTAAGAAGGGAAAAGGTTTAGAACTGGATATGACTAAAAGGATTAAACAATTGTCGAGGACAATCTAAGGTTTACCAAAGATTGGTTGCTCAAGGACAGTTGAAAGTATAGTGATAATTCTGGAAGGACCATATTGACATAATCTGTAAGGAGGCAACTCTTATTCAAAAGTGATAGTCAAATGGAATATGGAAATGTTTCAAAGTTAGAATTTTCAATCTGTGTAAGATTAAGGAAACTTAATGCAAGAAGGATGTTTCCAAGGAGTTGATCTCCTTTGGAATGCTCTGTAATGTTTTTGTCAAGTCTTTATGACTTTGTGCATAATCATTACAAGAGGATTAATGCATATAAGTTTAGAATCTAACAGATTTCAGTAAATGGCATGAATTTGGAATTCTTGCATTTGCAGTAAGGATTTGGGAGTGTGAAAAGAGAATCATTGAAGTTATGTTCAATTGATCTAGTTCACAAAGTAAAGATCATATACAAACATAGTATGCATACTTGTTGTGTGGCATGACTAGTGTTTAGAAAAAATAACATAGTGTACATGCTTGGAGCATGGGACAACTATTGTTTTAAATTCAAGAATAAAGTTGATAGCTGAAACAGTATACAATGAATAATGTGTAATCATATGGTGATAAATAAAAGGTGTTTTATTTATGTTCATAGGTTTTGATACCATATTGGATTCAATTATTCTTGTGTTTCACTTTGCATGTTTTGACTTCCCAAATAAACTAGGTTATTCTTCCGGAATGACTAAGTTATTCAAACCATCCACTGTCGGTCATATGTTGGAAGTAGATATGAATTAAGACTATCATGGGTTGACTTGTAGAGGTCTAAGGTGTTGGACAAAAGGCTACAACACTCACGAGTGCTCATAAGTTCTGAGTATTGGATTCAACCCGCGCTCATTGGAATCACTTCATGGATTTTAATCACGAGTGATCATGAGACGATAATATCTTATATTCTTCAAACCTAGGGATATGAGTTGTTACTATGAGTTGGTTGTGCATTGATTGCACGAAAACGCATTTGGTAACTCGGTGCTATAAAACGTGCCTTTGTGTATGATTCAAAAAGTAGTAGAACAAGCCATATGAGTCAAAGTTTATCCATTCCTCTTACCTTCGGGATAAAAGCGATATCTGTGGGCCCCTCGATGATTTGATGATGACAAATGGAAGTGCTCGGCCGGGCCAGGACTGATTTGATTTGTTCAATTAGTCAGTCGTCATAAATCGGAAATCGGGAAACAACAAATGGATAGAGAGAATGATTATAATCCATGTCTCAGTCCATATGATATCTAGAATGGAGGAATATATGATCCCTTATCTAATGGACAAGTCATTGACAAAGGTCAGAGTTCATCGACAAGGTCAGAGTTCGACAGAAGCTTTTGAGAGCTACGATTGCCAGTCGGTTCCTGAAGTCATACACAATAATAGGTTTAGACTTATCCAAGTGGGAGACTGTTGGATTAATGTCTAAGTCCATAACTATATTTGGTATGTACTTGACCCGAACCGGCAGGGTCCATTTGGGTTGCACTTCACCGACACAATTTATATGGATAATCTTTTGAGAATAGTATGTTTATGATTAATATTAATATATTATAAGTTCTAATATATTAATATGGAATCATATTATTTAATTAGTATTGATCAAGAATTAATTTAGAATTAATTAAGTGATCAAAATGAACTAATTGAATATGGACTCTTGTATATATGGAATCGGCCAAGTTCATTTACGTTGGGCTAAGCTTTCATGGATAGTCCATGTAGTGTTTAACCCATGGATCATATGAAATGAAAGGTCATGGGTTTAACCCTAGTTTCCATACTATATAAGATGTCCTTGGTTGGTGAAATTGGCACTAGTGTGGGTACACTATGAAGGGCTAGCCGATTTCACTAGAGAGAACCAAGTATCCATATTCTCTAAAGTCTTCCAAGGTGTTTTGGTGATTTGTGATTCCACTTGAGGCTTCCACACTATTGGGGCTAAGCTCTTAAAACTTGAAGACATCAAGCTACATCAAAAGGTATGTCAACTAACTAGTACTTTGTAGTACAAGTGCTTCATAATATGCTAGTTAGGATTAAAGCCTTGGAAAGTTCTTATTTGCATGTATTATAGAGAAAACACAGATCCAGGATTTATAGGGTTGCATGTACACCATAGGAGTGTTAGAATGCTCAAAACCCAACAGTATTGAATTTAGAAAGCTTAGAGTAACAAATGTCAGTCCTCTAATGGTTCACAAACACCATAAGCAAGAGGATGAAGAGGAGAGAGGAAGGAGGCTGCCCTAAAACGTGTGAAACCCTAAAAGGATGCTTAGCCAAGTTTTTGGGTCATAAGGGTTCTATATATAGTGAGGCTATTAGGGTTATCTAATAAGGAAACCCTAATTTGGATGCTTAAGCCCTAAGAAACCCATGGACTCCTTTCCTTAAGGCCTTGGACGATTTCTTATGGGCTTCCCCCATAGAATTCGTCCACCTTATAATATAAGGCAATCCATGGCCCAAATTCCAATTATCTTATAATTACAATTCCAGTCCCTTAAGTTTAATTAATCTCATTTACTCACAAAACTAATTACCAATTAATTATTGACTAATATTAATTAAACAATATGATTTCTCCTTTAATATATTATTCTCATTATATATTAATAAATGATATTTAGTCCTTTCTCTCCATAATTCATCCTACCAAGTTGCTTTGGTGAAGGCAACCCAAAATGACCATGCACCATCGGGTCAAGTACATACAAAAATAGTTATGGACCTAGACACTAATCCAACAGTCTCCCACTTGGATAAGTCTAATAACTATTATGCGTATAACTTCAGATCCTAATATGCAATCATAGCTTTCCAAAGCCGCTGTCAACTCTGGTCCTATCAGATACGCGTTTCCTTTAGATAAGGGATCATATATTCCTCCATTCTAGATATCGTATGAGATATGATTTCAAATCATTCTTTATGTACTATTTCTCGACTTCCGATTTATGACGACTGACTAATTGAACAAATCACATTAGCTCTAGCCCGGCCGAGCATTTACGTTTATCATCACTAAATCATCGAGGGGCCCAATAATATCGCTTTTATCCTTCTTTGGATAAAAGGAACGGATAAACTTTGATACAATGCTTGCTTGCACTCACTCACCGAATCACACACAACAATATGTTTTATAACACCAAGTTACTAGTGCGTTTACATATTATCAATGTGCAACCGATTTGCAATATACAACTCACACATCTCGGTTTCAAGAATATAAAATGTTATCGTCTCACCATTCACTCATGATACAATTCATGGAGTGATCCAAGTGAGCGTGGGCCTAATCTAATGCTCAAATTCATATCCATAAGCACTCATGAACGTTGCAGCAAACATTTGCTTATATCTAATACTCTTTTAGACAATCCACACACCAATTCACGACAGTCTTCATTCATACCTACTTTCAACATATGAACGATTGTGGCCCGTTCGAATAATTTGACTGTTCTTAACAAGTTAAATTATTCAGGAAGTCAAAACATGCAAAGTGAAACACAAGAATAATACTAATCCCATATGGCCTCAAACCTTAGAGTATAAATAAAACTCATTTTATTTATCACCATATCGATTACTCATTATTTGTCGTTTCGGGTAATCGACTTCTTAATTGAATTATTACACTTGTCCCATGCTCCTAGCATTTACACAATGTTTACCTATGGTTCTTTCTTTGTGAAATAGATCAAATTGAACACATTTCCAATCATTCTCATTTCACAACTCCAATTCCTTTTTCATAAGTGAAAGAATATCAAATTCTTGCTACTTATAGAATATGCTAGATTCTAACATTCTATGCAATGATTCTTTCGTAATGTCACTGCACAAAAGTCACAAAGACTATTGCAAATGATATTACAAAATCTTCTATCGGAGATTGTTACAAGACAATTCCTTAGATACGATGTCTCTCACTCAAAGTACATTCCTTTAAACATCCTTTTGCATAAAAGTTTCTAATCTAGTCATAGATTTTTTAGTATTCAATTTCCCAATATGGACACATTTCCATATGTTCCATATGACAACTCATTCTTAATAGAATCTTATCTATTCGTAATAATGTCGATATGGTCCATCCAATATGGAAACATTTCCATATTTTCCATATGACAACTTATTAATATAACTTTTCTATTCATAATAATGTCGATATGGTCCATTCAATACCATGCTTCCAACTACTCATAAGCAACCAATCCTCGTCGAACTTTGGATTGTCCTTTGATAGTTGTATAATTATTTTAGTCAAAAACGATTCTAGTCCCTTTTCCCTCTAAATGCGCTAAACATTTGGAAAATTTTAGAATGATCAAATATTAAAGCATTTGCAATCGATCCTATACCCGAAGCATACGGGACACGATGCATAATGTTTTATTTTCTATGTTCTCAAAATTCGAATTGTGAAAAGGAATTTCATAATCATAATCGAAATTTTAAGAACACACTATGTTTCTTTGACTAAGTTATTAACATTCCACAACCTAAGCCTTTAGATTTGAAATGAAGCATAATATTCTCTCCCTTAATTATAGCAAAACAACTATTCCATCCTTACGACTTTGCAAAGAATGACTATTGTTTTCTATAATTAATATTGCCAACTTGCAATACTTGCCTTAATAATCATACAATCATAAATATTATGTTCCCACTATCATGATGATTATTATAAAACATAACACTTATGCTCCCACTAGCTTCGACATGTATTCATAAACATCTTAACTTCCAGAAAAAACAATACCTATTGAATTTCTTAAGTCCATGTTCCTAATACTTAATGCTTTGATAATCTTTTATCAAGGCCTCTTAAACTTATACACCTTTTCCTTAGATAGCTCATATGTGTGTCTAAACAATTAAGAATAGTTGCCAAACCTCACAATTCAAATCATGGAAAAGGATACCGTAACCATAATTGAATTCGAGAATGCAATTTTACAATCACTATCTTCTTAAAATATTTCTTAGTGAAAGCATTTCCTCACAATCATTTTCATGAAGGAGGAAATCTTATGACACTTAGATTTAAATGGTGTATGTGTTCCTATCCATGCGAATTTGTTAAAACCAAAGTTTACGACAAATTCAAACTCATATGGACCGAACTTTCTTAATCTTGATTTCTTGCCTTATGGTAGCACAACTGCCCACCACGTCTTCCAAGTAGTTAAGCAGCTCACCTTTTCCTATCAATGTATCTTTCATTGATCAAGGTGCCTTGCCTTTTATGCGTTCAAAATGAGAACACATAGAACTCACATGCATAATTAACTCAATTGGAAACATCATAGAAACAAAATAATGTCAACATGATAGGTTGTAAACCTAAACTTGCGTGCTAGTGATGATCAATAAGGTTTATTTGATTTGTTCTTCAAACCTTTCAAGACCATTAAGACTCCCATTGACTCCTTGACATATAAGATTCTCTTGTCAATAACCATTTCTTGACAAAACAAATATTCAAGAGTTAGTGTAGCTTTTATCAAAACACTTCATAAATTGGTCCTAGTTGGCCTTTGTCTTATCCAAGACATCACAACTTTCCACATTTGATGAATGTTATAAACCTTATTAATACTTTTTCACTCGACGTCACAATCATAACTTAAGACTTGTTATTGGAACGAAGTACGATTGACCTTTTGATTTAACCATTTCTTCAATTCTTGATTCCTCTTCTTAGAAATACAATTGTGCTAAGACTCACTTAAAGGATAAATTAAGATATGGTTCTTAATCATTAAGACCTATCATAAAGCATAAAAGCTACTCTCCCTTCTTCTTAGAATGGAGAAACTTTTATCTTTCTGCCTACTTGATTCTTCTTATTCGTTTTTCTATTGATTTAAACCTTTTTAATCAATTCCGAATTACACTTAATCTTATAAGTATAATCATATTTACTAAACTTTTAGTAAATCATGATGAATGTCTTGTTACTATTATGGTGGACTTTGACCATCACACAACTTTGTGTACTCGATCTCCTAGTCGTTCACTTAACACTTTGTCAATCAATTAGTCTAATTTCCAAATATGAAATTTCTCATTCATCATGCAACCAAGTTGCGTGATTTCAAATTTTTGTTCAGTTGAAACTTGGGCGATGAGAAACTCTCCATATTTGGTAAATTCTCGACCTTTTCCATAAACACCATAAATAAGAATCATATTCATTTGTTGTAGAAATATTCAAACATCAATTTTCATAACGATTTCATTGCAAGGAAGTAAACAAATAAATAAATAATTCAAACCAAAATTTATTTTATTTATAAAAGCAGCGGAAAACATTTGTCCTTACAATGCAAAATCCATTGAAAACTATGTATTTAAAAAACAAAAATTCTAACAACTCTATCATAACTATCTAAGCTTAAAATCTAATCTTCAAGTTCATGTGATCAAGATCCATTTCTTGTAATTAGATTCATCTTGCTCTTTCACCAAGCTTCCTTTCTTTTCACCGATCCTGAAAAACATTCAAATGCAATCTTATCACATCATGTATTAAGAATCACTGAATAGGAACTTAACGGAGTTAGATAGTGGATTTTACCTGAAGCACAACCATACGCTTGACTCTCCCATCTTCTGGAATCTTCAGGCTCTTAGGGTAGACTTGTATCCAATTCCCTTTCTTTTGGCAGCAAACGTAGGTCAGTTCTCCTAGATAGTCCTCGAAAGTATGGTTGGTTGACTTTCCCAACAATGAGGTTGTCCTCATGATCCATCATATAATACTTTCTTTTTAACTCATTATATTATTCAGGAAGTGACTGCAAAACCCAATTCACATCCAACTCATCCGGGAATGACACACCCAACATTATCAACCTATCAATGTGTGATTTCATTCCTAGAACGTGGGCACACACGGGTTTACCATCTTCATGTTTCATTCCCAATAGGGCTTTAGTGATATCGAACCTTTCAATTCTTCGATCTTGTGGGTTAGGGAGAATAATTGGAGGAGGTGGAGGAAGTGAAGCATGATTTCTTGTTCCTCGATCGAATCGTGGACTACCATCTTCATGTGGAATGCTTGTTCCACGGGATTTGGGAAGACCATAGTTGTCGAACTTTGACATATACAAAACGGGAGAAAACGAATTCAAGTTAGTTGATTGATTGAGTCCTTAGTAAATCACCCAAATGAGATACTAAGGCTAGGACCCAACACAATATTCTACAACTCGGGAGAGGGATGTCGTAACCCAAATTGCAGAACATTTGAAGGTAAGTAAATGACGATTCACTAGTTTCCACCATGAAAAAAACGAAAAAGAAATTTAAGTTTTAAATCTATGAAAACTCCTAGATCCTTTGAGATTCATTGAACATTTCAATGGCATGTTTAAATCTCGATATGCCCCTCTTGTTTGTAACTGGGATGCCGAGGATCACAAAGCGGGTGTGAATAACCATGCAAACTTACATAGTGCCCTCACATGTTACAATCACCTATTCGATGTGCTGGTAAACCACACACACTCCACCGAACTATGATAAATATTAAGTCACCCTTTGCTACCTTTGCTTAGAACCATTTAGTGTGCCGGTAAACCACACACGCTCCACTAACGTCTTCGCAAGGGCCAAAAGTGTAATTTCATGGAATTGCATCAATTCACTTTTGCCTAAGTAACTAAGATTGGGAATTTGAAAAACATTTAGTTACTTTGTATTTCATTATACTTATAATGGAAGGTTTCGTCCTATCCTACCCGTTCGGCTAACGACCCTTCACTAGTCAAGAGTGCGGTGGGTAAGAGTGGATACCCATTCAATCGCATTTTATAGGCAATTTCCTTAAACACCCCTCGTAGACCAGCTTCGTGAATGAGGCCTACTAACGGTAAGACTGACTTTTACTCATACATATATATAATGTTATACTTTAAATGTTATATATATAGTATAGGGTGTATTTTACACTTTTAAAATACTAGGTGGTCAAATTTAACAATTATACTTTTAATTCAATTAAATTGTAAACCTAAACTTTTATGGATTTATTAAACCTCTTTTAATTATACACCTTAATTAACTAATAAAACCATAAGGGTGTGATTTGAACTTTTCAAAACATTACTAGGGTTTTAGAATTTAACATTCCTAATTAAACTTTTAATCAACTTTTAAACTCCAAAACTTGAGGGCAAGTTTTGAAACATTTCAAAAACATTAGGGTTTAGAATTTAAATATACATCAAAATTAAACTTTTAATCAAAATTTAAATTCCAAAAGTTGAGGGCAAGTTTTGAAACATTTCAAAACGTTTGGGTTTCAACAATTTAAATTTCAAAACAACAAAACTTTTGGGTTCAAATTTAAACTATAAAACCTAAAAGGGAAAATATGAAACTTCTCATAACAACAAGAATCAAATAACAAATAATCTAAATCAATATTTAATCACATAATTATCCATACTTAATTTATTTAATGATTTCTTGCAAAACAACTTACCAATTTAATCAAAATAATTAATCAATTATCACATAAGGAAACAAATATTTTATTAATTGATAAATATCATTAATTAGATCAAGAATATACTCATGTATATCAAAAAAACGGATTTATATTGATCTAACATGATAAGGCAAGTATCCTCAAGCAAAAACAACAAGAAACCCCAGTTTTCCCTCCATCTGACGAGCCGACTCGCCGAGTTAGGTATGGACTCATCGAGTCAGCAAGAACTCGGCGAGTTCATCTATGGACTCGGCGAGTCCAGCCCCCATAAACAAAAAAATCTAGTTTTTCAATCATACAAAGCATCAATACAATAGAAACCAATCTAGTCTCTGATACCAGTGATGGGATTTAGTCATAAGAACATCCTATGTGCTCATACAAACCCTAATGCTTGGATCTAGGTTTCTCTATTCTACATGCAAGTTATCCAAGACTATAAACCCTAATTCTAGCATACAAGTAATCATATTAACATGCAATTAGGTTTAAGATCATACCTTGATTATTATGTAGCAATAAAAATCTCAATTCCTCCTTGTATTGACTTTAGAAAGCTTAGAGACACAAATGTCACTCCTCTAATGGTTCACAAGCACCATAAGCAAGAGGATGAAGAGGAGAGAGGAAGGAGGCTGCCCTAAAACGTGTGAAACCCTAAAAGGATGCTTAGCCACGTTTTTGGGTCATAAGGGTTCTATATATAGTGAGGCTATTAGGGTTATCTAACAAGGAAACCCTAATTTGGATGCTTAATCCCTAAGCAACCCATGGACTCCTTTCCTTAAGGCCATGGACGATTTCTTATGGGCTTCCCCCATAGAATTCGTCCACCTTATAATATAAGGCAATCCATGGCCCAAATTGCAATTATCTTATAATTACAATTCCAGTCCCTTAAGTTTAATTAATCTCTTTTACTCACAAAACTAATTACCAATTAATTATTGACTAATATTAATTAAACAATATGATTTCTCCTTTAATATATTATTCTCATTATATATTTTAATAAATCATGTTTAATACTTTTCTCTCCATAATTCATCGTACCAAGTTGCTTTGGTGAAGGTAACCCAAAAGGACCATGCACCATCGGGTCAAGTACATACCAAAATAGTTATGGACTTAGACAATAATCCAACAAGTTCGGGGTGAGTGGGCGAATGTTTATGAGGATTGTGGGTATTTGGAGTATGGGGGGGGGGGGGTACTTAGGAGAATTTTAGACACAAATTCATGCGTTGCGGTCTTGGCATAATGGCTAGGTTAGATTGGAGTTGTCATATGTGATTCTAATGATTAAAATTCAGTTTTTCTTGGGGGCAAGCAAAAGTCAAGTGTGGGGTATTTTTATATGTGCATATTTAGTTCATATTAAGTGTAGATTTTTATTAATTTATTAGCTAAATTAGTGCATTTCGGGGAAAAAAGGTACTTAAAAGTGTTTGAATTATATTTTCAGTTCAAAAGAGAAGCTCGGAAGCAAAAGGAAGCAGGAGGAGCGGTTAAGAGTTTGAGAATGGAACAAAGAAGAAAAACACTAAAAATAACACCTACTCGGCGAGTAGGGTCGACTACTCGGTGAGTCCAAGCGAATATTAGAGAAGTTAAAGACTCGGAAAACCCAGAGACTTATCACAATACGGGGAGTAAGAGATGGACTCAACGAGTCGGAACCTGACTTGATGAGTCGTTTTTCATATATAAAGCTAACTCCTCAGAACGACGATGGGGGAAATTCTGGAACTATTCTGGAGAGTTTAGCTGCGATTAAGAAGTTAGAAAAACCATGAAGGATGAAGAAACAAGCTAGAATCCAATTCCGAAGGAACAATTGAGGCAAATTTCATCATTCTACTTAATCTTTTGTTTTCTCATCCTGGTTAAACAATTAGAATCTGTTTGTTTGTTGTTATTTACTTTAATCATGAGCTAAAACTTTTAGACTTCTGTTTGGGATACAAAATTGATACTAAGGTTTGATTATTGGTAGGATTAATTCTAAGTTGGTGATTTTTGCTATTATAGCTTGCTAAAGAACCTTGTGTGTGAATAATAATTAATTTTCTGTTAATAGGAAGGTAATTGAATAGCATGAACATCTTTTGATTATCAACCTCATATGCTATCTGACCACTTTGTCATATGTCTAGGATTAATGAACATGATGATGGGTTTTAGCCATAAGAACTTTCCTATGTGCGCATGCAAAACCCTATTGCTCGGATCTAGGCTTTCTAATTAAACATGCTTTGAATCCAAGACTTCTAATAGCTAATTAGGTTAAATAACAATATTGAAACAGATCTAGAATCATACCTTTGAATTCCTTGTTGATCTTGTTTGTCTTGGAGCTTCTAGAGTCACAAATGTCACTCCTCTAATGGCTTACAAACACCAATAGCAAGCAAGATGATTTAGGAGAGAGGAGAGGGGAGGAATTCGGCCAGTGGTTCCTTGCTTAAGGTTGTGTGTGTCGAATTCCCTCACCCATAGGGTCTATTTATACTTGTAGACTCCTTAAGGGTTTCAACCTAAACCTTAATTGGATAATCTTCTCTTAAGGCTATCCAAATCCATTCCATAGATAACCCTATGGACGATTTGTGCTATCCTAAGGCTCTTAGAATCCGTCCAAGGTATATCCAAATGGATTTACAGTCTAAAGTCTAACTATCAAACAATTGACAGTTTATACCCTCTTATTTAATTAATCTCTTTAAGTCACCAAATTAATACCAATTAATTTATAACTTATATTAATCAAATAGCCAAATATTATTCCTTATAATATTTACTCTCTCTCTACAAATCATCCTTCAAGTTGCTATGGTGAAGGCAACCCAAAAGGACCATGCACAAGCGAATATAGTTATAGCCTTAGACACTATTCCAACAGTCTCCCACTTGGATAAGTCTAGTAACTATACAAGTACAATACGGTTTGCAATCGTAGCTCTCAAAGACGCTGTCAACTCTGATCTAATCAATCTTGTCCTTTAGATAAGGGATCGTACAGTCCTCTGTTAGATATCATGCTGACAATCCTATGGAATGGTTAGTCTAGCATTTAGATTTCTCGATCTCCGATTTGTTTGACATAGAACTTAATCGAACACATCAATTCAGTTCTGACCGGGCCCGGCACATAAGTCAAATCAAATCATCGAGTGGCCAAGATATATCTTCTACCCTCTTAGGATAAAATTTATAGATAAACTTCGACTTATATGCATTTACTTATTCATTAACCAACTATACACAACAATGCGTTTTATAACACCAAGTTACTGATGCGTTTTCGCATTATCAATGCACAATCAATTAACAAATAATAAACCATATATCTAGGTTTTAAGACTATATGATGTTATCGTCTTGCGATCACCTTTTATATCGTATTCCATAAAGTGATTCCAGCAAGCACGGGTTTATTCCAATGCTCAAAACTAGTTCATAAGCACTCATGAACGTTGTAGCAACCCTTGCTATGTCTAACACTATTTAGACATTCTACACACCAATTCATGACAATCTTCATTCATATCTACTCCCAACATATGAACGATTGTGGACCATTTGAATAATTCGATTATTCCTAATAAACTCAATTATTCTGGAAGTCAAAACATGCAAAGTGAAACAATAGCTAAACAATTAACATGTGACAGTAACTTTACTTATAAATAAAACTCCTTTATTTAATCATCAAATGTCAATTACATTTATCTATTATACGTTTCTAATATTATCTAATCTATGCTAATATCATCCTTCAGCCCAATACTCCTAGCATGCTGCAAGTGCTTAACCCTACTCAGTCCCTTCGTAAGTGGATCTGCTGGGTTATCTTCTGATGATATCCTGTTCACTACGAGTTGTCCTTCTTCTACACGATGTCTAATGAAGTGATATTTTCTGTTGATATGTCGAGATCTACCATGATCCCTCGGTTCCTTGGTCAAGTCAACCGCACCTTCGTTATCACAGAAAATCTCCATGGGCTCCTTTATGGCCGGCACAACTCCAAGATCACCGATGAAGTTCTTTAGCCATATTGCCTCCTTCGACGCTTCGCTCGCTGCGATGTACTCTGATTCGCACGTTGAATCAGCTACGGTTTCCTGCTTGGAACTCTTCCATGTCACTGCTCCTCCATTTAGGGTAAAGACCCAGCCCGACTGCGAACGGTAGTAGTCCCTGTCGGTCTGAAAGCTGGCGTCACTATACCCTCGCACCTTCAAGTCATCACTCCCTCCAAGGACTAAGAACCATTCTTTCGTCCTCCGAAGGTACTTAAGGATGTTCTTCACCGCAATCCAATGTGCTTTGCCAGGGTTCCCTTGATATCTGCTAACCATGCTCAAAGCGAAGGCTACATCAGGGCGAGTACAAGTCATAACGTACATGATTGAGCCAACTGCGGAAGCGTATGGTACTCGGCTCATTTCTGCTATCTCAGCTTCGGTACTCGGACTTTGAGTCTTACTCAACTTGGCATTTCCTTGTATCGGTAGTTCTCCCTTATTTGAGTTTTCCATACTAAAACGTTTTAGTACCTTCTCTAAGTAAGTATTCTGACTAAGTCCAATTAGTCTCTTACTTCTTTCTCTTACTATCCTTATTCCCAAAATGTAAGAAGCCTCTCCGAGGTCCTTCATAGCGAAGCACTTCCCGAGCCAGGACTTAACCTCCTGCAGAGTCGGGATGTCGTTTCCTATGAGTAATATGTCATCGACATATAGAACGAGGAAGCTTACTATACTCCCACTGGCTTTGACATATACACAAGATTCGTCTTTGCTTCGTACAAATCCAAACTCTTTGACTTTCTCATCGAAGCAAAGATTCCATCTGCAAGACGCTTGCTTAAGTCCATAAATGGACTTCTCAAGCTTACACACTCTATTCGGATGCTTCGGATCCACAAACCCCTCTGACTGAGCCATGTAAACATCCTCAGCCAACTTTCCGTTAAGGAAAGCGGACTTGACATCCATTTGCCAAATCTCATAATCATGAAATGCGACAATTGCTAGCATCACTCTAATAGATTTAATCTTCGCAACTGGTGAGAAGGTCTCATCATAGTCAACTCCGGGAGTTTGAGTAAAGCCCTTCGCGACCAATCGCGCTTTATATGTGTGTACGTTCCCATCCACGTCGGTCTTCTTCTTGAAGATCCACTTGCACCCTACGGTCTTACGTTCGGGCACGTAATCAACCAAATTCCAAACTTGGTTATCGTACATGGATTGGATCTCGCTATCCATCGCCTCTTTCCATTTCGCAGACTCCGGGCCTGCCATGGCTTCCTTATAGCTATTAGGTTCATCAAGATTTACTAGTGTACCATCACTAATATACGTGTCCCCTTCGATAGTAATATGAAAACCATAAAACTGGGGTTGAACTCTAACTCTATCGGAACGTCTAAGAGGTAAGGATTCGTCAATCGGTTCAACCGGAATTTCCTCCTCGGGTTGAATTCCAGCGGTAGAGGTTCCTTCATCTATCGACTCTTGAATCTCTTCAAGTTCGATTTGCCTCCCACTGTCTCCTTGGCTTATGAGTTCTCGCTCTCGGAAAACTCCTCTCCTCGCAACAAAGATAACATTATCTTTCGGTTTAAAGAAGAGATATCCAAAGGAAGTTTGCGGGTAGCCGATGAAAATACATCGCTCACTTCGAGGTTCAAGCTTGTCGTGAGTATCTCGTCTTACGAAAGCCTCGCAACCCCAAACCTTGATATGTGGCAACGAGGGAGCCTTCCCTGTCCACATCTCGTGAGGTGTTTTGGCAACCTTCTTAGTAGGGACTCGGTTAAGGATATGGGCGGCAGTCTCTAAGGCATACCCCCAAAAGAAGATAGGTAGTGAAGCACGACTCATCATAGAGCGAACCATATCCAATAAGGTTCGATTACGCCTTTCTGCCACACCATTCAACTGCAGTGTCCTAGGAGGCGTCAATTGCGAAACTATTCCACACTCCTTGAGATAATCGTGGAATTCAAGACTTAGGTACTCTCCTCCTCGATCGGATCGAAGCATCTTGATTTTCCTGCCCAATTGATTCTCCACTTCATTCTTGAACTCTTTGAACTTTTCAAAGGTGTCTGACTTTTGCTTGATTAAGTAGATATACCCATATCTACTATAGTCATCGGTAAAAGTCACATAGAATTGGTTCCCATCCTTCGTGGTTGATCTAAAGGGTCCACATACATCGGTATGTATTAGGTCCAATAGTCCCTCACCCCTTTCACAAGTGCTCGTGAAGGGTGACTTAGTCATCTTTCCAAGCAAACAAGACTCGCATGTGTCATCTTCCCTAAGGTCGAATGACTCCAACACTCCATCCTTTTGGAGTTGGGCTATGCGTTTCTTGTTGACATGTCCAAGACGACAATGCCACAAGGATGCTTTATCCATACTAGTGGAAGAATCAATATTCAAAACATCATTTCCTAAGTTATCAACAATCATAACAGTTTCATATATTCCATTACATGGTATAGCTTCAAAGTAAAAGACACCATTTAGATAAGCCAAAATATAACCATTCTCATTATTAAAAGAAAATCTAAATCCTTGTCTATATAAACCATGAAATGAAATGATGTTTCTAGCCATTTCTGGCGAATAGCAACAATTGTTCAAATCTAAAACTAAACTATTCTTAAGCACTAAAGAATACACTCCAATCTTGGTCACAGGCGACGATCTTCTGTTCCCCATGATTAGATTGATCCTTCCTTGCTCCACATCCCTACTTCTTCTTAGTCCCTGCACATTAGAACAAATGTGATAACCACAACCGGTGTCAAGAAACCAAGAAATAGTATGATTAGAATCGTTAGTTTTGATTGCATATATACCTGCGAAAGATGGCTTGATCTTTCCTTCCTTGATGGCTTGCAGGTAATCCGGGCAGCTTCTCTTCCAATGTCCTATCTTGTGGCAGTGGTGGCACTCTGCCTCCTTCGGGTTAGAGCAGGGCTTAGAGGGATCAACTTTGGTCCCACTAGAAGAGGAACCATCTCGGGCTTTCACCTTTCGATAGTTATTTGAAGAAGCTTTCCTCTTCTTTCCCTACCCTTGACCAATAGCCAAGACAGGAGCAGCGGATGGATTGGGAGTTGGTGCAACAGACTTGTCCTTGAAATTGCTCTCAGCAACCCTCAAGAGACCTTGGAGTTTACTTAGAGTGACCTCCTCTTTGTTCATGTGGTAGGTCATCCTAAATTGGTTGTACATCGGAGGCAAAGAGTGAAGCACCATGTCGATCGCCAAGTCTTCGCCGAAGTCAACATTTAACTTGCAAAGGCGGTCGACATACCTTTGCATCTTTTGCAAGTGCACGGTAAGAGATTCTCCATGACCCATCTTAGCGGAAATCATGTTAGTGAAAATCTCGTAACACTCTTGTCTCGCGTTTTGGTGGTACCTCTCCAACAAGTCTTGATGCATCTCGTATGGATACATGTCCTCGTAAGACTTTTGGAATTCGGAGTTCATGGTGGCGATCATGATGCAATGTACCTTCGTTGCATCTCGCTCATGAGTTTCAAAGGCGGTGATTTCTTCGGGAGTAGCAACTTTGGGGTTGATTTTCTTGAGCTTCTCATCGAGGACATACTCTTTATCCTCATAGCGAGCAATGGTGCGAATGTATCTTATCCATTCGCTAAAGTTCGTTCCATCGAAGGTGACCTTTTGGCAAAGGCTCATCAACGTGAAAGAACTAGCAGCAGCGTTGTTTGCGTTTGACATCTATAGAAAGGACAAAGATAGATTAGAATAAGAATCCCTAATTATCACCCAATAAGAAAAATTAGGGCTAGGATCCAACAATAACATTTACATACTAGAAAAGGGATGCCGTAATCTAACATGCAAATAAATTGAAGGTAAGTGAATGACGATTCACTAATTCTCCATTACAAAACTTAAACTATTAGTCCTAAGTGTTTTTGATAATTCCTAGGTTCAGATGAGATTCATTGAACTATTCAATGGCATGTTTAAATCTCGATATGCCCCTCTTGTTTGTGACTGGGATGCCGAGGATCACAAAGCGGGTGTGAATTACCATGCAAATTCACATGGTGCCTTCATTGTAACGATCACCTATTCGATGTGCCGGTAAACCACATACGCTCCATCGAACTATGATAAACAATGAATCACCCTTTGCCACCTTCGCTTAGAACCAATTAGTGTGCCGGTAAACCACACACGCTCCACTAACATCTTAGCAAGGTGCAAAGTGTAATTTCATGGGATTGCATCAATTCACTTTTCCTAAAGTAACTAAGATTGGGAAATTTTAAAAAAAAATTTAGTTACTTCGTATTTCTTATTATACTTTTAATGAGAGGATGAGGTTGCCCTATCCTACCCGTTCGGCTAACGACCCTCCACCAATCAAGCAAGCGGTGGGTGTGAGTGTACACCCATTAAGCGCCATTTTATAGGCCGCAACCTTATACCCACCTTATAGATCGGCTTCGTGAATAAGGCCTACTAGCGGTAAGACTAGCATTTAGTTATACATATATATATATATTATTCTAGTAATATCATATAAGTATAGGGTTGCATTTTAAACTTTACAAAATCTAGGGTTTGAAATTTAAGTTGTCTAAATTAAAACTTTTAATCGCAAATATAAATTTCAAAACTTTAGGGTAGGTTTTAAACATTTAAAACATGGAGGATCAAATAACAAATAATTCCAATTAACAATTAATATCCTAATTATCTTTATTTGATTTATCTAAGATTTCTATCAAGATAATTATCAAAATAATTAATCATTATCATATAAGGAAATTAAATATTTTATTAGATGATAAATATCTTTAATTAGATCAAGATAATAGTCATATTTATCAAAAAATCGGATTTAGATTGATCTAATATGATTAAGGTAAGTTTCCATAAGATAATTATGGAAAAATCCCGAATCTGGCCATTCCTGACGCCTGGACTCGCCGAGTGCACAAGGGGACTCGCCGAGTCAGGCCTACTCGCCGAGTCCACCTTGGAACTCGCCGAGTCAGTGACTCATAAACCCAAAAATCGAATTTTGCAGGTTTGTTTCAGTTAATCAAGCAACAATTTAAAGAAAACCAAGCTAGGCTCTGATACCACTGATGGGTTTTAGCCATAAGAACTTTCCTATGTGCGCATGCAAAACCCTATTGCTCGGATCTAGGCTTTCTAATTAAACATGCTTTGAATCCAAGACTTCTAATAGCTAATTAGGTTAAATAACAATATTGAAACAAATCTAGAATCATACCTTTGAATTCCTTGTTGATCTTGTTTGTCTTGGAGCTTCTAGAGTCACAAATGTCACTCCTCTAATGGCTTACAAACACCAATAGCAAGCAAGATGATTTAGGAGAGAGGAGAGGGGAGGAATTCGGCCAGAGGTTCCTTGCTTAAGGTTGTGTGTGTCGAATTCCCTCACCCATAGGGTCTATTTATACTTGTAGACTCCTTAAGGGTTTCAACCTAAACCCTAATTGGATAATCTTCTCTTAAGGCTATCCAAATCCATTCCATAGATAACCCTATGGACGATTTGAGCTATCCTAAGGCTCTTAGAATCCGTCCAAGGTATATCCAAATGGATTTACAGTCTAAAGTCTAACTATCAAACAATTGACAGTTTATACCCTCTTATTTAATTAATCTCTTTAAGTCACCAAATTAATACCAATTAATTTATAACTTATATTAATCAAATAGCCAAATATTATTCCTTATAATATTTATTCTCTCTCTACAAATCATCCTTCAAGTTGCTATGGTGAAGGCAACCCAAAAGGACCATGCACAACCGAATATAGTTATAGCCTTATACACTATTCCAACACATGAAACTAGAGTTAATAAGAAAATTGAGTAAATTCACGTGCAAGCTTGTGTGATGACCATCAAACAAGAAGTTAATTAAAAGACCAAATTAGTTAACTATTGCAAGTCTAAGTTAACCCGAATAATTAATCTAGTGAATTTCATTAAATTAGACAACTGACCACTGTTTAAGTTAGTTTATTTGCTAAGGATTACTGTAGTGAACGCGAATCTAATCACTTGAATCGGTAACCAACAAAAGAATTAATCCATTGCACCATTACCTTGAAATCAACCGTAGGATCAATTGAGTTGAACTAAGCAGAATTTCCTTTCCATTATTGAATCTAGTTAATTCTTTGTTTTCTAGTTTTTAGATTAAGTAACAGTTAGCAAGTTTCTAGTCTTGTAAAACTACAGAAAACCCCTACTTATTAATTAATTTTGATAAAATTAGTTTTTAGCTTTAATTAACCGTTCCATGTGTTCGATACCCTACACATTTAACTATACCACAATTGACAGGTCCGCTGGCTTTGTGTGTTTATTTTATAATTAAAAGTAGGTTTAAAACTAAGTGAGTTTGCACACATTAAGTTTTTTTTGTTTTTTTTATTTGGTGTGTTTTTGGATTTGTTAAAACTTTTACTTTTATGCTTGATGTTTGATTGCCTTGATGATTTTTCAGAATTGGATTAGGAGTGCTTGCATAGAAGGGTTTAGAGTTGTAGAGTCAAGAGAGTTATAAAGAGTGAAAGAGAGAGTCAAGAAAGGGCGGCGTTATAGCCAAGGTGTCGAGTCCGGTCCTAAGGGACATGAGTGAATGAGTCTAGAATTTGTGAGAGGTTTTGAAGATTTATCAGAAGTTGGAACTAATGTAGAATGCGATTTTTTTCACCCTGCGGTCTACTCGTCGAGTGTACTAAACTGACTCGACGAGTCTCCTTGTATTCTTTCATATTCGAACTTGTCTGAGCTTATACTCCACGAGTCGCATATAGGACTCGACGAGTCATTCGTTTATATACCAAAAGGACTCCTGATTTGATGCTGTTGAGTGTACCACTTGACCATTTATTCTTCCATATCGATTCTTGAAGATCTTACACTGTTTCCCTGCATATTTGGAGCTGCCACACGAGACGCATGACACCCAAGAAATGGATGAGTTATTCCCATGGCTAAAGTCAAGTGAAGATGGAGCTGAAGAGAAGAGTATCAACCTATCGACTGCTACCCTAGGGGAGTTTGCTCCAATTCTCTATATATTTGCATTTTTTATTGCATAATATGCAATGAGGGCATTGCATAAAATAAGTGTGGGGTAGGGGGTTGGTCACATATTAGAAAATTTAGAATCTTAATTTGGGATAATTTCAAAAAAATTATTGTAAAAAATTATTGCATACCAAAAATATTACTTAGGACTTAATTTAGAAAATTTTGGTAAAAGCAAATTAGGATTCCATGTCAGAATTGTGTTGATAATTACATGAAAACCCAAATGTTTAGTCGAGCCTATACACGTTCTAGTGCATTTGTGGCTTCCTTATTCCAGTGAAATCATGGGAGAAAAATGTGACAACTGCCAATTCAGGTCATTCTTGGACTCATGCATCTTTATAATAACCATTCATACACAACATGCCATGACCTAGTAGTATAAATTAGGTCAAAAATCTTGCATAAACTAGGATCCAACTACGGTCTAGGACTAATATACTTGATACTTACAATTCTAGTAAGTTGCTTAGCTACAATAGGAAATGCCAATACTATAATTAGAATAAAGCTTCAAGCTTTGTTATAATTGATATAGGGTTTAAACTCTAAAAATAAATTAAAACATTCTAATTATACTTCAACATGTTGTTGAATATCAAACAATATTCCAAAAACTTTATAAAATTTGGCTATAAACTTCCTAAAAAAATGAATGTTTTTATATAAAATATAGGAGGGAAGTTTATAAAGTTTAAAATTTAGGAGAGAGGAGGCCTAAATGCATGCAAGAGCCGACCATCCCCTCTCCCCATGCATTCTCTCTTCCCCAAAACACAATCATTAAGCTTAAACCCTTACTCCACCTCTTCCCTCTTCACTCTCTCACTTCCCTCTCTTCACACACTTCACTCTCTTCTTCCCTCTCTCTAAACTCACGAAAATCCTCTCATTTCTCTACAAAATTTCGAGATTGTGAAGCCCTTGAAGTCTTCTTACTTCTCTCAAGGTCAAAACCAAGGTAAACAACAACACCTTCTTCCATAGTTTCATGGTTAAACTTCTTTTCTTCTTAATCTTCTCTACTTTTCGGATTCTATGCCTTTCCATGGCTAGAAATCTTTATTCTCCCCTTGTGGTTTGTAGATTCTCACCATAACACAATGCATGTGTTACAGATGGTGAAAATCCGGGATCAAACCCATGCAAGGAGTGGAAAAGATGCACATATATGTGACATCAAAACCTAATATTTCATGTTCTTCTCCATTTCTTTTGTGTTCATGCATGAACAAAAGCATTTAAACCATTTCTAGTACATCTTGGATGCTCATTCATTCCATGCATGTGTTAGAAATCGGGCCTTACCAAAGACATGCATGATGTTCTTGTTGAAATACCCTAATAATGCACACAAGCAAACATGCAATCTGCCAGATTACTTTGTTCGACTTTGAACAGTCATAACTCAGTCATTTCTTAACCTAATCATGATATTCTTTTTGTATTGGTTATTTCCACGAGTTAACTTTCAAACCCAACTGGTCTCACTGTAAAATATTAAATATCCGATTTTTAGCAGATTTTACAAAAAGGTTGCGCATACAGCTCTTTTTCTGTGATCACTATTTTATCTTGCTTAAACAATGGCCTTAAACCCAACCATAAATCTGAGAAAAATACCTTAGAAACTTAACATATCTAGTGAATTATTGTTGAAATTTCGTGCCTTAAAACCTCACTGAATGGGCTACACAAATTCATGAACTTCAGCCACATTTACACTTCATGCATTATTGCATGCAACTTTTCTTAAATTGTTTGGAATCATTACCCTCATTTCTCTTCTGAATACATTCTTAACATTTTTACTATTTAAAGCCCTTGCATGCATGAGATAATCTGGAAAATTTCAAGAGCTTTTTTTATTTCTTTGATTTATTAGAATTATTGCTAAAACCAAGGGCATAAATCATATAAAATACTTTCAGAGGTCAATAAATCCTAAATAAATTCATGGATGATCCTTATGGGGAATAATGACCCCTCACCAAATTTCAACAAATTTTGTTACCGTTTAATACGATTTCTAATTTTATTTTGTTTAGGGAATGATAAATTACAAAACCACTTTATAAGATGTGAAAATTGTATCTAATAATTTTTGCATACCTTACCTGTGATGGGTGACTTCAGAAAATAATTTCAAGATTTTTCATCATGTCTTACTATTTTTACCAATTCTTGGTAATTATAATGGTCTAAAAATGGGAAAAATAGTTCTGATTATCCAAAATTCATGAAAGTTTACCAGGATATCATATTATGCAGTAGGAGGTTACATAAAAGTTTTGAGGATTTTTCTCTACTATAAACTATTTTTCTTTTATTTTCTAAAGTTAATTTCATTAAAATGCACTTAAATACACATAAATACCCAAAACCAGTTTATACATTATGAAAACCACTTTTGATATTTTTCCCAGGATATTTATACTGTAAATGATGTTACAAAAATTTATGGTGATTTATTTTAACTGTTTAATATTATTTCTTTAATTAATGACTATTTAAAGGAATAAAACAAGGAAAAATAGAAATACCCACTGAAAAATATCTTTTATATTTTTTCCAGCCTAGTTATGTATAATAACAATTAAATAAAAAGTTTGGGTAATTTTGGAAACTGTTTTCTAGTTATTTCAGTTTTTATTGGAATAAATGTCCATAAATCATAAAATATAATTAAACAGCTTGAATATCCATTTTTATATTTTTCCCAGCCTTGTATTGTGTAATATCAGTTAAATAAAAAGTTTGGGAATTTTTATCTCTCGAATGCTATTTTTCGTGAATTTATGTTGTTATTGAGACTTAAAATTTGGAAAATTAACCTTCCAAGGTTGTAGTTAATCGCACGACTTGTAAAATTTTAATACATCAGAAAAAGTGTAACAAATTGATATAAAATCCAATACTAAAACATAAATTGGCATTTCCCTATATGTAGAGTTTAGTATACTAGCATTAGATTTCGACATGGAAACTCACTAGTGTGTGTTTGATGTCGTAGGATCCCGATAGTAAGACATTGGTGCATCCCGAAGTACCGCTTGTGCCTACACGAAACATCGTGAGTATTCACGCACTCCCTTATTTCCAGTTTTATGTTTTGGGGTGGAAAAGCATGTCCAGAAAACTATTGTTTGCATGATGTATTTAAATTGTTTATTATCAAACATGATTGCTATTATATTGCTATGTATCTTTATGTATGTTTATGCAACACGGAACATGAGAACTTATCGTACTAAGGCCCTTCCCTTATCTCTAACCATTAACTCTTTGAGCCAATGGTCATTATGGATAGCGCTATTAGGAATTGACAACTCCTCACTCGCCCGAATCGCTGGAGTGCATGATACCATATTCATCTATGGAACGATAAGCGTAGATCTCGATAGGGCTTCAGTCATAGGTTTGGTTGAGACTTATTGTTTGCTCATACACATACAAACGCGTTTCTCGTTCTAGCAATAAACTTGTATACCTTAATAGCAATCAACTTTGTTCTATCATTAAAGGAATGTACTTGTACTTACAAAAAGCATTATTGTACCCTCGATTTATAAACTTGTGATACTCACCAACTATTTTCATAGTTGACGCTCGTTTTGCATGCTTTTTCAGGAAGTAATTAGTAAGTGGATGTAAAGATTCATCATCATAGAGCATGCTGCATCGTGTTGAAGCTATTAAGAAGCTATATTTTGAACAATGTTATTTTGAAAAACTTGTATTTTGTTTCTTTTGAAGCTATGGGTTGTAAACTTTTAAATACTGCTATGGTGATGTATCTTTATCTTTTGCATTGAAACCGTTATCGCTGTCATACCTTGCGTTTCCGCTTTAGCGGGGTATGACAAAAAACACGACCTCGCTCAGCCTGAGGGATGCAATGTGTTTAGCAGCCTAAACTTCAAATGTATCCAGGAAAATTATTATTTTTAGCCAATAAAAGTTGAAGTTGAGCACCCTTGTTTAAGCATGTAGGTTTTTGAGTGAAAAAAGAGAGGTACATGTAAAAAAAAAAGAGAGAGAATTGCAAGAAAAGTTTGAGGAATTTTGGAGCAAATAAAGTGAAGATCAAAAGATCAAAAGATCAGAATTCCAACAAATTCAAAAAGTTGAAGATACCAAAAATCAAACAAAGTGGTGAATTCAATGAGATCAAAGATCAAATTATCAAGGAATAGAAGAATTCAAAAGAGCTCCATAGTGGTATGATAAATTGTAATTCTAGATTATTTATGCTTGGGTTGCTCAACTAAAAATACGTTGAGGGTAAGAGGTTTTCTGCGGATAGATTCGGAGGGATGCATAAAGTGAGCATAGTTCGGGGTGTGGGCGAATGTTTATGAGGATGGTGGGTATTTGGAGTATGTGGGGGCACTTAGGACAATTTTAGACACAAATGCATGCGTTGCATTCTTGGCATAATGGCTAGGTTAGATTGGAGTTGTCATATGTGATTCTAATGATTAAAATTCAGTTTTGTTTGGGGGCAAGCAAAAGTCAAGTGTGGGGTATTTTGATATGTGCATATTTTGTTCATATTAAGTGTAGATTTTTATTAATTTATTAGCTAAATTATTGCATTTCATGGACAAAAGGTATTTAAAAGTGTTTGAATTATATTTTCAGTCCAAAAGAGAAGCTCGGAATCAAAAGGAAGCAGGAGGAGCGGTTGAGAGTTTGAGAATGGAACAAAGAAGAAAAACACTAAAAATAACACCTACTCGGCGAGTAGGGTCGACTACTCGGCCAGTCCAAGCAAATATTCGAGAAGATAAAGACTCGGAAACCCAGAGACTTATCACAATACGGGGACTGAGAGATATACTCGACGAGTCGGCACCTGACTCGACGAGTTGTTTCGCATATATAAAGATAACTCCTCAGAACGATGGGGGAAATTCTGGAACGATTCTGGAGAGTTTAGTTGCGATTAAGAAGTCAGAAAAACCCTAGAGGACAAAGAAACAAGCTAGAATCCAATTCCGAAGGAAGAATTGAGGCAAATTTTTCATCATTCTACTTAATCTTTTGTTTTGTCATCATGGTTAAACAATTAGAATCTGTTTGTTTGCTGTTATTTACTTTAATAATGAGATAAAACTTTTAGACTTCTGTTTGGGGATACAAAATTGATACTATGGTTTGATTATTGGTAGGATTAATTCTAAGTTGGTGATTTTTGCTATTATAGCTTGCTAAAGAACCTTTTGTGTGAATAATAATTAATTTTCTGTTAATTGGAAGGTAATTGAATAGCATGAACATCTTTTGATTATCAACCTCATATGATATGTGACCACTTTGTCATATGTCTAGGATTAATGAACATGAAACTAGAGTTAATAAGAAAATTGAGTAAATTCACGTGCAAGCTTGTGTGATGACCATCAAACAAGAAGTTAATTAAAACACCAAATTAGTTAACTTTTGCAAGTCTAAATTAACCTGAATAATTAATCTAGTGAATTTAATTAAATTAGACAACTGGCCGCTGTTTAAGTTAGTTTATTTGGTAAGGATTAGTGTAGTGAACGCGAATCTAATCACTTGAATCGGTAACCAACAAAAGAATTAATCCATTGCACCATTACCTTGAAATCAACCATAGGATCAATTGAGTTGAACTAAGCAGAAGTTCCTTTCCATTATTGAATCTAGTTAATTCCTTGTTTTCTAGTTTTTATATTAAGTAACAGTTAGCAAGTTTCTAGTATTGTAAAACTAGAGAAAACCCTTACTTATTAATTAATTTAGATAAAGTTAGTTTTTAGCTTTAATTTACCGTTCCCTTTGTTCGATACCCTACTCATTTAACTATACCACAATTGATAGGTCCACTGCCTTTGTGTGTTTATTTTATAATTAAAAGTAGGTTTAAAACTATGTGAGATTGCACACATCATAATCACTCAAGGCTATAACTCTATTTGACCATTTGGTCAATGTGTTTCGGTGGGACCCTCCAGTCCCAACTCTCTGTGGGCGCTCTGGCCCTAACTCTGTGGACCCTAAGGTCCTAACTCTGTGAACCTTCCGGTTCTAACTCTATAACTCTGAAACATGCATATCACATATCACATCAAATCACAACACATAAATAACATGCAAATACACTATCACATAACCTTAATTACCACACTAGGTAAAGTGTAGTGAGAAGACTCACCTCGGATACTCGGAAGATCTCGTACTCTGAAATATTGCACTAGCCTCTGCCTAATCACATAAATAATTACTCTAATTAATACAATCTCTAAAGGCTAGGCTAATCTTCCTCTATAATTCCTAAAAGAAGGGTAAAAGACCATTCTACCCTTCTAATGGCTCATAAGACCAATCATTGACCAAACCCTAAAAGTCAATGAAGTCAACTCCAGTCAACGGTCAACTCTGACCAGACTCGTCAAGTTCACATGAGTGACTCGGCGAGTCCACACGGGTTCTCTAAATCCCTTTTGAACCTCTCAGGCATGACGAGTTCCCTATCCACTCGTCGCGTTACTCGGCAACGAATCGTGGGGAAAACCCGACTTGACTCGTCGAGTCTACCTATGGACACGGCGAGTTGCTCCCATGATAACATTCATCTGACCTTCTCAGGTCAGATCTGTTCCTCTACTTTATAGATCTGACTCCTCCATGACCAATAACCACGTAAAGGTCGAACCTTGCTACACATGCAAGGCATTCTAACCTTGTTTTGGTGAAATCCTTCCTAACTTGGCAACCTAAGTCCATTTCCCCCAATGAAAACAAAAAAAGCCATATGAACAAGGTTCTCTGGACCTCAAAAGGTCCAGATCTAGAGCTTCACACCCATTGGGACACTATACTCCACAAATCAAGCCATAAAAGAACATAGAAAACCCTAATTTCACAACTCTTAAGCAAAACAATAGAATAGGATTGAAAAGCTACCTCAAATCTGAAGATCCAAGCTGAAAACCCACTGGAAAGTGATTCTCTTGACCTCCCCTTGCTGGAAATGCTTTCTCCCTTTCTATTCCGCACCAAAACAAACCAAAATGCTCAAACACTCACACAACTTACTCAAGGTCAATAGGATATCTCTCTCTGGACAGGTAACCGCAAATGGAGGCTATAAAGCCCTTTATATAGGGCTCAAACCTGGGGAATTAGGGTTTTTGACATCATCATGGACTCGTCGAGTCCCCCTCTTCGACTCGTCGAGTCCACTCATTAATCCAGTCAACAAATCGCGATCCTACTCGACGAGTCTTGGCACCAACTAGTCAAGTCTCTCTCTCTCAAACTCCAAAATAAATGATGAAATATAATACCTAGAAATCCGGATGTTACATTCTAGGAGGGACAATCATGATATAGTGCATAAGGCTTGCTTCAGCGTTTGGAATGCCTTCTTTTGTTTCTCTTCCCAGTCAAAGGTCATGCCTTTCTGGGTTAATGTTGTAAGTGGCTTCACGATGTTTGAGATGTTATAAAATAAACCTATGATACTATTCAGTGAGGCCTAAGAATTTGACGAATTTCTATAGGTTTTTTCGGTGCTGACCAGTTCTCAATGGCCTTGATTTTGGAAGGGTCCACTTGAATTCCCTTTTCTCTAACAACGTGGACAAAGAATTCGACTCTTCGAATCCAAACTTGCACTTAGAGAACTTCGCATAGAGGTTCTCCGATCGTAATGTTTCTAAGACTCTTTTTAGGTGTTGACTATGCTCCTCCTTACTTTGAGAGTAGATAAGTATGTCATAAATGAAGAAAATGACGAACTCATCCAAGTAAGGACGGCACACCCTATTCATTAGATCCATGAATACAGATGGTGCGTTGGTCAATCCGAACGTCATCACTAAAAAATCGTAGTGTCCATCACGAGTTCGGAAGGCTGTCTTAGGGACATCCTCCTCTAGCACTCGTAACTGATGATACCCGGATCTTAGATCTATCTTCGAGAAGTAGTTCGCTCTTTGAAGTTGATCAAATAAGTCGTCAATGTGCGGTAGAGGGTAACGATTCTTGATAGTAAGCTTGTTCAGTTCTTTGTACTCAATTCACATATGGAACGATCTATCTTTCTTCTTTACAAACAAGACAGGTGCTCCCCAAGGTGAGAATCTTGGTCTAATAAATCCATTATTGAGCAATTCGTTAAGTTGACCAGATAGCTCCTGCATCGCAGCTGGTGCTACACGATAGGGCGATTTGGCTACTAGGGTAGCCCCTGGAACTAAGTCGATTCAGAGTTCGACTTGATGATGTGGTGGTAATCCCGGTAGTTCTTCTGGAAAGATGTCGGGAAAGTCGCGTACTCCTGTAATGTTCTGAATGTCTTTCACTTCTAAGTCGATTCAGAGCTCGACATGATTTTACTTTCATAAGCACTTCGGAGCTTGAGTACACGAACTGATGCGAAGGTTCGTACTTCATTTGCCGTCGTAGATAACTAGAGTTTCTTTGTTAGAAAGGTTAAGACGAACGACTTTCTCAAAGCACATGATGTCGGTGCGATGTAGACTTAACCAATTCATACCGATTATGACGTCAAAACCTTGTGGTGAATTAGATGTCGTGAAGATCTAAAAGAAAGTACAATTACTCATGAATTAAGGAAAAGGATAGGTACTTCTAGTCCATCTGCATCTCTTGCCCAATCGGCGGGAAGGGAATTAGTTTGGCTTCTAAGTTTATTCACATGGCACCACATTCACTCGTAGTCTTGAGCAGTCTCCATCCTAAAGTTCATAATAGAACTCATACATGGTTCATCAATCATAGCCTCGTGTATACGAGTCGTATATAATTAAGGTTGAAAAGGCAGTTGAATGAACGATTCTTCTCTAAGCTCATATCCAAACAAGGAAAAGAATTTAAAGCGGAATCATCAATTCTAAGCCTGCAAAACTTTGATTATGTACCACCCTTGCATATACATTCCTCGGTGATAGATTAACCGTATGAGTCCTTGGTATTGAACTTGACGTATTGTACAAGTGGTATTCCTGGGAGGTTTGTTTAGGTTACACTAGAAAAGCTATGAAACATAAGGAACTCTATGCATGAGTGCCTCAGATTTCGGGAGCGATGACTTCGCTAGAACATCGATTACGGGGAAAATAATTTTCCCATGAAACTGGCACTGGGAGGATCGAATCGACTCAAGTCAAAATGACAATGTCGTACTACCCAAAATTTCTAGCGTTAGACTAGTTTAGAACGGTGTATCAAGAACACAACGGTGCAACTTATGAAAGAGTTTCAGTACTTTACTTTTATCTTATACTACTCCTGCGAACAAGGTATACTGCAAAAAGCAAGTACTAGCAGCACGAGAGTCCCTTGAACTGATGGGATCTCACAAAATGATATCACTCGAGTTGCACTAGTTTTTAAAAGTTTATAAGTCTAACATACCAGTATTAGTTGTAACAACAATGCACTACTAGAATATAGACCTTTATTAACACACAAACAATGACAAACAATGATTTATGATATGCAAAATCCCGTGCCCTAAAATATGTCATCTCTACTAAAATTTGAAGGATTTAGGACACACATTTCTGTGTGCCCTAAAATTAGCATCCTAACGAAAAAAATAAAAACACAAAGGGCGCTTATAACGTCGAAAATTTAGGGATAAAAATTTCATTTTTATAATAATAAAACCATTATTCAAAACATGTTCATAAAACCACAGAAGAAAATCAGAGCATACCAATAATCATCCAAATACATCAAGTTAACAAAGCGTGGAACAACATGGAGTGTGCGATGCGATCATCCCGAGCCCTTCCCCTTCGTTCCGGAAGTACCTAAAATGTAAACTAAAAACTGTAAGCACGAATCTTAGTGAGTTCCCAAAAATACCTCATACCATACATATCAAACATACAATGGGCCATGCCCAACAACCATCGGCCCCCGCCCGACGTCGAGCCCCGCTCAGAACAATTTTTTTGGAACATGAGATAGGCACCGCCATTCACATTCATCAAGCCCCACCCGAAACTCATACATACATATAAAAAACAAACAAGAATCACTAAGATAAATAGCATACAATACAACCATCAGGCCTCGCCTAGCATTGGACCCCACCTGATATACACATCACATACTACACATGCAAGAGTCACACAGACAACTAGCATCCTAAACTTAATACATCATGGGCCAGTACCATCAAGCATAGTAAGGAGACTCACCTCAAACCACTGAAAATCATATAAATGCTTGGACTGTTAATTCAGATAATCCTCGTGCTAATTAATCAAATAAAACCCCAATTAATAATTAGGCGATAAACCATAATTAGGAATCTGATTCATTTGTCCAACTCCAAGGGTAAAAGATCATCTCACCCATTCGTCACTTGACCCAATAACCGATGCTCAACCCAATGGCTCTAAAAGCCCAATATGGCCCAAATTCCTAAATGACACCCAAAGCCCATTATAGGTCCAAATCAAAGAAGGCCCAAAGCCAAAGGATGACCCAAAGTCAGAAAGTATGGCCCAAATCGCAAAAGACAGCAAAAGTCAATGGCGGATGCGTATGCCCCACGTACTCAGACTTACGCCTAACGTATGCCTTCTTTGGCCAGTACGAGCTGCATACGAGCTAGGTACACCCCGCGTACTCCAGTTCCAACCCAACTCACCATTAAGTGCTTAATCAGTTAAGCCACTATGTCCAATTCTCTAATCTGTTCCTAAAGATGTCTTAACACGAAAACTTGGCAACTTTAATCCTTTGCATGTCTTATTGGGACCCAATACTTAATAAAATCCATTATGAGCACCCAAACTCATGTATGGTCCAATATAATTCATCAAGATTGCCTTATTATGAATTATGGACCTAAAAAATGCTTACATCTATCATCCTTATCTTCTGGAGTAGTTCATACTCTCATGCATGAACTAAAGGAGCATAACTAGCACAAAAACAAGCCCTAACTAGAGCAAACAAAATAAATCATCAAGTAAAGAGCTTTATACCTCAAAGAGCTTTCCAAGTTATGGTGATTTTGGATCTACAAGCTCTAGCCACACCCATGCAAATTCCAAGAGTCCCCCTTTCTTCAAAATCACGAAAAACACCCTCAAAGTTCACTTCTAAGCTCAAAACACTCAAAGGGCAATTAGGGTTTCGTTGTTAGGGTTTGGACAGGTGGAGGTTGGTCGTAAGAGAGTATAGGAGAAACTTAAGGTGTTTAAATACAACACAAATCCTAATAATTAGGTTTTCCCCTATTGTTCGTACACCCCGCATATATGGGTTCCTCCGCGATCCGACTAGCGAGCCAGTACGCCCAACATACTCCTAGAGTACGCCCAACGTACTCGGCTAGAGACTAAAACCACCTATCTTCCGTAAGTGATGAGAATTGTTATCAAGATTATGAAAGCAATTATGAACGAATGATTGAAAAGTATGAACAGTGAGAGTAAATATTAATCAGATCTTATATTGATAAAGAACTGATTACAAAGTAAGCATAATGAATACTCGTGACAATCATCATCTACTTCTAACCTCAGTCCCTATTTATAGGGAACCTGACTGAAAAAAAAATATTCTAAGTCTATTACAATACACTTCGTACAAAATGTGACTTGGTAAAATAAATAATATGTGAAACTAAAGAAACTAACACTTCGACTTTTACAACACATAGACTCTACAATCTCCCCCTTTGTAAACAGTCGAAGCTATTCAGTTTGTGAGATGTTGAATAGCTGAGTGCACAGTTCTTCGAATTTCAGAATACCAAGTAATTATCTTCTTAAGCTCCTTCAGGTCTCCTTCATTGTTCTTCTTGCAGTTATTCATACGAACAATAAAATTCGTATATTATGAAGAAGTATATCTTTCAACCTCAGAGACTTTGAACAAAAATTTCTTGGGCTTTCCTTTTGTATCCTTTCCTACGAAAACCATTCCAAATGGTTTCAGAAAAATTTCTCCATCAGCATACTTCCTTAACTCAAATTGAGGTAAGGTTGGTTCCCAATCAACTGTAACTTTTCTTCCAAGACCCACTGCAAGTTCTTCATCAGTCAACACCAAGAAATCATAGTAGTTATCTATGAATATCTTGATATGTGCAAAACCAAATCTGAATACATCAGTATCATATCCTTTCAGCTTGTTATCTTGCATGTCTTTGAGAATGGATGCCACTTGAATGAGATCATTTAGATTCATTAAGGGAAAATCAGCAATGGTGAAGTCGAATGCCTTGTTGTTTGCTCTAACCACAAAATATCGAAAGTTTTGAAGTATATCTTCAAACATCACATCCTTCTTAATTGTCAAAAGTTTCTTGATCTTCATTAAATACCACACTTCATCTTGGTCCTTTGAAAGTACAACATGAAATCTTATCTTCAAATAAGTGTATTCATCAACATTTTCAAAATTTTCACTTATCTTGTACTGCGCCATGATAAACATCATCTCGTTTATCGGAAAATAAAGTTGGCTTCTATCAGAGTTTGCAACATCATAACTCTTCCTTGGCTTTTTCTCGAACTCATATAAGTGACACCCCAACATGTTGGATTCAATTGTTTCATACGAATATAATTTCGCAGGATCACCTTTGTTTATTGTTGGTGGATCACTTGCCCTATGTCTCATGATACTCTGCACATGTCTTAATTTTTCCATTTCAGCTTCTGCTTCTACTTTCTTTTCCTCTTTCGATTTTTCATACGCTATCCCTTTTCCTTTCCCTGTATTCTCAGTTGATGGTTTCGCACTCGAACTACCTCCATCTGTTGAACCAATTGTGATTCCTTTGGAAATGGAAATTGGTTTTGTTCTTGTTACAGTTGAGGAAATTGGTTTCGTGAATTCTGGCAGAGTAGTTTTGAGTTGAGTGGATATCACCTTCCCCACTGTCTTCGCATCATCTTCTTTACTTGCTTTCTTCTCTCCCCCTTTCACCCCTGTAAAAGCAGGTGGGGCATTCTTTGGCAATAAAGAAGTAAATTTCGCAATTGGAGCTAATGCCTTCTGAATAGCTTGTTCCAAAGTATTGACTTTGAGCGAGAGGTATTCAGGAGTGAGAATTGTCTAAGAGGTAGGTTGCGAAACCAAAGTTTTCAATTCAGTCACCAACTGAATTAACTTATAAAATTTCTCCTTGTTTTCTTTTTGGTTAGCTTCAAGAATCAGAGTAGGAGATTGGGAATCAGTGATAACTTTGTTCAGGGCCGTAGCAAGCACATCAACTCTCTTTTGTACTTCCAAATGTTGAGAAGTAATATCACAAAGGTCATTCGCAAGTTCCTGCTTTAATTCTTCAACTTTAAAATTAACATCGTCCCTAACCTTCTTGACATCTTGTACAAAAAGAACATGACGTTCTTTTGCAATATTTTTCAATTCATTGACAACTTCATTGAGCGAACTCCCTTGAGCTTTAATGCGAAGCTCATTGTTTTTGTCTGATTAATCTACTTTGTCAAGTATTCTCTTCTCAGCTTCTTTAATCAGATATTCCACTTCCAATCCCATCATTGTTGATTTTGAACCAGAATCAGCTTGTGACTGAATAATGGTATTTAATTTTCTATTCAGGATTTTGAATTGCTTATATGACATAAGCATATGATCAGGTATCTCCTCCTCCTCTGAATCGAAATGTAGTGCCTCAAAAGTCCCTCCAAAATCTCCTCCTTCGGTTTCATCATCAGACATAGGTTGTGAAGGTTGAGGATTTTCGGGTGATTGTGATGGAAATAAGGTTGTAAATGGATGTTGTAAAGGATGGTAAAAAATTGATGAAGTAGTGAGTGTAGTGGTTGGAAGAGAAAATGGTGGAAATGAAGTAGATATATTCGCAGAAGAGATGGGTAAAGACGCAGATAAGCTGATAGGTAGTGTGGTTTCGACACTTGTGATAGATGCCCCCATATCAGATATGTTGACAACCCTATCAGAAGTAGGTACCTCCTCAGAAACTGATTTGGTAGTGACTACTTCAAGTGGAATAGAGGTTGTTGTGGAATTTTGCGAAGTAATAGGAATGGAAACAGGTGGAAGAGAAACAGTTACCACAACAGAAACAGGTGGAGTCTCTGGAACAACTTCTTAATCATAGGATTCATTGCGAATGATCAACTTGCGTTTCTTGAAAAGTGTTTGTTGCATATGCTTCACAACTTCCTGAGCTCGTTTTCGCTTTGAACCTAGAGAAACAGGAGCTGGAACATCGCAAAATGCTGCCCCCTTACTACTGATCTCCGTCTTGCGAATATTAGGAGAAGATTTACTAAGCTTCTTTAATACCCCATATTTTGAGGGTATTAACTCCTTCTTTGCTTTTGTAGAAGTCTCATATTTCGCAAGCTCTTAAGTCTGGGAGACTTTAGAAGATTGAACTTTGTCTACTTTTTGAGTTTTCTTCTTCTTCTTGGAGGAGTCTCCGGTAACTTCCAATAACATTCCAGTCTGCACAGCTGGATCAAAAGTTTTCATATAGCTGACCAAAAATTTGTGTGTTGAGGATACCATGCGAAGCATCACATCCGGAATGCGAGCTACATTTGTAAAGATATTTTCATCGTCTTCAACCACTTTTGGAAATTGATATAATGAGAATTCTGCAACCTCTCCACCTTTAGGAACTGGGATTCCTTCTTTTTAATACACCTTTTGAAGAATTAAACTCCAGTAACGAGCACATGAAATACCCTTCTCAGCATTGGTGTTTTCCAGACTTTTCACAAACTCTTTCCACAATTGAGTCCCATAAGCAACACTAATTTCGTAATACAAAACCATCACCATTGCATACACTTCAATCCGACCCCTATCTAGACCAACAGCCCTCCCTGTTAAACATCATAGAAAGATACCAAAAAGAAAGTTCCACATGCAGGGTAAACTTGATTTTTTGAAATCACTTATCTTTTCAAGAGTGGGTTGATGACCCATCTCATTGAACATAAAGATAATCTGTGAATTGATGGTTTTAAAGAACGGAGGGTTATTGGGAATGTTCAAGAACTCAATGAACATCTTCTTGTTCAAACGAACCCTCTTGTTGTTCATCAATTGGAAGGTAATGACATCAGTGGCATAGTTGTAGGATGTTGTTGATGCCGCCATTGACAACCATGTCATTGGAACCGGAAAAGAACTGAACATAGCAGTTGCTAAAGGAGATCTTTTCAAGGCAACAATCAACATCTTTAGTTCTTCTGGGTAAGATGAGACTCTAGGATCAAGAAGGTAGTTGGTGCTTTGAATCTTCATTAGAGTCTATGAGATAACTTCATTGGTGTTGGATTGAGTAGCATCCATTGTTTGGGTTTGAAGAAGATGAAGATTCAGAGGATTTGTGAGTATATGAGTTTGATCGCATAACTGTTTTAGATAATCTTGAAACCCTTTTTATATGTAACTCTCATTGATTTGAATTTGAAGCGGGATGCATTTAATGTAATCCGATGTGGCACCTTGAAAATCGGACCACTACTGTGAAAAGTTAGCCATTTTTCAAAAAGCAGTTGTCACATCACCTAGACAACCAGACAGAACACCAAACGTCTCGTGTACACAGCCTGTCAATTTTCCCGTTATAGAATTGGAACCGTTAGAACCCTTCGCATGGAGTCAAGGCTCTTTCACTTTTGGCATATAAAGTGAAGTCATATGCCAGACTTGCGAAATCATCAGCCTGAGTTGGTATTACTTAGAACCTCAAGGATTTCGTGAGTGCAGTGTACCAAAGAAATAAGATAAGAAACAAATTTTTTTTTGGAATTCTGTGATGTCAAAAATTCAATTTGACACGAAGGCAGTTAAACCCCAGGAAAAGGTTGCTTCGTTAATCATCAAGAGAGATGATCAACAACTTGTGTATGTTCCCGTGAATTACAATCGAATACTTTTTGATAAGTATCAAAGGGCTTCTTTTGAAAGAGATTTTTGGGTTGGTTTCAAATTTCATTACATATCAACCTTAACATAAGGTGAGAAATTGTAACTGAAATTACTTGTATGACCAGTGTAGTCAGTGACAAGTTGGCTTTTGAAAATATTTATCATGACTAGAATTTGCGAATAAAACTCACACTAAAATCATATTCATAAAAATTGTCGTACTGGATCTTGTAGTGTAACAAACATCGTGGGTTGAGAATGTTTGATCAAGACCACACATGCGAATTGAATATGATTTGGAGTTTCGAAATTTTGGTACTGAAACAAAAGTTTCGTTAATATCTGGAACAATGTTCCCCATCAATTCTTTAAGTGGAAAGATGTTTGGGTTTCACCTTCATCATGGACTCATGATGTCAGATCATTAACACATAATGTTTGTATATCTAGGTCTCGATGGGTTTGATCAGAGACCTCTCGGACATACGTCTTTGTGTGTGATATGTGTTAAGAATTTTGTGATTAAAAAGATTGGTTATTCGATCAAATGTACCTCTGTTATGTGTGGAGCAAACAGAAAACTCTTAACTCATATGAGAAGAGTAAGGTAGCTCTTTTGACTAATGCAAATACAAGCCTTATTGGGAAGAAATTTTCATGAGATGATTTCATTAAGGCTTTCATTTCTCACACATAGAGTCATACGAGGCTTGAGTCAACATGCTGCAACATGCTTCTAGGGACATTCTAACTAGTACAAGTTAAAAAAAAAATACCTTCCCATAGAAACATACAAGCATAACGTCTTCGCATTAAGCACTGGTCTTAACTAAAAGCACAATACTTACAGAACAAGGTTAAAAAAATATATTTGTAATTTTTGAATTTTTCTAAAATAAAAACGTAACAAAATAAAATCTTTTTGGATTTTTGGATTTTCGAAAATAAGAACAAAATAAAAGAAAATATTTTTGATTTTTCAAGTTTTTCGCAAATAAAAACATAACAAAATAAAATCTTTTTGGATTTTTGTATTTTTAAAAATGAATACAAAAAAAAAAATTCTTAGTTTCCAGTTGTATGGATGCGAAGCCTCTGAATGAACATTAACTTCTGAATGATTCCGACTCATAACTGCTGAATGGAGCTTTCATTCTTGATATTTTGAAACTGAATTCACATCAATCATCCCCAAACCTGCTAAAATTCTTACAAATGATTTTTCATGAAGAGGTTTAGTAAAAATATCAACAAGTTGTTCAGTGGTTTTAAAAAAATGGATTTCAATATTCCCATCCTCAACATGATTTTTGATGAAATGATATCGAAGAGCAATGTGTTTCGTCTTTGAATGTTGTACTGGATTATGACAAATGCGAATTGCACTTTGCGAATCACAATACAAGGGAATATTTTTCATGTTTATCGCATAGTCACGAAGTTGACTCTGAATCCAAATAATTTGTGAAGTGCAAGCAGCAGTTGAAATATATTCAGCCTCAGCAGTTGATATAGCAACACAAGTTTGCTTCTTTTATTGCCAACTCACTAACTTCCCATACAATAGTTGACATCCACCACTTGTACTTTTCCTATCCAAAGTACATCCTCCTAGATTAGAGTCTGAAAAAGCTTGAATGAAGAATCCTGATTTTGAAGGATACCAAAGTCCTAACGAAACAGTCCCCTTAAGATAGCGAAAAATATTTTTCACTGTAGTTAAATGAGGTTCCCTGGGATTATCTTGATATCTAGCATAATTACATACCGAAAACATAATATCAGATCTGCTTGCAGTTATGTACAATAAGGACCCTATCATGCTTCGATGAAGAGTTAAATCAACAGCAAGAGTATCTAATGAAGGAGTTAGTCTTGTTCCCACTACCATGGGTACTCTCAGCTTCGTGCTGTTAGTCATTCCAAACTTTTCAAGCAAGTTATTTGTGTATTTTTCTTGATTGATTAAAATTCCATCCCTTTTCTGTCTTATATTCAAACCAAGAAAATTATTTATTTTTCCCATCATACTCATTTCAAATTGACTTTTCATTAGATTTTCAAATTCAGTTGACAATGCTGGGTCAGTTGAGCCAAAAATAATATCATTAACATAAATTTGAACAAACATGAGATGATTCCCAACTTTCTTGCGAAATAATATGGGGTCAACTGATCCTTGTTTAAATTTAGATTGTTCAAGAAATTTGTAAGTGTTGCATACCAGGCTCTTGGTGCTTGTTTTAACCCATAAACTGCTTTGTCTATAATGTAGACATGATCAGGATGTTCTTCATTTAGAAATCCCGGTGGTTCTTCAACATACACTGTGTCTTCAAGTTCTCCATTTAAGAATGCGCATTTAACATCCATTTGAAAAAGTCAAAGTCTTTGTGAGCTACATAAGCTAAAAATATGTGAACTGTTTCGAGTCTTGCAACAGGAGAAAATGTTTCTTCATAGTCTATTCCTTCTTGTTGCGAATATCCTTTAACAACTATTCTAGCTTTATTTCGAACAATATTGCCATCTTTGTCGGTTTTATTTTTAAAAATCCATTTTAATCCGACAATTGAAATATCATAAGGTTTAGAAATTAATCTCCAAACCTTGCTTCGTTCGAATTCAGCCAGTTCAGATTGCATAGCAACAACCCGATGTAGGTGTTCCATATCATCCTTTACTGTCATTGGCTCTATTTTTGAAATAAAGACATTAAACATACACAATTCTTGATTCGCATTTAGTACCTCATTTTTCACACGAATTTGAGCTCTTATCAACACACCATCTTGTGGATTCCCAATCACCTGTTCTTTGGGATGATTTCTTGTCCATTTCTCAAGTGGTGGAAAATCAGGATTAAATTCCAATGGTGCATCTTCATACATATCTTAATTTTTAGATCCTGCAATAGAAAAATTATCATTTAATTCATGAAACTCATCATTTTCATCAAGATTAATTGTCTCTGTTTCATCATGCTCCCCTTCAACATGATGTTCATCTTGATGCTCCCCCTCAAAATGATATTCCTGTTGATTTTGCAAATGCTCCCCCTCAACTTGATGATTCATATTTTCATTCTCCCCCTCGAAAGTTTGTTGTCTTTGTTCATTGTTGATCGTATGCTCCCCCTCCATACGAACTTCAGGCACACTTTCGCATGATATTGACCTTGTAGTATTGTTGAATCATCAGTATGTTTTGAGGATTCTGATGTTTGATTATCAGGAGCAATAACTTCCGCATCTATTGCCGTATCAGGACTTCCAAAAATTAAGTCATAATCAAAATCATTTATTTCTGAATTATCAATCTTAGTATCTGAATTAACAAGAATTGATTTATGTTCAAATTTATTATCCGTTTGTTTAAGATAGTAATCATCAAAAGTTAAGTTGAATGTTTCTTTAACTTTTCTTGTTTGCTTGTTTAACACCCTGTATGCAACTGAATTTTGCGAATATCCTAATAATATGCCTTCATCAGCTTTAGCTTGGAACTTAGTCAAATTTTCTTTTAGATTCATTATAAAACACCTGCAACCAAAAACATGGAAAAATTTGACATTAGGTTTTCAATTGTTGAGTATTTCATATGGAGTGACATTGAATCTGCGATGAATGAATGACCGATTCTGAGTAAACCAAGCAGTTGAGACTGCTTCAGCCCAAAGATATTGAGGTAAGTTCGCATATGTTATCATAGTTCTGGCTGCTTCGCATAAATACCTATTTCTTCTTTCAACAACGCCATTCTGTTGTGGAGCATATTGTGAAGAGAAATTATGTGAAATGCCTTTGTCTGTGAGAAAAGAGTCCAGTGTTTGATTTTTAAACTCAATCATCGTCTTAGCAACTTCAGATTTTAACCTGAGAAAAAATACCCATGTGAATCGAGAAAAATCATCAACAATAACTAAAATCTAACGCTTTTTATTGATTGTAGCAACAATCGACGGTCCACATAAGTCAATGTGAAGAAGTTCCAATGGTTCTATGATTTTTGAATCTATCACAATCGGATGACCTTTTCTATGTTGTTTTCCTTGTTCGCAAGCTGCACACAAAGTATCATTGTCAAATTTTAGTATAGGTAAACCTTTAACTAAATCTTCAGTGACAAGTTTGTTAATATTGCGAAAATTCAAATGTAATAATCTTCTATGCCAAAGCCAGCTGACATCATTAGATGCCTTTGATAGTAAACAGACAACAGGTTTGCCCACGATTGGTTTGACGTCCAGTGTAAACATATCACAATATCTTTTGGATTTGAGAAGTAATTCATTTGTCTTCGCATTTGAAATGAGACTTCCTTCATCATTAAACACAACCTGATTTTCGGTACCCACAACAAGTTGCAAAAAACTAATCAAGTTATGTTTAATACCTTCAACATAAGCAACCCTATTAACTGTGAATTGTTCATTTGTGACTTTTCCATATCCTTTCACTTGACATTTGTGTTATTTCCAAATTTGACTACTCCAGCATTCTCCAAGCTTCTATAATCTCGCAAGTTTTCCTTTCTTCCAGTCATGTGATGTCACACCCCAAAACTGAAGGCGGAAACATCTCGGGGTGGAGGTAACTTCATGGAGATATCATAACCAATGTACATAGTAAGCAAAGTAAAACACAAAACATTACATTACATAGATTTCCTTACATCAGTTGAAAAGTAAAGTAGTACAAGTTTCATAGATACATAGTTTAAACAAAAGAAAGACGAGTCTTCTATGCACTCCGTCTTCACCAAAAGAGATCGTCGGGTACCTGTCTAATGCTGACCTGAGAATAAAAGCGGTTTGAAAATCAGCATAAAGCTGGTTAGTTCATAAGTGGTTTGTTTTATGAAAACAACGAGTTCCTTTAGTTTCCTGAAAAAGTGGTTAACCAAGAAAATCCCATATTTTCTTAAGTGTTAGATACTAAATCCAAATTGAAATGTAAAAAATGTATACTGAAAACATGATTGTTCTTGTGAATTGTAAAGTTTAGCTATCTAACATGTTATACTTTTTCTGGTTATGTACTACTGTTACTCAGGAAAATCCTATATTTTCCTACATGTATGTGTGTGTGAACTATTACCAATTCCGATTATGTTCAATGTTATCCCCAGGAAAACCCCATGTTTTCCTGAATGTGCATGTGTGTGAACTGTTACCGACTCTGATTATGTTCAATGTTATCCCCAGGAAAACTCCATGTTTTCCTGAATGTGCGTGTGTGTGAACTGTTACCGATTCTGATTATGTTCAATGTTATCCCCAGGAAAACCCCATGTTTTCCAGAATGTGTGTGTGTGAACTATTACCGATTCTGATTATCCTCAAACATACATTAGTTTTACTACATACATAAAACCAATAAATAAGTGTAAAGCATTAATAATCTTGATTGTGAGTCCTTAACCATACTTCAGACTAGATATGACTCGAATCGTGGCCAATATCCTTTTTATGACTTTCGTCACCCTTGAACCTTTCGGTTCGGCTGTACCTAGCAGCCACATGTGGGATTGTCAATCTTGTATAGATCTACACACTCAAGTCACGTTCTCCTATATTTGGAGATTCTGGTTACACGGGTAGTCCTTCACTCTCGTGCCACGGGACGTGTTACAAAGGACGTGTCTCCAATCTTTAAGATCACTAATTACTTCTCGTGCCTAGGGAAGTAGTATCTATGACTATCTAAGTTTTAATGGATTCTGTCCTTTACACTCGAGCCTAGGTGTTTTATTAAGGACATTACAATGTTTTATGTATTCTAAAGGTGTCTGTCCTTTACACTCGAGCCTAGGTCTGTTATTAAGGACATTACGATTGATTTATGTTTTCTAATGGTGTCTGTCTTTTATACTCGTGCCTAGGGTATTTTATTACAGACTTTACATATGATTTATAATCTCAATCAATATAAGTGTGAACAATCAATTGTAAAGTATACAACATAATAGTATATATAATAAGAATTGAAAATCGGTTTGAACAAACAACTCTGCGAGTTAAAACAGTTTGTTAGTAAGTTTTCAATTCTTAAAAGTGTGAGAATTATGAAACCATTTAAAATGAAATAATGAATTTAAGTACAAGATATCCTTGTACTTTTGCTTTGTATTCACCACCTTGAAAACATTTAAAAACCATTGAAAAAGGGTAGGGGTATGAACTCACCGAACGGGAAATGTGTCGAATGGGATGCTAGACGTCGGATCAAGGATTGAAAATGTGTGAGGTTCCTATGTAATGTTAAATGATAAAACGTATCTAATTAGAATTTAAAACAGTAATTAGATACGATTTTACACTCCAAGTCGCGAAAACACTTCAAATTAAGTGTTTGGAGTGACCCGGGTGACTTTTCTGGACATGAATGGCTAGGATATGGAGTTTACTCTCCAAGAGTAAACTCTAGGGAGTGTTCACGGCCTTAAACACCTCATCCCCATGAGTTTACGGCCGTAAACTCATGGTGGGGTGTTTTATGTGCTAAATTTACTTAAATCAAATGAGGGGTGTTGCTAGGTTTGGTTCTAAGGCATTACAAAGGAATTAAGTCAATCATATGGCCCAATATATGAGTTTACGGCAGTAAACTAAGTGTTTACGGCCATAAACTCTCACCGACATCATCCTTAGGTGTTTTGAAGGCCAATGATTAATCACAAATGATTCAACTCAATTTTACAAGACTTGGGGTGAGTTTAGGGCATCAAATGACACATATATAGGCGTTTACGGCCCTGGAGCATATGCTATGGCCATGAACTCTCAAATGTAGGGTTTTTGTTATGTTTAAGTCCCCCAAACTATTTTTGGTTGGTTCTGTGATTTATTCCAAGGCTTTTGGTTGTTTTGGATGGCTTTCTAACATGTTTGGAATGTGTTTACACCCATGTTTGAGGGGTTTATGGCCCAAGCATATGTCTTGGCCATAAACACATGTAAATCCCTCAAAATCTATGTCTAAGGTGTTCTAGGTTCATTTCATGAAGTCCTTAATCCATATCTAAAGTCTAGTTGTAGTTTGGAAGGCTTTAAGGTCATAAAAACCCCATATATATGAGTTTACGGCCCAAGTATGTTCTTGGGCAGTAAACTCATGTTTACTCTTCAAAATCCATGTTAAAGGCATTCTAAGTCCAGTCCATTAAGCCATTAAGCCATATCTAACCTCCAAAGGTCGATTGGAAGGGTTTTTGGGCTCCAAAACCCATTTTATATGAATTCACAGCCTAGGACTGTTCCAAGACCATAAACTCATGAAGGTGGTCCTATTCCATGATTTGAACTCGAATTTGAAAGATAAGGATGTTATACTAGGAGCTAGGGTGATTACCTTGGTGTTTTGAGGCTTGAAATGGATGATTTTTGGACCAATTCTTGAATTGAGGAGAGAGGTTATAGAGAGAGTGAAACGGCTCCAAATTAGTCTTAATTCACTTTAAATATGGTTTGAATTGGATACACAATGGGATTTTACCCGATACCAACGTTAACCGATGCTTTGGGTCGCACCCGATTAAGTTGTCGGTACCCGATATGGTCGAAACTAAAACATTTCAAATTACTAGTTTGGGACGTTTTCACATGTTTCCAACATGTTTGGATACTTACAAGGTCAAAATAAAAGTTTTAACTTAATTGACCTAATTCGAAGACGTAATCGGAACAACTGACTTAAGACAAGTTTTATTAACGAAACGGTTACGACGAGGGAACAGAATTTCGGGTTGTTACATTATTGCCTCGTTAGAGGAAATTTCGTCTCGAAATTCAAGAATTAAGATACATGTTATGGAAAAGTATGCGGACGTGTCTGCTGTATCGGGTCTTCGCGCTCCCAAGTGAATTTAGGTTCTCGCTTGGAAGTCCAGCGAACCTTTACTAACAGGATATGGCTTGGTTTCATACGCTTGATTACTTGGTCTATGATCTTAGTTGGTTCGTCCAAAAAGTTTGGGTATATCGTTGTTCTCGGTCTATGGTCTCGATTTGTTCAAGAGGAATTACTAAGGTTGCATCAGACAAGTACTTCTAAAGATTCGGAACGTTGTAGACAGGATGGACGTTTCTAAATTCTGAAGGTACTCAGAGTTTCAACGCTACGGGGTGGATCCTAATGAGGATCTCGAAGGGTCTAATGTATCACTAGTTAAGATTTTCGTGCTTTCCATAGTGTGTCATGTCCTTCCAGGGCGAGACCATTAACTGGACAAGATCTCCAACCTGGAATTCCAGAGGTTTCTATTGTACATTGGCGGAATTCTTCATTCGATTCTAGTGAAGTTTTCAATTATTCTCGGGTCTAGATGATCTTCTTGACGGTTCCGCGGATGATTTCAGAACCTGTGTGGGTACTATTGGGGAATCAACTCTTGGCTAGCTGCGTGTCTTCTACCTTGACCTAACATGAGGGAATCTGTACTTTTAACTCCGACAAAAGGGTAAGCCTTTCCGTGTCGGGGTAGTTATGCCTTTGGTGATTCCGGAAGAATTTTTTGAATAGGTCTGCAATAATAGCTGGCGAAACCCAAGAATTGACAGGTTTTCTATGGGTCTCTTCGGTGCCGACCAATTCTCTATTGTTTTGACTTTATGAGGATCCACGTGTATGCCTTCATTGCCTACTACATAACTGGAGGAAAATGGTTTGACCGAAGGTTATCAATACGAACTCTTAGTGATCATATCGAGTCTTGGATACTGTCTTTGAAGCATCACTCTCATGAACTCGTAGATGATGGTGTCTCAACCTAGGGTCTATCTTCGAGGAGTTGTTAGCTCCTGAATTTTATTGAAGAAGTCATCTACTTAGGAAAGAGGATATCGGTTTTGACGGTCAACTCATTAAGTCGACTGGATAACTCCTGCATTTCTGCTGGGGCAAAAATGGTACGGAGATTTAGCTGCGAAGGTAGTTCCAGGGATTTTGTCGATATGAGACTCAATTTGGCGTTCGGGAGGAATTCTTGGGATCTATTCGGAAAGATATCAGGAATGGTACAGTTTTCAGGGATGCTCTAGAAGTCTTTAACTTCTTGCTTCTCGCTGATTACATGGACTAGGAATACCTAACACTCCTTTTGGCATAAGTTTTTGAGCTTTGATACAGGAAATGATGCGAAGATTTGGGCCAAGCTAGACACCATATATCATGAGGGTCCGGTCAAAGAGGAAATTGAGATGAATAACTTTTTCATAACAAAGTGTATCAGTATGATCAGGAATCAACTGATACATGCCAAAGATAACATAAAAGCTCTTTATTGTAGCTGACATCAAGTCAACGAGGAAAGAATGATTTCTCGAGATAAGGATACAGTTTAGACATATGTCGTTAGTGCACTCATTCTCACCAGTAACCATCTTGACGGTAAATGTTTCGGTTATTATACGAGGACTATGTTTACGAAGATATTCGAATGAATGGTTAATAAAAACTTTCTTGAAACTAGATTCGAAAAGAATACGGGCATAAGAATTGTCGAGAAGAAATATACCCGGGGCGGTGAGATCAGCGGCTGCTTCCTCTTGCTTCATAGCTAAAACCATCTCAGCGTTGTTGATGTTGTTGGTCGTTCTTGTCTTTGGGCAGTTTCGTTTGAAATGCCCGATCTCTCCACAGCCATAGCAGGTATGTCCGATACTCAATCCGGAAGCTTGGTTGATTAGATGAACTGGTGTTCTGCAGGTTCGAGTGGAGTGGCCCTTTTTTCCACATATTTTGCAGATCAACTCACGACATGGGCCAAGGATACAATGGTGATAACTGCACTTGTTGCACCAAGGGTGATTGCCAAAATACCCAGTGATAGGTGTTTGAGCTGTAGACGCAACAACTAGAGTAGTGGTAGCTTGAGCTGTAGATACAGCAACAGGAGTAGTGACAACTTGAAATGTCACAGTTTCATGCTTCTTGGAGGGTCCTTGTGAATTCTTACCTTTTCACTTTTTACTATTATCACCTTTATTCTGGTGCTCTTGAACATTTTCATGACTTTGGAGATTGATGTTACTTCTTGGTCCACTAAACCTGTGGGGTAGAAGTATGTCACTGCGGCAGTCACTGCAGCAGAAATAGCCAACTGGAACATCACTGGGTCGAATCGAGAAGGAGGTGGTGATGGAGGGTTGTTGTTACTTGAACTGGATCCTTCCTTCGAAGACATTTCGATCTAAAGTGATTAGAAAAAAGAGGATGGTAAGTCCTCTGCATTAAATCAAGAGATATGAAACAGGGATATCTCTTTATGATAGACAGATGACTTTATTAAGCGATAGGGCAGGAATGAATTATCAAGGCAGATAAACTATCACTAAAGGAATGACCGAGGGACGACGCTTGAATAGGAATTTTCTACGACAAAGTTGGATCTAGAAATACTCCCATAGTATTTCATGATTCACTGCGACGACGATTCGTCGTTTGGGATATTTGGGTATGTTTTAGGCATGTTGAATACCACAGTCACTCCCAGACACATGTTGGCCGTGTCTCGAATGAATATAGTTGATCAAGCTATATTGACCCTAGACACGACTACATAACTGCCCAGGTTTAACCGCAGCATACAACACCCATTTACTTATGCTTTGTTCTACTTATATATACGATTCCCGACGGTTAGGTATACTTGTATACTTTTTGAAAATACTTATATTTTGAAGTATAATTTTAGTTCAGAGAACTTAGGCCCCTTAATGTTTATAGTCTTATACCATGTAAAGTTTGGTATACTTAGTTCACTATAAACAAGGGCTCTGATATGAATCTGTCACACCCCGAAACCGAAGGCGGAAACGTCTCGCAGTGGAGGTGACTTCATGGAGATATCATAACCAATATACATAGTAAGCAAAGTAAAACACAAAACATTACATTACATAGGTTTCCTTACATCAGTTGAAAAGTAAAGTAGTACAAGTTTCATATATACATAGTTTAAACAAAAGAAAGACAAGTCTTCTATGTACTCCGTCTTCACTAAAAGAGATCGTCGGGTACCTGTCTAATGCAACCCTGAGAATACAAGCGGTTTGAAAATCAGCATAAAGTTGGTGAGTTCATAAGCAGTTTGTTTTATGAAAAGAACGAGTTCCTTTAGTTTCCTGAAAAAGTGGTTAACCAAGAAAATCCCATATTTTCTTAAGTGGTAGATACTAAATCCAAAATTGTAATGTAAAAGATGTATACTGAAAACATGATTGTTCTTGTGAATTGTAAAGTTTAGCTATCTAACCTGTTATACTTTTTCTGGTTATGTACTACTGTTACTCAGTAAAATCCTTTATTTTCCTACATGTATGTGTGTGTGAAATATTACCAATTCCGATTATATTCAATGTTATCCCAAGGAAAACCCCATGTTTTCCTGAATGTGCGTGTGTGTGAACTGTTACCGATTCTGATTATGTTCAATGTTATCCCCAGGAAAACCCCATGTTTTCCTGAATGTGCGTGTGTGTGAACTGTTACCGATTCTGATTATGTTCAATGTTATCCCCAGGAAAACCCCATGTTTTCCTGAATGTGTGTGTGTGAACTATTACCGATTCTAATTATCCTCAAACGTACGTTAGTTTTACTACATACATAAAACCAATAAATAAGTGTAAAGCATTAATAATCTTGATTGCGAGTCCTTAACCATACTTCAGACTAGATATGACTCGGATCGTGGCAAGTATCCTTTTTATGACTTTCGTCACCCTTGAACCTTTCGGTTCGGCTGTAGCTAGCAGCCAGGTGCGGGATTGTCAGTCCCGTATAGATCTATACACTCAAGTCACGTTCTCCTACGTTCGGAGATTCTGGTTACACAGGTAGTCCTTCACTCTCGTGCCACGGGACGTGTTACAAAGGACGTGTCTCCAATCTTTAAGATCACTCATTACTTCTCGTGCCTAGGGAAGTAGTATCTATGACTATCTATGTTTTAATGGATTCTGTCCTTTACACTCGAGCCTAGGTGTTTTATTAAGGACATTACAATGTTTTATGTATTCTAAAGGTGCCTGTCCTTTACACTTGAGCCTAGGTGTGTTATTAAGGACATTACGATTGATTTATGTTTTCTAATGGTGTCTGTCTTTTATACTCGTGGCTAGGGTATTTTATTACAGACTTTACATATGATTTATAATCTCAATCAATATAAGTGTGAACAATCAATTGTAAAGTATACAACATAACAATATATAATAAGAATTGAAAATCGGTTTGAACAAACAACTCTGCGAGTTAAAACAGTTTGTTAGTAAGTTTTCAATTCTTAAAAGTGTGAGAATTATGAAACCATTTAAAATAAAATAAGGAATATAAGTACAAGATATCCTTGTACTTTTGCTTGTATTCCCCCTGAAAACATTTAAAAACCATTGAAAAATGGTAGGGGTATGAACTCATCGAACGAGAAATGTGTCGAATGGGATGCTAGACGTCGGATCAACGCTTGAAAACATGTCAGGTTCCTATGTAATGTTAAATAATACACAAAGGTGTCTAATTAGATTATAAAACACTAATTAGATATGATTTTACACTCCAAGACGCGAAAACACTTCAAATTATGTGTTTGGAGTGACTCGGGTGATTTTTCTGGATATGAATGGCTAGGATATGGAGTTTACTCTCCAAGAGTAAACTCTATGGAGTGTTCACGGCCTTAAAAACCTCATCCCCATGAGTTGACGGCCATAAACTCATGGTGGGGTGTTTTATGTGCTAAATGTCCGTAAATCAAATGAGGGGTGTTGCTAGGTTCGGTTCTAAGGCATTACAAAGGAATTAACTCAACCATATGGACCAATATATGAGTTTACGGCAGTAAACTAAGTGTTTACGGCCGTAAACTCTCACCCACATCATCCATTATTGTTTTGAAGGCCAATGATTAATCACAAGTGATTCAACTCAATTTTACAATACTTGGGCTAAGTTTAGGGCATCAAATGACACATATATACGAGTTTACGGCCCTTTGAGCATATGTTATGGCCGTAAACTCTCAAATGTAGGGTTTTTGTTATGTTTAAGTCGACAAAACTATTTTGGTTGGTTCTATGATTTATTCCAAGGCTTTTGGAGGTGTTGGATGGCTTTCTAACGTGTTTGGAATGTGTTTACACCCATGTTTGAGGGGTTTATGGCCCAAGCATATGTCTTGGCTGTAAACTCATGTAAATCCCTCAAAATCAATGTCTAAGGTGTTCTAGGTTCATTTCATGAAGTCCTTAATCCATATCTAAAGTCTAGTTGTGGCTTGGAAGGGTTTAAGGGCATAAAAACCCCATATATATATATGTATATATATATATATATATATGAGTTTACGGCCCAAGTATGTTCTTGGGCAGTAAACTCATGTTTACTCTTCAAAATCCATGTTAAAGGCATTCTAAGTCCAGTCCAATAAGCCATTAAGCCATATCTAACCTCCAAAGGTCGATTGGAAGGGTTTTTGGGCTCCAAAACCCATTTTATATGAGTTCACAGCCTAGGACTGTTCCAAGACCGTAAACTCATGAATGTGGTCCTATTCTATGATTTTAACTCGAATTTGAAAGATAAGGATGTTATACTAGGAGCTAGGGTGATTACCATGGTGTTTTGAGGCTTGAAATGGATGATTTTTGGACCAAATTCTTGAATTGAGGAGAGAGGTTAGAGAGAGAGTGAAAAGGCTCCAAATGAGTCTTAATTCACTTTAAATATGGTTTGAATTGGATACACGGTGGGATTTTACCCGATACCAACGTTAACCGATTCTTTGGGTCGCACCCGATTAAGTTGTCGTTACCCGATATGGTCGAAACTAAAACATTTCAAATTACTAGTTTGGGACATTTTCACATGTTTCCAACATGTTTGGATACTTACAAGGTCTAAATAAAATTTTTAACTTAATTGACCTAATTTGAAGAGGAAATCGGAACAACTCACTTAAGACAAGTTTTATTAACAAAACGGTTACGGAGAGGAAACAAAATTTCGGGTTGTTACATGTGACGAGAGCAACCACTATCGATATACCATTTCGCATCATATTGCTCGTCACACATCACCTGCATTTAATGGAAAAATTTAGGAACCCAAGCCTTGTTGGGTCCATCATTAGTATTTTTGAACAAATTCTTTGAATTTAAAAACCATGTTTTCACTTTATCTGACACTATCCATTAAATCAACATAATCAGTTCTAGATATTGAAATATAGTTGTTCAATAGTTTTGGATTTTCATTGACTTTCATCTCATCTTTCACAACATTCGCAACTTTGATAATTGGTTTCCATTTTTGTACTGGAACTTGCGAATCATGAGATGATGAACTACCCGTAGAAGAGTTATTTACGAACTTGTTAAATGCATTCTTGATCTGTTGCTTTGAGAACTCCCCATTTTGATATTTTTTTCCTTTCCCATCAAGCCAACGGTTGATCGTATAAACATCATATTTTCATTTTGTATACGAAACTTTGGTCGGTTTTGAGATTGAAGGATTTGGAAAATTTGGTAGATTTGGTGAAAAGTTTGGTTTTGCTTGAGTTTTGACATTCCAAGTTGATGAATTATTCGTTGATTTTCCAACATTATGAAACTTATGATTATTCAGAAATTTTTGCGAAGTCTCAAATTTTCTAATGTTGTCATATTTCCGAACAAATTTATCAATATTTTTCTTTGGAATTTTGTTAACAGAATATATTGGTTTGTGAAAACTTGTATCCTTTTGAACTTTTGATGATTTTTCCTTTGAAATTTGTTCTTTTTCAATTTTTGATTTATCATTTGACACAACTTGCCAAAAGATTGCTTTTCTTGCTTTTCTTTTTGAAACATTATTTTCTGTTGAATACTTTCCAACCATCAATTTGAATTCATGAGAATTTAGTTTCACTTCCATTTTTGGTTTTTCATCTTTTTCAAAAACTTTGTTTTCTTTTTGACGTTTAACCACCCATTTTTGTGATGATTTTTTATTTTGAAAAACATAAGAATTTTGAGTCAAATTGTTTTCTACTGTGTTTTAATTTGCAAAGAAACCTTCAGTAGTTGACCTTTGATTATCATTTTCAACCATTTTATTGAATTTAAGTTTAATATTCTCAACATTCCCAGTTGTGACAAAAACTTGATTCGGAAAAATTGTGTTATCTATGCATGTAAAATTTGGATAAACCACATTGTTAGTTTCCAAATAATGTGCACCTTTGTCACTAAGAATTTTGTCGAATTATTTTGTATCACCAAACACTTGATCAACAACAACTCATTGAGTTGTCTCATGCGAATCCTTCACTTCTTTTTCTTCATCAGTGTCATCAGACTTCCAACTTTCAACTTCCACATTATCAAAGTCACTAAGTTGTGAAGTAGAGGGTTTATCATTTTCATCCTTTACTATTGAATCAACTATAATTTGTTTACCTTTGATCTTAGATGTGATATTAATGATTGACAATTGAGAACAATCAACCTCTTCTTCCTCTTCAATCTCACTGATTTCACTCACATTATCTGAATTGTCATCGACATCAGCATAATTGAGTTGAGAATCAAGAGTTGAGTTTTCAGTTTTCATTAAGATTTTCACTTGTTCATTCTTTGTCAAACTTTCATTAACAATTTCAACCAACTCATCAGCATTCAAGAATTCATCAATTTTGACAATACCATATGCGAATCTATAATCAGGTACTTTGTCAAATTGTGCAATTGTGTTTTTACAATCATAAGAAACAACATCAACTTTTCCACGTTCATATTCAAGAAAAGGTAAAAGTTTCCTATGTTGTTCTTTCCTAATTTTAGATGAATGATGTAAAGCAGTTAATTTCGCATACAAACGTTTAGCAGAGTTACAATAGATGTTTCTTTGTGTTACTAACAAGCTAACATCTTTTCCAAGATTGTCTCTATCACAATTTACATTTTTGATCTACAGTACTAACAGACACAATAACATAATCAAAATAAGTCACATCATCATCAAATGAAGTAATTTCAGCATGATAAGCAGACAAAGGAATATTAAAAGATTCAAGATTAGCACGTACCTTGGTAGTCATTGGAGATTTGTCTGTGGATTTAGACACAAAGCATCATCCTGTTACATTCTCTTCGCAATTTTCTTCAAAGCTTGAGAACATTGCACCATGAGTTGGATGCCTCATTTCTTCATCATCAGATCCTGAAGACCAGATCTGCTATGTTCCACTCTCTTCTACATCAGACTCTCCTTTTTCTACTAATGACATTCCTTTCGCCTTTGCACGCACTTCTTCGAGCTTTTCGGAAAAGTAGGATTCATCTTTAATTTTGCTCTTCTTCTCCTCTTTCTTTCTCAGCATGCAATCAGCTGCGAAGTGCTTTGCACCATTGCAGTAGTGACAATAAATTCCGGAATCACCTTTTACCTTCTTCACATCCTTCGCATATTTTTGCTTTTCTTCAATCTTTTCCAATTTCTTCTTCTCCTCACCTCCAGCTTTTTCCACGCCACTCTTTGCATCATTTGACTTTCCTTTTGGATTAAAAGGCTTTTTGAAAAATTTCTTAACTCTGTTGTTTGAGTAGAACGCAACAGCTTCATCATCAGAGTTCATTAAGAATCCTTCATTGCCAGAACCATCTGTTTCATTAGTATCAACCTCTGAAACCTTTGAAACAAAAGCCAAAGGACCTCCTATACTTTGTTTTGATTCCTCAAAGGTTTCTGAAACTTCACTTTCGTGTGTTTTCAGCTGGTTGTAGAGATCATTCAAGCTGGTTGTATCAAAACTTTGTTGATTCTTTATCATCATACTCACACTTCTCCATTCCTTGCGAAGGCCCATGATGAATGTTAGATTTAATTCCATGAGAGACCTTGTGATTACATACCTATTGCAGCGATAAACAAGCTCATTCAGATGATCATAATAGTTTTCAAGAGTTTCAGTATCCTTTTGTCTGAATTCCTTAAGTTCAACAAGACATTGCTTCACAGAGTTGATTTTCGTATTTTTGCTACCTTGATACTTCTCTTTCAAAGTGATCCAAATTTCATTTGCTATTTTACAACTACGAATGTAATTGTAAACTACAGGAGGCAAAGCACCTCTTAGTTCCCTCATGCATCTCTTCTCTTTTTGCTTCATGTGAATTTCTTGATTAGCAACTTCTTCTAAAGAAGTAGATTGTCCAAGTTGTTGAACACTATTAGGAAGTTGACCTTTTCCACTGATACAATTCCAGAGCTCTTCATTGATTCCATTTAAGTAATCCTCCATCCTATCAGCCCACTGATCATAGTATTCAGGGACTAACATCGGAATTTTGGTTGAAGAACCGAGTAAGTGAGAAAAGGAAGTCATGGTATTCATATTGAAGTTCGCCATTGATGAACACGAGAATTTCAGAAAGCTTGAAAAACTAGATGAATTTGAGAATAGATCAAATGAAATGATCACAATTTGCTAACCGATCACTCGACTAAACAATTCAAAGGCAGAATCGATTCAAATATGAAGATCAAAAGTGATTTTCAAAACCAAAATGCGCGTAAAATTTTGAGTAAAGTTACTACTCAAAAAGCAAATGATTCTAACACAAAAATCAAATTGATGCAGTTTGAATCCTGCTTTGATACCAATTGAGAATTGTTATCGAGATTATGAAAGCAATTATGAACGAATGATTGAAAAGTATGAACAGTGAGAGTAAATATTAATCAGATCTTATATTCATAAAGAATTGATTACAAAGTAAGCATAATGAATACTCGTGACAAACCTCATCTACTTCTAACCTCTGTCCCTATTTATAGGGAACCTGAGTGAACAAAAAATATACTAAGTCTATTACAATACACTTAGCACAAAATGTGACTTAGTAAAATAACTAATATGCGAAACTAAAGAAACTAACACTTCGACTTTTACAACATATAGACTCTACAGGAAGCCTTACCTTCTTCGTTCTAAGTCCGATTTTGATGTTCTTTATATCCACAAAAAGGTAACGAGAAGTTCTACGGTTCTATCTAATCTCCTTTACCTTAAAACTACCCGAGCTTAAATCCAAAATTCATAAAATGCCCGAACTATCACTTTACGGTTACACCCTTGGGCTCCAAAACACAAACCGAACTCTCGGATCACCTAATCTATATTATCTACATCCAAGAAGGTCTAAATATCGCCTTCCCCAAGGCCCATAGCCTAATGATAACTGATCTTCAGGTCACGACCCCGAAGTAGGAAACAATTCAAAACAAGTTGTTACAACTCTCCCCCACTTAACTTAGATTTCATCCTCAAAATCACATCCTTACCATCCTCCTAAAACCCAAAATGCTTTGACAAGTACCTTTTGATTTCCCCGAATCACCAGAAAGGTTTTCTCATACCCTTAACGACCCTCCAAGGCTACCATCGGAATCCATATTTAACCGAACTCATGCACCCTAATGGTAACCAAGTCATTGATCCATTATATAACAAACCAGCACATCACTGTTATAGTTTTGATTGCCCGTACTTTACTGACCTCACACAAGTAGGATCACACCAAAACATAATCACTAGGACCCCACACTGCAATCCGTACTGGAAAAACAAAACATAATTTCGGTTCTGTACTGTCCAACTGAGACCTTTAACAGACAGATTCCTTAACCATAAATTGAGGATAAAACAATATTTCTACTCTCAACGCGAGTCTCGCCCATTTTTCAACCTGATACATATAACTCATATTCTGAAATCAAAAGATTTACACTTGCATTATATCTGAAATCTTCTGATCCCACGTTGACCTTCCACTAAAGTGCGAGATAAAATACCCAATCCAATATTGATACTGACAACCTCACACTTGGTCTAACCACCAAGCCCCTATTGAGTGTCTAACTGAAAAAGGCTACCTTATCCTATACATCACAGGAATACCAATCACTGACCATAGAGTTGTTCCACTCGAAACGTAATCCAATACCCGATATGGTCGAAACTAAAACATTTCAAATTACTAGTTTGGGACATTTTCACATGTTTCCAACATGTTTGGATACTTACAAGGTCTAAATAAAATTTTTAACTTAATTGACCTAATTTGAAGAGGAAATCGGAACAACTCACTTAAGACAAGTTTTATTAACAAAACGGTTACGGAGAGGAAACAAAATTTCGGGTTGTTACATGTGACGAGAGCAACCACTATCGATATACCATTTCGCATCATATTGCTCGTCACACATCACCTGCATTTAATGGAAAAATTTAGGAACCCAAGCCTTGTTGGGTCCATCATTAGTATTTTTGAACAAATTCTTTGAATTTAAAAACCATGTTTTCACTTTATCTGAGACACTATCCATTAAATCAACATAATCAGTTCTAGATATTGAAATATAGTTGTTCAACAGTTTTGGATTTTCATTGACTTTCATCTCATCTTTCACAACATTCGCAACTTTGATAATTGGTTTCCATTTTTGTACTGGAACTTGCGAATCATGAGATGATGAACTACCCGTAGAAGAGTTATTTACGAACTTGTTAAATGCATTCTTGATCTGTTGCTTTGAGAACTTCCCATTTTGATATTTTTTTCCTTTCCCATCAAGCCAACGGTTGATCGTATAAACATCATATTTTCATTTTGTATACGAAACTTTGGTCGGTTTTGAGATTGAAGGATTTGGAAAATTTGGTAGATTTGGTGAAAAGTTTGGTTTTGCTTGAGTTTTGACATTCCAAGTTGATGAATTATTCGTTGATTTTCCAACATTATGAAACTTATGATTATTCAGAAATTTTTGCGAAGTCTCAAATTTTCTAATATTGTCATATTTCCGAACAAATTTATCAATATTTTTCTTTGGAATTTTGTCAACAGAATATATTGGTTTGTGAAAACTTGTATCCTTTTGAACTTTTGATGATTTTTCCTTTGAAATTTGTTCTTTTTCAATTTTTGATTTATCATTTGACACAACTTTCCAAAAGATTGCTTTTCTTGCTTTTCTTTTTGAAACATTATTTTCTGTTGAATACTTTCCAACCATCAATTTGAATTCATGAGAATTTAGTTTCACTTCCATTTTTGGTTTTTCATCTTTTTCAAAAACTTTGTTTTCTTTTTGACGTTTAACCACCCATTTTTGTGATGATTTTTTATTTTGAAAAACATAAGAATTTTGAGTCAAATTGTTTTCTACTGTGTTTTGATTTGCAAAGAAACCTTCAGTAGTTGACCTTTGATTATCATTTTCAACCATTTTATTGAATTTAAGTTTAATATTCTCAACATTCCCAGTTGTGACAAAAACTTGATTCGGAAAAATTGTGTTATCTATGCATGTAAAATTTGGATAAACCACATTGTTAGTTTCCAAATAATGTGCACCTTTGTCACTAAGAATTTTGTCGAATTATTTTGTATCACCAAACACTTGATCAACAACAACTCGTTGAGTTGTCTCATGCGAATCCTTCACTTCTTTTTCTTCATCAGTGTCATCAGACTTCCAACTTTCAACTTCCACATTATCAAAGTCACTAAGTTGTGAAGTAGAGGGTTTATCATTTTCATCCTTTACTATTGAATCAACTATAATTTGTTTACCTTTGATCTTAGATGTGATATTAATGATTGACAATTGAGAACAATCAACCTCTTCTTCCTCTTCAATCTCACTGATTTCACTCACATTATCTGAATTGTCATCGACATCAGCATAATTGAGTTGAGAATCAAGAGTTGAGTTTTCAGTTTTCATTAAGATTTTCACTTGTTCATTCTTTGTCAAACTTTCATTAACAATTTCAACCAACTCATCAGCATTCAAGAATTCATCAATTTTGACAATACCATATGCGAATCTATCATCAGGTACTTTGTCAAATTGTGCAATTGTGTTTTTACAATCATAAGAAACAACATCAACTTTTCCACGTTCATATTCAAGAAAAGGTAAAAGTTTCCTATGTTGTTCTTTCCTAATTTTAGATGAATGATGTAAAGCAGTTAATTTCGCATACAAACGTTTAGCAGAGTTACAATAGATGTTTCTTTGTGTTACTAACAAGCTAACATCTTTTCCAAGATTGTCTCTATCACAATTTACATTTTTGATCTACAATTCAAGTTTATCTATTCTGCTTCATTTTATTTCTAATTGTCTCCGTGTCTCAACGAGTTGCATATTTAATTTTTGAGCTTCAGTACTAACAGACACAATAACATAATCAAAATAAGTCACATCATCATCAAATGAAGTAATTTCAGCATGATAAGCAGACAAAGGAATATTAAAAGATTCAAGATTAGCACGTACCTTGGTAGTCATTGGAGATTTGTCTGTGGATTTAGACACAAAGCATCATCCTGTTACATTCTCTTCGCAATTTTCTTCAAAGCTTGAGAACATTGCACCATGAGTTGGATGCCTCATTTCTTCATCATCAGATCCTGAAGACCAGATCTGATATGTTCCACTATCTTCTACATCAGACTCTCCTTTTGCTACTAATGACATTCCTTTCACCTTTGCACGCACTTCTTCGAGCTTTTCGGAAAAGTAGGATTCATCTTTAATTTTGCTCTTCTTCTCCTCTTTCTTTCTCAGCATGCAATCAGCTGCGAAGTGATTTGCACCATTGCAGTAGTGACAATAAATTCCGGAATCACCTTTTACCTTCTTCACATCCTTCGCATATTTTTGCTTTTCTTCAATCTTTTCCAATTTCTTCTTCTCCTCACCTCCAGCTTTTTCCACGCCACTCTTTGCATCATTTGACTTTCCTTTTGGATTAAAAGGCTTTTTGAAAAATTTCTTAACTCTGTTGTTTGAGTAGAACGCAACAGCTTCATCATCAGAGTTCATTAAGAATCCTTCATTGTCAGAACCATCTGTTTCATTAGTATCAACCTCTGAAACCTTTGAAACAAAAGCCAAAGGACCTCCTATACTTTGTTTTGATTCCTCAAAGGTTTCTGAAACTTCACTTTCGTGTGTTTTCAGCTGGTTGTAGAGATCATTCAAGCTGGTTGTATCAAAACTTTGTTGATTCTTTATCATCATACTCACACTTCTCCATTCCTTGCGAAGGCCCATGATGAATGTTATATTTAATTCCATGAGAGACCTTGTGATTACATACCTATTGCAGCGATAAACAAGCTCATTCAGATGATCATAATAGTTTTCAAGAGTTTCAGTATCCTTTTGTCTGAATTCCTTAAGTTCAACAAGACATTGCTTCACAGAGTTGATTTTCGTATTTTTGCTACCTTGATACTTCTCTTTCAAAGTGATCCAAATTTCATTTGCTATTTTACAACTACGAATGTAATTGTAAACTACAGGAGGCAAAGCACCTCTTAGTTCCCTCATGCATCTCTTCTCTTTTTGCTTCATGTGAATTTCTTGATTAGCAACTTCTTCTAAAGAAGTAGATTGTCCAAGTTGTTGAACACTATTAGGAAGTTGACCTTTTCCACTGATACAATTCCAGAGCTCTTCATTGATTCCATTTAAGTAATCCTCCATCCTATCAGCCCACTGATCATAGTATTCAGGGACTAACATCGGAATTTTGGTTGAAGAACCGAGTAAGTGAGAAAAGGAAGTCATGGTATTCATATTGAAGTTCGCCATTGATGAACACGAGAATTTCAGAAAGCTTGAAAAACTAGATGAATTTGAGAATAGATCAAATGAAATGATCACAATTTGCTAACCGATCACTCGACTAAACAATTCAAAGGCAGAATCGATTCAAATATGAAGATCAAAAGTTATTTTCAAAACCAAAATGCGTGTAAAATTTTGAGTAAAGTTACTACTCAAAAAGCAAATGATTCTAACACAAAAATCAGATTGATGCAGTTTGAATCCTGCTTTGATACCAATTGAGAATTGTTATCGAGATTATGAAAGCAATTATGAATGAATGATTGAAAAGTATGAACAGTGAGAGTAAATATTAATCAGATCTTATATTCATAAAGAATTGATTACAAAGTAAGCATAATGAATACTCGTGACAAGCCTCATCTACTTCTAACCTCTGTCCCTATTTATAGGGAACCTGAGTGAACAAAAAATATACTAAGTCTATTACAATACACTTAGCACAAAATGTGACTTAGTAAAATAACTAATATGCGAAACTAAAGAAACTAACACTTCGACTTTTACAACATATAGACTCTACAGGAAGCCTTACCTTCTTCGTTCTAAGTCCGATTTTGATGTTCTTTATATCCACAAAAAGGTAGCGAGAAGTTCTACGGTTCTATCTAATCTCCTTTACCTTAAAACTTCCCGAGCTTAAATCCAAAATTCATAAAATGCCCGAACTATCACTTTACGGTTACACCCTTGGGCTCCAAAACACAAACCGAACTCTCGGATCACCTAATCTATATTATCTACATCCAGGAAGGTCTAAATATCGCCTTCCCCAAGGCCCATAGCCTAATGATAACTGATCTTCAGGTCACGACCCCGAAGTAGGAAACAATTCAAAACAAGTTGTTACAACTCTCCCCCACTTAACTTAGATTTCATCCTCAAAATCACATCCTTACCATCCTCCTAAAACCCAAAATGCTTTGACAAGTACCTTTTGATTTCCCCGAATCACCAGAAAGGTTTTCTCATACCCTTAACGACCCTCCAAGGCTACCATCGGAATCCATATTTAACCGAACTCATGCACCCTAATGGTAACCAAGTCATTGATCCATTATATAACAAACCAGCACATCACTGTTATAGTTTTGATTGCCCGTACTTTACTGACCTCACACAAGTAGGATCACACCAAAACATAATCACTAGGACCCCACACTGCAATCCGTACTGGAAAAACAAAACATAATTTCGGTTCTGTACTGTCCAACTGAGACCTTTAACAGACAGATTCCTTAACCATAAATTGAGGATAAAACAATATTTCTACTCTCAACGCGAGTCTCGCCCATTTTTCAACCTGATACATATAACTCATATTCTGAAATCAAAAGATTTACACTTGCATTATATCTGAAATCTTCTGATCCCACGTTGACCTTCCACTAAAGTGCGAGATAAAATACCCAATCCAATATTGATACTGACAACCTCACACTTGGTCTAACCACCAAGCCCCTATTGAGTGTCTAACTAATAAAGGCTACCTTATCCTATACATCACAGGAATACCAATCACTGACCATAGAGTTGTTCCACTCGAAACGTAATCCAATACCCGATATGGTCGAAACTAAAACATTTCAAATTACTAGTTTGGGACATTTTCACATGTTTCCAACATGTTTGGATACTTACAAGGTCTAAATAAAATTTTTAACTTAATTGACCTAATTTGAAGAGGAAATCGGAACAACTCACTTAAGACAAGTTTTATTAACAAAACGGTTACGGAGAGGAAACAAAATTTCGGGTTGTTACATGTGACGAGAGCAACCACTATCGATATACCATTTCGCATCATATTGCTCGTCACACATCACCTGCATTTAATGGAAAAATTTAGGAACCCAAGCCTTGTTGGGTCCATCATTAGTATTTTTGAACAAATTCTTTGAATTTAAAAACCATGTTTTCACTTTATCTGAGACACTATCCATTAAATCAACATAATCAGTTCTAGATATTGAAATATAGTTGTTCAACAGTTTTGGATTTTCATTGACTTTCATCTCATCTTTCACAACATTCGCAACTTTGATAATTGGTTTCCATTTTTGTACTGGAACTTGCGAATCATGAGATGATGAACTACCCGTAGAAGAGTTATTTACGAACTTGTTAAATGCATTCTTGATCTGTTGCTTTGAGAACTTCCCATTTTGATATTTTTTTCCTTTCCCATCAAGCCAACGGTTGATCGTATAAACATCATATTTTCATTTTGTATACGAAACTTTGGTCGGTTTTGAGATTGAAGGATTTGGAAAATTTGGTAGATTTGGTGAAAAGTTTGGTTTTGCTTGAGTTTTGACATTCCAAGTTGATGAATTATTCGTTGATTTTCCAACATTATGAAACTTATGATTATTCAGAAATTTTTGCGAAGTCTCAAATTTTCTAATGTTGTCATATTTCCGAACAAATTTATCAATATTTTTCTTTGGAATTTTGTCAACAGAATATATTGGTTTGTGAAAACTTGTATCCTTTTGAACTTTTGATGATTTTTCCTTTGAAATTTGTTCTTTTTCAATTTTTGATTTATCATTTGACACAACTTGCCAAAAGATTGCTTTTCTTGCTTTTCTTTTTGAAACATTATTTTCTGTTGAATACTTTCCAACCATCAATTTGAATTAATGAGAATTTAGTTTCACTTCCATTTTTGGTTTTTCATCTTTTTCAAAAACTTTCTTTTCTTTTTGATGTTTAACCACCCATTTTTGTGATGATTTTTTATTTTGAAAAACATAAGAATTTTGAGTCAAATTGTTTTCTACTGTGTTTTGATTTGCAAAGAAACCTTCAGTAGTTGACCTTTGATTATCATTTTCAACCATTTTATTGAATTTAAGTTTAATATTCTCAACATTCCCAGTTGTGACAAAAACTTGATTCGGAAAAATTGTGTTATCTATGCATGTAAAATTTGGATAAACCACATTGTTAGTTTCCAAATAATGTGCACCTTTGTCACTAAGAATTTTGTCGAATTATTTTGTATCACCAAACACTTGATCAACAACAACTCGTTGAGTTGTCTCATGCGAATCCTTCACTTCTTTTTCTTCATCAGTGTCATCAGACTTCCACCTTTCAACTTCCACATTATCAAAGTCACTAAGTTGTGAAGTAGAGGGTTTATCATTTTCATCCTTTACTATTGAATCAACTATAATTTGTTTACCTTTGATCTTAGATGTGATATTAATGATTGACAATTGAGAACAATCAACCTCTTCTTCCTCTTCAATCTCACTGATTTCACTCACATTATCTGAATTGTCATCGACATCAGCATAATTGAGTTGAGAATCAAGAGTTGAGTTTTCAGTTTTCATTAAGATTTTCACTTGTTCATTCTTTGTCAAACTTTCATCAACAATTTCAACCAACTCATCAGCATTCAAGAATTCATCAATTTTGACAATACCATATGCGAATCTATCATCAGGTACTTTGTCAAATTGTGCAATTGTGTTTTTACAATCATAAGAAACAACATCAACTTTTCCACGTTCATATTCAAGAAAAGGTAAAAGTTTCCTATGTTGTTCTTTCCTAATTTTAGATGAATGATGTAAAGCAGTTAATTTCGCATACAAACGTTTAGCAGAGTTACAATAGATGTTTCTTTGTGCTACTAACAAGCTAACATCTTTTCCAAGATTGTCTCTATCACAATTTACATTTTTGATCTACAATTCAAGTTTATCTATTCTGCTTCGTTTTATTTCTAATTGTCTCCGTGTCTCAACGAGTTGCATATTTAATTTTTGAGCTTCAGTACTAACAGACACAATAACATAATCAAAATAAGTCACATCATCATCAAATGAAGTAATTTCAGCATGATAAGCAGACAAAGGAATATTAAAAGATTCAAGATTAGCACGTACCTTGGTAGTCATTGGAGATTTGTCTGTGGATTTAGACACAAAGCATCATCCTGTTACATTCTCTTCGCAATTTTCTTCAAAGCTTGAGAACATTGCACCATGAGTTGGATGCCTCATTTCTTCATCATCAGATCCTGAAGACCAGATCTGATATGTTCCACTCTCTTCTACATCAGACTCTCCTTTTGCTACTAATGACATTCCTTTCGCCTTTGCACGCACTTCTTCGAGCTTTTCGGAAAAGTAGGATTCATCTTTAATTTTTCTCTTCTTCTCCTCTTTCTTTCTCAGCATGCAATCAGTTGCGAAGTGATTTGCACCATTGCAGTAGTGACAATAAATTCCGGAATCACCTTTTACCTTCTTCACATCCTTCGCATATTTTTGCTTTTCTTCAATCTTTTCCAATTTCTTCTTCTCCTCACCTCCAGCTTTTTCCACGCCACACTTTGCATCATTTGACTTTCCTTTTGGATTAAAAGGCTTTTTGAAAAATTTCTTAACTCTGTTGTTTGAGTAGAACGCAACAGCTTCATCATCAGAGTTCATTAAGAATCCTTCATTGTCAGAACCATCTGTTTCATTAGTATCAACCTCTGAAACCTTTGAAACAAAAGCCAAAGGACCTCCTATACTTTGTTTTGATTCCTCAAAGGTTTCTGAAACTTCACTTTCGTGTGTTTTCAGCTGGTTGTAGAGATCATTCAAGCTGGTTGTATCAAAACTTTGTTGATTCTTTATCATCATACTCACACTTCTCCATTCCTTGCGAAGGCCCATGATGAATGTTAGATTTAATTCCATGAGAGACCTTGTCATTACATACCTATTGCAGCGATAAACAAGCTCATTCAGATGATCATAATAGTTTTCAAGAGTTTCAGTATCCTTTTGTCTGAATTCCTTAAGTTCAACAAGACATTGCTTCACAGAGTTGATTTTCGTATTTTTGCTACCTTGATACTTCTCTTTCAAAGTGATCCAAATTTCATTTGCTATTTTACAACTACGAATGTAATTGTAAACTACAGGAGGCAAAGCACCTCTTAGTTCCCTCATGCATCTCTTCTCTTTTTGCTTCATGTGAATTTCTTGATTAGCAACTTCTTCTAAAGAAGTAGATTGTCCAAGTTGTTGAACACTATTAGGAAGTTGACCTTTTCCACTGATACAATTCCAGAGCTCTTCATTGATTCCATTTAAGTAATCCTCCATCCTATCAGCCCACTGATCATAGTATTCAGGGACTAACATCGGAATTTTGGTTGAAGAACCGAGTAAGTGAGAAAAGGAAGTCATGGTATTCATATTGAAGTTCGCCATTGATGAACACGAGAATTTCAGAAAGCTTGAAAAACTAGATGAATTTGAGAATAGATCAAATGAAATGATCACAATTTGCTAACCGATCACTCGACTAAACAATTCAAAGGCAGAATCGATTCAAATATGAAGATCAAAAGTGATTTTCAAAACCAAAATGCGCGTAAAATTTTGAGTAAAGTTACTACTCAAAAAGCAAATGATTCTAACACAAAAATCAGATTGATGCAGTTTGAATCCTGCTTTGATACCAATTGAGAATTGTTATCGAGATTATGAAAACAATTATGAACGAATGATTGAAAAGTATGAACAGTGAGAGTAAATATTAATCAGATCTTATATTCATAAAGAATTGATTACAAAGTAAGCATAATGAATACTCGTGACAAGCCTCATCTACTTCTAACCTCTGTCCCTATTTATAGGGAACCTGAGTGAACAAAAAATATACTAAGTCTATTACAATACACTTAGCACAAAATGTGACTTAGTAAAATAACTAATATGCGAAACTAAAGAAACTAACACTTCGACTTTTACATCATATAGACTCTACAGGAAGCCTTACCTTCTTCGTTCTAAGTCCGATTTTGATGTTCTTTATATCCACAAAAAGGTAACGAGAAGTTCTACGGTTCTATCTAATCTCCTTTACCTTAAAACTTCCCGAGCTTAAATCCAAAATTCATAAAATGCCCGAACTATCACTTTACGGTTACACCCTTGGGCTCCAAAACACAAACGAACTCTCGGATCACCTAATCTATATTATCTACATCCAAGAAGGTCTAAATATCGCCTTCCCCAAGGCCCATAGCCTAATGATAACTGATCTTCAGGTCACGACCCCGAAGTAGGAAACAATTCAAAACAAGTTGTTACAACTCTCCCCCACTTAACTTAGATTTCATCCTCAAAATCACATCCTTACCATCCTCCTAAAACCCAAAATGCTTTGACAAGTACCTTTTGATTTCCCCGAATCACCAGAAAGGTTTTCTCATACCCTTAACGACCCTCCAAGGCTACCATCAGAATCCATATTTAAACGAACTCATGCACCCTAATGGTAACCAAGTCATTGATCCATTATATAACAAACCAGCACATCACTGTTATAGTTTTGATTGCCCGTACTTTACTGACCTCACACAAGTAGGATCACACCAAAACATAATCACTAGGACCCCACACTGCAATCCGTACTGGAAAAACAAAACATAATTTCGGTTCTGTACTGTCCAACTGAGACCTTTAACAGACAGATTCCTTAACCATAAATTGAGGATAAAACAATATTTCTACTCTCAACGCGAGTCTCGCCCATTTTTCAACCTGATACATATAACTCATATTCTGAAATCAAAAGATTTACACTTGCATTATATCTGAAATCTTCTGATCCCACGTTGACCTTCCACTAAAGTGCGAGATAAAATACCCAATCCAATATTGATACTGACAACCTCACACTTGGTCTAACCACCAAGCCCCTATTGAATGTCTAACTGATAAAGGCTACCTTATCCTATACATCACAGGAATACCAATCACTGATCATAGAGTTGTTCCACTCGAAACGTAATCCAATACCCGATATGGTCGAAACTAAAACATTTCAAATTACTAGTTTGGGACATTTTCACATGTTTCCAACATGTTTGGATACTTACAAGGTCTAAATAAAATTTTTAACTTAATTGACCTAATTTGAAGAGGAAATCGGAACAACTCACTTAAGACAAGTTTTATTAACAAAACGGTTACGGAGAGGAAACAAAATTTCGGGTTGTTACATGTGACGAGAGCAACCACTATCGATATACCATTTCGCATCATATTGCTCGTCACACATCACCTGCATTTAATGGAAAAATTTAGGAACCCAAGCCTTGTTGGGTCCATCATTAGTATTTTTGAACAAATTCTTTGAATTTAAAAACCATGTTTTCACTTTATCTGAGACACTATCCATTAAATCAACATAATCAGTTCTAGATATTGAAATATAGTTGTTCAACAGTTTTGGATTTTCATTGACTTTCATCTCATCTTTCACAACATTCGCAACTTTGATAATTGGTTTCCATTTTTGTACTGGAACTTGCGAATCATGAGATGATGAACTACCCGTAGAAGAGTTATTTACGAACTTGTTAAATGCATTCTTGATCTGTTGCTTTGAGAACTTCCCATTTTGATATTTTTTTCCTTTTCCCATCAAGCCAACGGTTGATCGTATAAACATCATATTTTCATTTTGTATACGAAACTTTGGTCGGTTTTGAGATTGAAGGATTTGGAAAATTTGGTAGATTTGGTGAAAAGTTTGGTTTTGCTTGAGTTTTGACATTCCAAGTTGATGAATTATTCGTTGATTTTCCAACATTATGAAACTTATGATTATTCAGAAATTTTTGCGAAGTCTCAAATTTTCTAATGTTGTCATATTTCCGAACAAATTTATCAATATTTTTCTTTGGAATTTTGTCAACAGAATATATTGGTTTGTGAAAACTTGTATCCTTTTGAACTTTTGATGATTTTTCCTTTGAAATTTGTTCTTTTTCAATTTTTGATTTATCATTTGACACAACTTGCCAAAAGATTGCTTTTCTTGCTTTTCTTTTTGAAACATTATTTTCTGTTGAATACTTTCCAACCATCAATTTGAATTCATGAGAATTTAGTTTCACTTCCATTTTTGGTTTTTCATCTTTTTCAAAAACTTTGTTTTCTTTTTGACGTTTAACCACCCATTTTTGTGATGATTTTTTATTTTGAAAAACATAAGAATTTTGAGTCAAATTGTTTTCTACTGTGTTTTGATTTGCAAAGAAACCTTCAGTAGTTGACCTTTGATTATCATTTTCAACCATTTTATTGAATTTAAGTTTAATATTCTCAACATTCCCAGTTGTGACAAAAACTTGATTCGGAAAAATTGTGTTATCTATGCATGTAAAATTTGGATAAACCACATTGTTAGTTTCCAAATAATGTGCACCTTTGTCACTAAGAATTTTGTCGAATTATTTTGTATCACCAAACACTTGATCAACAACAACTCGTTGAGTTGTCTCATGCGAATCCTTCACTTCTTTTTCTTCATCAGTGTCATCAGACTTCCAGCTTTCAACTTCCACATTATCAAAGTCACTAAGTTGTGAAGTAGAGGGTTTATCATTTTCATCCTTTACTATTGAATCAACTATAATTTGTTTACCTTTGATCTTAGATGTGATATTAATGATTGACAATTGAGAACAATCAACCTCTTCTTCCTCTTCAATCTCACTGATTTCACTCACATTATCTGAATTGTCATCGACATCAGCATAATTGAGTTGAGAATCAAGAGTTGAGTTTTCAGTTTTCATTAAGATTTTCACTTGTTCATTCTTTGTCAAACTTTCATTAACAATTTCAACCAACTCATCAGCATTCAAGAATTCATCAATTTTGACAATACCATATGCGAATCTACCATCAGGTACTTTGTCAAATTGTGCAATTGTGTTTTTACAATCATAAGAAACAACATCAACTTTTCCACGTTCATATTCAAGAAAAGGTAAAAGTTTCCTATGTTGTTCTTTCCTAATTTTAGATGAATGATGTAAAGCAGTTAATTTCGCATACAAACGTTTAGCAGAGTTACAATAGATGTTTCTTTGTGCTACTAACAAGCTAACATCTTTTCCAAGATTGTCTCTATCACAATTTACATTTTTGATCTACAATTCAAGTTTATCTATTCTGCTTCGTTTTATTTCTAATTGTCTCCGTGTCTCAACGAGTTGCATATTTAATTTTTGAGCTTCAGTACTAACAGACACAATAACATAATCAAAATAAGTCACATCATCATCAAATGAAGTAATTTCAGCATGATAAGCAGACAAAGGAATATTAAAAGATTCAAGATTAGCACGTACCTTGGTAGTCATTGGAGATTTGTCTGTGGATTTAGACACAAAGCATCATCCTGTTACATTCTCTTCGCAATTTTCTTCAAAGCTTGAGAACATTGCACCATGAGTTGGATGCCTCATTTCTTCATCATCAGATCCTGAAGACCATATCTGATATGTTCCACTCTCTTCTACATCAGACTCTCCTTTTGCTACTAATGACATTCCTTTCGCCTTTGCACGCACTTCTTCGAGCTTTTCGGAAAAGTAGGATTCATCTTTAATTTTTCTCTTCTTCTCCTCTTTCTTTCTCAGCATGCAATCAGCTGCGAAGTGATTTGCACCATTGCAGTAGTGACAATAAATTCCAGAATCACCTTTTACCTTCTTCACATCCTTCGCATATTTTTGCTTTTCTTCAATCTTTTCCAATTTCTTCTTCTCCTCACCTCCAGCTTTTTCCACGCCACACTTTGCATCATTTGACTTTCCTTTTGGATTAAAAGGCTTTTTGAAAAATTTCTTAACTCTGTTGTTTGAGTAGAACGCAACAGCTTCATCATCAGAGTTCATTAAGAATCCTTCATTGTCAGAACCATCTGTTTCATTAGTATCAACCTTTGAAACCTTTGAAACAAAAGCCAAAGGACCTCCTATACTTTGTTTTGATTCCTCAAAGGCTTCTGAAACTTCACTTTCATGTGTTTTCAGCTGGTTGTAGAGATCATTCAAGCTGGTTGTATCAAAACTTTGTTGATTCTTTATCATCATACTCACACTTCTCCATTCCTTGCGAAGGCCCATGATGAATGTTAGATTTAATTCCATGAGAGACCTTGTGATTACGTACCTATTGCAGCGATAAAAAAGCTCATTCAGATGATCATAATAGTTTTCAAGAGTTTCAGTATCCTTTTGTCTGAATTCCTTAAGTTCAACAAGACATTGCTTCACAGAGTTGATTTTCGTATTTTTGCTACCTTGATACTTCTCTTTCAAAGTGATCCAAATTTCATTTGCTATTTTACAACTATGAATGTAATTGTAAACTACAGGAGGCAAAGCACCTCTTAGTTCCCTCATGCATCTCTTCTCTTTTTGCTTCATGTGAATTTCTTGATTAGCAACTTCTTCTAAAGAAGTAGATTGTCCAAGTTGTTGAACACTATTAGGAAGTTGACCTTTTCCACTGATACAATTCCAGAGCTCTTCATTGATTCCATTTAAGTAATCCTCCATCCTATCAGCCCACTGATCATAGTATTCAGGGACTAACATCGGAATTTTGGTTGAAGAACCGAGTAAGTGAGAAAAGGAAGTCATGGTATTCATATTGAAGTTCGCCATTGATGAACACGAGAATTTCAGAAAGCTTGAAAAACTAGATGAATTTGAGAATAGATCAAATGAAATGATCACAATTTGCTAACCGATCACTCGACTAAACAATTCAAAGGCATAATCGATTCAAATATGAACATCAAAAGTGATTTTCAAAACCAAAATGCGCGTAAAATTTTGAGTAAAGTTACTACTCAAAAAGCAAATGATTCTAACACAAAAATCAGATTGATGCAGTTTGAATCCTGCTTTGATACCAATTGAGAATTGTTATCGAGATTATGAAAGCAATTATGAACGAATGATTGAAAAGTATGAACAGTGAGAGTAAATATTAATCAGATCTTATATTCATAAAGAATTGATTACAAAGTAAGCATAATGAATACTCGTGACAAGCCTCATCTACTTCTAACCTCTGTCCCTATTTATAGGGAACCTGAGTGAACAAAAAATATACTAAGTCTATTACAATACACTTAGCACAAAATGTGACTTAGTAAAATAACTAATATGCGAAACTAAAGAAACTAACACTTCGACTTTTACAACATATAGACTCTACAGGAAGCCTTACCTTCTTCGTTCTAAGTCCGATTTTGATGTTCTTTATATCCACAAAAAGGTAGCGAGAAGTTCTACGGTTCTATCTAATCTCCTTTACCTTAAAACTTCCCGTGCTTAAATCCAAAATTCATAAAATGCCCGAACTATCACTTTACGGTTACACCCTTGGGCTCCAAAACACAAACCGAACTCTTGGATCACCTAATCTATATTATCTACATCCAAGAAGGTCTAAATATCGCCTTCCCCAAGGCCCATAGCCTAATGATAACTGATCTTCAGGTCACGACCCCGAAGTAGGAAACAATTCAAAACAAGTTGTTACAACTCTCCCCCACTTAACTTAGATTTCATCCTCAAAATCACATCCTTACCATCCTCCTAAAACCCAAAATGCTTTGACAAGTACCTTTTGATTTCCCCGAATCACCAGAAAGGTTTTCTCATACCCTTAACGACCCTCCAAGGCTACCATCGGAATCCATATTTAACCGAACTCATGCACCCTAATGGTAACCAAGTCATTGATCCATTATATAACAAACCAGCACATCACTGTTATAGTTTTGATTGCCCGTACTTTACTGACCTCACACAAGTAGGATCACACCAAAACATAATCACTAGGACCCCACACTGCAATCCGTACTGGAAAAACAAAACATAATTTCGGTTCTGTACTGTCCAACTGAGACCTTTAACAGACAGATTCCTTAACCATAAATTGAGGATAAAACAATATTTCTACTCTCAACGCGAGTCTCGCCCATTTTTCAACCTGATACATATAACTCATATTCTGAAATCAAAAGATTTACACTTGCATTATATCTGAAATCTTCTGATCCCACGTTGACCTTCCACTAAAGTGCGAGATAAAATACCCAATCCAATATTGATACTGACAACCTCACACTTGGTCCAACCACCAAGCCCCTATTGAGTGTCTAACTGATAAAGGCTACCTTATCCTATACATCACAGGAATACCAATCACTGACCATAGAGTTGTTCCTCTCGAAACGTAATCCAATACCTTGACCCCAACCAATCTCCATCAGGTCTCACCCGTACTATCATAACCATACGGGCCCCGCCCACGGGTCTCACCCAGACTGCACAATCGAACAGGGCTCGCCCAAGGGTCTCACCCAATCGATTGATGTACAGTTGTAACCTTCCCTTAGTTCCAACGATCCTCATACCAGCTAAGAGTAATTTTCCGACAATACTGTCTACCTCGACCCGAGCATGCACTGATCATTGCTCAGTCCCACAACCACTCCTATAATGCCCTACCTCATTATGGTGAATGCTACAATCCCATCACAAACTTACAATACTTCCCTAATAGTCTATCATCCTTATGTATGTTACGGCTACCATATAGTCTTACAACATTCCTATATCATCCTACCAACCTTGTGAATGCTATAGCTGTCCAATAGTCTTACAACACTTCCATACTACCATGAACCGAACCCATGGTTTTACAATCCATCTACCGTACCAACCATAATCATTATGAGTCGAACCTGATTCTGACTATACCTAATCAAATGTCCGATTTATGCTTTGAACACCCCACAACTTAATCAGAAAAAAACAGGAAGAGAGGCTCTAACACAACCCTTAACCTAGATCCATCCATATACCCACCATGCGTCATTACTGATGTGTAATGAAACCTAAATATCCACTCTTGTGTAACCTTTAGACCTAATGATTCTCCCCCACCTGTATTCGACTACGCTATTCCAATCCACCACAATTTGATGGATTCCTAATCCATTTACAATTCAACTTGTCAACATCCTAAGCTTGCAAGGGCTTGCATCCCATCACTAGCCAACATTAGTGATCACACACATTCCTAAAACTAGATAAATACTTCCCAAAATCTCAACGAGCTCAATAATCCCAAGTATTTCCCATGATACAACTCCAAATCCTTAAGCCACCTCGAATCGTGGCATAAAACTATAACCCTTAACTGGAACAGACAGATCATTAATTCAATAACTCACCTACCAAAGGATCGATGTATTCAAAGTTCGCCAAAAGATACCATTCGATTTTTATTGACAATTCTAATGACTAAAATAACCGATGCAAACAACTCTTTCCCGTTACTTAAGAGTAATATGTTACCACAACTTAATCCCTATTGATGGTAGCACTCAGCAACCTGAGCTTTACAACAACTAGCTTTCCTTATCCAGCCAAACCTAGTGCTTATACATTCCAAGATCGGATAACCATTCCTAATACCTCAAAGAATTTCAAGATCCTAATTCACTTCTCGCTGAATCCACTAAAATTCCTTGTCAACTGATCGATTGATGAGTAACAATATATCAATGTCGTATAAGTACCCAATCCGTTTAGCCACTTACTTCGACTTAGAGGAATCCCTATGCAACATGTAACTGACCTCGCTTTGAATGTGTAAACTTGAAAACTACCAATCTTACACCCATTACCATGTTGGATTTAGTGTCTAAGCCCATAACTATAATTGGTATGCACTTGACCCGAGAGTAGCATGGTCCATTTAAGTTGCATGGCACCAGAACAATTTGTAAGGATGGACTTATAACGAGAGGATATTTATTATTTTTTAATATATTATAAGTTCTAATATATTAATATGTAATCATATTATTTAATTTGTATTGATCAAGAATTAATTTGGGATTAATTATATGTTCAAAAGAGACTAATTAAATATTAAGGGTTGATTTGGTAAATCATTCATTCTTATGGTGTGGGCCAATGATCCAAGATTTCTTATGTTTGGCTAAACCCATGTGGTGACCCATCGATGCTCCATGGAGGTTAAAACCCATGGAGCATGAGTAATGTCAAAATTCATGGCTATTAAGGCTTACATGTTGTAACCCTAATTCCACCACACTATATAAGAAGCCCCTAGGCTACCAAAATCGGCACCCTAGTGTTCTTAGAGAGCTATAGCCAATTTTGATTGCAAGTAATCTTCTCTCAAGTCAATCCAATTATTGGTGGTGTTGTATAAGCATTCGAGGCATCACACTTGGGGTGCTAGGCTCTTAAATGTCCAAGGAATCAAGCTACAAGAAAAGGTATGTCATTCTACTAGTTTTTTGTAATACATATACTTCATGTTATGCTAGTTAGGATGAAACCTTGGAAAATGAAAGTTTTCTTGTATAATAGAGAAAACATAGATCCAAGGTTTCTAGGGTTGTATGCTAGTTAGGATGATTCATAATAAATTCAAGGATTTCGTAGTCAAAGTGTCTGAATTTGTAATCAACATTGTCAATCCAAGATAATCGTGATATTTGAAAAATTAAAAACTTCTCCTACTATGAAGCTAAACAAGCGTGACTTTCCGACCTCAATATTTGTAGCATGATATGTCCACGCATAACCCCTGGTACATAGCAAATAATGAAAAAAAAATCACCTCGAATATACTTCATATGAAAAAGTTTTGAAGGTTCGAAGTTGGATCTTATCACATATTTTTTACCGAGGAGCGTACTTTGAAGCAGGTCGGTCCTGAGGATTCAAATGTCCATGACGATCCGGAATAAAGTCCCTTAGGCAAATATGTTATCATAGAAATGTAATAAATAACCGATAATATCAACTTCTAAATCTCAACAAATATGTTATCATAGAAATGTAATAAATAACCAATATCTCTTTATCTAAAAGATTCTCCTATTATGTGATTATTGGAGAGAATTTTAGATATTTACCTGATAATCAAAACACTTTTGGTTTCCATAGTTGATATATGTAACCTTAGAACAAAATTAATGCTATTATAAACAATCAGACAGATAGGAAAAGCTCATTTTCAAATAACATAATGAGAAGTTGTATAAACATCACAAGCAGTATAATACTTTACTTGGCAACACACAAACTTTAGCAATTGGAAGCATTCATCATACCACACTATCATATTTACAAAATACATCATTAATTACACATTCCAGGTGCCTAGGGTATCCAATAACTACTTTTGCATCCATATTTATGCACTTAAAAAAGTTTTACTACATAGAATCGTAGACATCAAGGCCAGACCTTGCCAAGTTCAGAATGTGCTCAAGAACAGTGCCCAAAAAATCCAACGGACCAAAATTTTTATAGCTTTTATCTTACCCTAGGTTCAGTTGGCCCAAAACAAATCAACATTAGTCACCTCCTATGCATCAGTAATCACACAAGACAGAGCGGGAAGAAGAGAAATTTAGTGAAAAGAAAAACACTTTGATTTCTTCTTGGCTTACGCATGGGGCAGGAATTAAAATGAAAAAATATTGCTTGCTTAAATATGCAAAGGAATTAAATATGAAAAGCTATGAACAATCTTATTCTTTCATCTTTCCTCACGAAATTCTTATTTCTAAAACAAAGCTACAAAATACAAACAATCCTACAATCTTTCTCAAAAATCAAAAAACTCATTCTTTACTTCTCTCTTCTTGAAAATAAGATTTCATGTTGTGGATTTGTGGTTCGAAATCAGAAGGAGAATGATAGAAGATACGGATTAAGGTATTTCTAATTTTTGGATTTGTGGACTTTGGTTTAATGTTATTCACTTCTCCCTTCACGCGTTCTTCTTTTTCTTCTACGTAATTTTTTTTTAATTTCTGAATTCTCGAGGAACAAGCAGTGGAATAAGAACATTAACCACATCAGTTTTGAAAATCATAAGGAAAGGCATTGAGGAAGTCGATTTGTGAGTTTTGAAGGTACAAACAGATCAAGTTCTGTTTTTTTCGTTTCTAATGAGTTCTGATAAGTTTTGAACGAGCACATAAATTTCTATTTCATTTCATATTAAGTTTTAAGATGTAAGTCAGTTTATGTTTCGTTTATGTCTTTCTAGTCAAGTTATGATTTGATTTCAATCTTTTTTTATTTTTAGTTTTGATACTCTTTCTTGCTTATTTGAAGTGACCACAATCAGAAAGTACCCTTTATTCGTTTCTATCTATTTCTGATTTGCTATCTGATAAAATTCTGATCTGTTGCTGATAAATTTCTGATTTCCTATCTGATAAATTTTTGATTTGCTATTTGACAAGTTTATTGTCACACCCCCGAACCAGACAGCGGAAACGTCCGGGGGCTCGTGTGACTTAAATTGAAATATCATCACAATGAATATAAATGAATCACAACATAAACATCACCATGCATTAATACATTACACCTGACATATTTCACATCAAGTATATTGCTTACATCACATAGTCCAAATCATAAATTGTTTGATGACAGACATCTCACAAAAGAAATTTCTGAAACACACTTGGTGATTCTACATTCTAACGGTTACCTAAGAATACAAGTTATTTTGAAAATGGTCAACATATATAATGTTGGTGAGTTAATAAGCATGTTTGATATAAAAATAGTTTGTAATGTTTGTAAACCCATAAAATCCGATATTTTCTATAACAAAACTATTTACGAAAAAGATGTGATGATCCCAAATGTGTGTTTGCATATGATTTCAAATCATGTAAAAGTGAATGATTTTCATAATTGATCCTTGTATTGTAGTTGCTGTGTGTAGAGGTGAATAATGTCATTCCTCGAAAAACCCGATGTTTTCCGATTTAAATAGTATGATAGTTTTGTATTATCGTATAAATCACTTTGTATGGCCACCATGTATGAATTTGCTTTCCTAAAAATGATGATACGGTAGGGGATCTCTATGTGAGTCGTTATAACCATGGATGATAATGGCTATTTCTCATGTCATGGCATTTTTTTAAATGTCGGATTTGATCAAGATTTTGTCACCCTAGACTGGCCGAGTGTAACTCTAGCAAACAGCTCAGGTGTGGGGGAGTCACCCCCGTATAAATCTATACACAAAATCTCGCTCTCCCTGTAGGAGACTCTGATTATAACTACAGGCTACGACCAAAACTTATTGGTTCTAACCAATAATTCTCACTAAATCCCAATGAAAATGAATAACATTGTTTTACAACGCGTTTGATGTTTACGTGAATATGAAGTAAGCCTAACAGACACGAAATAGGAAAATGGTGGCCTACAAATCGTGTATGTTATTCTAGGCCTTCGAGTATGCTACGAACACGTTAAAGCCCGTTAAGCATATGACAAACAGTTCGGACCATATTAGCAATTGAAATGGGCCACTAAGGCCCAATAGCATGTAAAAGCTAACAAGGGTCCAATTAGGCATGTAACTGGGTCAACGGAAGCCCAATAACATGTGTTGATTTTTATTGAGCCCAATAGTCATGAAATCGGGCCACAAAGGCCCAATAAGCATGAATAGGTATTGTTGGGTCCAATCATTGTAATCATTTATCTGTTTATCAATTTTAAGTTTGTAGTGTAGGTTTTGTTATATACCAAGTGTTTATTTGCGATGTTAAAAACATTCGACGTTTGAATTATAACGAAGCTTATATATATATATATATATATATATATATATATATATATATATATATATATATATATATATATATATATATATATATATATATATGTGTGTGTGTGTGTGTGTGTGTGTGTGTGTGTGTGTGGATACCATGCGTTATAAATTTAATGTTCTTCCCCAATAGTTTAAATAATAACCCATTTGACCCAAAATATTGATTTGATTATTTCAGCCCCTTTTTCATATAAAGTTACTTTTTCAACCCTTTATTAATAAAAATGACATTTTTAGTCCCTTTTGGAGAAAATTAACATTTTTGGTCCTTCAACTATTTTTCTTGACATTTTCGGCCCAAACATCATTTAAATCATAATTTCAGCTCAAAAATATTGTATTTGTCATTTCCAGCCCTTACTTGTAAAAGGTTTACACTTTGGGATGGAATTTCCTCGAGTTTTACATTTTTGGCCCAACTTTCCAAAAGCTTTGCATTTTAGCCAAATTTAAAAACCAAAGTCATTTTCAGCCCCTACATTTGTTTATTTCTGTTTTTGACTTAATATTTGATCAAATTGCATTCTCTAACCTCCAAAATTTCCCATTTTCGCAAAATTGGGTCGAAAACCATGAGGCCCACAATTTAAGCCTATTAGGCTAAAATTTTGCATTTTTGGTCCTTTGAAAAGCATGTTTATCATAAAGATTAAATTTTATGTAAATGAAACCATTTTGATACTTATAAAAACCGAGATTGTTACTTTTGACCCCAAACTTTACTTTATTTGTTAAAACGATACTTATACAAGCTTTTTGTTTTGATTTTCAATTTTTAAACATATAATCACTTGTATCTTTGTAGTATGTTGTTTAATATGTTTTAGTTCATGAATCTCACTCATTAATGCTATAGATCTCGAAATATAACAAGTATTATCACATATTTCACAACAAGAACCAAAGAAATCACACATAACATGCATATACACATAAATCAACACATAATACTTGTATTCTCCCCCAAAAACAAGTAAAAACCAAAAACAAAGGGGTATGAACTCACCTTGGGTTTTTTTCGGTTTTTGAAGAATGATGGAAGAAGAGGGTGTGGTTTTCGGCCTTAGCAAGCTTCTTGAAGGGACCTTCAAACTTTGATGAGCTCTAGGGAGTATGATCAAGAGATTTAGGTTGTAATAAGAGTGAATGAGTTTATAAAGAAAGTATATTTGTAAGATCTTACCGCTAGTATATAGCTTGAAGTGATTTTGGATGAAAGCCTCCTTGAATGCTTCTAATTCTCGAAAATTTAGAGGGTGAAAGAGAGTTGTTTTTGAGAGAATTGATAATGAATTATGTGTGTGTTTTTTCTTGCCTCTCAGCCGAAGGAAGGAAAAAGGGGATAGGGAAAGAAAGAATGGCATGGAAACATGAGATTATGCATAGTTACATGTTGTGCAATATGCTTAGATGACCACTAAACAATAATGAGGTGGCTAACACCCATTATTCCTCTTAGTTTCTCATTTTTTATCATATGGGCTGAGAGGGAGAAAGGAGAGAGGTGATTTGGGCCTTTAATTCTTTATTATAATAATATGAGGTCCATTTCGATGGTTTTCGGCCCATTAGGCTTTTAGGATGGTTCACGGCCCAAATTGTATAAAGAAATGGATTTATGGTTCTTTAGGGTTAGTTTAAATCAATTATAGCTCAATAAGGCCCATTAGGGTAAACGATTTCATTTTAGGTCCAAGATGGCCCAAAAGGCTAGGTTTTATGAATGTGGATCCAATTAGAGCCCAATTAAGAGTTCTAAACCCAAAACAATCGAATTGAAAGCTTATTGGCCCATTAAGACCAAATAAGGAAATCCTAGTACAAAATGGACTTATGTCGGGGTTTTAGGGTTTTCAAACCCTAACTTGACTTTTGTAATGTTTTGCACGAAGTTTGGGCTTTATAATTGGATTTTTGATGAAAGTTTGTTGTTATTGAATAACATCATATGCATACCAAGTTATTGTTCCAATTTGTGGTCATTGATATTGTTTACAAAAGTATGGAAATTTCCAAGCAAATTTGCTAGTTGTGACATTTATGTTGTGTTTTTATAGTTTTTATACCCTTTATTGCTAGAGTTTCAACACATAGAACCACGATTCCAAGAAGAAACCAAAGGCCGTATTTTTTGTTTTTGTTAAATCATATGGGGTCTCCAAAATCTGAGGGTCGGCCCTAGACATGTAAGATATGATCAAGGGGTCTCCAAAAGAAAGGGAAAACCCCACGTCAACCAAATTCTATACAATAATGTCACACCCCCAAACCGTCAGGAAAACAACAACGAAATCGTCTGGGGGCGGGAGACGTCATGTATAGTATCACAACCATTATACATAGTAAGCATAGTAAACGCAACCATTACATTACATAAGCATATTTATATTTGTTTGAAAGCAAAGAAAACATATATTAGGTACATCAGTATATGCAAAAATAAAGACAAGACTTCTATATGCTCTGTCTTCTCCAAAAGTGAGGGAAGTACCTGTCTACTGTTGACCTGAGAATATAGGCGGTTTGAAAGAATATCAGCATAAAGCTGGTGAGTTCATAAGTATGTTTTTGTAATTAAAGACTGGTTACTAAAATTAGTGAAAATACTTCATTTTCATTAACAAAGAATTTCAGTTAGTATCGAAAACCATGGTTACAGAGTTATGAAGTATATATGCATGTTTTCCAAGAAAAACCCATATTTCTAGCATGTTTGTTGGTTTCTATATGAAAAGTACGTTCCGTTTGAAAAACCTGATTACCCCCAGTAAGTATAGTAATAAAACCATAAGTTGTGTCCCTGAAATATCCTCCAGTACGTAGATAGGTAGTTTTATTACATAAAATAAAACTATAGAAGAAAAAAATCCCGTAAGCAAGGTTAGTTTATACGTATTGTGAGTCGTATAACCATACTAATTTAACCCGTGACCTCGTTGACGTTCTTTAGGCGTCGTATGATTATAAAATTTGTCACCCCAGGCGTGCCCGCCTAACTGTAGCTAGCATTTCAGGTGTGGGATTTTCGGTCCCAAATATATCTATTCACAAATTTTACGCTCTCCCTCCAGGAGACTCTGGTTATACTACCGGAGATGAATTATTGGTACCCCGAGGGGCATAACGAACATAAGTCTCACGAGCTAGTATTAACTAATTCACGTAATGTTTAGTTGTTCCTGAGTTTGAAATCGTTTGGAACAATGTGGAGTATAAATAATTATACACAAAGTAATGATTTAGCTTGATACTCTAGATTAGTAATGGATAAACTAAATCTGACATAGTATATATATTTGACCTTGCACAAAATTTGAATCCGTAAAACAGGTAATGAAAATCCCAAACTATACCCATAATAGTTTGAATGGTTTGTTAAGTTCCCATGCTGTTTTGAAAACTAAGTAATTATATTTAGAAAGCATCCCTTATGCTCCGCATGTTACAAAAGGGATAAAGGTATCTAAATGTTTGATAGAAAATCATTGTAATTACATCAGTTTTTAAGTTAAGAAATCCGTTATGATTAGATTGTATTCCCCCCCCCCCTGAAAACATGAAAAACTCAGAAAAGTGTAGGGGTATGAACTCACCTACTGTGAGTGGAATGGATGGAAGTGTCGGGTAGGATGCTAGGTGTCAAGTGAGGACTTGAACACACACTCGGATCCTATTTAACATGTAATGATAAATTTAAGTATCTAATTAGTAACATAATAACTAATTATCTAAGTGAGAACATCCTAATGCATGAAAACACTTAACTACGAGTGCTAGGAGCATCAAGGGTTGCGTATAAAGAGAGTATGGCCTCACATTGGAGTTTACTCTTCAATTGGTGACCCCTAGAGGTGTTTATGGTTTCAAGACCACTTCCCTCATGAGTTTACGGTCGTAAACTCATGGAAGTGGTGTCATTGGTTGCTCAGAAGTCTTATATCACTTAGGGAAGTAAGCTAGACTCAATTCTAGAGCATAGGAAGTGACTACGGCTCCAAATGGACCCTTGGGGGAGTTCACGATCGTAAACACATTTTACGGCCATAAACTCATGTTTGCCCACTCATTCTATGTTTTGGTGTTTCTAGGTTAAGCATGCAAAGTTCTAGAAACTCATACAAGCCATAGGGAAAGTTAGGGGCACCATATGACCCTTTTATGGAGTTTACGGCCAAAGGACCATTCCCTTGGGCTTTACGGCCCTAAACTCTACGAGGATTTGTTTTCTTTGATGTTTAAGGTCCCTACTTCAATGGTGGTTGGCTCTAGGCTGAGTTTTTGTGACATCCCCAAAATTTCGGCCAGAAAAGACCGTTTTCATTTATGCTTTTTAAACATTTTCAGAGTAAATCTTTTTGATTTTAAAAGAGATGCGAAATTTGTTCCCAAAAACAAAACATGATAAAATAGATCTTTTATCAAAACATTTCATAAAGAAATATAATTTCATTTCATAATCAATATCGGGATGTCATGTTCCGATACAGATCATAAAGCATAAACGATAACATTACAAGTCATTCAACAAATATATACATATACAGACTTGTAAACAAAACAAGTTGATGATTCGTCCATCTTTATGCTCTTGCACCACATCCTATAATACAAATAAACTGAGTGGGTCAGGCTTGGAGCCTGGTGAGCATATAGGGTTTTCAACCCATAATAAATATTTATATTTAATTCAATAATCAACAATAACCCGATTACCCAGTCCCGTTATTCTCACTTTACGTCCCTAAAACAACATCTATTATAAGGGACCTAATCTAGGATTTTCATCGGGACGGACATTACCGCAAAAGGGCTTCCTTAGCAATAAATATCCTAAAGGCAACCATGAGGGGGATAGAGTACACCAGTGAACACATCGTTCACAACACCTACAGGTTATGAGCCTGCTAGTGTTCCACAGGACCATCAAGAAAGAGTCTGTGGTCGTCATCCATACTCTACTGAATGACTAGATCAACGACAACAACATCGAGGCCTCTCATCTGTTTATTACACACCAACTATCTACCCATGTTCTACCCAACATATTAGTAGATAAAAATATACATTTTTATACATAGTTTAAAACGTGTATAGCATGCTCAATCAATACATTTTTCCACATAACAGATGAGGCTCACACACATAACACGTATTTCATAGAGAATAAATCAGACCTATGAGATAGAAGAAAGTGAATATACATTCACACATATATAACCAATAAAATATACACGTATTTCGTATAAAATACTTTGTATTTATGCGTTAGAAGAAAATGACTACACACTCACTTGATCAGAAGATGATCGGGCAGCACTACGACTTGCAGAAGTAGTGTTTCTCCGTAGATCTGGAAGATCTTCACAAAAACCGGGCTCGCGAGTAGGGCTTTGGCTCAGAAATCTCACTTCTCGGCATCCTCGGGGCTTCAGATCTCGCTTCGGGGCTCGGGAATGATACGGGGGTTTCGGGATATGATTGGCATGCAAATTGAGGAAAAAACTAGAGAGATGAAAGAGTTTGAACAAGAGAAAATGGCTGATTTCGGTTTCTATTCATAGGCTGCTGGGTCTGGGATTACGTTGGGCGTAATTTCAAATTACGTTGGGCGTACTCAGTACGCTGGGCGTAATTAGGTTACGCTGGATGTACTTTGACGTCACTGCGTGCGACAATTGGTGGCACTCGAGTATTGGTCAGACAAGTTGCACCCCTTTGAGTACGCTGGGCATACTCAACTTACGCTCGGCGTAATTTGACTCGTCAAACTTCTAAATTGCGTAACATTTGCATACCAGCGCCGTTTTAGACGTTCTTTATATCCACACGTAGGTGAGACCATACTCTACAACTTTCTTTTAGACTCTGTCGGCTAATTTTGACTTTTATTTTTATTATTTATTTTTAGAAGGACGGGACAGGAAAAACTTCGTTATAAATTCATAACTTTTTCGTTTGACGTTCGTTCTCGCCTAACTTTTCATCGTTTCGCTACTAACAACGATATCTTCGATTCTCATTTAGATTGTTTTGGCTAAAAACCGTTCGATCTCAAATCGAGTATTCGGGCTGCATACTGCCAAGTCAAAACTTCAGAAAATCATAAGTTCCTCATACGAAGTCAGATTTGGGCGTTCTATATATATTCGAAAACCTCGTTTCGGCCACTACAACTTTATGCAAAGATATCAGGCATATCTCATACTTTAATTTTGATGCTTATTTTATTCTTAATTCATTAAATTATAATAATTAAGAAAATAAACACATAATTCACATAATTCACAAATAATACATTTTTATTATTTCAAATTGGGTTACAAAGGTTAACCTAGACTATTACATTGCTAAAAATGGAAAGCCCAGAAACACAAGCGTTACAATTCTCCCCACCTTAAAATGATTCCGTCCCTGGAATCACACATCCACAAACAACTGCGGGTAGCGACTCATCATGTCACTCTCCATTTCCCAGGTGAGATTTGGCCTATTCGTGTGTTTCCATCGGACAAGCACTAACTCAACCATCTTACGTCGCAATTTCTTAGTCTTTCGGTCAACGATTGCCTCTAGTTCTTCAATCAACCTTTTTTTCTCATCGATTCTCAACTCCGAAAGTGGAATCATGTCGGGAACTTCTCCCGTGAACTACCTTAAATAACACACATGAAAAATGTTATGAATTCCATTCAGTTCTTCTGGTAGTTCGAGCTTGTAAGCTTGGTTCCCAATTCTCTGAACAACTTTAAACGGTCCAATAAACCTTGGACTTAACTTTCCCCTTTTACCAAATCTTATAAGTCCCTTCCACGGCGAGACTTTAAGCAAAACCGAATCTCCGACTTCAAAACTCATCGTTCTTTGCTTTTTGTCAGCATAGCTCTTTTGACGATCCTGAGCTGCTAACATTCTCTCGCTAATTATTTTCAACTTTTAAGTAGTTTGATGGACTATCTCCGGTCCCATAAACTGCTTTTCCCCAGCTTCAAGCCAACAAGACGGCATATGACACTTCTGTCCATACAAATTTTGATAAGCTGCCATCTTTATGCTCGAGTGGAAACTATTATTGTTGGAAAATTCTACCAGTGGTAAATGTTCATCCCAATTACCTTGGAATTCTAGGGTACATGCTCTAAGCATATCTTCAAGCATTTGTATCATTCATTCGCTCTGACCATCAATCTGTGGATGGTAAGCTGTACTCAAGCACAACTTTGTACCCAATTCCTCTTGTAGACTTTTCCAAAATCGTGAGGTGAAACGGCTATCACGATGTGACACAATCGTTAACAGAACACCGTCAACCCTCACAATTTTCTTCACGTAAGAATTTGCAAGCTTCTCCATAGACCATTTCTCGTTGGCTGCTATGAAATGCGCACTCTTAGTGAATCGATCAATGACCACACAAATCATGTCGTGACCACTTTTTGTTCTGGGCAGTTTAGTGACAAAATCCATAGCAATGCCTTCACACTTACCCATACGCACAGGCAATGGTTCTAAACTCCCGTACAGTTTCTGATGTTGTGTCTTGACTCTCGCACAAGTCACACACTCGGCCACATACTTTGCAACATCAAGCTTCATCGTCGGCCACCAGTAGTAGGGTTTCAGGTCCCTATACATTTTAGTGCTACCGGGATGAATCGAGTACATGGTCTTATGAGCTTCTTCCATCAGAAGATCTCTGACTCCTCCTGTCTTAGGTATCCAAATCCAACCTTGGAACACCTTCAGTCGATGATTGTTTATACCGAACACCAACATTTTGCCCAAACGTTCCTCCTTTCGGTCATTCTTCTCAAAAGCTTCCTCTTGAGCTTTCCTTATACTTTCCACAATGATCGAGACAACTTCAATTCTCAACTACCTTGGCCTTTTCCTTTCAGGATTGACTTTCCAACTGAGAGCATTAGCAACAACGTTATCTTTACCGGGGTGGTAAAGTATCTCACAGTCGTAGTCCTTATGTAACTCTAGCCAACGTCGTTGTCTCATATTCAATTCCTTCTGACTAAAGAGATATTGGAGACTCTTATGATCAGTGAACAATTTGCACTTCGTGTCATAGAGGTAATGCCTCCATATTTTCAAAGCGAAAACTACCGTAACCAACTCCAAATCATGAGTCGGGTAGTTCTTTTTGTGCTCTTTTAGCTGTCAAGACGCATATGCGATCACCTTATCTCTTTGGGTCAAAACACAACCCAATCCAACCCCAGACGCATCGCTATAAACAACGAAGTCTTCAACTCCATCGGGTAGAGATAGAATCGGTGCCTCACATAGCCTCTTCTTTAGCAACTCGAAAGCTTCTCTGTGCTTATCATTCCAAGCATAAACAACTCCTTTGTTGGTCAAAGCTGTTAATGGACTAGCGATTGAAGAAAAGCCTTGGATAAACCTTTGGTAATACCCGGCTAATCCTAAAAAGCTTCGGATCTCCGTGGGACTCTTCGGTCGCTCCCACTTTGTCAAAGCATCAATTTTTGCCGGATCAACCATTATACCTTCTTGATTGACCACGTGACCCAAGAATTGGACGTCTCGAATCCAAAAATCACATTTGGAGAACTTTGCATACATCTTCTCCTTCTTCAAGACTTCCAACACTTCTCTCATGTGTCTACCATGCTCTTCTTGGCTCTTTGAGTAAATCAGAATGTCATCTATAAACACTATCACGAATTTATCAAGGAACGGATTACAAACCTTATTCATCAAATCCATGAATGCTGCTGGAGCATTGGTTAGTCCAAATGACATAACCAAAAACTCGTAGTGTCCATATCGTGTTCTAAATGCAGTCTTCTCTATATCCTGCTCTTTCACCTTCAGCTGATGATATCCTGACCTCAAGTCAATCTTTGAAAAATAACTTGAACCTTGTAGTTGATCGAATAGGTCATCAATCCTTGGCAACGTATATCTATTCTTTATTGTTGCCTTGTTCAGCTCTCTATAATCGATGCACATTCTCATCCTCCCATTTTTCTTCTTCACAAATAACACCGGAGCTCCCCAGGGTGATGAACTAGGTCTTATGAAACCTTTGTCCAATAACTCCTGATGTTGCATCATCAGCTCCTTCATCTCCGTCGGTGCTAATCGGTAAGCTGCTTTTGCTATTGGCGTTGTTCCGGGCAACAAGTCAATACAGAATTCCACTTGTTGATCAGGCGGTAATCCAGGAAGATCTTTGGGAAACACTTCCGGATAATCACACACAACGGGAATATTCTGCATCACTTTCTTTTCCTTCTTAGCATCAATCACGAATGCTAAGTATGATGTACACCCCTTGGTAAAACACTTTCTATCTTTCATTAGAGAAATGATTCCAGAATTTAATCTGCGTTTATCTCCATACACCATAAACGATTCCTTTCCAGGCGAGTTCGCTTTCACTATTTTCTTCTTACATAAAATCTCGGCATCGTTGGTGCTAAGCCAATCCATTCCCAAAACGATGTCGAAACTGTTAAGTTCAATAGGCAATAATTACTTGTGGAACTTATTCCCATTCAGGTCAATTAAGATGTTTTTCATGCGATAGCTAACAGGTACAAACTTGCCACTAGCAACTTCGACTAATAAGGCATCATCTAGTCTAACAACAGGCAAAGCTAGTTTTCTACCAAATTCATGCGAAATAAAGGAGTAGTTGGCTCCAAAATCAAATAAAATTTGGGCTGGCAATTCGTTTACGAGAAAGGTACCTGAAGCGATGTCAGCTTCTTCTTTGGCAGCTTCCAGTGTCATCTGGAATGCTCTTGCTTTCGGCTTTGGTGGAATGTTGGATCTTGCTGCTTCCTTCTTTTTCGGACAATCCCTTGAGATGTGCCCCTCCTCACCGCAACCATAGAAAACTTTCTTGGTGAGGGTGCATTCGTTAGCAAAATGTCCTGGCTTTCCAAGTTTTAAGCATGTCACCACTTCTCCGTCACACGTCCCATGATGCTTCTTTTTACACTTTTCGCACCATTTCGCCTCTACCTTTCCTCCACCTCCTCTCGAACCAGATTTTGAGAATTTATTTTTCTTGCTGGATCCTGAAGATCCCTCGAACTTCCTTTTTTCACCAACATCTATCCTTTCCAGACCCTTTTCCTTCTGTTGAGCCTCCACATTCTTAGCTGCTTGAACAGCTGTTTTCAGAGTAGATGCCATTTTGACTGTTGGACCAAAGTCGGCAGGCAGTCCATGAGCGAATCTCTTAATCTTGGAGAGTTCTGTTGGCACTAGGTATGGAAATAACTTCATTTTCTCAGTGAATGTCTTTGCATAGTCATCAACACTCATCTTCACTTTCTTCAAGTTTTGGAACTCATTGTTCAGGTCAATTAGATCTATCTCTGAACAATATTGCGCCATTAGTTGTTCCAAGAACTCCTCCCATGACATTTTTAGAGCTTCTCCTCGTGGCATAGTATCTGCCAACAACTTCCACCAGCTCAAGACTCCAGTCTTTAGTTGCCTAACTGCAAAGATAGTCTTTTGTTTGTTGCTACAGTCACAACTTTCAAATGCCATCTCCATTTCGGAGATCTAATCCATAATTTCAACGGGTTTTGGGATCCCAATTTGACTAAAAATGCGACTATTGTTCACTTCCTCTGATTGTTCGGGAATCAGTTTAGGTTCCAAGTTAGGTATGATAGGTTCGTCCCTATTTCCATGCAACATCTGTAGCATTTCTTACTTTTGTTCGGTAACATAGCCCAAATTGTGGCTTGCATCCCAACCATGGTGATCTGTTCTGGTGCAGCAGCTTCAACAGCTACTTGTTGAATTACAGGAGGTTGATTCCTGTTCTCGTTTGCTTTTCCAACACCGCTTCTTGTTCTCACCATTTTTGATCTATACACCGAATAAGGCGAAATTAGATCCGCATTCACGATAGATATTCAGATCGTCCTTATCACTCCGAAACGTTTACATGCTAGATCTAATAACATAGACATACGCTTAGAATCCTACACACATAAGGTTTCCAGATCAGGTCAGCAACAGACAATAGATCCGAACAAATAATATCATATATGGAAACATATAACATTTAGCACATAAAAGCATTTTAGGCAACTTTCCTAAAATAAACTAGTGCTCGTGTCTGAAATACAACAGACATACATCTAAGAACCTTCACTTAGCATTCTAAGTTTAAGTTTAGAAATCCTACAAATTCCTAGTTTGCTTAAACTAATTCTCTGATACCAACTGTGATATCCCCAAAATCTCGGCCAGAAAAGACCATTTTCGTTTATGCTTTTAAACATTTTCAGAGTAAATCTTTTTGATTTTAAAAGAGATTTTCAACCCACAATAAATATTTATATTTAATTCAACAATCAACAATAACCCGATTACCCATTCCCGTTATCCTCGCTTTACGTCCCTAAAACAACATCTATTATAAGGGACCTAATCTAGGATTTTCATCGAGACGGACATTACTGCAAAAGGGATTCCTTAGCAATAAATATCCTAAAGGCAATCATGAGGGGGATAGACTACACCGGTGAACACATCGTTCACAACACCTACATGTTATGAGCCTGCTAGTGTTCCACAGGACTGTCTAGAAAGAGTCCATGGTCGTCATCCATACTCTGCTGAATGACTAGATCAACGACAACAACATTGATGCCTCTCATCTGTTTATTACACACCAATTATCTACCCATGTTCTACCCAACATATTAGTAGATAAAAATATACATTTTTATACATAGATTAAAACCTGTATAGCATGCTCAATCAATACATTTTTCCACATAACAGATGCGGCACACACACATAACATGTATTTCATAGAGAATAAATCAGATCTATGAGATAGAAGAAAGTGAATATACATTCACACATATAACCAACAAAATATACATGTAACACGTATTTTGTATAAACTACTTTGTATTTATGCATTAGAAGAAAATGACTATACACTCACCTGATCAGAAGATGATCGGGCAGCACTACGACATGCAAAACTAGTGTTTCTCCGTAGATCTGGAAGATCTTCACAAAAACTGGGCTCCTCGCGGGCAGGGCTTCGACTCGGAAATCTCTCTTCTCGGGATCCTTGGGGCTTCGGATCTCGCTTCGGGGATCAGGAATGATACCGTGGCTTCGGGATATGATTGGCATGCAAATCGAGGCAAAAACTAGAGAGAAGAAAGACTTTGAACAAGAGAAAATGGCTGATTTTGGTCTCTATTTATAGGCTGCTGGGTCTGGGATTACGTTGGGCATAGTTAGGTTATGCTGGGTGTACTTTGACATCACTGCGTGCGTCAATTGGTGGCACTCGAGTATTGGTCAGACAAGTTGCACCCCTATAAGTACGCTGGGCGTACTCAAATTACGCTCTGTGTAATTTGACTCTTCAAACTTCTAAATTGCGTAAATTTCGCATACGAGCTCCGTTTTCGACATTCTTTATATCCACACGTAGGTGAGACCATACTCAACAACTTTGGTTTAGACTCCGTCGGCTAATTTTGACTTTTATTTTTATTATTTATTTTTAGAAGGCCAGGACAGGAAAAACTTCGTTATAAATTCATAACTTCTTCATTCGACGCCCGTTATCTCCTAACTTTTCATCGTTTCGCTACTAACAACAAGATCTTCGATTCTCGTTTAGATTGTTTCGGCTAAAAACCGCTCGATCTCAAATCGAGTATTCGGGCTGCATACTGCCAAGTCGAAACTTCATAAAATCATAACTTCCTCATACAAAGTCAGATTTGGGCATTCTATATATATATTCGAAAACCTCGTTTCAGCCAATAAAACTTTATGCAAAGATATCGGGCATATCTCATACTTTAATTTTGATGCTTATTTTATTCTTAATTCATTAAATTATAATAATTAAGAAAATAAACACATAAATCACATAATTCACAAATAATACATTTTCATTATTTCAAATTGGGTTACAAAGGTTAACCTAGACTATTACATTGCTAAAAATGGCAAGCCTAGAAACACAGGCGTTACAGTTCTGGGCATAAGGAAGGAAGAAAGGGCAACTTTGCACCTTTAAAGGGAGTTTATGGCCCAAGAACATGGCTTGGCCGTAAACTCTCATTTATCCATGTATTCTTGATGTTTCTAAGCCCTAAACATGATAAACCTAGTGTAAAATGAGTTAGGATAGGAGTACTTACAATCTAAGAGCTTGAATGGTTGATTTTGGCCAAGAACACTAGTGTGTGTTCTTGGTGAACCAAGAACACCTGGATATCAACTCAACTGGAATGATTTCACGGATGGAATGGTGTAAGATCACTAGATTAAGTGTTGTACGAACAAGTTTACGGAGAAAACACTTACAATTTTGATGCTTCTTGATCAAAACCCGAAATTGTAGAGAGAGAGTAGAGAGAGGAACTTCTAAGAGTGTGAAAAAGGATTAGGAATGGTCAAGGCTCACCTTAATTGGTGAGAGTTCACGGCCCAAGTGAGTTTACGGCCCTAAACTCCATGTTTACGGCCGTAAACTCCATGTTTACGACCATAAACTCCATCTCATGGAGTTTAAGACATTACTTTGGTGTTGGGGCTTTAGTGGTTGCTTTCTAACACTTGTTCCTTAAGTGTACAAGGCTCGGAATATTAAAACAGACTTTAAATTATGCTAAATGATGGCAGAAATGAATTGACTTTCAAAGGAAGTGTTAGACTGAAGAAATTTTACATATGAAATATTTGGGTTGTCAAAAGTAAGAAGATTAAGTAATGTCAATCAGAAGTACTTCCTTTGGTATCCATATTTGTGCATATAAGCTTTTTATTTCTAACACCTACAATATTATCTAATAAATGCCTCAATCTTCTCTCTATAAGCACTTCTAAGCTTCAGTTGAATTCTTTTCATAACAAACTTAGCTATTTATTGCTTGATTTGAAAATTAGTAGGTACAAACTATTTTTTTATTACCAACTATTGGAGAAAAGCAAAGAAACAATAAATCGGGATCTATACATTCTTCATTCTTTGAAGGTATATTTCCTTCCAACTTTTCCAGATCCTTCATAAATTTATTGCCTAGCTACTGGAGCTTGACGACCAGTTCTTAAATTGTTAAACACCAACATCTGATGACGTATCTTTACACTAAAACTGACATTAGGGTTCTTACATTCCAAAAGCTAAAAGTGATCCAATAACGAGGTTTAGTAAAAATTGAACGCAAAATCGTTTCTAGTAAAAAATAACAAGGTTCCCTAACCTGAATGTTTGAATGAATGATTGATTAGCTGATTAGCAGGATTGCAGGAGTGGATGACCGGTAATCGATCGTCGTATGACCGTTAATGAACCCTTGCTTGAGCCTTGAACGATCGCGTCTGCCTTTGCCTTTGGGTGTGGACTGATTAATTAGAGGAATTCCTTAATATAGTTTAAAAAATTGGGCCCCTAAAAAAAATTAGGTCATGTGCACATTCCCACCTTGACCTACCGGGCCTGCTTTGAACCTAAAAATTATTATTTCCTGACCTCCAAATTTGTATTATGATGTGACATTTCCATGGATAGACCTTGTTACATAGAACACAATGAAAAAAAATACATCAAACAAACTTCATACAAAAGAGTTATGCAGGTTTAAACTTTGTTTTTTGTTTTCACATTCGTCACCGTGGAGCCTACTTTGGACCTAAAAAGTATGACTTACACAACCTCCAAATTTGAAGTGTGATATGTCCATTAATATGCATTGTTACACAGAACACAATGAAAAAAAATCAACCTATATAGACTTCATATAAAAGAGTTATGAAAGTTCAAAGATCGGGGAAAAACTATATTTTCGAAGGCCACATCTCTTCCAAAGCGTAATATTTACTCGAATTCACATTCCAATTCCTCCAAATTCATTTGAGAAGTAAATCCGTGATATCTTTTCCAATCTAATATGAATCAAACCCAATTCAAAACCACGTAAGGTTTAACATATTCTGATGCCTACTTTATAACTTCTTTATAAGTTTTTCTATTAAAACAAGATTCAAATATAAAACTTTATGCGCCTTCATAGTTCATACGCAAGTCATGGAGACTAATTCAAAAATAGAAAGTAAAATATTTTAATAGAAATAAATGAAAATATTGATACTATAATACATGAATAAATGAAATACATTCATATTTGTTTCATTTAACCACTTTACTTATCTTGAGGTATCTGTTTTGTTACATTTAACCACTTTGTCTTCAGGTATGTGTGATTAATTTATACGTGTGACAACCCGAAATTTCCATTCTAAATCAAACCACTTCAATCCAATAGAAGTAGAGCAGTTACACTGAAAATTCAGACTTAGAATATAAGTTTGGCAGTTTTAGGGTTTTACACCAGAAAGGGGTATTAGGAGAGTGGTTGCACTAGGATTTTGTGCAACACTGTAAATTCCATTATCCTAGAATCATTAGAAACCATTCCGAGATTAGAAATATTTTCTGCCAAACATCTCAGGACTATAAATAGAATTCTGAACCAAATAGGTTCATTAGTTGAATTCCATTTAGAGAAAAGCCCATTTCTCTCTGACGGATCTTCGGATTTTCATCCCAGATTGTGAGTCTACTTCCCTAGATGTGTTTCAATACTTGTTAGATGCTTTATAACATTGTTACATGTCCAAAATCACCCAAGATCACCACACTTTAGGAGTTTACGGCCAAGGAGTTCTTGGGCCGTAAACCCCATTTCCAAGGGACAAATGTGCCCTACCTCACCCCTAAAGCTTAAGGACTTTAACCCTCATATGCTTGTGACTATTTTAGACATCAAAACACTTCAAAATCATAAGTTTATAGGAGTTTACGGCCAAGGAGTTCTTGGGCCGTAAACCCCTTTTTCAAGGGCTAAAGGTGCCCTAATCACCCCCAAAGGCTTGGACTTCATGTTAGACAAATACCTTAAAGTGTTTAGGACCTAGGAAACTCATCAAAAGCTCAAGTGTTGAAGAGTTTACGGCCAAGAACATTTCTTGGGCCGTAAACTCCCATAAAGGGGTCAAATGACACCCTAAACACTTCCTAAGGCCAAGGGACAATTTTGACAAGTACCTAGATGAGTTATGGACTGGCTAAAACATTTAGAACCCCATGTTTGAGGGAGTTTACGGCCCAAGATGTTCTATGGCCGTAAACTCCAAGAAATGGTACCAAATGGTGCTATAAATCCTCTTAAAGCCAAGTACTTAAGCCTTGACTTGTTCCTAGAATTGTTTGAGACTTGAAAGCACAATGAGAACCCTCCTAAGGGAGTTTACGGCCGTAAACTCCAAGGGAAAAGGGTCTTTGGGCCGTAAAATCCCCAAAGGAGTCAATATGGTGCCCAAACACTTGTATATGCCTTGAAACAATTCCCACTAAGGTTGTAGTAATCGAAAGTACCATCCCAAGCCTTGGTTGGGAGTTTACGGCCAGGAACTTACTTCCATGGGCCGTAAACTCTAATAAATATGGTCTTTTGACCTTAAACTCACATTATGGGCATTGCACTTCTTTGTTGCAACCCATTAGCCTCCTAGCACTTGACCAAAAGTGTTATCCTCGCGCTTAAATGTTATTACTTGTATAATTAGTGTTATAATCACTAATTATTTATATACATATGTTTTCATATGTAATTAGGATCATTTTGTGTGTCTAAGTCCCTACTTGACACCAAGCACTTGTCCGATCCTTCCGTACGATAACAGTCCGTTCAATTCCAGTCACTTACCTCAGGTGAGTTCATACCCCTTAACTAACGTTTTAAACTCTTTTTAAATGTTTTATGGGGGGGGGGATACAAGTAGAATCATGCTACTTATTCTGTCAATCACATGTGATTTGTAGGTAGGACATTATTACTTATTACATCAATCACATGTGATTAATATACAACATTCAAAAGATTTGGCTACTCATTAGCCGTTTTACCGAACAGTTTCCTTCAAATGATTTTTATAAACATTTTATATGTTTTCAAACTACTTCTTACACTGTACTTCTTACTCTGTCTATCATACTTCAAACTTATTTACAACTGTGTTTCAAACAAATGTTTCTCATACTCAAAACTGTTTTTATTATACTTATGCCTTCAAATTGTTTTATAGATTGACATCAAGTCGATCTTCTCTTAAAATAATATTTCTGTTTCAATTGTTTTACAAAACTTACTTATGCTTTTATTTTATTATAAATTGCATGCCTCTATATGTATACTTATATAAGAAATGTTTAAAAGAATTAGGAAGACTATCCACCCTATTTCCTTTTCACGCCTTGAGATGTGGTCTGGTGGGACATTGGGTATTCGTCCGAAAGTCGTTTAAAGATTTGTTATATATCATGTGTACATATATAGTCATAAAAGGTCCTTCCAGTTCATCCTATGCCCTTGGGTAGCAAGGGTATACATCCACGTCAATACGTACCACCTAGTTTACTAGTAAGCTACCATATGGGTAGTTCAGGAAGATACCAGAATCATTGCTAGAACGTGATATCATTCAATGAGTCAGTTCATTCATGAGTCAATACTTTCTAGAACATTACGGTACATTACATATACAACTATACTAGGACGTTTACATTACTATACTTGCTAGATAGAGAGAACACACATTACAGCTAGCACTTTTACATAAGTACATATACATGATTACTTTTACCTGATTACAATTACATGAGCACATTTACATAAGTACATATACATGATTACTTTACATGATCATACTTATAAGAGCACTGTTACATAGATATATCAGGAGGAGTCCTATTACATTTTATATGTATCGACTCTGTTATCAAAACCCTCATTCCTATCCTTACCTTGTGATTTCAATCACATAACCGACGAGATAGATTGGGTTTATTATCCTAGTACCCAAGGATACTGTTGTGGAATTGACCATTCCTAGAATCTCTGTTAGCCACAGAGGTGAAAGTACATCCACGGATGTCAAACGGTTGGTACCATTATAGGTATACGATTAAGGGATTGACTATTCCTATACCCAGCTGTTAGCAACAGAGGTAAGAGTACGTCTACGGATGTCTTAAAGTTAACAATGATAGTTACCCTAGTACTAAAGGGTAATATTCAGAATAGTCAGGTCTTGGTAGAAGACTACATTCAGAACAGTTAGGTCTTGGTAGAAGACTACATTCATAACAGTTAGGTCTTCGTAGAAGACTACATTCAGAACAGTTAGGTCTTGGTAGAAGACTACATTCAGAACAGTTAGGTCTTGGTAGAAGACTACATTCAGAACAGTTAGGTCTTGGTAGAAGACTACATTCAGAACAGTTAGGTCTTGGTAGAAGACTACATTCAGAACAGTTAAGTCTTGGTAGAAGACTCCTTTTGTTATTAATAGGAATCATAGGGATTCTAGGGTTTTTCAAACACTTACAGTTCATATACACTTTCAATACTTTTAAGTACATATACTTACATGTTCTCACATACAAATTAAGACACTAAATACTTATGATCTCACCAGCTTTAAAGCTGATACTCGCTTTCAAAATTACTTGTATCCTCAGGTCATCATAGACAGGTACCGATGCAAGGAGAAAGGAAGATGGAGCTTGTTCAAGACTTATCTTTCATTTTAATTTATGCTTTAGTGTTTATCAAAATTTGGCAGAACACATTTGTACAATAATTATATTACTAATGAAATGGATGATGTTGTTGCTTGTTTACTACTTTACATTGTTGTTGATATTATACATGACGTCCTCCGCCCCAGAACGTTTCCGCCGTTCATGGTTTTGGGGTGTGACAGATTGGTATCAGAGCATTGTTTATAGTGAATTAAGTATATCAACCCATAAAAGATATACTAACTATAAATACATAAGGGATTAAAAATACTCTGACCAAGAGTTTATACTTTAAATAGTAAAATATTTAAGTAGGTATACGTGTTGCATTCATACTAAAATCAGTGTCACTAGGACAGTACAAAAGAATTACGATTGTTGGACAACACAAGTGGGCTTAGAGACATATGGTCAAAACTGGGAAGATATAGCCTGATCACCTATATTATCCGAGGGTTGACTAGCATGTGCCTAAGTTTAAGAGTGTGGTTGCAACAATGCTAAAATCTTACCAACCCTACCACAAAGAGAACAATAGAACCTAACAATAAATTTAAAATACTATAGGTGTATTTTGGTGTTACTATGAGTACTTTAAACTTGAGAATTAAAACGGGATCTTCATTACTATGTTGATAGTTGCTAAGTGGATACACTAAGGCTGCATGTAATTATGATGTTATAGACTTAGAATCTATGATAATTTTGCCTTACCCCTATTCTGTGTGAATTTGGAATTAAGGTCACTTATTTGAAGGTCTATCCTATTTAGATTACACATAGCTGGTATGCACTTCACAAATAGCGATGTAACTGATGAAGATTTTCTACATAATTATCTAGATAGATCGTCTAATAATTATTCTTTTACCCTAAATTCTCGCATAGAAAACATAACTGGACTCCATCCCCTCGACAACCAGTACCTTCCGAATGAAGTCATAGCTGGTTGGTTTGGAGATTAACCAGAGAATGATCATCCTGTTCCCCTTGAATGATCACCATGATGAAGACCTTTCGTCTGATGCTAACTCCGAACCAGAGTTTGAGAAGCTACCCCGAGCAGCTCCCTTTCCAATTCCTAACCCTCGTCCGGCTTTTCATGGCCTGACCCTCAGTGAGTGGAATGCTTGGAAACATGGAGCCAAGGACAAGATCAGCCTATGCTATTTGATGGCGACCGAAGCTTTTACGACTTGAGGAATGAGGGCTTAGCAGATATAGTCTTGCCAATCTTGGTCCGCAGAGTGGCCGAAATGAGATTCAAGGCAGGACAGCCCTACATCAGATTTCAGAAGTTGTCGCCTATGCTAGAATGCATACCCTCCACACCATCCATCTAGAAGATGCACACGAGAGATCAGAGAGAGACCATGAAATCCTGCTACAAGTACTGGCCGAATCACGAGCCGGAGTCATAGAGCTCCGGGTACGCCAGATGGTGTGCGAAGGACACCTAATTGACATGGAACGTCTATTAGTTGAACTACGAGTTCACCAGAGGGATGACCGTCGCCAATGGTAGACGCTTTACTTTATTTCCCTTATAAAAAGGAATCGTATTTCCTGTCTATGCCAGATGTGGCATTTTCTATGAAATTATCTTGTACCGTAAGTACTTTAGTTAGGCCTTTATGCCGTCAGGAACTATCTTTAGTGGATATGATGTAAGACCTTTCCAAGGTCATTTTACAGAATCTTTACATCGTGAATATCACAGATATTGACAGCCGGCTAACTTCTGTGTCATTCTTCATTCCAGTACTCTTGTCATTCATTCATAAGAGTCTATCTGAATCATGCTTTAGTCAAATCATTGGACTATAGTGATTTATCTCCGGAGACACTTCCAAGTCTCTTTCGGTGGTTGGATCTTGTTATTCACCAACCCACGATACCTCAGCTCGAACGACAACCATCTTGAGACCATGCTACAAACTTACTACCACCCGTGACTAGGACTGCATAATGGGGATGTAGGTCCAACTTTCGAGAACATACTTCTACTCTTTACATGAACAATCTAAGTACATCAGGGTCAACCAGAACCGCTCACAAAATCTTTATTCTTTCATGTTAACAGAATCATGTCGTCATCCGGAAACAATCAGCCAAGCAACGAGACTTCTACTTTTTCGATGGATGCCGCTACCTTTCAAACGGCATTAACAGCTGCTGTAGTGGCTGCCGTAACCGCGGTCATTGCGCACCGTAGCGCTAGCAACACAGTCGATACTGCTGACGGGAATGAAGTTCCCAATCGTGATATCCATCCAAGAAACCAACAAACAGTAACAGTCACTGGCTCGCAAAGCCGAAAGACAGAGAACAAGAAACGAAAGCGTCAAGCCCAGAAAGAACGCAAGAAATCCCGTAAGCTGGCTATACAACCGCAACAAGTGGAAACCCCTGCCGTTCCCGTGTCGAGCAGGCCATACGAGGGAAAACTCCCGAAGTGTGATACTTGTGGTTTCCATCATCATGGAAATTGCCATGAGATGCAATGTTGCAATTGCCTAGACATAGGGCATCGTGCTCGTGACTGTGGAGCACCGAAACGACCCATCACTCAAGTCCCTTTCATCGGGACTAACCCTACACACAAGATGAGTTATGACGCTGAACGATTTAAGAAACAATTTCCAAGGTGGAGTAACGAGGAAGGCACTCGTGTCCACATAACTTTGGCTAAACACCGCAATCCCATCGCCAAAGCTAGTACTACCCAGGCATGCCACTAATGCGGGGAAATAGGGCACTTCAAGAAAGATTGCCCGATAGCAAAGAACTCTGGCGAAGATGGGAGAATTCTCAGGATCACAGCTGCAGGAGAGCCTGCTCCGGAACCACGTTATATATAAATTAGGCGTTTCGTTGTAACAGACTTATAAACTATCTAGAACTAGTGCAACTAGAGTCTTACCTTTTGCGAGATCCCATCTGTATAAGGACTCTCGTGCTGCGTATACTTGTCTTATGTAGTATATCTAATTCGCAGCAATAGTCTTGTGGTAAACCTAAAGTACTGTAACTCTGTTCATGGTTGCACGGTTGTGTTTTGTCTGTAAACGTCTTATGTTCAAATCTAATGTCTTTAAGTTTCGGTATGATTTTGACATTATCATATGACTCGATTCAATTTGATCCTCACGAAAACAGCTTCATACGTACACACCCTTTCTTCTAGATCACTTTTCCAGCGAAATCGTTACATCAGAACGCCGAAGTACTCATGCCAGAAGTACCTATTAGTTATTTTCTTTCTGAAGAAATCCCCGAAGTACCACTCGTACAGTACGTCAAGTTTAATCCAGGGATTCATGCGGTTGATCTATCACTAAAGAATGGATGCATAAGACTGATATATAATCAAGGTTCTACAATTTTAGAATTGATGATTCCACTTTAAATTCTTTTTCCCCAATGGGATGTGAACTTAAAGAAGAACCAGTTATTCGACTACCTTTTCAACCTTAATTATATATGACTCGTATACACGAAAGAGTGACTGTGAAACTAGGTATGAATTCTAAAATGAACTTCAGGACGGAGAACTGCTTAAATACGAGTAATCACATCGTCATAAGAACAAGCATAGAACCCAGTACGACTCCCGAAAATAGGTCGCGCTATAGTTTAAACACCCACGGAGATACAAGAACAGTTTGGACAACTTAGCGAACTACACATGAATATAATTAGAAGACTACGTTTCTCACCTTAGAGAACCTCGGTCATATTCTTCCAGAGATCGACGGATCGCATTGCATGTACCTCGATTATTGAGAACCCCGTCGAGATTTTTCATTAGAAATTGTTATCTCTGTCGCGCGTAGACAAAATGGTTGAGCAATCACAAAGAAAGAAACTACTTCCAGGAATGAATCCGGGATTCGAATATCACCAGTTCGAGTGTTAGGGAAAGATGTCCGGAAGACTATCTCCTGAACTCCATATGGACACTTCGAGTCCGTAGTGATACCCTCCGGATAGGACCAATGTGCCCATAGTTTTCATGAGCTAAATGAGTAGGGTACGTCTTTCTTACCTGGATCAGTTCGTCATTTCTCTTTGTAATGACTTACTTATCTACCCTTGTAGTAAGAAGGTACCGACATCAGAGACGCCGACATTCCTTAGCCAAACTCTAGGTCTTACCGACCTACCGCCTTAGTTCATTCAGAACTCCTCGGAAACTGCAGAAACTCGTACGACTTTGAAATTCCAAGTGAGTGACCAAGTTCTTTAGAATAACTCACTCTGGGAATGGCTTTATACGCTTCGTAAAGCGTGGAAAGCTAAATCCAAATTAGACAGGACCTCCGAGATTCTTATCAGAATCGGTCTTGTGCCTCGCACTAACTAGATCTGCTCCGCGAACTCAGTAACATACTTTCTACTCTTCGCATCTCGATCATGAAACCATACCTTTCCGTTAGGAGTCTTGCAAGTCCACTCGTGGAGATCCTTGCCTTCGTATCAGAACCGTAGTGACCCTCGACCGAGAGGTCAAGCGGACGAAGCAACGTCGTCGCCAGTTAGTGAAGGTTCGTTGGGATGCCAACCGAGAGCCCGATTTCACTTAAGTGCGCTAGAACCAATCGATTAGGAAGTTTCCTCCTCACGTGTCGATCACTCGTGCATACTTCCTTGCCTAAATTCTAATTTCGGGACGAAATTCCCTTTAACAGTGGGATGATGTGACAACCCGAAATTTCGATTCTAAATCAAACCACTTCAATCCAATAGAAGTAGAGCAGTTACACTGAAAATTCAGACTTAGAATATAAGTTTGGCAGTTTTAGGGTTTTACACCAGAAATGGGTATTAGGAGAGTGGTTGCACTAGGATTTTGTGCAACACTGTAAATTCCATTATCCTAGAATCATTAGAACCCATTCCGAGATTAGAAATATTTTCTGCCAAAAATCTCAGGACTATAAATAGAATTCTGAACCAAATAGGTTCATTAGTTGAATTCCATTTAGAGAAAAGCCCATTTCTCTCTGACGGATCTTCGGGTTTTCATCCCAGATTGTGATTCTACTTCCCTAGATGTGTTTCAATACTTGTTAGATGCTTTATAACATTGTTACATGTCCAAAATCACCCAAGATCACCACACTTTAGGAGTTTACGGCCAAGGAGTTCTTGGGCCGTAAACCCCATTTCCAAGGGACAAATGTGCCCTACCTCACCCCTAAAGCTTAAGGACTTTAACCCTGATATGCTTGTGACTATTTTAGACATCAAAACACTTCAAAATCATAAGTTTATAGGAGTTTACGACCAAGGAGTTCTTGGGCCGTAAACCCCTTTTTCAAGGGCTAAAGGTGCCCTAATCACCCCCAAAGGCTTGGACTTCATGTTAGACAAATACCTTAAAGTGTTTAGGACCTAGGAAACTCATCAAAAGCTCAAGTGTTGAAGAGTTTACGGCCAAGAACATTTCTTGGGCCGTAAACTCCCATAAAGGGGTCAAATGACACCCTAAACACTTCCTAAGGCCAAGGGACAATTTTGACAAGTACCTAGATGAGTCATGGACTAGATAAAACATTTAGAACCCCATGTTTGAGGGAGTTTATGGCCCAAGATGTTCTATGGCCGTAAACTCCAAGAAATGGTACCAAATGGTGCCATAAATCCTCCTAAAGCCAAGTACTTAAGCCTAGACTTGTTCCTAGAATTGTTTGAGACTTGAAAGCACAATGAGAACCCTCCTAAGGGAGTTTACGGCCGTAAACTCCAAGGGAAAAGGGTCTTTGGGCCGTAAACTCCCCAAAGGAGTCAATATGGTGCCCAAACACTTGTATATGCCTTGAAACAATTCCCACTAAGGTTGTAGTAATCGAAAGTACCATCCCAAGCCTTGGTTGGGAGTTTACGACCAGGAACTTACTTCCTTGGGCCGTAAACTCTAATAAATATGGTCTTTTGACCTTAAACTCACATTAGGGGCATTGCACTTCTTTGTTGCAACCCATTAGCCTCCTAGCACTTGACCAAAAGTGTTATCCTCGCGCTTAAATGTTATTACTTGTATAATTAGTGTTATAATCACTAATTATTTATATACATATGTTTTCATATGTAATTAGGATCATTGTGTGTGTCTAAGTCCCTACTTGACACCAAGCACTTGTCCGATCCTTCCGTACGATAACAGTCCGTTCAATTCCAGTCACTTACCTCAGGTGAGTTCATACCCCTTAACTAACGTTTTAAACTCTTTTTAAATGTTTTATGGGGGGGGGGGATACAAGTAGAATCATGCTACTTATTATGTCAATCACATGTGATTTGTAGGTAGGACATTATTACTTATTACATCAATCACATGTGATTAATATACAACATTCAAAAGATTTGGCTACTCATTAGCCGTTTTACCAAACAGTTTCCTTCAAATGATTTTTATAAACATTTTATATGTTTTCAAACTACTTCTTACACTGTACTTCTTACTCTGTCTATCATACTTCAAACTTATTTACAACTGTGTTTCAAACAAATGTTTCTCATACTCAAAACTGTTTTATTATACTTATGCCTTCAAATTGTTTTATAGATTGACATCAAGTCGATCTTCTCTTAAAATAATATTTCTGTTTCAATTGTTTTACAAAACTTACTTATGCTTTTATTTTATTATAAATTGCATGCCTCTATATGTATACTTATATAAGAAATGTTTAAAAGACTTAGGAAGACTATCCACCCTATTTCCTTTTCGCGCCTTGAGATGTGGTCTGGTGGGACATTGGGTATTCGTCCGAAAGTCGTTTAAAGATTATTTATATATCATGTGTACATATATAGTCATAAAAGGTCCTTCCAGTTCATCCTATGCCCTTGGGTAGCAAGGGTATACATCCACGTCAATACGTACCACCTAGTTTACTAGTAAGCTACCATATGGGTAGTTCAGGAAGATACTAGAATCATTGCTAGAACGCGATATCATTCAATGAGTCAGTTCATTCATGAGTCAATACTTTCTAGAACATTATGGTACATTACATATACAACTATACTAGGACGTTTACATTACTATACTTGCTAGATAGAGAGAACACACATTACAGCTAGCACTTTTACATAAGTACATATACATGATTACTTTTACCTGATTACAATTACATGAGCACATTTACATAAGTACATATACATGATTACTTTACATGATCATACTTATAAGAGCACTGTTACATAGATATATCAGGAGGAGTCCTATTACATTTTATATGTATCGACTCTGTTATCAAAACCCTCATTCCTATCCTTACCTTGTGATTTCAATCACATAACCGACGAGATAGATTGGGTTTATTATCCTAGTACCCAAGGATACAGTTGTGGAATTGACCATTCCTAGAATCTCTGTTAGCCACACAGGTGAAAGTACATCCACGGATGTCAAACGTTTGGTACCATTACAGGTATACGATTAAGGGATTGACTATTCCTATACACAGCTGTTAGCAACAGAGGTAAGAGTACGTCTACGGATGTCTTAAAGTTAACAATGATAGTCACCCTAGTACCAAAGGGTAATATTCAGAACAGTTAGGTCTTGGTAGAAGACTACATTCAGAACAGTTAGGTCTTGGTAGAAGACTACATTCAGAACAGTTAGGTCTTGGTAGAAGACTACATTCAGAACAGTTAGGTCTTGGTAGAAGACTACATTCAGAACAGTTAGGTCTTGGTAGAAGACTACATTCAGAACAGTTAAGTCTTGGTAGAAGACTCCTTTGTTATTAATAGGAATCATAGGGATTCTAGGGTTTTTCAAACACTTACAGTTCATATACACTTTCAATACTTTTAAGTACATATACTTACATGTTCTCACATACAAATTAAGACACTAAATACTTATGATCTCACCAGCTTTAAAGCTGATACTCGCTTTCAAAATTACTTGTATCCTCAGGTCATCAAAGACAGGTACCGATGCAAGGAGAAAGGAAGATGGAGCTTGTTCAAGACTTATCTTTCATTTTGATTTATGCTTTAGTGTTTATCAAAATTTGGCAGAACACATTTGTACAATAATTATATTACTAATGAAATGGATGATGTTGTTGCTTGTTTACTACTTTACATTGTTGTTGATATTATACATGACGTCCTCCGCCCCAGAACGTTTCCGCCGTTCATGGTTTTGGGGTGTGACAATATGGTAATAGTAAACAAATCATTCCTTGCAGATGATGGTAACCCTTTATCTTTTCTTGTCAGTTCAATAATTGGGTACACTTTTGAAAGTACAATGCTAAAACAGAAAAAAAAAATAGTAGGATGCTATAATAAAATAAACTAATGAAAGTAGGTTGCATGATTTTTGGGTGAAAGGTATATAATTTGTCTAATTCATACGAAACGACTTTTTGTGTTCTCAATCTTATATCTATCTACTGGTTTCCACTGGAAATAAGATTTGGGACTATGATCTTTCAGGTTGTTACTTGTAACATAATCACCAGCAAAAGTATTGATATTTTATGCTATAATATATATTACACGAGTCAAAAAGAATCTCCTAAATTCAAAGTTAATTCGACGATGACTGTTGCATTTCGAGAGTTGTCAAGAAAGAAGTTTCTACCTTCCATAGACATGTTTACTTGGCATACATCCTTCCTCACGCCAGAGTCTATTTTCAAGCAAATTAAGTTGCTAAAAGGTGAAGAATGGTGCAACAATAAATCCGGAAAAGAGGTAATACACTGCAAAAAATACATGTATACATATAGATGGATAAAAATACATAGATTGTATACTAAGTAGACGTTCTTTTTATCAAGTATTACATAAATGACTGATATGATATCAACATACCTCAATAATGTCGGCATTAAATGTGAGATAGCTGGCACTATGGAGCTTTTGAAGCATGTTAAGAGACATGCGAGCATCTTCTTCCTTATAAGGACTATCAAGATACAAACATATAGTCACTTTGTCTAGAGAGTGAAAGCGGTCTTTACACAACTCAGCTGGAGGGCAACAACCCCTGTAGTACAGTAATGAAAGTCGTGATGGAGCATTCAAGTACTTGAATGAGAAATTAGTTACTTTATGTTTCTCAAGTTTTGGTGCAACCAGATTGACGACTTCTGAACATCTTCCATAGATAAGCGTGAGAGTAGAAAGTCGAGGGGTAATGATTTCTAATACACCCACATTCTCGACAGTGAAAACATCTAAAGTGAGGTTCTTTAAGTTTACACACTTGGAGAAAAGATCAAGAGACTCTTGATCAGCATCACACAATTTGATATGAAGGAGATGCAAAGTTGTTAAAGCTGGAAAAACCCTAGGTGTTTTGGGTGTAACGCAAGGTGAAAAAGGGCTACTAAATGTGAAATGTTTAAGAGAGTGAGAGATAAATAGACAAGAAGGGTATTTTCTAGGGTGGTATGATTGGTATGGGGAAAAACTTTCAATAGTTAGTTCTTGGACATTGTGAGAGAACGCATAATTTGCAATCCTTTTGACAATAACCTGACTAACTGCATCCTTGAATCGTAGCTTTATCAAAGTCATGTCTACTTGATGGTTGAGGTGAGACAGAACATGAGTCACAAATTTGGAAAACTTGCGTAATAAAGAGCCAAAAGGATAATTTGAGAAGTTGAGATAAGGCATTGTTGTCCGGAGAAGCTTCCTTCTTGAAGACAACAAACACGTTTGAACAACAAATTTCATATCAAGACAAGAAAGGATCTTATGAATAAGCTCATCTGGCAAGCTGCTCAATCTATCTTCGTTCACTCGTGTATATTTAGTGTGATAAAATTTCATTGTTTGCTGTAACTCGAATAATAGTCTACACTTCAAATGTAAAATTCAAATCAATTACTTCGATAATGGATAAGAATACGTCTTATTATACAAGTTGAGTCCTAATGCAACTAAATATGGAACATAGATTAGGACACAACAATCATAATGCATTAGCCATCAGGTAGTGCTCGTTATTAGGTTGGTCTTATCATTTTCGTTGTCTTACAAACAAAATTCTATTTTTAACATCGTTAATTTCCTCAAATCACATCTTGAATACTTTATCACTTTTGTATATTTGTTAAGGTTGTTTGCAAATTTAATAACTCTTCCAACTAGCTGATATGTCATATGTATATGACTGTTATTCTGACTAACATAGATTTCATGATGAAACCATGTTTTCTTCCCTATTCTGCTAATGAAATTAAGTATCCAAAAATGTGACAAGAATCTAGATCTTACACAGGATTTTCATAGGAACCCAGTTACCATCTTGATAAACCAATAATAGGATCACCAATTAAAGGGTAGAATATATCGACTGGCATTATGATAATAACAATAATGTCAAATTATTGGGTTATTTAAGCAACTTCCAGACTTATTAAGAACTATTATGATTATAGATAAACATGATGATTACAAACAATCATCAACTATATATCACCATAACATATATAACAAATAAAACTAAAAATCTCAACCATCCGTGCCAATTTAGAATTCAAACTGCGGAAGGTAGCACTTCTAAAAATCAAAAAGGTATGGACAGAGGTTGTAGTCTTTTGTTAGTAATGCAGTCTAGATATAAGTATCAGCTACCACACACATCCAGGGCCAGTCCAGACGGTGGGCAAACCGGGCGACCGCCCAGGGCCAAAGACTCCAGGGGCCCAAAATTTCTGGGTTATATGGTGTATATATATAAATCAATTATTATCAAAATGATTTTTAGGCCTAAAGTTGGTTCAAACTCAAACTAGCTCAAAGGATAAACAATTTGGCTTGCTTATTATTGCTAATTTAACATGTTTATAGTGAAGAATAAATGATATATTTTTTTAATCTTTATAATATTTGTCTTTAAGGGGCCCTTTTTTTCTTTTCGCTCTGGGCCCTATATACATTTGGACTGGCCCTGCACACATCATTGAAATCAAATAGCTAATACAACGAACAAAAGCTCTAATATAAGAAGAATAAAAAAACATCTTCTCCCGATAGTACAGTCTTTTGCATATTAAATATTATCTTGCTCTCTCAAGGTCCAATCAAACGATCAACGATAATGATTCAAAAGTATCTAAAAAGTTAAATCATCGTTAAGGGTGAAACTCGAATGCCCTTTTGCCCTGGCCTCTAAATTGTACAGTTAGCAAGTGGGAGTTGATAAATCAATGAATGCATGGATAATGCAAAACTAGGGTTTGCGAGTACGTACCTCTAATCTTCAAAAAAATCACAATGCGAATTCCCGACTCCCTAACACCAAAACTCTTGTTTGCTCTGTTTATGCTTCTACCCAAATCTCTCTCTCTTCTTTTTTTTTAAAGAATCCATATTTGGCTTAAACCTAAAACCTTTGTTTAAACCCTTGTATTTAGTCTAATTTTTCGATTATTTTTCTTTATCCGGTTTCTTGATTAGGAAGCAACTATAACAAAGGGGTTTTTACTTTGTATTCATCAAATTAACAAAGTATCCTTGTCTCTATCATTCCTACAAGGGGTTTAATTATGCACACATTGTAACATTTATTAGACCGAGGGAAGTGGTGGTTGACATGTTGGACTCCACCTCAGCTCCAACAAGGGAGGGGGGAGTTTTGTCAAGTTTGGAAGAAGAGAGAGGGTGGGGTGCCGAGTGAGGAAGAAAAAAGTGAGAAGAAGAGAATGAGAAGGAAAGACTCTTTTTCCTCTACAAAGCGTTACTGAGATGGGTTGTTGCGCTCGACATGCGAGGAGTGGTGTTTTCAAGTTTTTAGAGTTGACTCAGCTAGCTTATGTCAATTCCACTCCTTATAGCCTTAGCGTGAGGTATCAATCATCTTCATCATTTTCATCCCTAATATTTTCTCTCATCCACATCAATCATTAGTCAAAAAAATTACCATACGGTCAATCACTTGTCTCGATCAACCTTAGCAAAATGTATAAGTACCAAAACAAGTTGTACAAAGCTTAAATGCGCATGCATGAAAGCCATGCATGACAGCTATCCCGTGAAGAAGACGTTGAGCTAGTGGAACACCCGAAATGGTGTTTCCCTCTTGTACCAAGTGAATTTCATCTCGTCACGCTTCTCCATTTGAGCATAACAACCGCCCTTAGTGTATATTTAAATACATATATGTATATGTATAGGCTTGACCTTATGTATATAATCCAGCCCATTATAGTGTAGGTGTTCGCGGTGTGATTTGGTGTGGTTTATAGTCAAAACCGCAAACTTCACCGCCTATGCGGTTTGGATTTGAATAATCTAATTCTTCGGGAAGTAAAACATGCAAAATGAAACACGATAATACACAATTGACAAAAGATAGTAAACAATACTCATGAATAAATATTTCATTATTTAATCATCAAATGTCAATTAAATTTATATTGTTACAACTTTCTAAATATCTATCTAATCACTAAAACCAATATCATCATTCAGACCAATGCTCATTGCATGTTGAACGTGCTTAATCCTACTCAGACCCTTTGTGAGGGGATCTGCAGGATTCAGATGATACCCTCTTCACGACGAGATGTCCTTCTTCTACCCTATGTCTGATGAAATGGTATTTTTTATCGATATGTCTACATATGTCATGATCTCTTGGTTCCTTTGTTAAGGCAACCGCTTATTCATTATCACAAAAAATCTCCATTGGCTCCTTTATGGTTGGCACAACTCCAAGGTCTCCGATTAAGTTATTCAACCATATAGCCTCATTTGATGCTTCGCTTGTTGCAATGTACTCTGATTCACAGGTAGAATCAGCCACCTTTTCCTGTTTGGAACTTTTCCTAGTTACAGCTCCTCCATTAAGGGTAAACATCTAGCCAAATTGAGAACGGAAGTTGTCTCTTTCTGTCTGAAAATTGGCATCACTATACCAAGTAACTCTCAATTCATCACTGCCACTAAGCACAAGGACCCAGTCCTTAGTTCTTTGTGAATACTTAAGAATGTTCTTGATCGCTATCCAATGAGCTTTAACCGAATTTCCCTGATATCGACTAACCATGCTCAAAGAAAAAGCCACATCAGGGCGAGTACATGTCATAGCATACATGATCGATCCAACTGTGAAAGCATATGAAACTTGAGTTATTTCTGCTATCTTTGCATCAGTACTTGGACTCTGAGTCTTACTCAATTTGGTATTACTCTAGATAGGCAACTGTCCTTTCTTAGAATTTTCCATGCTAAAACATTTTAGCACCTTATCTAAATGTGTACTTTGACTAAGTCCAATTAGTCTTTTACTACTGTTTCTCAAAATCCTTATTCCCATAATATATGGAGCCTCTCCCAGATCCTTCATAGCAAAACACTTTCCAAGCTAAGGAATAACTTCTTGCAAGGTTGGAATTTCGTTTCCTATGAGTAGTATGTCATCAACATACAATACCAGGAAGGTGACTATACTCCTGATAGCTTTGACATATACACAAAATTCATCCTCACTTCTAGAGAAGCCAAAATCTTTGACTTTCTCAAAGCAAAGATTCCATTTGCGATAAGCTTGTTTTAATCTGTAGATTGGTTCTCAAGCTTACACACTCTATCGGGGTACTTAGCATCCACAAAACCCTATGGATGACTCATGTAAACATCCTCAGCCAACTTTCCATTAAGGAAAGCAGTTTTGACATCCATCTGCCAAATTTCATAGTCATGAAACGCAGCCTTGGCTAGCATTACCCTAATAGATTTAATCTTAGCTACTGGTGAGAAGGTCTCATCATAGTCAACCTCTGGGGTTTGAGTAAATCCCTTTGCAACTAGTCGAGCCTTGAACATGTGTACCATTCCATTCATGTTGGTCTTCTTCCTGAGGATCCATTGGCACCCAACTATCGTACGACCTAGCATGTTATCAACCAAATTCTAAACTTGGTTGTCACACATGGACTTTATCTCACTGTCCGTTGCCTCTTTCCACTTAACAGAATCTAGGCCCGCCATGGCTTCCTTGTAGTTAGAAGGTTCATACAAATTTACCAGCATACTATTGTTGGGTTTTGAGCAATCTAACACTTCCTAAGTGTGCATGCAACCCTAATAAACCTTGGATCTATGTTTGTCTAAATACATGCAAAATAATAATTTTCCAAGGTTCATAACCTATCTAACATGGCATGGGGTACTTTTAAACATAAAAGAGTTAGAAGAGATTACATACCTTTTTGATGAGTTTGATTCTTAAGGAGTTTGAGGGCCAAGCACCAATAGTGTGAATGCCTCAAATGGAATCACAAATCACCACAAACTCTTGGAAAACTTTGAGAGAGTGTATACACACTACAATTTTTGGCCACACACAAGCACACACACTAGTTCACTAGTTCCATTTCATGCTCCATAATCATGCTTATATAGTGTGCATGGTTAGGGTGAAACCCTAATAACCCATGTCTTTTCCTTTCCAAGGATCCATGGGTTGAAAGCTCCATGGATCATCCATGGACTTCCATATAAGCCTAGCCCATTAACAAATGAGTATTAGCCCACACTATATAAAACCAATAGCCCATAATCTAATTAGTCTTCCTTTTAATCTCTAAATTAATTCATAATTAATTTAAGACTAAAACTAATTAAATAACATAACTTCATATTAATATATTATAACTTATAATATATTAATAAACATATGTGTATAACTCTCATAAAATTATTCATAAATAGTTAGGATGAAATGCAACCCAAATGGACCATGCCGAGTCGGGTCAAGTATATACCAAATAAGTTATGGACTTAGACACCTTATCCAATAGACTCCCACTTGGATAAGTTTAATAACTGTATTTGTCTATATACCTCAGGAACCAACTAGCAATCGTAGCTCTCGAAAACTCCGCTGAACTGTGAAGTGCCATTTTAAGACAAGTGATCACATAATCCTCTGTTCTCATGATATCAGCCGGACAAACACATAGAACTATGTCTTGCTTATTGTCTAGCAGTTGTTTCTCGATTTCCGATTTGTTTGACAAAGAACATAACTAAACACATCAATTTAGTTCTGACCGGGCCCGGTACATGGGTCAACACAAAATCATCGAGGGGCGCAGATATCGCTTCTATTTCTAGAAGGAACAGATAAACTTCGACTCATATGTTTGTTCTACTACTTGTTAAATTATAAACAAAGGCATGTCTTATAACATCAAGTTACTGATGCGTTTACGTGCAATCAATGCACAACCAACTCATAGGTAACAACTCATATCTCTAGGTTTTAAGACTTATATGATATTATCGTCTCACGATCACTCGAGATAAATTCCATGAAGTGATACAAGTGAGCATGGGTTTAATCCAATACTCATAACTTATGAGTACTCATGAATGTTGCAGCAACCATTGCCATGTCTAAACACCTTTAGCCATCTAGAAACCCAATTCATGACAATCTTGATTCATACCTACTTCCGACGTATGATCGATTGTGGAGGTTTGACTAAATTAATTATTCTGGAAGTCAAAACATGCAAAACTGAAACAATCGTAAATAAGTAACAATGACAGTAACACTTTACTCATAAATAAATAACAAATTTTATTCATCATCAAACGTCGATTACATTTTACAAGCTTCAGGAAAAACTATCTAATCTGTAAAACTAATATCGTCCCTCAGCCTGATGCGCCTCGCATGCTGAAAATGCTTAACCCTCATCAGTCCCTTCGTAAGGGGATCTGCAGGATTCTCATCCGACGATATCCTCTTTGTCACGAGGAGTCCTTCTTCAATCTTGTGTCTTATGAAGTGATATTTTCTTTCAATGTGTCGGGATCTCCCATGATCTCTCGGTTCCTTAGCTAAAGCAACCGCACTATTGTTGTCACAGAAAATTTCCATAGGCTCCTTAATAGCTGGCACAACTCCAAGGTCTCCAATGAAGTTCTTCAGCCATATCGCCTCCTTCGCTGCTTCACTCGCTGCTATATACTCTGATTCACAAGTTGAATCAGCCACCGTCTCCTGCTTGGAACTCGTCCAAGAGATTGCCCCTCCATTTAAGGTAAAGACCCAGCCCGACTGAGAGAGAAAATTATCCCTATCAGTCTGAAAACTGACATCACTATACCCTAATACTCTCAAGTCATCACTCCCACCAAGGGTAAGGATCCAATCCTTAGTCCTCCGCATGTACTTGAGAATGTTCTTTACCGCAGTCCAATGAGCTTTACCAGGGTTCCCCTGATACCTGCTGACCATGCTCAAAGCAAAAGCCACATTAGGGCAGGTACAAGTCATAGCATACATGATCGAGCCAACAGCGGAAGCATACGGTAATTGGGTCATCTCAGCTATCTCTGCCTCTGTACACGGACTCTTAGTGTTACTCAGCTTGGTGTTGCTTTGGATCGATAAATCTCCTTTCTTGGAGGTCTGCATGTTGAACCTTTTCAATACCTTATCCAAGTAGGTACTCTGACTATGTCCAATTAGTCTTTTACTCCTTTCTCTTAATATCCTTATCCCTAGGATATAGGCAGCTTCCCCTTGGTCCTTCATAGCAAAGCACTTCCCAAGCCAGGACTTAACCTCCTGCAAGGTTGGGATGTTATTTCCTATAAGTAGTATGTCATCCACATACAGTACCAAGAAGCTAACTATACTCCCACTAGCTCTGACATACACGCAAGACTCATCTTCACTTCTCGAGAAGCCAAACTCTTTGACCTTCTCATCGAAACAAAGATTCCAGCTACAAGATGCTTGTTTTAATCCATAAATGGATTTCTCAAGCTTGTATACTCTGTTAGGGTACTCTGCACTGACAAAACCCTCTGGCTGATTCATGTACACATCCTCAGCCAACTTTCCATTAAGAAAAGCAGTTTTGACATCCATTTGCCATATTTCATAATCATGAAATGCAGCAATGGCTAGCATAGCCCTAATAGACTTAATCTTTGCTACCGGCGAGAAGGTTTCATCATAATGAATACCCTGAGTCTGAGTAAAACCCTTCGCAACCAATCGAGCCTTATAAGTATGCACTTTTCCTTCCATGTCGGTCTTCTTCTTGAAGATCCATTTGCACCCGACTGTTTTATGGCCTGGTACATGGTCAACAAAGTTCCAAACTTGATTGTCATACATGGACTGTATCTCGCTGTCCATAGCCTCCTTCCATTTAGCAAACTCCGGGCCTGCCATGGCTTCCTTACCACTGCTAGGTTCATCCAAATTTACCAGTGTACTATCACTGATAAATGTATCACCTTCCGTAGTAGTATGAAAAGCATAATAAAACGCAGGTGTGTTCCTAACCCGTGTGGAACGCCTCGGAGGTACAGACTCATCAGCTGGATCAATAGAAGTTTCCTCCTCAGGTTGATTGCTAGTGTATGAGGTTCCTTCACCAATCGATTCTTGAATTTCTTCAAGATTAATTTTCCTCCCACTGTCTCCTTGGCTTATAAATTCTATCTCACGAAAGACCCCTCTTCGTGCTACAAAGACCACATTCTCACTGGGTCTGTAGAAGAGGTAACCGAAGGATTTCTGTGGGTAGCCTATGAAAATACACCTTTGACTTTGGGGTTCGAGCTTATATTGAGTCTCACGCCTCACGAAAGCCTCGCAACCGCAAATCTTGATGTGATCTAAATTGGGAACCTTCCCAGTCCACATCTCATGAGGTGTTTTGGTAACCTTCTTTGTAGGGACGAGATTGAGGATATGGGCGGTAGTCTCTAAGGCATACCCCCAAAAAGAGATTGGTAACGAAACTCGACTCATCATAGAGCGAACCATGTCTAACAAGGTTCGATTACGCCTCTCAGCTACACCATTCAGCTGTGGTGTCCTGGGAGGAGTCAATTGTGAGACAATCCCACACTCCTTAAGATAGTCAAGGAACTCGGTACTAAGATACTCACCACCTCGATCGGATCGAAGCATCTTAATGTTCCTGCCCAATTGATTTTCTACTTCCTGTTTGAATTCCTTAAACCTTTCAAAGGTTTCTGACTTATTTTTGATTAAGTAGACATACCCATATCTACTAAAATCATCAATAAAAGTCACATAATACCGATTAGCATCCCTTGTGGCGGTTTTGAATGGCCCACATACATCAGTATGTATTAGGTCCAACAAACCCTCACCCCTCTCAAAAGTTCCCATGAAGGGTGATTTTGTCATCTTTCCAAGTAGACAAGATTCACAACTATCATCCGATTTAAGGTCGAACGACCCCAAGACTCCACTCTTTTGGAGTTGGCCTATACGTTTCTTGTTTACATGTCCAAGACGACAATGCCACAATGATGCTTTATCTAAGATAGTAGAAGAATCAATATAAAACACATTATTTCCTAAGTTGTCTACAATCGACACAGTTTCATACACACCATCACAAGGTAATGCTTTAAAATAAAACACATTATTAAAGAAAGCATCAATACCACCACATTCATTATCAAAAGAAAAGGTAAAACCTTGTTTGTACAATGCATGAAAATAAATAATATTCCTCGCCATTTCAGACGAGTACACACATTTATTCAAATCTAATTTCAACCCATTATTAAGCAACAAAGTATAAACTCCAATCTTGGAAATAGGTGAAGCCTTCCTATTCCCCATGATCAAGTTTATCTTCCCGTGCTCCACATTCTCACTTCTTCTTAGGCCCTGCAAATCAGAACATATGTGAATACCACATCCTGTATCAAGCACCCAAGAGTTAGAATATGATGAGTAATTAGACAATATAGTGTAAATACCTGCGTGGGTGGGTTTCTCTTTCCCATCCTTTAGATCCTGCAAGTACTTAGGGTAGTTTCGCTTCCAGTGTGCCTTTTCATGGCAATAAAAGCATTCAGCATCCTTGGGATTGGCAGAAGGAGTGACAGAACCGCTCTTGGTCTTTGATGAGGGGCTTTCAAGAGACTTTCCCTTGGTACCCTTCGAAGGGTGCTTCCTCTTCTTCCCTTTGCCTTGCCCGATAGCCAAAACAGGGGTAGATGTTGGAGTAGGAGTAGTAGAGGTAACAACCGCCTTACCCTTAAGACCGGATTCTGCGGTCTTCAAGAGTCCTTGAAGCTTGCTGAGGGTAACTTCCTCCTTGTCCATATGATATGTCATACGAAAATGGTCATAATAAGAAGGCAAGGAGTGAAAAATGATGTCAATTGCCAACTCCTTAGGGATGTTTACATTCAGCTTCAGCAAACGGTCCACATACCTTTGCATCTTTTGCATGTGGGCCGTGACGGATTCACCGTCCTTCATGCGCGTAGTTATTATGGAGGAGATTATTTCATACCGCTCCTGACGAGCACTCTGATGGTACCTTTCCATTAGGTCTTGGTGCATCTCAAAAGGGTAGAAATCTCCATACGACTTTTGGAGCTCGGCTGTCATCGTGGCCATCATGATACATGCCACCTTAGTAGCATCTCTCTTATGAGTCCTGAATTCAGGGATCTCCTCAAGAGTGGCAGTAGACTCATTAAGCTCTTTTAACTCCTTATCGAGGACATATTCTTTGTCCTCATAACGAGTAACCATCCTGATGTTCCTAATCCAATCCATGAAGTTGGAACCATCAAAGATGACCCTCCCACAAAGATTCATGAGAGAGAAAGAACCAGTTGGGTTAGAGCCCGAAGCATTAGTGTTGGAAGACATCTGAAAGAAGAAAGTAAGTTTAGATTAGATATATAGAGTCCTTAATAAGACACCCAAATGTAATATTAAGGCTAGGATCCAATCACAATATATTATACTTAGAAGAGGGATGCCGTAATCTAAGTAATAATATATTTGAAAGGTAGGTGAATGATGATTCACCAATTTCCACAACGAAAACGAAATGATTTATTAGGTTTTAATTGGATTTGAAATTCCTAGATTTTTTTGAGATTCATTGAACTTTTCAGTGGCATGTTTCAATCTCGATTGTGCCCTTCAACTTTTGTGACTGGGATGCCGAGGATCACAAAACAAGGTGTGAATAACCATGCCAATTCACTTGGTACCCTTAATATTATCACCTAATCAATGTGTCGGTTAACCACACACGCTCCATTGATCTATGAAAAACATTAAGTCACCCTTCGTGATCCTTACTAGTCCAAGTTAGTGTGCCGGTTAACCACACACGCTCCACCAACGACTTGGTTAGGTAAAAGTGTGAATTCCATGGATTAGCACCATGTTTAGATTTTTCCTAAAGTAACTAAGATTGGGAATTAAATAAAAGGTATAGTTACTTTATAATATTCATCATACTTAATGAGAATTTATAAGTCTTTGTCTTACCCGTTCGGCTAACGACCCTCCACCAGTGAAGCAAGCGGTGGGTGAGAGTATACACCCATTAAGTCGCCATTTTATAGGCAACAACCTTATACCCACCTTATAGACCGGCTTCGTGAATGAGGCCTACTAACGGTAAAACGACTTGTTCTTATACATATATATATATATATATATATATATATATATATATATATATATATATATATATATATATATATATATATATAATTAACCATTAATGTTATAAATAGTATAAGTGTTGAATTTGAACTTTTAAAATTCTAAGTGTTGGAATTAAAGTTTATTAAAGTGTCTGAAACTTTTCCAAATTCCAAAACTTGAGGACAAGTTTTGTAACTCTTCAAAACTTTTCATTTCATAACTTATGAATTAAAGGTTCATAAAATGAAGACTCTTCATTTTATGTAACTTATGTGTTTTTAATGTGTGTTAAAGAAATGTGACCTTTGGATATCCATAACTTGAGGACAAATTATGGACTCCATTAAAACACATAAATGATCAAGAATTAATCCTAAACAATTCAGCAAATAACTCCTATCATCTTCTAAATTCATAAGAACATGAACATGATTATCAAAGTTTCAAACTTTATATGAACACATACAAAGCATGAAATTTTGATATATGCTATTGTAAATGGATTAGAACAACCATTACACCCACTAAAATAAGTTTTAAAACATCAAAAAAAATTGGGGTAAAGTTTCTAGTCCATTTCCAGCAGCAAAAGTCGAAAATTTGCATTCTGAACCTTCTACTCGCCGAGTCCACGAATCTACTCGCCGAGTAGGTTGAACTTTTCCTTGGACTCGTCGAGTCCCCCCATGGACTCAGCGATTCCATCATGCAGACAGCAAAGATTTCGACTTTTTACACTATTTTGCATCAAGTATCAAACAAGCAAGCCTAGGCTCTGATACCACTGTTGGGTTTTGAGCAATCTAACACTTCCTAAGTGTGCATGAAACCCTAATAAACCTTGGATCTATGTTTGTCTAAATACATGCAAAATAATAATTTTCCAAGGTTCATAACCTATCTAACATGGCATGGGGTACTTTTAAACATAAAAGAGTTAGAAGAGATTACATACCTTTTTTATGAGTTTGATTCTTAAGGAGTTTGAGGGCCAGGCACCAATAGTGTGAATGCCTCAAATGGAATCACAAATCACCACAAACTCTTGGAAAACTTTGAGAGAGTGTATACACACTACAATTTTTGGCCACACACAAGCACACACACTAGTTCACTAGTTCCATTTCATGCTCCATAAGCATGCTTATATAGTGTGCATGGTTAGGGTGAAACCCTAATAACCCATGTCTTTTCATTTCCAGGGATCCATGGGTTGAAAGCTCCATGGATCATCCATGGACTTCCATATAAGCCTAGCCCATTAACAAATGAGTATTAGCCCACACTATATAAAACCAATAGCCCATAATCTAATTAGTCTTCCTTTTAATCTCTAAATTAATTCATAATTAATTTAAGACTAAAACTAATTAAATAACATAACTACATATTAATATATTATAACTTATAATATATTAATAAACATATGTGTATACCTCTCATAAAATTATCCATAAATAGTTCGGATGAAATGCAACCCAAATGGACCATGCCGGGTCGGGTCAAGTATATACCAAATAAGTTATGGATTTAGACACCTTATCCAACAACTATCACTGATAAATGTATCACCATCTGTAGTAATATGGAAACCATAAAACTCTGGTGCCATTCTAACTCTGCTTGAACATCTAAGAGGTAATGACTCGTCAATTGGTTCAACTGGAATTTCTTCATCAGGTTAAGCGTTAGTATTAGAGGTTCCTTGATCGTTTGACTCTTGAATCTCTTCAAGATCAATTGTACTCCCACTCTCCTCTTTTCGTATGAGCTCTCGCTCTCGCAAAAGACTCCCCTTCGTGCTACGAAGACCACGTTTTCACTAGGTCTATAGAACAAATATCCAAAGGACTTTTGTGGGTAGTCGATGAAAATACATCTCTCACTTCGAGGTTCAATATTGTCGTGAGTCTGTCATCTAACGAAAGCTCAACAGCCCCAAACCTTGATATGTGCCAACGAGGGAACCTTCCTTGTCTACATCTTGTGAGGTGTTTTGGCAACCTTCTTTGTTGGGACAAGATTAAGAATGTGGGTGGTAGTCTCTAAGTCATACCCCTAGAATGAGATTGGAAGTGAAGCTCTACTCATCATGGAACGAACCATGTCCAACAAGGTTTGATTACGCATCTCAACCACACCATTAAGTTGTGGTGTCCTAGGAGTTGTTAATTGTGAAAAAATTCCACATTCCTTGAAGTAGTCGTGGAACTCGATACTAATATATTCACCACCTCTATCATATCTGAGCATCTTGATCTTCCTGCCCAATTGATTCTCAACCTCTTGTTTGAACTCTTTGAATTTTTCAAAGGTTTCTGACTTATGCTTCATTAAGTAGATATAGCCATATATGCTATAATCATCAATAAGTCACATAGAATCGGTTTGCATCCCTTGTGGTGGATCTAAAGAGCCCACACACATCTATGTATGAAATCCAACAATCCTTCACCTCTTTCACAAGAACCAGTGAAAGGTGATTTAGTCATCTTTCCAAGTAAACAAGACTCTCATGTATCAATTTACTTTAAGTAAAATGATTCCAAAACTCCATCCTTTTGGAGTTGGGCAATACGTTTATTGTTGACATGTCCAAGATGACAATGCCACAAGCATGTTTTGTCTAAATCATTATATGAATCAATTTGCAATACATTGTTACCTAAATTTTCTACAACCATCACAGTTTCATACCCGCCATCACAAGGTAATGCTTCAAAATAAAAGACACCATTTTTGTAAGCATAAATAGAACCATTCTCATTATTAAAAGAATATCTAAAACCTTGCCTATACAAACCATGAAATGAAATGATGTTTATCGTCATTTTTGATGAATAGAAAGAATTGTTCAAATCCAAACATAACCCACTACTAAGCATTAAATTATAAACACTAATCTTGGTAACACGTGACGATCTCCTATTGCCCATGATCAGGTACATTTTCCCGTGCTCCACATCCTCACGTATTCTTAGCCCCTGAAAGTCAAAACAAATGTGAGAACCATGTCCTATATCAAGGACCCAAGAATGAGAACATGATGAGTTTTTGGATAAGATAATGTAAATACCTACCGAGGTTGGCTTCACCTTGCCATCCTTTATGTCTTACAAGTATTTGGGGCAGCTTCGTTTCCATTTCCCCTTATCATGGCAGTAAAAGCAAGTAGCTTGCTTTGGATCAGAGGCAGGAGGAGCATCAAAACTGGTCTTTCCTTTGTGTCCATTGCTTGAGGACCCTTCTGTTGGATTAGGTGTCTAAGTTCATAACTATTTATGGTATCTACTTGACCCGGTTGGCATGGTCCATTTGGGTTTCATGGCATTGCAACACTTGGATAGATAAAATGAGAGAAGAACACTTATGGTTTATTAATATATTATAAGTTCTAATATATTAATAATATTATTTAATTAGTATTGATCGAGAATTAATTTAGAATTAATTTGGTGATCAAAAGGAGACTAATTAACTATATGGTGTTAATTTTGTAAATCATCCATTCTTGTATAGTGGGATAATGATCCATGGTTTATTGAATTGGGCTAAGACCCATAAGGTGCTCCATGGCTAATCCATGGAGGTTATGAACCCATGGATCATGGAAATGAAAAGCCATGTCAATTAGGGTTTACATGGTGTAACCCTACTTGTGACACCATTATAAAAGGACCCAATGGGCTACCAAAATCGGAACTATGTGTAGAACAAGAGAGCTAGCCGAGTTTTTAGTGATAGTGAACTTCTCTCAAAGTTATTCTAAGTGTTGTGGTGTTGTGTGAAACACTTGTGGCATCACACTTGAGGTGCTAGGCTCACAAAGTTCTCAAAGAATCCAAGCAACAAGAAAGGTATGTTCTCCTACTAGCTTTTATGATTCAAAGTTCCCCATGCCATGCTAGATAGGTTAAAAACCTTGGAAAATCAAATTTGCATGTATCTTAGTAAAACATTGATCCAGGGTTTCTAGGGTTGCATGTACACCTTAGGAGTGTTAGAATGCTCAAAACCCTTCAGTGATATCAGAGACTAGGGTTTTTTTCTTGATACTTGATGAAAATTGTTGAAAAAACTCAAGATTTATGCATTATGCTGAGTGAACTTGCCGAGTCCATGAGGGGAATCGATGAGTCCCACTAGTATAAAAATAGTCTTTTACGACGCGCAATCAATGGCACACGCTGATAGAGAACACGCATTTGAGCGTGCCCTAAAAGTTGATGTCAGTTTTCCAAAATATGAAGCATAGAGGGCACGCATTTTTGCGTGCCCTAAAATTAGTGTCTAATAAAAAATAAAATAAAAAACACAGAGGGCACCTTAACTTAAATATGTGTCGTATAACCTTGTCACTTTATAAATTTTAATGAAACACGCGTTTCATCCGAGGGGGAAATGAAATCCAAAAAATTTAAAAAACCCGCTTTGTTTCCACCGGCTGAAAATCCTAGCTCATCCTTGCCGAAAACCCCCTTTCTGTCTTTCTTCTCTCTCGATTCTCAAACATCCATTGCACCTTCCGCCATCTGCTGCTTCTTCGACGCTTCTGAGTGTCTCCCACCGCCATCGACTTCCAATGAAAGACGACTGCCATTCTTGCTTCTAATGAATCAAATATCATCGAATAATAATGCAACGATTCAAGAAATCGCCCAAGAAAAAATGGCCCGTTGTGGTTCGCGTCTTGCTCCACCACTGTTAGCAGCGTCGGCCCTAGCTTCTGGATCGCCTGAAATATCGTTTTCAGGTAACCTTAGTTCGTTCTCTCCCCCCCCCCCCTTTCTTTCAATTCCAATTTTGTTGTATTACCTTCTTCTACCCACTTCATAAGTTCATTTTTATGGTTATCTTGATTGTAATCAGGTTTTCCATCTCACCCATGAGCCAACAAGCTCCATGGCTCTCTAACTCCAAAATCGGGAGAGGTGTTGGCATCTAGATCTTGGTGAAACTCGAGGAATACCCTTTTACTTAATCAAATTGCCACCCATCAAACCCCAATCTTCATCCAGTTCATCCAATCAGATAACTCTTGTTGGACTACAGGGTTTACGTGATCGATGTCTGGGGAACCTGTAATGGGACCTCCTGTGTCGAGATTTCCATTGCCAACGCAATAGTCGTCGTCTTTGAAAATCAAGGAAGGTCCCCAATCAAGGCATTTATATGGAGTTCCACCCTCGAAGATATAGTATTTCCCGCTTCCATCTTGCTTTTCCCCTATTCTGTGATTTAGAACTATGTCTGCAATGGCTTGGATTCCCTTGTTGTTTAAAGCTTTGATCAAAGATTTCAGTTGTTCTTCATTCCCATATTTTGATGCATTCACATCATTTAAACGTCCTGGCAAATATCCTGCAATAGCAATAAATTCAAAACCATGAATGTGTAATATTTTGATGCATTCAGATCATATTTTGATGCATTCAGATCATATAAACGTGCCAGAAAGCATGTGAAGAAGAGGAAAACCCCTTCATAGGGTACCAAGGGAAAAGTAGAAGGAAGAAGAGGAAAACCCCTTCGAAGGGTACCAAGGGAAACTCCCTTGATGGCTCCTCTCCGAGTGGAACCAAAAGAGGTTTAGTCACTCCTTCTTCTGACCCAAAATAGGCTGAACGCTTCTATTGCCATGAAAAGTCGCACTGGAAGTGAAACTGACCAAAGTACCGGCAAGTTGTTAAGGATGGGAAAGTAAAATCCAACCATGTAGGTATTTACACTATATTGTCTAATAACTCACCTTATTCTAATTCTTGGGTCCTTGATACAGGTTGTGGTATTCACATATGTTCTTATTTGCAGGGACTAAGAAAAAGTGAGAATGTGGAGCATGGGAAGATAAACTTAATCATGGGGAATAGGAAAGCTTCACCTGTCACCAAGTTGGAGTTTATTCTTTGTTGCTAAGTTGTGGTTTAACATTAGATTTGAATAAATGTTGTTACTCATCTGAAATGGCGAGAAATATTATTTCCTTTCATGGTTTATACAAATAAGGTTTTACCTTTTCGTTTGATAATGAATGTGGTTGTATTAATGCTTTCTTTAATAATGTTCTATATTTTAAAGCATTACCTTGTGATGGTGTATACAAAACTGTGTCGGTTGTAGATAACCCATGAAATAATGTGTTGTGTATTGATTCTTCAAAAAGTTTGGATAAAGCATCACTATGGCATTATCGTCTTGGACATGTAAGAAAGAAACGCATAGACCAAATCCAAAAGGATGGAGTCTTGGAGTCATTTGACCTAAAGTCGGATGATAGTTGTGAATCTTGTTTAATTGGAAGTATGAAAAAATCACCCCTCACTGGTTCTTGTTCTAGGGGTGAAGGTTTGTTGGATCTTGTACACACAGATGTGTATGGACCCTTCAGAACCACCACAAGGGATGCTAACCACTTCTATGTGACTTTTACTGATGATTATAGTAGATATGGATATATCTACTTAATCAACCATAAGTCAGAATCCTTTGAAAAGTTAAAGGAGTTTAAAAAGGAAGTGGAGAATCAGTTAGGCAGGAACATTAAGATGCTTCGATCCGATCGAGGTGGTGAGTATCTTAGTACAGAGTTCCTTGATTATCTTAAGGAATATGGAATTGTCTCACAATTGACACCTCCAAGAACACCGCAGCTTAATGGTGTAGCTGAGAGGCGTAATCGAACCTTGTTGGACATGGTTCGTTCAATTATGAGTCGAGCTTCGCTGCCAATCTCATTCTGGGGGTATGCCTTAGAGACTGCCGCCCATATCCTTAATCTAGTCTCTATAAAGAAGGTTGCCAAAACACCTCACGAGATGTGGACTCGAAAAGTTCCCAACCTAGACCACATCAAGATTTAGTTTTGCGAGGATTTCGTGAGGCTCGAGACTCACAATAAGCTCGATCCTCAAAGTGATAGGTGTGTTTTCATCGGCTACCCACATAAATCCTTTGGTTACCTCTTCTACAGACCCATGGATAATGTGGTCTTTATAGCAAGGAGGGGAGTCTTGAGAGAGAGAGAGAGAGAGAGAGAGAGAGAGAGAGAGAAAGAGTTCATAAGCCAATGAAACAGTAGGAGGCAAATTGACCTTGAAGAAATATAAAGAGTCAAGTGGTAAAGGAACCTCAAACCCTAGAAATCAACCTGAGAAAGAAACTCCTGTTGATCCAATTGATGAGTCTGTACCTCTAACGTGTTCCACAAGAGTTAGGAATGAACCTAAGCATTACTATGGTTTTCATATTAATGTGAAAGGTGATACACTTATTAATGATAGCACACTGGTAAGTCTGTGTGACAACCCCAAATATATTGCCGTTACAAACCCTATTTTCACTAACGGAATGCGTCACTATATGTTATTTTCGGTAATGTTTGGAGTCGTCAATAAACAAATATCTGGTTATTTATATGTTCCGATATTATCATAAGTATTTATAACTTGTAAATGTTAACCCCATTTAACTAAATAGAGTTATATTACTTTTTCAACCACTTCACCCGGGTAAAAAGTTTGAACCCCGTTAAACTTTAGCATCGGGTAGCCGTGTATCGGGTGCAATACCCGAGACATATGTAAACAAATGGACACTACAATTGAACTCTTTTACCACACCTTCACTCTCTCTCACTACTTTCTCTCTCTAGACCCGGAATCGACCCCAATTCCGCAAATTCCAGCATCCAAACGTAAGGACTCATTCCCTATCTTATTCTAAACATACTTCATTGTATTTAGAGGCCAAAAATCATAGAAAACAAGGACCAAAAAGGAGTTTACGGCCTAAGAAGCCCCTTAGGCCGTAAAACACCTAAAAACTTGTCAAAAGCCTCATATTTCCTTCCTTTAAATTTATGTACTAATTAAGGGATGTACCTAGGAGAGTTTGGACATTAAAACACAAGAGTTTGAAGCCTAAAAAGGAGTTTACAGCCCAAGCTTATGCTTAGGCCGTAAACACCCCAAAAACCCCAAAAACTCATCTAAGGTGTTTAGTAATTTAGTCTTGGAACTAGGAAATGTTTAAGTGCATTAAACAACACCATTTGAGGACAAAAGTGGAGTTTACGGCCAAGTCTAAGCTTGGGCCATAAACACCCAAATTTTATGTCAAACAATACCCAAAACTTATCTAAGGCATGTAAGGAATTTAGCTAAGGCCCTAGGATGTGTGTTGTACCATTAAACTTCTCATATTGAGGCCAAAAGAAGAGTTTACGGCCAAGGATATTCTTGGGCCGTAAACTCCCCAATTTTCATGCCAAAATGTCCCAAAACTCCATCTAAGGCCTTCTAGAATTTATCTAAGGTGAAAGGGAGTGTGTTGTACCATTTAAACATCCATTTTGAGGGATTAAATGGAGTTTACAGCCCAAGCATAAGTCTTGGCCGTAAACTCCCCAAAATGTCACAAAATGAGGGTTTAATCCCTCCATATTAGTTCAACACACATACCATTAAATCAAGGAAGTGAAATAAGGCCTTAAACTTGCATTTTGGAAGACCACATGAGTTTACGGCCAAGCCTAGGGGGCTTAAAGCCGTAAACTCCCAACGAGTGGCCGTTGGGCCGTAAACACTGAGGGAGTGAGCTCATGGACCCTCCCGTAAATCTTTCTTAGCCTTAAACCACTCCTGGGAACCCCTTATAGGCCCTAAAACCCCGAATTGATGCTAGAATGCCTCAATACTTAAACGGAAAGCACAAAATGATTAATTTCTTGTAAAACACATATTTTCATATGACATTAGGGTCCTAAAAGGTGTACAAGTCATTATTTGGAACGAAACGCTCAACCGACACTTTTACCCGATTTACGCGATTCACCCGATTTACACGAATTCAGGTGAGTTCATATCCCTTTAATGAACCTTTCAATTGTTTTATATGTTTTAGGGGGGAGATACAAGTTGAATATACATGTTTATGAAAAGTTATACAAGGCAGCTAATGATGTTACAAAATTAATCACATGTGATTCACTACCTGTAGTTCAAATCACATGTGATTTATCACTATGCCTTATAAATCAATCATTTGTTTTCAAAACTATTTTGGACAGACAAACAAGTTTTTAAATGTCTCTTTTGTATAATACTTTTATTTAATAAATCTCCTTATAAAAATGTAACCACACTGATATATATATATATATATATATATATAAGTAAGACTTGAAGGACTTAGGACCGATAGCTCGCCTTATTTCATGTTCATGTTTGATAGTGGGCTTAGGGTAGTGGTTATCCGTCCGACTGTCATTGATTTCTTAGTTATCTATCTCGTATATTAGTACGGATTACGAGTACTTCTTATTTCATTAGATGCCTAAATCACTAACCTGACTAGAACCACACACACTAAGTTAACTATAATAGGAATAGTTAAGGTCTCTATCCCTTGTTTTAATTACTACTCTACACTACTATAATTCTCTCTATTATGAAACTATACACTAATAAGAGAATACAATACAAGTTATACAAAGGACTACTCCACTATAATACAAGAGAAAGTACAAATCATAAGATAACTCATTTACCCACTACGTGATACTCTATTCGCTACACACTACGCCCTAAGTTTTCTGATAGGAAGACGACACTATATGTATAGATCTATACGGGGCAGACGCTATTACATCCCGACTGATAATTTCAGTCCAAGCCGCACAGGTCCAGGGATGCCTTTACTCCACTACACTATACATGACCGGGAAGGTCATGGGGGTCCGCTATTACTCACACCATTGGTAACATACAAGAAATACACTATAACCGCACTAAAACACTAAACAAAAGATAAAGTTAATATCCCGAAGTAAATAAGTACCTAATACTAAAGGTAGCTGCACCGCTATTATTTACTTCAAGTATAACTTACTATATTGCTTTACTTAATGGTGAGTCACTATTATACTTCCATGATAAATGGTTTTCAAAGATGGAAATATCATATTTCTTAAAGGTTTTCACTTACTATACATTTCTGGAAAATATAGGATTTTCTAGGTTTTACTACTACTTATGACTGTAAACTTCAGCTTTCATACTAATGATTCTAATGCTTTTTATATATAAGAACTCACACTAAACTCTTATGAACTCACCAGCTTTATGCTGATATTCTTTTCAAAGTAACTTGTATCTTCAGATCAAAGATAGATAGGTACAACTGCAACATTTTTGGAGAAGATGGAGCATGCATGACCCATCTCTTATTTTTTTTTACTTTTGGTGTTTGTTGAACATTACGAAACACACTTGTAAATATACTCACTATGTAAATGAAATGGTTGTATGTTTCTTGCTTTTACTATTATGCAATTATGATGATACCGTACACTACGTCATCCACCCCGAAACGTATTCCGCCGTTATCGGTTTTGTGGTGTGACAGATTGGTATCAGAGCATTGTTTATAGTGAATCAAGTATATCAACCTATAAAAGATATACAAACTATAAACACTTCGGGACTAAAACACTCTGACCAAGAATATATACTGTTAAGTATCTGAAGGATTTAACTAAGTATATATATGTATATACACACATCACTATAAAACGCAGAAGTCAGTATCATCCTAGAACAAAACAAAAGTATTAAGATTGTTAGATAGCACAATTGGGCTTAGAGACATATAGTCAGATTTAGGGGATGTAGCCTGATCAACTACGTTTTCCTGGGAGTAACTAGCATGTGCCTAAGCTTGGTTGTGGTGTTACAACAAGTCTAAAACTTACCAACACTACCACAATAACGTTAGCATTAGAATACTATAGGAGTATTCTGTACCTCTAAAAACATACATCTAGGAGAACTAAAAAGGGTCGTTACTGATGGAGCAATAGTTGCTAAATGGATACCTTCCGGTTACATGTGACTAGGGCGTTATAGACTTAGAATTTATGATCTTTGCTTTACTTCCTGTTCCTTGTTTGGTTGTGGCTTTAGAGTTAGGGTCACCCCCCTGGCGACCCGTACTACCCAAACCAGGGCAATGGAGGATGGCTCAACGAAGAGTCGGACGACGATCATCCAATCCCGCTGGATGACCACCGAGCAGAAGGCTTTCCGGATAACTCCGACTCTGAGCCAGAAGTTAATAACCTACCTCCTGGAGCTCCGAACCCCAACCCCCGTCCGACATTTCAGGGTCCCACTCCTATGTGGGCCATATCCTTGCACAGATGGAGCGAGGAACAGGGTCAGCCCATGCCATACAATGGACACCGAAGCTTCTACAACACAAACGAAGGAGGATCAGCAGATCGGGTTCTGCCCATCATGATCCGAAGGATTGCCAGGAATGTCGAGCAGGGTTAAGTTGCTATAGGTCGAGTTGTAGAAGTGGATGCCAACTCGAATCTCAACACGGTTCGCATCCGCCAACTCGAAGAAGCCATGGACAGGACAAGGAGGACCAACAAGGCTCTGTAGCATCAACTGGCTGCATCCCGAGCCGAAGTTAGGGAACTCCATATACGCCAAAGGACTCATGATCGACAACTTCAAGAAATTATGCGTCAGCTAGCGGATCTGAGGATTCGCCCAGCAAGTAACCGTCGCCATTAGAAAATGTCTAGTTACCTCAATCTTTTGTTTTAAGGATTAGCCTTTTCTCTCTATGTTCCGTAGGTCTATCATCTGTAAACATTCCTAGCTTGAAAGTACTCTAGTTAAACCTCTAAATTGCCAACATTTTCTCTATGGTATGATGTAAGACCTACTGCTAGGTCAATTTTTATGAACTTGTGTTGCATCATTAATACCAGTATATTGGCAGTTGATTTCTCTATTGCTATAACTCTCATTCTGATCTTGGATTATGTTGATTTAATCCATGAAACACTCTATTCATATTCGCAATAGGCTCTTACTATTGCTATCATTTCTATGATCTTCCAGTGAAGGATGCCTCCATGAAAGCGTCCAAGCAGAGTAAGACCAGCAGCCCAAACCCCTCCTCCACCACCTCCTCCTCCGCAAATCGACCCGATGCTGTTCCAAACAGCGGTGACCGCGGCCGTGACAGCAGCCATGGCCCAAATGAACTCTGGGGACGCGAGCGGTGGTAACTCCAGGTTCGGTGAAGTCCATCAAAGGATGCAGGGATGCACTTATAAGGATTTCATGAACTGTAAACCTACCTTCTTCGACGGTACCGGAGGAATACTGGCATTATCCCAATGGTTCGAAAGAACCGAAGCTGTGTTTGAGATGTGCTCTTGCCCCGAGGAGAGCAAAATCAAATTCGCTACTGCTACCCTCACTAACAGGGCCTTGACATGGTGGAACGGCCATGTCAGTTCACTCTCCTTGGTCATAGCCAATGCCATGGGCTGGGACACTCTAAAAGACCTCATGAAAGGAGAGTACTGCCCTAGGGGCGAAGTTCAGAAACTTGAGGAAGAACTCTAGAACCTCAAGATGAAGGGGACTGACATAACGACTTATATGGCCAGGTTTTGCGACTTGGCGGCTATGTGTCCCAATATGATCCCCTCTGAAAGCAAGAAGATTGAACGATACATCTGGGGTTTAGTGCCCCCGTATCGAGGAAATGTTCTAGCCTCACGCCCTACCACTTTTGACAGCGCCAAGGAATTGGCCCAGAGTCTGATCAACCACGAAATCTCCTCAACTCCAGCAACAGTAACCACAACAACTAATGCACAACCCGCTTCATCTGATAGAAAGAGGAAGAGATGGGATAAGAAGAAGGGCAAGAAAACTCAGACCTCCTCAAAGGACCAGCAAATTGTGACGGTCCATGCTGCCACCACCCCGGCCACTCCAGCAGCCCCAACTCCGCTCAAAGCCTACAGTGGAAACTTGCCCAAGTTTCCCAAGTGCCCTTTCCACCACAACGGCCCCTGCTGTGAACTGCAGTGTTCTAACTGCGGTCGAAAGGGCCATACTGTCCGATTTTGTAAGGCCCCTCCCAAACCTATCACACAGGTTCCTGGTACGGCAGTGACCCCAACTTGTTATGGCTGCGGAGAAGCGGGTCATTTTAAGAGAAACTGTCCAAAGACCACAAATGCTGGGGGGAACTGGAAGGCTACTCGCTATCGGTTACAATGAAGTGGTAGCAGATCCCACGGTAGTCACGGGTACGTTTCTTCTCAACAACTCCTATGCCTGTTTCTTATTTGATAGTGGTGCAGAAAGAAGCTTCGTAAATCATAACTTTAAACACTTACTCAAACAAACCCCTCGACCACTAAAAGAAACATTCGTCGTAGAAATGGCTAATGGGAAAACAGAAAGCTCTAGCGAAATCTACATAGGTTGCACTCTCATGTTAAACGATCACTCATTTCCAATCGATCTTAGTCTCAATCAAAAATTTCGATGTCATTGTTGGTATGGATTGGTTGAGTCTCCATCGCGCAGATATCCTATGTTCCGACAAAGCCATTCGCCTGAACCTTCCGAATCACGAAACCCTATTGATATATGGAGATAAGCCGAGTACGAGTCTTCGTATCATCTCCAGTATTCAGGCTCAGAAATACTTACGCAAGGAATATCGCGCCTATCTTGCTCACGTCGTCGACACTAACCAGAAATCAAAACATCCAAAAGACATTCCCGAAGTATGCGATTTCCCTGATGTCTTCCCGGAGGATCTTCCCGGCCTACCTCCCAAACGTCAGGTTGAGTTCAGAATCGACCTAGTTCCAGGATCTACCCCCGTAGCTAAGTCGCCCTATCGTCTAGCGCCCACCGAAATGCAAGAACTATCCGGTCAACTCAACGAACTGCTCAACAAGGGCTTTATAAGACCAAGCTTCTCACCTTGGGGAGCTCTGGTCTTGTTCGTGAAGAAGAAGGATGGATCGTTTCGGATGTGCATCGATTATAGGGAACTCAATAAACTCACAGTTAAAAATTGATACCCTCTCCCTCGTATCGATGATCTATTCGACCAACTACAAGGAGCAAGTTACTTCTCCAAGATTGATCTTAGATCTGGGTATCATCAGTTACGGGTACTTGAGGAAGATGTTCCGAAGACAGCTTTCCGAACCCGCTACGGACATTTTGAGTTCATAGTGATGCCCTTTGGACTGACTAACGCCCCCGCAGTATTCATGGACTTGATGAATAGGGTGTGTTGTCCATATCTGGATCAGTTCGTCATTGTCTTCATTGACGATATCCTTGTTTACTCTCGGAGCGAGGAAGAACACAAGGATCATTTACGACAAGTCCTGGAAACGTTGCGATCCAAAAAGTTATATGCTAAGTTCTCTAAGTGCGAGTTTTGGATCCGAAGAGTTGAATTCTTACGTCACGTAGTTAGTGAAGAAGTAATTCACGTGGATCCCTCCAAAATTAAAGCTATTAAGAACTGGTCAGCACCGAAGACGCCTACGGAAATTCGTCAATTTCTACGCCTCGCTGGCTACTACCGTAGATTCATTCAAAACTTCTCTCGGATTGCGAAGCCTCTCACTATGCTGACACAGAAAGGCGTATTGTTCGACTGGGAAGAGAAACAGGAGAAGGCATTCCAGACCCTGAAGCGAGCCCTATGCACTGCACCAGTATTATCCCTTCCCGAAGGGACAGAAGACTTTGTTGTATATTGTGATGCATCCAATCAGGGGCTCGGTTGTGTCTTGATGCAACGAGGTAAGGTCATCGCCTATGCCTCGGGCAGCTAAAGACCCATGAGGCGAACTACACAACTCACGACCTCGAGTTAGGAGCGGTTGTCTTCGCACTAAAAATCTGGGGACACTACTTATACAGGACGAAGAGTGTGGTGTACATTGATCATAAAAGCCTTCAACACATACTGAACCAAAAAGAACTCAACATGAGGCAGCAGCGATGGGTCGAGCTACTTAACAATTACGATTGTGAAATTAGATATCACCCGGGAAAAGCCAACGTAGTAGCAGACGCACTAAGTAGGAAGGAGTATACTGGTCGAAAGGCCAAGTCGTTGATGATGACTATCCATTCGCATCTATCCACATAGATCAAAGAGGCTCAACTTGAAGCCTTAAAGCCTGAGAACGTGACGGGAGAATCCCTGCGAGGAATGGATAAAAATCTGGAGGTTAAGGGTGACGGAGCCTACTACTTCATGGACCGAATCTGGACTCCACGCCATGGAGGTTTTAGAGATTTGGTTATGAGAGAAGAACATAACTCTCGCTAGTCCGTCCACCCAGGTTCAGATAAGATGTATCTAGATCTCAAAAATCTATACTGGTGGCCGAACATGAAAGTGGAGATCGCCACCTTTGTGAGTAAGTGCCTTACTTGCGCGAAGGTCAAGGTCGAATATCAAAAGCCATCGGGACTCCTCCAACAACCTGAGATACCAGAATGGAAGTGGGAGCGGATCACAATGGACTTTATAACCAAACTTCCCAAGACAGTGGGTGGATTAGATACCATTTGGGTCATTGTTGACAGGTTGACCAAGTCCGCACACTTCCTACCCATCAAAGAAATGGACAAGATGGAGAAACTCAATAGAACATACATTAAAGAAATAGTACGACTACATGGCGTCCCTATATCTATTATCTCAGACAGAGATAGTAGATTCACCTCTAGGTTTTGGCAATCGTTGCAAAAGGCACTAGGGACGAGGCTGGACATGAGTACAGCCTACCATCCGCAGACCGACGGACAGAGTGAGAGGACGATCCAAACCTTAGAAGTTATGTTGCGAGCTTGTGTAATTGACTTCGGCAAATCATGGTACACACACTTAACTCTTGTGGAGTTTTCTTACAATAATAGTTACCATACGAGTATCAAGGCAGCCCCATTCGAAGCCCTCTACGACCGTAAGTGCAGATCCCCTCTGTGATGGGCTGAAGTGGGTGACACTCAGCTAGCTAAAGGAAGAGTTCCTGACAGCTCTCTCACTGGCCCGGAGATCATTTGAGAGACGACCGAGAAAATTGTACAGATACGTGAATGACTGAAAGCCGCTAGGGATCGACAGAAAAGCTACGCCGACAAACGAAGAAAACCCTTGGAATTCCAGGTGGGAGATCGAGTCCTGTTGAAGGTCTCACCCTGGAAGGGCACGATACGCTTTGGAAAGCGTGGAAAGCTGAACACAAGGTACAAAGGGCCTTTTGAGATTCTCGCCAAAATCGGCCTTGTAGCTTATAAACTCAGCCTACCTCACGAACTAAGCAACATACACCCTACCTTCCACGTCTCGAACTTGAAGAAATGCCTGTCAGACGAGACACTCGGAATTCCCCTTGACGAGATTGAGGTCATTGAGAGCCTCAACTTTGTGGAAGAGCCCGCGGAGATAATGGATCGGGAAGTAAAACGAACGAAACAAAGCCGTATCCCAATTGTGAATGTTCGGTGGAACGCCAAACGAGGACCGAAATTCACTTGGGAGCGCGAAGACCAAACGAAACTCAAATACCCCCATCTCTTCTTGTAGTAGTAGTACTGTAATTCTTATCTGTATGAATTCTAAATTTCGGGACGAAATTCCCCTAACGGGGGGATGATGTGACAACCCTAAATATATTGCCGTTACAAACACTATTTTCACTAACGGAATGCGTCACTATATGTTATTTTCGGTAATGTTTGGAGTTGTCAATAAACAAATATCTGGTTATTTATATGTGCCGATATTATCATAAGTATTTATAACTTGTAAATGTTAACCCCATTTAACTAAATAGAGTTATATTACTTTTTCAACCACTTCACCCGGGTAAAAAGTTTTAACCCCGTTAAACTTTAGCATCGGGTAGCCGTGTATCGGGTGCAATACCCGAGACATATATAAACAAATGGACACTACAATTGAACTCTTTTACCACACTTCACTCTCTCTCACTACTTTCTCTCTCTAGACCCAAAATCGACCCCAAATCCGCAAATTTCGGCATCCAAACGTAAGGACTCATTCCCTATCTTATTCTAAACATACTTCATTATATTTAGAGGCCAAAAATCATAGAAAACAAGGACCAAAAAGGAGTTTACGGCCTAAGAAGCCCCTTAGGCCGTAAACACCTAAAAACTTGTCAAAAGCCTCATTTTTCCTTCCTTTAAGTTTATGTACTAATTAAGGGATGTACCTAGGAGAGTTTGGACATTAAAACACAAGAGTTTGAAGCCTAAAAAGGAGTTTACGGCCCAAGCTTATGCTTAGGTCGTAAACACCCCAAAAACCCCAAAAACCCTTGTTAAAAGCCCCAAAAACTCATCTAAGGTGTTTAGTAATTTAGTCTTGGCACTAGGAAATGTTTAAGTGCATTAAACAACACCATTTGAGGACAAAAAGTGGAGTTTACGGCCAAGTCTAAGCTTGGGCCGTAAACACCCAAATTTTATGTCAAACAAGTCCCAAAACTTATCTAAGGCATGTAAGGAATTTAGCTAAGGCCCTAGGATGTGTGTTGTACCATTAAACTTCTCATTTTGATGCCAAAAGAAGAGTTTATGACCAAGGATATTCTTGGGCCATAAACTCCCCAATTTTCATGCCAAAATGTCCCAAAACTCCATCTAAGGCCTTCTAGAATTTATCTAAGGTGAAAGGGAGTGTGTTATACCATTTAAACATCCATTTTGAGGGATTAAATGGAGTTTACAGCCCAAGCACAAGTCTTGGCCGTAAACTCCCCAAAATGTCACAAAATGAGGGTTTAATCCCTCCATATTAGTTCAAGACACATACCATTAAATCAAGGAAGTGAAATAAGGCCTTAAACTTGCATTTTGGAAGACCACATGAGTTTACGGCCAAGCCTAGGGGGCTTACGGCCGTAAACTCCCAAGGAGTGGCCTTTGGGCCGTAAACTCCAAGGGAGTGAGCTCATGGACCCTCCCGTAAATCTTTCTTAGCCTTAAACCACTCTCAGGAACCCCTTCTAGGCCCTTAAACCCTGAATTGATGCTAGAATGCCTCAATACTTAAACGGAAAGCATAAAATGATTAATTTCTTGTAAAACACATATTTTTATATGACATTAGGGTCCTAAAAGGTGTACAAGTCATTATTTGGAACAAAACGCTCAACCGACACTTTTACCCGATTCACCCAATTTACACGAATTCAGGTGAGTTCATATCCCTTTAATGAACCTTTCAATTGTTTTATATGTTTTAAGGGGAGATACAAGTTGAATATACATGTTTATGAAAAGTTATACAAGGCAGCTAATCATGTTACAGAATTAATCACATGTGATTCACTACCTGTAGTTCAAATCACATGTGATTTATCACTATGCGTTATAAATCAATCATTTGTTCTCAAAACTATTTTGGACAGACAAACAAGTTTTTAAATGTCTCTTTTGTACAATACTTTTATTTAATAAATCTCCTTATAAAAATGTAACCACACTGATATATTTATATAAGTAAGACTTGAAGGACTTAGGACCGATAGCTCGCCTTATTTCATGTTCATGTTTGATAGTGGGCTTAGGGTAGTGGTTATCCGTCCGACTGTCATTGATTTCTTAGTTATCTATCTCGTATATTAGTACGGATTACGAGTACTTCTTATTTCATTAGATGCCTAAATCACTAACCTGACTAGAACCACACACACTAAGTTAACTATAGTAGGAATAGTTAAGGTCTCTATCCCTTGTTTTAATTACTACTCTACACTACTATAATTCTCTCTATTATGAAACTATACACTAATAAGAGAATACAATACAAGTTATACAAAAGACTACTCCACTATAATACAAGAGAAAGTACAAATCATAAGATAACTCATTTACCCAATACGAGATACTCTATTCGCTACACACTACGCCCTAAGTTTTCCGATAGGAAGACGACACTATATGTATAGATCTATACGGGGCAGATGCTATTACATCCCGACTGATAATTTCAGTCCAAGTCGCACAGGTCCAGGGATGCCTTTACTCCACTACACTATACATGACCGGGAAGGTCATGGGGGTCCGCTATTACTCACACCATTGGTAACATACAAGAAATACACTATAACCGCACTAAAACACTAAATAAAAGATAAAGTTAATATCCCGAAGTAAATAAGTACCTAATACTAAAGGTAGCTGCACCGCTATTATTTACTTCATGTATAACTTACTATATTGATTTACTTAATGGTGAGTCATTATTATACTTCCACGATAAATGGTTTTCAAAGATGGAAATATCATATTTCTTAAAGGTTTTCACTTACTATACATTTCTGGAAAATATAGGATTTTCTAGGTTTTACTACTACTTATGACTGTAAACTTCAGCTTTCATACTAACGATTCTAATGCTTTTTATATATAAGAACTCACACTAAACTCTTATGAATTCACCAGCTTTATGCTGATATTCTTTTGAAAATAACTTGTATCTTCAGGTCAAAGATAGACAGGTACAACTGCAGCATTTTTGGAGAAGATGGAGCATGCAAGACCCATCTCTTATTTTTGTTTACTTTTAGTGTTTGTTGAACATTACAAAACACACTTGTAAATACACTCACTATGTAAATGAAATGGTTGTATGTTTCTTGCTTTTACTATTATGCAATTGTGATGATACCGTACACTACGTCATCCACCCGAAACGTATTCCGCCGTTATCGGTTTTGGGGTGTGACAGTCTGGATGAACCTAACAGCTACACGGAAGCCATGGCAGGCCCTGAGTCTGCTAAATGGAAAGAGGCTATGGATAGTGCGATACATTTCATGTATGACAATCAAGTTTGGAATTTGGTTGACAATGTACCAAGTCATAAGACAGTCGCATGCAATTAAATCTTCAAGAAGAAGACCGACATGGATGGTAATGTACACACTTATAAGGCGCCACTAGTTGCAAAGGGCTTTTCTCAAACTCCGGGAGTTAATTATGATGAGACCTTTTCACCAGTAGCATAGATTAAGTCTATTAGGGTTATGTTAGCCAAATCTGCATTTCATGATTATGAAATATGGAAAATGGATGTCAAAACCGCTTTCCTTAATGGAAGGTTGACTAAGGATGTTTACATGATTCAGCCATAGGGTTTTTGTCAGTACATAGTACCCTAATAGAGTGTGTAAGCTTGAGAAATCCATCTATGGATTGAAACAAGCACCTTGCAGATGGAATCTTTGTTTCGATGAGAAAGTCAAAGAGTTTGGCTTTTCGAGAAGCGAAGATGAATCTTGTGTATATGTAAAGGCTAGTGGGAGTATAGGCAACTTTTTGGTATTGTATGTGGATGGCATACTACTCATAGGAAATGACATCCAAACTCTACAGGAGGTGAAGTCCTGGCTTGGGAAGTGTTTTGCTATGAAGGACCTTGGAGAAGTTGTGGTATATCCTAGGGATAAGGATTTTGAGAGACAGGAGTAAGAGACTAATTGGACTTAGTCAGAGTACCTACTTGGACAAGGTGTTGAATAGGTTCATCACGCAGAATTCCAAGAAAGGAGAGTTACCGATCTAGAGTATCGCCAGATTGAGTAGGACTCACAACCCGAGTATAGAGGCTGATATAGCTGAAATTAGTCGGGTATCGTATGCTTCCGCTATAGGATCGGTCATGTATGATATGACTTGTACTCGTCCTGATGTAGCCTTTGCCATGAGCATGAGCTGCAGACATCAGGGCAACCCTGGGAAGGCTCACTGGACTGCGGTAAAGAACATTCTCAAGTACCTGCGGAGGACTAAGGACTTGGTCCTTACCCTCGGTGGGAGTGATGACTTGAGAGTAGTAGGGTATAGTGATGCTAGCTTCTAGACTGATAGGGATAATTTCCGATCTCAGTCAGGTTGGGTCTTTACCTTAAACGGAGGATCAATTACTTGGAAAAGTTCCAAGCAGGAGACAGTGGCTGATTCAACTTGCGAATCAGAGTATATAGCAGTAAGCGAGGCAACAAAGGAGGTAATATGACTGAAGACCTTTATTGGAGACCTTGGATTAGTACCATCTATAAACGAGCCTATGGAAATTTTCTCTGATAGTGAAAGTGCAGTTGCCTTAGCCAAGGAACCAAGGGATCACGGAAGATCCAGAAACATCAACAGAAAATACCATTTCATTAGACAAAGAGTAGAAGAAGGACTCCTCATGGCAAAGAGGGTATCATCGGATGAGAACCCAACAGATCCCCTCACAAAGGGACCGGGTAGGGTTAAGCATCTTCAGCATGCAAGGCGCATAGGGCTAAAGGATGATATTAGTCTTAGAAGTTAGATAGCTTTGAAATTTGTGAATTCTAATTGACATTTGATGATAAATAAAAGTTGTTATTTATTTATAAGTAAAGTGTTGCTATCTTTTGTCAATCGTTTACTATCATTTCATTTTGCATGTTTTGACTTCCAGAATAATTATGTTATGGTATATTATATTATTCAAATTCTCCACAGTCGGTCATATGTTGGAAGTAGATATGAATCAAGACTATCATGAGGTTAGCTTGTAGATGTCTAAGTCGTTGGACATGGCAAGAGTTGTTACAACACTTCATGAGTGCTCATAATTTTTGAGTATTGGATTCAACACGCTCACTTGCATCACTTCATGGATTTTATCTCGAGTGATCGTGAGACGGTAATATCATATAAGTCTTCAAACCTAGAGATATGAATTGTTGACTATGAGTTGGTTATACGTTAATTGTACGAAAACGCATTGGTAACTCGATGTTATAAAACGTGTCTTTCTGTATGATTCAACAAGTAGTAGAACAAGCATATGAATCGAAGTTTATCTGTTCCTTCTTGGATTGGAAGCGATATCTGGGCCCCTCGATGATTTTGTTTTGACCTACGTATCGGGCCCAGTCAGAACTAAATTGATGTGATCGATTAATATGTCAAATAAATCGGAAATCGGGAAACAAACTGTTGGACAATAAGTACGACATTGTTCCATGTATTTTTCTGGCTGATACCTTGAGAGCAGAAAATTATATGATCACTTATCTTAAATGGCATATCATCATCATCTCGGTTCCGATAGAGTTTGAAAGAGCTACGATTGCTGATCGGTTCCTGATGTCATACTTGCAGTTATAGTTATTAGACTTATCCAAGTGGGAGATTGTTGGATTAGGTGTCTAAGTTCATAACTATTTCTGGTATGTACTTGACCCGGTTGGCATGGTCCATATGGGTTGCATGGCATTGCAACACTTGGATAGACAAAATGAGAGAAGAACACTTATGGTTTATTAATATATTATAAGTTCTAATATATTAATAATATTATTTAATTAGTATTGATCAAGATTTAAGTTAGAATTAATTTGGTGATCAAAAGGAGACTAATTAAATATATAGGGTTGATTGTGTAAATCATTCATTCTTGTGTAGTGGGCTAATCATCCATGGTTTATTGAATTGGGCTAAGACCCATAAGGTGCGCCATGGATAATCCATGGAGGTTGTGAACCCATGGATTAGGCTGTGCATGGGTCGGTTTGGGTCGGTTTTGGACCCAAACCCAACCCAACCCAACCGAAAAATGGTCTGTTTCTGGTTTTTAGAACCCAATAGGATCGGTTTCTAGTCGGTTCGGTTTCTCGGGTTCTGAGGTCGTTTTGGGCAGTTTTTCGGTTTCTTGGGTTCAACCCATATATTCACGGGTTCTGGGTTTAAACCCATGGGTTTTGGGTTTTAACCCATTTTCCATAAATGAAGCAACAAGTTAAATACTTCAAAACACACCAAATTTAAGTTAAATACTTCAAAAAACATGAGTCTTACCACAAATAGTATATTACAAGTTACAACCAAAGCCCGAAATAGTCTATTAAAACCAAAAAAACAATCAAGTATGGGTCGGTTTCTCGGGTTGGATGGGTCGGTTTGTCGGTTTTAAGTATGGGTCGGTTTCTCGGGTTGGATGGGTCGGTTGCTAGGTAAAAACCGAAACCGAACCCGATTTTTCGGTTTTTGAAAAATTCAAACCCTAATTGTCGGTTTTGCTTCGGTTTCAGTTTTTTCGGTTTCGGTTTCATCGATTTTAGTCGGTTTCTTGGTTTGGGTTTACTCACCCCTACCATGGATCATGGAAATGAAAAGCCATGTCAATTAGGGTTTACATGGTGTAACCGTACTTGTAACACCACTATAAAAGGACCCCATGTGAAAGAACATAATATTGTGGTTTGAGCTAGGCATCAATTTTGTATAGGTGACAGTGTTTGTTTTGCAGTATAGTTAATTAAACCTTTTTGTGTGCACCCTCACAAGTGTGTGCGGCCGCACAAGCATGTGTGGCTGCACACTCGTGCGTTGTTAGGGGAGTCTATATATAGCAGGGGAGTTGTGTCAGATTGTACTTTTTGGCTGAACACTGCAGTGATTGTACTTTCTCAAGGTGTACCTGACATTTATTCGTAATAGATGTGTGTATGCTTGATCTTACTTCTACTCCTTCTACATTTCACTTTGATTGCAATTAACTTCATGGATTACTGAATTGGATCCATTAATTGGGTACTTCAAATTGGTATCAGAGCCAATTTGGTATCAATTAAAGTGTTTTGGAGTGTGAGGGTGAAAATTTTCACTGTTTTGAAGTATTTTTATCAAAGAACTATTATTGATTCTTGTTTTTAATAGTTTACAAAAGCTTGAAATCAAGTTTCATCAAAAATCAGAGAAAATCGGGTTTACTGCTCAACTGTTGAAGGTTTGCTGGTCAACTGTTGAAGGTTTGCTGCCAACTATTGATGGTTTGTTGCTAACTATTGAAGGATTGCTGACATAGTGTGTGCGGTGGAGCCTATTCTTTGAAGAGTGTGCGGTTACTGGTGTACGGTTGGTGTTTGTTGTTGAGGAGTGTGCGGTTACAAGTGTACGGTTGGTGTTTTCTGTTGAAGAGTGTGTGGTTACACTTGTACGGTTGGGAGTGTGTATGGTTAAAATTTGTTTGTTGTTACTGTGTGCGGTTAAGTGTTAGTGTGTCTGGTTAAAATTGTTTTGTTGTTGTGTGTACGGTTGAAGTCAAGTGTGTGGTTAACTTGTGTGCGGTTATACCTTGTATACGGTAACAATCACTCAAAGTTTGTCAAAATGGAATCTCAAAGCATGATTGCTCATCAAGATTTGAATGCAATTATGGGAACCACTACTCGTATTCCCAGATTGCTATCAGCCGAAGGATTTCCTGAATGGAAATATCGAATTGAAAAATACATCAGGATGAAAGATTTCAAAATTTCGAGAAGTATTTTAAGAGGACCAATTAGGATTACATCTACTCTAGAAGATGGCATGGTGATTGAAAAACAGATTGCAAAATTACACTGATGATGACTTTGAAAGAGTTGAAGAACAAGAAAAGGCACTCGCCACACTCACCATGGCGTTGTCTCCTGAGATTGCACAAGGATTTCGTGAATATACATCAGCAAAAGCATTGTGGCAAGCACTCATAGAAGTCTACGAAGGAAATGAAGACATGAAGCAAAGCCAACAAGACATGCTCCAACAAAAATTCAACATGTTCAATTACGTATTGGGAGAAACACTGGAAAATCAATTGCAAAGATTTATTACACTAACCACTTAAATGAGCTCCGCATGTGTGATGGTTACTAGGTCCGAAATCAGCAAGAAGCTGCTAAATTCTCTTCCAAAATCATGGGACATGAATGTCTCAGTGATTAAGAAGACAAAAGACCTGAACCGATTAAGCTTATCCGAAACAATGGAAATCATCAAAGCTTGCGATCTTGATGATAAACAAAGAGAAATCAACCATGTCAACTCGTACTCTATAGCTAATCTTGGAATTCAAAACAACAACACCGCTTTCTCAAGCTTCACCACCCAGCAAAATTCTCAAGTTCATGTTCCCCAAGTTCAACTTTATGCAAACCATCAAAATATACCATACAACATACCTCAAATGCAACAAACTCAAATCCCTCAAAACATATCTCAAGTTGGTTATACTGTTAGTTCTTCCACAGGTGTTTCAATTCAATCTCACGGAATTGGTTCCCAAAGCTAATTTGCAAGTGAAAAGGAGGAAAATATGGCTCTAGCTACTGGGTTAGTGAACTGCTACAATGCCTTTGTTGCCAGAGAGCTCTCTCCACAACTCTCATTCGCTGATTGATCAAATCCATCCTGAAGATGTGTGTAATAGCCCGGAATTTCAGGTATTACTATAATATTGTTTTTGGGGCATCTTAGGAAGGGACTCGGCGAGTTGGAGCCAGACTCGCCGAGTAGGACCACAGACTTGGTCGTGGGTTCGCGACTGGACTCGACGAGTCCAGATATGGACTCGGCGAGTCTACGCTGTTCAGCAGAAACCCTAGCCGTTTGGTTTTGGATCGTATATAACGCATGATATGCCGTCATTGTCCGTCTTTTAGCCGATTGAGAAGAACCCTAAGCGGCTGTGGGCATCTAGAGCAAGAGTGAAGGCTATTGGAACCTTGAAGTAATTGTTGGGCAAGAAGGAGAAGGGTTTTGACCAAAGGAACAGCAAGGGAATCGAGTCCTGAGGTTTGGGGACACAGAGAGGGTGTTATTCAGGTAATATTTCGGATCTTTCTGCTATATTGATGTGTGCATGAATTTAGGGTTTATGAAACCCATTTTGTGATTAGATGGATTATTATCTTGTTACCCAAACGATTATAACCCAGTATTAGGATGTTTAGAGGTCCAGAAGGTCCCATGCTTGTGTATTTCGGGACCATACGTATTTCAGGAAGCAGTTTGATCGACTGCATGGCATGGACTCGCCGAGTCCAATGAACAGACTCGGCGAGTAGCTTGAAGATTGACTGGGACTCGTCGAGCTGTTCTTCAGACTCGGCGAGTGGAGTCGGGGTGGCCCCGCGATTCTTCCACGAGGATCTCGTCGAGCCAAGAGGGATACTCGACGAGTAGAAAGGGAACAACAGGGAAAGTTGGGAAGGACGTCTAGACTCGCCGAGTCGCCTTTGCACTCGCCGAGTCCGGTCAAGTTGACCGTTGATCGTTGACCAGAGTTGACCTAAATGTAATTTCTTAGGGTCAGTTGTCTTGAATGATAAGAGTATTAATAAGGGTATATGGTATTATAGGGAGTCTGCAGATCGGCGGATCGAGTGCGAGTGATTTCAAGAGTTGCTAGTTTCATTACCCACGAGGTGAGTCTTCTCACTATACTGTACCCGGAAGGGTTGACTGTGTGACCGGAAGGTCGTATACGTTATGTGTTATATATGCTATAAATGGAAAGTTAGTTGCTATACGTACTATGTATGTTTATATGGGCCGGAAGGCAATATGTTATGTGACAAAAAGGTCAGGTATGACATCTAATATATGTGCTATATGTCTTAGAGTAAATGTATTATGTGTTGTATATGTTTATGGGCCAGAAGGCAAAATGTTACGGGCCGGAAGGCAATATGTTACGGGCCGGAAGGCAATATGTTATGGGCCGGAAGGCGATTATGCTACGGGCCGGAAGGCATTGTGTTGTACACCGGAAGGTCAAAGCCTGGAAAGGCGTATGTGTGTAAGTCGTATACTGGGGAACTCACTAAGCATTTATGCTTACCAGTTGTTATGTATGTGTTTCAGGTACTAGCGAGGACCGTGGGAAGGCGCCGGCGTGATACGTACACACTGTTGCTATTTGAGATCTTGGGGGTTTTATTATTGTATTTTGATATGAAACTTGGAATAATTATAATTGATTGAATAAAATCACTTTATTTTAAATGAAAATTTTGTTTGAAAATTTGTGTTGTTACAATTGGTATCAGAGCCTTGGTTTGAGGGATTCGGGTGTACCTTCGGGTGTAACTGAACTCAAACCGAGGATTTGAGGAAAAATCTTTTAAAAAAATAATAAAGGCATAAACTTTTATAAATGGTAAAGTGATAAACAAGAACGGAGCAGTGTGTACGATCAGCCAGCGCCCGAACGGTAAAGATCCCCAGAATACCTTACAATGTTACGTTATGCACTGAATTATGAATTGTTATGCATGCTAGAAGACTAGGTATTCATGATAGGACTAGAATGGCCTGTTTTGTGATGCCTTAGTCTAGGGAGTTTGCTTATATGAGATATTCAATAGCGTGCAGGTAGATAGTGCATATCAGAAGTAGAGTACTCACCATTCGGGGTTTGGGGAGGAAGATTTGGGACGAATGCTGATACGGTGTGGTCGGTAGTATTGGGCCCGTACTACCGAAGACACCGGGTCGGTGGAAGACCCAAGTAAGAATCACTGGATATAGGAGACTGAGTAGGGTTGTGTTATCGAGTACAATTGTACCTGATGGAGTCTCTGATAATTTTATGTTGTATTTCAGAGACATCATGGTTACCACACGTCATGGGGCGAGTTCGAGCAGTGTGAGCAACGAGGATATTCGTCAGATGATTCAGGAGGAGGTAGCTGCAGCGATCCAGGCTGAGATCCCGGAGATGTTTGGGTCTATTAAGACCACACTGATGGAGACGTTCGAGGAGCGGTACGCCGCACTGACTGAGGCTGCAGCCGCTGCCGCTACCGCAGCTGTGGCCGCTGCCAGGCCGCAAGGGGGCGATTCGTTGCTGTTTCGGGAATTCAGCAACACGAAACCCCCTGAGTTCGATGGGACGCAGGATCCGATTGCTGCGATGAGGTGGATCGCCGACATTGAGGGGTGCTTCTACACTTGCTCATGCCCGGAGCACCTGAGGGTACGGTTCGCCTTGAACCAGCTCCGTCTGGGAGCGAAGGATTGGTGGAAGTTCGTGACGGCGAACTTCACTCTGGCGGAGATTACAGCGGTGACATGGGAGAGGTTTACTGAGATGTTCAGGGACGAGTACATTCCCCCAGTGGAGAGGGAACGATTGATTCAGGAGTTCTTGACCCTTAAGCAGGGTACTGATTCCGTTGCGGTGGTCACACGGAAGTTTCACGAGAGGGCGATGTTCTGCCCAGAGCTGGTGTCTACAGAGCAGTCACGGATGAGCCGATATTTAGGCGTTTTAAGGAGGGATATCCGGGAGTTTGTGTCAAACTCCATCTATCGTACTTTCACTGAGCTTCAGGCGAATGCCAGGAAGCGCGAGATCGAGTTGGAGACCCAGGCCAGGGAGGAGGCCGAGTCTCGGTAGGTGGACCGGCGACCGGCTCAGTCTCAGCCGGCAGCCAAGCGGATCAAGTCCGCTGATTCGAGGATGGGAGGTCCGAAGGGCCGCACTTGCGGAAAGTGCGGCAAGGGTCATGAGGGGGCGTGTCGGGCAGGTGGTTGCTACAAGTGTGGCAAGGAGGGACACATTGCCAGGGATTGTCCTAAAGGGTTTATGGTTTGCTTTCATTGCAACCAGACAGACCATCGGAAGGCCGAGTGCCCGCAGCTTCGTCAGGTATCTACACCTACTACCAGGACTACTGAGACCCGACTGGCGAAGGTCGAGGCCCCGAGGGCTCACGGGAGAGCCTTTCAGCTGACTGCGGAGGAGGTCCGCGCTGCGCCCGATGTTGTGGCAGGTATGCTGTAATTCACGTATTTACTTTAAAGTCGAAATGTTATGCTTATGTTAATGTATGTGTAGGTACTTTTCTTGTGAACTCTATGCCTGCTCTAGTGTTATTTGATTCGGGTGCGAGTAGGTCCTTTGTATCTTTAGCTTTTAGTCAGCATATCAGCATTAGCCGTGAGCCGTTAAGTCAGCCTCTGAGCGTTTCTATAGCGGCCGAGAGGGTGGTTTGTGCCACGGAGGTTCTTCGGGGATGCGTACTAGAGATTTTCGGGGTTGCGTTTCCGATTGACCTAATTCCTATTGCGATGGGTGATGTCTGTGTCATCGTGGGCATGGACTGGTTGAGCCGATTCAGCGCTGTCATCGACTGTGAGCGCCAGCTGGTGACTATACGAGACCCTAGTGGGGGAGTTCTTACGGTATACGGCGAGGGTACCCGTTCGGGATCAGCTTTTTGTTCGGCCGCTAGGGCGAGGCAATGTCTACAGCAGGGATGTAAGGGTTTTGTGGCGTATGTGATGAATACGCGGGAGGCTTCCGAGAGACCGAGGACAGTGGAGGAGGTTCCAGTGGTGCGCGAGTTTCCAGATGTTTTTCCCGAGGAGTTGCCGGGAGTACCTCCTGCGAGGCAAGTAGAGTTTGGTATCGATCTGATTCCGGGGGCTGCGCCTATTGCGAAGGTGCCTTATCGTCTTGCACCTCCAGAGATGCAAGAGTTGTCCTCGCAACTTCAGGATTTGCTGGGGAAGGGATTTATACGGCCGAGCAGCTCGCCGTGGGGAGCACCGATTCTGTTCGTCAAGAAGAAGGATGGTTCACACCGGATGTGCATTGATTACCGGGAGTTGAACAAGGTGACGGTCAAGAACCGCTATCCGTTACCGAGGATCGATGATTTATTCGATCAGTTGCAAGGGGCATCTTGGTTTTCCAAGATCGATCTGAGATCAGTGTACCATCAGGTAAAAGTGCGGGATGAGGACGTCCAGAAGACAGCATTTAGGACGCGGTATGGGCATTACGAGTTCGTGGTGATGCCTTTCGGGCTCACCAATGCCCCGGCAGTGTTCATGGACCTCATGAACAGGGTATGCAGGCCGATGCTGGATCGGTCTGTGATTGTATTTATCGACGACATCCTAGTGTATTCGCAATCTAGAGGGCAGCATGAGGGACATTTGAGGGAGGTCCTTGAGGTACTGAGGTCGGAGAAGCTATATGCAAAATTCTCCAAATGTGACTTCTGGTTGCGGGAGGTCCAATTTCTTGGACATGTTGTTAATCAGGCAGGGATATTGGTCGATCCGGCCAAAGTTGAAGCAGTGATGAGTTGGGAGGCACCGAAGTCACCTTCCGAGATCAGGAGTTTCGTTGGGTTGGCGGGGTACTATCGGAGGTTTATTAGGGACTTCTCCAAGATCACAGTACCGCTCACCAGATTGACCCGGAAGGGTGTTGCATTCTCATGGGGACCCGAGCAACAGACTTCCTTCGAGACACTTCGTCAGAGACTGTGTGAAGCCCCGGTATTAGCTCTCCCGGAGGGGATGGAAGATTTTGTTGTATATTGCGACGCATCGATTTCGGGACTGGGTGCAGTGTTGATGCAGAGAGGCCATGTGATAGCTTATGCATCGAGGCAGCTAAAACCTCACGAGGCGAGATATCCCACGCATGACTTAGAATTGGGGGCAGTAGTGTTCGCTCTCAAGATTTGGCGTCACTACCTGTATGGGGTTCGATGTACGATATATACGGACCATAAGAGTTAGAAGTATTTGATGGATCAAACCAACCTAAATATGCATCAGAGGAGATGGTTGGACGTGGTCAAGGATTATGATTGTGAAATCCTATACCACCCGGGCAAGGCTAATGTGGTAGCCAATGCATTGAGCCGTAGGGCGGAGAGCACTCCATTGCGAGATGTATGTCTGAGACTGACGGTGATGACTCCGGTATTGGATGCTATTCGTGGGGCACAGGCCGAGGTTGTGAGATCCGAGATGCAGAAGAAAGAGCGGGTCGTTGGGTTAATTTCAGAGTTCGTTAAGGATGGACGAGGACTTCTGACGTTTCAGGGTCAGATTTGGGTACCATTCGTGGGCGGTACGCGTGCTACTTTGATGGAGGAGGCTCATAGATCGAAATTCTCGATCTATCCCGGTGCTACGAAGATGTATTTGGACTTGAGGAAGGAATACTGGTGGCCTTGTATGAAGAGAGACGTCGCTTGGTTCGTTGAGAAGTGTTTGACCTGCCGTAGGGTTAAGGCCGAGCACCAGAGACCGCATGGTAAGTTGCAGCCTTTGGAGATTCCTGAGTGGAAGTGGGAACAGATTACTATGGATTTCATCACCAAATTGGCGAGAACTGCCAGAGGAGTCGATGCAATTTGGGTGATTGTGGATAGATTGACAAAGAGTGCACACTTCCTTGCCATCAGCGAGAGTTCGTCAGCGGAGAAGTTGGCGGAGTTATATGTGAGAGAGGTGGTATCTCGGCATGGAGTGCCGATCTCGATTGTTTCGGACCGTGATGTACGCTTCACTTCCAGGTTTTGGAAGAAATTCCATGAGGAGCTGGGTACTAAACTGCATTTTAGTACCGCATACCATCCCCAGACAGACGGTCAGAGCGAGCGGACGATTCAGACATTGGAGGACATGCTTCGAGCGTGTGTGTTAGACTTCGGGGGTAGCTGGGATGCGCATTTACCCTTGGCAGAGTTTCCTACAACAACAGCCATCATCCGAGCGTTGGTATGCCACCTTTTGAGTTGTTGTATGGTAGGAGGTGTCGGACCCCCATTTACTGGGGAGAGGTGGGACAGAGGGTGATGGGCAGTACAGAGATCGTACTCCAGACGACAGAGCAGATTCAGCAGGTTAGGCAGAGGTTATTGACCGCCCAGAGCCGACAGAAGAGTTATGCGGACAGACGCCGGTCCGAGCTTGAATTCCAGGTTGGCGACTTCGTTCTCCTGAAGGTTTCTCCTTGGAAAGGAGTAATCCGGTTCAGGAAAAAGGGCAAGTTGGGGCCCCGGTTCATAGGTCCATTTCGTGTGATTGCAAGGGTAGGCCGGGTAGCTTATCCATTGGAGTTGCCAGCAGAGTTGGGACAGATCCACAATACCTTTCACGTATCGCAGTTGAGGAAGTGTATAGCCGATGAATCGGCAGTGGTTCCACTAGAAGATATTCAGGTGGATGCGAGCCTGAATTACGCCGAGAGACCAGTAGCTATCAGGGATCGGAAGATCAAGGTTCTGAGGAACAAGGAGGTACCTCTGGTGTTGGTTCAGTGGCAACACTGGAAAGGATCGGAGATAACTTGGGAGCCGGAGCGGGAGATGCGGGAGCAACATCCGGAGTTATTTGCAGAGTGAGACTTCGAGGGCGAAGTCTAGTTCTAGTGGGGGAGAGTTGTAACAGCCCGGAATTTCAGGTATTATTATAATATTGTTTTTGGGGCATCTTAGGAAGGGACACGGCGAGTTGGAGCCAGACTCGCCGAGTAGGACCACAGACTTGGTCGCGGGTTCGCGACTGGACTCGACGAGTCCAGATATGGACTCGGCGAGTCTACGCTGTTCAGCAGAAACCCTAGCCGTTTGGTTTTGGATCGTATATAATGCATGATATGCCGTCATTGTCCGTCTTTTAGCCGATTGAGAAGAACCCTAAGCGGCTGTGGGCATCTAGAGCAAGAGTGAAGGCTATTGGAACCTTGAAGTAATTGTTGGGCAAGAAGGAGAAGGGTTTTGACCAAAGGAACAGCAAGGGAATCGAGTCTTGAGGTTTGGGGACACAGAGAGGGTGTTATTCAGGTAATATTTCGGATCTTTCTGCTATATTGATGTGTGCATGAATTTAGGGTTTATGAAACCCATTTTGTGATTAGATGGATTATTATCTTGTTACCCAAACGATTATAACCCAGTATTAGGATGTTTAGAGGTCCAGAAGGTCCCATGCTTGTGTATTTCGGGACCATACGTATTTCAGGAAGCAGTTTGATCGACTGCATGGCATGGACTCGCCGAGTCCAATGAACAGACTCGGCGAGTAGCTTGAAGATTGACTGGGACTCGTCGAGCTGTTCTTCAGACTCGGCGAGTGGAGTCGGGGTGGCCCCGCGATTCTTCCACGAGGATCTCGTCGAGCCAAGAGGGATACTCGACGAGTAGAAAGGGAACAACAGGGAAAGTTGGGAAGGACGTCTAGACTCGCCGAGTCGCCTTTGCACTCGCCGAGTCCGGTCAAGTTGACCGTTGACCGTTGACCAGAGTTGACTTCCATGTAATTTCTTAGGGTCAGTTGTCTTGAATGATAAGAGTATTAATAAGGGTATATGGTATTATAGGGAGTCTGCAGATCGGCGGATCGAGTGCGAGTGATTTCAAGAGTTGCTAGTTTCATTACCCACGAGGTGAGTCTTCTCACTATATTGTACCCGGAAGGGTTGACTGTGTGACCGGAAGGTCGTATACGTTATGTGTTATATATGCTATAAATGGAAAGTTAGTTGCTATACGTACTATGTATGTTTATATGGGCCGGAAGGCAATATGTTATGTGACAGAAAGGTCAGGTATGACATCTAATATATGTGATATATGTGTTAGAGTAAATGTATTATGTGCTGTATATGTTTATGGGCCGGAAGGCAAAATGTTACGGGCCTGATGGCAATATGTTACGGGCCGGAAGGCAATATGTTATGGGCCGGAAGGCGATTATGCTACGGGCCAGAAGGCATTGTGTTGTAGACCGGAAGGTCAGGGCCTGGAAAGGCGTATGTGTGTAAGTCGTATACTGGGGAACTCACTAAGCATTTATGCTTACCAGTTGTTATGTATGTGTTTCAGGTACTAGCGAGGACCGTGGGAAGGCATCGGCGTGATGCGTACACACCGTTGCTATTTGAGATCTTGGGGGTTTTATTATTGTATTTTGATATGAAACTTGGAATAATTATAATTGATTGAATAAAATCACTTTATTTTAAATGAAAATTTTGTTTGAAAATTTGCGTTGTTACAATGTGGAAGAGATGGATATTACTTGGCAAATGGCAATGGCAGTATTCAGGGCTAAACAATTCTCAAAAAAGTCTGGAAAGAACAAATGGGGGGTAAATTCTAATAAAAATATGGGATTTAGCAAAGGAAAGTTACGTTGTTACAACTGTCATGAACCAGGACACTTTGCAATGGAATGCCCAAAACCCGATAAACGAGAGAACTCTGAAAGAACCATGGTGCCAGTAACTTATGTTCACAACAACAATAGAGGAGCATCTTCAAACAATCAGTCTGCAAACATGGAAATGGTGGCTCAATCGTTTAGCTAGGAAGATCAAATTCATTTTTAAGCATTTTGGGACCTAAAAAGGCAAGGAGATGTGACTTCAGAGATTCCTCCCTCTGTGTCATCTATCTCAACTTCTGTTCCAATCACTTCTGACTCAACTCAACCTCAAACTTCTTAGACTTCGACGAAAACAAGCCAATCTCTTGCGAGTCTGGAGGTTCCCGTTGTATGGAATGCACCTCAAGTTCTTTCAACAATCACTGCTACCACTATTCACTCTCCTCCCAAACAATCTCATGAAGGTCCGAGTACCATATTTGAGACTAGTGGATCTTTATCCATTCCAGAATATTCTCCCACTCGACCTTCATTAGATGAAGCTTCTATTAGACTGGTGAAACACCTGGCACAATCTCATCAAACCCCCTCACGCGGAAAAGGAATATCCTTTAGGGAGGGACGGACAGGTGATGACAAATCTTCTTCGCCCGATCTTCGAGAAGAAATTGGGATTCTTCGTCAGGAGCTCATAGAAAAATCAATTCAAATGGATCAGCTTACCGCATACATCTTTGAGCTTAGGGAGAAAGATGAAGAAAAGACCAAACAAATCAAAGCTCTGCAAACGAGTCTTGGATCCGTATCAACAAATTATTTCAATCTCAAGAACGTTTTGTACGATGCTTTTGGTGAAAGAGTCAAAGATCTCTTCCAACAGCCACATGGAGTAGTTGATCCTCCCACAACTCAAACACATTCTGAAACTGATGATTTTCCTGTCAATCCACCTGTTCCAAGAACAACCACCGTTGTGAACAGGTTTGAAAAAGAACTAGAAGGGAGCAGAACAAGAATCACGATCAAACAGGGCAAAAGAATTGTAACTGCAAATCAAAGCAAAGGCCTTTTATTCGTGAAAAATTCTAATGAAAATCGCAAAGAAAAAGACCCTGTTTTGACCGTAACAGATTTGAAGAAAAGAAAGTTTGGTGACGAGTATGGAGACAGGTCCGGAATCCGAATGTGGGCCTTCGATCCAGAGACGAATTTGTGGGTGGTGAAGCAAAACTCAGGAATATCTGAGTGTTACAAAAGCACCCATGATTTCAATTCTTGGACTAAGACTGATCTAGCATAATTATCTAGGGCCCCATTCCACAATCCTTCGGAAGATCCAAGTGCATCTAACTTCAATAGGTTTCTTGATAGGCAAGTCAAGGAAAATTTTCCCAATATGAAGACTGCAAGAGACCTCTACCGAAAGGATAAGGATGTTCTTGACCTAGAATCAGGCAAACCCATGAAGATTATCCTATGGCCTGCTACAAAACAGTAGAAAGAAATTCAATCCCTCAGCACTTCCAGGAGGGATATCTTGATAATATGGAATTTTGGGCATACGATGACGAAAGCACAACTGCTACTATCAAAACCAGGGATCGAGAACATGTTCTGAGGTTGATTAGTGCAAAAGATCTTCTCCGTTTTCGAGAAAGGGATATCCGGACTCTGGCTCGTCACCATATAATCTGCAGAAAAGACATAATGGAAGTTGATGCTAAAGAGTTCACCGCAATGGTGGCCATAATCATCAATCAAAGAATGTGGATGGGTCAATGGGAAGATCAGATCTAAGGCTGTTTGAGAAGCCAACTGAGAGGCCAAAGGAGTGAAGACAAGACTATGCTAGTCTCAAACCAAGGGGGAGATTGAAAGAACATAATATTGTGGTTTGAGCTAGGCACCAAATTTGTATAGGTGACAGTGTTTGTTTTGCAGTATAGTTATTTGAACCTTTTTGTGTGAAGCCTCACATGTGTGTGCGGCCGCACACTGTATGTGCGGCCGCACACGCGTGTGTGGATGCACACTCATGTGCTGTTAGGGGAGTCTATATATAGCAGTGGAGTTGTGTCAGATTGTACTTTTTGGCTGAACACTACAGTGATTGTACTTTCTCAAGGTGTACCTGACATTTATTCGTAATAGATGTGTGCATGCTTGATCTTACTTCGACTCCTTCTACATTTCACTTTGATTGCAATTAACTTCATTGATTATTGAATTGGATCCATTAACTGGGGACTTACACAATGGGCTACCAAAATTGGGACTATATGTAGAACAAGAGGGCTATCTAATTTTTGAGTGATAGTAAACTTCTGTCAAAGTTATTATAAATGTTGTGGTGTTGTGTGAAACACTTGAGGAATCGCACTTGAGGTGCTAGGCTCACAAAGTTCTCAAGGAATCCAAGCAACAAGAAATGTATGTTCTTCTACTAGCTTTTATGTTTCAAATTTCCCCATGCCATGCTAGATAGGTTAAAAACCTTGGAAAATCAAATTTGCATGTATCTTAGTAAAACATAGATCCAAGGTTTCTAGGGTTGCATGTACACCCTTAGGAGTGTTAGAATGCTCAAAAACCTTCACCTTCTTGGGATTTTGCCTTCCAGATATGTTTGGGAGTAGCTTTCCTCTTCTTCCCTTTTCCTTGCCCAATAGCCAAGACAGGAGTGCAGTTCCAATTGAATCGAGTAATGAAACAAAATCAGAGTACGAAATTATTTAGAACACTAGATCTAAATATAATCTGTTTAGCACGTTGTATTGCTTGATCAGTTGAATACAAGAGGAAAAAGAGAAATGATTACACTCAGGGAAAAGTTCTTAACCTCCAAAAGTATCCTTCCCATATTTATAGGGAAAACTGAAAGCACAAAAAATATAAGGACATTCGACATCTAAGTTTCGATATTAGAGTAGTCCTTAAAATAAAATATAATCAAACATTCGATATTATTAACACTAAATATATATTCGACATCTCACAACCTTCGAACCACAACATTCTCCCCCTTTGTGAGAAAAGTTGAATCTAAGTCATTAACATCTGGATTGCTTGATGCATCAAACTTCGAATCTCTGCATACCAATGCATCACTTTCTTCAGTTCAATGTTGTCTCCTTTGTTGTTCTTCTTACAATGATTCATACGAACCATTAAGTTCGTATAATGTGCAGTAGTATATCTTTCAACGTCGCATGCTTGGAACAAAAACTTCGTCTTATTTCCCTTTTTGTTGTTACCAACAAAGATTATTCCAAGTGGCTTCAAACAAATCTCTCCATCATCGTAAGGCTTCAAGTCAGCTTTACTCTTCAATAATGATCGAGGTACAATAATATTTTTCCAATTGTCAAAGCTAATTCGACATCTGCCATGGCTAAACACTCATAATAATTGTCGATGAATAGCTTGATATGAGCAAGACACAGCAAATAATCGTCTTTACTTGTACCTTGAAGTTTCGTTTCATTGTTGACCTTAAGAATCTTCGCGATAGAGATTAAGTCATTCAGATTCATAAGAGGAAAACTAGCCACAGAAAAGACAAAGTTGGTATTGTTTGCTCTGACCACATGTAAACGATAATTTTGAAGTACGCCCTACAATAAAACATCTTTGGTAATACTAAAAAATCGAACAATCTTTATAAGTGACCAAACTTCTTCTTCCTCTTTCCCAAGTATTGCATGAAATCGAATTTTTAGCTTCATGTAATCTTCCTTATCATCAAGCTTGTCAACAATCTGATATTGTGGAGTAATAAACATCATCTTGTTAATGGGAAAATCCAACTGATTCATATTGGAATTTTCAGTTGCATAACTCTTCTTTGGTTTCTTCTTAAAATCATGCATCTTGTCGTATGTTACCATAGCTTCAATTCCTTCATAACTATGTAGTTTCTTTGGATCACCTTTGTCCATTGTTGGAGGATCATCTTGACGAAGCCTGAGAATGCTTTAAATATGACGTTGTTTTTCCATTTCAGCTTCAATAGTTGCTTTTCTTTCTTCCTCCGACAATTCAACACTAACACCTTTTCCTTTGCCTTATATGCTTTAGTAGATGTAGGTTTCGAAGATGAACTAGAACCACTAATAACAATCCCTTTTTCTAAAGGTCTTGTTGTTGTTGTTGTCGAGATAATTGGATCAATCTTCTTTTGCAAATTTGTTGAAATTTGAGTAGTCAGAACTTGTCCCACAACTTTCGCATCTCCACTTGTATTTCTAGATGCTCCCTCACCTTTACTTACACCAACAACTTTTCTTTCTCCCCCTTGCACCCCTGTGACAACAGGTGAGGCATCCGTTGGTAGAAGTTCAAAATTTTTGAAAGTGGAGCCAATTGAGAATGAATTGTTGATTCAAACGACCGAAACTTATGAGTTAAAAACTCAGGAGTGAAGAGTGATGAAGATCTAGACTTGAAACCATTTCCTTCAAATCACCCAAAAACGAATCAATATTCCCCAAATTCTTTAAATCAACTTCCACCTTCTCATCTATCTTCGGAAGCATAGAATGGAAACATTCAAAAAATTTTGGTACAACAATAGCAACTATATCAACCTTCGTGAGAAGAGAAGAATGATTAGTTGTCAATATTGTGATCTCCTTTTCCATGTATGAGCGTAACTCCTCAATTTTGCGATTGACATCTTCTCGAACAGTCTTTACATCCTGAACAAAGAGAACTTGACATTACATCACAATAGTTTTCAATTCTTTTAATTCGCCATTAAAGGTCTCTAACTAAGCTTTAACCCTTAATTCATTGTTCTTGTCAACCTGATCGTGTTTATTCAGAAGATGAAGCTCTTGAGCTTTCAGCATGACATCAACTTCGATACCAGTAACTGAATGTTTACCCCTTGCATCAGCTTGAAGTTGGAGTAAGGAGTTAAGCTTGTGGTTCATAATTTTGAACTGTTTCCCAGACATCAGCATATGATCAGAAATGTTTTCCTGTTTAGGATCAAACTCAGTATCAGCAAATGAGCCTATAAATCCTCCATCATTTGTTTCATCATCATGAACTGTTCTGGGTTCTTTGGTGGATTGAGATGGGAATAATGAATTAATGGGTTGTTGCATGATGTTTTCGAATGTAGTAGAATGAGTAGATGAAGGTATATGAGATGCATTGGGAACAATGTATGGTGGTAATGAAACTAAAGTAGCAATAATGGTGGTTTCGAAAGTAGATGATACAACAAGCGAAGGGTTACCTTGGGGTTCATTTGTCGATACTCCATCACCCTTGTTGACATTTACATCCATATCAGATACGTTTGCAGTGATGTCTAAAATTCAGATCTCCTTATGAAATGATTCGATAGTCGAAACTTCGGGTGGTATGACCGTTGTCTACTCAGGAGTCAAAACTTTTGGTTGTTCACCAGGATTGATGGTTGTGTCCACTATAGAATTTCCATAGTGCTATCAGGATTTCCAGTCTCCTCGATATTCGATTCAAATGGAGAATCCCACACTGGTGAAGAATTTCCCACCTGATCATTATGCAATGGAGATTCTGGTACATCTTCATCATCCATTGACTCATCTTGAATGATTAATTTCCTTTACTTCCTTTGTTTCTTGGAGATCTTATTCACCATATCATGTGCTCTCCTTTTCTTCGACAGTGGAGAAACAGGTGTGGGTAGTTCATGAATCACAACACCCTTTCGACTCAATTGAGGCTTTCAAACAATAGATGGTGAAAAACTTCCAGATCGATCATGAGAATGACATGGTTTGTGAGCCATTTTCTTGAGTCTCTTCAATACACCCGATTTCGAAGGTACCGCCTCCTTTGAAGGATTGATAGTTTCTGTAACAACTGGCTTGGAGACTTTCTTTGAAAGTTTTTCTTTGACAATAACCTTCTTTGTAGATTCCACCACTTTAACAACCGGACTAACTTTCGAAGGGCTTGGTTGAGTTTCTTTCTTAGATCCTCGCTTGTTCTTAGAAGGGCCTTCACTTGTCTTTAAAAAAAACCCAGTTTCAATATCCGGATTGATCGTCATCAAGTAATTTACCAAGATCGGATGAGCAGGATCAACCTTTCGAAGCATGGCATCCGAAATCCTATCAATAGTTGGAAAAACTTTGGCATTATCTTCAACTATTTTAGGAAAATGAAATAGCGAAAACTTAGCAGTTTCTTCTCCCTCAAGAACTGAATACCCTCCTTCTCATAAGGATACTGAAGAATGATGCTCCAGTATCTAGCACACAAAATTCCATCAACAACATTTGTGTTCACCACACTTTTCACAAACTCATTCCAAAGTTGAGTTGCATAGCTCACCTGTAAATTGTAGTATAAACCAGCAAAAGAGACTATGTTCATCGTCTTGCTGTATGTAGTCGTTGAACCAGCAAGAGATAGCCAAGAAAGAGGAACTGCAAAAGAGTTAAGCATCGCCTTAGAGAGAACAGAGTTTTGAAGAGCAACAACAAGCGTCTTTAATTCATCAGGATAAATAGAAACATCACCTTGAACTTCGAAGTTAGTGCTTTGGATCTTCATAATAGGTTGAGAAGAAACATCTTCAGTGGTTTTCGATTGATGAGCAACCATTGTTAGGGTTTGGAGAAAACTTCGAAGAACAGAGAGAATAAAATCACAAATCGTCTGAGAATCGTATTGTGAGCGTAAAGTTGGAATCAAATCTCCAATTCCCTTTTTATATGTAAACACGATTTGAATTCCAAACGATTGTCTTGAAGAGATTGCCACGTTTCTCCTTGAAAATCGTACCAATCGCTGGAAAGCACGCCTTGTCAGAAAAAGTGATGAGTACGTTGGCCTAGAAAATCGCACAGTAACCAAACTGTCACATCAGATGTCTTTTCGATAGTACCTAGTACATAAGGACCATCAGGAACCTTCAAAATGTAGGTTAGGATCTTTCACTTTTAGGTTTAAAAGCGAAGTCATGTGCCAGACTTGCGAAATCATCAGCCTGAGTTGGTTTTTTTCAGAACCTCAAGGATTTCGTAAGTGCTACGTGTTCCAAAGAAAAAGATGAGAAACAAAATATTTTTTTTTTATTCTGTGATGTCGAAAATAATATTTCGACATAAAGGCAGTTAGATCCCAGACAACGATTAATTCGCAAATCATCAAGAGAGATGATCAACAGCTTCTGTGGTTTCCCGTGAAATACAATCGAATACTTGTTAAGAAGTATCAAAGGGCATCATTTGTAAAGCTTTATCGATGGTTAAAAATTTCATTACATATCACATCTAAACGTAAGAGTGATACATTGTAAACGAAATTACTCGTTTGATCAGTGTAGTCAGGGACAAGTAGGCTTAGGAAAAATATTTGAAGTGACAAAGAATCAAATAGATACTTACACTGAAATCATATTCCACAAAACAAAATTATGTCTGGATCTTTTTTGGTAAAAATGTAATGGGTTTCGAACATTTTAGCAAGACCTCTCAAAAAGAAGAATATGATTTCAAGTATCGAAATTTGGTACTGAAACAAATGTTTCGTTAAAACCTGGAACAAAGTTCCCAGTCAATTCCTTTATAAGTTCAAAAGTTAGGGTTTCACTTCCATCATGGTGTCATGATGCTAGATCATAAACACAGAGTTTTGATATGTTTAGATCCTGATGGGTTTTTACTAGAAATATCTTGAAAATATGTCATTGTGAGTGGTCGTGAAAGAACTTTAGGATGAAAAAGATTGATTAAAGAATCGAATGTATCTCTGCTATATATGGACCAAGAAGATAACCCTTGACTCCAATGAGAAGAATAAGATAGCTCAGGCACGAATGTGAATACAGCCTAATTGGGAAGGAATTCTCAGAATGAGAAAACCATTAAGGCTTCGAAACACAATGCGTTATGGAGGCTTGAGTTTACATGTTGCAGCATGCCTCTAGGAACATCCTAACTAGGACATAGTTTCAAAAATATACCTTTCCCTCAAGCAGCAAGCATAAACCACCAAAAATCTTCGCCAAAATCTATACTAGCAAACACTAACAAAATACAAAAATACTTTTGGACTTTTGAATTTTTGAATGAAAATAACAAAAATAACGAAAAATATTATTGGTATTTTTGATTTTTGATAATGAAAGACAAAAATGAAAATCATTTTGTTGGTTTTGATTTTTGATTAAAAAAAGGAAAATCTTTTTGTTGTTTTTGATTTTTGATAACAAGAAAAAAAAAACAACAAAAGAATTGTAACTGACTAACGAAAATTTGAAACATAGCAAAAGTAACGAATATTTTTGTCAACCCACTGTGCGTAATGTCGAAAATGAAGCATGTCGAAGCGTTGACTATAAACACTAACCGTTGAATCATGAACACTAACCATTGAGTCGACATCCTAGCTTCATTTTGACTTGTCATTTTATCGAAAGTTGTCCAGGAAAAGAATTCACATCGATCATTCCTAAACCATTCAAAATTCTGATGAAATATTTTTTATCTAGAGGTTTTGTAAAGATATCAGCAAGTTGATCAGAGGTCTTTACAAAATCAACTTCTATGTTTCCATCTTCAACGTGATCGTTTATAAAATGGTAACAAAGAGCAATATGTTTGGTTTTCAAATGTTGCACAGGGTTATGGCAGATGCGAGTGGGACTTTATGAGTCACAATACAACGGGATCTTCTTCATGTTGATTGCATACTCACGCATTTGACATTGTATCCATATGATTTGAAAAGTGCAAGCTGCAGCAACAACATATTCTGCTTCTGCTGAGGAAATCCACACACATGTTTACTTTTTCGATTTCCATCCACTTGTGCTTTTTCGATCAATATTACAACCTCCCAAATCAGCATCTGAGAAAGTTTGTATGAAAAAGTGGGACTTCAAAGGATACCACGGTCCTAACGAAGTTGTTCCTTTGAGATAACGAAATATATTCTTGATAGCAGATAGATGAGGTTCTCTGGGATTCAATTGGTATCTAGGACAATTGCATACAGAAAACACAATATCAGGTTGACATGTCGTGAGGTAAAGTAACAAGCCTATCATGCTTCGATACAATGTAAGGTCAACTGTTGGTTTATCCAATGATGGATTAAGCCTAGTTCCAACACCCATCAGTACTCTCAGTCTGTGCTACTTGTCATTCCAAACTTTTCAAGCAGATTTCTCGTATACTTCTCTTAATTGATGAATATGCCTTCTCTACTCTGACGAATGTTTAATCCCAGAAAATTGTTCATCTTCCACATCATACTCATCTCAAACTAGCTTTTCATTAAAATTTTGAATTCTTTTGACAAAGTAGGGTCAGTAGAGACAAAAATAATATCATTGACATAAATTTAAACAAGCATGAGATGATCCCCAACTTTCATTCGAAAGAGAGTGGGATCAACTGATACTTGTTTAAATTTCGATTGCTTTACAAAATTAGTAAGAGTTGCATACCTTGCTCTTGGTGCTTGTTTTAACCCATAAACAGATTTGTCTAAGATATAACAATGATCGGGAAATTTTTCGTTAATAAAACATGGATGTTGTTCAACATACACAGTCTCTTCGAGGCCACCATTGAGAAACGCACACTTAACATCCATCTGGAAGAAAACAAAATCTTTGTGTGCTGCATAGGCTAAAAATATTCGAACTGCCTCAAGTCTTGCAACGGGGGAGAAGGTTTTTTCATAGTCTATACCTTCTTGTTGCGAATTACCTTGAACTACAAGCATGACTTTGTTTTGAACAACATTCGCATCTTTATCAGTTTTATTTTTAAAGATCCATTTTAAGCACACAATAGAAATATCTTTTGGTTTGGGAATTAATCTCCATACCTTGTTTCTTTCGAATTCAGTATGCTCGGATTGCATAGAAACCACCCAATCAGGATGTTCCATAGCAACCTTGAATGATTTCGATTCAACTTTCAAAATAAAAACATTGTACATGCAAAATTCCTGATGAGTATTGAGTACCTCATTCCTTGCACGAATCTGATCCCTCGTTAATACTCTAGCTTGTGGATCACCAATAATTTGTTCATGTGGATGATTTCGAGTCCATCTATCCATCGAAGCATATACTGGATCAAAATCCAATGGTGCATCTTCGAATGGTTCATCATTCTCTGCACCTGCAATTGACACATTATCAGTTGAATGATGAAAAATTTCGTGTTAATTATTTGAACTATTTGTTTGATTATCATATTGCTCCCCCTCAACATTAGCATTCATTCTCCCATTCTCCCCCTCGAAAGTATGCTCCCCCTCAACATGAGTAGTCGAATACAAGTTCTCCCCCTCCACTTGATCGGTTTGTAAATTTGGCAGACTTTCGTTATAAATTGGAGATTTTGTTGTCGAGTGTAAATCAGCAATTAATTGTATCACTATCGAATCTGCAGAATGTTTCGATGCTTCAGGAATTCGATTATGCTCAGCATGAATTTCAGCATCAATAGCCCTATCAGGAGTACCAAAAATTAGATCATAATCAAAATCGAAAGAATTAATACTTTCAGATTTAGAATTTGATTCATTAATGATTGGTTGTTGTGCAAAACATTTTTCGACACTTTTGACATAGTGATCATCGAATGTAAGATTAAATGTGTCTTCGATCTTCCTTGTTCGCTTTTTGAGCACCCTATATGCCACAGAATTATGAGAATAACCTAAGAATATTCCTTCATCAGCCCTTGACTGAAAATTTTTACATTCGGTTTCCTGCTGTTAGTGATTTCATAAGGGGTGATATCGAATCTTCTATGAACAAAAGACTGGTTTTGAGTAAAGCAAGTGTTACAAACAGCTTCAGCACAGAGATATTGTGGAAGATTCGCGTAAGTCAACATCGTTCTTGCTGCTTCATAAAGTGAACGATTTCTCCTTTCGGTAACACCATTCTGTTGAGGTGTGTAAGGAGATGAGAAGTTGTGAGAAATGCCTTTGTCAGCCAAAAATGAATCTAGAACTTTTTTCTTGAACTCAGATCCATTATCACTCTTGATTTTGCAAACCTTTTTCTTCAAACTTAATTCGATGTGTTTGATAAAATTGATCATCAATTGAGTTGTTTCTGATTTCAAATGAAGAAAATATACCCAAGTAAACCTAGAAAATCATCAACAATAACCAAAACATACCTCTTTTTGTTGACTATTTCAACTATCGAAGGACGACAAAGGTCAATATGAAGAAGTTCCAAAGGTTCGATGATCTTAGAATCAATCACATTCGGATGACCTTGTCGATGCCGTTTTTGAAGAGAATTGTTATCGAGATTTAGAAAGCAATCATGATTGAATGAATGAAAAGTATGAACACATAGAGTAAATATTAATCAGATCTTATATTGATGAAGAACTGATTAAAGTGTTTAAGCAGAATACACGTCAAAAAGATTATTCTACTTCTCACCTCAATCCCTATTTATAGGCAACCTGAGTGTACAAAAAGTATACTAAGTCTAAAGCAAATACGCTTCGCACAAAAGATGACTTAGTAAAATAACTAATATGCAAAAACAAAGAAACAAACACTTCGACTTTTACAATACATAGACTCTACACTCTCCCCCTTTGTAAAAAGTCGAAACTATTCAGTTTGTGAGTCTCTGAATAGCTGAGTGTATTGTCTTTCGTATTTCAGCATACCATGTAATAATCTTCTTAAGCTCCCTCTTGTCTCCTTCGGTGTTCTTCTTGCAGTTATTCATACGAACAATGAAATTCGTATATTGCGAAGAAGTATATCTTTCAATCTCTGAGACTTTGAACAAAAACTTCTTGGGCTTCCCCTTCGTATCTTTCCCTGCAAATACCATACCGAACGGTTTAAGGCATATCTCTCCATCAGCATACTTTGACAATGTTTATTGGGTCAAAGTAGTCTCCCTGGGAACATTCACTTTCCTTCCCAAGCTTGTTGCAAGTTCTTCATCGGTTAACGCCAAGCAATCATAGTAGTTATCTATGAATATCTTGATATGTGCGAAACCAAGTCTAAACACTTCAATCTCGTGTCCTTTCAGCTTGTTGTCTTGCATATGTTTCAAGATCAAAGAGACTTGAATAAGATCATTACAGTTCATCAAGGGAAAGTCAGCAATTGTGAAATCATACTGCTTGTCATCTGCTAGAACAACAAAATATCTAAAATTTTGGAGCATGTCTTCGAACATCATATCCTTCTTAATTGAAAACACCTTCTTAATCTTCATTAAAGACTAGATGTCATCTTGATTCTTCACCAAAACAGCATGAAATCTGATTTTCATGTGTATATAATCATCAGCATTTTCAAACTTCTTGCTAATCTTGTACTGAGCCGTTATGAACAACATTTCGTTGATCGGAAAATCCAATTGGCATTTGTCCGAATTAGCAAAATCATAGCTCCTCTTTGGCTTTTTCTCAAACTCATACATCTCACTCCCCACCACTTTTGACTCAATTGTCTCATATGAATATAGCTTCGCAGGATCACCCTTACTCATCATTGGTGGATCACTTGCCCTCTGCCTCATGGTGCTCTGAACTTGCCTCAACCTTTCCATGTCGGCCTCTACTTCTGCTTTCTTTTCCTCTTTTGATTTTTCATACACTATCCATTTCCCTTTGCCCACATCATCTGATTGAGGTTTCACACTTGAGCTTCCTCCTTCTTTTGTACCAATAGATATTCCTTTGGTAATTGGTCTTCTGGTCCTTACTGTTGAGGAAATTCGCATTGTAAACACTAGCAATGTTGTTTTCAGTTGAGTAGAAATCACCTTCCCCACTGTCTTCGCATCCTCATCTTTACTTCCTTTTCTCTCTCCCCCTTGCACCCCTGTGAAAGCAGGTGGGGCATTCTTTGGTAATGAAGAAGTAAAGTTCGCAATCAGGGCCAATGCCTTCTGAATAGCTTGCTCTAATGTATTAACTTTGTGAGACAAGAATTCAAGAGTGAGAATAGATTGATGAGAAGTTTGCGAAACCAAAGTCTTTAATTCAGTCACCAACTAAATTATCTTATCAAACTGCTCCTTGTTTTCCTTTTGGTTGGCTTCGAGAATTTGAGCATGAGAGTGAGAATCAGTAAGAAGCTTGTGAAGATCAGTAGCAACCACATCAACCTTCTTTTTAACCTCTAAATGTTGAGAATTCATATCTTGAAGCTCTTTCGCAATTTCCTTCTTTAACTCTTTAACCTTCAAATGCACATCTTCCCGTACCTTCTTGACATCCTGTACAAAAAGAACATGATGTCCTTTTGTAATAGCTTTCAACTCAGTCACAACCCCATTGAAAGACTTTCCTTGAGCTTGAATGTGAAGCTCATTGTTCTTGTCTGACTGGTCTACTTTTTCAAGTATTCTCTTCTCAGCGTCTTTGAGCAGATATTCCACCTCCAACCCCAACATTGTTGACTTTGAACCAGAATCAGCTTGTGACTGAATAATGACATTTAATTTTCGATTCAGGATTTTGAATTGCTTACCTGACATAAGCATATGATCAAGTATCTCCTCCTCCTCTGAATCGAACTGTATGGCCTCAAAAGTCCCTCTAAAGCCTCCTCCTTCAATTTCATCATTTGACATTGGTTGCGAAGGTTGAGGAGTTTTGGGTGATTGTGATGGAAATAAGGTGGTAAAGGGATGTCATAGAGGATGATCAAAAATTGATGAAGTAGTGATTGTAGGGGTTGAAAGAGAAAAAGGTGGTAATGAAATAGAGACATTCGCAGAAGATAAGGGTAATGAAGTTGATAGGATGATAGGCAGGGTAGTTTCGACACTTGTGATAGGTGCCCCTATCAGATACGTTGACAACCATATCCGAAGTAGGTACCTCCTCAGAAACTAATTTGGTAATGACTACTTCAAGTGGAATAGAGGTGGTTGTATAAATTTGCGAAATAATAGGAATAGAAACAGGTGGAAGAGAAACGGTTACCACAATGGGAAGGGAAACAAGTGGAGTCTCTGGAACAACTTCTTCATCAGAGGACTCATTGCGAATGATCATCTTCTTTTTCTTGAGCATTCGTGTGATATGCTTCGCAACCTCCTGAGCTCATTTACGCTTTGAGTCAGGAGACACCGGAGCTGCCCCCTTACTACTGACTTCTGTCTTGCGAATATTAGGAGAAGAAGTCGTTGTCTGCGAAGAGGAGCGAAGTTTCTTTAATACCCCAGATTTTGAGGGTATAAGCTCCTTCTTTGTTTTTGTCGAAGTCTCTTCTTTCTCAACCTCTTCAGCTTGGAAAACTTTTGAAGATTGAAGTTTTTCTTCCTTCTGATTTTTCTTCTTTTTCTTGGAGGGTTCTTTGGTAACATCTAGTAACACTCCAGTCTGCACAGTTGGATAAAATGTTTTCATGTATCGTACCAAAACTTTATGAGTTGAAGGCACTTTACGAAGCCTCGCGTCTGGAATGCGTTCTACGTTTGCGAACATATTTTCATCATCTTCAACCACTTTTGGGAATTGATATAATGAAAAATCCGCAACATCTCCACCTTCTTGAACTTGAATACCTTCTTTCTCATACACCTTTTCAAGAATTAAGCTCCAGTATCTGGAACACTAAATACCCTTCTCAGCATTTGTGTTTTCTATACTTTCGACAAACTCCTTCCGTAATTGCGTTCCGTAGTCAACATTAATATCATAGTAGAGACCCATCACCATCGCATATACTTCCATACGACCCCTGTCAAGACCAACAGTCCTCCCTGTCAAACACCTTAGAAAGATTCCAAAAAGAAAATTCCACGTGTAGGGTAAACCGGACTTCTTGAAATCACTAATCTTTTCAAGAGATGGCTGATGTCCCATCTCATTGAACATGAAAATGATTTGTGAATTGATGGGTTTAAAGAACAAAGGGTTATTAGGAATGTTCAAGAAGTCAATGAACATTTTTTTGTTTAGACGAACCCTCTTGTTGTTCATCGTGTTGAAGGTGATAACATCAATGGCATAGTTGTAGGATGCAGATGATGCCGCCATGGACAACCATGTCATTTGAACCAGAAAAGAACTAAACATTGCGGTTGATAATGGAGACCGTTTGAGTGCAATGATCAACATTTTCAATGCTTCAGGATAGGATGAAACATTCAGATCCACTTGGTAATTTATGCTTTGGATCTTCATGAGAGACTGGGAAAGAACTTCTTCAGTGTCGGATTGAGTAGCAGCCATTGTTAGGGTTTGAAGAAGATGAAGATTCAGAGAATTTAGGAGTGAGTGTGTTTGTTCGCGTAACCGTATACAACACTCTTGAATGCCCTTTTATAGGTAACATGAATCGATTTGAATGTGAAGCGGGATGCATCTAATGAGATCCGACGTGGCATGCATCAAAAAGCAACAATCACCTCACCTAGAAAACCGGGCAGAATTCCATACGTCACGGACACACAGCCTGTCAATATTCCCTTTATGGAATTGTAACCGTTATGACCCTTTGCATGGAGGCTGGGCTCTTTCACTTTTGGGATGAAAAGCGAAGTCATATGCCAGACGTTTGAAATCATCAGCCTGAGTTGGTATTACTCAGAACCTCAAGGATTTTGTGAGTACAGTGTGAATCAAAGAAATAAGATAAGAAGAAACTTAAAAAAATTTGGAATTCTGTGATGTCAAAAATATATTTTGACACGAAGGCAGTTAAACCCCGGGCAAAGGTTGCTTCGTTAATCATCAAGAGAGATGATCAACTGCTTTTGTAGGTTCCCATGAATTACAATCAAATACTTTTTCATAACTATTGAAGGGCTTCTTTTAAAATTGAGTGTTGGGTTGGTTTAAAATTTCATTACATGTCAACTTTAACATAAGGTGAGAAATTGTAACTGAAATTACTTATATGACCAGTGTAGTCAATGACAAGTCTGCGTTTGAAAATATTTATCATGACAAGGATATGCGAATGAAACTCACACTGAAATCATCTTCATAAAAAAAATATACTGGATCTTGTTGGGTAACAAACATCGTGGGTTTCGATTGTTTGATCAAGACCACTCATGTGAATCGAATATGATTTGGAGTTTCGAACTTTGGTACTGAAACAAAAGTTTCATCAATTTCTGGAACAATATTCCCCGTCAATTCCTTAAGGTGCAAGATGTTTGGGTTTCACTTTAATCACGAACTCATGATGTCAGATCATAAAAACAGAACTTTTGTATATCTAAGTCTCGATGGGTTTGTTCAGAGACCTCTTTGACATACGTCTTTGTGTGTGATTTGTGTGAAGAATTTTGTGATGAAAAAGTTTGGCTATAAGATCGAATGTACCTCTGTTATTTGTGTGGACCAAACAGAAAACTCTTAACTCATATAAGAAGAGTAAGGTAGCTCTTTTGACCAATGCGAATATAAGCCTTATTGGGAAGAAATTTTCATATGATAATTTCATTAAGGCTTCGTTTCTCATACATAGAGTCATTCGAGGCTTGAGTCAACATGTTGCAGCATGCTTTTAGGGGCATCCTAACTAGTACAAAGTTGAAAGAAATGATAACTTCCCATAGAAACATACAAGCATGACCTCTTCGGATTAAGCTCTGGGCTAAACTAAAAATACACATTTCTTAAAGAACAAAGTTAACAAAAAAAATATTTTTGTGATTTTTGAATTTTTCAAAAATAAAAACATAACAAAATAAAATCTTTTTGGATTTTTGTATTTTCGAAAATGAAAACAATACAAAAGAAAATATTTTAGATTTTTCAAGTTTTTTGCAAAAAAAATTGAACCTTAGTTACCAGTTGTACGGATGCAAAGTCATGCGAAGCCTCTGAATGCACAGTAACTTCTGAACAATTCCGACTCAGAGCTTCTAAATAGACCTTTCATTCTTGAATTATCGATTTTGAAACTGAATTCACATCGATCATCCCCAAACCTGCTAAAATTCTTACAAATGATTTTTCATCAAGAGGTTTAGTAAAAATATCAGCAAGTTTTTCACTGTTTTAACAAAATGAATTTCAATATTCCCATCTTCCACATGATCTTTGATAAAATGATATCAAAGAGCAATGTGTTTTGTCTTTGAGTGTTGTACTGGATTATGACAAATGCGAATTGCACTTTGAGAATCACAATACAAAGTAATCTTTTTCATATTGATAGCATAATCACGAAGTTGACTCTGAATCCAAATGATTTGCGAAGTGCAAGCAGTAGCTGAAATGTATTCAACCTTAGCAGTTGATATAACAACACAAGTTTGCTTCTTCTATTGCCAACTCACCAACTTCCCATCCAATAGTTGACATCCACCACTTGTACTTTTCCTATCCAAACTACATCCTCCTATATCAGAATTTGAAAAAGCTTGAATGAAGAATCCCGATTTCGAAGGATACCAAAGTCCTAACGAAATTGTCCCCTTAAGATAGCAAAAAATATTTTTCACTGCAGTTAAATGATGTTCTCTGGGATTACCTTGATACCTAGCACAATTACATACCGAAAACATAATATCAAGTCTGCTTGCAGTTAAGTACAATAAAGACCCTATCATGCTTCAATAAAGTGTTAAATCAACAGCAGGGGTATCTAATGAACGAGTTAATCTTGTTCCCACTGCCATTGGTACTCTCAGCTTCGTGCTATTGGTCATTCCAAACTTTTCAAGCAAGTTCTTTGTGTATTTTTCTTGATTGATTAATATTCCATCCCTGTTCTATCTTATATTCAAACCAAGAAAATTATTGATCTTTCCCATCATACTCATTTTGAATTGACTCTTCATTAGATTTTCAAATTCAATTGACAATGTTGGGTCAGTTGAGCCAAAAATAATATCATCAACATAAATTTGAAAAAGCATGAGATGATTCCCACCATTCTTGCGAAACAAAGTGGGGACAACTGATCCTTGTTTAAATTTAGATTGTTTAAAGAAATTTGTAAGTGTTGCGTACCAGGCTCTTGGTGCTTGTTTTAACCCATAAACTGCTTTGTCTAGAATGTAGACATGATCAGGATGTTCCTCATTTATAAATCCTGGTGGTTGTTCAACATAAACTGTTTCTTCAAGTTCTCCATTTAAGAATGCACAATTAACATCCATTTGAAAAACATCAAAGTCTATGTGAGTTGCATAATCTAAAAATATGCGAACTGCTTCGAGTCTTGCAACAGGAGAAAATGTTTCTTCATAGTCTATTCCTTCTTGTTGCGAATATCCTTTAACAACTAGTCTAGCTTTATTGCGAATAATATTACCATCTTTGTCGGTTTTATTTTTTAAAATCCATTTTAATCCGACAATTGAAACATCAGAAGGTTTAGGAATTAATCTCCAAACCTTGTTTCGTTCAAATTCAGCCAGTTCAGATTGCATAGAAACAACCCAATCTGAGTGTTCCATAGCATCCTTTACTATCTTTGGTTCTATTTTCGAAATAAAAACATTAAACATACACAATTCTTGGTTCACATTCAGTACCTCATTTTTCGCACGAATTTGAGCTCTTGTCAACACACCATCTTGTGGATTCCCAATTACCTGTTCTTTGAGATGATTCCTTGTCCATTTCTAAAGTAGTGGAAAATCATGATCAAATTCCAATGGTGCATCTCCATACATATCTTCATTTTCAGATCCTGCAACAGAAAAATTATCATTTAATTCATGAAATTCATCATTTTCACCAAGATTATTTTTCTCTGTTGCATCATGCTGCTCATCTACATGATGTTCATCTTGATGCTCCCCCTCAAAATGATGTTCCTTTTGTATTCGTGAATGCTCCCTCTCAACTTGATGATTTTGTTGAGATTGCGAATGCTCCCCCTCAACTTGATGATTCATATTTTCATTCTCCCCCACGAAAGTTTGTTGTCTTTGTTCATTAATGATCGTATGCTCCCCCTCTATACGAACTTCAGGCACACTTTTGCAATATATTGACCTTGTATTGATGGTTGAATCATTAGTATGTTTTGAGGATTCGGATGTTTGATTATCAGGAGCATTAACTTCCGCATCAATTGCCCTATCAGGAATTCCAAAAATTAAGTCATAATTAAAATCATTTATTTCAGAATTATCAAGTTGAGTATCTGAATCAACAAGAATTGATTTATTTCAAATTTACTATATGTTTGTTTAACATAGTAATCATCGAAGGTTAAGTTGAACATTTCTTCAACTTGTCTTGTTCGTTTGTTTAGCACCCTGTATGCAACTAAATTTTGCGAATATCCTAAGAATATGCCTTCATCAGTTTTAGCTTGGAATTTGGTCAAATTATCTTTGAGATTCACTATAAAACACCTGCAACCAAAAACATGAAAGAATTTGACAATAGGTTTTCGATTGTTGAGTATTTCATATGGAGTGACGTTGAATCTGCGATGAATGAATAACCGATTATGTGTAAAACATGCAGTTGATACAGCCTCGGCCCAATGATATTGAGGTAAGTTCACATAGGCTAACATGGTTCTGGTTGCTTCGCATAAAGACCTATTTCTTCTTTCAACAACACCATTTTGTTGTGGAGTATATGATGATGAGAAATTATGCAAAATTCCTTTGTTTGTGAGAAAGGAGTCCAATGTTTTATTTTTAAACTCAGACCCATTATCACTTTTAATTTTGCGAACACTCTTTTTAAGACTAAGCTCAATCTTTTTGATAAAATCAATCATCATCTGGGCAACTTCAGATTTTAACCTGAGAAAAAATACCCATGTGAACCGAGAAAAATCATCAACAATAACTCAAATGTACTGCTTTTTATTGATTGTAGCAACAGTCGACGGTCCACATAAGTCAATGTGAAGAAGTTCCAATGGTTCCACGATCTTTGAATCTATCACAATTGGATGACCTTTTCTATGTTGTTTTCCTTTTTCGCAAGCTGCACACAAAGTATCATTGTCAAATTTTAGTGTAGGTAAACCTCGAACTAAATCTTCAGTGACAAGTTTGTTAATTTTGTGAAAGTTCAAATGTGACAATATTCGATGCCAAAGCCAGCTAACATCATTAGAGGCCTTTGATAGTAAACATACAGTAGGTTTGCCCACGATTGGTTTGATGTCTAGTATAAACATATCACCATATCTTTTGGATTAAAGAAGTACTTCATTTGTCTTCGCATTTGAAATGATACTTCCTTCTTCGTTAAACATGACCTAATTTCCAGTACCCACAACAAGTTGTGAAGCACTGATCAAGTTATGTTGAAGACCTTCAACATAAGCAACCCTGTTAACGGTGAATTGTCCATTTGTGACTTTTCCATAGCCTTTCACTTGACACCTGTGATTATTTCCGGATTTGACTACTCCTGCATTTACCAAGCTTCGATAGTCTCGCAAGTTTTCCTTTCTTCCAGTCATGTGACGAGAGCAACCACTATCAATATACCATTTCGGATCATATTGCTCGTCACACATCACCTGCATTTATTGAAAAAATTTAGGAACCCAAGACTTATTGGGTCCTTCATTAGTAGTTTTGAACAAATGCTTTGAATTTAAATACCATGTTTTGACTTTGTCTGTAACACTATCCATTATATCAACATAATCAGATCTAGATATTGAAATATAGTTGTTCAACAGTTTTGGATTTCCATTGATTTTCTTCTCATCCTTCATAGCATTCGCAACTTTGATAACTGGTTTCCATTTTTGTACTGCAACTTGCGAATCATAATATGATGAACTTCCAGTAGAAGAGTTATTCACGAACTTGTCAAATGCAGTCTTTATTTGTTTCTCTAAAAACTTCCCATTTTGATATTGTCTTCCTTTCCCTTCAAGCCAATGATTGATCGTATAGACATCAGATGTTCCTTTTGTATACGAAACTTTGGTCGGTTTTGAGACTGAAGGGTTTGGAAAATTTGGTTGTTTTGGTGAAAATTTCATTTTTGCTTGAGTTTTGACATGCAAAGTTGATGAATTATTCATTAATTTGCCAAGATTGTGAAAATTATGATCATTCACAAATTTTTGCGAAGTCTCATATTTTCTAATGTTGTCATATTTTCGAACAAATTTATCATTATTGTTCATTGGAATCTTCTCAACAGAATGTTTTGGTTTGTGAAAACTTGTATCCTTTTGTTTATATGTTCTTTGAAATTTTGATGATTTTGACTTTGAAATCTGTGCTTGTTCAACTTTTGGTTTATCATTGGACACAACTTGCCAAAAGATTGCTTTTCTTGCTTTTCTTTTTGAAACATTATTTTCTATTGAATAATTTCCAACCATCAATTTAAACTCATCAGAATTTAATTTCACTTCGATCTTTGGTTTTTCAACTTTGTCAAAAACATTGTTTTCTTTGTCACCTTTAATCACCCATTTTTGTGATGATTTTCGTCCTTGAAAAACATAAGAATTTTTAGTTAAATTGTTTTCTACTGTATTTTGATTTGCGAAGAAACCTTCAGTAGTTAACTTTTTATTAGCATTTTCAACCATTTTGTTGAATTCAGGTTTAATCTTTTCAGCATTCCCAGTTGTGACAAAAACTTGATTTGGAAAAATTGTTTTATATGTGCATGTAAAATTTGGATAAACCACGGTGTTAGTTTCCAAATAATGTGCACCTTTGTCATTAAGAATTTTGTTGAATTCTTTTGTGTCACCAAACACTTGATCAACAACAACTCGTTGAGATGTCTCATTTGAAACCTTCACATCTTCTTTGTTTTCATCAATATCATCAGTTTTCCAGCTTTCAACTTCCACATTATCAAAATTACTATGTGGCGAAGTAGAGGGTTTATCATTTTCATCCTTTACTATCGAATCAACTATAATTTCTTTACCTTTGATCTTAGATGTGATATTAATGATTGACAACTGAGAACAATCAACCTCTTCTTCCTCTTCGATCTCACTGATTTCACTCACATTATCTGAATTGTCATTGACATCAGCGTAATTGAGTTGAGAATCAAGAGTTGAAGTTTTGGTTTTCTTTAAGATTTTCACTTGTTCATTGTTTGTCAAACTTTCATTGACAATACTAACCAATTCATCAGCATTCAAGAATTCATCAATTTTGACAATACCATATGCGAATCTATCATCAGGTATTTTGTCAAATTGAGCAATTGTGTTTTCATAATCATAAGAAACAACATCAACTTTTTCATGTTCGTATTCAAGAAAAGGTAAAAGTTACCTATGTCGTTCTTTGCTAATCTCTGATGAATGATGTAAAGCAGTTAATTTTGCATATAAACGCTTAGCAGAGTTACAGTAGATATTTCTTTTTGCTAGTAACAACCTAACTTCATTTCCAAGATTGTCCCTATCACAATTTACATTTTTGATCTGCAATTCAAGTTTGTCTACTCTGCAACGTTTTATTTCTAATTCCTTTGTGTCTCAACTAGTTGCATATTTAATTTTTGAGCTTCAGTGCTAGCAGACACAATAACAGAATCAAAATAAGCCCCAGTATCATCAAATGAAGTAATTTCAGCATCATAAGCAGATAAAGGAATATTGAAAGATTCAAGAATAGCATGTACCTTGGTGGTCATAGGAGATTTTTCTGTGGATTTGGACACAAAGCATCGTCCTTCAACATTCTGTTCGCAATCGTCTTCAAAGCTTGAGAACATTTCTCCATGAGTTGGATGCCTCATATCTTCATCATCGAATCCTGAAGACCAGATCTGATATGTTCCACTCTCTTCTTCATCAAACTCTCCTTTCGCAACTAACGACATTCCTTTCGCCTTCGCACACACTTCTTTGAGCTTTTCTGCATAGTAAGCTTCATCTTTAATTTTTCTCCTCTTCTCTTCTTTCTTTCTTAGCATGCAATCAGCTGCGAAGTGATTTGGACCATTGCAGTAGTGACAATTAATTCCTGAATCACCTTTTAACATCTTCACCTCTTTCGCATCTTTTTGTTTTTCATCAATCTTTTCCATTTTCTTCTTCTCCTCACCTCCAGCTTTTGCGACATCACTCTTCGCATCATTCGACTTTCCTTTCGGATTGAAAGGTTTTTTGAAAAGTTTCTTAACTCTGTTGTTTGAGTAGAATGCTACAGCTTCATCATCAGAGTTCATTAAGAAACCTTCATTATTTGAATCAACTGTTTCATTAGTTTCAACTTCTGAAACTTTTGAAACAAAAGCCATAGGACCTCCAAGACTTTGTTTTGATTCTTCAAACATTTCTGAAACTTCACTTTCATGTGTTTTCAGTTGGTTGTAGAGATCATTCAAGTTGGTTGTATCAAAACTTTGTTGATTCTTTATCATCATACTCACACTTCGCCATTCCTTGCGAAGGCCCATGATGAATGTTAGATTGAATTCCATGAGAGACCTTGTGATTCCATACCTATTACAGCGATAAACAAGCTCATTCAGACGATCATTGTAGTTTTCAAGAGTTTTAGCATCCTTTTGTCTAAATTCCTTCAGTTCAACAAGACATTGCTTCACAGAGTTGATCTTCGTCTTTTCGCTACCTTGATACTTCTCTTTCAGAGTGATCCAAATTTCCTTGGCTATTTTACAACTACGAATGTAATTGTAAACCACGAGAGGCAGAGCACCTCTTAGTTCCCTCATGCATCTCTTTTCATTCTTCTTCAAGCGGTTTTGTTGTTCAATAACTTCAGCTGAAGTAGTAGATTGTCCAATTGGTTGAACATTTACAGGAGCTTGAACTGTTCCATTGATACAATTATAAAGTTCTTCATTTATTCCGTTTAAGTAATCCTCCATTCTATCAGCCCATTGATCATAGTATTCAGGGATTAACATCGGAATTTTGGTTGAAGAACCAAGTAAATGAGAGAAAGAAGTCATGGTATTCATGTTGAAGTTCGCCATTGATGAACACGAGAATTTCAGAAAGCTTGAAAAACTTGATGTATTTAAGAATTGATCAAATGAAATGATCACAAATTGCTAATCAATCACTCGACTAAACAATTCAAAGGTAGAATCGATTCAAATCTGAAGATCAAGAGTGATTTTCGAAACCAAAATGCGCGGAAAATTTCGAGTAAAATTACTACTCGAAAAGCAAATGATTCTAAAACGAAAATCAGACCAATGCAGTTTGAATCCTGTTTTGATACCAATTGAAGAGAATTGTTATTGAGATCTAGAAAGCAATCATGATTGAATGAATGAAAAGTATGAACACAGAGAGTAAATATTAATCAGATCTTATATTGATGAAGAACTGATTACAGTGTTTAAGCAGATTACACATCAAAAAGATTATTCTGCTTCTAACCTCAGTCCCTATTTATAGGCAACCTGAGTGTACAAAAAGTATACTAAGTCTAAATCAAATACGCTTCGCACAAAAGATGACTTAGTAAAATAACTAACATGCGAAAACAAAGAAACAAACACTTCGACTTTTACAACACATAGACTCTACAGTTTTCCTTATTCGCAAGCTGCACATAAAGTATCATTATCAAATTTTAATACAAGGAAACATCGAACAAGATCTTTTACCACCAATTTGTTCAGATTTTTAAAATTCAAATGAGACGATCTTCGATGCCACAGCCAACTAATATCAGAGGAAGCCTTCGAAAGTAGACAAACATAAGGAACACCAACAATGGGTTTGATATCAAGTGTAAACATATCTCCTTTTCGCTTTGACTTAAGAACTTCTTTTGTTTCGATGTTTGAAATGACACTTCCTTCTTCATTAAATACAACTTGATTGCCAGTGCCCACAACAAGTTGCGAAACACTGATCAAATTGTGTTGAAGACCTTCAACATAGTCAAATCCGCTGACTGTAAACCTTCCATTGGTCACCTTCCCATAGCCTTTGACTTTACACTTGTTATTGTTTCGGAATCTCACAACACTAGCATTTTCCAAATTTCGAAAGTCTCTCAGGTTTTCCTTTTTCCCAGTCACATGACAAGAGCAACCACTGTCGATATACCATTTGTCATCATATTGCTCGTCACACAAAACCTGCAATCATTTAAATAATTTAGGTCCCCAAGGTTGTGTGGTTCCTTGGTTATTAGAATAAAATGCTTGGTGAAATGAAGATCCCAGTATCCAATTCTGAACTTTTGTCTTGACACTATCAATTAATTCAACTTCATTATTTAAGGGTATCGAAATGTAATCATTCGAAGATTTAAAGTCAACATTAACTTTCACCACATTCTTCTTAGTTTCTTTCCTATTGACTTTTTCTTTTGAAATTGCCCTCCATTTTTAACAGAAGGATTTGATTATTTCGAAGAAAAACTTTCATTTGACTTTTTCTCATATGCATCCTTTATCTGTTCTTGAGAGAATTTCCTAGATTGAAATTTGACTTTTGTTTTGGTTTCGAAACATGATCCTTATCTTTCAAAAAACCATTTTGTGTTTGTGATTATTTTGACAATGGCTTCTTGTCACCAAAAGATGGATTTTGTAATTTTGTCTTATGAGATTCAGACTTTTTCTGTTCAGACTTTTTGGAAGAAAATTTTTCTTGTTTCATTTTAGACACATAATTATGATGGGTTTTAGCCATATGAACATCCCTATGTGCATATACAAAACCCTAATGCTTGGATCTAGGTTTCTCTAATTGATCATGCATGAATCCAATACTTCTAATGATTAATCTATCATAATAACACTATGAAATCAGAGATATAAGTTTACCTTGAATCACTTGCTTGATCTTCTTGTCCTTGGAGCTTTAGAGTCACAATTATCACTCCTATAATGGCTTTCAAACACCAACTTAGCAAGAGGATGATTAGAGAGAGTGGGGAGGGAGCTAGAAATCGGCCAGGGTTTTTCCAAAGGCAAGAGTGCCGATTTCCTTGACCCCTTGGGTCTATTTATACTTGTAAGGCTCCTAGGGTTTCACCCTTAAACCTTAATTGGATAATTTAGGCCCTAAGAAATCCAATCCCCCTTATGATAAGCCTTGGATGATTTCAAGGTCTATCCAAAGCCTCAAAACCGACCACCCCTATCCATAAGGGATAATAGCCCAAAGTACAACTACTATACAATTGACAGTTTATGCCCCTTTATTTAATCAATCTCATTAAGTCACCAAATTAATTCCTAATTAATTTATGACTTATATTAATCAAATAACAATATTATTATTCATTATATTATTCTCATAATATATTAATAATATTTCTTCTCTCATAATAAATCATCCTATCAAGTTGCTATGGTGAAGGCAACCCAAAAAAGACCATGCACAACCGGGTCAAATACTTGCCTAATATAGTTGTAGCCTTAGACACTATTCCAACAGTCTCCCACTTGGATAAGTCTAGTAACTATATATACAAGTATAATCCGATTAGCAATCGTAGCTATCAAAGACGCTGTCAAACTCTGATCTTATCAATCTTGTCCTTTAGATAAGGGATCATACAGTCCTCTGTTTAGATATCATGCAGACATTTATATGGAACCAATTGTCTAGCATTTGGTTTCTCGATCTCAAATTTATTCGACATAGAACTTAATTGAACACATCAATTCAGTTCTGACCGGGCCCGGCACATAAGTCAAATCAAATCATCGAGCGGCCGAGATCTCTCTTCTACCCTCTTAGGATAAAAGTAACAGATAAACTTCGACTTATATGCATTTACTTATTCATTAATCAATCATACACAACAATGTGTTTTATAACATCAAGTTACTGATGCGGTTTCGCATTATCAATGTACAACCAATTAACAAATAACAAACCATATATCTAGGTTTTAAGACCATATGATATTATCGTCTTGCGATCACCCTTTTTGTCACATTCCATAAGGTGATTCCACCAATCGCGGGTTTGTTCCAATGCTCAAAACTAGTTCATAAGCACCTATGAACGCTGCAGCAAACTTTTGTTATGTCTAATACCATTTAGACAATCTACATACCAATTCATGACAATCTTCATTCTTACCTACTTCCAAATATGAATGATTGTGGACTATTTGAATAATTCGATTATTCTTAATAAACTCAACTATTCTGGAAGTCAAAACATGCAAAGTGAAACAATAGTTAAATGATTAACATAAGACGGTAACATTACTCATAAATAATACTCTTTTATTTAATCATCAAATGTTAATTACATTTATCTATTACACGTTTCTAATACTATCTAATCTATACTAATACCTGTTGGATAAGGTGTCTAAGTCCATAACTATTTTTGGTATGTACTTGACCCAACCCGGCATGGTCCATTTGGGTTGCATGGCACCATGCAATTGGATAGACTAAATGAGGGAAATAACACTTGGAGATTATTAATATATTTTAAGTTCTAATATATTAATAATATTATTTGATTAGTTTGATCAAGAATTAATTTAGAATTAATTATGTGATCAAAAGATAACTAATTAAATATATGGGTTGATTATGTAAATCATCCATATCTTGTATAGTGGGCTAAGAGGCTCCATGGATTATCAAGTTGGGTTCTACCCATAGGATGCTCCATGGATGCTCCATGGGAGTTACAAACCCATGGGTCATGGAAATGAAGAGTCATGACACATTAGGGTTTAACCCTAGATGTGTCTACACTATATAAGAATCATATTCTCCACCAAAATCGGCTACACTAAGAAACAAGAGGGCTTGGCCGATTTTTGAGAAGTGTGTGTTCTCTCATAAGTTCTTCCAAGAGCATTTGGTGTTGTGTGAAGCATTTGAGGCATCACACTTAGGGTGCTAGGCTCACAAGGTTTCAAGGAACACAAACAACAACAAGGTAAGTTATTCTATCTATACTTTAAGTTAAAATTGTTCCCCATGTATGCTAGATAGGAATATAACCTTGGAATTCAACTTTGCATGATAATTAGACAAACATAGATCCAAGGTTATTAGGGTTGCATGTACACTTAGGAAGTGTTAGAATGCTCAAAACCCATCAGTGGTATCAGAGCCTAGGCTTGTTTGTTTTTTTTATTTGTGCTTAAAAGTTGAAAAAAAAAAGTCGAAAATCTTTCTGTCTGCGAGTGGACTCGTCGAGTCTATAGGGGGGACTCGTCGAGTTCATGTGTATCTTCAACCAACTCGGCGAGTGTGTTCATGCACTTGGCGAGTAGGGTCGACTGATTGCAGAATTTCGATTTAGTTGCTGGAAATGAATTAGAAACATTACCCTAAACTGTTTTGGTAATTGAAAACTTGTTTTTGGTGGTGTAATGTCTTTGCTAATTCATTTACAACAACTAGTTATCAAAATTACAAAGTTTTAAGTGTAATTTATGAATGTGTTCATATTCATGTTCTTGTTCTTATGATGTTTTAAATGATCATAGGAATTATTTGTAACCTATGTGGTAGATTAATTCTTGATCATAATGTGTTTTAATGGAGTCCATAACTTGTCCTCAAGTTATGGAAAACCAAGAGTCACACTTGAATTAAAACCATTAAAAGAACACAAGAGTTAGAAAAATGAAGAGTCTTCATTTTATTACTCTATTAAACTCATAAGTTACAAAAAATGAAAAGTTTTGAAAGTTACAAAACTTGCCCTCAAGTTTTGGAACAAGTAAAGTTAAGTTAAAACTTTAAGTTCCAACCCCTAGAATTTTAAAAGTTAAAATTCAACCATTATACTTATATTATGATGATTTAATAATTATATATATATATATATATATATATATATATATATATATATATATATATGTATATATATATATATATATATATATATGTATAAGAATAAAGTCATCTTACCGCTAGTACGCCTCATTCACGAAGCCGGTCTATAAGGTGGGTATAAGGTTGTTGCCTATAAAATGGTGACTTAATGGGTGTCTACTCTCACCCACCGCTTGCTTGACTGGTGGAGGGTCGTTAGCCGAACAGGTAAGACAAGGACTTATAAACACTCATTCAAAGTATGATGAATATTATAAAGTAACTAAATGTTTTATTAAATTCCCAATCTTAGTTACTTTAGGAAAATGTGAATAAGGTGCTAATCCATGAAATTACACTTTACACTTTGTCTAAGTCGTTGGTGGAGCGTGTGTGGTTAACCGGCACACTAACTTGGACTTAACAAGGTAGGTAAAGGGTGACTTAAGGTTTATTATAGAATCGGTGGAGCGTGTGTGGTTTACCGGCACATCGATTGAGTGATAAACTTTAAGGGTACCAAGTGATTTGCATGGTTACTTCACACCTCGTTTTGTGATCCTCGGTATCCCAGTCACAAAACTTGGAGGGCACTCTCGAGATTGAAACATGCCTTTGAAAAGTTCATTGCATCTCAAAGAATCTAGGAATTTCTAAAAACCAATAAAACCTAATATCTAATATTTCGGTTTTCGTGGTGGAAATTGGTGAATCGTCATTCACCTACCTTTCAAATATGGTATAGCTTAGATTACGGCATACCTCTTCTAAGTTATATTATATTGTGATTGGATCCTAGCCTTAATATTACATTTGGGTGTTTTATTAAGGACTCTCTTATATCTACACTAAACTTGTTCTTCTCTTTCAGATGTCTTCAAATAATGCTTCTGGCTCGAATCCTAATGGCTCCTTTACTCTTATGAGTTTGTGTGGGAAAGTCACCTTCGATGGATCTAACTTCAATGAATGGATCAGAAACATCAGGATGATTACTCTCTACGAGGACAAAGAATATGTCCTTGACAAGGAGCTTAAGGAAATTGATGAGTCCACTGCAACTCCCCAAGAGATCGCTGACTTCCATACTCATGAAAGAGATGCTACCAAAGTGGCTTGCATCATGATGGCCACAATGACAGCTAAACTCCAAAAGTCTTATGAGGATTTCTACCCTTATGAAATGCACCAAGATTTGATGGAAAGATACCATCAAAGTGCACGACAAGAGAGGTACGAAATCATCTGCTCCATGATAACAACCATGATGAAGGACGGGGATTCCGTCACGAGCCACATGCAGAAAATGCAAAGATATGTGGATCGATTGCTGAAGCTTAATGTGAACTTCCCTGAGGAGCTTGCAATAGATATAATTTTGCGCTCCTTACCATCGTGCTATGATCAATTCCGCATGACATATCACATGAATAAGGAAGACGTCACTCTCAGCAAACTTCAGGGACTTCTCAAGACTGCAGAAACAGGTCTTAAGGGGATGTCGGTTGCTATCACTTCTACTCCAAACTCAACTCCTGTCTTGGCAATCGGGAAAAGTCGAGGGGGGAAGAGAAAGAGATCTTCGAAGGGTACCAAGGCTCGGACCCTTGATGGCTCTTCTTCAAGTGGAACCAAGAAAGGTTTCATTACTCCTTCTACTGACCCAAAAGAGGCTGAATGCTTCTATTGCCATGAAAAAACTCATTTGAAGCGGAACTGCCCAAAGTACCAGCAGGATGTCAAGGATGGGAAAGTCAAACCCAACCATGCAGGTATTTACACTATCATTTCTAATAACTCACCCCATTCGAAATCTTGGGTCCTTGATACCGGTTGTGGTATTCATATTTGTTGTGACTTGCAGGGACTAAGAAGAAGTGAGGATGTGGAGCAAGGAAGAATAAACTTGATCATGGGGAACAGGAAAGCTTCACCTGTCACCAAGATTGGAGTTTATACTTTATCGCTAAGTAGTGGGTTTAGTTTAGATTTGAATAAGTGTTGTTACTCGCCAGGAATGGCAAGAAATATTATTTCCTTTCATGCTTTGTACAAACAAGGGTTTACCTTTTCGTTTAATAATGAAGTTGGTTCTATTGATGCTTTCTTTAATAATGTTCTTTATTTTAAAGCATTACCTTGTGATGGTGTGTATGAAGTTGTATCTGTTGTAGATAACTCAAGAAATAATGTTTTGTGTATTGATTCTACTAATAATAATAACTTGGATAAAGCATCATTATGGCATTGTCGTCTTGGACATATAAGCAAGAAACGCATAGGCCAACTCCAAAAGGATGGAGTCTTGGAGTCGTTTGACCTAAAGTCAGATGATAGTTGCGAATCATGCTTACTTGGAAAAATGACAAAGTCACCCTTCACAGGCTCATGTGAAAGAGGTGAAGGTTTGTTGGACCTTATACACACGGATGTGTGTGGACCATTCAAACATGCCACAAGGGATGCTAATCGTTATTATTTGACTTTTACTGATGATTACACTAGATATGGATATGTCTACTTAATCAAGCATAAGTCAGAGACTTTCGAGAAGTTTAAGGAATTTAAACACGAAATCGAGAATCAATTGGGCAGGAACATTAAGATGCTTCGATCCGATCGAGGTGGTGAGTATCTCAATTCAGAGTTCCTCGACTATCTAAGGGAATGTGGGATTGTCTCACAATTGACACCTCCCAGGACACCGCAGTTGAATGGTGTGGCTGAGAGGCATAATCGAACCTTGTTGGACATGGTTCGTTCCATGATGAGTCGAGCCTCGCTACCAATCTCATTCTGGGGGTATGCCTTAGAGACTGCCGCCCATATCCTTAATCTAGTCCCTACAAAGAAAGTTGCCAAAACTCCTCACGAGATGTGGACTGGTAAAGTACCTAAACTAGACCACATCAAGATTTGGGGTTGCGAGGATTTCGTGAGACGCGAGACTCATGATAAGCTCGAACCCCGAAGCAAGAGGTGTATTTTCATCGTCTACACACAGCAATCCTTTGGTTACCTCTTCTACAGACCTAGTGACAATGTGGTCTTTGTAGCAAGAAGAGGAGTCTTTCGAGAAAGAAAGTTTATAAGCCAAGGATACAGTGGGAGACAAATTGATCTTGAAGAAATTCAAGAGTCAAGTGGTGAAGGAACTTCAAATTCTAGCCCTCAACTTGAGGAGGAAACTCCAGTTGAGCCAATTGATGAATTTGTACCTCTGAGGCGTTCCACGAGAGTTAGGAGTGCACTTGAGCATTACTATGGATTCCATATTTCTACGTGTGACAACCCGATACTTTAACTCTTTGTAACGACCAAAATGGGTCAAGTATTGTAACCACTTCTGAGTAATAAAATGTATAAATAAGTTCTACTTAATTTCTTTCTATGATTAAATATCTTTGAACCATGATCGTACGTAAAAAGATCACCCAAATCCGACTTCATATAGCAAAGTTATGAATTTTCAAAGAAATTCCTTAAACACGATGGGTTTTTATTAAATAACAAAAACAATAATAAAATTTATTTTGGAATTTGCCGACGGAGTCTATACGAAAGTTGTAGAGCGTAGTCTCACCTACGCGAGGATATAAAGACCATCGAAAACGGAGTTCGTATGAAGAAGATATGAATTTTTGAAGTTATTAAATAAATTAATTATTTATTTTAATCAAAATTCGGATATTATCCGAAGAGGAGTCAGCGCCCTCATCCGAGGTACGCGCCGCGTACTCCTGTACGCCCCGCGTAACCAAGAGGAGCGGCCTCTAATCGTCCACGTCGCGCTATCCGAAGGAATCGACCCGACGTCCCATCCGACCCGCGTACCCAGCGACCCGTCCCATCCGGAGCCGAGGCAGTCGAGGCCTCAGTCACGCATGACGTACGCGTACGCGCTGCGTACGAGCGTACGCCCCGCGTACCGAGGCAGACCAGCCTCCCTATAAATAAGATACGAGGGTTTGCAAGGAAAGGGCTCATTTCTCTTCTCTCTCTCTCTACTTTGCCTCGTTTTCCGTGTCCGTTCAAACCCGAAGCTCTGGTCTTCTTGGCTCATGTCCCGAAGGTCGATTTTACCCCCGAGATTCCCGAGAATCCCGAGGAAAATCCGTTTCCCGAGACGAAACTCTGCCCGGTTTTCCATCTCGCTATCTCCAAAACTTTCAAGTGAGTTTCATACCCCTTAATCAACCGTTTTAATTATTCTAAATACTTTTATACGCTTTCAAGGGGGGATTACAAGTAAAACACACGAGTATTATCGTGTGTTACATAAAGAAACTCTTTTATATACTGTTAAATATTCAAATCACATTCGATTTATAAACCTTTAAAGGAACTTTTATATATAAATATATAACATATGTTACAATAGCATTCGATCTTTTAAAATATAAAGTTGTTGTAATACATGTATAAAACTAAACTGTTCTTAAATTATTCTTTTCTATCTTAGACTCTACACCAAAAATTTATGCTTTCATAAACAAATTATTCTTTTCCTAAGTATTTCCAAACAAACAAAGCACACTTTTTATAACTATAATAGGTATAGTTTTACGAACAGATTTCTAACTCTTATGTACTAGAAACATATATTTTCAAGAAGTTTACTTTCGTATACAAGAACAAACGTAACATTTTAACAAGTAGATCTGTTTTTATTACCACGGATTTGTGAGACACTAACTTCATGTACGTTCGAGTACACATTACAAGTCCTGTATTATATACCAGAATCCCTTGGAGGGGGAGCATGGTGTTTGTGTATAGATCTATACGGGCTTGACAACCCGTGCCCTGACTGTTAGCTGCAGTCCACCGTTTGGGGTGACAAACGTCATAACATTCCAACGCCTGAAGAACGTTGTGTATAGGCATTTCGAGTCAATAGTATGGTTATAAAACTCACAAGGGGTATTAAAAATGCATTGATTTACAAGGTTTTCAAACTCATTGATTATTTTACATTTACACACATTTTGGAAACAAACATTGGTCTTGAACAAAGGCTACTTTTATGCTAGTAGAAAATATAGGATTTTCTAAACACATACAAACAAAGATAAAACATTTCATTTCATTCAAACATTGTCATTTAAATACTTATGAAATTCACCAGCTTAAATGCTGATCTACTCTTTCAAAATTACTTGTATGTCCCAGGAAATCAGTAATTTCAGGTATGCATTTCGCTTTTGATGAAGGGATGCTGCGGTGCCAGTTTAATCTCGTATTTTGACATCATATTGTAATTGAGTTTTGAACATGTAACTTTTGACAAATGTAAACTTTCAATTATATATATATGATGGTTGTATTGCTTTCTTTACTATGTATTCATTTGTTACGTTACCACATGAAGTCATCCGCCCCCGAACGTTTTCGCCGTTCAGGTTTGGGGGTGTGACACTACGGAAGGTGAGACACTTATTAGTGATGGAACACTAGTAAGTCAAGATGACCCTAACAACTACGAAGAAGCCATGGCAGGCCCCGAGTCTGCTAAATGGAAAGAGGCTATGGATAGCGAGATACAATCCATGTATGACAATCAAGTTTGGAACTTGGTTGAGAATGTACCAGGTCGAAAGACTGTAGGGTGCAAATGGGTCTTCAAGAAGAAGATCGACATGGATGGTAAAGTACACACTTATAAGGCTAGACTGGTTGCAAAGGGCTTCTCTCAAATTCCTGGAGTGGATTATGATGAGACCTTTTCTCCGGTAGCCAAGATTAAGTCTATTCGGGTTCTGTTAGCCATAGCCGCATTTCATGACTATGAAATTTGGCAAATGGATGTCAAAACCGCTTTCCTTAATGGAAAGTTGGCTGAAGATGTTTGCATGAGTCAGCCAGAGGGTTTTGTCAGCAACGAGTACCCCAATAGAGTGTGTAAGCTTGAGAAATCCATTTATGGGTTAAAGCAAGCACCTCGCAGATGGAATCTTTGCTTTGATGAAAAAGGTCAAGGAATTTGGCTTTTCTAGGAGTGAAGATGAATCTTGTGTGTATGTCAAGGCTAGTGGGAGTATAGTTAGCTTCTTGGTATTGTATGTGGATGACATACTACTCATAGGAAACGACATTCCAACCCTGCAGGAAATAAAATCCTGGCTTGGAAAGTGTTTCGATATGAAGGACCTTGGTGAAGCTGCCTATATTTTAGGGATAAGGATCTTGAGAGATCGGAGTAAAAGACTAATTGTACTTAGTCAAAGTACCTACTTGGATAAGGTGCTGAAGAGATTCAGCATGCAGGACTCCAAAAAAGGAGAATTGCCCATCCAGAGTAACGCCAAACTGAGTAAGACACAAAGCCCTAGTATTGAGGCTGAGATAGCACAAATGAGTTGAATACCTTATGCTTCGGCTGTAGGATCGATCATGTATGCTATGACGTGTACTCGACCTGATGTAGCTTTTGCCCTGAGCATGGTTAGCAGGTTTCATGGGAACCCTGGCATGGCACACTGGACTGCGGTAAAGAATATTCTCAAGTACCTACGAAGGACTAAGGACTGGGTCCTTACCCTCGGTGGGAGTGATGACTTGAGAGTTGTAGGGTATAGTGATGCTAGCTTCCATACTGATAGAGATAATTTCCGCTCTCAGTCGGGCTGGGTCTTTACCTTAAATGGAGGAGCAATTTCTTGGAAGAGTTCCAAGCAAGAGACAATGACAGATTCTACTTGTGAATCAGAGTATATTGCAGCTAGCGAGGCGGAAAAGGAGGCGTTATGGCTGAGGAACTTCATTGGAGACCTTGGATTTGTACCAGCTATTAAAGAGCCAATGGAAATTTTCTGTGATAGTGAAAGTGCTGTTACCTTAGCAAAGGAACCAAGGGATCATGGGAGATCCAGACACATCGACAGAAAATACCATTTCATCAGACATCGGATCGAAGAAGGACTCCTCGTGGCAAAGAGGGTATCATCAGATGAGAATCCGGCAGATCCCCTCACGAAGGGACTGACTCGGTTTAAGCATCTCCAACATGCTCGAAGCATCGGGTTAAAGGATGATATTAGATTTAGTAGTTAGATAACCTCGAAATTTGTAAAGTGTAATTGACATCTGATGATGAATAAAAATGTTTTTATTTATGAGTAAAATGTTGCTATCTCATGTCGATCGTTTACTATATTTCTTTTGCATGTTTTGACTTCCAGGATAATTTTGTTTGGTATAACATATTATTCAAACCTCCACAGTCGGTCATATGTCGGAAGTAGGTATGAATCAAGACTGTCATGGTTGGTTGTAGAGGTCTTGGACAAGGCTACAACAATCATGAGTGCTCATAAGTTCTGAGCATTGGACTCAACCCACGCTCACTGGAATCACTTCATGGAATTCTATCTCGAGTGATCGTGAGACGGTAATATCGTATAAGTCTTCAAACCTAGAGATATGATTTGTTACTTACAAGTTGGTTATGCATTGATTGTACGAAAACGCATTGGTAACTCGATGTTATAAAACGTGCTCTTGTGTGTAATTCAATGAGTGGTAGAACAAACATATGAGTCGAAGTTTATCTGTTCCTTCTTGGATTAGAAGCTGATATCTGGGCCCCTCGATGATTTTGTTTTGACCTATGTACCGGGCCCGGTCAGAACTAAATTGATGTGTTCAATGAAGTTCTTTGTCAAACAAATCGGAAATCGGGAAACAAACTGTTGGACAATAAGTAAGACGTTGTTCCGTGTATTTGTTCGACTGATATCTAGAACAGAGGATTATATGATCACTTATCTTAAATGGCGTACCATCATCTTCTCAGTTCCGAGAAACCTTGTAAAGAGCTACGATTGCCGATCGGTTCCTAAAGTCATACTTGCAGTAATAGTTATTAGACTTATCCAAGTGGGAGATTGTTGGATAAGGTGTCTAAGTCCATAACTATTTCTGGTATGTACTTGACCCGACCCGGCATGGTCCATTTGGGTTGCATGGCACCATGCAATTGGATAGACTAAATGAGAGAAATAACACTTGGAGATTATTAATATATTATAAGTTCTAATATATTAATAATATTATTTGATTAGTTTGATCAAGAATTAATTTATAATTAATTATGTGATCAAAAGATAACTAATTAAATATATGGGTTGATTATGTAAATCATCCATATCTTGTATAGTGGGCTAAGAGGCTCCATGGATTATCAAGTTGGGTTCTACCCATAGGATGCTCCATGGATGCTCCATGGGAGTTACAAACCCATGGGTCATGGAAATGAAGAGTCATGACACATTAGGGTTTAACCCTAGATGTGTCTACACTATATAAGAATCATATTCTCCACCAAAATCGGCTACACTAAGAAATAAGAAGGCTTGGCCGATTTTTGAGAAGTGTGTGTTCTGTCATAAGTTCTTCCAAGAGCATTTGGTGTTGTGTGAAGCATTTGAGGCATCACACTTGGGGTGCTAGGCTCACAAGGTTTCAAGGAACACAAACAACAACAAGGTAAGTTATTCTATCTATACTTTAAGTTAAAATTGTTCCCCATGTATGCTAGATAGGAATATAACCTTGGAATTCAACTTTGCATGATAATTAGACAAACATAGATCCAAGGTTATTAGGGTTGCATGTACACTTAGGAAGTGTTAGAATGCTCAAAACCCATCAATACCATCCTTCAGCCCAATACTCCTATCATGCTACAAGTGCTTAACCCTGGTCAACCCCTTCGTAAGTGGATCTGCTGGGTTATCTTCTGATGATATCCTCCTCACCACGAGGTGTCCTTCTTCTACTCGATGTCTAATAAAGTGATATTTTCTGTCGATATGACGAGATCTACCATGATCCCTCGGTTCCTTGGTCAAGGCAACCGCTCCTTCATTATCACAGAAAATCTCCATGGGCTCCTTTTGTTGGAATAGTGTCTAAGGCTGCAACTATATTAGGCAAGTATTTGACTCAATTGTGCATGGTCCTTTTGGGTTGCCTTCACCATAGCAACTTGGTAGGATGATTTATTATGAGAGAATGGATATTATTAATATATTATGAGAATAATATAAGGAATAATAATATAGTTATTTGATTAATATAAGTCATAGATTAATTAGTATTAATTTGGTGACTTAAGGAGATTAATTAAATAAGAGGGTATAATCTATCAGTTGTTTGATAGTTAAACTTTAGACTGTAAATCCTTATTGGATAAAGGGTTGGACGAATTCTAGGCTAGGATAAGTCCTAAATTCGTCCAAGGCTATCTTTGGTAAGGATTTGGATGACTCTAAGAGATGATTATCCAACTAGGGTTTCAGTTGTAACCCTTAAGGATTCTACAAGTATAAATAGACCCTATGGCTGAAGGAATTCAACACATCTTCTAAAGTAAGGATACTCTGGTCGAATTCCATCCCCTCTCCTCTCTCTCAAATCATCCTCTTTGCTAGTTGGTGTTTGTAAGCCGTTAGAGGAGTGACAATTGTGACTCTAGAGCTCCAAGACAACAAGATCAAACAAGAGAATCAAAGGTATGTTTCTAGATCTGTTTTGTGTTGTTCTTACACCTAATAAGTCATTAGAAGCCTTGGATTGAAAGCATGTTTAATAGAGAAACCTTGATCCAAGCATTAGGGTTTGTATGCGCACTTAGGAATGTTCTTATGTACAAACCCATCAGTGGTATCAAAGCCTTGATTGGTTTCTATTAAATTGATGCTTGGATGTTTGAATCTTAACTGAAAAATTCGATTTTTATGTTTCTGGGTCATGGACTCAGCGAGTCCCATAGTGGACTCGGCGAGTTGGCCTGACTCGGCGAGTCCAGTATGGGTACTCGGCGAGTCTGAGCGTCAGGATTAGCCAAAAACGGGATTTTTTCATATTTATCTTATGGAAACTTACCTTAATCATATTAGATCAACCCTAATCCGATTTTGTGATATATATTATTATATTTTTGATCTAATTGAAGATAATTATCAATTAATAAAATATTTGATTTCCTTATATGATAATTATTAATCAAATATGGATAATTATGTGATTTAGATTATTTGTTATTTGATCCTTTATGTTTTAAATGTTTAAAACTAGTCCTCAAGTGTTGAAATTTATGTTTTGTGATTTAAAGTTTAATTTAGACAATTTAAATTTCAAACCTTAGAATTTTACAAGTTTAAAATACAACCCTATACTAATATAATATTACAAGATAAATAAATATATATATATATATATATATATATATATATATATATATATATATATATATATGTATATATATATGTATAACTTAAATGCTAGTCTTACCATTAGAAGGCCTCATTCACGAAGTCGGTCTATAAGGTGGGTATAAGGTTGCGGCCTATAAAATGGCGCTTAATGAGTGTACACTCACACCCACCGCTCGCTTGATTGGTGGAGGGTCGTTAGCCGAACGGGTAGGATAGGGCAACCTCATCCTCTCAATAAAAGTATAATAAGAAATACAAAGTAACTACATGTTTTATTAAAATTTCCCAATCTTAGTTACTTTAGGAAAAGTGAATTGATGCAATCCCATGAAATTACACTTTGCACCTTGTTAAGAAGTTAGTGGAGCGTGTGTGGTTTACCGGCACACTAATTGGTTCTAAGCGAAGGTGGAAAAGGGTGATTCATTGTTTATCATAGTTCGATGGAGCGTGTGTGGTTTACCGACACATCGAATAGGTGATCATTACAATGAAGGCACCATGTTAATTTGAATGGTAATTCACACCCGATTTGTGATCCTCGGTATCCCAATCACAAACAAGAGGGGCATATCGAGATTTAAACATGCCATTGAAAAGTTTCAATGAATCTCATCCGAACCTAGGAATTCTCAATACATTTAGGACTTAAAGTTATGTTTTTCATGGTGGAGAATTAGTGAATCGTCATTCACTTACCTTCAAATTGTTTGCATGTTAGATTACGGCATCCCTTTTCTAATGTGTAAATATTGTTGTTGGATCCTAGACCTAATTTTCTAATTGGGTGAACATTAGGGATTCATATTCTAATCTATCTTTGTCCTTTCTGTTTATAGATGTTGAACGCCAACAATGCTGCTGCGAGTTCTTTCACCTTGATGAGCCTTTGTCAAAAGGTCACCTTTGATGGAACGAACTTTAGCGAATGGATAAGATACATTCTCACGATTGCTCGCTATGAGGATAAGGAGTATGTCCTCGATGAGAAGCTCGCGAAAATCAACCCCGAAATTGCTACTCCCGCCAAAATCACCACTTTCGAAACTCACGAGCGTGATGCAACGAAAGTGCATTGCATCATGATCGCAACTATGAACTCCGAATTCCAAAAGTCCTACGAGGACATGTATCCGTACGAAATGCACCAAGACTTATTGGAGAGATACCATCAAAACGCGAGACAAGAGCGTTATGAGATTTTCACGAACATCATTTCCGCTAAGATGGGTCATGGAGAATCTCTTACCATGCACTTGCAAAAGATGCAAAGGTATGTCGACCGCCTTCGCAAGTTAAACGTTGACTTTGGGGAAGACTTGGCGATCGACATGGTGCTTCACTCTTTGCCTCCGAGCTACAATCAATTTAGGATGACCTATCACATGAACAAAGAAGAGGTCACCCTAAGCAAACTCCAAGGTCTCTTGAGGGTCGCTGAGAGCAACTTCAAGGACAAGTCTGTTGCACCAACTCCCAATACGCCCGCTGCTCCTGTCTTGGCAATTGGACAAGGAAAGGGAAAGAAGAGGAAGGCTTCGTCAAAGAACCATCGCAAGGTGAAAGCCCGAGATGGTGCCTCTTCTAGTGGGACCAAAGTTGATCCCGCTAAGCCCTGCTCCAACCCGAAAGAGGCAGAGTGCCACCACTGCCACAAGATAGGAGATTAGAAGAGAAGCTGCCCGGAATACTTGCAAGCCATCAAGGAAGGAAAGATCACGCCATCTTTCACAGGTATATATACAATTAAATCTAATGATTCCCACAATACTTCTTGGGTTCTTGATACCAGTTGTGGTTACCACATTTGTTCTAATGTGCAGGGACTAAGAAGAAGTAGAGACGTGGAGCATGGAAGAATAAATCTAATCATGGGGAACAGAATATCATTGCGTGTAACCAAGATTGGAGTGTATTCTTTAGTGCCTAGGAATAGTTTATCTTTAGATTTGAACAATTGTTGCTATTCGCCAGAAATGGCTAGAAACATCATTTCTTTTCATGGTTTATTTAGACAAGGTTTTAGATTTTCTTTTAATAATGAGAATGGTTCTATTTTATCTTATCTAAATGGTGTCTTTTACTTTGAAGCTATACCATGTAATGGAATTTATGAAACTCTTATGATTGTTGATGACTTAGGAAATGATGTTTTGTACTTGGATTCTTCCGATAGTATGGATAAGGCATCCTTATGGCATTGTCGTCTTGGACATGTCAACAAGAAACGCATAGCCCAACTCCAAAAGGATGGAGTGTTAGAGTCATTCGACCTTAGGGAAGATGACACATGCGAGTCTTGTTTACTTGGAAAAATGACTAAGTCACCCTTTACTAGTTCGTGCGAAAGGGGTGAGGGTCTATTGGACCTCATACATACCGATGTGTGTGGACCATTTAGATCTACCACGAAGGATGGAAACCGCTTCTACGTGACTTTTACCAATGACTATAGTAGATATGGGTATATCTACTTAATTAAGCAAAAGTCAGAAACTTTTGAAAAATTCAAAGAGTTCAAGAATGAAGTGGAGAATCAATTGGGCAGGAAGATCCAGCTGCTTCGATCCGATCGAGGAGGAGAGTACCTAAGTCTTTAATTCCAAGATTATCTCAAGGAGTGTGGAATAGTTTCACAATTGACGCCACCTAGGACACCACAATTGAATGGTTTGGCAGAAAGGCGTAATCGAACCTTGTTGGACATGGTACGATCTATGATGAGTCGTGCTTTGCTATCTATCTCTTTTTGGGGGTATGCCTTAGAGACTGCTGCCCATATCCTTAACCGAGTCCCTACTAAGAAGGTTGCCAACACCTCACGAGATGTGGACGGGGAAAGCTCCTTCGTTAGCACATATCAAGGTTTGGGGTTGCGAGGCTTTCGTAAGACGAGATAGTCACGACAAGCTCGAACCTCGTAGTGAGCGATGTATTTTCATCGGCTACATGCAGAAATCTTTTGGATATCTCTTCTATAGACCGAAGGATAATGTTGTCTTTGTTGCGAGAAGGGGAGTTTTCCAAGAGCGAGAAATCATAGGCCAAGGAGACAGTGGGAGGCAAATCGATCTTGAAGAGATTCAAGAGTCGATAGATGAAGGAACCTCAACCGCTGGCGCTCAACCGGAGGAGGAAACTCCGGTTGAACCGATTGACATATGATTACCTCTTAGACATTCCGAAAGAGTTAGGTTTCAACCCCAGTTGTATGGTTTTCATATTACTACCGAAGGGGACACGTATATTAGTGATAGTACACTAATAAATCTTGATGAACCTAATAGCTATAAGGAAGACATGGCAGGCCCGGAGTCTGCGAAATGGAAAGAGGCAATGGATAGCGAGATCCAATCCATGTATGATAACCAAGTTTGGAATTTGGTTGATAATGTGCCCGGACGTAAGACCGTTGGGTGCAAATGGATCTTCAAGAAGAAGACCGATGTGGATGGAAAGGTACACACGTATAAAGCGCGATTAGTTACGAAGGGCTTTACTCAAACTCGCGGAGTTGACTATGAAGAGACCTTCTCACCAGTTGCGAAGATAAAATCTATTAGAGTGATGCTAGCAATTGCCGCATTTCATTATTATGAGATTTGGCAAATGAATGTCAAGACCGCTTTCCTTAACGGAAAGTTGGCTGAGGATGTTTACATGGCTCAGCCAGAGGGGTTTGTGGATCCGAAGCATCCGAATAGAGTGTGTAAGTTTGAGAAGTCCATTTATGGACTTAAGCAAGCGTCTCGTAGATGGAATCTTTGCTTCGATGAGAAAGTCAAAGAGTTTGGATTTGTACGAAGCGAAGATGAATCGTGTATATATGTCAAAGCCAGTGAGAGTGTAGTAAGCTTTCTCGTTCTATATGTCGATGACATATTACTCATAGGAACGACATCCTGACTCTGCAGGAAGTTAAGTCCTGGTTCGGGAAGTGTTTCGCTATGAAGGACCTCGGAGAGGCTTCCTATATTTTGGGAATAAGGATAGTAAGAGAAAGAAGTAAGAGACTAATAGGACTTAGTCAGAACACTTACTTAGAGAAGGTACTAAAACGTTTTAGTATGGAAAACTCGAAGAAGGGAGAATTACCGATACAAAGCAATGCCAAGTTGAGTAAGACTCAAAGTCCAAGTACCAAAGCCAAGATAGCTTAAATGAGCCGAGTTCCATACGCTTCCGCAGTAGGCTCAATAATGTACGCTATGACTTGTACTCGCCCAGATGTAGCCTTAGCTTTGAGCATGGTTAGTAGATATCAAGGGAATCCAGGCAGAGCCCATTGGGTTGTGGTGAGGAATATCCTTAAGTACCTTCAGAGGATGAAGGAATGGTTCTTAGTCCTTGGAGGAGTGATGACTTGAAGGTGCGAGGGTATAGTGACGCCAGTTTTCAGACCGATGGGGATAACTACCGTTCGCAGTCGGGCTGGGTCTTTACCCTGAATGGAGGAGTAGTAACTTGGAAGAGTTCCAAGCAGGAAACCATAGCTGATTCAACATGCGAATTAGTGTACATCGCAGCGAGCGAAGCGTTGAAGGAGGCAATATGGCTAAAGAACTTCATTGGTGATCTTGGAGTTGTACCTGCCATAAAGGAGCCCATGGAGATTTTCTTTGATAATGAGGGAGCGGTTGCGTTGACCAAGGAACCGAGAGATCATGGTAGATCACGACATATTGACAGAAAATATCACTTTATTAGACATCGTGTAGAAGAAGGACAACTCGTAGTGAAGAGAATATCATCGAAAGATAACCCAGCAGATCCGCTTACGAAGGGACTAAGTAGGGTTAAGCATTTGCAGCATGCTAGGAGTATTGGGCTGAAGGATGATATTAGCATAGATTAGATAGTATTGGAAACGTATAATAGATAAATGTAATTAACATTTGATGATTAAATAAAAGAGTTTTATTTATAAGTAATGTTACTGTCTTATGTTAATTGTTTAACTATTGTTTCAGTTTGCATGTTTTGACTTCCAAAATAATTGAGTTTATTAAGAATAATCGAATTGTTCAAATAGTCCACAATCGTTCATATGTCGGAAGTAGATATGAATGAAGACTGTCATGAATAGGTATGTAGAGTGTCTAAATGGTGTTAGACATAGCAAAAGATTGCTACAACGTTCATGAGTGCTTACGAACTAGATTTGAGCATTGGAACAAACCCGCGCTTGCTGGAATCACCTGATGGAATGTGATAGTAAATGGGTGATCGCAAGACGATAATATCATATAGTCTTAAAACCTAGATATATGGTTGGTTATTGGTTAATTGATTGTACATTGATAATTCGAAAACGCATTGGTAACTCGATGTTATAAAACGCATTGTTGTGTGTGGTTGATTAATAAATAAGTAAATGCATATAAGTCGAAGTTTATCTGTAACTTTTATCCTCTGAAGGAAAAAGTGATATCTCGGCCGCTCGATGATTTGATTTGACTTGTGTGTCGGGCCCGGTCAGAACTCAATTGATGTGTTCGATTGAGTTCTATGTCAAATAAATTGGAAATCGAGAAACCAAATGTTAGACTAACTATTCCATAGTATTGTCAGCATGATATCTAACAGAGGACTATACGATCCCTTATCTAAAGGACAAGACTAATTAGATCAGAGTTTGACAGCGTCTTTGAGAGCTACGATTGCAAATCGGAATGTACCTACGCATATAGTTACTAGACTTATCCAAGTGGGAGACTATTGGAATAGTGTCGAAGGCTGCAACTATATTAGGCAAGTATTTGACCCGATTGTGGATGGTCCTTTTGGATTGCCTTCACCATAGCAACTTGGTACGATGATTTATTATGAGAGAATGGATATTATTAATATATTATGAGAATAATATAAGGAATAATAATATAGTTATTTGATTAATATAAGTCATAGATTAATTAGTATTAATTTGGTGACTTAAGGAGATTAATTAAATAAGAGGGTATAATCTATCAATTGTTTGATAGTTAAACTTTAGACTGTAAATCCTTATTGGATAATGGGTTGGAAGAATTCTAGGCTAGGATAAGTCCTAAATTCGTCCAAGGCTATCTTTGGTAAGGATTTGGATGACTCTAAGAGATGATTATCCAACTAGGGTTTATGATGTAACCCTTAAGGAGTCTACAAGTATAAATAGACCATATGGCTGAAGGAATTCGACACATCTTCTAAAGTAAGGATACTCTGGTCGAATTCCATCCCCTCTCCTCTCTCTCAAATCATCCTCTTTGCTAGTTGGTGTTTGTAAGCCATTAGAGGAGTGACAATTGTGACTCTAGAGCTCCAAGACAACAAGATCAAACAAGAGAATCAAAGGTATGTTTCTAGATCTGTTTTGTGTTGTTCTTACACCTAATAAGTCATTAGAAGCCTTGGATTGAAAGCATGTTTAATAGAGAAACCTAGATCCAAGCATTAGGGTTTGTATGCGCACTTAGGAATATTCTTATGTACAAAACCCATCACCTTTATGGTAGGTACAACTCCAAGATCACCGATGAAGTTCTTCAACCATATTGCCTCCTTCGATGCTTTGTTCGCTGCAATGTACTCTGATTCGCACGTTGAATCATCTATTGTTTCCTGCTTGGAACTTTTCCAAGTTATTGCTCCTCCATTCAGGGTAAAGACCCAGCCTGATTGCGAACGGTAGTTGTCCCTGTCGGTCTGAAAGCTGGCGTCACTATACCCTCGCACCTTCAAGTCATCACTCCCTCCGAGGACTAAGAACCATTCCTTCATCCTCTGAAGGTACTTAAGGATATTCTTGACCACCATCTAATGGGCTCTGGCAGGGTTCCCTTGATATCTACTAACCATTCTCAAAGCAAAGGCTACATAAGGGCGAGTACAAGTCATAGCATACATGATTGAGCCAACTGCGGAAGCGTATGGTACTCGGCTCATTTATGCTATTTCGGCTTTGGTACTCGGACTTTGAGTCTTACTCAACTTGGCATTACTTTGTATCGGTAATTCTCCCTTTTTCGAGTTTTCCATACTAAAACGTTTTAGTACTTTATCTAAGTAAGTGTTCTAACTAAGTCCTATTAGTCTCTTACTTCGTTCTCTCACTATCCTTATACCCAAAATATAGGAAGCCTCTCCGAGGTCCTTCATAGCGAAGCACTTCCCAAGCCAGGACTTAACCTCCTGCAGTGTTGGGACGTCGTTCCCTATGAGTAGTATGTCATCAACATACAAAACGAGAAAGCTAATTATGCTCCCACTGGCTTTGACATATACACATGATTCATCTTCGCTTCGTACAAATCCAAACTCTTTGACTTTCTCATCGAAGCAAAGATTCCATCTGCGAGACGCTTGCTTAAGTCCATAAATGGACTTCTCAAGCTTACACACTCTATTCGGATGCTTCGGATCAACAAAATCCTCTGGCTGAGCCATGCAAACATCCTCAGCCAACTTTCCATTAAGGAAAGCGGTTTTGACATCCATTTTCCAAATCTCATAATCATGAAATGCAGCAATAGCTAGCATCACTCTAAAAGATTTTATCTTCGCAACTGGTGAGAAGTTCTCCTCATAGTCAACTCTGGGAGTTTGAGTAAAGCCCTTCGCAACCAATCACGCCTTATATGTGTGTACATTTCCATCCACGTCGGTCTTCTTCGTGAAGATCCACTTGCACCCAACGGTCTTACGTTCGGGCACATTATCAACAAAATTCCAAACTTGGTTGTCATACATGGACTGGATCTCGCTGTCCATTACCTCTTTCCATTTTGCAGACTCCGGACCTGCCATGGCTTCCTTAAAGCTATTAGGTTCATCTAGATTTATTATTGTACCATCACTAATATACGTGTCCCCTTCGGTAGTAATATGAAAACCATAAAACTGGGGTAGAACTCTTACTCTTTCTGAACATCTAAGAATTAAGGACTCGTCAATCGGTTTAACCGGAGTTTCCTTCTCGGGTTGAGTGCCAGAGGTAGAGGTTCCTTCATCCATCGACTCTTGAATCTCTTCAAGCTTGATTTGCCTCCCACTGTTTCCTTGGCTTATGAGTTCTCGCTCTCGGAAAACTCCTCTCCTCGCAACGAAGACTACATTGTCCTTCGGTCTATAGAAGAGATATCCAAAGGATTTATGCGGGTAGCCGATGAAAATACATCGCTCACTACAAGGTTCGAGCTTTTCGTGAGTATCTCGTCTTACGAAATCCTCACAACCCCAAACCTTGATATGTGCTAACGAGGGAGCTTTCCCTGTCCACATCTCGTGAGGTGTTTTGGCAACCTTCCTAGTACGGACTCAGTTAAGGATATGGGCGGCAGTCTCTAAGGCATACCCCCAGAATAAGATAGATAGTAAAGCACAACTCATCATAGAGTGGACCATGTCTAACAAGGTTCGATTACGCCTTTCTGCCACACCATTCAACTGCGGTGTCCTAGGTGGCGTCAATTGTGAAACTCTTCCACACTCCTTGAGATAGTCGTGGAATTCAAGACTTAGGTACTCTCCTCCTCGATCGGATTGAAGCATCTTGATTTTCCTGGCCAATTGATTCTCCACTTCATTCTTGAAGTCTTTGAACTTTTCAAACGTTTCTGACTTTTGGTTAATTAAGTAGATATACCCATATCTACTATAGTCATCGGTAAAAGTCACATAGAAGTGGTTCCCATCCTTTGTCGTTGATCTAAAGGGTCCACATACATCGTTATGTATTAGGTCCAATAGACCCTCACTCCTTTCACATGTACTAGTGAAAGGTGACTTGGTCATCTTTCCAAGTAAACAAGATTCGCATGTGTCATCTTCCCTAAGGTCGAATGACTCCAACACTCCATCCTTTTGGAGTTGGGCAATGCGTTTCTTGTTGACATGTCCAAGAAGACAATGCCACAAGGATTCTCTATCCATACTATTGGAAGAATCCGTGCAAAAAACATCATTTCCTAAGTTATCTACAATCATAACAGTTTCATAAATTCCATTACATGGTATAGCTTCAAAATATAAGACACCATTTAGATAAGCATAAATAGAACCATTCTCATTATTAAAATAAAATCTAAACCTTGTCTAAACAAACATTGAAATGAAATGATGTTTCTTGCTATTTCTGGCGAATAGCAACAATTGTTCAAATCTAAACATAAACCATTCCTAAGCACTAAAGAATACACTCCAATCTTGGTCACAAGCGACGATCTTCTGTTCCCCATGATTAGATTTATTCTTCCATGCTCCACATCCCTATTTCTTCTTAGTCCCTACAATTCAGAACAAATATGGTAACCACAACCGGTATCAAGGACCCAAGAAATAACATCAGATGAATCGTTAGATTTAATTGTGTATATACCTGCAAAAGACGGCTTGATCTTTCCTTCGCTGATGGCTTGCAGGTAGTCTGGGCAGCTTCTTTTCCAATGCCCTATTTTGTGGCAATGGTGGCACTCTGCCTCCTTTGGGTTAGGGTTAGGCTTAGCGGGATCAACTTTGGTCCCACTAGACGAGGAACCATCTCGGGACTTTCCCTTGCGGTGGCTCTTTGACGGAGCCTTCCTCTTCTTGCCTCTTCCTTGCCTAATGGCCAAAATAGGAGCAGCGGCTGGATTGGGAGTGGGTGCAACAGACCTGTCCTTGAGGTTGCTCTCAGCAACCCTAAGGAGACCTTGGAGTTTACTTAGGGTGACCTCTTCCTTGTTCATGTGGTAGGTCATCCTAAATTGGTTGTAACACGGAGGTAAGGAGTGAAGCACCATGTTGATCGCCAAGTCTTCCCCAAAGTCAACATTCAACTTGCGAAGATGATCGACATACCTTTGCATCTTTTGCAGGTGCACGGTTAGAGATTCTCCACGACCCATTTTAGCGGAGATCATGTTAGTGAAAATCTCGTAACACTCCTGCCTCGCGTTTTGATGGTATCTCTCCAATAAGTCTTGGTGCATTTCGTACAGACACATGTCCTCATAGGACTTTTGGAATTCGGCGTTCATTGTGGCTATCATGATGCAATGAACCTTCGTTTCATCACGTTCATGAGTCTCAAAAGCAGTCATTTCAGCCGGAGTAGCGATTTCTAGGTTGATCTTCTCGAGCTTTTCATCGAGTACATACTCCTTGTCATTGTAGCGAGCAATCGTGCCAATGTATCTTATCCATTCGCTAAAGTTCGTTCCATCGAAAGTCACCTTTTGGCAAAGGCTCATCAATGTGAATGAACTGGCAGCAGCGTTATTCGCGTTCGACATCTACAAATAGAAAGGACATAGATATATTAGAATTTGAATCCCTAATAATTACCCAATAAGAAAAAATAGGGCTAGGATCCAACAACATTATTTACATATTAGAAAAGGATGCCGTAATCCAATATGCAAACAATTTGAACGTAAGTGAATGACGATTCACTAATTCTCCACCATGAAAACCTAACTTTAAGTTCTAAATGTATTGAGAATTCCTAGGTTTTGATGAGATTCATTGAACTTTTCAATGGCATGTTTAAATCTCGATATGCCCCTCTCGTTTGCGACTAGGATACTGAGGATTACAAAGTGGGTGTGAATAACCATGAAAATTCACATGGTGCCTTCATTGTAACAATCATCTATTCGATGTGCCGGTAAACCACACACGCTCCATCGAACTATGATAAACAATGAATCACCCTTTGCCACCTTTGCTTAGAACCAATTAGTGTGCCGGTAAACCACACACGCTCCACTAACTTCTTAGCAAGGGTGCAAAGTGTAATTTCATGGGATTGCATCAATTCACTTTTCCTAAAGTAACTAGGATTGGGAATTTTGAAAAACATGTAGTTACTTTGTATTTCATATTATACTTTTAATGAGGAGATGAGGTTGCCCTATCCTACCCGTTCGGCTAACGACCCTCCACCGATCAAGCAAGCGGTGGGTGTGAGTGTACACCCATTAAGCACCATTTTATAGGCCGCAACCTTATACCCACCTTATAGACCGGCTTCGTGAATGAGGCCTACTAACGGTAAGACTAGCATTTTAATTATACATACATACATATATATATATATATATATATATATATATATATATATATATATATATATATATATATTAATCTTGTAATATTATATTAGTATAGGGTTGAATTCTAAACTTGTAAAATTCTAGGGTTTGAAATTTAAATTGTCTAAATTAAACCTTTAATCACAAAACCTAAATTTCAAAACTTGAGGGCAAGTTTTAAACTTTTAAAAACATGAGGGATCAAATAATTCAAATTAACATTTAATCACATAATTATCCATATTTGATTTATTTAATTATTTCTTGCAAAACAATTTACCAATTTAATTAAAATAATTAATCAATTATCACATAAGGAAATTAATATTCAATTAATTGATAAATATCTTCAATTAGGTCAAGAATATACTCAAATATATCTTAAAATCGGATTTACATTGACCTATTAAGATTCTGGTAAGTATCCAAAAGATAAACAACAAGAAATCTCGAAATTAGCTCTTTCTGACGCTCGAACTCGCCGAGTACCACAATGGACTCGCCGAGTTGAGGCCTACTCGCCGAGTCCACTATAGGACTCGCCGATTTCATCAGGCAGAATGAGAAAATTCGAATTTTGCAAGCAACAAACAAGCAACCAATGCATCAATTCAATAGAAACCAATCTAGGCTCTGATACCACTGATGGGTTTTAGCCAAATGAACATCCCTATGTGCACATACAAAACCCTAATGCTTGGATCTAGGTTTCTCTAATTGATCATGCATGAATCCAATACTTCTAATGATTATTCTATCATAATAACACTACGAAATCAGAGATATAAGTTTACCTTGAATCACTTGCTTGATCTTCTTGTCCTTGGAGCTTTAGAGTTACAATTGTCACTCCTCTAATAGCTTACAAACACCAACTTAGCAAGAGGATGATTAGAGAGAGTGGGGAGGTAGCTAGAAATCAGCCAGGATTCTTCCAAAGGCAAGAGTGCCGATTTCCTTGACCCCTTATCCATAAGGGATAATAGCCCAAAGTACAACTATTATACAATTGACAGTTTATGCCCCGTTATTCAATTAATCTCATTAAGTCACCAAATTTATTCATAATTAATTTATGGCTTATATTAATCAAATAACAATATTATTATTCATTATATTATTCTCATAATATATTGATAATATTTCTTCTCTCATAATAAATCATCCTATCAAGTTGCTATGGTGAAGGCAACCCATTAAGCACCATTTTATAGGCTGCAACCTTCTACCCACCTTATAGACCGGCTTCGTGAATGAGGCCTACTAACGATAAGACTAGCATTTTAATTATACATATGTGTGTGTATATATATATATATATATATATATATATATATATATATATATATATATATATATATATTAATCTTGTAATATTATATTAGTATAGGGTTGAATTTTAAACTTGTAAAATTCTAGGGTTTGAAATTTAAATTGTCTAAATTAAATCTTTAATCACAAAACATAAATTTCAAAACTTGAGGGCAAGTTTTAAACTTTTAAAAACATGAGGGATCAAATAATTCAAATTAACATTTAATCACATAATTATCCATATTTGATTTATTTAATTATTTCTTGAAAAACAATTTACCAATTTAATTAAAATAATTAATCAATTATCACATAAGGAAATTAATATTCAATTAATTGATAAATATCTTCAATTAGGTCAAGAGTATACTCAAATATATCTTAAAATCGGATTTACATTGACCTATTAAGATTCTGGTAAGTATCCAAAAGATAAACAGCAAGAAATCCCGAAATTAGCTCTTTCTGACGCTCGAACTCGCCGAGTTGAGGCCTACTCGTCGAGTCCACTATAGGACTCGCCGAGTTCATCAGGCAGAATGAGAAAAATTGAATTTTGCAAGCAACAAACAAGCAACCAATGCATCAATCCAATAGCAACCAATCTAGGCTCTGATACCACTGATGGGTTTTAGCCATATGAACATCCCTATGTGCACACACAAAACCCGAATGCTTGGATCTAGGTTTCTCTAATTGATCATGCATGAATCCAATACTTCTAATGATTATTCTATCATAATAACATTATGAAATCAGAGATATAAGTTTACCTTGAATCACTTGCTTGATCTTCTTGTCCTTGGAGCTTTAGAGTCACAATTGTTACTCCTCTAATGGCTTACAAACACCAACTTAGCAAGAGGATGATTAGAGAGAGTGGGGAGGTAACTAGAAATCAGCCAGGATTCTTCCAAAGGCAAGAGTGCCGATTTCCTTGACCCTTTATCCATAAGGGATAATAGCCCAAAGTACAACTATTATACAATTGACAGTTTATGCCCCTTTATTCAATTAATCTCATTAAGTCACCAAATTAATTCATAATTAATTTATGACTTATATTAATCAAATAACAATATTATTATTCATTATATTATTCTCATAATATATTAATAATATTACTTCTCTCATAATAAATCATCCTATCAAGTTGCTATGGTGAAGGCAACCCAAAAAGGACCATGCACAACAGGGTCAAATACTTGCCTAATATAGTTGCAGCCTTAGACACTATTCCAACAAATTATTCCAATAAGCCTTATTTCGTGCTATATTCATTGAAATTCCATTTTCTTGTGAAATCTTTTGAACATTTTCTTTTTTTGACTTTGAACATTTTCAATTGGTTTTTTAAAAACTTTAAGGTTTGTTTGTTTTTCAACCTTTGACGTTTTGGTTTTAACCACCCAAGTTCGACTTGGCTTTTGTCTTTGAAAAGTGTATGAGTTTTTTGTAAGATTCTTCTCAATGGTGCTCTGATTTGAGAAAAATCCTTCATTCGAAGCTTTCTTGTTGTCCACTTCAACCAATTTGTTTATCTTTACTTTCACACTTTCTCCATTACCCTTAGTGACAAAAACTTGGTTTGGAAGTATGACATTATCAGTACACTTGAAGTTTTAAACATCCCAAAAAAAACATGACCAAAAATTTCTTTTTAAAACATTAATAAAACCATATGTATCAAATCATTTCAACCATAGCTAAAGGTTTATATATTAAATCAGAGTATCATTTCAAAACACTTGTTCATTTTATCAGAGTAAACATCTCAGGCTAAAACTCCTTTGGTGTGTGCCATGTGATCATCCCGAGCTCTTCCCTCCGCTACCGGAAATACCTGAAACCAAAACGGAAAACCATAAGCACGAAGCTTAGTGAGTTCCCCAACCTACCAAATACGATACACATATATCATACAACTAAGAGACTCGGGCACTGCCCACTCTCGTTGAGATTCGGGCCCCGCCCACACTCCGTTGTCTAGGAGATCTGGACCCCGCCCACACTCTGTTGTCTAGGAGATTCGGGCGCCACCCATACACCGCTATCTAGGAGATTCTGAACTGCTGATCCTTTGGCATGCCGAACTATTAATACCCAAAATAACATTTAGACCACAATTCACTCAAAAGTCAAACTTGGTCAAAGTCAATGGTCAAAGTCGACGCTCTGAGTTAACTTCAACTCGCCGAGTTGGCCCGCCAACTCATCGAGTCCCACAATCCACATACTACTTCTGGACTCCGATCTCGCTCATCGAGTTCTCCGTGAACTCACCGAGTACACCTTCAACAAATCGTGACCCTCCTTCATCTGAATCGTTGAGTACTCCTTTGAACTCGTCGAGTCCATCTTCATAAATTAGGGAGATTGTCTTGGACTCACCGAGTTCCTCCTTGAACTCGTCGAGTACGATGCTCTCCAGGTCTACTACGGACCCAGACTGGATGAGTCCCTTACCAACTCAACTCACACCTTCTAACAGAAGGGTTTTGGGGCAAGAAACGGACTGACTCGTTGAGTCCCACAAGTGACTCGCCGAGTCCCTCTATGTCTAATTCTATTCAGATGATTTCAGTCAAGCACAAAGCATCCAGGACCTAGATCTAACCTTCTAGGGTCAAAATAACACGCAAACTTACTGCCTTTACATCCAAGCATGACCCTTTTTGCTCAAAAGGCCAAAACAACCTCTTAAACTTTGCATGGGGAGTTCTACTAGCATAAATTTTCCACCTTTATGCCTTAACTACCCTAAATACTCTTAGATCTAAAAGGATCTTGCTTGGGGACGTCCAAATTCCACAAGTAATCATTCTTGGACCAAAAACTTCATAAAAGGGGCTATAAAGAGATCAAATAAACCAAAAGCCAAGATGAAGACTTGATTACCAAGAATTGCAGCCAATGGAGTGTATCTTCTGGATCTACTTCCTCCTCCTTGAACCTCCAACTTCCTTCCTCTCCTTCTTCCTCTTCAAGAGCACACAAATCACACAAAGGTGGCTCAAACACTCACAAGATGCACTAGGGTTTCATGGGTGAGGGTTTGGGGTCTGGTGGCTGAATATGAGGATGAGAAAAGGAGAATGAGATGCTTAAAAAGGGTACCAAGTCCGAATTTAGGGTTCTCCCAAAACCTAACCAACTTGCCAAGTCAGTCCTCTAACTCGTTGAGTAAGTCACTTAACCCGCGATCCAAGTCGCACTCCTGCTCGTCGAGTCACCCCACCTAATCGACGAGTTACTTCCTTATTTTGAGGTTTTTCTTTCCTTTCTAGGTCTTCTGACTTCGGGGTGTTACAACTCTCCTCCACTCAAAGTAGACTTCATCCTCGAAGTCCGCCACGGTCAACTACCTTACAATCCGCTTACAACCTTACCACTAGTTATGCACTTCGCCCATTTAGTCTAATCCTTTAAAATATTATCTTTAGGATAATCCGATCATTACGACCCTCGAGTACAACACTCTTACTCAACCGGTAACCCTACCGGTTCTTCCCAAGAACTTACATTTGGCATACAGGGGGGTTCACCCTTTTACCCTACTCTGTCATCGGCCCTCCCAAGAAGACTTTCCAAGAGCATCAAACCTTTCCAAACTCCATCAAGGATAGACCTTCTGCTGGAACAGCAATCCTGGCCACTTCCAGTGCCGGTTGTCACACCATTACCCACTGAATGATTCATTTACGATGCTCCAATACCGAAAGTTGCACCCACCATATGAATCAGGTAATCCTTCGAGTAAGGAACGGTTAAGACTCAGACAAGAGATGCGCAACAAAGTCAAATCAATCACTCTGAGATTATTTAATCCCGCCGTAAGCGACTTAGTATCTCATGATCAGCTCACTGTTCAATGCACAAAATCCTTTATCATCACTCCTACCTGAAATCCTACAGACTCTCATCCACCTTCCGGATGAACCGAGACCACCCTGGTCCCAATTGATCTACCATTACCCGAAATACCGGTCCCCCACCGGTTACCGAACGCAAGAACAATCCCTCAGTCGCTCTCAGCGACTTGTGAAAATACTACGACTACGTGAACTGCTCTACCAACCTTGCCACTCTGGCTCTAGGAGATCTGGGATCCTCGATCCCCTACTTTAACCCTAAGGTCTCTACCAGGTCCCACCTGTTGCTATAAGTACATGGGCCTTACCCACGGGTCTCACCCAAACTATACTTCAGGTGAGCCTCTCCCTCAAGTCTCACCTATCCCGGGCTATGCAGGCCCACTCCTCTAATCTCAACTTGCTATCCTTTCCAAATACTAATTCAGAGATACAGACCCTCGCCTACACTCCTCTAACCAAGTTTTTAATGAATGCTACGGCTTACCCGCAGTCTTACAACACTTCCCTTACTGACTCATTGTTGGGGAATTCTGCGGCTATCTCGCAGTCTTATATCCTGACTAACTCGCACCTTACCGGAAAATCTCCGACCTGGTTTCCCAAACCAGTCATCAACTAATCGCGATTACACGAACTCAAGGTTGGAAAGTTCCCCAAACTCACTCTTCTCGTTCTCCTCATTCCAAACAACCACTTGAGCTGCATTCTTCCTCACCAAGACTGCGAACCCACTCCATTCATGCACTTACTTCTGCCCTTGGCCACTCAGGTGACTCTCCCTGACTTTAATTCAACTAGTTCCTCACAGCTCACAGATTGGGAGAATTCCCAGTTCTTCCTATCATCCTCCGACCACTATATAGTTAACCCACGATTACCATAGTTGGTGATCTAACCGACCAATTCCCAAATGATTCCATCCTAAAAACTAGTGAGACACTACCAATTCCCACACATGCATGCTACAGTTACTGCATCCTGAGTAACCTACCTAAAAGGAAATAACCTCTAACTATCATTCTAAAATACAGGGTATGCAGATGGCATATAACGCAATCACAAGCAGGCCACAAAATTCTGAAATACCATTACCATTACTGATGCAGAACCACAACAATAAAATCATTACAGAAGGAGGATACAAACGACATACTTGCGATCTATTGCGACTCGATCTTAACTTCCGGTAGGATGATGGGCGTCGGAACCAGAACTCTCTCCACAACCAAAACAGGACAACGAGACTTGAAATGACCTGACTGGTGACAATGGAAACATATCTAATCCTTCTTACAATCCCGGTGTACATGCCCCCTTTCCCCGCACTTGAAACACCTGAACTTGTGACAAGCAAACCCATGAGTCCCTCCATACTTACCACGCACATCGAGGTCCAACTGACTTCCAGAACCCATGTTAGCTGAGTATGACTACCCACTTCTTCCCAATTATCCTGAAATAAGTGCTCGCTTCCATTTTCCGAGTTGCCCATTCCTACTCCCGAGTTACCCGACTACCCAATCAACCATCTGAACATCCGCTGCCTGACCCTGGAACTTAACGGTCAACCTATCAGTGACCTACCCAATTATGTCGGGTAACTCCGTGCGTACTGCTCATGAAACCTCCATAACGATCCAAACATGTAAGGGACTCTCCTGAGGACAAGGTGCACAACCCACTTCCGAACCCAGATGAAAAGAGCTAACAATGGGATCCCCCTTCCTGATGGATCGTGGGGATCCATAAGCATTGGTGTAACAACCTGATCCTCAGGTACTAATAATATTACATTTCTTTGAGTTTTAAAGGATCTACTCGAAGATTTGGCTTCAATACTCATCAAGTAGTAGCGAGTTAGTCCGCGAAGTTTAATGATCTACTCGCCGAGTCTAAAGTGGGACTCGACGAGTAGATGTTGACAGATGAAACCCTAAATTTCGGGGCCTTGCACCCTATTTAAAGTATCATTAGCCTCCCCCATCCTTCCCTTTACAGCTTCTTATCTCCCTTAAATCCTGATTCGTGTGTGTGTGTGTGTGTGTTCTTTGGTGAGTTTAAGCTTGAAGGAAGGCTTTGGTGAAGGAAAAACTTGAGGAAAAGAGCTAGATGAAGCAAAGAACTCGTAGGGATTCAAGATCTACCTGCAGTGAAGCACTCTCTAAAGGTACTAGACTATTTTCCTTGGCTCATTTCCACCCAAAACCCTCCTTTGCATGGGTTCTAAGAAAGGGTTTTTGTGCTTAATCTGAGATTTGAAGTTGTAACTTCAGAACTGGACTCCTTTTGGTCTCTAGATGCATATGCTATCATTTTTGCCTAGCATGAGCCTCCCCTCAAGTGTGTGACTCCATTACAAGGTTAGTTTTGCTATTTTAGAGCCTTAAACCCTTGCATGCATGTAAAGTTTGCAGCTTTACGTGAAAAGCATGCCTTAGAAGCTTGGATCTGCAATTTGGAAGCACTGCATGGCTCAAAAGAATCTGTATGGCCTAAGGACTGTAGACACTCAGCGAGTCATATGAAGATAGGCATGGACTCGACGAGTTGGATGAACAACTCGACGAGCCCGATGAATATTTCCATAGACTCGACGAGTTGGATGAACAAATCGACGAGTCGGATGAAGATTGTTGTAAACTCGACGAGTTTAAGGAATAACTTGGCGAGTCGATTAAGATTCCCCCAACTGTTGGATGTTCATGGTCGTGTCGAGTGGTAAGAAGGGAAACTCGACGAGTGGCCTTAGATTATCAATCAAACCTTATGAACTCGACGAGTCACCTCGATGACTCGACGAGTAGACTATATCCCGGGAAACTCGGCGAGTCACTAGTTGTACTCGGCGAGTTAGGGTCAACATCGACTGTTGACTTGATCTTGACTGAAGTTGACCTGGGTTGACTATGGGGGTAATGACTTGTTATTGCATGAAACTTTATAGGCAGTTGAGTGGAGCAGCTCGTGGGGTATATTTGGTCGCAAAGTGTCAGTACAGCATTCATGACAGGTGAGTCTTCTCACCATACCTATGGGTCTAAGGCACCAAGGTTGGCCCATTATGTGATTATGATATATGTGTTAGCCATTATGTGTTTTTTTATGTTATGTGATTGCATTTTTTGCATGAAGACCCCGGGGGAGCCCATGGTATTGGATGTAATACCATGTAGGGTAGCCCATGGAAGTCGTAGGTGAAGACGATGTGGGGTAGCCCATGGCATTGGATGTAAGACCATGTGAGGGAGACCATGGCAGTCCTAGGTAAAGACCATGTGGGGTAGCCCATGGCACTATCACAGGTTTTACGTATGCATGGCTTACGTGATATGTGTGTAGCTTTTATAGCTAATAGGATATATGATATTAGTGTAGCTTTTATAGCTAACAGGATAAGTGATATTGGATTGTGTGTGTGGTATGCTCTAGGAAACTCACTAAGCATTTCACTTACAGGTTTGTGATTGTTTCAGGTACTTCGAAGCCTAAGGGCAAGGGCAAGGCGTGATAACGTGGCATGCAATCTCTCTTTTAGTATGTTTGGGACCCTCTGATGTTTTCAAAAAGAACAACAATGATGTAATAATTGTGAATTGAAAACAAATGTTTTGGAAATCTATGGATTATGGGATTGGTTTGATTAATTAAAAATGAAAATTTTCTTTGTCAAAATTGGGTTGTTACAAGTTGGTATCAGAGCCTTGGTTTGAGGGATTTGGACACATCCTCGGGTGTGTCGAGACTCAAACTAAGGAAGTGGTAAAATGTTTTCAAAAGTAACTTAACCAGGATTTTAAGCCTAAAAAGAGGAGAGTGCAACGCGCGTGATCAGCCGAGCCAAGTAAGTAGTTTCCCAAGTTGAATAGCCATTTTATACTGATAGTGAACTTTGTCGATTATATGAAATTGCTAAGTGTATGTTTTAAAAAAATATATATATGGTTAGGAGCTGATAGCCTCAGAATGATTGATTTAGCCTTATTTCTTGTTGAATGTGGTCTTAGGGTAGAATCTCATATTCAAAAGTCTATTTGATCCTTTATGTGTATAATTTGCATGCCTAAAAGCAACGTGTAGTGATTGGTTTGATTATGATGAGTAGGACAATCATAGGGTGTCCAGGGTTTCATTCATGCAAGAGTTGTGAGTCATGGTTTTGTGTTGGGATAGATTTGGAAGTACCAGGTAAAGCAGCGGGGAAAGGTACGGGTAGGTGTGGAAGGTGGTATTGGGCCTGTACTACTGCAAGCACAGGACCCGTACCCAAAACCATGTTCTACCTGGGAATTCCAAAGACAAACGGTGTAGAAGTAACCTCGTTATGGATATCCTGATCATTATGTTTTGTGATATGTAAGTCCAGCATGGTGGTTACGCGACTTGGAGCAGAGGGATCAGGATCGGGATCGGGATCCGGGGCTGGGTCAGGCAGCCCTACTGATGGTATTGATAAGAGGCTACGTGAGTTGATTTCAGCCGAGGCTACAAGGGGCATCCTTGACACCACCCCAATCATCTTTGGTATGGTCAAGGAGGGTATGATGGAGATCATGGAGGAGAGACTTAGAGCATTCTGGGAAATTGTTTCTTCAGGTCAGAGTAGAGCTCGAACCCCCTCGTTTAAGGAGTTCAAGGCATGCGGAGCTCCGGAGTTTTTTGGGATCAGGGATCCCATTGTGAGCAGACGCTGGGTAGCGGACCTTGAGAATGCCCAACGCACGAGTTCTTGCCCGGAGGAGGCAAAGGTTGGATTTGCTTCCTGTATGCTAAGGGACAGAGCCCGAGATTGGTGGGTCGAGGTTACTAGTCAAGTGGGAGTAGCCAGTGTGGCTGATATGTCATGGGCTGAGTTTGTTTGACGTTTCGATCAGGAGTTTGCACCACCTATTGAGGTGCAATGGATAGTGAGGGAGTTTCATGACCTGCAGCAGACCACTGATACTATGGCGGAGATCACCACCAAGTTTCGAGAGCGAGCTTTGTTGATTCCCCAGTATGCAACAGATGAGGACATGAGGAGGAGCCAATATCACTCTATGCTAAGGGAGGAGATTCAGGAATTTGTGAGCTTTACAGGGTGAAAAACCCTGAATGAGATGGTGGAGAAGGCCCGTGAGAGGGAGATGGAGTTGGAGTCCCGCACGAAGTGGAAGATGGAGCAGGTGCAGGCAGCGGGGGCTCAGGCTAAGAAGTCTAAGACCTTTGATTCTTCGAGTAAGGGCCAACAGGGTCGGGGTCGGTGCGCCAAGTGTGGGAGATTTCATAGTGGGGCTTATCGGACAGCCGTGACGACATGATGCTACTCTTGTGGCCAGCACGGCTACTTGAGTAAGGATTGCCCCAAGAAGGGCTTGATATGTTTCCACTGCAACCAGATAGGCCATAAAAGGCCGATTATCCAAGGTTGCAGGGAGGAGGAGGAGGATCTGTGGTGGCACCCACGCCCGCCACTATGAGGATTATTGATCGTCGCCCTAAGGCGAAAGCTCCAGCGGTGAAGATCCACACATTCCAGCTGACTACCGAGGAAGCTCGGGCAGCACCAGACGTCGTGGCTGGTACGTGTTCATTATTCTCTGTTGTATTTATGTTAAATTTTTATATGTGTATTATTATTCTTTGTATAGGGACCTTTATGGTCAATGATATGTCGGCCCATGTCTTGTTCGATTCGGGAGCTATCCGATCTTTTGTATCTCTTGCGCTTAGCAAGAAGTTCCAAGATGCACCGGGGACTCTGGATACCCCGCTCGAGGTGGAGATTGCAGATGATCGCACTGTGAGTGTTGCGAGGGTGTGTCAGGACTGTGTCCTGAATGTGCATGGTGAAAGGTTTCGCGTTGATTTCGTTCCCATACCATTACGGGGATTGAAGATGATTATTGGGATGGACTGGCTGGGGGCCAATGGGGCCATGATCGATTGTGAACGGCAGTTAGTTTGGGTTTGAACCCCAATGGGGGAGAACTGGTTATCCATGGCGAGAGGACCTTGCAGGGCCCGAGCCTCTGTTCAGCTGCGAGAGCGAGGAGGTTCTTGCAGCAGGGCTGCATGAGATTTTTGGCCTATGTTTTAAATACGCGAGTGGAGGCAGTGACGGATATCGATAGTGTGCCAATAGTGCGGGACTTTCGGGACGTTTTTCCTGAAGAGTTACCTAGAGTGCCTCCGGAAAGGCAAGTGGATTTTCGCATCGACTTGGTGTCAGGTGCCGCCCCCGATAGCGAAGGCACCATATTGGTTGGCGCCACCCGAGATGCAGGAATTATCTGCACAGCTTCAAGAGCTACTAGACCGAGGGTTCATCCGTCCGAGTAGTTATCCGTGGGGAGCTCCGATGCTTTTCGTGAAAAAGAAGGACGGGTCACACCGGATGTGCATCGATTATAGAGAGTTGAATAAGTTGATGGTGAAGAACCATTATCCCTTGCCTAGGATTGACGACTTGTTTGATCAACTTCAGGGTGCATCTTCGTTCTCCAAGATTGATCTTCGGTCAGGGTATCATCAGATGAGGATTCGGGATGAGGACGTACCAAAGACAGCCTTCAGGACTCGTTATGGGCATTACGAGTTCGTGGTGATGCCATTTGGGCTCACCAATGCTCCGGCGGCATTCGTGGACCTCATGAACCAGGTGTGCAGGCTGATGCTGGATCAGTCGTTGATCATTTTTATTGATGATATACTGGTCTACTCCAAGACCATGGAACATCACGAGTGGCATTTGAGAGTGGTACTGGAGACCTTGAGGACGGAGAAGTCGTATGTGAAGTTCTCCAAATGTGAATTTTGGTTTCGAGAAGTGCAGTTTTTGGGACATGTCATAAATCAAGAGGGTATTTCGGTTGATCCAGCGAAGGTGGAGGCTGTGATGCGATGGGAAGTACCGAGGAATGCCTAAGAGATTCATAGCTTCTTGGGCTTAGCGGGCTATTATCGGAGATTTATCCAGGATTTCTCCAACACTGTTGTGCCCTTGACCCGTTTGACTAGGAAGAATGTGGCTTTTTGATGGGATGTGGATCAGCAGAGGGCTTTTCAGACCCTGAGACAGAGGTTATGTGAGGCTCCAATCCTAGTACTGCCCGACGGATTGGATGATTTCGTGGTATATTGTGATACATCGATTTCAGGATTCGGTGCAGTACTGATGCAAAGTGTGCACGTGATCGCATATGCCTCGAGGCAGTTGAAGCCTCACGAGGCAAATTACCCCACGCACAATGGTGTTTGCCCTCAAGATTTGGAGGCATTATTTGTATGGGGTTAAATTCGTTGTATATACCGATCACAAGAGTATGAAGTATTTGATGGACCAACATAACCTAAATATGCGACAAAGGAGATGGTTGGACATACTGAAGGACTATGACTGTGAGATCCTATACCATCCAGGGAAGGCCAATGTGGTGGCCGATGCATTGAGTCGCAAGGCGACGGGGATGCCGATCAGGGGTATTTGTATGAGGGTGATGATAAGTCCACCCTTGATAGATACGATTCGAGAGGCTCAGGTAGAGAGGGTGAAGAAAGAAAACTGGAAATTGGAAAGAATTCGGGGGCAGAATCCTTTGTTTGTTAAGAATAGTCACGGCTTGTTGACGCAGTGTGGCTGAGTATGGGTGCCGATGTCAGGGGGAGTGAGGTAGAGACTGCTAGAGGAGGCGCATAAGTCCAAATTTTCTATACACCTAGGTGCAAAAAAATGTATATGGATTTGAGGCTAAGCTATTGGTGGCCCTGCATGAAGCGGGAGATCGTCGGGTATGTGGAGTGGTGCTTGACCTGCAGGAAGGTCAAGGCCGAGCACCAGCAACCTCATGGCAAGGTTTAGCCATTACCCATTCCCATGTGGAAGTGGGAAGAGATCACTATGGATTTCATCACAAAGCTACCACGGACAGCGAGGGGAGTAGATGTCATATGGGTGATCGTGGATAGACTGACGAAGAGTGCCCATTTCATTCTGATCTCCAAGGGTATATCTGCAGAGAAGTTGGCGAACATCTATGTTCGAGAGGTGGTGGCTAAGCACGGAGTACCGGTATCAGTGGTTTCAGATAGGGATGTTCGGTTTACATCCAGGTTTTGGAAGAAGTTCCACGAGGAACTGGGTACCCAGCTGCATTTTATTACGACATATCACCCCCAGACCGACAGCCAGGGTGAGAGGACGATCCAGACACTGGAGGATATGTTGTGGGCATGTGTGCTAGATTTCGGAGGAAGTTGGGATACGTACCTCCCACTGGTAGAGTTTTCGTATAACAACAGTTATAATGTCAGTATTGACTGAGCACCATTCGAGATGCTATATGGGCGAAGGTGCAGAACCCCAGTGTGCTAGGACAAGGTTGGGCATCGGGTTTTGGGGAGCACGGAGGTGGTACTCGAGACCACCGGGCTGATTCAGCAAGTGCGCGACCAGTTGCGAGTCGAGCAGAGCCGTCAGAAGAGTTATGCAAACCGATGGCGATCGGACCTCGAATTTCAGAAAGGAGACTTTGTCTTACTAAAGGTGTCACCCTGTAAAGGGGTTATCCGGTTCCGCAAGAGGATCAAATTAGGGCCTCGGTTCATAGGTCCGTTTAGGATCATATCCCGGGTGGGCAAGGTGACATATCGTTTAGATCTCCCGTAGGAACTTAGTCGGATTCACAACACCTTCCATGTGACTCAGCTTCGGAAGTGTGTTGCTGACGAGTCCTCAGTCGTATCCTTGGACGACATTCAGTTGCATGGGAGCCTGAACTATGTCGAGAGACCAGTTGCGATTTTATAAAGGAAGACGAAGAAGCTCCAGAATAAAGAAGTGAAGTTGGTAAAGGTGCAATGGCAGCACCGAAAGAGTTCCGAATGGACTTAGGAATCGGAAGATGAAATGCGAGGGTTTTATCCGGAGTTTTTTGGACCAGCAGGCTTCGAGGACGAAGCCTAATTCAAGTGGGGGAGAGTTGTAACACCCCGATTCTCAGGTACTAATAATATTACATTTCTTTGAGTTTTAAAGGATCTACTCGACGTGTTGGCTTCCCTACTCGTCGAGTAGTACGGGTTAGTCCGCGAAGTTTAATGACCTACTCGTCGAGTCTAGAGTGGGACTCGACGAGTAGATGCTGGCAGATGAAACCCTAAATTACGGGGCCTTGCACCCTATTTAAAGGATCATTAGCCTCCCCCGGCCTCCCCTTTACAGCTTCTTATCTCCCTTAAACCCTGATTTGTGTGTGTGTTCTTTGGTGAGTTTAAGCTTGAAGGAAGGATTTGCTGAAGGAAACACTTGAGGAAACAAGCTAGAGGAAGCAAAGAACTCGTGGGGATTCAAGATCTACTGCAGTGAAGCACTCTCTAAAGGTATTAGACTGTTTTCCTTGGCTCATTTCCACCCAAAACCCTCTTTCGCATGGGTTCTAAGAAAGGGTTTTTGTGCTTAATCCAAGATCTAAAGTTGTAACTTCAGAACTGGACTCCCTTTGGTCTCTAGATGCAAAAAACTATCATTTTTTCCTAGCATGAGCCTCCCCTAAAGTGTGTGACTCCATTAAAAGCTTAGTTTTGCTATTTTAGAGCCTTAAAGCCTTGCATGCATGTAAAGTTTGCAACTTTGCGTGAAAAGCATGCCTTAGAAGCTTGGATCTGCAATTTGGAAGCACTGCATGGCTCAAGAGATTCTGTATGGCCAAAGGACTGTAGGGACATGGCGAGTCGCAAAGGGTTGACTCGGCGAGTCATATGAAGATAGGCATGGACTCGACGAGTTGGATGAACAACTTGGGGAGCCCAATGAATATTGCTATAGACTCGACGAGTTGGATGAACAACTCGGCGAGCCGGATGAAGATTGTTGTAAACTCGATGAGTTGAAGGAACAACTCAGAGAGTTGATTAAGATTCCCCCAACTGTTGGATGTTTGTGGTCGTGTCGAGTGGCAAGAAGGGAAACTCGACGAGTGGCCTTAGATTATCAATCAAACCTTATGAACTCGACGAGTCACCTCGATGACTCGGCGAGTAGACTATATCTTGCGAAACTATGTGAGTCACTAGTTCTACTCGGCGAGTTAGGGTCAACATGGACTGTTGACTTGATCTTGACTAAAGTTGACCAGGGCTGACTTTGGTGGTAATGACTGGTTATTGTATGACACTTTTTAGGCAGTTGAATGCAGTAGCTCGTGGGGTATATTTGGTCACAAAGTGTCAGTACAACATTCGTGACAGGTGAGTCTTCTCACCATACCTATGGGTCTAAGGCACCACTGCCGGCCAATTATGTGATTATGATATATGTGTTAGCCATTATGTGTTTTGTTATGTTATGTGATTGCATGTTTTACATGAAGACCCCGGGGGGAGCCCGTGGCATTGGATGTAAGACCATGTGGGGTAGCCCATGGCAGTCTTAGGTGAAGAAAATATGGGGTAGTCCATGGCATTGGATGTAAGACCATGTGGGGGAGACCATGGCAGACCTAGGTAAAGACCATGTGGGGTAGCTCATGGCACAATCACAGGTTTTAGGTATGCATGGCTTACAAGATATGTGTGTAGCTTTTATAGCTAACAGGATATATGATATGAGTGTAGCTTTTATAGCTAATAGGATATGTGATATGTGGATTGTGTGTGTGGTATGCTCTGGGAAACTCACTAAGCATTTCGCTTACAGGTTGTTGATTGTTTCAGGCACTTCGGAGCCTAAGGGCAATGGCAAGGCGTGATGATGTGGCATGCACTCTATCTCTCTTTCAGTATGTTTGGGACCCTCTAATGTTTTCAAAAAGAACAACAATGATGTAATAATTGTGAATTGAAAACAAATGTTTTAGAAATCTATGGATTATGGGATTGGTTTGATTAATTAAAAACGAAAATTTTCTTTGTAAAAATTGGGTTGTTACAATTGGGCTCCAGACGAGCCTCTAACTGCCCTGTAATGATCTCGGCACGAAAGGCCTCAAGGTGTCACACCCCAAAACCGAGAATGGCGGAATACGTTCTGGGGTGGTGGACGTCATGTACAGTATCATAACAATGCATAATAATAATAAAAACAACAACATCAATTGCATCAATATAATAGTTGTAATACAAGCGTATTCTGTACAGTTTGATAGACACCAAAAGTATAATCAAAATAAAAGATAGGTCTGGTATGTGCTCCATCTTCTCAAAAGCTGCATCTGTAACTGTCTAGTGCTGACCTGAGAATACAAGTTATTTTGAAAATGAGTATCTGCATAAAGCTGGCGAGTTCATAAGTATTTAGTGTCATTGCTTGTATAAAACTGTTTACAATCATGAAATATAATAGTTGTTATCAATGTTTGAAAATAGTATAATCCCTAGAAAATCCTATATTTTCCAGTAAAAGTAGTCTTCTACCAAGACTTGGTTATTTGAAAGTTTCATCCTTTGAGAGTATAAAAGTTTTCCCAATGAAACTATCCGTTATGAAAAATATAGTTTTAGACTTCATTCATGTAAAGCGAATGCGAAAATACTGTTTTACCCCAGCAGTGTCACTGTCGGTTGAATGTAGTAAAATGCAGATTCCAGGTAGTATTGAAATGTACAATACTCCTCGGGGAGTTTAAGTTGCCTTTAACTCTTAGTGTGTTAATTAAAGGTTTGAATGTGAACTCATATGTAACCATGCTGATTGACGATCGAATAACTGATGACCCTCAAGATCACACGTAGTATGGTGACATTTTGTCAACCCTTAGCCTAGATGGCTCAGACTGTAGCTAGCAGTAGGGATGTGGGAGTGTCTGTCCCGTATAGATCTATACACATAATGCCCGCTCTCTTTCCAGGAGACTCTGGTTACACGGTGATGGCACAGTGAAGGTCGTATCGAGGAATAGTATGTCACATTCTCTTTTTAGTATATTCTCTTGTATTATAGTATAATGTACTTCTTGGTATAATATATTAAGTGTTCTCTTATATAGTCTATGGTATTCTCTTTGTAGTATTTAACGTGTATAGACTCATAACAGTACTAACTATAGTAAGTGCCATAGTAATAATACTAATGAACGGTAATCCTTAACTATACCTATTATAGTTAAATGGAATGCTAGTTGCATGACTTTGATACACAAAGGTATTGAACTGAAATGAAGACTTATATATCTAACACGAATATATACAATATATATTTAAGAGTTCATTGATAGTCGAACAAATAGCAATATACCCAAAGTCCACAATCAAACAAGAACAAGAGGTAATGTGAGCTATCAGTTCTAAGTCCTTCAAGTCTTATTTATATAAATATATTGGTGTACGTATGGTTTATAAATAAAGAAGTTTTAAAAGAGTTTGAAACTAGATTTTTAATACAATTTAAAATGAAAAACGGGTTTGATAAACATTAAAAGCAGTTTTGTTGTCAAAGCAGTTGTAAGTATAGAAAATCCTTTTTGGTTGCAAGTCATAAATCACATGTGATTGATACTGTAATTTATTGGATTCAACTTGTATCCCCCCTATAAAAGCATTTAAAACATTTGAAAGGTTAATTAAGGGGTATGAACTCACCGTTAGAGCATAGGGTTCGAGTGAGCGATCAATATGAGTGATGAGTGTCAACGGATGCTCTGAACGCAAGTGGTCCCTATTAATCATATGGTGACACGTATGTGCGTTATAGCTAGGGTGCTTCATGACTAAACATGATGGGGAATCACCCTAAGGACTTGAAAGCACTAAAACTAAGTATCCAATGTTCCATACTTAGTGATCTTTACAAGTTTAAGGCCAAATATGAGTATTAGGGTGGGTGTATGGCCATAAAAGTGAGTGTGCGGCTAGGGAATGCGGCCAGATTCGTGTGTGAGGCTGCATATTGGAGTGTGCGGTCGTACAAAGGGTGTGTGCAGCCGTACACTCCTTTATTGATCCCAAAATGTCGATTGTGAGGGGTTTCAAGTGTCAAACTAGGTCTTAGATCGATTATAGAAGCCATACCCTCACTTTGGAGGAGGTTTTGAGTGTGTGCGGCCACCTTATGAAGGTGTGCGGCCGCACTCCTTCAAAGGATGAAGAACATGAAGAACACTATGAGTTTTAAGATTAGATTCAAGTCTCTTACCACTATAGCAAGCTGAAAGATGAAGTTTTTGACGTTTTGAGGCCTTCTAAGTATTCTTGGATGATGTTTCTAGAGAGAGAAAGTAAAGAGAGAGAAGGTTTAGCCAAGAGTGAATGGAAGGGGGTTCTCTACTATATATAGGGTCGGGTGTGAGGCTAGAGGGGGTTTGTGGTTGGCTGGCCGCACACTCTGGTGTGCAGCCGCACACACCTCTCTTGGTGTGTTTGGCTCGATTTTGTGATGCAACAACCTTGCTAACCCTTCTTAAGGCCCATATCTATGATATACTAAGCCTAAAGCACTCGTGCGGACCCAAAATTCTGCTAAAAGATGCTAAATTGAAGTGAAATATGGATATATGGATCGATTGCACAGGATAAAAGTTTCGGGTTGTCACATTCTCCCCCCCCCCCCTGTAGATGGAATTTTGTCCCGAAATTAGAGTTCAACCAGCTAAGTTAGAACAAATAACTAAGTAAAAAGATGAGGATATTTAAGTTTCATTTGATCCTCGCGCTCCCAAGTGAACTCTGGTCCTCGTTTGGCATTCCAGCGAACCTTCACTATAGGGATGCGGCTTTGTTTCGTTCGGTTGACCTCTCGGTCCATAATCTCTATAGGTTCTTCCACGAAGTTGAGGCTCTCGTTGATCTCGATCTTGTCGAGTGGGATTACAAGTGTCTCGTCGGATAGACACTATTTCAAGTTTGAGACGTGGAATGTAGGATGTATGTTACTAAGCTCGCGAGGTAGATTGAGTTTGTAAGCTACAGGGCCAATTCTAGCGAGGATCTCAAAAGGCCCTATGTATCTTGGATTCAGCTTTCCACGCTTTCCAAAGCGTATCATGCCTTTCCAAGGTGAAACTTTCAAAAGGACTCGGTCACCCACCAGGAACTCTAAGGGTTTTCTTCGTTTGTCTGCGTAGCTTTTCTATCGGTCTCTAGCGGCTTTCAATCTTTCATGAATATGAACGATCTTCTCGGTCGTTTCTTGAATGATTTCTAGACCTGTGAGAGTGCTGTCAGGAACTCGTCCTTTAGCTAACTGAGTGCCACCCACCTCAACCCAGCACAAAGGGGATCTACACTTTTGGCCGTAGAGGGCTTCGAATGGAGCTGCCTTGATGCTCGTGTGGTAACTGTTGTTGTAGGAAAACTCGACAAGGGGTAAGTGGGTATCCCATGCCTTACCAAAGTCAATCACACAGGCTCGCAGCATATCTTCCAGAGTTTGGATAGTCCTTTCACATTGTTTGTCGGTCTGGGGATGGTAGGCTATACTCATGTCCAACCTTGTTCCTAACGCACTTTACAGTGATTGCCATAACGCACTTTACAGTGATTGCCAGAATCTGAAAGTGAACCTACTATCTCTATCGGAGATAATAGATATAGGAACACCATGCAGTCGAACTATCTCTTGGATGTAGATTCGTGTGAGTCTTTCCATCTTGAAAGTTTCTTTGATTGGCAGGAAATGAGCGGATTTCGTCAATCGGTCGACTATTACCCATATGGTGTCGTACCCACTCGGAGATTTGGGTAATTTGGTAATGAAATCCATGGAAATCATCTCCCACTTCCACTCAGGTACCTCGGGCTGGTGTAGTAGACCTAAGGGCTTCTGATATTCGGCCTTCACCTTGGCACAAGTCAAACACCTACCCACGAAGGTAGCGATCTCAGATTTCATGTTTGGATACCAATACAACTTCTTGAGATCAAGGTACATCTTATCCGAAACCGGGTGAACGGAGTACTTGGTTTTGTGAGCTTCATTCATGATAACCTCCCTGTAACCACCGAACTGTGGGGTCCAGATCCGGTCCATGAAACAATAAACTCCGTCTCTTTTGATCTCAAGATTCTTATCCATTCCCCTCAAGGCTTCGTTCAGCATGTTCTCTGGTTTTAGGGCTTCCAACTGGGCTTCTCGGATTTGTGCGGATAAGTGGGAATGGATGGTCATCGTCAGTGATTTGACCCTTCGACCAGAATATTCTTTCCAACTTAGGGCGTCTGCTACTACATTGGCTATACCTGGGTGATAACAAATTTCGCATTCGTAATCATTGAGTAGCCCGACCCACCGTCGTTGTCTAATATTAAGCTCCTTCTGATTGAGTATGTGCTGGAGGCTTTTGTGGTCGGTATATATCGTGTTCTTCGTACCGTACAGGTAGTGCCTCCAGATCTTTAGGGCGAACACAATCGCTCCTAATTCGAGGTCGTGTGTGGTGTAGTTGACCTCATGTGTCTTTAGTTGTCTTGAGGCGTAGGCGATGACCTTACCTCGTTGCATCAGAACATAACCGAGCCCCTGATTGGACGCATCGCAGAAAACCACAAAATCATCTGTCCCCTCGGGAAGGGATAGTATCCGTGCGGTGCATAAGGCTCGTTTTAGGTTTTGGAATGCCTTCTCTTATTTCTCTCCCTAGTCAAAGCTATGCTTTTCTGAGTCAATGTGGTAAGGGGTTTCGCGATCCAGGAGAAGTTCTGAAGGAACCTGCGGTAGTATCCAGCGAGGCCTAGAAATTAACGGATTTATGTAGGTGTCTTTGGGGCCGACCAGTTCTCAATAGCTTTGATCTTGGATGGGTCCACATGGATTCCTTTTTCTCTAACCACGTGTCCTAAGAATTCGACTCTTCGAATCCAAAATTCGCACTTAGAGAACTTCATGTATAACTTCTCCGATCGTAGGGTTTCCAGGACTCGTCGTAGATGATCGCTATGCTCCTCCTTACTTCGAGAGTAAATAAGTATGTCATCAATGAAGACGACGACAAACTGATCCAAGTAAGGATGACACACCCTATTCATCAAGTCCATAAATATTGTGGGTGCGTTGGTTAGTCTGAACGGCATCACTACGAACTCGTAGTGCCCGTAACAAGTTCAGAAGGCTGTTTTCGGGATATCCTCCTCAAGCACTCGTAACTGGTGGTATCTGTACCTCATATCAATCTTGGAGAAGTAACTCGCCCCCTTGCAGTTGGTCAAATAGATCGTTTATACGAGGAAGATGGTAACGATTTTTAACCGTCGGTTTGTTGATTTCTCTGTAATCGATGCACATACGGAACGATCCGTCTTTCTTCTTTACGAACAAGACCGACGCTCCCCAGGGTGAGAAGCTCGGTCTTATAAAGCCCTTATTGAGCAGCTTGTTAAGTTGACCGGATAGCTCTTGCATCTTAGCAGGTGCTAGACGATAGGGTGACTTGGCTACTGGGGTAGCTCCTAGAATTAAGTCAATTCTGAACTCGACCTAATGTTGGGGAGGTAAAACTGGTATCTATTCTGGAAAAATGTCGGGGAAGTCGGATACTACGGGGAAGTCTCTTAGATCTTTCGTTTTCTGGCTTGTGTCGACAACGTGTGTAAGGAACACACGATATTCTTTACGTAAGTACTTCTGGGCTTGAATACTTGAGATGATGCGAAGACTCGTATTGGGTTTGTCTCCGTAGATTAACAGAGTTTCGTTATTCGGTAGATTTAGATGGATTGCTTTGTTGAAGCATAGGATATTGGCACGATGGAGACTCAACCGGTCCATGCCCATGATGACGTCGAAAATCTTGATTGCTACTGGTATAAGATCAATTGGGAACGAATGATTATCTAGCGTGAGGGTACAACCTATGTAGATCTTGTTAGAACTTTCTGTCTTTCCGTTAGCTATTTCTACGACGAAGGTTTCTTTTAACGGTTGTGAGTATTGTTTAAGTAAATGTTTAAAGTTTTGGTTTATGAAGCTTCTTTCGGCTCCACTATCGAATAGGATACAATCATAAGAGTTATTGAGAAGGAACGTACCCGTGACTACTGTGGGGTCTGCTACTGCTTCATTGTGGCCAATAGCAAGTAGTCTCCCTGTTCCTCCCGCATTCCCAGCCTTCGGGCAATTTCTTTTGAAGTGCCCTGTCTCGCTACAGCAATAACAGGCTTGACTCACTCCGGTATTGGGAATTTGATTGATAGGTTTGGGTTGAGACCTGCAAAACCGAGCAGTATGGCCCTTTTGGTCGCATTTAGTGCAGTGCATTTCACGGTAGGGGCCGTGATGATGAAAAGAGCACTTGGTGCACTTGGGTAGGTTTCCAACATATGTTTTGGCTGGTACAGGAGCAGCAGGAGTAGTAGCAGCATGGACAACCACCGTCTGTTGATTTTTGGAAGATGATTGAGTTGACTTGCCCTTCTTTCGGTCCCACCGTTTCCTCTTGTTATCGGTTGACTTGGTTGGTGCAGTGTCAACCGTTGTGGTTGTTGATGGAGTGGATGGAACTTCATGATCAATCAACCTTTGAGCCAATTCCTTGGCACTGTCAAAGGTCGTCGGGTGTGATGATAGAACATTCCCTCGATACGGGGGCATTAGACCCAAGATGTATCGTTTAATTTTCTTGCTTTTAGTAGGGATCATGTTAGGACACATAATTGCCAAGTCGCAGAACCTAGCTGTATAAGCTGTTATGTCGGTCCCCTTCATCTTGAGGTTCCAGAGTTCTTCCTCTACTTTTTGAATTTCACCCCTAGGGCGGTACTCCCTTCTTAGAAGGTCCTTCAGTGTGTCCCAGCCCATGGCGTTGGCTGTTACCAAAGTGAGTGAGTTGACATGGCCGTTCCACTATGTCAGGGCCCTTTCCGTAAAGGTGGCAGCAACGAATTTTATCTTACTTTCCTCGGGGCAAGAGCACATTTCAAAGACTGCTTCAGTTCTTTCGAACCATTGGGACAATGCAAGAATTCCTCTGGTCCCATTGAAGAATGTTGGTTTGCAGTTCATGAAGTCCTTATACGTACATCCCTGTGTTCATTGGTGGACTTTTACCATGTCTAGAGTTGTCGCACATTCCAGCTCCACTTGCATCACCAGAGTTCATTTGAGCCATAGTTGCTGTTACAGCTGCGGTTATGGCTGCTTGAAACATTACCGCATCGAACTGCGGAGGAGGTGGTGGTGGAGGTGGAGTTTGAGTCGCAAGTCTGCCTCTGTTCGGGCGCTTACAAGGAGGCATATTTTGCTGGAAATTTATAAAGATGATGATAATAGTAAGAATCGATTGTAATCTTGATGAGAGAATTTCACAGATCATACTGACATAGTCCAAATATCAAACAGATTCATAGCAACAGAGTAGGAAAACATGAAAACACGAAACTATAGGCTTTCCCCACAAAGTAGATAACTGCCAATATTACTGGTATTAATGATGTAAAATGAGTTCAGGAAAATGTCCTAACAGTAGGTCTTACATCAAACCATAAGGGAAAATGTTGGCAGCCTAGGAGTCTAGTTAGAGTACTTTCAGAGTTAGGAATGTTTACAGACAAGTGATCTATTGAGCATAGAAAAGGAAAGGCTAGTCCTTAAACAAAAGAGAAAGATAAGTTGACATCTTCTAATGGCGACGGGTACCCATTTAGCGAACCCTCGGATCAGCTAGTTGGCGTACAACTTCCTGAAGATGTCGTTCATGAGTTCTTTGGCATGCTCGGAGTTCTCTAACTTCAGCTCGGGATGCAGCTAGCTGTTGCTGCAGAGCCACATTGGTCCTCCTAGTCCTATCCATGGCTTCTTCCAGTTGGCGGATGCGAACAGTGTTAACGTTAGAGTTGGCATCAACTTCCACAATTCTGCCAATGGCTGCTTGACCTTGTTCGACGTTCCTGGCAATCCTACGGACCATGATGGGCAAGACTCGATCCGCTGATCCTCCCTCACTTATGTTGTAGAAGTTTCGGTCTCCGTTGAAAGGTAAAGGCTGACCCTGCTCATCACTCCATCGGTTCAAGGTTGTTGCCCACATGGGAGTGGGATCCTGAAATGCTGGACGGGGGTTAGGGTTTGGAGCTACTGGAGGTAGGTTGTTGACTTCGGGTTCGGAGTCGGAGCTATCTGAAAAGCCTTCTGCACGATGATCATCCAAAGGGATCAGGTGATCATCTTCTGGCTCCTCATCGAGCCATCCTCCATTTCCTTAGTTTGGATAGTACGGATCGTCGGGAAGGTGGAAGCCAGCCATGCTATCTACACGAGAAATGGGAAAGGATAGTTAATAGACGTTCTAATCTAAGATACTTATAAGATGATCGTCATGAGTTAGGCTAATACTTGCATAGTGCATACTAATTACATGTGACTGAGGCATAATAGAACGTCAAATAAGTGACCCTAACTCTAAATCCACAACCAAACAAGGAACAAGAAGTAAAGAAAAGATCCCAGATTCTAAGTCTATAATGCCTTAATCACATGCAACCGTAAAGTATCCACTTAGCAACTATTGCTCCATTAGTAACGACCCTTTTAGTTCTCACAGATGAAAGTTATAGAATTACAGAATAATCCTATAGTATCCTTGTTCTAATGTTCTTGTAGTAGTGTTGGTAAGTTTTTAGACTTGTTGCAACACCACAATCACTCTTAGGCACATGCTAGTCACTCCTGGGAAAATGTAGTTGATCAGGCTACATCCACCCAGATTTGACTATATGTCGCTAAGCCCAATTGTGTTGTTCAACAATCTTAATACTTTTTTTTTTGTTCTAGTATGATACTGACTCTTTGTATTTATGGATGTATATATATACTTAGTTAAATATCTTAGTATTTAAAGTATATATTCTTGGTCAGAGTGTTTTAATCCCGTTGTGCTTATAGTTCGTATACCTTTTATGGGTTGATGTACTTGATTCACTATAAACAATGCTCTGATACCAATCTGTCACACCCCAAAACCGAGAATGGCGGAATACGTTCTGGGTGGAGGACGTCATGTACAGTATCATAACAATGCATAATAGTAAAACAAGCAACAACATCCATTGCATTAATATAATATTTGTAATACAAGCGTGTTCTGTATAGTTTGATAGACACCAAAAGTATAATCAAAATAAAAGATAGGTCTGGTATGTGCTCCATCTTCTCAAAAGCTGCATCTGTACCTGTCTAGTGCTGACCTGAGAATACAAGTTATTTTGAAAACGAGTATCAGCATAAAGTTGGCTAGTTCATAAGTATTTAATGTCATTGCTTGTATAAAAGTGTTTACAATCATGTAATATAATAGTTGTTATCAATGTCTAAAAATAGTATAATCCCTAGAAAATCCTATATTTTCCAGTAAAAGTAGTCTTCTACCGAGACTTGGTTATTTGAAAGTTTGATCCTTTGAGAGTATAAAAGTTTTCCCAATGAAACTATCCGTTATGAAAAATATAGTTTTAGACTTCATTCAGGTAAAGCGAATGGGAAAATACTGTTTTACCCCAGAAGTGTCATTGTCGGCTGAATGTAGTAAAATGCAGACTCCAGGTAGTATTGAAATGTACAATACTCCTCGGGGAGTTTAATTTGCCTTTAATTCTTAGTGTGTTAATTAAAGGTTTGAATGTGAACTCGTATGTAACCATGCTGATTGACGATCGAATAACTGATGACCCTCTAGGTCACACGTAGTATGGTGACATTTTGTCACCCCTGGGCCTAGACGGCTCGGACTGGGATGTGGGAGTGTCTGTCCCGTATAGATCTATACACATAATGCCCGCTCTCCCTCCAGGAGACTCTGGTTACATGGTGATGGCACAGTGAAGTGTCGTATTGAGGAATAGTATGTCACATTCTCTTTTTAGTATATTCTCTTGTATTATAGTATAATCTACTTCTTTGTATAATGTATTGAGTGTTCTCTTATATAGTATATGGTATTCTCTTTGTAGTATTTAACATGCATAGACTCATAACAGTACCATCTATAGTAAGTGCATAGTAATAATAGTAATGAACGGTAATCCTTAACTATACCTATTATAGTTAAATGGAATGCTAGTTGCATGACTTTGATACATAAAGGTATTGAACTAAAATGAAGACTTATATATCTAACACGAATATATACAATATATAATTAAGAATTAAACGGCAGTCGGACAAATAGCAGTATACCCTAAGTCCACAATCAAACAAGAACATGAGGTAAGGTGAGCTATCAATTTCAAGTCCTTCAAGTCTTATTTATATAAATATATTAGTGTAGGTATGGTTTATAAATAAAGAAGTTTTAAAAGAGTTTGAAACTATATTTTTAATATAATTTAACATGAAAAACGGGTTTGATAAACATTAAAAGCAGTTTTGTTGTCAAAGCAGTTGTAAGTATACAAAATCCTTTTTGGTTGCAAGTCATAAATCACATGTGATTGATACTGTAATTTATTAGATTCAACTTGTATTCCCTCCCCCCTATAAAAGCATTTAAAACATTTGAAAGGTTAATTAAGGGGTATGAACTCACCGTTTGAGCGTAGGGTTCAAGTGAGCGATCGATATGAGTGTCGAGTGTCAATGGATGCTCTGAACGCAAGTGGTCCCTATTAATCATATGGTGACACATATGTGCATTAGAGCTAAGGTGTTTCATGACTAAACATGATGGGGAATCACCCTAAGGACTTGAAATCACTAAAACTAAGTATCCCATGTTCCATACTTAGTGATCTTTACAAGTTTAAGGCCAAATATGAGTATTAGGGTGGGTGTATGGCCATAAAAGTGAGTGTGCGGCTAGGGAATGCGGCCAAAGTGTGTGAGGTTGCATACTGGAGTGTGCGGTCGTACAGAGGGTGTGTGCGGCCGTACACTCCTTTATTGAGCCCAAAATGTCGATTGTGAAGGGTTTCAAGTGTCAAACTAGGTCTTAGATCGATTATAGAAGCCATACCCTCACTTTGGAGGAGGTTTTGAGTGTGTGCGGCCACCTTATGAAGGTGTGCGGCCGCACTCCTTCAAAGGATGAAGAATACGAAGAACACTATGAGTTTTAAGCTTAGATTCAAGTCTCTTACTACTATAGCAAGTTGAAAGATGAAGTTCTTCACGTTTTGAGGCCTTCTAAGTGTTCTTGGATGATGTTTCGAGAGAAAGTAGAGAGAGAGAAGGTGCAGCCAAGAGTGAATGGAAGGGGGTTCTCTACTATATATAGGGTCAGTTGTGAGGCTGGAGGGGGTTTGTGGTTGGGTGTGCGGATGGCTGGCTGCACAGTCTGGTGTGCGGCCGCACACACCTCTCTTGGTGTGTTTGGCTCGATTTTGTGATGCAACACCCTTCCTAACCCTTCTTAAGGCCCATATCTATGATATACTAAGCCTAAAGCACTCGTGCGGACCCAAAATTCTGCTAAAATATGCTAAATTCTAGTGAAATATGGATATATGGATTGATCGCATAGGATAAAAGTTTCGGGTTGTCACACAAGGCGACTGTCCAAAAGCTCCAAAATGCCCTCCTTGATCGTACCAAAGATCACAGAAGTCTGGTCTAGGATACTGCGTGTAATCTCAGCTGATATAAACTCTCTCAACTGCTCCCCGAGCTGCTCAGCTCCTAAACCCGAGCCTGATCCCTCGTCGGTGCCTGGACCACTCACTGGTCTCTCTCACAAGGTCACCATTCGACAACGCATCATAATAACCATTAGCATACTCACCGCTACTAAGGAATCACACATATGAGCTACAAGCTCCCCAGTTTTATCCCAGACCTTCTTGAATCGCGTACGGATCCTCTGTTTTCAATAGTATGGGCCCATACTACCTTCCACATCTATCTGTACTTTCCTCAAGAACTGCTTCGACTCCACCATGTCACCTTCACTACTTCTACTACTCCCAGCACTAAAATCATCATAGGCTTAACCTAGGGAAATCTTCGACCCAACACAGTCCTCAGCTACTGAAGGTCTCTTCGTAATGCCAATTAGCCATCACTTGAATACCATCACATGTAACGAGGGCTTGGATAATCCTTCAAGTAAAGGACTCATCCCTACAACGGTTAGGACTCAGACAAGAGTTGTGCCATAGGGTCAAATCCAACACTCTAAGATTATTCAACCATGATTACATGTGACTTAACATATTCACCTAATAGCTAAGTCCCATCACCTAGAGTCCCACAAAGCACGGAGCAAGCAACATTCATACAAAAGGAAAATCTAGCCATAACATAGTCAAGAAGTCATTTTCACATATCAAGAATTTGTATTAGCATGCAATCTAAGCTCATATAATCAGTCATAACCTAAACAGGCTATCCTACCACTAGCTAACCAATAATAGCATGTAGCTCAATAAACACATATAACAGGCATATAAGGCATCCTTCCTAGATCCTTAGCCCTAAATCTAGTATGCTGATCACATAATCATATCATAAACTAAACATGTATGGGTAATTTGGGAGAACTTACTTGAGCTTGGCTAATTGCATGCACCACACCCTTTTTCTCTTTTCAAAGTCCTTTTTCCTTGTTTGAAATCCTTTTTCTTTTCAAAGTTCTTTTTATAGAAACGATTTCTTTTGAAAATTTTCTTACGAAATCCTCAGTTTGAGTTCAGACACACCCGTGATTATGCCTGAATCCCTCAAACCAAGGCTCTGATACCAACTTTTAACATCCCAAAAAAACATGACCAAAAATTTCTTTTTAATACATTAATAAAACCATATGTATCAAATCATTTCAACCATAGCTAAAGGTTTATATATTAAATCAGAGTATCATTTCAAAACACTTGTTTATTTTATCAGAGTAAACATCTCAGGCTAAAACTACTTTGGTGTGTGCCACACAATCACCCCGAGCTCCTCCCTCCACTACCGGAAGTACCTGAAACCAAAACTGAAAACTGTAAACACGAAGCTTAGTGAGTTCCCCAACCTACCACATACTATACACATATGTCATACAACTAAGAGACTCGGGGCCCGCACATTCTCATGGAGATTCGGGCCCTGCCCACACTCCGCTTTCTAAGAGATTTGGGCCCCGCCCACACTCCACTATCTAGGATATTCGGGCCCCGCCCATACTCTGCTGTCTAAGAGATTCGGGCCCCGTCCTCACTCCTCTGTCTAGGAGATTCGGGCCCCGCCCACACTCAGCTACTATCATGCATACAAGTATCACACAGACAACAAGTATCTCTAACTTTATAAAGCAGGCACATAACTACACTCAAATAACATTACAAGATTCGGGCCCCGCCCACACTCGACTACTGTGAGATTCGGACCCCGCCCACACTTAACTATTAAAATGCATACAAGTATCACCCAGACAACAAGTATATCTAATACTATCAATCATACGTATATCCATAATCAAATAATACTATGAGATTCAGGCCCCGCCCACACTCGGCTACTATGAGATTCGGGCTCCGCCTACACTCAGCTACTAATATAACACATATATGGGTCGGCCTTGGTGCCTTCGACCCGTTCCTACTGAAAGGAAACTCACCTCGCACTGCTGAAGACTAGCTGAAACACTTATGACTGCCAACCGACAACTTTTAAATTGTTGATCCTTCGGCTTCCCGAACTATCAATACCCAAAATAACATTTAGACCACAATTCACTCAAAAGTCAAACTTGGTCAAAGTCAATGCTTTGAGTTGACTTCAACTCGCCGAGTTGGCTCACCAACTTGTCGAGTCCCACAATCCACATACTACTTCTAAACTCCGATCCCACTCATCGAGTTCTCAGTGAACTCATCGAGTACACCTTCAACACATCGGGACCCTCCTTCATCTGACTCGCCGAGTCCTCCTTTGAACTCGTCGAATCCATCTTCATAAATTAGGGAGATTATCTTGGACTCGTCGAGTTCCTCGCTGAACTCATCGAGTACGGTGATCTCCAGGTCCACTACGAACCCAGACTGGCTGAGTCCCTTACCAACTCAACTCACACCTTCTAACAGAAGGGTTTTAGGGCAAGAAAGGACCTGACTCGCCGAGCCCTCTATGTACAATTCTATTCAGACGATTTCAGTCAAGTACAAAGTATCCAAGACCCATATCTAACATTCTAGGGTCGAAATAACACACAAAGCTACTGCCTTCACATCCAAGCATGGCCCTTTTTGCTCAAAAGTCCAAAACAACCTCTTAAACTTTGCATGGGGAGTTCTAATGGCATAAAGTTTCCACCTTTATGCCTTAACTACACTAAACACTCTCATATCTGAAAGGATCTTGCTTGGGGACGTCCAAATCCCCCAAGTAATCATTCTTGGACCAAAAACTTGATAAAAGGGACTATAAAGAGATCAAATAAACCAAAAGCCAAGATCAAGACTTGATTACCAAGAATTGCAGCCAATGGAGTGTATCTTTTGGATCTACTTCCTCCTCCTTGAACCCCCAACTTCCTTCCTCTCCTTCTTCCTCTTCAAGAGCACACAAATCACACAAAGGTGGCTCAAACACTCACAAGATGCACTAGGGTTTCGTAGGTGAGGGTTTAGGGTCTGGCGGGTGAAGATGAGGCTGAGGAAACGAGAATGAGATGCTTAAATAGGGTACCAAGTCCGAATTTAGGGTTTTCCCAAAACCTGACCAAATTGTCGAGTTAGTCCTTTGACTCGTCGAGTAGGTCACTTAACCTGCAATCCAAGTTGCACTCCTAATCGTTGAGTCACCCCATCTACTCGACAAGTCACTTCCTTATTTTGAGGTTTTTCTTTCCTTTCTAGGTCTTCTGAATTCGGGGTGTTACAAAGTTTGGATAAACCACAAAATTAGGTTCAAGATAATGTGAACCTTTTTCTTTTATGATTTTGTCAAATTTCTTTGACTCTTCATACACCTGATCTTCAACAATTTGAGGAATTTTTGTTTCTTTTGAAACACTTGGAACATTTGTTTCTTTCGAAACATTTTCATCATCATCACTATCAGTCTGAGTATCTTTGACAGTCACATAGTTAGGATTAAAAACTTTCAAAGTATAGGGTTGGTCTTTGTCAACTTTAATATTCGAATCATGACATATTTCTTTACCCTTAGCTAATGATTTGACATTAATGACAGATATCTGAGAACAATCAACAACTTCTTCTTCAATTTCACTGATATTATCATCTTCGATATCAACAAAGTTGTTTTGGGAGTCAAAAGTTGAATTCTCAGTCTTTTTCAAAATCTTGATTTGTTCATTTACAGTCAAGGTCTAATTAACTATATCAACAAGACCATTAGCATCTAGATGTTCATCAATTTTCACTATTCCATAGGGATATCCATTATCGGGAACTTTATCAAAGTAAGAAATAGTCATCTCACAATCATAAGAAGTTGTATCTAATTTTTCCCTTTCGAAAGATAAGAATGGTAGAAGCTTCCTATGTTGTTCTTTACTTATGTCACTCGAGTGATGCAATTCAGTCAATTTACAATAGAGTCTTTTAGCAGAATTATAGTAAATATTCCTTTGTTTCAACAAAATCCTATTATCTGTATTCAAACTATTTCTATCAATCATGATGTTTGTTATTTGTAACTTTAGATGATCTATCTTAGCCTTCTTTACCTCCAACATCCTCTGGGTTTCTAGTAACTGAGTACTAGACTTTTTAGCCTCATTGCTAGCAAAGATCACTAGATTATTAACATAAGTAATAGCAACATCAAACTCAGTTAACACATAATTATAAGCACTTGAAGGAATATTAAAAGATTGAAGTAGAGAACGTACCTTCGATGCCATTGGTGTATTGTCTCCTGATGTCGAAACAAAGCATTTACGAGTGATTTTATCTTCTTCATCCTCCTCATACCTTGCGAACATGGCTTCATGCGTTGGATTTCTCATTTCTTCGTTATCTGAGCCTAAAGACCATATTTGGTATTTCCCCCATCTTCATCTTCTCCTATTGCTACCAGTGACAATCCCTTCGATTTAGCTCTTACTTCTTCGAGCCTTTCAGAATAGTATGCCTCATCCTTAACCCTATTCTTATTTTCTTCTTTCTTCGTCACCATACAGTCATTAGCCATGTGATTTGCTCCATGACAGTAATGACAATCAACTCCTGAATCACCCTTTAACTTTTTCTCTTGTTTCGAATCTTCACCCTTAACCTCTTTCTTCTCAAACTTTTTCTCATCAATAACATTCCCAGTGTTACTTTCCTTCATTTCTCCAACTTTCGACTTTGCATTGAACGACTTCTTGTAAAACTTCTTTACTCTATTATTAGAGTAAAAAGCCACTGCTTCATTATCAGAGTTGACGATAAGACCTTCGTCTTCAGAACTTTCGTTCTCAATAGCTTCCATTTCACCTACCCTTCCCGATACCATCGAAACCAATGCTAATGGACCACCCAGATTGATCTTTGACTCTTCAGCTATTTCATTCACTTCGGCTTCGTGAGCTTTTAGCAGATTGTAAAGATCATTGAGAGATAAAAATCGAAGGTCTGTTGTGTCTTCATCATCAAGCTCACATTCCTCCACTCCTTGCGAAGCCCCATAATGAAAGTAAGGTTGTATTCCAAGCAGACCTGGTAATTCCATACCTATTACACTTGTAGACGAGCTCGTTCAGACGATCATAGTAAAATTCGATCAATTCTCCATCTTTTTGCTTAAACTCCCTTAATTTAATCAGACATTGCTTGACCGAGCTGATTTTGGTCTTCTCACCGCCCTAGTACTTTTCCTTCTGCGTATTACAGATTTCTTTTGAAGTTTTGTAGGTTTGAACGTAATTATACACAATAGGTGGAAGAGCACCACAAAGCTCTCTCATGCACCTTTTCTCGTTCTTCTGCAGCCTTGCAGTTTGATCAGCAACACTTTGAGTTGATGCAGAAGTACCAATGCTTTGAACAAAATGATGAGGAAGAACATCATCAGTAATGCACTTCCATAGCTCTTCATCAATTCGTTCAAGTAATCCTCCATACGTTTTGCCCATTGATCGTAATACTCCGGAATAAGCATAGGAATCTTAGTTGAAGATCCTAGCATATGAGAGAAAGAAGTCATAATATTCATGTTAAAGTTCGTCATGGATGTACGGACGAATTCAGAGGAAAACTTGAGAAATTTGAGATTAACAAGATGGATCAAACAGCAAACGAACATCGAACACTCGATTAGTCAATCGAAATCCAGAATCAAATCAGAACTGAATATCTACAAAGATTTTCAGGATCAAAAGTGCGGAAACTTTTGAATCTAGAATAAGATTCAAAAAGCTTTTGAAACAGAAGAAAATCATATCAAAACAGTTTGATTCCTGCTCTGATACCAATTGTAGTTCCGACTGAATCGAGTAATGAAACAAAATCAGAGTATGAAATGATTTAGAACACTAGATCTGAATATAATCTGTTTGGCACGTTTGTATTGCTTGATCAGTTGAATACAAGAGGAAAAAATAGAAATGATTACAATCAGGGAAAAGTTCTTAACCTCTAAAAGTATCCTTCACATATTTTATATGGAAAACTGAAAGCACAAAAAATATAAGGACATTCGACATCTAAGTTTCGACATTAGAGTAGTCCTTAAAATAAAATACAATCCAACATTCAATATTACTGACACCAAAGATAAATTCGACATCTCACAACCTTCGAACCTCAACAAGGAGCAACAACAGTAATAGTGGAGGCAATACTCTTTCCTTTCATTCCACTTTTAGCAGTTCTCAACAAGCTTTGAAGTTGAGCCAATGTGGTCTCTTGGTTATTCAAATGATAAGTCATGATGAACTGATCATAAAAACTAGAGAATGTTTCCAAGATTATGTCAATAGTCAATTCCTCATCGAATTTCACATTGAGCTTCAACAAACGTTCCACATATCATTGCAGACGTTGCAAGTGGCTCGTGACAGACTCTCCGTCCTTTGTCTTGCTGGTAATGAGGGACTTTACTATCTCGTATTTTTCTTTGATTCTAGTTTAGATCTTCCATTTTCCTGAACAAGTTTTTTTCCTTTGTCTCACAGATAATTCTTCATACAAGCCATCTCCCTTTGCTTAAACCCGCAGTGTAGAAGGAAGAACAATTAAAGAAATTCCACAAAAAATTGTATGCACCATCTTGATTTCTCTGTCAAAGATTTTAGCATTTCAAATCATAAATAGGGATTGCAAACATTCAATCTGATGATATTCAAAGGTGGTATACCACATATATCAATAGAGGTGAGGTTGAATTTGAAGATGAAACTTTAACGCCTCGTTCCCAAGTTTAACAAAAGAAAAGAAGAGAAGAGAAAAGAAAGTCATGAGAGAAAAGAAGAGAAAGGAAAGGAAAATAAAATTTTCTTTTGTGTTCCCGAGTTTGAGAGAAGTGGAAGAAAAATGAATCATTTTGTTCTTTCTTTCCAAATCCTCCCAAATCAGAAGGAAAGTTAGGAGGGAAAGTGATCCTCTTATTTCCCTCCACTTCCCTCCTTTAATGAAACTCGGAAACACCAATTTTTTTTATTTTCTTCTCATTTCCACCCGTTTCCTTTCCTTTCTCTCGTTAAGTTGAACTCGGGAACGGGGTGTAAGGTTTTAAACAAATGTAACATGCATAGGGTGGGTTGTGGGGTATATGTGGTATGGGTAAGTGGATCACTTTACATTACAATAATAATAATATAACATTTATTAAGTAATAATAATATGATAAATATAAATTTAAAAGTATAAACCGGTTATTTTGTAAAGTGTTTGACATGTATATATAACGACATAAGACTTGTACCATGTGAAAATCAAGTTTCTCATGGAACGGAACCGTGGTTCTGATAGTGGGTTGATCATCGCGTTCTGGTTTGGGCTATTTTTGATTTCGGTTCCAACTGGATACAGATCGTTCTTGATTGGGTTTCAAACCGAGTTTACACTATATTAATGTAATCTATGGTTCATTTTTTCAAAATAACATTTTTCATATCATTATATACCATGAGATTTAATTTCATTTGGGTTTTTAAGTGGGGGGCATGAAAAGTAATTAAAATATAAAAATTACCAAGTCAATTTTAGTCAAAAGGACAAAAAAGGCAGTTTGGGTATTACGTACATGAAGGGAAAAAAGTGAATGGTAAACAGTAATATCTGGCGGTCCTTTTTGCTTTCTTTATTTAACGCCATCTCCGTTGACGTATCTCGCCCCCATATTTCACAAGCCCCTCTCTCTCGTTCTCTTTTCGATCGATCCCTCTCCAAAAGCTCTTTCTCAGGTAAATCGAATCTTCATTTTCGTTTCCTCTTTGATTTTGTTGATTATACCCATAATTAAAACGAATTTCCTTGAAATTTTCTGTTCATCCGCCTTCAGATCTCTGGTGATTGACTTGTTTTAACAAATCTGTGTAATTTATTGGCAATTCTTATGCAACCGAGAGATTTCTCGTGATGTATTCACAATTTATTGAGACTTTCCATTCAAAATCGGCGGTGTTAGGTTATCGATGTGCAGTTTTACTTCGTGATTTTTAGGTTTACGTTTTTGTAAGTTTTTGATCTGCATGTTCTACAAGCTGTAAAGATCGATCTACTTTCTGAATTATAATTTTATAAAAACTATTTCTGTTGTGGAGCTGTTATCGAAGCTATAACCTTAAAGATCCATCAGGTTGAATCACTTCGAGGAGAAAATGCCGGATTTTTCTTCGTAATTTAGGTTTTATTCAGATCCGAATTCCGATCGATCGTTCTTAGATTGTAACATTCTTTTCCTGTTAAAAGTTCATCACGGACTTTGATTTGAAAATCGATTAAGTTTCGGTGAAGCGATTTTTGTATAGTTACGATGATGACAATACATGTTCGGAAAATCATATATGTTCTTAAATTTTCAATTTCGCAACTGCTATTAATGCTTTGTTTACAAGCTAACTTGAATCTAGATACACCTAACAGATACATTTTCATACATCCTCAGATCCAATACATGTTAATAGTTTCTTTACAATTCTATCCAAAATTTGTGTTTACAATTTCGTTTTCTTAGGGATCTTCACCAGCAATAGAATGGGGCTAACATTCACCAAGCTTTTTAGCCGGCTTTTTGCCAAGAAAGAGATGCGTATTCTGATGGTGGGTCTCGATGCAGCTGGTAAGACAACCATTTTGTACAAGCTCAAGCTTGGTGAGATCGTGACAACAATCCCTACCATTGGTATGTCCTCTTTAATCTTTGTATAGATCATTTCTTGATTTATCTCTCTTCCCTTCATGTCAATCTTGGAGAATTAAATGGTCTTTCAGTTTCTTGAAACTTGATTAAATTGTGTTTCTTTTTCAGGGTTTAATGTTGAGACTGTTGAGTACAAAAACATCAGCTTCACTGTGTGGGATGTTGGGGGTCAAGACAAGGTAGGGACATTTTTGGTTTTTGATCTTCAGTTGGTATTTATTCTCTCTTTCTATGTGTGTGTGTGTGTGTTTATCAGTGAATGTTGTGTTATGTGCAGATTCGTCCACTATGGAGGCACTACTTCCAGAACACTCAGGGGCTTATCTTTGTGGTTGATAGCAATGACAGAGATAGAGTTGTTGAGGCAAGAGATGAGTTGCATAGGATGTTGAATGAGGTAATTTTTGTGTGTGTGTGTGTGTGTTTTTAAAAAGAATTACTTCTTCTCATACTGTTTTTTTGCTTGATTTCAAAAATAAAATTGTAGTTTGATTGAAATAATGAAAATTTCTAAATAGATATATGTGGAATTGAAAAGTAGATTAATAAAAAAAATGATTATATGATTTATATTACAATCTCTCCTTCCATTTCATGATGCAATGAAAAATCCACCCCATGGCTAAAGAATGAATCATTCCATTCTAACAGGCAAAAAGAACAATTTATTTTTATTTTTATTTTGCAAATCACTTTTAAATAAATAACTAAATAAACTAATCAACTTTATATAAGAAGAAGTTATATAATAACCATAAAACTAAATTTATTTATTGATACAGGATGAGCTTCGAGATGCAGTGTTGCTTGTATTTGCTAACAAACAAGATCTTCCAAATGCAATGAATGCTGCTGAAATCACCGATAAGCTCGGCCTCCATTCCCTCCGACAGCGCCACTGGTAAAATCTCGTCTCCATGATATATCATATTAGATGACCGGTGCACCGTCCATATATCAGATGACTAGTGCAAGTATAAAGTTGCACTAGTCATCTCACCAGTCTGATACACACAGTGCACCAGTCATCTGATATATCATATCAGATGACCGGTGCACCAATCATATATCAGATGACTAGTGCAAGGATAAAGTTGCACTGGTCATCTGATAATTGGATGACTATCCACCAGTCTGATTGTCAATCAGACTGGTGTAGTCATCCAATATCATTATATAGTATTAACCTTATGTTGCTTTACCGCAGGTACATCCAGAGCACCTGTGCAACTTCCGGTGAAGGACTTTACGAAGGTCTCGATTGGCTCTCTAACAACATTGCTAACAAGGCACGTAATATTGCATCATTTTAAAAATATATTCTCTTATTATTATTATTTGAATATAATCGTTGTGTTTTTTTTTTTTTGTTAAATGTTGCTACAGGCATAATGTGATGTTTGAATGCGGATCCTGGATGGGAGTTTCTCTCATTCTCGTTGTTGTCTGAGCTGTGTGCGATTCTGGGATTTCATCGTTAAACAGCTTTTTGTGCTTTTTGTTCGTAGCAATGTGTCTGATATAATATTTGGTTGTATTGCAAGTATTTTTTTTTTTTTTTTTAAATGTTATCGTCTAGATTTTGGTTTCATAAACCTAAAGTTGTAACAGAGCTTAATTTTGCTTGTTTTATATAGTTTGCTCCTATTCTATGCTTCACTTTTGCTTAATATGCGAAGAAAGTGCCAAAATTTCTTCAAATGTTTTCATTTCATTCCGTAATAGAATGTGATGAAAATTTATTCACTAAATTGACTATATTTTGGAACTTTATATATTGGATTTACCCTTATTTCATGGCTTTAACAAAATCGTTGAAAATATCTAGCGAACCCCGAAAGGATAGACAAAAGCTTTAAAAGGTAGTGAAAAAATTTTTAAGGGAACTTGAAAGAATTTTAAGGGAACTTAGGGACTCTTCAAAAGTTTAATAGGGTGTCTCGGATTTATTATGAATCTTGAAAGAATTTTAAGGGAACTTTTATTGGTTTATTGGTTTATGGTGGTGTGAAAAGGAGTTTATCTTCAAAGAATTTTTAGGTAAAATGATTTATTGGTTTATTGTGGTGTGAAAATGAGTTTTTTAAAAAGTATCATTTAGTGAAAAAAATCAACAAGTTAAAAAATATTTGTCTGTCTTATATATGTTTTTAAAAAGAAATTGATTTTTACAACTTAAAAAGTTATAATAAATTTTGTAAAGTTAGAAATTCTAACTTATTAGAATCTCTTTTTTGAAAGGATTATTACATTACCAAATTTTTTTTTTAACTTATTCACTTATTAAAAAAGTCAATATATCCAGAAGTTTTTTTCAAATGAAATCCCAAAGACCTCCTAATTCTCCTCTGTGACTGTTTGTTGTATCTTTCACCGTGAAAAAAAAAGTGAAGATTTATTGTTTTGTTTTTGTGGATCAAAAACATGAATAGTATGCAAGTAATTTATAAACCTTCGTTTTTGCAGTGTATTTAAGTCATAAATATTTAACCAAAAGCTATTGAAAGTAGGTTTTATCCTTTAGGTTATTTCATTTTGTTATTTGAGTTTGATAAATACAATACTATTTCCTAGACTGAAAAAGTAGCGTAAAGGAGATCGCCATATTCAATGATGAAACCCTCGCAAATGGTTGATGAGACGTCTCTGATCCAAGTGCGGGTGTCTGAAATTATTCAAATTGATGTTATTATTTGTTCAACAGCGGAACACAAACACTTGAATTAAGGAGACCGAAAATAACACTTCAAAGTAAAAATATCTATTTAAGAAAAAAAAACAGTTAATTTTTTTTTTCATATTGATAGACTACATAAAAAATATTATATATAATAAAAGACAACAGGTCTATTAATAATATACTTTTGGGTTTTAGACTTTGACTATAATAGTTTTATATAGTCTCTGTGTAAAAAATAAATTACAAAAATTGTCGTTGTAATTTATAGAAAATGTTTTTGGATATTTTTTTACTCAAATAACTAATGTATTTAAATAGTATACTCTTGGTCTATATTCAAAAAAAAAAAAAAAAAATATCGATAACTAATAGAAAATTTATAGAGTATCTCCACCACAAAGCGGACATAAATAGATTTCTGACCTGCATCATCACATAATAGTTAACATAAAGTTTATAATAATATAATAAAATAAAAAAATACATGTAACCAATATATATATATATATATATATATATATATATATATATATATATATATATATATATATATATATATATATATATATATATATATATATAATAACCAACTAATTTTTGAAAAAATAATATAACAAATTGATAATATATTTTATATTATAAAATTCTAACCAAACAAAATAATTTCTTTATTTGTCAGCTTACTTTATTTATGTTTACGTTTTACTATTACAATATGATATTAGTGTATATTTACTTGCATTTAGAGGTATGGTTCTATATTTTTCCTAGGGGTGTAGACGAGTCGAGCCGAAGCCGAGCCTGATCAAGCTCGAGCTTGATTTGAGCTTTAAAATGAAGCTCAAGCTCGGCTCATGAACAATTTAGTGAGCTCGCGAGTCTAAACAAGTCTCTCTCTTTCTCTCTCTCTCTCTCTCTCTCTATATATATATATATATATATATATATATATATATATATATATATAGAGAGAGAGAGAGAGAGATGCTTGCGGGCCCACTAATTAAAGCTCGCCTTGAGCTCGTTTAATAAACGAGCCTCATATTTAGGCTCGAGCTCAGCCTGGGCTTGTTTAATTCGATCTCGAATCGAGCTTTTAACGAGTCGATCCCGAGTAACTCACGAATAACTCGGCTCACTTACATCCCTAATTTTTCCTTTGCAACATATTTATGTAGTAAATAAAACATAAATATATCCATCCCAAGTTTTTGCCACAAAAGTATTATATATAAAATTTTGTTCTATTTTAGTTTCGACTTTACTTTTTGTTCCTTATTTGTCATTATATTTTTGAAAAGATTTTATTTTCGAGTCATTGACAAGTCATCAACAGTCTTGACATGTCGGTTTGATTTAAATAAAATATTTTTTTCAGTTTGTATTTAACCACAACATTTATGTATGAGTTTTCGTTTAGCCCCAACATTTTATTTTTTGGAAAAAAAAAATCATTTTAGCTCTTGGTTGGTCATGATCAATATGTATTTTAAAATGTAATAACTTAAAATAAAAAATAAGGAAAAAATGAAGGCAAGAATAGAAGCTGTGACTTCTCCTTAAGATGCAGGGTGTGTTAGCTAGTAAGTCGATGACTTTTTTATCAGTGTTTGTTGTATTTAATGTACACATGTACTTTAAAATGAAGGAAAAAAGATCTTGAGTCTGAGATATCTAATAAACGATATGATATACTAATCTTCGAGCCAATTAAAATTATCATTTCTTTGGTTTCTCAACAAATATGTTATTAGAAATATTTGGTTTCTCAGCAAATATGTTATTAGAAATAACTAATTGTTTCTTAGATAAGTTATGAATGAAATAACAAATTTGATTGTCTCAAAGATTATCATTTCATTTTGTTTATTAGATGTCACGAACTCAAGACTTAAAGTAGGTATTTTTCCTTCATTTTTAAATACATGTATACTTTAAATACAACAAACAATGGTAATATAAAAAAGATAGTCATGACTTACTAGCTAACACGCCTCGCCCCTGCTCCTCAAGGGGAAGTCGCAGTTTTGACTCTTGTTTTCGTCTACGTTTTAAAATATCTATTCGTGACTAACCAAAGACTAAAATGAGATTTTTTCTAAATAATAATGACAAATGGGGAATAAAAAAAGATGTTAGGGATAAATATAAACTCATACATAAATGTTAGGGCTAAATGCAGACTAGGAAAAATATTTTATCTATGCCAAATAGACACGTCATCATGACCTCTTGGCGACCGGCTAATGGCCAACTTTTTTTAAAATATGATGACAAATGAGGAACAAAAAAATAAAATTGTAGCTAAAACAGAACAAAGTTGTATATATAATGACTTTTGTAACATAAATCCTTTAGATAATGTCTTTTTAAACTCATTTATATTAGATATATTCACAACATCTACCAGTGATATAAAGAGATAGAAAGAAAAAAATTGGGAAAAAGAGAAGTAATATTGAATACATACATCTTCCTACTTACTATGGTATAAAGTGTAATGCCCGTAGATTCGGGCTAATAAGTAATAATTATTCGTCGTGCAAATGATAAATAGATGATTTTGATCAAAGATTACATAGAATAAATAATCTTAAACAAAGTTATAATAGATGTGACAAGGATTTGGTACAAATAAATAACTTTGAAATCGGACTTCGTATGACAAGTTATGTTTCCTCGAAGTTTCATGATTAAACCGACACGACTATGCGCATTGTAAAAATTAAATTTTAGATAGATTTCTTATTAGAGAACAACCAAATCTGATTGTAAGAGGAAGTTATGATTTTTCGAAGTTTCAGCGCAGCAATGTGCAACATAGAAACCGAAACTGAAATTAATCGATTGTTAGGAAAAACAATCTAAACAAGAGTTTAAGATTTCATCAATACCTATTCGTCAATATAAGTACAGTTGAGAAAAAATATTATATGAGAGAGTTATGATTTTTTTTATACGGACTTTAGCACTTTAAGCTTGTTAAAATATAACTTTAAAAATAAAGTGAAAATTAGTCGACGGAGTCTAAATGAAAGTTGCATACCTATTTGATAGTTACGCATGGATACAAAGAACGTAAAAAATGAAGCTCGTACGAAGAAGTTACAAAATTTACGAAATTCATGATTTGCGACATGTACGCAAAGGCGCGGTGCGCACGCTTCTCGATGGTCTACGTAGGACCAGCGAGAATCTTCCATGTGTCACAATCAAGAGGGCTGACCAGGCCCTGGCACGGTGCACACGTATTCTGGGCGTGGTATGCTTCTGTATTTTTCTGCTATATATAGCCCTTCAGCTCTTCATTCGATCTCCACACATTCCTAGCTCTCTCTCTCTCTCTCTCTCTCTCTCTCTCTCTCGAGTTTCTCTATGTTTTAGTCCGAAAATTCTATTGTAATTCGATAATTAAGAAGAAATTAGAGGTTTATTTAGGATTTCTCCAAGTTTGTTGTACCTCTCTCTCATTTGACAAGGAAAGACGTGGATTTTCACCGGGGACGTGAGCAACAGGCTACGTTCGAGACGCAGAGACAGAAATTAGGTGAGGCCCCTGTGTTGACCCTTCTGGAGGGCGTGGAGGATTTTATTGTATATTGTGATGCTTCTATCACCGGTTTGTGGACAATACTTGTAACGACCCAAAATACGACCCAAATTGTTTTTGTTTAAATAGTGCTGAAAGCTAACAATCATCCATAAAATATAATGAAACCGTACGTCACAAATCCCAAAAAGTTATAATAGATGTGTCATGACAAAAGAACTGTATCAACATATCACAGTATCTGAAACAAACTCACAGGATAAAAGAAACTGAAGCTATGGTGTGTGCGATGCCATCAACCCGAGCTCTTCCCTTTGCTAGTGGAAGTACCTGAAACCAAGACTGAAAACTATAAGCACGAAGCATAGTGAGCTCCCCCAAACTACCACACACCATACAGTAACATATAAAGCACATATTGGGCCTTGCCCACTGCATCGGACCGAAATCTGGAAACTGCATCGGACCAAAGTCCGGAACTAACCAGGGCCTTGCCCTCTGCATCGGACCGAAGTCCGGAAACTGCATCGGACCGAAATCCGGAACTAACTGGTTACTTGTCCCCTACATCAGACCGAAGTCCGAAAACTGCATTGGATTGAAGTCCGAAACTGACTGGGACCTTATCCCCTGCATCGAACCGAAGTCCGGAAACTGCATCGGACTGAAGTCCGGAAACTGACTGAGCATAAGATAGCATAGCATAAACATATCAACTAGCATAAGCACATAAACTGCATACTACATCAGACTGAAATCCGGATCACATAACACAAACATGCTTGAATCACAAAGACATCAAGCAATCTAACTACTGCATCGGATCGGGGTCCGGAACTACTGCCGACTAAACGGGCCGGCATTGTGGCTGTAGACCCGTTCCTATTGGAAGGAAAACTCACCTCATAATGCTGGCTGCTGAGATGATAACTCTAAAAGTGGCTGACTACTGCCTCGGAACTGTCCGGCTACAAATCCCAAAAACACTAGATCTGGTACTTATAAATGCCCTTAGGGTAAAATAACTGTTTTACCCCTGGTCAAAGTCAACTCCCTGGTCAAAGTCAACTTCCAGTTGACCAGACTCGCCGAGTCAGGGCGCAGACTCGTCGTGTCCCTCCATTATTAACTCTGACTTTAACTCACTGAGTCCCTTCTCCACTCACTGATTCACCCTGAACTCACAACTCGAAGAAAGATGGGGGAATCGTGACTCGACTCGTCGTATCCGAAGAACAACTCGCCCAGTCCTAACGTGCAAATTTCACACAATCGGTTCTAATCCAGTCCAGAGCATCTAACTCGAAGATCCAAGCTTCTGGGACCATCTAAACACGTGAAGTTGCTAACTTCACGTGTAACTAACAAGGAATGAGGCTATTTCACTCAAACTCTACTTTAATCGGAAAAACTCATCCGACTCGCCGAGTTGTATGAACAACTCATCGAGTCTAAAGCAACCTTCATTGGACTCTCTGAGTTGCTCACCCAACTCGCCGAGTCCACGACTATCTTCATATGAATCGCCGAGTCAACCTTGCGACTCGCCGAGTCCATTCAGTCCTTTTTCCATACAGACTTGATTTGAGCCATGCAGCGGCTCCAAATTACAGATCCAAGCTTCTAGGGCATGCTTATCACGTAAAGTTGCAAACTTTACGTGCATGCATGGCTTTAAAGGCTTCAAATGCAAATCTAGGCTCCTCATGGGGTTCCAAGCTCAAGAGGGACCTCAATCACCACCACAACTGAAACTTAACACTTCTAGAATGCAATGAGGGTCCAGATCTGAAGTATAACCCGATCATAAGGCTTTATCACAAAGGATTTGGGGTTTTTCGGCTTAAAAGCAACAATTTGGGGGCAAACAAGATCTACTACATCAATAGATGGAGACTTTATTACCAGAAAAGATGACCACAAATGAGTGTGTTCTGGATCTACTTCCTCTTTCTTGAACTCTTCAACCTTCTCCTTCTTCTACTTGCTCGAAAAGTTCCTTCACAAGTAACAAACACTGACACACTCTTTAAGGGGGCTAGGGCTCGGTAAAGGATGCTCTGAGGGTGATGGAGGTGAGGTTGGGACGCATTAATGCATTTTAAGAGGGTGCAAACCCTTAAAATTAGTGCTTCATCCAGACAGGAGGACTCGCCGAGTCCCAGCGTATACACTCGTCGAGTAGCCGACTCAATTTGCGTGATCATCCTGCCTCTACTCGATGAGTCGGGATACAAACTCATCGAGTACCCCTTAATAAATGAAAATAATTTATTTAAATCACATACCAGAAATGAGGCGTTACAACTCTCACGACTTATCTTAGACTTCGTCCTCGAAGTCTGCTGCTGCTGCTGAATTTGAAAATAATTCTGGATAATGCTCCCTCATCTCCCCCTCGGACTCCCACATCCATTCTAAACTCTTTCGGTGCTGCCACTGCACCTTCACTAACTAAACCACCTTGTTCCTCAAGGTCTTCACCTTTCGATCTAAGATCACCACTGGTCTCTCGATATAATTCAGGCTGCTATTGATATGAGCACATTTAGTTATCAAATTCATGCATTATCTTAATACTTTATGTTGTTTTTGTCTATTTTAATGAACAAAAGGTGCTTAATTAGTTTATAATTTCATTTTTCAGCAAAAATGACATGCTCGAAAGGAAAGGAAACGGAACTAGCGATTGGAGGCTTGGATATTGGATTTTGAAGAAAGAAGGATGTTGCTGGACAGTTTGACCCCTCGTCAGTGTTTTGGCCATATCTCATGAACCATAACTCCGATTGACGAGATTCAAAATATTCTGAAAAGTAGACACAATTTCAGACGACTTTCGTGTTTTGAGAAAATGTTGATTCGAAAAGTACTCGGCGAGTAGGGTCGATTACTCGGCGAGTTGTATTGAACTTTCGCGATTCTGGACGCGCTGACTTGCCGTACATGGGTTTTAAGTGACGGACTCGCCGAGTAGGTCACTGGACTCGCCGAGTAGCCTCTGTTTTGTGAAAATCTATATAACAGGACTTTCAGATCGATACCCTGACATATAGATGAACCCTTGGAGGTCAATTGTTGACTAAAGGTGCTGTTGGAGCGTGGGAAGCAAGGGAATCAACCCTACATTCAATTGTGAAGAGAATCAAGACAATTTTGGTTTATTCTTAGTAACTTTTTGATTTGAATCATGTTTACATACTTTGATTTCGTTTTTGAGTTTATGTTTACTGCAATCATGAGCTAAAAACTTATTCTTCTGTTAGGGTAGATGAATTTGTGAACATGGATTGATTATTTGACTAGGATTAATTTTAATTGGTGATTATGTTTTATTAAGCTTGTTAAAGAACCTTATGTGTTGACAATAACTATTCTTCTATTAGTAAATCAATAATTAAGTTGTATGAACATCTCTTAGTTGCTAATTTCATATGATTTACGTGACCACATAGTTGTATGTCTAGGAATAACGAATGTGAAACTAGAATTAACTTGAATATAGGTAAGTTAATGTGTGAGCTTGTGTGATACACCATCAACAAGAGGTTAATTGAATCACCAATTTGATTATCTAATTACAAATCTTTCTAAACCTGAATCAACAAACTAGGAAATTCATTAATTTAGACATCTGGCCATTGCTTGAATTAATATGTTTTCTAAGTATTAGCTATAGCGAATGTGAATCTAATCACTTTAGTCGGTAACCAATGAAGAATTAATCTGATATATTTACCATAAAATCATCCATGGGAACAAATGATTCGAACCTAAACAGAAGGCCTTTTTAATCATTGAATTTAGTTGATTTTTGTTTTCTTAGCTATTAGTTGCTTAGTTTGCGTGTTAGTAAAGTATTTAAGTTTCTAGTCTTGCAAAACTAGAGAAAACTCTTTTTTTTACTTGTTTTATTTAGATAATATTAGCATTTATTTTAATTGTTTACCGTTCCCTGTGTTCGATACCCTACTTGCTTGAACTATATTACTAATCGATAGGTACACTGCCTTTCGTGTGTTTATTTTGTGTCTAAGTTAGTATGATTAAAACTAGTTTGTTTCACACACATCACTATCAACCTGATATCCTCCAAGGGTACGACTGCTGACTCGTCCACCAAACACTTTCTCAACTGAGAAACATGGAAAGTGTTGTGGATCTGGCTGAGCTCTGCCGGAAGATCCAACCGATAAGCAACCCGACCCACCCGGGCTAGAACCCTAAAAGGACGAATGAACCTGGGGCCCAACTTGCCCTTATTCCGGAACCTGATAACACCCTTCCAGGGTGATACCTTCAAGAGGACCATATCGTCCACATGAAACTCCAAGTTCGAACGCCTCCTGTCGGCCTAACTCTTCTGCCTACTCTGCGCAGTCTACAGTATGCTACGAACTTGCTGGATCAACTCTGTGGTCTTGAGCACCACCTCGGTGCTCCTGATAACTCGTTGACCGACCTCACCCCAACAAATTGAGGTCTTGCACTTCCTTCTGTAGAGCATCTCGAAAGGAGGACGGTCAATGCTAGTGTGGTAACTATTGTTATACGAAAATTCTGCTAGTGGAAGATACGTATCCCAACTACCACTGAAGTCTAGAACACATGCCCGAAGCATGTCCTCGAGAGTCTGAATTGTCCTCTCGCTCTACCGTCCGTCTGGGGGTGGAAAGTGGTGATAAAATGAAGACGAGTCCCCATCTCATCATGGATCCGTTTGCAACATCTGGAAGTAAAATGGACGTCTTAGTCTGACACTACCGAAACAGGCACTCCGTGTCGTTCCACTACCTCGTGCACATAGATGTCGGCTAGCTTCTCAGCCGATATGCTCTCCTGTATCGGTATAAAATGCGCGCTCTTGGTCAGCCGATCCACTATGACCCAAATCGAATCCACTCCCCTTGCGGTTCTGGGAAGCTTAGTAATAAAATCCATGGTAATGTCCTCCCATTTCCATACGGGAATGTCTAACGGCTGCATCTTGCCATGGGGTCTCTGGTGCTCTGCCTTGACCTTCCTGCAGGTCAGGCATCTCTCCACATACTAGGAAACATCTTGCTTCATGCATGGCCACCAATAGTCGGGTCGAAGATCTCTGTACATCTTCGTTGCCCCTTGGTGAATGGAAAATCGAGACTTATGGGCCTCGTCCATCAACACCTACCGTAATCCGCCCCAGTACGGTACCCAAACCCTCCCATGAAGGGTTAACAATCCCCGACTGTCATAATCAAAGGAAGCTACTCGGCCCACGATCCTCTTACACTTCTGCCTTTCCTCCTTGAGACCTTCGACCTGTACCTCCCTGATCTGCTCCAACAATGGAGTAATCACTGTCATCCTCAGGCATATATCCCTGATCGGGGCCGCTGTCACCTTGCGGCTCAGGGCATCGGCCACTACGTTGGCCTTCCTTGGGTGATAAAGGATCTCACAATCGTAATCCTTCACCACATCTAACCACTGACGCTGCCTCATGTTAAGATTCGGTTGGTCCTGAGGTATCTCAGACTCTTGTGATCCGTGTAGATGGTACAACGGACCCCATAAAGGTAGTATCTCCAAATCTTGAGGGCGAACACCACTGCCCCCAGCTCCAAATCATGCGTCAAATAGTTAGCCTCGTGAGGATTCAATTGTCTAGAGGCGTAAGCTATCACATGCCCCAGCTGCATCAACACTGCTCCCATACTTGTGATCGAGGTATCACAGTAGACTACAAAATCATCCACTCCCTCTGGCATGGTCATAATCGGTGCCTTGCACTATCGCTACCTGAGAGTCTCGAATGCCGCCTTCTGCTCAGGCCCCCAACGAAATACCACCTACTTCTTGGTTAGTCGGGTGAGTGGAAATGCTATCTTGGAGAAATCCTAGATGAATCTCCTGTAATACCCTACCAATCCTAGGAAGCTCCGAATCTTAGATGGAGACCTCGGGACCTCCCACTGCATCACGGCCTTGATCTTGTCCGGATCCACTAGAATACCCCTCTGGTTGATGAGGTGACCAAGGAACTACACCTTGCGCAACTAGAACTCGCACTTGGAGAACTTCGCAAAAAGTCTCTCCCTCCTCAATGTCTCTAGCACCTCTCTCAAGTGCTCCTCGTGCTGCTCCTGGGTCTTGGAGTAAACCAAGATGTCATCGATGAATACTATCACAGAACGATTCAACATCAGCCGGCATACGTGGTTCATGAGATCCATGAACGCGGTTGGAGCATTGGTGAGTCCAAACGGCATCACCACAAACTCATAATGACCATAACGGGTCCTAAAAGTTGTCTTCTAAACATCCTCACCCCTGACCCGCATCTGATGATAACCGGAGCGCAGATCAATCTTGGAAAACCAAGATGCTCCCTGAAGCTGATCGAAAAAATCATCTATCCTCGGGAGTGGGTAACGGTTCTTCACCGTTATCTTGTTCAACTCTTGGTAGTCTATGCACATACAGTGCAGCCCATCCTTCTTCTTCACAAACAGGATCGGGGCTCCCCATGGGGAGCTACTCGGTCTTATGAAACCCTTGTCTAGCAGCTCCTGCAGTTGCGTAGACAACTCCTGCATCTCTGGAGGAGCCAACCGATACGGTGCCTTGGCTATCGGAGCCGCACCAGGAACCAGATCAATCCTGAACTCAACCTGTCTCTCCAGAGGTATCCCAAGTAATTCCGATGGGAATACGTCCACGTACTCTCGCACCACTACTACATCATCTAATGTCATCTTACCCTTATCTTGGGTGTCCATCACATATGCGACATAACCTGTGCAACCCTACTGGAAGTAGCGCCTCGCTCACGCTGCTAAATAAAGAATCGGTCTGTACTGTGGCCTCTCGCCTTGAATCACTAACTCTCCCCCACTGGGAGTGCGAACCCTCACTAGCTGCAACTCGCAATCAACCACCGCCCCATTGGGGCTCTGCCAATCCATGCCTACTATGACCTTATTCCCTTGCAAAGGAATAGGGACCAGGTTTACCGAAAACTGCTCATCGAATAATTGCAGCGAGCATGCCTTATGCACCCTCGCGACCCTGACAGTCCTATCATCGGCTATTTCCACCTCGAGTGGACAATCCAGATCCCTTGTAGCTCTGCTAAATCTCTTGCTAAGCGCAAGAGAGACAAATGATCGAGTAGCCCCCAAATCAAATAACACCATAGCTGAAATGTCGTTCACTAAGAACAACCCTATATACAAACATATAACATTAGAAACAATCAATAATAAATGCAGAGATAAAAAAGAGAATACATACCCATCACCACGTCAGGAGTCGCTCTTACCTCCTCTGTTTTCATCTGAAAAGCTCTACTCTTCGCCATTGGCGCCTCGGCTCGGCCCTGGCGACCGTCCGTGATCCTCAATGTAGCAGGGGCAGGTGCCGACACCTTCCCTGCTGCAGCTAAGCTCGGGTACTGGGACTATTTATGTCCCTTTTGATTGCAATGGAATCAAATCAGATCTGATTCTGCGGTGGCGGTGGTAGAAGTTGTACAATCTCTGCTCATATGCCCCGTCCGACCCCACTCGTAGTAGCCGGAACTCCCTGCTTTGCATGCCCCATCGTGCAATCTCCCACATTTTCCATACCAACTGTGGCCCTGCTGACCTCTAGGCCTATGATCCGAAACCTTGGGCTTCTTGCCCGAACTCCCTGTACCCGAAGCTACCTCCGGCTTCCTCTAATTCTCCCTCTGAAGATCAATCAATCAATCAATCTCTCTCTCTCTCTCTCTCTCTCTCTCTCTCTCCCTTGCAATCATATCATCCAACGTCTTACAGCTGGATCGACTCACAAACTGGCGGATATCACTCCGTAGCATCTCATGATAACGAGCCTTCTTCGTTTTCTCATTAGCTGCGTACTGAGGAACAAGAAGAGCCCTCTCTCTGAACTTGGCGGTAATCTCTACCACTGACTCTGTAGTTTGAGTAAGGTCCTGAAAACATCTGGCTAACTGTTGCACCTCAATAGCTGGTGCAAACTCGACACTGAACCTGGTAGTAAAATATGCCCAAGTCATAGCATCAAGTGTCGCTTCATCCTCGATACCATGCCCAACCTCCTCCCACCAATCATGTGCCTTGTCCTTCAGAAGACAGGATGCTAATCTGACCTTGTCCCCCTCGGGACATCTGCTGGTGCGGAACGCATCGGCAACATCAGCCAACCACCTGGTACTCACAATGGGGTCTCGTGCCCCATGGTAGTCTGGAGCTCCACAATCCCGGAACTCCCTGGAGGTGATTGTGCGTGACCCCATCATGGCCGCCATCTCAGCACGAAATGTGCTCAACTTCTCATCCATCAAGACCAAAATACCCTCCTTGATCGAACCGAATATCACAGGAGTATGCTCAATTATGATACGGGTAACCTATGAAGTGAAAAACTCCCTAGTTTTCTCATCCAACTGCTCAGCTCCCGAGCCTGATCCTGATCCCTCCCCGGCACCTGAACTGCTGCCTGCTGGTCTAGGGCGTAAAACCACCATTATGAAAACACATCATGATAAACGTCAGAAACACTGATATATCTCGAGGGATCGCTACTACTACAGGTTTCCTGGTCTCGCCTTTTCCTTCCTTGATTCAAGTATAGATCCTCTGCTTCCAGTAGTATGGCCCCCTACTACCTTCCACATATATCCGTACATTCCTCAAGAACTACATCGACTCTACCAAGTCACTGCTACTGCTACTGATCTCCGCTACTCTCATCCTAGGCTTGCCCTAGGGAAATCTCTAACTCAACCAAAAACTAGTCCTCAGCTGCTGAAGGCCTCCTTGAAATGCCAATTAGTCATCACCAGAATACCACCACATGTGACGAGGCTCAGATAATCCTTTGAGTAAAAGACTCATTCCTACAACGGTTGGACTTAAACAAGAGTTGCACAGTAGTGCCAAATCCAACACTATGAGATTATCCAACCGTGATCACATGTGATGTGATGTATTCACCTAATGGCTAACTCCCATCCCCCGGAGTCCCACAAAGCACAAAGAAAGCAACATTCGGACACAGAAACTAATCAAGCAACTCTATTCTCGTAACAAGAAATTGTACTAGTATACAATGCTAAGCTCACAATATCAGCCATAACCTAAATAGGCTATCCTACTACTGTCTACTCAATACTAGCATGTAATTCTCATAAACCTGAGACACATATATCAGGCACATAAGGCATCCTCCTAGATCCTTAGTCCTACTCTAGCATGCTGTTCTACTGAAAATAAAGCAGATAATCATAATATAAACTTGTATGGGTAATTTGGGAGTACTTACTTGAGCTCGGCTGATTGCATGCACCACACCCTTTTTCTCTTTTTAAAATTTCTTTTCGCTTTTTCTAAAACTCTTTTCTTTATACTTTTTCTAAAATTGTTTAATTTTCTCAAAATCCTTTTGTAAACATGGTTTTTCTCTTGAAATTTTTTATACCACTTCCTTAGTTTAAGTTCAGACACACCCAGAAGTGTGCCCGAATCCCTCAAACCAAGGCTCTGATACCAGCTTGTAACGACCCAAAATACGACCCAATTTTTTTTTTGTTTAAATAGTGCTGAAAGATAACAATCATCCATAACATATAATGAAACCGTACGTCACAAATCCCAAAAAGTTATAATAGATGTGTCATGAAAAAAGAACCGTATCAACATAACACAGTATCTGAAACAAACTCCCAGGATAAAAGTAACTAAAGTTGTGGTGTGTGTGATGCCAACAACCCGAGCTCTTCCCTTTGCTAGCGGAAGTACCTGAAACCAAAACTGAAAACTGTAAGCACAAAGCTTAGTGAGATCCCCTATACTACCACATACCATACAATAAAATATAAAGCACATACTGGGCCTTGCCTACTGCATCGGACCGAAATCCGAAAACTGCATTGTACCGAACTCCGGAACTAACCAGGGCCTTGCCCTGTGCATCGGACCGAAGTCCGGAAACTGCATCGGACGGGAAGTCCGGAACTGACTGGGACTTTGTCCCCTGCATCGGACCGAAGTCCAGAAACTGCATCGGACCGAAGTTCGGAACTGACTAGGACCTTGTCCCCTGCATCGGACCGAAGTCCGGAAACTGACTAAGCATAGCATAAACATATCAACTAGCATAAGCACATAAACTGCATACTACATCGAACTGAAATCCGGATCACATAACACAAACATGCTTGAATCACAAAGACATCAAGAAATCTAACTACTACATCGAACCGGGGTCCAAAACTACTGCCGACTAAGCGGGCCGACATTGTGGTCGTAGACCCATTCCTACTGGAAGGAAAACTCACCTCGTAATGTTGGTTGTTGAGATGCTAACTCTAAAAGTGGCTGACTGCTGCTTCGGAACTATCCGACTACAAATCCCCAAAACACTAGATCAAGTACTTATAAATGCCCTCAGGGTAAAATGACTGTTTTACCCCTAGTTAAAGTCAACTTCCAGTTGACCGGACTCACCGAGTTAGGGTGCAGACTCGCCGAGTCCCTCCATTACTAACTCTGACTTTAACTCATCGAGTCCCTTCCCCACTCACTAATTCACCCTGAACTCACAACTCGAAGAAAGACGGGGGACTCGCGACTCGATTCTTCGAGTCCGAAGAACAACTTGCCGAGTCCTAACGTGAAGTTTTCATACAATCGATTCTAATCCAATCCAAAGCATCTAACTCGAAGATCCATGCTCCTGGGACCATCTGAACACATGAAGTTGCTAACTTCATGTGTAACTAACAAGGAACTCATTCCTTGTTACTGTGAGTGAAATAGTCTCATTCCTTTTTAGTTACACATGAAGTTAGCAACTTTATGTGTTCAGATGGTCCCATGAGCTTGGATCTACGAGTTAGATGCTCTAGAATGGATTAGAATCGATTGTATGAAATCTGCACATTAGGACTCGGTGAGTTGTTCTTCGGACTTGATGAGTCGAGTCGCGAGTCCCCCGTCTTTCTTCGAGTTGTGAGTTAAAGTTAGAGTTAGTAATTGAGGGACTCGACAAGTCTGCGCCCTGACTCGGCGAGTCCAGTCAACTGGAAATTGACTTTTACCACGAAGTTGACTTTGACCAAGGGTAAAATAGTCATTTTACCCTGAGGGCATTTATAAATACCTGATCTAGTGTTTTTGGGATTTGTAGTCGGATAGTTCCGAAGCAGCAGTCAGCCACTTTTAGAGTTAGCATCTCAGCAGCTAGTATTACGAGGTGAGTTTTCCTTCTAGTAGGAACGGGTCTACGACCATAATGTCGGCCCGTTTAGTCGGCAGTAGTTTCGGACCCCGGTCCAATGCAGTAGTTAGATTGCTTGATGTCTTTGTGATTCAAGCATGTTTGTGATATGTGATCCGTATTTCGGTCCGATGTAGTATGCAGTTTATGTGCTTATGCTAGTTGATATGTTTATGCTATGCTATGTTATGCTCAGTCAGTTTCCGGACTTCGGTCCGATGCAGGGGACAAGGTCCCACTCAGTTCCAGACTTCGGTTCAATGCAGTTTCCGGACTTCGGTCCGATGCAGAGGGCAAGGCCCTGGTTAGTTCCGGACTTCAGTCCGATGCAGTTTCCGGATTTCGGTCTGATGCAGTGGGAAAGGCCCAGTATGTGCTTTATATGTTATTGTATGGTATGTGGTAGTTTGGGGGAGCTCACTAAGCTTCGTGCTTATAGTTTTCAGTTTTGGTTTCAAGTACTTCCGCTAGCAAAGGGAAGAGCTCGGGTTGATGGCATCGCACACACCACAACTTCAGTTTCTTTTATCCTGGGAGTTTGTTTCAGATACTGTGCTATGTTGATACAGTTCTTTTGTCATGACACATCTATTATAACTTTTTTGGGATTTGTGATGTACGGTTTTATTATATGTTATGGATGATTGTTAGCTTTCAGAACTATTGAAACAAAAAAAAATTTGGGTCGTATTTTGGGTCGTTACAATACTCATGTAGAGAGGGAGGTTATTAGGTATGCTTCTAGGCAACTGAAGTGACATTGGTGGTGTTTTCCCTCAAGATTTGGCGGCATTATCTATATGGAGTCAGATGTATTATCTACACGGATCACAAGAGTTTGATATATTTCAAGGATTAGTCGAATCTGAATATGAGACAACATAGATGGCTTGACGTGGTCAAGGATTATGATTGCAATATTTTTTATCATCCCGGGAAAGCGAATGTGGTTGTTGACGCTTTGAGCCATAAGATGGCTAGTACTTCTGTTTGGGGTTTATGCATGAGGATTTCTATCGATTTTCTGCTTCTGGGTTTGATCAGGGAGGCTTAGGATGAGGTAGTCAATAAGGAGAATTGGAAGCAGGAGAGAATTAGGAGTGAGATTGACATGTTTTCTACCGACAGTCGCAAACTATTGACCCGATGCAGTCGGGTATGGGTGCCATTTTTCAGCGGGGTCCGACTGTTAGTTTTGGTGGAGGCTCATCAGTCCATATTTTTTATTCACTTTGGAGCCACCAAGATGTATAAGGATTTGAGACTAAGTTACTGATGGCCATTCATGAAGATAGAGATTGCATGGTACGCGAAGAGGTACTTGAACTGTCAGATGGTCAAGGCCGAGCACCAAATATCGCATGGCAAGTTACAACCTTTGGAGGTTCCCATATGGAAATGGGAATAGATCACCATCAATTTATCACCAAGTTACCCAAGACGGTTAAGGGATTTGATGTGATATGGGTCACTGTGGACTGTTTAACCAAGAGTGCCCACTTCCTAGCTATCCGGGAGAGTTCCTCAGCTGAGAAATTAGCCGATGTATATATACGCGAGATCATTAATCGATATGTTGTTCCGATCTCCATCGTATCTAATCAGGATGTTCGATTCACTTATCAATTTTGGCAAAAGCTTCATGAGAAATTGGGCACGAGAATGCATTTCAACACCACTTATCACCCTTAGACTGATGGACAGATCGAGTTGACCACTAAGACGCTCAAGGATATGTTAAGGGTTTGTGTTATTGATTTTGGTGGGAGTTGAGATTCCTACCTTCCCTTAGCTGAGTTTTCCTATAACGATAATTCTCACTCTAGTATCGGTGCACCACCTTTTGAACTTCTCTATGGGAGAAAGTGTCACACACCAGTTTGTTGGGGAGAGGTCGGCCATAGAGTTATTTGTAGGACCGAGGTAGTTCTTTAGACTAGATTAGCTTATCCAACAGATCAGACAGGGATTGCAGACAACCCAGAGCATGCATAAGAGTTATGTTGACCGGCGATGATCGGACCTCGAGTTCCAAGTAGGGGATTTGGTGCTTCTAAAGGTGTTACCTTCGAAGTGTGCCATCCGGTTTCGTAAGCAAGACAAGCTAGGCACTTGATTCATTGGTCCTTTCAGGATTATCACTCGGGTGGCCAAGGTTACATACCGGCTGAATTTTCGTAAGCAACTCAGACAGATCCACAACGCTTTCCATGTCTCTCATTTACAGAAGTGTGTAGCCGATGATTTTGCATTGATTCCTTTGGATGACATTCAGATCGATGAGCACCTTAATTACGTGGAAAGACCAATTTCAATCCTTGATAGAAAAACAAAGACTTTGTGCAACAAAATGGGGAACCTGGTGAAGGTGCAATAGCAACACCGGAAGGGTTTTGATTAGACATAGAAGCCGTAGGATGAGATGGGAGAGCATTACCCTGAGTTATTTGTGGCGGGGGACTTTGATGATGAAGTCTGATTCAAGTGAGGGAGAGTTGTAGCACACGGATCCCAAGGTACTTCACACTTTCAATTTTTGGCATTTTAGGATTTTCCACAGTGTGGTGGAGGTGCCACGACATGGCAAATCAAGATAAGATTGCAGATTCAATAAATCCGCCACGACGTGGCAGTATATGGCTATGGTGTGGCCGCTGGCAATTGACAAACCCTATTTTTTGGGGTTTTCTCCATATTTAAAGGTATGAAGAGGCTATGGTTTACTCACCCTCATCCTCCACCATCCTCCTTGATACATGAGAAACCCTAATCCTTTTCCTCCTTTATTTAAGTCCTTTTTGGTGTCCATTGAAGCCAATAAAGGAAGAAAGAAGAATACATGAACTAAGATTCAACAACCAAGTCCTCATCCTTTGTTGTAGCATTCTTTTGGACCTTTGTAAGTGTTAAAGACTCGATTTTATCATGATAGTTTTCTAGATCTTGAGTTTTGTCCATAAATCTTCATGTTCTTGTTGGTTGGAGTGGTGATATCTCATAAAGTTTGCAACTTTATGAATCCCTAAGTCATTGAGGGTATTTGATTCTTTGGATTTGGATTATTATTGAGTTTTGGTGTCATGCATGGATTTTTGGCCATAAACCCTCTTTTTGACCTAATGGGAGTTCAAGACATACATTGGACACGCATGTCTGGAAAGCTTGGAGTTTTATGTTATCTATGATGCTAGAAACATTTATGGAAGTGTTGGACTAGAGGTCTTCAAGATTAAGTGCTTATTGGTTTAAGCAAAGTTTTGTTTTTCCCCTTTTGGACCTAGCAATGAGATCTCTATCTTATGGAGAGTCTAAAGGGATAAAGTAGGAAACTTTATCCACTTGGACCATAGAATGGACCAGATATGAGCTTTGGAACCCTTAGAATGAAAGAAAATAACTTAACCTATTAAGATGATATGAGCCCAGTGCCCACGGCGTAACCCTAGGTTACCACGACGTGGCAACTGGGCTAGGCTCATTTACTTTGTTGATTGTAACGCCCATAGATTAGAGCTAGTCAATTTAAGGACAATAAGCATCAAAAATGACTTTTTGATGGAAGATTATCTGGAATGAATAATCTTAACTAAGTTATATTATATGTTACAAGGATTCCGTACATACAAAGAACGCCGAAATCCGAGTTATAACGAAGAAGTTATGACCTGTCGAAGTTTCGCGACACAATCGGCACGATGCTGAATGACGTAAAAAGTGAATTTACGTTAGAGCTATATTTAGCCTTATCGATCTAAACGAAAGTCTTAGAGTTCGTTAAACCATGAGCGTGCATAAAAAGAACGTCCAAATCTGACTTCGTATGAGGAAGTTATGATTTTTCTAAGTTTCGACATAGCGGTATGCAGCCCAAATACTCGATTTGAGATCGAGTGGTTTTTAGCTAAAAAAATCTAAATGAGAATCGAAGATCTTTTTGATAGTAGTGCAATGGTAAAAAGATAGATGAAAACGGACGTCAGATGAATAAGTTATGAATTTATAACGGTGTTTTCTTGTCCTGGCCTACTAAAACTAAATAATAAAAATAAAGTCAAAATTAGCCGACGGTGTCTAAATGAAAGTTGTAGATCGTAGTCTCACCTACGCGTGGATATAAAGAATGTCGAAAACGGAGTTTGTATGAGGAACATATGAATTTTTAAAGTTTATTAAATAATTAAAATATTAAATTTAATTATAAATTTCGATATTATCCGAAGGAGGGCGGAGGGATTCAGTGACCTAATCCAGGTTACGCCCAGCGTAAACTTTAAATACGCCAAGCGAAATTCGGGGTTTCAGCCCCTATAAATAGATGTCGAGTGCAGTCGAGTTCTACTGCTCATTTCTTCCTTTCTCTCTCATTTTTGCATCGTTTTACGTGTAAGAAATACCCCGAAGCCCCGGTATCATTCCCGAGACTCGAAGCAAGTTCTGAAGCCCCGAAGATCCCAAGAAGTGAAATTCCCGAGCCAAAGCTCTACCCACAAGAAGTCCAGTTTTTGTGAAGATCTTCAAGATCTACCGAAGAATACTGCTTTTACAAATCGTGGTGCTGTTCGAGCATCGTCTAATCAAGTGAGTGTGTAGTTACTTTCTTTTAAGACATAAATACAAAGTATTTGCTATGAAATACGTGCTATGTGTTTATATATATTTTTTGTTTATTTGAGATGGGTGGAATGAATGTTTTATATAGGTTTTAAATGAGTTATCCTGTATATATATTTTATATCTACAAATATGTTGGGTAGAACATGGGTAGATGGAATAGTTGATGTGTGATGAAAAATCATTGTTGAGTGAACCTTGGTAACTATGGAGTTAGCGCATGTTGAGTAAACCTTGGCGACTATGGAGTTAGCGCATGTTGAGTAAACCTTGGCGACTATGGAGTTAGCGCATGTTGAGTAAACCTTGGCGACTATGGAGTTAGCGCTTATTAAGTAAACTTTGGCGACTATGGAGTTAGCGCTTGTTGAGTAAACCTTGGTGACTATGGAGTTAGCGCCTGATAGCTATGGATTTAGTACCTGATAGATAAACTTTGGCAGCAATGGACTTCATTCCAATTCCTTAGGTCAATCCTTAGGAATGAGTGAATGAAGCATAGTTGATTCTTAGGGTAAAACCTTAAGAGTAAAGAAGATAATAGGGATGGGTAGTTGGGTTAATTGTTTGATAATTGAATATAATAATTATATTATTGTGCGTTGAAAACCCTATATGCTCCCCAGGCTCCCTAGCCTGACCCACTCAGTTTTCTTTGCATTACAGGTAATGACACAAGGGTATAAGTTGGTGGAATTGACGATAGATTTTGGATTATAGATTAGTAATTATAAATAACTATTGTAAGGTCTATTTTATATTGTTTATGCTTTTGGTCTGTATTGGAACATGACATCCCGATATTTTGTTATTTAATGAAAATACATTTCTTTAAGAAATGCTTTGATAAATTTTATTTTATCATATTTTATTTCGGGAACAAATTCCGCAACTCTTTTAATCAAAGGATTACTCTGATTTTATAAATAAATAAAAAAAAAGCATAAACAAATTGGTCTTTTCTGACCGTGAAATTGGGGATGTCACAGTTGGTATCAGAGCATTAGTTTAAGCGAACTAGGAATTTGTAGGAAATTTCTTTACCTAAACTTAGAATGCTAAGCAATGATTGTGAGATGAGTGTCTACTGTATTTTAGACACGAGCACTAATATATTTTAGGAAAGTTGCCTAAAATGATTTTATATGCTAAATGTTATATGTTTTCCATATATGATATTATTTGTTCGGATCTATGGTTTGTTGCCGACCGGGTTTGGAAACCTTATGTGTTTAGGATTCTAAGCGTACGACTACGGTATTAGAACTAACATGTAAATGTTTCAGAGTGATAATGATTATTTGAATATCTACTGTGAATGATGATCTAAATTCACATTATTCGGTGTATAGATCAACAATGGTGAGAACAGGAAGTGGAGTTGGAAACGTTGACGAACACAGGAATTAAGCACCTGTGATTGAACCAGTAGTTTTGGCAGCAATAACACCTAAGCCAATGACAATGGCTGGAGTTCAAATGATGATCCAGGAAATGTTGGATCATCAGATGGAAGAAACCAGACATCTGATTAGGCAGAATCGTGAAGAATTGTCAATTCAAGTTGAAGATCCCGAAGTAAATGGAGGGCAGTCTGAAGGAGGAAACTACAGTGGGTCCGTTGGTCAAGCCAGCCCACCAATAGCTCGCCAAAACAACCAGGATGGAGGAAATAACGGACGTGGATGCAAGTACAAGGATTTCATGGAATTCAAACCACCGTGTCTTTCTGGGAGCCCGACATCGGTGCAAGTCATGGACTGGATCTATGAGATGGAGACAATGTTTGAAAGTTGCAAGTGTAGCAACAGACAAAAGACCACTCTTGCAATTCCTCTGTTAAAATCTGGAGTACTGAGCTGGTGGAAGTTACTAGCTGGTTCGATGCCCAAGGGGGAAGCTAGCAAGATGTCTTGGGAAAAGTTCGTGATGAAATGGAAATGCAATACTGCTTTGAACAGTATCTTCTGGAAATCAACAATGAGTTCCAGAATCTGAAGAAGGGAAAATTGAGCATCACTGAATACACTACAAGCTTTACGAAGAAAATGAAGATTATTCCATACCTAATTCCAACTGAACTTTCCAAGGTCAACAAATTTGCCAATGGATTACCAGTGGACTTTGGTCCGATAGTTAAGCAAGCAACCACTCTAAAAGCCGCCATCTGGCCAACCAAGAATGTTGAGACCCAAATAAAAGAAAACGGTATGGAGTGAGCTGAAGTTGGAGAGAAAAGGAAACATGAAGGATCTTCAACGATCAATAAAGAAAGAAAATTCTCGAAGTCTGGGGGAAGGGATGAAGCTAAATGGCATGAGAAGTGTAAAAAGAAATACTTCGGGAAATGTAGCGAGGAGATGACTTGCTACAAATATGGGAAGATAGGGTATTACGCAAAAAATTGTGCACCCATCAAGAAGGTGTGCTACAGATGTAACGAAGAATGGCATATTTCTAAAGACTGCCCACAGAAAAACAGACTGCTACAGCCAAGGGCATTCAACATGCTCCTTGACGAAGCAAAAAACGACGGGAGGATTAAAAGATGAATACTTCATATTAATATATAAAGTCTGTATCAGGAAGCATAGTCTGTTAGAGGCATAATATAGGCTGAACTTGAACTTTTGTGTAATAGTTTCAAGAAATAATATAAACCTTGGTTTTGTATCTGATGTGTTAAATGATTGTATTATTTATGTTTGGTGACTTGGTCGACAGAGGGACAATACTTGGGACGAGTATGAGTAGGTGTGAATGGTAGTAGAGATCTATACTACCGGAAGCATAGGACTCGCACTTGGATCAGGGAAAGTCGCAAGGATACCAAGAAGCTAGTAATTGATTCCATTTTATTCAAGTATGTCATTACCATTGTTTCGGTAATGACTAATAGGATGGTTGTTATTCTGACCCTAGTGGTCATATCAAATTGAGTCCGACTACGATGAGAGGTCATCGGGACACGACCCATCGGTCTATTATAATAGATTAAGGAATGTATTTATCCTAAGAAGAATAAGGATTCCACAATAAGGATTTATTTTGTAACTTGAAGGTTACGATTAAAAGTCCAACATATAATGAAGAGCAGATGAAAGATTGAGCATCACGGTTATTAATTAGGATGGAAAGTTAACGTATGGAATCATTGTTCAAGCTCTGTTTTGTTGATGATTCTGCGACATAATCATCCTAAGGGAGAGATAATTGTAACACCTGTAGATTAGGGCTAGTAAATTTAAGGACAATAAGCGTCAAAAATGACTTTTTGATGGAAGATTATTTAGAATGAATAATCTTAACTAAGTTATAGTATATGTTACAAGGATTCCTTACATATAAAGAACGTTAAAATCTGAGTTATAACGAAGAAGTTATGACCCGTCGAAGTTTCGTGACAAAACCGACACGACGCTGAATGACGTAAAAAGTGAATTTACGTTAGAGCTATATTTAGCCTTAGCGATCTAAGCAAAATTCGTAGAGTTCGTTAAACCTTGAGCGTGCATAAAAAGAAAGTCCAAATTTGACTTCGTATGAGGAAGTTATGATTTTTCTAAGTTTCGCCTTAACGGTATGCAACCCGAATACTTGATTTGAGATCGAACGGTTTTTAGCCAAAACAATCTAAACGAGAATCGAATATCTTGTTGATACTAGTGCAATGGTAAAAAGATAGACGAAAACAGACATCAGATGAATAAGTTATGAATTTATAACAGAGTTTTCTTGTCCCAGCCTACTAAAAATAAATAATAAAAATAAAGTCAAAATTAACCGACGGAGTCTAAATGAAAGTTGTAGAGCATAGTCTCATCTACGCGTGGATATAAAGAACATCGAAAACGGAGTTCGTATGAGGAAGATATGAATTTGTGAAGTTTATTAAATAATTAAAATATTAAATTTAATTATAAATTTCGATATTATCCGAAGGGCGGGGGGGGGGGGGGGGGGACTCAGCAACCTAATCCAGGTTACGCCCAACGTAAAATTTAATTATGCCCAGCGTAATTCGGGGTTTCATCCCCTATAAATAGATGTCGAGTGCACCCGAGTTCTATTGCTCATTTCTTCCTTCCTTTCTTATTTTTGCATCGTTTTGCGTGCAAGAAATACCCCGAAGCCCTGGTATCATTCCCAAGACCCGAAGCAAGTTCCGAAGCCCCGAAGATCCCGAGAAGTGAAATTCCCGAGCCGAAGCTCTGCCCACGAGAAGTCCAGTTTTTGTGAAGATCTTCAAGATCTACCGAAGAATACTGCTTTTACAAATCGTGGTGCTGTTCGAGCATCGTCTAATCGAGTGAGTGTGTGGTTACTTTCTTCTAGGACATAAATACAAAGTATTTTCTATGAAATACGTGCTATGTGTTTATATATATTGTTTGTTTATTTGAGATGGGTGGAATGAATGTTTTATATAGGTTTTAAATGAGTTAACCTGTATATATATATATATATATATATATATATATATATATATATATATATATATATATATTATATCTACAAATGTGTTGGGTAGAACATGGGTAGATGGAATAGTTGATGTGTGATGAAAGATCCTTGTTAAGTGAAACTTGGCGACTATGGAGTTAGCGCATGTTGAGTAAACCTTGGCAACTATGGAGTTAGCGCTTATTGAGTAAGCATTAGCGACTATGGAGTTAGCGCTTGTTGATTAAACCTTGGTGACTATGGAGTTAGCGCCTGATAGCTATGGATTTAGTACCTGATAGATAAACTTTGGCAGCAATGGACTTCATGCCAATTCCTTAGGTCAATCCTTAGGATAATTGATTCTTAGGGTAAAACCTTAAGAGTAAAGAAGATAATGGGGATGGGTAGTTGGGTTAATTGTTTGATAATTGAATATAATAATTATATTATTATGGGTTTAAAACCCTATATGCTCACCAGGCTCCCAAGCCTGACCAACTCAGTTTTCTTTGCATTGCAGGTAGTGACACAAGGGTATAAGTTGGTGGACTTGACGAGAGATTTTGGATTATAGATCAGTAGTTATAAATAAGTGTTGCAAGGTCTATTTTATATTGTTTATGCTTTTAGCATGTATCGGAACATGACATCCCGAGATTTTGTTATTTAATGAAAATACATTTCTTTAAGAAATGCTTTGATAAATTTTATTTTATCATATTTTATTTCGGGAACAAATTCCGCAACTCTTTTAATCAAAGGATTACTCTGATTTTATAAAAACAAAGCATAAACAAATCGGTGTTTTCTAGCCGTGAAATTGGGGATGTCATGATGGCCATGCGTGGCGACAAACTGGAGGTTGACTTTTGAGCATTGAATTTAACAAAGTATGACTTAAGGTCATTTTATGTAATTTGTATGGTAGTTTGAGTTTGGGTCCATGTTGATTGTATTGGTGATCTGTAGAGGCAGCATTTGAGCAATGATATGTTCAACTACTTCTTAGTCTGTGAGCTGAGTCTTTGTCACTGTACTTTTGGGTCGAAAGACAACAATGTCATCCCACAAGGTTATATACCCTGGTATATAGGGTGATGTTATGCTAGTTATATGATAGATTGGTAGACCTGTATGGTTACCTATATTTGTGGGATATGTGTTATGATTATTTATTGTATATGTCAACTTATACGCGTTGGGTTGAGGCGTTCCTGCTTTATGCTAAAGTCCAAGAAACCAGGGGTGGGCCGAATAGGCTGTAGGCCCTGTGAGATGGTCCCGTCAGGTCGAAGGCCCAAAGAGTAGTCTAGCTAGGTTATAGGCCCTGTAAGACGGTCCAATCAGGCTAAACGCTCATATTTGCATGTTATTATATGTTTGGTTGTGTGGGGGTATTTTGGGGGAACTCACTAAGCTTTGACTTAAAGTTTGATTTTATGGTTTCAGGTACTTCAGAGGACAATGGAAATTCGAAGGCTTGATCGTGCACATCATCCAGGATTTTATGTGTTTTGATGATTTTGGGATACTCTCATTCATGATCATGATTTTAGTTTGTTTTGTAAACTTATGGATTTTAGGGACGTTACAAATTGGTCCATGTTAATCACTACATACTCTCTCTCTCTCTCTCTCTCTCTCTCTCTCTTTCTCTCTCTCTCTCTCTCTCTCTCTGTCTCTATGTGTGTGTGTATATATATATATATATATATGGCTAGCTTAAAATGTGGATGAACATCTATTGTGCGAACGTGTGTGAATAATGCTAGTCTATAAGAATGACAAAGAGAATATGTTGTTTGGTAGTGTGTATACATTCTCACTAATTCTTATTTATTTATTTTCTCAAAAATCTTTTTTTACTTATTTTGATTCTTACATAATACGATTATCAATAACACATTCTGACTGAAATTAGAATCGTAAAAAAGTCTATAATACCCATATAGACAATTTAATAGCGAGAATGCAAGATAATGAAAATAGTTATATGAGGTTGAATGTATTCATATTAGCAAAGAATATATTTTCCTAGTCATTCTTACATAAGAGTATTGTGCATACGTCCGCATAATAGATGTTTGTCCACATTTGAACCTTTCTCTCTCTCTCTCTCTCTCTCTCTCTCTCTATATATATATATATATATATATATATATATATATATATATATATAAACACACACACACACACCAGCCATTACCCATGCAAAACGGTAACGGCGAAGAGTTCGATGCGACAACTATTTTCATTAGAAAACATGTTATCTTTCAAGGAACCAAAGTTACTTTTCGATAAATCACTTTCGCTCGGTGTTTATTTATCATTCGAAAATATCAATTTAAAAGTGTGTTGATGTTTTGGATAAAAACTAGAAGTATGTTGATGTTTTCTGTTAAAAAAAGAAAGTGTTGTTTTGAACTAAAAATAAATGTATACTTTTGTTTTTTGTATAAATATATATTGTTGATTAAAAACCCAATTAAATCCTCATTTTTTCAATATAAGTACGATTTATATTTTTTTTTAGTAACAACAAAAAAGTAACTAATAAATCGGTACCTAGGAGGAGATCCTTATCCAATTTAGGCGATCAACGCACGTCAAACGCTTATTTAACGTCCAGGTGGAGACTTAATTCTATTAGAAATTTTATTTTTTAAAGTTAAATATTACATAAGTATATGCTAATCTAACAAAATTAATAAATATGATAGATTTTTAGTGTTATTTACTTATTTTGTCAGAAATAAATAAAATATTAAAAGAAAATTGAATATTTTATATATTCTTAGAAAAGTAAATTTATAAAAATTATTTTTTTTTGAAAATTTTAATATAACATTTTAAAATTTGAAATTTTAAAAATTAAAAATTTAGGATGCCCTAAACCAATATAACCTTCTTTGACTTCCTCCATTGTTTATTTAAATTTTATGTTTAAACTTATTTGACGGGATTGTCTAGAATGATAACTTATTATCATTACTTAAAGACGATAGGTTAATAGATTTTTATAAAACAAAAAATTAGTTTTAATGTTCTTTTACGGTTTATAATATGAACCATATAATAAAAGTACTACCTTTAAAATATTAAAAAAAGGAAAATATTTGGAAAAATACTAAAAGTTTACCCTAATTTATAAAAAAAAAATCTCAAATTAAAGTTTGTTTATGAAAAAACATGAATTACCGATAAAACTAACAATCTGACCCACTTTCCCGGTTAACTGGTTTTCATTACGTACCTGTTTCATTAAAGTCATATTATTTTACTCTAATTATGAATAAGTTTCAAACTAAAATATAATGATGATTTAATATTTTTCTCCATGTAACATACATTTTACCAGTTTCATTGCAAACCTAGATGCCTAGTCATTAAATGAGCTTATGAGATGGATATGTTGAGCTATATAATGTTATATTTACCATAAAACTTGATATCTTGATGTGTTGTATATTTTTTTGGAATATAAAATACATACAACGAAAACTGCAATAATTATATAAACTAGAAACAACTGCATTATTTTTTTTACGTTTATAAAAAATTTCAAATTATCTGTCTAATCTTATGTAACTTAATATATCCATCTCATCAGACATCAGCTCATTTACTGCAATTTTTTCTTGCAAACATATATTTTATTGGTTTCATTGCTGACCTAGTTACATAATCATAAATAAGCAGATGAGATGGATATCAAATTTTACATTAAATGTAGTATTATATAACACATCTTATTAGTTAATATAATGACTATGTGTGTAAGTCAGTAATGAAACCGATAAAATATAGGTTAAATGGAGAAAATGGTCAAATCATCACTAAATTTTTGTTTGGGATTTGTTCGTAAATTAGGATAAAATATTAAGACTTTAATGAAGCATGTACGTAATGAAACCGGTAAACAGGAACAAATTAGTTAACTCGCTATTTTTACCGGTAATTTATGTTTTTTTTTTTGTTAACAAAATTTAGTTTGAAATTTTTTTATAAATCAAGGTAAAATTTTAGGCGATTTCCCTTAAAAACTATTCTTTTAAGTGACATCAAAATTCTAGATCACCCTAAAACTTATATTATTTGACCAAATATTTTCTTTTAGTGTTTATAATTTATAATTGACTAAACTGCACAAATGGTCCCAGTGGTTTACACAAAATTGCCACTTTGGTCCAAAAACGTTTTGGCTAGCACCACAAGTCCAAAGTTTCCATTTTCTTGCATATTTGGTCCAATGGGTTAACTTCCGTTTGTTTCTCTCTGTTAAGTTATGTTTGACTAGTCAAATCAGGGGTATTTTGGTCATTCCCTATTTATGCCCTTTATTTTATATTAATAAAGGAGAGTTCGTATGTATGCATTGCCATACGGATAATATCGAGCCTAATTCACATTTATAGTCCTTAAAAACCGTGAGTCGATACAATTTACCTCCTCATTGACTGAGGATCAAGAACCCTAAACTGATTAACAAGGTTGATAGCTTCAATCAGGCGAGTTTCGTAGTGAATGCATATACCAATGTGGCACTTAAGGTTGTCAAGCACATCATTCGACCCAAGGGTGGTTTATGGTACGTAATTTTGTTTTTGATCATTTTGTTGATTTTCTTACAAGAAATCATACCTTCTGAACTTTTTTTTTTGCTCTTGTGTTGAAGATGGACACCCTACATTGTTTACCATCAAGCTACATCATGGAGGTGAGTTCACAAAGTTTCCAAATGTCAACTACATTGAGGGTACTGTGACGTATGTAGATATGGTGGATATAGAAGAGTTTTCTATTCACGAGATGGATGCGATTATGAAAGGGTTAGGATACTCAGTTCCTCCGGTTATCTACTATCATTTTCGAGTGCCAAAAGGAGACATGCATTTTGGGCTACGGGCCCTGGGAAATGATGATGATGTCCTCAATCTTTCCCAGTATGTGAAGGAGCATAAACTGATAAGGGTTTACACCGAGCATGGTATTACTAACTTGCTTACTTACTTTATGGCTCCTAAACCTGTAAGAAAAGTTATTATTGAGCAATTAGAGGAGATCGATGAACATCAAACCCCACCAACTAATAACCAACCCAGTGGCATGCCACAAACATGCATACCACCTGTGATAGAAAATGAAGCTGCTTTAGCCTTGTCAATATCCCCTGAATATAATAAAAAAAGGGAATTTATCAAGGACAAACCATTATCATCATGTATTAAGAAATTGGTGATGGATGATGTTAGTGTTGATAGGATTGGTGGGAATAAGGATGATGCAGATAATGAAATTGACCACGGATTTAATGAATTTGATGAGGAATGTAATGATATTAACCGGGATTTTAATGAATTTCATGAGGCATGTAATGATATTAACCAGGGATTTAATGAATTTGATGAGGCAGCTAATGACTTTGATATTGGATTGTACCAACAGATTTTACAGTCTAATGAACAGAATGTAGATGATGAGGTTCATGAAGGTGAGGAAAATACAGTTAATAAGGAAGTCACTGAAGAAGAGAATCATGACAGAAATGAAATGAATGATGAGAATGTAGAGATGAGAGATTTTGCAGTTGATGATGGAAGTGAAGATAACATAGAGATTGATGAAGACAATACTGAAAGAAGTGATGAGAGTGAGGACAGTGATGATAGTGATTTCTGGGTGGATGAAGACAACATCATCCCTGATGTAGAAGTAGACATGAGGGATTTTTACATGAATATAGATCTTGAAGCAGAATTTCTTGAAAAAAGATTACCAAAGCATAGAGAGAATGACAGTGATGAGGTCAATGAAGAGTTGGGTGTTATAGATAATGATCAATGGGATTCATTGGATGAGGGTTCTGATATAGATAGGAAAAGAAGAGCTGTAATAAAGGAATTGGGGAAGGAGACTAGGTGCTCTCAAGGTGAGATACACAAGGTAACTTTTAGGATAGGACAAAAATATAAAAATAAGAAAGAGTTAAAGGAAAAGATACAATTGAATGCACTGGAAACAAGAAGGAATATATTCTTTGTGAAAAACGACAAAATGAGGTTAAGGGCAATCTGTAAAGGAACTGTGGCCTTTAATGATGGTCATGTCAGTGAACCTACCCCTTGTCCTTGGGTGATACAAGGTTCTAGGTCAGATGTAAATAGTAATTGGTTCATAAAAACTTACAACCACGAACATAAATGCCTCCAGACAAGAAAAGTTAGATCTGCAACAGCAAAGTTTATCTCTAAGTAGATAATGGACCAGATTGAATCCAACCCAACAATCCCAGTCAGAGCTCTTCAAGAACAACTTCAAAAGGATTATCAAGTTGGATTCTCTATTCACAAGGTATTCAGGGCCAAATCAACTGCAAAAAAACTTGTCCAGGGTGATTACAAAAAGCAATATGATGTTCTTAGAGATTACATCCTGGAGTTGCAGTCTACTAATCCAGAAACCACTGTGAAGTTAGAGTTTGATTCAGAACCCAACCTAAGTGCTACCTCAAGAAGGTTTAAAAGGATGTACGTGTGTTTGGGTGGAATGAAAAAGGGCTTTAGAGCTTGCCTGAGGGATTTTCTAGGTTTTGATGGGGCATTTATGAAGGGCCCTTTCCCAGGACAAATTTTAACTGCAGTTGGGGTAGACTCCAACAATGGAATATACCCCCTAGCTTATGCCATTGTTGAGACTGAGAACACTGACAGTTGGAAGTGGTTTCTAGAGTGTATTGCAGATGATCTGGACCTACATGCAAACTCAAACTTCACATTTATAAGTGACAGACAAAAGGTTTGTAATTTATTGTTTATATTTGACATATTTGGATGTGCTATATTAACTATGTTTTAATTCCTTTACAGGGATTGCAGACTGCCATTTCTCAGTTGTTCCCATGTGCTGAGCACAGGTTTTGCCTTAGGCATATACATGACAATATGAGAAAAACATGGAGAACTAATGAGTACAAAGAACACTTGTGGAATTGTGCTACAACAACAACAGTACCAGAGTTTAATCATAGGATGCATCAATTCAGCTCATATGATGTAGAAGCTTATAATTGGTTGAAGTAGATTCCCCCACAACATTGGGCAAGAAGCCACTTCACAGGTATATACTTCAACTTCCAAATTTACCCTTTTGTGTTGGTATATGTTTGATCCTTTTGTATTAGTATATGTTTGATCCTGACAATATTGTGGTGTTTTCAGGCAGAGCAGTTTCAGATATGCTTCTAAATAATCTTTGTGAAGTTTTTAATAGCAAATTGATTGAGGGAAGGGACAAGCCACTGATATCCTGCTTGGAGTACATTAGGGAGTATATGATGAAAAGAATATGCAATGTCATAAAGGTTCAAAAGAAGTGTGTTGGTCCACTAACCCCATCTGCAACAAAGATCATGGAGAAGAATGTGAATTGGGCATCTCAGTACACAGTTAGGTGGAATGGGTCAGATAAATACCAAGTGCAAGGGCCATGGTAGGATCAACATGTTGTTGATATGGTTGAAAGAGTATGCAGTTGTAGGAAGTGGGAATTAACAGGACTCCCTTGTAAGCATGTCATTGCAGTCCTAAATGACAAAGCAGATAATGGTGAGGAAGTTGGAGAACTGCACACTTATGCCCACAGGGTGCACTGGCTAGAAACATGGAAAGCAGCTTATGTGTACAAAGTAGAGCCTATTAAAGGTCGAGCAATGTGGCCTATAAGTGAATGCCCAATTAAAATCACCCCTCCTATACACAAAAATCAGCCTGGAAGGCCAAAGAAAAAGAGGAGGCACTCTGCTGAGGAGAAAAGCCAGAAGAAGGGAGACAATGTTGCTAGTGGTAGTGGGAGTCAAAGCAATATTGCTAGTAGGAGTGGAAAGCTTACAAGAAAGTTTATCCAAGTAACCTGCAGCAAGTGTAAAATTAAAGGGCACAATGCTAGAACTTGCAAAGGCCAAGGGGGTAAGTGATTGGATTTCAAGGGATTTTGATGTTTGTAGGGGTATAAGTGTCTTTTTGGGATAATGTTATGTTTATGTGTATTGTATGTTTAGTACTTTCTGTGTTTTGGGGTTTAACCATTTTGGATGTTACTTTTGGTACTTGATAGTGTACCCCTGTGATGTATGGGAACAATTTACACTGGATTTAATGTAATGATGTCTTGATGTTATTGTAATGTATAATTTTTTGTTGTAGAAGTTGACCAATATACCCTTTTAAACAAAACATACATTTGTCATTGATAATGGGTAAACTACATACAAAATAAATTGATCAATATGCCCTTTTAATCAAAACATACATTTGTCCATATACAAAATAAATAGACCAATATGCCCTTTTAAACAAAACCACAAGACAAAACTGCACACATGGTCTTATGGTTTACACAAAATTGCCCAATATAAATTGACCAATATGCCCTTTTAATCAAAACATACATTTATCCATATACAAAATAAATAGACCAATATGCCCTTTTAAAAAAAAACCACAAGACAAAACTGCACACATGGTCCTGTGGTTTACACAAATTTGCCCAATATAAATTGACCAATATGCCCTTTTAAACAAAACATACAATTTTCATTGATAATGTGTAAACCACATACAAAATAAATAGACCAATATGCCCTTTTAATCAAAACATACATTTGTTATTGATAATGTGTAAACCATATACAAAATAAATAGACCAATATACCCTTTTAAACAAAACCACAAGACAAAACTGCACACATGGTCATGTGGTTTACACAAAATTGCCCAATATAAATTGACTAATGCCCTTTTAAACAACACCACAAACAAAATAAATTGGTCAAAATGTACATACCAAATATAATCACCATTGACAAATTGCTGCAAAACATGTCTTACATTGCTTACATTATAACCAAAAAATACTACCACAAAGTATTGCCCAAAAGATTACATTGCTTAAACAAGATACTACCAAAAACCTTAAAACACTACCCAAACCATTACATTTCAATATACTGCTTAGAAACCAGCCAAACCATTACACTTACAAACCACCCAAACCATTACACTTCAATCTACTTCTTATAAACCAGAACAAACACGAACAACACCCAACTGCATAACAGGTAACACTTGAGTCTTGTGTTTTGTGACTTCACTTTGTTGATTGACCTCAGCAGCCCAGGTATAATAGCTTTTGAACGTTCACAAATTGGACCATCAAACCACCCAATAAATCGACATTTGGATCCCTTCAAAATTTAAGAATCAAAAGAAGATCGTAACATCTAATGGGAGATTTATACTGAAATCCAAAAAAAAAAAAACAAAATGCGTACCTCAGTAGGGCATCCCCAGAAGCGTCTACCTGGATTTTTATCAGTCCATGCTGTGCGAACTATGGCCATTTTACCACAAAAACAAAGCACCATTTTTGATTTTGATTTCTTGAAGAAATCGGTCGGAGAGTTGCAGAAGATCAAAATGAGAACAACGACAAAGAAGATGGATTGGGATTCGTTCTTATTACTCTCCTTTATTAATATAAAATAAAGGGCATAAATAGGGAATGACCAAAATACCCCTGATTTGACTAGTCAAACATAACTTAACAGAGGGAAACAAACGGAAGTTAACCCATTGGACCAAATATGCAAGAAAATGGAAACTTTGGACTTGTGGTGCTAGCCAAAACGTTTTTGGACCAAAGTGGCAATTTTGTGTAAACCACAGGGACCATTTGTGCAGTATACTCTTTATAATTTAAGGTTTTGAGTTTAGCTTCTATATATTCAAGTTTGTCATATAGAGTTTAGGTTGTCTTATGTTTTATTGACACCGAAAAAGTAAACATAATAAATGTAACCACATATTATATGAGTTGTTAGATATATCTTTGGAAACTAATAAAATCGATCATAAAGTAATATATTTCACACCTCTTTGATAACATACATGTTCTAATCTTGCTAATTTCGTAATTGGTGGAGGTAAAAGACCAATTGGTTTTGATTGATCTTTTGTTGAAGACGAGGTAGAGAAAGAATCTACAACTACCTGAATTAACTTGGTAGCATAATCTGTACATAACTGTGAATAAAAAAAATCTAAAAAAGATAACACTACAAAAAAAAACCCATAAATCTTTGTAGGTTAGTACCCTGATTTTGTAATATCAAGAAATTGTAGCATATGGCAAGAACAGATTTATGCAACTTGTATTGTACCAAATCAAGAGCGGATGAAGCAAGGGAAATGATATCTAAATCATCAACTTGAAAAGATATGAAAGCTTCGAACACATTACTAGAAAAAGGAAAGAATATCCAGATTCTTACAAGGATATATAGAAAACACACTTGTATCAAGAACATTTGCGAATATAGAAGATTATTGACAAAAACTTACCTCTAACTATGGATTTTCATTTGGATTCATCTGTTAGGACCCTTACTTCAAGGTCCTACTATTCCACAAACTGTAAACACACACATACACACACACACACACACACTCTACCCTGCTACTTCCACTATCGATGCTCTTGAAGACTGTCACTTACTGCTCAAAAAATAGTAATACGGTAATTAGGGCATAAGAGTTTTGTAACATATATTCAAAGTGTAAAAGTTACATGATCAGTAGTATCAATCATAATTTCTATTAATAGCATCAATTACAATGCAAAATGTAGTGGTTCATGTGAGCTCATATGTTCAAGATAAAAAGAAAAAAAAATAAATTAAAAAAAAAAAAAACTAAAAACTCCATTTAACGGTATTGGCCTAGGATCAACACCATATTTGATCCCATTATTGTCCACTCTCTTATTTTAATGCATGTTTTACTTTTAAATAAACACTTCCCAAAATCAAACATGATTAAACTCTCTAATAATTTTAGCATCATTTCTTTTTTTTCTTGATCCATTATATGACAACCAATTTTTATCTTGAAATAAGGTATTCTAATGTCATGTTTGCATTTTGGAATTAACATTGACCGTTTCTTGTTGTAAATGTTGGATGCAAATCAGAAACTACGCTAGTGAAAATAATTTACCTTGCAATCAGAAACTACGCTAGTGAAAATAATTTTCTTGTTGTAAATGTTGGATGCGAAGTTTTATTCTTGATAGGATTTCACACTAACTCTTGAATATTTGTTTTGTCAAGAAAAATTCTTTGACAAAGAGAAGCATATATGTCAAGAAGTCAGTGGGAGTCTCAATTGTCTTGAAAATATCAAAAAACAATTCAAGAATAAACCAATAGCTAATCACTAGCACACGACTTGAGGTTGGCAACCTATCGTGTTGACATAATTTTGTTTTTGTGCCATTCCATATTAAGTCAACTATGCAATATGAGTTCTATTAGTTCTCAATTGGATTGTATAAAGGCAAGGCACCCTGATCAATGGAAAGTACAGTGATAAGGTAAGGGTGAGCTGCTTAACAACCTAGAAGACATGGTGGGCATTCATGCTACCATGAGTCAAGGAATCGACATTGAACAAGTTCAGTCCATATGAGTTTGGATTTGTCGCAAACCTTGGCTTTGGCAAATTCACATGGATAGGAACACATACACCATAAAATCTAAGTGTCATAAGGTTTATCTACTTCATGAAAATGATTGTTAGGAAATATTTTCACTAAGAAAGATTTGAAGAAGATTGCAATTGTGAAAATTATATTCTCAAATTCGATTATGATTATGACATCCCTTTTCATAGTTCGAATTGTGAGATTTGGCAAATGGTCTGAACATTTGGGACTTAGTAACATAATTTAGACATGCATGTGAGCTTTCTAAGGCAGAGGTGTATGAGTTTAAGAAGCTTAGATAAAGGTTTATCAAAGCATCAGGTATTTAGAAATATGAACTTAAGGAATTTAGTAAGCATTGTTTTCTGGAAGTTTAGATGTTTTCTGAATATATGTCAAAGCTAGTGGGAGCATAAGTGTTATGCTTGTATGCTAATAATCATCGTGTTAGTGGGAGCATGATTATTATTTCAAGTATTGCAAGTTAGGAATATTAATTATAGAAAACAAAGATTCACTTTGCAAAGTTGTAGGGGTTGAAAAGTTGTTTTGCTATAATTAAGGGAGAGAATATTATACTTCGTTTCAAAATCTAAAGCTTAGATTGAGAAATTTTAATAAATTTAGTCAAAGGATACATAATGTGTTCTCAAATTTCGATTATGATTACGGCATCCCTCTTCATAGTTCGAATAGTGAGAACGTGACACATCAAATATTATGGCAGAAGATTGATAAAATATCATATCTTTATGTAAGACATTATGCATCGTGTCTCATACGCTTTGGGTGTAGGATCGATTACAAATGCTATAATATTTGACCATTCTAAAATTTTCAAAATGCCTAGTGCATTAAGACGGAAAAAGAATAGAATCGGCTTTGACTAAAATAATTAAACAACTATCAAAGGATGATCCAAAGGTCGCTGAGGATTTTCCGCTTGTGAGCAGTTGGAAGTATAGTATTGGATGGACCATATCGATATTATTATGAATAGATAAGAATTTGTTAAGAATGAGTTGTCATATGGAAAATTTGGAAATGTTTCCAAATTGGAAATTGGATATTAAGAGTCTATGTCTAGATTAGAATCTTTTATGCAAGAAGGATGATTCAAAGGAATGTACTTTGAATGAGAGACTTCGCGGAATTGTCATGTAACAATTTCCGATAGAATACCTTGGAATTTCATAAGCCGAGTCTTGGTGAATTCTTTGCTATGACATTACGAAAGGATCATTGCATAGAATGTTAGAATCTAACATATTCTATTAGTGGCAAGAATGTTGTGTTCTTACACTAATAATAAGGATTGGGAATTATGAAATGATTTTCATTGGAAAGTTTTTCAATTGCTCTATTTCACAAAGGATGGACCATAGGAAACAAAGTGTGCATGCTTGGAGCATGGGACAATTGTTGTTGTATTCCAAGTAATGAGTTGATTATTCGAAGCATTAAATGATAAATAACGAGTAATCAATATGGCGTTTAAATAAAAGTGTTTTATTTACACTCAAAAGTTTTGGGGCCATAATGGATTAAGTATTATTATTGTGTTTCAGTTTTGCATGTTTTGACTTCCAGAATAACTGGTTTATTCGAACCTCCACAGTCGATCATACTCTGGAAGTAGGTATGAAGCAAGACTGTCATGAAGAGTCTGTAGATTGTCTGAAGAGTTTAGACATAGCACAAGTTTGTTGCAGAGTTCATGAGTGCTTTGATAAGATTAGAGTATTGGATTAAACCCACACTCACATGAATCACTTCACGGATTTTATCGCGAGTGATTATGAGTCGATAATATTGTATATTCTTGAAAACAAGACGTGTGAGTTGTTATTTGTTGGGCGGTTGCATATTGATGATAAGTAAACACACAAGTAACTTGGTGTTATAAAACGTATTGTTGTGTGTGATTCGATCAGTAGGTGCAAGTGAGCATTTGAGTCAAAGTTTATCCATTCCTTTTATCCAAAGTGGGATAAAAGGGATATATGTAGGCCCCTCGATGATTTAGTGATGACACCCTAAGTGCTTGGCCAAGCCGGGACTAAGTTAATGTGTGCAATTGTAGTCTGTTGTCAGTCGTCATAAATCGGAAGTTGGGAAACAGTATAGAGAGAATGATCGAAATTCATGTCTTGTGTCTATACGATATCTTGAGAATGAAGGAATATATGATACCTTATCTAAGGGACACACTATCTGATAAGATCATAGTTGACAACGGCTTTTGAAAGCTATGATTGCTGATTAGGTTCTGAAGTCATGCAAAATAGTTATTAGTCTTATCCAAGTGGGAGACTGTTGGATTAGTGTCTAAGTCCATAACTATGTTGGTATGTACTTGATCCGATTATGAGCATGGTCATTTTAGGTTACCTTCACCATATCAATATGTAGGATGAATTAAGGAGAGAAAGGATTAATTATGATTTATTAATATATTATGAGAATAATATAGTAAAGGAGAAATCATATTGTTTAATCAATATTAGTCAATAATTAATTAAGAATTAATTTTTGTGGCTAAAAGAGATTAATTAAACTTAGGGGACTGGAATTGTAATTATAAGATAATTGCAATTAGGCTATGGATCATCTTGGAATAATAGGTTGGACAAATTCTATGGGGAAGCCCATTAGAAATCGTCCAAGGCATGTTCCAGAAGGGGTCCATGGGCTGCTTAGGGCTTAAGCAGTCAAATTAGGGTTTCCTTGTTTGATAACCCTATAAGGAACCCTTGGGCACCAAAAACGTGGCTAACACTTGGATTAGGGTTTCCAGCCATTTTTGGTGCCTCCTCTCTCCTCCCTCTTCATCCAAGTTGCTTAGTGGTGTTTGTGACTCCATTAGAGGTGCAAAACTTGAGGCACTAAGCTTTCTAAAGCCAAGGAATTGAATTGTTATTGTTATATAACAATCAAAGGTAAGATCTAAACCCTATTTTGTGTTAATATGATTAGTTGTATGTTAGATCTAGGGTTTGTAAGTAAGTTTATTGCATGTTCAAAGTAGAAAAACTAGATCCAAGCAATTAGGGTTGCATGAACACCATAGGATTGATGTTATGCTCTAAACCCAACACAACCTCACCTCCAAAAATGAAAAGTAAAGCATGTGACACTCGTCATTCATTTAATCGTTAGAAGAAACATAAAGAAGAGGAAAACATATGCTAAATGAGTCATTACAATTTTATCCACAGGTTTCTAAGAATCAAACTTGTTTTTTAGTCTAAGGAACATGCTGGAGTTTTCATTAGCATAACAAAACTATGTACTTATAATTACTTTTGATTCTAGGAATTCCGTTGTAATGATATCACCTAGAACACAGATCACCATCAAGGCCCGATAGAGAAGCTTCAACCTTTATCTATCAATGGTAGAAGAGAACATTAATAGACATACACAAAATAAAACTTTGAATATAATTAGGTTTAATTTAATATCATTTTACCCAGACATTTCATCAAATATTTTATTTACATTCCAAAACATTTATTAATGTTATATCTTCCTTTAAATAAACTTGATTTTGGTATGATGGATTACAAGGAATATCCAATTGATACAATCATTTAAACCATTTGTATAGAATCAATAAGAAAATACAACATCAACAAAGAAAATTATAAAATATAGTTAGTAGAACATACACATAAAAATCCAGATCTCAAAAGAATATTTAAAACTATTCAAGGAACAATAATAAAGTTTCAAGAAACTTTAAACCTATCAATGGTCACTTCTGATCTTCGTTTAGGGAGAGCCCTTTTCTCTTACAAAGGTGTATTGAATCTTATCTACAAGAAAATGGAACACATGTAAAACTGTTAACCACATGATTTACATTATACATAGAAAAAATTACAGTTCGTTTTCCTGTGATATAAAGTTCACCATAAGGAGGGAGGGAGGAGGGAGGGAGAGAGAGAGAGAGAGAGAGAGAGAGAGAGAGAGAAAGAGAAAGAGAGAGAGAGAGAGAGAGAGAGGGAGAGAGAGAGAGGGAGAAAAAGAGAGAGATATGGGAGAAAGATATGGATATATATATATATATATATATATATATATATATATATATATATATATATATATATATAAAGAGAGAGAGAGAGAGGGACCTCAATGACAAGGGAGTGATAAATGCCATTTTATGCATCTTTTTGGATAGTTTTATTAGAATTTATCATCATATTTTGTATATTTACATGTAATTAGTTTAAATAATGTTAAGCTATGTCATTTGTTAGAATTCCCGTATTGCTAGCGTTTTTATGTCATTTTCAAATTATTCGAGTGGAGTAGTACTTTGATAGCAACTTTGGATGCATTTAGTGGAGCATTGAAGTCTAAATGGAGCTTGAAACTTATTAATGATGTTGAAGAATGCTTGGAAGATGTTTTGGTTAAGAAATATTTTATCGAATTGATCATACTAAGATAGATTGCCGTATTCTAAAGCCTAAATGATGATGCTGACAGCTTTGACCCCTTATCAGTATTTTGATCATATCTCATGACTCGTAACTCCGGTTGACAAGATTCAAAACGTTTTAGAAATTAGACAAAATTTTAGACAACTTTAGTGTTTATGAAAAAAATCATAAAATGAAAAATTCGGTCGAATAAACACTTCGTAGTTCAGAAAGTCTGAAAATGAAAAAAATGAAAATTTTGACCAGAACTCAAAAAATTCGATCGTGTGAACAAAAAATTTGATTGAATTTTTGGGTTTCTTGCTCCGGAAGACTCTGGCGCATATATATAAGATTCCTCTTTGATTATTTTGAAGGTTGGATAATTCCTGAAGTTCAAGACGACAAAAATACAATTTCTGAGGTAATTTCCCTCTGATTTCAACAATTTCTGAAGATTTTAAACCTGAAGATCATCTCCTACATTTAGTTAGCAAGATTAGTTAGTTAGTTTTTATTTTTATTAGTTTTAATTTGTTTTTAGCCATGTCTGGCTAAAACCCTAGTACTTTTCATGTAATCAGTTATCAGATCTGATTTTCATTATGTGCTTATATCTAGATTTTTTCAGTTTCGAGCTTAATGAATGTTTTATTTTTAATTCTTGTTAGTCTAATCACCTATCTAGGATTTTATCATTCCAGTTAGTTAGTTAATAGAATCTATAATTGTTCTTGTCAATTGTTAATAAGTAACAATTATCATATTGGTTCCGTGTTCAGGATTTAACTTTGATAAAAACTAAAAAAATCATATCTTTACGCTTCCAAACTTGTGAGAAGTATTGGTTATTGCTGCAAATTTTACACAAATCTTAATTCAACTTTTCTGATCTTAATTAGGAGCTTATTTAATTAGACAGTAAAATGTTAGTGTCAACTGAAGAGTTTGTTTTGGTTAATTAAAGTGGTAAAAGAAATTATACTAGAACTTATTAGTTTTTCTAAGTACCAGCTTAGATAGAACGCAACTCGAATAATTAGACCCGAACTGATTGCATGATTAGGAAAGTTACAGGAGAACTGAAGTCGTTTTTATTATTGATTTTCGTTTAATTTATTTTCATTAAAATTGTTAGTTTTTAGTTTAAATCAAACCCCCCTTTTTTATTATTTTCTATTTTATTGACTTGAATGTGCCTGATGCAAAAAGTCATTGGCCGTTAGGCTGTGTCCCTGAGGATTCAACCCGGTTTCCATGTGCTATATTATTAGTGCAACCACTAGTGAAATTTTATTTGCTTAATACGCTCGTAACTACGTGTTAACAGGGAGTGAAGGAGTGATTCGTATTTGATCGGAATCCAAGCATGGAGACATAGAGACGGTGCATTTGGTGGTTTGTTGTTAGGGTTTTTGGAGGTGCGACAGTAGTAAAGGATAAAGTTTCTATAAACATGTATTTTAAATTAGGATGACATAACGATGGAGTGCGATGATGAAACATTAAAATCTAACCATTTATAAAGAAAGAAAGATAGGATGATGGATGGTGCCCTAATTGTAACGACCCAATTTTTACGTCCAAAAATTTCGTTTTTAAAAAACATTACTTTTAGAAAATGTTAATGGATAAAATATTGTTTGATGAAACTACATCACAAAATAAACCATGTTCAAAAGACAAGTAATACAACCAATAGAAACATCAGAGTATAAATCCCAAGGACATCTAGTAAATGCGGAAACCAATGTGTGTGCATGGTGTGCCGCTACCGAGCTAGCTCCTTCCCCTTCGATGAAGAGGTACCTAAAACAAAAACTGTAAACTGTAAGCACAAAGCTTAGTGAGTTCCCCCATCATACCACATACCCTACCACACATAACATACATGCTGCCAGGCTATTCTGGGGTGCCTGACTACCCGGTACGGCCGTTCTGGGGTGCCGACTACCCGTGCGGCCATTCTGGGGTGCCGTCCTACCCATGTCAAGCCATTCTGGGGTGCTGACCAACCAGTGTCAAGCTATTTTGGGGTGCTGACTACCCTTCGGTCCTACGACCGAACTTGGGGACTAGTCCCCTCCTACTACCTCTATCGCATATAACATAACAAGCCAGCATGCAAACATTTCATCACATACTGTCAGACGTATCTGGGGCGTCTGACTACCCTTCAGTCCTAACGACCGAACTCTACTACATACAACATATCATGCTAGCATATAATCATAACAGGTAGTAGCAAACCTAGATGACATCACAAAGACAATCATCTATCATACATCTCCTACTGGTGAGCTGGCATGGTGGCCATAGACCCATCACTACTGGAAGGTAACTCACCTCGGAGTAGCTGCTGATCTTTGTGGGAGTAGTCTGACTGTTGCTGCTGTTCCGGAAATCCTCCGCCTACATTACCACCAACACTTAGTCAAAAACTGCTAACTGACCATTGGGTAAAATGACTATTTTACCCCTGATCATGCCCTAAGTCAAAGTTAGAGTCAACTTCCAGTTGACCCGACTTGCCGAGTTGGCTCGCCAACTCGCCGAGTCTATGTCCAAACAACTTTCCTGAATTAGAATTCTACTCGTCGAGTTAGGCGTCGACTCGACGAGTTCTCCTTCCAAACTGATGTTCAAGTCCTTCATCCTACTCGCCAAGTTCATCTTCATCCGATGAACAAGTTATACTGTGACTCGCCGAGTTGTACGAACAACTCGCCGAGTCTGATCTTGATCTAAGGAGATTGCCTTGAACTCGCCGAGTCTGGGCATCGACTTACCGAGTTCCACTATGGGTGAGTTCTAGCTCCCAACTCACCGAGTCCCTCCTGGACTCACCACGCGACTCGACATAACAAAAGGGGAACAAACCCGAAGACTCGTGACTGGACTCACCGAGTCAGATGAGCGACTCGCCGAGTCCGCTCCATGCAAGATCTAAAAATGCGATTTTGCTCGAATCCAATCCATGTCATTCGTAGATCTGGGCTCCTAGAGCATGAATAACACGTAAAGTTTCCAACTTTACGTGTAAATATCCATGTATGGGATTTTTAGGGTTCAAAATGCACCAAAAGAGTAGATCCAAGGTTGATATGCAATATGGGCTCATAAAGGTAGTGGATCTGAGCTCTTGGAGCTCAACTATGCTTGGATCTAGAGACCAATCAACTTATTTCGAATTATCATGCACATACAAGCTTGGAAATGAGCCAAGAATGTCTTAAATGAAGCCTTAAGCATAGAAACATGGGGAAAATGGGATATACGTCAAAGAAACTGCTGAGAGAACACAATGGTGCTTGGATGGCTTCCCTTCTTCTGGATCTACTTCCCTTCTTCTTCAAAACCTTCAAAAACACACCACAATTGCTTCAACTCTTCAAAGAACAAGCTTAAACGAGGGTTGGGAGCTTTAGTGGGTGAATGGGGGCTGGCTTGGGGCGGATATGTTGCTTAAATAGGGTGCAAACCCCTGAAACTTAGGGTTTCATCCAACAGTGGTGACTCGCCGAGTCCAGGATATGGACTCGCCGAGTCGCCAACTTAAACGTGTCCTGGGTCTCGTCCCTACTCGACGATTCGGACCTATGACTCGCCGAGTCCAAGGCTTAAAAAGGAAAAATACTCAATTAAGATTTACATACCAGGAACTAGGCGCTACAAATCTCCCCCACTCATTTTAGACTTCATCCTCGAAGTCTGCTGCTAAATCCTGGAATAGCTCTGGGTAATGCTCCATCATCTCATCCACCGGCTCCCAAGTCCACTCCGAACCCTTGCGGTGCTGCCATTGCACTTTCACTAACTCCACCCTTTTGTTTCTCAAATCCTTCGCCTTCCTGTCGAGGATTGCAATTGGGCGCTCAATGTAATTCAGGCTGTCGTCAACCTGAATATCCTCCAACGGCACTACTGTTGAATCATCCACTAAGCACTTCTGCAGCTGAGAGACATGGAAAGTGCTGTGGATCTGGCTGAGCTCGTCTGGCAGATCCAACCTATACGCCACCTTGCCCACCCGAGGTACAACCCTGAATGGTCCGAGAAATCTCGGACCCAATTTGCCCCGCTTCCTGAATCGAATGATGCCTTTCCAAGGTGACACCTTCAGGAGAACCAGATCCCCTACTTGGAACTCCAAGTCAGATCGACGCTTCTCGGCGTAACTTTTCTGCCGACTCTGAGCAGTCTGAAGCCTTCTCCGAACCTGCTGGATCCTCTAGCCAACTTCACCCCAGCATATCGGGGTCCTACACCTCCGTCCGTACAACATCTCGAATGGGGGACAGTCAATACTCGTGTGGTAGCTGTTGTTGTATGAGAACTCGACCAAGGGAAGGTAGGTATCCCAGCTACCACCGAAATCTAACACACATGCCTGCAACATATCCTCCAAAGTCTGGATGGTCCGCTCGCTCTGACCATCCGTCTGCGGGTGAAAGGCGGTGCTAAAATGCAAACGAGTGCCCAACTCGTCATGAAACTTCTTCCAAAATCTAGAAGTGAATCGCACATCCCGGTCTAATATTACTGACACCGGCACCCCGTGTCGCGCTACTATCTCCCTGATGTAGATATCGGCCAACTTCTCGGCCGATATGCTCTCCTGGATCGGAGTAAAATGGGCACTCTTGGTCAATCGATCCACGATGACCCAAATCGAATCTACTCCGCGCTTAGTCCTGGGAAGCTTTGTGATAAAATCCATCGTGATGTCTTCCCATTTCCACAACGGGATGTCCAACGGCTGCATCTTCCCATGTGGTCTCTGATGTTCGGCCTTGACCTTCCTGCAGGTCAAGCACCGCTCGACGTACCATGCCACATCCCGCTTCATGCAGGGCCACGAATAATCTAGACGAAGATCCCTATACATCTTCGTCGCCCCGGGATGAATAGAGAATCAGGACTTGTGCGCCTCCTCCATCAAGATCTGACGCACTCCTCTGTGATACGGCACCCACACCCTGCGGTGCAGTGTCAATAGTCCTTGACTATCATAATCGAAGGAGGAAACCTGACCCACCACACGTTCGCTCTTCCGATGTTCCTCCTTGATAGCCTCCTATTGAGCCTCCCGAATCTGCTCCAACAGGAGAGTCACCACAGTCATCCTCATGCAAATATCCCTGATCGGCGTCGCCTTGCGGCTAAGCGCACCAGCCACCACGTTGGCCTTTTTCGGGTGGTAAAAGATCTTGCAATCATAATCCTTCACCACGTCCAACCATCGACGCTGCCTCATGTTTAGATTCGGCTGATCCATAAGGTACCTCAAACTCTTGTGGTCCGTGTAAATGGTACATCGAACCCCGTAGAGGTAATGTCGCCAAATTTTGAGGGCGAAAACCACTGCCCCCAACTCCGAATCATGCATCGGGTAGTTCGCCTCGTGAGGCTTGAGCTGCCTCGAAGCGTAGGCAATGACATGCCCCCTCTGCATCAATACCGCACCCAACCCTGAAATAGACGCGTCACAATAAACCAAAAAATCCTCTACGCCCTCTAGCAGGGCTAAGATCGGCGCCTCGCACAATCTCTATCTCAGTGTCTCAAATGTTGCCTGCTGCTCGGGTCCCCACCGAAAAACCACGGCTTTCTTCGTCAACCGAGTCAGGGGTACAACTATCTTGGAGAAATCCTGAATGAACCTTGGATAATAGCCTGCTAATCCTAGGAAACTCCGAATCTCAGATGGAGACTTCGGAACCTCCCATCTCATCACAGCCTCGACCTTGGCCGGATCGACCAGAATCCCGTTCTGGTTGACAAGGTGTCTGAGAAATTGCACCTCACGCAACCAAAACTCACACTTGGAGAACTTGGCATACAAGCTCTCCCTCCTCAGGGTCTCCAAAACCTCTCTCAGATGCTCCTCATGCTCCTCATGCGTCTTGGAATAAACCAAGATGTCATCGATAAAGACTATCACAGACCGATCCAACATCGGTCTGCATACGCGGTTCATGAGGTCCATGAACGCGGCAGGAGCATTGGTGAGCCCAAACGGCATCACCACGAAGTCATAGTGGCCACAGCGCATCCGAAACGCAGTCTTCTGCGTATCCTCTTCCCTGAACCTCATCTGATGATAACCCGAAGGAAAATCAATCTTGGAGAACCAAGATGCTCCCTGGAGCTGATCAAAGAGATCATCAATCCTCGGGAGTGGGTAACGGTTCTTCACCGTTACCTTATTCAACTCCCAATAATCTATACACATCCGGTGCGACCCATCCTTCTTCTTCACAAACAGAATCGGGGCTCCCCAGGGTGAACTGCTCGGTCTAATGAATCCCTTGTCTAGCAGCTCCTGCAGCTGAGTAGACAACTCCTGCATCTCGGGAGGAGCCAGCCAATATGGTGCCTTGGCTATCGGTGCCGCACCAGGAACGAGGTCAATCCTGAACTCCACCTGTCGCTCCGGAGGTATCCCAGGAAACTCCTCTGGGAAAACATCTGCAAAATCTCGCATCACTGGCACCTCACTCACGGTCGCATTACGTGCCTCCTGGGTATCCATCACATACGCGACATATCATGCGCATCCCTACTGAAGGTAACTTCTAGCCCTCGCTGCTGAACATACAGCGGGTCCACGCTGTGGCCTCTCGCCATGGATCACTAACTCTCCCCCACATGGGGTCTTGACTCACACTAGCTGATGCCCGCCATCTATCATCGCCCCATTAGGGCTCAACCAGTCCATGCATATAATCACCTTGTTCCCACGCAATGGAATGGGAACCAAGTCCACCAGGTAGCGCTCCTCGAACAAACGCAACACGCAATCCCGAAATACCATCGATGCTCGCACCGATCGATCATCAACAATCTCTACTTCCAAAGGGCAATCCAACTTGCCTGAAGACTCGGGGAACTTCTTGCTAAGCGCAAGGGAAACAAACGATCGGGATGCACCTGAGTCGAACAACACCTGGACTGGGATACCGTTCACATGGAACAATCCTAACACATATACATATACCGGGCACATATCAATATCATAATATCACATAAATAAACAAGAGGGAAAAGAATCATACCCGTCACCACATCGGGTGCTGCGCGTGCCTCTTCGGTGGTCAGCTGGAATGCTCGGATCCTCACCACTGGAGCCTTTGCCTTGCCCTGTCGGCCATCTGTGATCCGCAGGGTCGCTGGAGCTAACGCCTTTACCTGCGCTGCACCTGTCAACTGGGGGCAATTGGCCTTCTTGTGGCCCCTCTGGTTGCAGTGGAAACACAGCAACTCCGATGTCTGAATAACTGCTGCCGGAGTAGTGCAATCCCTGCTAAAGTGCCCAGACTTGCCGCACTTGTAGCAGCCCGATGATCCCATCCTACACGCCTCCTTGTGCGGTCTGCCGCATTTCCTGCAGCGGCTCGGTCCTGACTGGCCTTTCGGACTCCCGTCTGATCCCTTGGGCTTCTTCCCCGAAGCCCTTCCTGTCTGACCCTCCTCTGACTTCCTTTTCCGGATGTGCTCCAAATCTATCTCCCTCTCCCTCGCCCTGGCAATCATGGAGTCCAGGGTGGGGCAAGCTGAAAAACTGACGTGCTCCCGGATATCAGCCCGTAGCATGTCATGGTAGCGGGTCCTTCTCATATCCTCATCTCCTGCGTACTGGGGCACCAGCAATGCCCTCTCCCGGAACTTGGTAGTGATCTCCGCCGCAGTCTCTGTCATCTGCCTCAAATCCAAAAACTCCCAGGCCAGATGCTGAAGCTCGACCGCCGGTGCAAACTCTGCCCTGAACCTGGTCACAAAGTGTGACCAGGTCATAGCCTCAATAGCGGAGGCTCCCAAGGAATCACCCACTGACTCCCACCAATCTCGAGCTCGATCTCATAAACACCCTGCTGCATACCTCACCTTCGACCCCTCAGGGCAGAAGCTAGTCAACTGCGCAGACTCGATGTCTACAATCCACCGCCTGGCAACAATGGGGTGCTTCACCCCGTGGAAATCCGGTGCACCGCTTCCCCTGAAGTCCTTAAAGGACAGCGTGCGAGATCGCGATTGGCCAGATGCCATGTCGCTCCTGAACGCCCTGAGGCGATCCTCCATCATCTCGATGATCCCTTCCTTGATCGACCCGAAGATAATGGGGGTCGACTCAAGGATACCTTTGGTGATCTCTGATGCGATGAACTCGCGTAGCCTCTCATCTACTGGCTTGGAACTTGATCCTGAACCCGATCCCTCTCTTGAACTGCCAACTGCTGGTCTCGGGCGTAGTACCACCATTCTGAAATACAAAGAAATAACAACTGTTAGCGATACTGATACCCCTGGAGGGATCCCACCCACTACTAGTTCCCTAATCTTATCTTAGCCTTCCTCGGTTCGGGTACGGATCCTCTGCTTTCAGTAGTACGGGCCCATACTACCTTCCACATCTATCCGTACCTTCCCTAAAGACTGCCTCAACTCGACCAGGTCCCTTCCCCTACTGCTGATCACTGCTACTCATTATCCTAGGCTTACCCTAGGAAACCTCTAACTCCACCCAGCCCAGCCCTCAGCTGCTGAAGGCCTCTTGGTGATGCCAATTAACTATTACCTGAATACAATCACATGCGCTGAGGCTCGAATAATCCTTCGAGTAAAGGACTCATCTCTACAACGATTAAGACTCAAACAAGAGCTACGCAATAGAGTCAAATCCAACACTCTGAGATTATTCAACCCTAATCACATGTGACTTAAACGTATTCACCTAACAGTTAACTCCCATCACTTCAAGGCCCACATAGCACCAAGCAAGCAACATTTGGACGTAAGAAAACGACCTCAAGCAACTCTATCCTCAAAGAGATTACTGAACTAGCATACAATGCTAAACTCGTACTATCAGGAATAACCTAAACAGGCTACCCTACTGCTGTCTACTCAGCTCTAGCATGCAGCTCTTTCATATACAGAAGCACATAAAGCAGGCACATAAGGCATCACTCCTAGATCCTTAGTCCTATTCTAGCATGCTGTTCTACAGAAACTGATATTCATAAATAAACTTGTATGAGTACATTGGGGAATACTTACTTGAGCTTGGCCGGTTGCGCACATCACACACATTATTCTTTCTTAAAACCCTTTACTTAACCCCTTTTTGAAACATTTTCTCTTTCCAAAATCTTTTAATCCCTCGATTTGAGTTTGAGCATCCCCGAAGGTGTGTCCAAATCCCTCAAACCAGGGCTCTGATACCAACTTGTAACGACCCAATTTTGACGTCCAAAAATTTTGTTTTTAAAAAACATTACTTTTAGAAAATGTTAATGGATAAAGTATTGTTTGACCAAACTACATCACAACATAAACCATGTTCAAAAGACAAGTCATACAACCAATAGAAACATCAGATTATAAATCCCAAGGACATCTAGTAAATGTGGAAACCAATGTGTGTGCATGATGTGCCGCTACCGAGCCAGCTCCTTCCCCTTCGATGAAGAGGTACTTGAAACCAAAACTATAAACTGTAAGCACAAAGCTTAGTGAGTTCCCCATCATACCACATACCATACAACACATAACATACATGCTGCCAGGCTATTCTGGGGTGCCTGACTACCCGGTACGGCCATTCTGGGGTGCTGACTACCCGTGCGGCCATTCTGGGGTGCCGTCCTACCCATGTCAAGCCATTCTGGGGTGCTGACCAACCCGTGTCAACCCATTCTGGGGTGCTGACTACCCTTCGGTCCTACCACCGAACTCGGGGACTAGTCCCCTCCTACTACCTCTATCGCATATAACATAACAAGCTAGCATGCAAACATTTCATCACATACTGTCAGACGTATCTGGGGCGTCCGACAACCCTTCAGTCCTAACGACCGAACTCTACTACATACAACATATCATGCTAGCATATAATCATAACAAGTAGTAGCAAACCTAGATGATATCACAAAGATAATCATCTATCATACATCTCCTACTGGTGGGCCGACATTGTGGCCTTAGACCCACCGCTACTGGAAGGTAACTCACCTCGGAGTAGCTGCTGATCTTCGTGAGAATAGTCTGACTGCTGCTGATGCTGATGCTGTTCCGAAAATCCTCCGTCTGCATTCCCACCAACACTTAATCAAAAACTGCTAACTGACCCTTGGGTAAAATGACCATTTTACCCCTGATCATGCCCTAAGTCAAAGTTAGAGTCAACTTCCAGTTGACCCGACTTGCCGAGTTGGCTCGCCAACTCGCCGAGTCTATGTCCAAACGACTGTCATGAATTAGATTTCTACTCATCGAGTTAGGCATCGACTCGACGAGTTTTCCTTCCAAACTGATGTTCAAGTCCTTCATCCTACTCGCCGAGTTGTATGAACAACTCACCGAGTTTATCTTCATCCGATGAACAAGTTATACTGTGACTCGCCGAGTTGTATGAACAACTCGCCGAGTCTCGGCATCGACTCGCCGAGTTCCACTATGGGTGAGTTTTAGCTCCCAACTCACCGAGTCCCTCTTGGACTCACCACGCGACTCGACATAACAAAAAGGGGACAAACTCGGAGACTCACGACTGGACTCGCCGAATCAGATGAGTGACTCGCCGAGTCCGCTTCATGCAGGAGCTAAAAATGCGATTTTGCTCGAATCTAATCCATGTCATTCGTAGATCTGGGCTCCTAGAGCATGAATAACACATAAAGTTTCCAACTTGACGTGTAAATATCCATGTATGGGATATTTAGGGTTCAAAATGCACCAAAAGAGTAGATCCAAGGTTTATATGCAATATGGGCTCATAAAGGTAGTGGATCTGAGCTCCTGGAGCTCAACTATGCTTGGATCTAGAGACAAATCAACTTATTTCGAATTATCATGCACATACAAGCTTGGAAATGAGCCAAGAATGTCTTAAATGAAGCCTTAAGCATAGAAACATGGGGAAAATGGGATATACCTCAAAGAAACTGCTGAGAGAACACAATGGTGCTTGGATGGCTTCCCTTCTTCTGGATCTACTTCCCTTCTTCTTCAAAACCTTCAAAAACCCACAACAATTGCTTCAACTATTCAAAGAACGAGCTTAAACGAGGGTTGGGAGCTCTGGGGGGTGGCTTGGGGCGGATATGTTGCTTAAATAGGGTGCAAACCCCTGAAACTTAGGGTTTCATCCAACAGCGGTGACTCACCGAGTCCAAGATATGGACTCGCCGAGTCGCCAACTAAAATGTGTCCCGGGTCTCGTCCCTACTCGGTGAGTCGGACCTATGACTCGCCGAGTCCAAGGCTTAAAAAGGAAAAATACTCAATTAAGATTTACATACCAGGAAGTAGGCGCTACACTAATGGTGGCGATCGTCGATGGTGTTAATAAGTGACGGGTCAAAGGTTTATTTCACCTTTTTAATTAGAGAAATGAGGACGAGAAAGACCATAGGGGCATATTTGTGTAACACTCAGTTTCTAATAGCTTCATCTTTCGGGGCCATGGCCCAATCATCAGTTATCATACGGATTAGGGCCTTTGAAAACGTGGGATCTAGGCCCATTTGGATGCGAGTGATGTATTTGAAGTGATTCGGGTGTTCGGTTCGGGTTTTGGAGCCTAGGGGTATTTCAGTAAAGTTTCAGTTCGGGCTTTTATGGAAATTGGATTTTTGTTTGGAAGGTCTTAAGGATGGTATGATTTGATATAAGTGTAGGGTTTCTCATTACCTTTTTGTGGATATAAGGAACCTTGGATACATGCTTATAACGAAGAGGTTATGGCCTTCGGATTGGTGGTTATTAGGGTTTAGCCGGGTACACGGGTCGTACATAGGTGTACGCACAACATACTAGTAAAAAGGGAAGTACGTGGGGAGTACTTCGACGTACGATGGGCGTACCGATCTGGATGGTCGTGGGTGCTCTATGGAGTATGTTGGGGTACCATAAGTACGTTAGACGTACTCCACTCAGACCATAACCCTATTTTAGGGTCTGGGACCCTATTTAAGCTCCTTATCTCATAACCTAACCCTGATATCTTTATCCTCCATCCCTCTAAACCCTATAAATCAACCCTTAGACCCTATTTGAGTGGTTTTTGAGCTTTAAAGTGATTTATGTGTGTTTTTGGTGCTTGAAGTGGAAGAAGGAACTTCTTAAACAGTCGTTACTTGACTTGGAGCTTTTGGATCCAAGCTTTGTTCACCGTGATCTAACTTCTGGAGGTATAAAGTCTCAACCTTGACAACTCTTTCTTGTAGATCTATCTAGGTGGCACTTTGTTATGATTTTGGTCCCTTTATGGTGGTTCTTGTGATTAGAAGTTACTCTAGAACCTTTGAGCTTCATATTTGGCCTTTGTTTGGGTTATGGAGTCATAAAGTTTGGATCTTGATGAGTATAAACTTTCCATGCATGATTTGGTAGTCTTTTGGTGAAGCATGGGACTTAGGGTTTTGATTTAGGTCCCATTAAGTCATGCTAAGTCATAAAGTTAGGAACTTTATGACTTAAGAAGTCCCTTTGAATCAGATCTGGAAGTTTGGACCAAGGTTTTAAGGTAATAAGAAGTTTTAAGACATTTTGGGATGATTTTGACCTTTGAAACTCATCTTTGGTGATTGGGCTTCATTAAGTCATGCAAAGGTTTAAAGCCTTTGACTTTATGTATAAAGTTACTTATATTTAGATATTCAAAGGTTTTGGACGTCTTGGCTTAAGGGATTAATACATTTTATAGGTTGGTTATGGGTAGGGTCAGTACACGGGGCGTACCTCCTCGTATACGGGGCATATTGGGTTTCTTATGCGTACGCTTGGCGTACCCCCTAAGTATGCGGGGTGTACTCCGTCATGAAGGATTTTGTATATTGGGCTTCAATTTGGGCCATCTTTGGGGCTTAGTTGTCTTGGTCCCTACTGGGCCATCAGGTTTTGGGCTGATATTTATTTTGAGAAGGCCTACAATGGGTTTAGGCCCAATTTGGAAAGTTAGGCCATGGATTAGGTCGTGGGTGGTTTTTGGTATTTGGGCCTTGTGGATTATATGGTTTGGGCCTAAGTCTTGGTCCAAGTTAGTTTGGGGTAAAATGGTTTTTTTACCCTGAGTATGGATTTATGGATATAGATTGGAACCTAACTGTTTATTGGGTGTTGTTTTGATTTTGATAGTTTGGAGATCCGTCAGCTAGCAGCCAAGGATTTTCTATATGATTCGGCAGTGTGAGGTGATTTTCCTCACTGGGTTTAGTGGGTCTAAGGCACCAGGGCCGACCTTCGATTGTTTATGTTATTATACTTGTGGTTTGTGTGATACTTGTATGTGCTTGTGTATGTATCTTTATTGGACGGGGCCCGTATCTCACTGTAATTCGACTGTGGTTATGCGAGTGTGGGAGAGGCCCTTTATATTATATGTATGAGATGTTGTATCTTGGGGAACTCACTAAGCTTTGTGCTTACTATTTTTTGTTATGTTACAGGTACTGCGGTTTTAAAATGGAAGAGCTCGGGATGGTTGAAGGGTAGACAACACATGTTTTCCGTATTCTGTGATTTACTCTGATTCGATGATGTTTTCCTAAATCTTGAGGGATTTGGGCACACTCTCGGGTGTGTCTGAACTCAAACTGGGGATTTGGTAAAGTTTTTCAAAAAGAAATATATTTTTAGAAAGGGATTTTTCTAAAAGAAGAAAGGGTATGGTGCATGAAATCAACGGAGCTTAACTAAGTTTTCCCAAAATACCCATACATGTTATTTGTTATGTTTTGATCTGTGAATCTGTGAATCGCATGCTATTTAGGGCTAAGGATTTGCTCAGTTTTTGCATGATAGAATGCTAGGATAGATGCCTTTGTACGCCTATTATATCATCTTGTAGACTTACATGCTACTTCTGATTAGCCAGAGATAGGTTGGCATGTTATGTGTTGCCTGGTAGCCTACGAAGCATGTGATGTTGGTTCGAGTATGATGTGGATGTGTAAGGCAATCAGTAGCGGGAGTGGGAACTCCTAGATTTGAGTGGTGGTATGTGGGACTGGAGTGCCACTGCTTGAATCCTACTTGCTTTGTGATTTGTAGAACTCTCAGTTGATGGGAGTTAACTACCAAGTGAATATGTCAAGTTACATGTGATCGGGTTCATATAATCTTAGAGTGATGGATTTGACCCTATTGCGCAGCTCTTTTCCGAGTCCAACCATTGTAGGGATGATTCTATTAGTCGAAGGATTATCTAAGCTATGTTGCATGTGATGGTATTCGTGAGGTGGTTGACTGGCATTATAGGGAGTTTTTCAGCAGCTGATGGCAGGGTGAGGTCAGGAACCTAGGAAAGCCTATGGATTGCTTCGGTGGGTTTTCTTGTGTTGGGTAGCGGGTTTTTGGTGTATGGATTTGAGAAGGTGACTTAGAGGATTCCATAGGATTCTTGAGGAAAGTATAGATAGGTGTCGAAGGTAGTATTGGGCCTGTACTACTGAAAGCATAGGATCCATACTCGAATTGGGGAGAGTCTTGGAAAATCTAAGAAGCATGTGGGTTGAGGATTCTTGGGTATAATTGGATCTTTTTCATGTCATTTCACTATGGTGATGAGCACTCAGGAATGATATTCAGATTCTGGTTCCAACACGCACTGATTCGACCGATGCGAGGCCGCGGGAGCTCATCTCATCGGAGATTACTCGCAGTGTTATGGATGGGCCTCGGTGGGCTTTGGTTCAGCCAAGGGATGAATTTTGGAGCTCTTTGTTGGTCATCTCGAGGACTTTTGGGTTGATATTATGGTAAGGAAGTTGGGGGCTCATCTGGAGCCCAATGCTTGTGGATCCCTAGAATCCTTCTATAAGGAGGATCATATTGTTAGTTCTTCACATTTGGGATTGGAAGTAAGTTTGGCACCATGACCTTAGGATGTTCGGGGTAATTCAGGAGGAGGAGGAGGTCAGGATTTCCTTTAGATGCTTTTGCGGGTATGTCATCTTCTGTTTTCTTCTGGGTTATTGGGAATTTGTATTGCGTTGGAATTTTGCTTGGTTATGGGTAGTTTATATTTCAAGTTAGTTCTCTACTATTTTCTGGGTTATCATAGAATGTTATGTGCCATTCTGGATGTTGAGAGTCTTTGATGAATCTTTAGAGGGTTGTATCTTGATTGAGTGGGTTTTAGTGTATTTAGTGGTGGATCTGGGTATTGGTCGGGATCAATTCAAAGGTGTTGCTTAGAAGATCTTTGGTCAAAGTTCAGTGGTTTTATAATCTTTTTTGGTATGATCGACGGTTGTCTATGGAAGAACTTTTGGGTTCAGACCGTATCGTTGCTTGGGGAGGAGCGGTAACAGGAAGATGGTAATGTCATATGTATAAGTTGTTGGTCATGGGAAGTGCCATGGGAGTTTTATATTCACATGATTTGTATTCGGTTAGAATTCAATGATTATTTGAGAATGGAAATTGGGATGAAGATTCGTCGGTTCAGGGCAAGGGTTATAATTTAGTTTTCAACATAAGAACGTAGGAATTGGTATGGTATCATGGGATATGATTTGTAATATCAGACTGGTTATGATTACAAGAGTATTCTTCAGGGTTTCAGAAGTCAAGCGACCATTGGATTTGGCTAGTAATGGAACGCTAGTTGTGTTAGCACAGGTGATGTATGGTTCATGCTATATGAGGTTGTCGGGTTGGGAATCCATCAGGATGTAAGAGATGGTAGAGCTTCGTTGAATCTAAGTGGGGGAGAATCGATTAGACTTTCTGGAAATTTGGAGGGTGTGGAACTAGGGAAAGTTTCACATCCCGACGAGGATGAGAGATGACCCAAGTAGCCTTTTAGATTGAGATTGTGTAAGTGGGAGTTCAAGAAACTTCCAACCACTAGTCAACATCTTCTTTATTATGCCAGTAGGCTTGCGGGTGAGTCCAGGTTGAGAGTTTGGAATTCGAATTATGACCCAAACATCTGATTTGATGCAGTTGGATGCAAGTTTTGGATCAAGATGAGTGGGGTTGTGATGGTTTGGGTATGGTAAGGCCATGGATGGTAACCATGGTTGGGTTGAAGTGTTGTAAGATTGCGATGGAATCGTATTATTCACCAGTTCGAGGTAGACTATCATTAGAGAGGGTCATGAGCATAAAAGAGGGCATCAGCTCGTGCCTTAGGCATGCTAGTCAGGATTTTCCAGGGGTATTTCTCTGTTTTAGGTTGAGGACCATTGGGATCTGAGGCGGAGTCGGGCCTGGATAGCTCTTGATGGGTGGGACCGGTAAGTGAGGCCACTCTATGGTATAGTTGGGTGGGACCCGTCGACGAGCCCCGTGTGATTATGGTGATACCGGTGGGACCCGATAGAGGCCATTGGGCCAAGGTTTTAGATCTTTAGTGGCAAGATTAAGTAGATGGTCAGTGTGTGACATAAAGGGGTTTATAGGCTGGGTAGCCTTTTTATTTGGACTCTTGGAAATCTGGTGGTTGGACCAAGTGTGAGACTGGTAGTCTCAACAATTGTTTGGGAACCTCTATATCTCGTTCTAGTGAGTGGTTGTCATGAATCAAATGGTTGTAGGTGAAATGCAAGTGCAGATTTATGGGTCTCGGGTTATGAGTTAGCTTGGTTTTTGGTTTATATATTGAGTTGGGAATCACGGGTGTTTATGTGCAGGTTCTTCTTTCCAATAGGGTGAGAATTAGGGGTATCTATATGCTGAGGGCATCAATCGAGGGGTTCAAGGGTAAGGAATGGATTTAGTTTTGATGATAGATCAAGCCTATCTGATTGTGTCTTGGATTGGTTCTATTCGTGAAAGGCATCAAGATAACTCAAGGCAGTATTATTGAATTTGATCTCGTGTGTGGAGTCTCTTGTAAATCGGAGAATATGTTAGGCCACTTGCAGTTGGGTTAAATAATCTCAGAGTAAAAGATTTGACTCTGTTACGCAGCTCTCGTTTAAGTCTAACCGTTGCAGGGGTGAGTCCTCTACTCGAAGGATTATCTGAGCATTCTATCAAGTATGAGTGTTCCGCAACAATATTGGTTAGTGATTTTGTTTCCATCAGAAGCATCAAGTCATTCAAGGGTTGGAAGTATTCTGTTTATGTCTGGGATTCAATGAGGTTTTGGCCTAGTAGTAGTATAGTATGGGCGGTCTATCGGTGTAACATCCGGAATTCCACGTATCCTATTTTAATTATTTATTTTGTGTCAAGAAGAGGAACACGACGAGTTGGAGCTTAAACTCGTCGAGTAGGATCGCGATTGCTGACTGGATTTAATGAATGGGCTCGACGAGTCGACTAGTAGACTCGACGAGTCCACGCTGTGGATAGAAACCCTAAATCTTTGGGTTTATCCCCTACTTAAGGGACCTTATGGCCCTCATTTGTATCCACCTTCACCCTTGAGAGAACCATAGGACCTGAGAGCATAGTGAGTGAGAGAAAAAGCTATTTGAATCATTTCTAGTGTGTTTTTGCAAGAAAGAAGGAAGGAGGGCAAGCTAAACGGGTTAAGGAGCTCAAATCTACTACCATTTATTTAGAAGAGGCTACTAGAGGTATAGATCTAAGCTCAATCTCGTGTTTATGGTGATCTACTTGAATCTAGGGTTTTCTTACTCCTTTAGCTTGGATTCAAAGAACATGAGGTCCCAAGGTAGAATGCTTCTTAGATCTAGACATTGAGAGGTCCAGAGAGTCCCAACCATCCTGCTTTATGCTATTCCATTGTAGATATGGACCTAGGTTGCCATTTTAGAAGCTATTTCACCAAAAGAAGCATTATATACGTTGCATGAGTGTAAACATTGGACCTTTACATGATTATTGAGTATGGTAAGGTCAGATCTATAGGTTAGAGAAGAAGATCTGACCTCAGCAGGTCATTTGAGTGTTGCCATGGAAGGAACTCGCCGAGTCCATAAGGGAACTCGACGAGTCGAGTTGGCATTGCCCCAGGATTCATGACCAGTGGTAACCCGTCGAGTGGAAGGTTCACTCGACAAGTCAAGTGAGACCTTAGAAGGATTCATAGGACACACTTGGACTCGTCGGGTCAACCATGTGCACTCGACAAGTCTGGTCAAAGTTTAACCTTTGACTATAGTTGACTTCCGTTGACCTTGGGGTTTTGGTCAAGCTGATTCAAGAGAGGTTAGAGAGGGGTAGAATGGTCTTCTACCCATGATTAGAGATGATAACATGAGTTGATTTTGATTAGAGATGTTATCCTATTGATAGGAGGAGGCTAGGTCGAGATATTTGAGCACGAGAGTTTATCTGACTTCATACAAGGTGAGTCTTCTCACTATACATTACCTAGAGTTGTATCTATGTATAGACCGTAGGGTCTTATGTGTTATGTGTATATTTGAGATTATGTGCCTTGTGATATATGTATGCTATCTGTTATATAGACCGGACTGGAGAGTCCAACGATATAGACTGGACCGAAGGGTCCAACGATTCAGACCGGGCCCAGAGGGTCCAATGAGCTATGACAGGACCAGTGTAGCACCTGGTTCTTGGTACGTATTCCTTGTAACTAATATTTCTTAAATAATGCATTTTTCCTTGGACTCGGCAAGTTGAAGGACCAACTCTCCGAGTAGATGCGGGATGAGACATGGGGTCTAAGCTTTGGACTCGGTGAGTCGGTTCCCGGACTCGGCGAGTAGGCCTTGTTTGGGCAAAAACCCTAGCCCGGGTGTTTGCACCCTATTTAAACACTCTAACTCAGCCTCCCATGTCCCTAATACTTCCATAAGAGCTGTAGAGCGAAACCCTAGCCCCCTTTTTGTCCTTGTGAGTAATTTTGGCCTTGTGAAGGAAGTTTGAAGCTTAAGAGAAGAAGAAGGAGGTGGAAGAGTGCAAGGAGGGGAAGTAGATCCGAGATCTACCATGCAAGAGGCTTCCATTCAGGTAGAAAAGTCCCTACCTTGATCACTATTTCATTAGATCCCCTTTTGTCCCTAATTGGTGGTTTTCAAGCCCTAAAACACCAAACTCCATGTGTTTGTGCTCTATGATCTGAAAGGACTTTAGATCTAGATCTTATGGACATCTTAGAAGTGTAAAGTCTCTGTGGTTGAAGTGATTAACGTCCCTATTGAGTGTATGACCTCATAAAGTGCTTGGAATTGCCTTTTGGAGCTCATAGGGCCATGCATGCACGTAAAGTTTGCAACTTTACGTGATAAGCATGTCCTAGGAACATATATCTATGGTTTAGAGGCGTTGCATGTCTCAGATTTGGTCTGCATGGGAAGTGGGTCGAAGGGACTAGGCGAGTCCCAAACTGGAACTCGGTGAGTTCTATGAAGATGGTCTTAGACTCGGCGAGTTGGATGAACAAATCGGCGAGTCCTATGAAGATTGCCTGGAACTCGACGAATTGCTCTTCAAACTCGGCGAGTCATATGAACTGTTACTGAGTAAGAAAGGTTTAGGTGTTGAAGGTCCAACCCTTCGTATTTGCACGCGGAATTAGCAATTTAATGTGTAGCAATAGTCCCAGAAACCCAAATCCTCATAAAGGATGCTCTGGTGAGGATTTGGAAGCGAGTAGGAGCTCTGCTCGTGGGGACTCTTCAGGTTGTTCTTGGACTCGGCGAGTTGGATCGCAATTCGGTTTTATCATCCCCAGGTAGTGAGTTAAGGGTGACTTAGTGAGTGGGAAGAGGGACTTGTCGAGTACGACCGGATTAGTAGGAGAAGGACTCGGCGAGTCTGTGCCATGACTCGGCTAGTCCAGTCAACTGGAAGTTGATTTTGACCAAGGAGTTGACCTTGGACCAGGGGTGGGTCAGTATCTAACCTAAGGGTATTTATGAGTCGCTAATCTATGTTTATGATTTATAGCCAGAGGATTACCAGTTCAGCAGTCAGGTGCTTAGCAAGCAGACATTCAACAGCTACTTTTCGAGGTGAGTTACCTTCCAGTAGCAGTGGGTCTACGGCCATAATGTCGGCCCAACAGTAGGAATTGTATGATTAGATGACTGTCTCTGTGATATTCATCTAGGGTTTCTACTACCTGTGATATGTTTATGTGCTACAATGATATGATCCTATGTGCTAGTGACAGTAGGGGAGATATGATGGGTTTTATACAAACAATCCTATGTGTGCATGCAACCCTAGTTTGGATCTATGTTTTGCTATTAGATACACAACATTATGAACACAAGAATAAAACCCTAAAGAACAATGCTATTTTCGAAATTAATATACAAGGTTAGATTACATACCTCTTGTTGTTATATTGCAATAACAACTTAAATCCTCAAACCCTAAGTCTTGAAAGCAAGCACCACAAGTGTAGTGCTTCTAATGGCTCACAAACACCACAAGCAATTGGAGAGGCTATAGAGATAGAAGGGAGGAGGTGGAAATCATCCTTAGATGCTCTAGGGAACAAGTGGACGAAATCCTAAGGCCTTAGGGGTCTTTATATAGGGTTGGGATTAGGGTTTCAGTCCTTATCCTTATCCAGTTACTTGCCCACCAAGCAACCACAAGATAAACCTTGAAAACCCTTATCTCTTGGACCTTTGACGATTTTAAGGATATCCTTATCCTTGAATTCGTCCATCCTTTAACAAGGATAATCATTGCCCTATTTTGCAACTATCACATAATTACAATTCAGCCCCTCTAGTTTAATTAATTACACTTGATCACAAAATTAATTCTTAATTAATTATTGACCAATATTAATTAAACAAATATGATTTCACCTTTAATATATTATTCTTATAACATATTAATAAATCATAATAACCTCTTTCTCTATTTATTTCTCCAGTCAAGTTGCTTTGGTGAAGGCAACCCAAAAGGACCATGCACAACCGGGTCAAGTACTTGCCTGATATAGTTGCAGCCTTAGACACTATTCCAACAGTCTCCCACTTGGATAAGTCTAGTAAGTATATGCACAAGTACAATCCGGTTTGCAATCGTAGCTCTCAAAGATGCTGTTAAACTCTAATCTAATCAATCTTGTCCTTTAGATAAGGGATCGTACAGTCCTCTGTTAGATATCATGCTGACAACTTTATGGAATAATTAGTCTAGCATTTGGTTTCTCGATCTCCGATTTATTTGACATAGAACTTAATCGAACACATCAATTTAGTTCTGACCGGGTCCGACACATACGTCAAATCAAATCATCGAGATGCCGAGATATCGCTTTTTCATTCTTAGGATAAAAGTAACAGATAAACTTCGACTTATATGCATTTACTTATTCATTAACCAAATATACACAACAATGTGTTTTATAGCATCAAGTTACTGATGCGGTTTCGCATTATCAATGTATAACCAATTAACAAATAACAAACCATATATCTAGGTTTAAAGACCATATGATATTATCGTCTTGCGATCACCCTTTTGTCACATTCCATAAGGTGATTCCAGCAAGCGCGGGTTTGTTCCAATGCTCAAAACACATTCATAAGCACTCATGAACGTTGCAGCAATCTCTTGCTATTGTTGGGTTTTGAGCATTCTAACACTCGTAAGTGTACATGCAACCCTAAATACCTTGGATCTATGTTTTCTCTATTATACATACAAATATGAACATCCAAGGTATTATCCTAATCTAGCATACAAAACTATCAATATAACAAGATAGAATACATACCTCCTTGATGTAGAATGTCTTCATGAAGCTTGAGTGCCTAGTGCCCCAAGTGTGACACCTCAAATGGTTCACACAACACCAAATACACTTGGAATAACTTGAGAGAAATCTACACTTCATGAAATCAGCTAGCCCTTCTCTAGAATGATACTAGTGCCGATTTTGTCAAGAATAAGATCTTTATATAGTGTTACAATTAGGGTAAACCCTAATTGTCATGACTTTCAATTTCCTTGGATCCATGGGTTCAAATACACCATGGACCATCATTGGACCATCCTATGGGTTTTAGCCCAACTTGATTATCCATGGAGCATTAGCCCACTATACAAGTATGGATGATTTACACAATCAACCCATATATTTAATTAGTCTTCTTTTGATCACTTAATTAATCCTAGATTAATTCTTGATCAATACTAATTAAATAATCTTATTATTCTTATTATTAATATACTAGAACTTATAATATAGTAACAACCATAAGTGTCTTATTTCTCTCATTATAGTCTATCCAAGTGCATGATGCCATGCAAGCCAAATGGACCATGCCGGGTCGGGTCAAGTGTTACCATTTATAGTTATGGACTTAGACATTAATCCAACAGTCTCCCACTTGGATAAGTCTAAAACTATTATTGTGTATGAATTTAGGAACCAATTGGCAATCGTAGCTCTCAAAAGCTTCTGTCGAACTCTGACCTTGTCGATGAACTTTGACCTTTGTCAATGACTTGTCCATTAGATAAGGGATCATATATTCCTCCATTCTAGATATCATATGGACTGAGACATGGATTATAATCATTCTCTCTGTCCATTTGTTGTTTCCTAATTTCCGATTTATGAGGACTGACTAATTGAACAAATCAAATCAGTCCTGGCCCGACCGAGCACTTCTATTTGTCATCATCAAATCATCGAGGGGCTCACATATATCGCTTTTATCCCGAAGGTAAAAGGAATGGATAAACTTCGACTCATATGGCTTGTTCTACTACTTGTTGAATCATACACAAAGACACGTTTTATAGCACCGAGTTACCAAATGCGTTTTCGTGCAATCAATGTACAACCAACTCATAGTAACAACTCATATCTCTAGGTTTGAAGAATATAAGATATTATCGTCTCATGATCACTCGTGATAAAATCCATGAAGTGATTCCAATGAGCGTGGGTTGAATCCAATACTCAGAACTTATGAGCAGTCATGAGTGTTGTAGCCCTTTGTCCAACACCTTAGACCTCTACAAGCCAACCCATGACAGTCTTAATTCATATCTATTTCCAACATATGACCGACTATGGATGGTTTGAATAACTTAGTCATTCCGGAAGAATAACCTAGTTTATTCGGGAAGTCAAAACATGCAAAGTGAAACACAATAATAATTGAATCCAATATGGTATCAAAACCTATGAACATAAATAAAACACCTTTTATTTATCACCATATGATTACACATTATTCATTATATACTGTTTCAGCTATCAACTTTATTCTTGAATTTAAAACAATAGTTGTCCCATGCTCCAAGCATGTACACTATGTTTTCTAAATACTAGTCATGCCATACACCAAGTATGCATACTATGTTTGTCTATGATCTTTACTTTGTGAACTAGATCAATTGAACATAACTTCTCTCTTTTCACAGTCCCAAATCCTTACTGCAAATGCAAGAATTCCAAATTCATGCCATTTACTGAAATCTGTTAGATTCTAAACTTATATGCATTGATCCTCTTGTAACGATTATGCACAAATTCACAAAGACTTGGCAACAATCATTACAGAGTATTCCAAAGGAAATCAACTCCTTGGAAACATCCTTCTTGCATTAAGTTTCCTTAATCTTACACAGATTGAAATTTCTGACTTTGAAACATTTCCAGATTCATTTTGACTATCACTTCTGAACAAGAGTTGCCTCCTTACAGATTATGTCAATATGGTCCTTCCAGAGTTATCACTATACTTCCGATTGTCATTGAGCAACCAATCTTTGGTAAACCTTAGATTGTCCTCGACAATTGTTTAATCCTTTTAGTCATATCTAGTTCTAAACCTTTTTCCCTTCTTAATGCCCCAGGCATTTGGAAAATTTTAGAAAGGATGAATATAGCACATGTAATCGATCCTATATCCGAAGCATATGGGACATGATTCATGATGTCTCACATAAAGACTAAACCAGTCTTTTGCTATAACATTTCCATTTCTATTTGCCAAGTTCTCATAATTCAGATTATGAAAAGGGATGTCGTAATCATAATCAAATTTAAGAACGCAAATAATGGACCCATATACATAATTTCCTTATGTTGAGCCATTCCAACATGAAATTCATATATATTTCCTTGACTAAATGATTAAAGCCTCACGATCTAAGCTTATAGATTTGAGATGAGGTATAATTTCCTCTCCCTTAATTATAGCAAAACAACTTTTCCCAATTGAAACCTTTTATTTTCTATAATTAACATTGCTAGCTTTCAATACTTATCATAATTATCATGCTCCCACTAACATGATGATTATTAGCATAACACTTATGCTCCCACTAGCTTTGACATGTACTCAGAAATCTGCTGACTTTCTTACCAAAGTTTAGATTTCTGATACTAGATTGTTTTGATAAAACTTTATCAAAATCATACACCTTCCCTTAGATAGCACACTTGTGTGTCTAAACAATTATGAAGAGGGATGTCGTAATCATAATGGTTAGACTTTTTTTCCACTTCCCACAATTCCAGGTTAGTGTGCCGGTAAACCACACACGCTCCACGAACGACTTTGAGAATGCAAATATCACAATTGCTATCTATCTAAAATCTACTTAGTGAAAGTGTTTCCTCACCATCATTTTCACGAATCGGAGAGAAACCTTATGACACTTAGATTTATTGGTGTATGTGTTCTTATCCATGTGAATTATCAAACCATAGTCACAAGACAAGGATAATGACAAATTTAAACTCATATGAACTGAACTCAATCTTAATTTCTTGCCACCTGGCAGCTCAAGGGCCTAACACTGCTTCCAAGTTGTTGTGCAACAAGTTGAGAACTCTAAGAACCCATATGCAAAGCCAACTTTAACTTGAATGGGCACAGAATATGTCAACACGATAGGTTATAAACCTCAAGTCGTGTGCTAGTAAAGGACTTCAAGTTTTATTCTTGATTAGTTCTTGAGACTTTCAAGACCTTTAAGACTCCCACTGTCCTCTTGACCTATAAGAATCCATTGTCAAACATCCAAGAGATAGTGTGGATTCTAACCAAGACAAACACTTCACACCATTGGCCTAAGTTGGTCTTTATTTTATCCAAAACATCACAACTTACCAATTTCAAATGTACAAGAGTAGATAACTTTTACTCTTACATTTGACTTGTGTTTTAAACCTTCTCTAAGACATGTCACTCAAATTACAATCTTGGAGTATGACTCTAAGACTTGTATTGGAACGAAGTATGACTCATCTTTTTGATTTAACCACTTCAACAATTAAAGTTCCTCTTCTTTCCTTAGAGAACTAATTTTGATATGGTTTCTTAATCATTAAGATGATCACAAAACTGATACTAAAGTACTCTCCCATCTCTTCAGATTTGAGAAACTTTTATTCTTCTGCCTAATTTGATTCTTCTTATTCGCTCTGCCATGCATTGGAACCTTTTCCAATGTCTTAGAGTTACACTTAAGCTTGTAAGTATAATCATATTTACTGAGCTTTAGTAAACTATGACGAATAGTCTTATCAATCTTTTTGTGGTGGACTTAATCAGTGCACATGACTATGTACTTGATCCCTTAGTCCATTACTTGACTCACACATCCATGTGAACAAGTAATTAGTCTTAATTTTTCCAATACTTAATCAGTGCAAAATGATGTGCACTCGATCCCTTAGTCCTTTACTTGACTCACACATCCATGTGAACAAGTAATTAGTCTTAATTTTTTTCCAATACTCAAAAGTTCTCATTCATCATGCTATACACCTTGCATGATTCCAAGTCCCGGTCCAATTGAGACTTTGGGTGATGAGAATCTTTCCTTATTTGGTAAATTTAGACATTACCACAAATGAAGGAATCAATTTCATATTTCCACTCTTGCTATTAATGGAATCATATAAGCAACAATTTTTCCTCAAATGCCATTGTAAGGATATTTTAAAATACATAAAATCAAAAATTTTCTTTTATACTAAAACTATACGGAAAAACTTATCCTTACAATCCATATGAAAACTTGTTGTTATCTATTCCTAAGCAATATCTCATAACTCCTAAGAAGTAGCTCAAGAATCCGATCTTCAAACTACGTGATAGAAATCCATCTATGCGATCAGATTCAGCATATTCTTTCTTTAAGTTTCTTCACTTTTCTTTGATTCTTAAAACATTACCATGTGACCCAGTCACATCATGTATCAAGAATCTCAGAATAGAAACTTAGCAGAGTTAGATAGTGGACTTTACCTGAAGTAGAGTCAAACTTATTGACTTTAACATCCTTAGGTAAATTTAGCAGCTTCAAAACTAATGACCCTTCCTTTGGCAATATAAACATATGGACCCTTTGATAATGGTACACGGGACTCTTACAGACTTAGCCTTTTCTCTTTACCATTTGGTCAACCTAGTTGACTATGGTCAATCCCTTTCCTTGGGAAGAGAATGCTTTTTCTGTATTTCCAGTGTCACCATTGTCAATGTCCATAAAGTTTCAGGAAATTGATCTTAGAAAATAGATAAGATCATTAAGGGTCTTGTCATAGTCTGTTTCATAGGTGTTCCAAAAGAACTCACTATGTGACTTAGAAAGTAGTTGAACCACCAACTTCTTCAAGACTTTGATACCCTTCTCTCCCGGCTTGTCAATATGTGACTACATCTCCAAGATGTGACCACACCTAGACCTTCACTTGCCAATAGGGTTCGAGTGACCTTAAACTTTTTAAGAACTTGTGGGTTAGGGAGAATAATTGGAGGAGGTGAAAAGAAGTACGATTTCCATGGAACATCATCTTCATTTAGGAAAGCTTGTTTCAAGAGATTTGGGAAGATCATAAATGTCTAAACCAGACATGTTTTGGGAGATATTCAAGATAGTTGATATAAAGTCCTTAATATGACACCCAATATGAAATATTAAGGCTAGGACCCAACAAACTGTTTTATAACTTAGAAGAGGGATGCCGTAATCCAAGCTATAAAATATTTGAAGGTAGGTGAATGACGATTCACCAATTTCCACCAAGATCAACGAAATGTATTATTAGGTTTTAATTGGTTTTTGAAACTCCTAGATCTTTGAGATTCATTGAATTGTTCAATGGCATGTTTCAATCTCGAGTGTGCCCTTCAGGTTTTGTGACTGGGATGTCGAGGATCACAAAACAAGGTGTGAAGTAACCATGCAAATTACTTGGTACCCTTAAGTGTTTACCCCTCAATCGATGTACCGGTTAACCACACACGCTCCATCGATACTATGATAAACATTAAGTTACCCTTTGCCTACCTTGTTAAATACAAGTTAGTGTGTCGGTTAACCACACACACTCCACTAACCGACTTAAACAAAGTGCAAAGTGTAATTTCATGGATTAGCACCTTATTCACATTTTCCTAAGTAACTAAGATTGGGTATTTATAAAAGGTTTAGTTACTTAGTATTTATCATTAATACTTTTAATGAAGGGAGAATTATAGTCATGTCAAACCCGTTCGGCTAACGACCCTCCACCAGTCATGCAAGCGGTGGGTGAGAGTGGACACCCATTAAGTTGCCATTTTATAGGCAACAACCTTATACGCACCTTATAGACCGGCTTCGTGAATGAGGCGTACTAGCGGTAAGACTGAGTTTACTCTTATACATATATATATTATTAACTTATAATATTATAAAGTATAAGGGTTGAATTTTAACTTTTAAAATTCTAAGGGCTAACTTGGAATTAAAGTATTCATAAGAGAAAACTTTACAAATTCCAAAACTTGAGGGCAAGTTTTGAAACTATTCAAAACTAATTAATTCCATAGCTTATGTGTTTAAAGTAGTTTTAATCCAAAAACTCTTCAAGTTCCATAACTTGAGGACAAGTTATGGAAGACTTTAAACTAATAAAAGAATTAACTTTTCTTTATTTTATAACTTATGGAATTAATTAAGGTTACACTTTATTTATTTATTTATTATTTAATGAAGACTCTTGGTCCTCCATAACTTGAGGACAAGTTATGGAGTCATAACACCAATTAATTAGAACCAGACTCTTCATTTTGTAACCTTTGCCAACTTTTATGAGTTTTATGAAACTTAAATGTGACTTTTCATATAACTTGAGGACAAGTTACAAAAACACATTTTAGAATCAACTCTTAGATTAATTTGGATTGAAAACAACTATTTCACTCAACTGTCTATTAATCTAAGCAACTCATAAGAACAAGATAATTCAAATCAAACTTTTACATGTAATTAGTCTAAACCTTAAACTAATACAAAACATGAATCTATTGACAATTATCTTTGGAATTGGATTAGCATGAACATTACCACATCAAAAACAAGTTTATAAGTCCAAAAACATCTTAGGGTAATGTTCCTAGTCCAATTTCCGCCAAAAAAGTCGAATTTATGCTGTCTGGGGGTCCAACTCGCCGAGTGCACGAACCAACTCGGTGAGTTGGATGCATTTTTCCTTGGACTCGGCGAGTCCATTCATGGACTCGGCGAGTCTGCTGGGCAAACAGCATCAAAACTCGTTTTTCAGCTCCTTTTGCAAGTATAACAAGAAAACAAGCCTAGGCTCTGATACCACTATTGGGTTTTGAGCATTCTAACACTCCTAAGTGTACATGCAACCCTAAATACCTTGGATCTATGTTTTCTCTATTATACATACAAATATGAACATCCAAGGTATTATCCTAATCTAGCATACAAAACTATCAATATAACAAGATAGAATACATACCTCTTTGATGTAGAATGTCTTCATGAAGCTTGAGTGCCTAGTGCCCTAAGTGTGACACCTCAAATGGTTCACACAACACCAAATACACTTGGAATAACTTGAGAAAAATCTACACTTCATGAAATCGGCTAGCCCTTCTCTAGAACGATACTAGTGCCGATTTTGTCAAGAATAAGATCTTTATATAGTGTTACAATTAGGGTAAACCCTAATTGTCATGACTTTCCATTTCCTTGGATCCATGGGTTCAAATACACCATGGACCATCCATGGACCATCCTATGGGTTTTAGCCCAACTTGATTATCCATGGAGCATTAGCCCACTATACAAGTATGGATGATTTACACAATCAACCCATATATTTAATTAGTCTTCTTTTGATCACTTAATTAATCCTAGATTAATTCTTGATCAATACTAATTAAATAATCTTATTATTCCTATTATTAATATACTAGAACTTATAATATATTAACAACCATAAGTGTCTTATTTCTCTCATTATAGTCTATCCAAGTGCATGATGCCATGCAACCCAAATGGACCATGCCGGGTCGGGTCAAGTCTTACCAATTATAGTTATGGACTTAGACATTAATCCAACAGCTATGTCTAATACCATTTAGACAATCTACACACCTATTCATGACAATCTTCATTCATATCTACTTCCGACATATGAACGATTGTGGACAATTTGAATAATTCAATTATTCTTAATAATCTCAATTATTCTGGAAGTCAAAACATGTAAAGTGAAACAATAGTTAAACAATTAACATAAGACAGTAACATTACTCATAAATAAAACTCCTTTATTTAATCATCAAATGTTAATTACATTTATCTATTACTCGTTTATACTACTATCTAATCTATGCTAATATCATCCTTCAGCCCAATACTCCTAGCATGCTGCAAGTGCTTAACCCTACTCAGTCCCTTCGTAAGCGGATCTATTGGGTTATCTTCTGATGATATCCTCTTCACTACGAGTTGTCCTTCTTCTACATGATGTCTGATGAAGTGATATTTTCTGTCGATATGTCGAGATCTACCATGATCCCTCGGTTCCTTAGTCAAGGCAACCGCTCCTTCATTATCACAGAAAATCTCTATAGGCTCCTTTATGGCAAGTACAACTCTAAGGTCACCGATGAAGTTCTTCAACCATATTGCCTCCTTCGACGCTTCGCTCGTTGCAATGTACTCTGATTCGCATGTTGAATCAGCTACAGTTTCCTACTTGGAACTCTTCCAAGTTACTGCTCCTCCATTCAGGGTAAAGACCCAGCCTGACTGTGAACGGTAGTTATCCCTATCGGTTTGTAAGCTGGCGTCACTATACCCTCGCACCTTCTAGTCATCACTCCCACTGAGGTCTAAAAACCATTCCTTCGTCCTCCGAAGGTACTTAAGGATAATATTCACCGCAATCCAATGGGCTCTACCAGGGTTCCCTTGATATCTACTAACCATGCTCAAAGAAAAGGCTACACCAGGGCGAGTACAGGTCATAGCGTACATGATTGAGCTAACTGCGGAAGCGTATGGAACTCGGCTCATTTCAGCTATCTCAGCTTTGGTACTCGGACTTTGAGTCTTACTCAACTTGGCATTACTTTGTATCGGTAATTCTCCCTTCTTTGAGTTTTCCATACTAAAGCATTTTAGTACCTTCTCTGAGTAAGTGTTCTGACTAAGTCCTATTAGTCTCTTACTTCTTTCTCTTACTATCCTTATTCCCAAAATATAGGAAGCCTCTCCGAGGTCCTTCATAGCAAAGCACTTCCTGAGCCAGGACGTAACTTCCTGCAGAGTCGCGACGTCGTTTCCTATGAGTAATATGTCATCAACATATAGAACGAGGAAGCTTACTATACTCCCACTGGCTTTGACATATACACACGATTCATCTTCGCTTCGTACAAATCCAAACTCTTTGACTTTCTCATCGAAGCAAATATTCCATCTACGAGATGCTTGCTTAAGTCCATAAATGGACTTCTCAAGATTACATACTCTATTCGGATGCTTCGGATCCACAAACCCCTCCGGCTGAGCCATGTAAACATCCTCAGCCAACTTCCCGTTAAGGAAAGTGGTCTTGACATCTATTTGCCAAATCTCATAATCATGAAATGCGGGAATAGCTAACATCACTCTAATAGACTTTATCTTCTCAACTGATGAGAAGGTCTCATCATAGTCAACTTCGGGAGTTTGAGTAAAGCCCTTCGCAACCAATCGCGCGTTATATGTGTGTACTTTTCCATCCACGTCGGTCTTCTTCTTGAAGATCCATTTGCACCCAACGGTCTTACGTCCGGGCACATTATCAACCAAATTCCAAACCTGGTTATCATACATGGATTGGATCTCGCTATCCATTGCCTCTTTCCATTTTGCAGACTCCGGGCCTGCCATGGCTTCCTTATAGCTATTAGGTTCATCAAGGTTTATTAGTGTACTATCACTAATATATGTGTCCCCTTCAGTAGTAATATGAAAACCATACAACTGGGGTTGAACTCTAGCTCTTTAGGAACGTCTAAGAGGTAATGATACATCAATCGGTTCAACCGGAGTTTCCTCCTCGGGTTGAGCGCCAGCGATAGAGGTTCCTTTATCTATCGACTCCTGAATCTCTTCAAGCTCAATTTGCCTCTCACTGTCTCCTTGCCCTATGAGTTCCCGCTCTCGGAAAACTCCTCTCCTCTCAACAAAGACAACATTGTCCTTCGGTCTATAGAAGAGATATCCAAAGGATTTCTGCGGGTAGCCGATGAAAATACATCGCTCACTACGAGATTCGAGCTTGATGTGAGTATCTCATGTTACGAAAACCTCGCAACCCCAAACCTTGATATGTGCTAACGAGGGAGCTTTCCCTGTCCACATCTCATGAGGTGTTTTGGCAACCTTCTTAGTAGGCACTCGGTTAAGGATATGGGCGGCAGTCTCTAAGGCATACCCCATAAAGAGATAGATAGTGAAGCACGACTCATCATAGAGCGAACCATGTCCAACAAGGTTCGATTACTCCTTTCTGCCACACCATTCAGCTGCGGTGTCCTAGGTGGTGTCAATTGTGAAATTATTCCACACTCCTTCAGATAATCGTGGAATTCAAGACTTAGGTACTCTCCTCCTCGATTGGATCAAAGCATCTTGATTTTCCTGCCCAATTGATTCTCCACTTCATTCTTGAACTCTTTGAACTTTTCAAATGTTTCTGACTTTTGCTTGATTAAATAGATATACCCACATCTACTATAGTCATCGGTAAAAGTCACGTAGAAGTGGTTTCCATCCTTGGTGGTAGATCTAAACGGACCACACACATCGGTATGTATGAGGTCTAATAGACCCTCACCCCTTTCGCACGTACCAGCGAAGGTTGACTTAGTCATCTTTCCAAGTAAACAAGACTCGCATGTGTCATCTTCCCTAAGGTCGAATGACTCCAACACTCCATCCTTTTGGAGTTAGGCTATGCGTTTCTTGTTGCATTATCCAAGACGACAATGCCACAAGGATGCCTTATCCATACTATAAAACATCATTTCCTAAGTTATCAACAATCATAACAGTTTCATAAATTCCATTACACGATATTGCTTCAAGACACCGTTTAGATAAGCCTAAATAGAACGATTCTCATTATTAAAAGAAAATCTAAAACCTTGTCTAAACAAACCATGAAATGAAATGATGTTTCTAGCCATTTCTAGCGAATAGCAATAATTGTACAAATCTAAAGATAAACCATTCCTAAGCATTAGAGAATACACGCCAATCTTGGTCACATGCGACGATCTTCTGTTCCCCATGATTAGATTTATTCTTCCATGCTCCACATCCCTATTTCTTCTTAGTCCCTGCAATTCAGAACAAATGTGGTAACCACACCCGGTATCGAGGACCCAAGAAATAGCATGAGATGAATCACTAGATTTAATTGTATATATACCTGCGAAAGACGGCTTGATCTGCCTCCTTTGGGTTAGAAGTAGGCTTAGCGGGATCAACTTTTGTCCCACTAGAAGAGGAACCATCTCGGGACTTTCCCTTACGGTGGCTCTTAGATGGAGCCTTCCTCTTCTTGCCTCTTCCTTGCCCAATGGCCAAAACAGGAGCAGCGGGTGGATTGGGAGTAGGTGCAACGGACTTGTCCTTGAGATTTCTCTCAGTAACCCCAAGGAGACATTGGAGCTTACTTAGGGTGACCTCTTCTTTGTTCATGTGGTAGGTCATCCTAAATTGATTGTAACTTGGAGGCAAAGAGTGAAGCACCATGTTGATTGCCAAGTCTTCCCCAAAGTCAACATTTAACTTGTGAAGACGATCGACATACCTTTGCATCTTTTGCAGGTGCACGGTTAGAGATTCTCCATGACCCATTTTGGCGGAAATCATGTTAGTGAAAATATCGTAATGCTCTTGTCTCGCATTTTGATGGTATCTCTCCAACAAGTCTTGGTGCATTTCGTACGAATACATATCCTCGTAGGACTTTTGGAATTTGGAGTTCATAGTGGCTATCATGGTGCAATGAACCATCGTTGCATCACACTCATGAGTTTCAAAGGTGGTGATTTCAGCTGGAGTAGCGATTTCAGGATTGATCTTCTTGAGCTTCTCATCGAGGACATACTCCTTGTCCTCGTAGCGAGCAATCATGCGAATGTATCTTATCCATTCGCTAAAGTTCGTTCCATCAAAAGTCACCTTTTGGAAAAGGCTCATCAATGTGAACGAGCTAGCAGCAGCAGTGTTTGCGTTCGACATCTACAAGGACAAAGATAGATTAGAATGTGAATCCCTAATTATCACCCAATAAGAAAAATTAGGGCTAGGATCCAACAACAATATTTACACATTAGAAAAGGGATGCCGTAATCCAACATGCAAACAATTTGAAGGTAAGTGAATGACGATTCACTAATTCTCCATCATGAAAACATAACTTTAAGTTCTAAATGCATTGAGAATTCCTAGGTTTGGATGAGATTCATTGAAACCTTTCAATGGCATGTTTAAATCTCGATATGCCCCTCTCGATTGTGACTGGGATACCGAGGATCACAAAGTGGGTGTGAATTACCATGCAAATTCACATGGTGCCTTCATTGTAACAATCACCTATTCGATGTGCCGGTAAACCACACACGCTCCATCGAACTATGATAAAAAATGAATCACCCTTTGCGACCTTCGCTTAGAACCAATTGGTGTGCCGGTAAACCACACACGCTCCACTAACTTCTTACCAAGGTGCAAAGTGTAATTTCATGGGATTGTATCAATTCAGTTTTCCTAAAGTAACTAGGATTGGGAAAATTTTGAAAAACATGTAGTTACTTTGTATTTCATATTATACTTTTAATGAGAGGATGAGGTTGCCCTATCCTACCCGTTCGGTTAACGACCCTCCACCGATCAAGCAAGCGGTGGGTGTGAGTGTACACCCATTAAGCGCCATTATATAGGCAACAACCTTATACCCACCTTATAGACCGGCTTCGTGAATGAGGCCTACTAACGGTAAGACTAGCATATTAATTATACATATATATTTATTAAACTTGTAATAATATAATAGTATAGGGTGTATTTTAAACATTTCAAAAATACTAGGTTTTTAATCTCCAATTTAAAATTTTCGAAATTTAATACCATTTAAATTAAAATTTTAAATATTAAAACTCCTGATTTAATAATTATCACAAATTAAACTATTAATTTAAATTATTAAATCATAAGGGATTATCTAAATCATGAGGATAATTACCATTTAAACAATTAACTTATCCTAATCCCTTTTATCCCTCTAAATTTCGAAAATAATGGGATGGGATAATTCAAAATCTTTAATTACCATATTTAACCATTAAAAGATAATTACAAGATATGGGATTATCCAAATCCCTAAAATTTAGGATCTTAACTTGGGGAAGGAGGGAAATCTCGAAATCTAAGGGTTTGCAAACCCTAGATTTCGAAATCTTGGATTAAAAGGAAAGGATTCAAAAACCCTTTCAAGATTTTCGCAAATTAGGGTTAGGAAACCCTAATCTCGAAATCTATGGCCTCCTAGGGTTTATTGGCTATAAACCCTAATTTGTCAAGTTCATACAATTGAATAATACTAATTGAAAACAAGTTAACCAAAGGCTCTGATACCACTGATGGGTTTTATACAAACAATCCTATGTGTGCATGCAACCCTAATTTGGATCTATGTTTTGCTATTAGATACACAACATTATGAACACAAGAATAAAACCCTAAAGAACAATGCTATTTTAGAAATCAATATACAAGGTTAGATTACATACCTCTTGTTGTTATATTGCAATAACAACTTAAATCCTCAAACCCTAAGTCTTGAAAGCAAGCACCACAAGTGTAGTGCCTCTAATGGCTAACAAACACCACAAGCAATTGGAGAGGCTATAGAGAGAGAAGGGAGGAGGTGGAAATCATCCTTTGATGCTATATGGATCAAGTGGACGAAATCCTAAGGCCTTAGGGGTCTTTATATAGGGTTGGGATTAGGGTTTCAGTCCTTATCCTTATCCAGTTACTTGCCCACCAAGCAACCACAAGATAAGCCTTGAAAACCCTTATCTCTTGGACCTTGGATGATTTTAAGGATATCCTTATCCTTGAATTCGTCCATCCTTTAACAAGGATAACCATTGCCCTATTTTGCAACTATCACATAATTACAATTAAGCCCCTCTAGTTTAATTAATTACACTTGATCACAAAATTAATTCATAATTAATTATTGACCAATATTAATTAAACAAATATGATTTCACCTTTAATATATTATTCTTATAAGATATTAATAAATCATAATAACCTCTTTCTCTATTTTTTTCTCCAGTCAAGTTGCTTTGGTGAAGGCAACCCAAAAGGACCATGCACAACCGGGTCAAGTACTTGCCTAATATAGTTGCAGCCTTAGACACTATTCCAACAAGATAGTCCCCATATTACTGGTCAATAGGGCTGAGGGTCGTCATGCCCAGCCATGCTAGATAGATTATGTGCTATGTGTTATGTGGTAATAGTAGGGGTGAAATAGTCCCCATCATCCAGTCAAGAGGGCCGAAGGGGAGACCAGCACCCAGATATGCTAGTCAGCATCCGGTCGAGAGGGCCAAAGGGGAGACCAGCACCCAAATATGCTCCTCAGTATCCGGTCGAGAGGGCCGAAGGGGAGACCAGCACCCAGATATGCTAGTCAGCATCCGGTCGAGAGGACCGAAGGGGAGACCAGCACCCAGAGATGCTAGTCAGTGTCCGGTCGAGAGGACCGAAGAGGTAGGTCGGGCACCTAGATATGCTTAACAATATATGTATATTATGTGGTTATATGGTATGTGGTATAGTGGGGGAACTCACTAAGCTTCGTGGTTACGGTTTACAATTTTGTTTTCAGGTACCTCTTCATCGAAGGGGAAGGAGCTGGTGCAGTAGCGGCACATCATACACACACATTGTTTTCCGCACCATGAGTCATTTTGGGATTTTGTACTCTGATATTTAATTGTTTTCATATTTCGGTTTTCAGACACGATGTATGTTATGAAATGGTTTGATCAGACAATGTTTTATTTACAAATGTTTTCTAAAGTATTGATTTAAAAACAAAATTTTTGGACGTGAAATTTGGGTCGTTACAACCAGAGGGTTCAACGAGCTACAGGACTGGAGGGTCCCGCTGAGACACATCGACCGGAGGGTCGTACTGTGTTATAGCCTTGAGTGGTGTATGTGTTGCATGTGGTATTTTGGGGAACTCACTAAGCATTTATGCTTACAGTGTTATGTGTTATGTGTTTCAGGTACTAGCGAGGATCGCGGGAAGGCGCCGGTATGATCCATACACACTGGCAGAGGACTGTATTTTGTGATCTTGGGATATGTTTTATTATGATGATATTTTACGAACATGAGATTTGAAAATATTGTATGAGTTTTATGTTGTTTGAAAAATGAAAAATTGTTTTAAATTTTCACGTCGTTACAGTTGGGAAGTCAGACCAATTCGAGATTTCAAATTTCAGGTAAAGTAGGGTTGGTTTTCTGCAAGAAATTTTGGATTCGTATTCTTCAGGTTGGAAAGTTCTATTTGGGTTGGGTTCGGTTTCCTTGGTAAGGCCTTTTTATACTTAAGGTTATGATTGTGTCACTCAGGCTATCGGGCTTTCCAGGGAGGGTAAGTAATGATTTTTAGGACGAGATCGATTTAAATAGGGGAGAGTTGTAAAACTCAGTTTCGAATCGCTTCATCTTTCGGGATCGTAGCCCGATAATCCGTTATCATAAGGATTAGGGCCTTTGAAAAGGTGGGATATAGGCCCATTTGGATGTAAGTAATGTATTTGAAGTGATTCGGGTGTTCGATTCGTGTTTCGGAGCCTAGGGGTATTTCGGTAAAGTGTTAGTTTGGGCTTTTGTGGAAATTGGATATTTATTCAGAAGGTCTTAAGGATGATATGAGTTGATAGAAGTGTAGGGCTTCTCATTACCTTTCCGTGGATAAAAGGATTGTTGGAAACAAGCTTGAAACGAAGAAGTTATGGCCTTCGAAAGTTTGGTGGTTATAAAGGTTTAGTCGGGTATGCGGGGAATACAAAGGTGTACGTGCAACATACTAGTAAAAAGGGTAGTACGCGGGGCATACCTCGGCGTACACTGGGTGTACTATTTGGATGGTCGTGAGTGCTATATGGAGTATGCTAGACTTACCATACGTACGTTGGGCGTACTTCAGCCAGAACAGAACCCTATTTTAGGGTCTTGTACCCTATTTAAGCTCCTTATCTCATAACCTAACCTTAATATCTTTATCTTCCATCCCTCTAAACCTTATAAATAGACCCTTAATCCCTATTTGAGTGATTTTTAAGCTTCAAAGTGATTTATGTGTGTTTTTGGTGCGTGAAGAGTAAGAATGAACTTCTTGAAGAGTCATTGCTTGACTTGGAGCTTTTGGATCTAGGCTTTGTTCACCTAGATCTAACTTCTGGAGGTATAAAGTCTTAGCCTTGACAACTCTTTCTTGTAAATCTAACTAGGTGGAACTTTGTTATGATTTTGGTCCCTTTGTGGTGGTTCTTGTGAATAAAAGTTACTCAAGAACCTTTGAGCTTAATATTTGGCCTTTGTTGGGGGTATGGAGTCATAAATTTTGGATCTTGATAAGTATAAACCTTCCATGCATGATTTGGTAGTCTTTTGGTGAATCTTGGGACTTAGGGTTTTGATTTGGGTCCCATTAAGTCATGTTAAGTCATAAAGTCAAGAACTTTATGACCTAATAAGTCCCTTTGAATCAGATCTAGAAGTTTAGACTAAGTTCTTAAAGTATTAAGAAATTTTAATACATTTATGGGTGATTTGACCTTTGGAATTCAGTTTTGGTGATTGGGCTTCATTATGCCATGCCAAGGTTTAAAGCCTTCGACTTTATGAATAAGGTCACTTATATTTAGATATTATGAGGTTTTGGATGTCTTGGCTTAAGGGATTAAGATGTCTTCTCGGTTGGTTGTGGGCATGGTCAGTACACGGGGCGTACTGGGTTTCTGATGCGTATGCTTAGCGTGCCCACTGAGTACATGGGGCATATTCATTCAGGAATGATTTTGTATATTGGTCTTTGGTTTGGACCATCTTTTGGGCTTAGTTGTCTTAGGCGATGCTGGGCCATCAGGTTTTGGGCTGATAATTATTTTGAGAAGGCCTACAATGGGTTTGAGCCCAATTTGGAAAGTTGGGCCATGGATTATGCCTTGGGTAGTTTTTGGTTTTGGGTCTTGTGGATTATATAGTTTGGGCCTAAGTCTTGGTCCAATCCAGGTTAGGGGTAAAATGGTCTTTTTACCCTGAGTATGCATTTATGATATAGAATGGAACCCAATTGTTTATTGGGTGTTTTATGATTTTGACAGTTCGTGGATCTATCAACTAGCAGCTAGGGATTTTTTTTTATGATTTGGCCGATCGAGGTGAGTTTCCTCACTGGTTTTAGCAGGTCTAAGGCACCAAGACTTCCCCTTGATTGGTTATGTTATTATACTTGTTGTCTGTGTGATACTTGTATGTGCTTGTATACGTATGTTTATTGGGCGTGGCCTGTTATTCGAGTGTGGGTGGGGCCCATATCTCATTGTTATTCGATTGTGGGCAGGGCCTGTATCTCATTATTATTCGAGTGTGGGTGGGAACTGTATCTCATTCGGTGGGGTCCGTTATCCGAGTGTAGGCGGGGCCCGTTATGCGATTGTAGGTGGGGCTCGTATCTCATTTGGGCGGGACCTTTATATTATATCTATGGTATATGGTATCTTGGGGAACTCACTAAGTTTGGTGCTTACTATTTTCAGTTCGATTGGGTTTTTGTCTCGAAGACCCAACAAACATTTATATTTGGTTTTAAAAGACCAATATTGTTTTTTTTGGCCTTTATGGACCCTCAAAATCAAAAATTACCTGTCTCTCATACCCTTTCATTTCCGAATTTATTTAGCCGGCAAAATAGGTGATGTGGCCCGTTGACTTAGATGGTTGATTATTAATTATTCCAAGTGTGTTATGCCATAGTGTAAAAACATGTAAATAAAATTATTCATTTTCCTTAGCCGCACGTCTTATAAAAAGAGGAATGAAGATTTGAACTAGGGTTTTTAATCATCTTAGCCACTATTTAGATGACACTACTGTTGTCGAACGTATTATACTCTTTGAAGATTTTTCACTGTTGCATGGCTGAGAACGATTACAAAGTTGTATATCTGAGAGTTCATTTACACTACAATGGTGTATTTGTTCAACATCCTTCTGGATATGTTGGTGGGAATCACTTCCTCTTCATTGATGTTGATTGGGTTTGTATGGATGTAAGGTACTTTTTTGATTTTCTTGATAGAGTATTGGGAAAGAGTTTTAAAATGTCTACTACTGCTTACCTAACATCCCTTTATCTAGAGGGATTCGTCCCATTGTAGATGATTTGGATTTTTCCAAGTTTATGTTGGGTTTTGAGCATTCTAACACTCCTAAGTGTACACGCAACCCTAAATACCTTGGATCTATGTTTTCTCTATTATACATGCAAATGTGAATATTCCAAGGTATTACCCTAACTAGCATACAATCTTTTGATACTTGAATAATAAACTAGATATAAACACATACCTTGTTGATGTAGCTTGACTCCATGAAGCTCGAGAGCCTAGTACCCCAAGTGTGACACCTCAAATGGTTCACACAACATCATCAACACTTGGAATAACCATGAGAAGAAGACACTTCATGCTCAAATCGGCTAGCCTTCATATATGTGTCACGAGTGCCAATTTCTTGAGTTAAAAGGGTCTTTATATAGTGTGGCTATTAGGGTTACACCATGTAACTCATGACTTTACCCATTCCTTATGCTCCATGGGATTTAACCTCCATGGAGTATCCATGGGTCACCACATGGGTTAAACCCAACATAAGGAATCTTGGATAATAAGCCTACGTATATAAGAATTAATGATTTACACAACCAATCCCCATATATTTAAGTAGTCTCTTTTGAACACTAATTAAGTCCAAATTAATTATTGATCAATACTAATTAAATAACATGATTTCATATTAATATATTAGAACTTATAATATATTAATATGTCACAAATGTCCTCTTCTCACAAATGGTTTATCCAAATGTTTCAATGCCATGCAACCCAAATGGACCATGCCGAGTCGGGTCAAGTACATACCAATTATAGTTATGGACTTAGACATTAATCCAATAGTCTCCCACTTGGATAAATCTAAAAATATTATTGAGTATGACTTCAAAACCTAACTAGCAATCGTAGCTCTCAAAAGCCGATGTCGAACTCTAACCTTGTCGATGAACTCTGACCTTTGTCAATGACTTGTCCATTAGATAAGGGATCATATATTCCTCCATTCTAGATGTCATATGGATCGAGACATGGATTAAAAATCATTCTCTCTATCCATTTGTTGTTTCCCGATTTCCGATTCATGATGACTGACTGATTGAACAGATTAAATCAGTCCTGGCTTGGCCAAGCACTCACATGTATCATCATTAAATCATCGAGGGGCCCCCAGATATTGCATTTAACATGAAGGTAAAATGAATGGATAAACTTCGAATCATATGGCTTCTTCTACTACTTATTGAATCATACACAAAGGCACGTTTTATAACATCGAGTTACCAATGCGTTTTCATTCAATCAATATATAACCAACTCATAGTAACAACTCATATCTCTATGTTTAAAGAATATACGATATTACCATCTCATGATCACTCGTGATAAAATCCATGAAGTAATTCGAATGAGCGTGGGTTGAATCCAATACTCAGAACTTATGAGTACTCATGAGTGTTGTAACACCACTTTGTCCAAAATCTTAGACCTCTACAAGCCAACCCCTGATAGTCTTGATTCATATCTACTTCCAACATATGACCAACTGTGGATGGTTTGAATAACTTAGTCATTCGGGAAGAATTATCTTGTTTATTCTGGAAGTCAAAACATGCAAAATGAAACACAATAATAATCGAATCTCATATGGTCTCAGCACTCATAAATAAAACTCCTTTTATTTATCACCATATTGATTACACACTAGTTGTCCCAGGCTCCAAGCATGTACACTATGTTTTTCTAAACAATAGCTTTTCCATACACCAAGTATGCACTCTATGTTTGTGTCACACCCTGAAAACCAAAGGCGGAAGCATTTCCGGGGTTGACTCCACGTTGAGTATCAAATCCAATGCACATAGTAAGTAAAGTAAAACAACCATTACATTACATAAGAAAAGTTTTACAGTTGTTTCAAAAGTAAAGTTTGTACAGTTGTGATACATAGTATATATAAACAAAATGAAATGGGTCTTCATGTACTCCGTCTTCTAACCAAAAAGGGATCTTCGGGTACCTGTTCTAACGCTGACCTGAGAACACAAGCGGTTTAAAAAACAGCATAACGCTGGTGAGTTCATAAGCGGTTTTTGTTTGTGAAAATGTTTCAAGTTTCCTTTCTGTTTCTGAATGTTACGCACACCAAGAAAATCCCATATTTTCTTAAAAGTTGGTTGTTGTTTCACAAATGTAAAGTATAGTAAGTTTGTACACTGAAAACATGTTTACTCATGTGAAAATGTATAGTTTGGTTATCCGGCTTGTTAAACTGTTCAAGTTTCGATGGGTATGTCTTGTGAGATCCGGTCCGATTAAGGCCAGGTGGCACGTTGTGGGAGTATTTCTGGAGTTGAGTTGCTGTAGGCTTCGAGGGCGAAGCCTAATTTAAGTGGGGGAGAATTGTAACATCCCGAAATATCAAGAGTAGAGTTGAAGGGCTAAAAGAGTAAATTAGGAAAGAGTGACTCGGCGAGTCCATGTGCGGACTCGGCGAGTAGAGTCGCGACTTGGTCGCGTGTTAAGTGGCCGACTCGGCGAGTCAGGGTAATGGACTCGACGAGTAGGCGCTGAGTGGAGAAAACCCTAATTCTCGGGGTTGAGCCTTATATAAAGATCATTATGTTTCCCTCCCAGCCTCTTTATCACCCCTTGAGCCCCAGAAACCCCTAAATCACAAAGAAGCACCATTGTTGGATGGAGTGGAGCTTGGAGAATGTATTTGTGAAGGAATTTTGGGAGATTGAAGGCTTGGAGCAAGGGGCTTTGTTTGAATTCGAGTCTCATTTCAATTAGGGCATTCCTTTGAGGTAATATCTCGTTTTTTGAGCTGCTATTTCTTAGATGCATCATTCTGGGGATGTTGGAGATCATATCTTTGGATGTATTGGAGTTTAGAGGTTAGATCTGAGGTTGCTACCTCAGATCTGGAAGGGAGAAGGTCTAGAGTGCATGAAAGTCCCTGTTTGTGAGTGGTTGATGGAGTCATCTTGTCCCAAATCCTAGCCCAATGTGCAAACGGCTTAGATCTCTTTGGATTCACGTAAAGTTTGCCACTTTACGTGATGGATGGGTTGTAAGAGGCTAGATCTATGTTTTGGATCAATTGCATGGCCTGGAGTGCTTCTGAATGGATTCAGAACGGTGGTACTCGGCGAGTCACATGGGTAGACTCGACGAGTTGCTTGCAGATGGCCTGGAACTCGACGAGTTGGAAGAACAACTCGGCGATTAGGTTGAAGATAGCCTTGGACTCGACGAGTCCATTTGGACTCGGCGAGTCTTGTCGAAGAGTCCCAAATATTCTCTGGTAGAGTCGAGAATCGGTGAGTTGAGGGATGACTCGGTGAGTCGAGTGCGAGTGGACTCAGAGTTGTTGGACACGGCGAGTCTTGGGGTGACTCGGCGAGTTAGGTCGCAGATTGAATGAAGTTCTGATTATGGGAACTCGACGAGTCACAGAGTTGACTCGACGAGTAGGGTCAGTCAGGGGTTGACTTAGACTGAGGACTTTGATTTCGACCAAGGGTTGGTCGTTGACTTTTAGGGTTTGGTCAGCGATGTGGCCTTTGGGCCAAGAGAGAGGTAAACTAGTCTTTTACCCATGAGAGGGTGTTATGAGAGGATTTATTCTAGTCTCGAGAGTTATATTCATGAGAATATTTGCTTTACGTGTTAGGCGGTGGCGAGTTTGAGATTCCAGTGTGGGGATATCTGCTTTCTGCTTGCCAGGTGAGTCTTCTCACTATACTTTACCTTGAGTAGGTAACCAGAGTTATGTGTTCAGAGTATTTGTATGCTATATGTACGTGATGTGTTGTACTGCATTATTTCTATGTGATTTATGTTGTGCATGTTTATAGAGTTGGAACCGGAAGGTTCCCAGAGTTAGAGCCTGAGGGTTCACAGAGTTTGGGTGCACGGACCCATAGAGTTATAGCCTCGAGTGGCTAATATGTGTTATGTGTGGTATTTTGGGGAACTCACTAAGCTTCGTGCTTACAGTGTTTTGTGTGATGTTTTTTTCAGGTTTCTTTCAGTATCACGGGACGGCACCGGCTTGATTGTACACACCAGAGAAAGAGTCATATTTTGGAGGATCCTGGTTTTCTATGCAAGTGAAAATGGAGTCATGTTTTGTAAATCGACTATGAATGAGATTTTAAACAAGTGTTTCTAAGAATAAAATGATTATTTTAAATGAAAAATTTGTCTTGAAATTTACGGTGTTACAAGTTGGTATCAGAGCCTTGGTTTGAGGGATTCGGATGCGCCTTCGGGTAAATCTGGACTCAAACTGAGGAAGTAAGAAAAGTTTTAAGGAAATAATTTTCTAAAAATGAATAAGGGTTCAAAGAGGAAGCAAGAAAGAGCAGTGTGTACAATCAGCCTGAGCCCGAACGGTGATTTTCCAAAATACCCTTATTTTTTTTGTGTTATGAGATATTTATGATGCACCTTATGAGATAATATTGCATGCTAGAGACAGTCTAGGTATTTCATATGTTAGGACTAGAGTGGCCTGATTTGTGATGCCTTAGTCTAGGACTCGTTGTTATATGTGTTATGCTTTTGAGTATGTGATGAGTGAGAGTATCCAGTTAGAACCCATGAGGGGTAGAGTTACAGAGTTTGGTGGTACTTTCGAGGATGAGCCGAGAAGGTGGAGTTATCACAGAGAGGGAGTCCTATGTATTCTTCGATGCTCGAATGCTGCTTGCTTTGTGCTTTGTGGAACTCTCGATGATGGGAGTCAGCTACCAAGTGAATATGACGATATTCAGGAGGTAGATGGCTGGCATCATTAGGAGCTCTTCAGCAGCTGATAGCAAAGAAGTGGGAGGACAACGAAAGAGCTTAGGGAGTAACCCGATCCAGGTGAGTGCGCTTGTAGAATAGAGAATTTCGCTGGGGAGCGAGCACGCGCGATGGGATTGGTGAAAGAGCAGGTCGAGCAGCTATTTAAAAGCTCTGGGATGGTCCGTGTGGAAAGTATGGGTAGATGTGGCAGGTAGTATGGGCCCGTACTACTGAAAGCAGAAGACCCATACTTGATACAGGGAGCATTCTGAAGGTTCTAAGGAGCGGATTGAGGAGTGATGTTATGGTTCGGGTACCATACATCAGAGTAGATTGAGGAAGTGATGTTATGGTTCGAGTACCATACATCAGAGCCGATTGAGGAGTGATCTTATGGTTCGGGTACCATACATCAGAGCAGATTGAGGAAGTGATGTTATGGTTCGGGTACCATACATCAGAGCCGATTGAGGAGTGATGTTATGGTTCGGGTACCATACATCAGAGCTGATTGAGGAGTGATGTTATGGTTCGGGTACCATACATCAGAGCAGATTGAGGAGTGATGTTATGGTTCGGGTACCATACATCAGAGCAGATTGAGGAAGTGATGTTATGGTTCGAGTACCATACATCAGAGCAGATTGAGGAGTGATGTTATGGTTCGGGTACCATACATCAGAGCAGATTGAGGAAGTGATGTTATGGTTCGAGTACCATACATCAGAGCCGATCGAGGAGTGATGTTATGGTTCGGGTACCATACATCAGAGCAGATTGAGGAAGTGATGTTATGGTTCGGGTACCATACATCAGAGCAGATTGAGGAGTGATGTTATGGTTCGGGTTCCATACATCGGAGCGGATGGAGGAGTGATGTTATGGTCCGAGTACCATACATCGGAACGAATTGAGGAGTGATGTTATGGTCCGGGTACCATACATCGGAGCGGATTGGGGAGTGATGTTATGGTTAGGGTACCATACACCGGGGCATATTGAGAAGAGATGCCATGAAATGAGTACCATGGGTCGTAGTGAAGTATGTTTGTGGTTCTCCGGTTATTCGGTCATGAGTAAGTTCATTGAGGCGTCCCATGAGAGGGAGATCGAGAGTCCCTCAGAGTATTTTAGTAAGGAGTCAGTGAGAAGGGAGAATTTCGATCTGTGTTGGGCAATCAGTCGATAAAGGAGATGTCACCTCCTATGATCTGGGAGGTACTGATTATGCTCGTGTGAAATATGAGAAGCATGATGTTTTGGTTTTGGGTTTAGGGGTAAACCCTGCAGGTCGTCATTGATGATGATTTCCCACCAGAGTATCAGGTAGCAGGTGTGCCGCGAGGCAGTGATTTATCATGAGCAGATAGTCAGTTGGGACTAAGATGTGTGAGGACCACACTACACCTATTTGAGCATAGTAGGAGGTATTGTAGTGGTATCAGTGGGGAGTTCAGTCGAGTTCAGCAGTGCAGAGAGTTTTCTATCCATGGGGTGTTGAATCTGGGAGTGAGTACCTGTTCTTGGGATGAACATGGTGTTGGAGTGTTGGTTGATGAGTTGAGGTGAGGGGTACGATGATTTTATGGTTCAGTCTATGAGCCAGGAATGTTATCGAGCAGTTGAGCTGTTTGGTACTAAATTGGTACGAGATTTGGAACGACTAGAGGCAGACGTGACGAGAAGTTCTTGAGGAGTTCACCAGAGGTTCATAGTATATGAGGTCGATTCATTTCCTTAAGGGGGGGATTATCGGGCGTTGTGTAGCACCTTCCGGGGGCCGATGCGATTTTGCTGGAGAATATAGTTATGGGTTAGTTGCGTGCTATTTGGTGATGGTTCGAACCCTAAGTGGGGGAGAACCGGGTGCCGTATGTAAGAAAGCAGAGATTTGTCAAGAGCAGTTATAAGTGGAGTATAGAGATATGCGGTAAGAAATCATGAGACCAGAGATGTCGGTGATCGAGGAAAGGGGTCAGAGTGAGTTAATGCGGGAAGTACTTGTTTGAGAAGGATGAATGTCTCCACGACAGGTGTTTTTTAGTCAGGAATCTGGTATTGGTCAGTGTTGGGGCAAGTAGATAAAGAATGATTGCGCAGCCAACTCCCGGGTCAGTATGCGTATCCTTGTTTGGATTTTGAGCGGCGGGAAAAAGGGTTTCGGAGAATTATCAGCGTATTTCGTAGTGTTAGCGTTTCTTCGTATTGCAATTGAGAAATTGAATACACCGAAGTTGCAACTTGAGAAAAATGAAGATCTAGTTATGGGGTTCAGAGGGAATGTATTATTGCATTTATATGGTGCTTGGGGCAGGAGATCTGTGGTTGTGGCGGGATCTTGTGATGTTTGGTGGGGGTGTTCCGAGGTATCCGGGTATTGGTATCTTTATTTTGAAGTTATTCGTGAATCTTGAGTTGAGACGACTTGTGGTATATCAGCTATCTATGGATCTAGTGAGAGCCTTCGAGTATGGGCATCCAGGGAGATTACTTGGGAGAGTGGATCTTCGTAAGGGTGGACATCTGTTATGACGATTGCCTCCAGAGTCTGTGATGAATATTCGAGACGAGTATGGGTAGCCGCCTATGATAGTCTGTGGAGCACGAACTAGTGGAGTCAGAGGGTGTTGTGATACTGCGGGGAGCCGTAGTACTCACTAGTCAGAGAGTGTTGTGATACTGCGGGGAGCCGTAGTACTCACTAGTCAGAGGGTGTTGTGATACTACGGGGAGCCGTAGTACTCACTAGTCATAGGGTGCTGTGATACCGCGGGGAGCCATAGTGCTCACTAGATGGCAAGAGAGTGTGATGATGGAATGTTCTCCGATTAGTGTATGATGTGGAAGAGTTTTGGGCTTGAGTAGCCCTAGTATTGAGTTTTTGGAGCCTGGATGTTAGACCGGGGGCGAGACTGGGGTCCCCGTCTCTGTCGGGGAATGTGGTGAGATGCGCAAGGGATATGCGCAGCTAAAACCAGAGATCAGAGTGGAGACGATCCTCGGTTGGATTTTACTTTCTTGCATAAGGAAAAGAGAATTTTGTGACTTGCGTGTCACGAGGCCGGGATAGTGGTCACGGGGAGGAAGTTAGTGGGATATTTGGATCATGATTTGGGTGACCTTTGGAGGCTCAGTTGTGGAGTCAAAAGCTGACCTGGTGACCAGTCTCGAAGAGGGATATGAGATGAGCTAGAGCCTATCATGATGATGTCTGAGGACACCTTAGAGGGAATGAACGATCCAGACGCTCAAAGACATGCTTCGGGCATGTGTATTAGATTTTGGAGGGTGTTGCGGCACGTATTTATCCTTGGTTGAGTTATCCTATTTCAACAGCCATCATTAGTGCATCGGTATGCCACCCTTTGTGTTGTTGTATGGGAGGAAGTGTCGGACCCTCATTTGCTGAGGAGAGTGTCGATTCGCGGAAGTGGAAGTTGTAGTGAGAATGGATGATTTGGAGTATGATGGTCGAACATAGTGTCTGTGGCAGTGGTATGGAATGACATTATGATGGGGTGTCTACTGAGGATGCGGAAGGGATTCCGTGGGTGTAGAGCCAAGAGTCTCAGGATGGATGTAGGGATGGAGTCTGGGACTCCCAGCTTGATTCTGATCAAGGGTCGTGTGCGTAGTGGTGGTGTCTCCTGGGGATGTTAGAGATGTCATCAGTGCGACGGGTTCTCCTAACCCAAGAATACAAAGGTTGGTGCGGCTTGGGTGCTTGATTTCAAGAAGAGGACTCATGAGAGTTGCTCTAGGATTGAAGAGTGGGCCTTTCTGTCGTCACGGATTGGATAGGATAGGATTCGGATCGGGGATCCGATGGTTCATGGCTTCTAACCCTTATGGGTCAAGTGATTGTTGAGATTTGGGTCAGTGATGCTTCATGGGTAATTCTCGGATCGTTGAGTGTGGTTATCAGAGGGTACATCCGGTGCCCGGTTCGAGACAGTGGTCAGGACACCGTAAGGAACGGGAAAGTGTGTTCGAGTTTCGATGGGTATGTCTTGTGAGATCCGGTCCGATTAAGGCCAGGTGGCATGTTGTGGGAGTATTTCTGGAGTTGAGTTGCTGTAGGCTTCGAGGGCGAAGCCTAATTTAAGTGGGGGAGAATTGTAACATCCCTAAATATCAAGAGTAGAGTTGAAGGGCTAAAAGAGTAAATTGGGAAAGAGTGACTCGGCGAGTCCATGTGCGGACTCGGCGAGTAGAGTCGCGACTTGGTCGCGTGTTAAGTGGCCGACTCGGCGAGTCAGGGTAATGGACTCGACGAGTAGGCGCTGAGTGGAAAAAACCCTAATTCTCGGGGTTGAGCCTTATATAAAGATCATTATGTTTCCCTCCCAGCCTCTTTATCACCCCTTGAGCCCCAGAAACCCCTAAATCACGAAGAAGCACCATTGTTGGATGGAGTGGAGCTTGGAGAATGTATTTGTGAAGGAATTTTGGGAGATTGAAGGCTTGGAGCAAGGGGCTTTGTTTGAATTCGAGTCTCATTTCAATTAGGGCATTCCTTTGAGGTAATATCTCGTTTTTTGAGCTGCTATTTCTTAGATGCATCATTTTGGGGATGTTGGAGATCATATCTTTGGATGTATTGGAGTTTAGAGGTTAGATCTGAGGTTGCTACCTCAGATCTGGAAGGGAGAAGGTCTAGAGTGCATGAAAGTCCCTATTTGTGAGTGGTTGATGGAGTCATCTTGTCCCAAATCCTAGCCCAATGTGCAAACGGCTTAGATCTCTTTGGATTCACGTAAAGTTTGCCACTTTACGTGATGGATGGGTTGTAAGAGGCTAGATCTATGTTTTGGATCAATTGCATGGCCTGGAGTGCTTCTGAATGGATTCAGAACTGTGGTACTCGGCGAGTCACATGGGTAGACTCGACGAGTTGCTTGCAGATGGCCTGGAACTCGACGAGTTGGATGAACAACTCGGCGAGTAGGTTGAAGATAGCCTTGGACTCGACGAGTCCATTTGGACTCGGCGAGTCTTGTCGAAGAGTCCCAAATATTCTCTGGTAGAGTCGATAATCGGTGAGTTGAGGGATGACTCGGTGAGTCGAGTGCGAGTGGACTCAGAGTTGTTGGACACGGCGAGTCTTGGGGTGACTCGGCGAGTTAGGTCGCAGATTGAATGAAGTTCTGATTATGGGAACTCGACGAGTCACAGAGTTGACTCGACGAGTAGGGTCAGTTAGGGGTTGACTTAGACTGAGGACTTTGATTTCGACCAAGGGTTGGTCGTTGACTTTTAGGGTTTGGTCAGCGATGTGGCCTTTGGGCCAAGAGAGAGGTAAACTAGTCTTTTACCCATGAGAGGGTGTTATGAGAGGATTTATTCTAGTCTCGAGAGTTATATTCATGAGAATATTTGCTTTACGTGTTAGGCGGTGGCGAGTTTGAGATTCCAGTGTGGGGATATCTGCTTTCTGCTTGCCAGGTGAGTCTTCTCACTATACTTTACCTTGAGTAGGTAACCAGAGTTATGTGTTCAGAGTATTTGTATGCTATATGTACGTGATGTGTTGTACTGCATTATTTCTATGTGATTTATGTTGTGCATGTTTATAGAGTTGGAACCGGAAGGTTCCCAGAGTTAGAGCCTGAGGGTTCACAGAATTTGGGTGCACGGACCCATAGAGTTATAGCCTCGAGTGGCTAATATGTGTTATGTGTGCTATTTTGGGGAACTCACTAAGCTTCGTGCTTACAGTGTTTTGTGTGATGTTTTTTTCAGGTTTCTTTCAGTATCACGGGACGGCACCGGCTTGATTGTACACACCAGAGAAAGAGTCATATTTTGGAGGATCCTGGTTTTCTATGCAAGTGAAAATGGAGTCATGTTTTGTAAATCGACTATGAATGAGATTTTAAACAAGTGTTTCTAAGAATAAAATGATTATTTTAAATGAAAATTTTGTCTTGAAATTTACGGTGTTACACATGCTTTCCTGCATGTTGGTTTCCAATGTGAACGATGTAAAAGATGTAAAAGATGTAAACGTGGTTAGGTTCCATGTTTTTCCCCAGGAAAGTCCCATACTTTCCTGAACGTTGGTTATCGTATGTGAAAAATGTAAAAGATGTAAAAGATGTATAAAGTGGTTCATTATTACTATAAGTAAATCTCTGTTATCCTAATTTCGAGTTCCATAACCATACGATGGACTAAACCTGTGGCAATAAGCAGTCCACATGTGGCAATAAGTAGTCCACATACTTATGACTTTCGTCACCCTTGAACCATTTCGGTTCGGCTGTAGCTAGTAGCCAGGCGTGTGGTAGTCAGCCCCGTATAGATCTATACACTCAAGTCACGCTCTCTAAATACCAGAGATTCTGGTTACGGGTGTAGTCCTCCACTCGCGTATCTCTGTGGAGTGTTTGCCGAGGACGTGTCTCCAATCATACATGATTAACAAATTTACTAGTAATAATATGATAGTCCTCCACTCGCGTATATATGTGGAGTGTTACCGAGGACAAAACAGTGTACATGTATTATATTCAAATGTCTAATATCATGCTTTTAACTGATAAAATATGGAAAGCCATTTGTGAAATATATATAAAACATAACAGTTTAAAGACCTATTTCACAAATATGTGTTACGTGATCTGCCTGTTCAAATGGTTATCAGTTGTAGTAATCAGTATTAAAATCATATGGAATATGAAACACACATTTGAAAACATGTTTTGAGTATAAGAATTCCCTTGTACTTTGCTTGTGTTCCCTCCCTGAAAACAGTGAAAACAGTGAAAAAGGGTAGGGGTATGAACTCACCGGACTCGGAAATGTGTCGGTTTTGGATACTAGACGTTGGTTCGGGGATTGTTTACTCGCGATGTCCCTATGTAAAATGAAATAATGTCCATATATATTCAATTAGGGATACATTCACTAACTATATGGAACATTACACTCCAACGAGGTTAAACATCTCAGAACGAGCGTTTGGAGTGACCCGGGTGACATCTTCGAACGTGTAATGGCACTAGGGACTTGGGACATGAGTTTACTCCCCAAGAGTAAACATTTTAAGGAGTTTACAGCCATAAAACACACACACACACACATGAGTTTACGGCCGTAAACTCATGTTGGTGTCATTTGGAGGGTTTAATGGCTTAAATGGACATGGGGATTGTTGGAATGGACTTTTAGAATGCCTTGGTTTAATTTGTTTGGATTTATACCATTGAAAAGGGAGTTTACGGCCATAAACTCTAATATGGTCAAAACAATTCATTTTAGGTACAAAGAATAATCACATGTGATTCTAGTTAATTTTCCAAGCCTTGTTATGAATTTAGAACACCATTAAACATATTTTTAGGAGTTTACGGCCTAGAAGTATGTTCTATGGCCGTAAAATCTCCTATACTTATGAAAAATTAGTTTTTGATGCTTAAAACAATCACATGTGATTCTAGAAATTTATGCAAGTCATTAGAGTGAATTTGATGCATCATTTAACAAAGTTTCATGAGTTTACGGCCAAGGGTATGCTCCTAGGCCGTAAACTCCTATATGTGGCATTTTTGATGTGTTACAAACCCTTAAACTATTTTTAGATGAATCTAGAATTTACCACAAGGCCATTGGTTGAGTTTCAAGGCATTTGGACATGTTTAAAGGCACTAAATCCCCCTTTTAGAGGAGTTTACGGCCCAAGAAGGAGCCTTGGCCGTAAACTCTCTTTTGTCTCATATAATTCATGTTTTAGATGTTTCAAGTCCCGATTAGCAAGCCTTAAGGTCATATCTAAGTCCCAACTATGATTTGGAAGGGAAATTTTGGCTCAAAAACCCCATTTTGAGGAGTTTACGGCCCAAGCTTGATCATTGGCCGTAAACTCATGTTCTTGGTCCCAAAACTAAGTTTGAACATCAATTTGAAGGCTAAAGAGGTTGGATAACAAGTTAGGGGTGTTACCTCTTTGATTGGAAGCCTTAAATCTTTGTTTTGGACCTTTGATTATGGATGAGGAGAGAGGTTGGAAGAGTTTTATGAGAAAATGGCCAAAGGCTTCAAATGGAGTCTTAAAACACTTTATATAGTGTCTAAGTTTTGGACACGGTGGAATTCTACCCGATACCGGCGTTAGACGAGGCTTTTGGTCGTACCCGATTAGGTTGCCGTAACCCGATACGGTAATTTCTAGAAATATTCCGATCACTAAAGTGGGGTGTTAAAATGATTTTTAAATGTATTAAGACACCCATTAAGTCATTTTAAATACGTACCAGTTAATGACTTAATTAAACAGAAGATCGGAAATCGAATTTGGAAACGATGATTAGTTGCGTAAATTGTACTACGAAAGAGTTACAAGAGATGATACGGAAATTTCGGGTTGTTACATTATCCCCCCGTTAAAGGGAATTTCGTCCCGAAATTCCAAGTTTAAAACACAAGACATGATAAAAATCATGGATCTGGAAAGAGTTGTGGATACTTCTGTTTCATTGAATCTTCCCGTTCCCAAGTGAATTCCGGTCCCCGCTTGGCATTCCAGCGAACCTTCACTAACGGGATGCGACTTTGCTTTGTACGTTTGACTTCTCGATCCATGATTTTGATCGGTTCCTCCACAAAGTTGAGGTTTTCATTGATCTCGATCTCGTCTATGGGAATCGTTAGGGTTTCATCGGATAGGCACTTTTTGAGATTTGAAATATGGAAGACAGGATGAATGTTATTGAGTTCATGAGGTAACTGAAGTTTATAGGCAACTGGACCGATCCTGGAGAGGATCTCGAAGGGTCCAATGTACCTTGGATTAAGTTTCCCACGTTTACCAAAGCGTACAGTGCCTTTCCAGGGCGAGACCTTCAACAGGACACGGTCTCCAACCTGGAATTCTAGTGGTTTCCGACGATTATCAGCGTAACTCTTTTGACGATCACGTGAAGCTTTCGATCGGTTACGGATTTGAATGATCTTTTTGGTGGTTTCACGGATGATTTCAGGACCAGTGAGAGCACTGTCGGGGACTCGACTCCTGGCTAACTGTGTATCCCCCACCTCGGCCCAGCACAGAGGGGATCTGCACTTACGACCGTATAGGGCTTCAAACGGAGCAGCCCTGATGCTGGTGTGGTAACTGTTGTTGTATGAGAATTCAATCAAAGATAGATGTGTGTCCCATGACTTTCCAAAATCAATGACACATGCCATAAGCATGTCCTCCAGGGTTTGGATTGTTCTCTCACTCTGTCCATCAGTCTGAGGATGATACGCCATGCTTATATCCAGTTTGGTTCCAAGGGCTTTCTGGAGGGACTGCCAGAATCTAGAGGTAAACCTGCTATCTCGACCAGAGATAATGGATACAGGTACACCGTGTAGATGCACTACCTCCTGGATGTAGATTCACGCAAGTCTTTCCATATTGTATGATTCTTTGATCGGAATGAAGTGAGCGGATTTTGTCAAACGATCGACAATTACCCAAATGGTATCGTACCCACTAGAACACCTGGGCAGTTTGGTGATGAAGTCCATGGTAATCATCTCCCATTTCCACTCAGGGATCTTGGGCTGTTGGAGCAGACCCGAGGGTTTCTGGTGTTCAACTTTGACTTTGGCGCAAGTCAGACACTTGCCCACGAATGTAGCTATCTCAGCTTTCATGTTTGGCCACCAGTATTGCTTCTTAAGATCCAGGTACATCTTGTCCGAACCTGGGTGAACAAAGTATTTGGTTCTGTGCGCTTCCTCCATGACTATTTCACTAAATCCTCCGGACCTGGGAATCCAGATTCGATCCATGAAACAGTAAACTCCATCACCTCTGATCTCAAGTTTCTTTTCCATTCCTCTCAAGGCTTCATTCGATACGTTCTCAGGTTTGAGGGCTGTTAATTGAGCTTCTCGGATTTGCATGGGTAGGTTGGAATGGATGGTCATCGTCTGGTTCTTCACTTTGTGGCCTGCACTATCCTTTCGACTAAGGGCATCTGCTACCACATTGGCCTTGCCGGGGTGGTAACGGATTTCACACTCATAATCACTAAGTAGTTCTACCCATCATCGTTGCCTCATGTTTAACTCTTTCTGATCAAAGATGTGCTGTAGGCTCTTGTGATTAGTGAAAATCGTGCACTTGGTTCCGTAGAGATAATGTCTCCAAATCTTCAATGCAAAGACTACGGCTCCTAGTTCCAAGTCATGTGTGGTATAGTTGACCTCATGTGCTTTCAACTGTCTTGAGGCATAAGCAATCACTTTTCCTCTTTGCATAAGCACACAGCCTAAGCCTTGATTAGATGCATCGCAGTAGACAACGAAGTCCTCTGTCCCTTCGGGCAGAGACAGAACAAGCGCGCTACATAAGGCTCTCTTCAACGTTTGGAATGTAGTTTCTTGTTTATCACTCCACCAAAAGGGTACACCTTTCTGTGTTAGAGTGGTTAAAGGTTTGGTGATTTTGGAAAAATTCTGAATGAATCTTCGATAGTAGCCGGCGAGACCCAAGAATTGACGAATTTCTGTGGGTGTCTTCGGTGCCGACCAATTCTCTATCGCTTTAATCTTGGAAGGATCTACTTGAATTACCTCCTCGCTTACCACGTGACCGAGGAAAGTTACCTTCCGTATCCAGAATTCACACTTTGAGAATTTCGCGTATAGCTTTTCGGATCTAAGGGTCTCCAACACTAACCTCAAGTGTTGCTTGTGGTCTTCTTCGTTTCGGGAGTAGACGAGGATGTCGTCAATGAACACGATGACGAACTTGTCTAAGAAGGGACGGCACACCCGGTTCATCAGATCCATGAACACAGCTGGTGCATTGGTTAGACCGAAGGGCATCACTACGAACTCGTAGTGTCCATACCGAGTCCTAAAAGCTGTTTTGGAAACATCATTCTCCTGGACTCGTAACTGATGGTACCCTGACCGTAGGTCTATCTTTGAGAAATAGCTGGCTCCCTGGAGTTGATCGAAGAGGTCGTCTATTTGTGGAAGAGGATATTAATTCTTAACGGTCAACTTGTTCAACTCACGGTAGTCAATACATATTCGAAAGGATCCATCTTTCTTCTTGACAAACAGTACCGGAGCTCCCCAGGGTGCGGAACTCGGTCTAATGAATCCTTTACTGAGCAACTCATTGAGTTGACTGGATAACTCTTGCATTTCTGCTGGAGCCAAGCTATATGGAGACTTTGCTACGGGGGTAGCTCCAAGAATTAGGTCAATACGGAACTCGACCTGACGTTCGGGAGGAATTCCTGGAAGCTCTTCGGGAAATACATATGGAAAGTTACAGACTTCGGGAATGCTCGCGAGGTCTCTAACTTCTTGTTTCTCATTGATCACATGGGCTAAGAATGCAATGCACTCCTTTCGTAGGAGCTTTCGAGCTTTGATGCAGGAAATGATATGAAGATTGGAACTGGGTTTATCGCCATAGATTACGAGAGTTTGGTTCGAGGGAAGGTTGAGACGGATGGCTTTTTCGTAACAAAGGATATCAGCATGATTGGGACTCAACCAATCCATGCCAATGATAACATCAAAGCTCTTAACGGAAACGGGCATGAGATCTATAAGAAATGAGTGATCATTTAGGGTAAGCGTACAACCTATGAATACGTCACTAGCGCTTTCTTTCTCACCGTTATCCATCTCGACGGTAAACGTTTCAGTTAGTGGTTGGGGATTACGTTTTATATTATGTTTGAATGCATGACTAACAAAACTCCTTTCAGCACCCGAATCGAAAAGAATACTAGCATATGAGTTGTCGAGAAGGAACGTACCCGAAACAACAGTGGGATCGGCGACTGCTTCCTCCCGTCCCATGGTTAGAACCCTTCCGGTGTTATCAGCAGTTGACTTCTTGGGATAGTTCCTTTTAAAGTGCCCATCTTCTCCACAGTTGTAGCAGGCTTGACTAACACCTGCTCCAGATGATTGGTTGGCCGATTGGGTAGGAGTTTTGCAGAATCGAATTGTGTGCCCTTTCTTACCACAGTTGGTACAAGATAGTTCTCAGCAGGGACCAAGATTGTGATGGTATTTTCACTTGTCACACAGAGGAAGATTACCAGCATATTTACTGGTAGGAATTGTAATTGTGGATCCCACAACAGAAGCAGCAGCAACAGGGGTAGTAGCAGCATGGACTGCTACAGTCTGCTGTTTCTTGGAAGATCCTTGAGAAGATTAGCCCTTCTTCTTCTTCCAGAATTTTCTCTTTTCACCACTCCTTTGAGTCGGCTCAGAAGTGGTAGTGATTTCCTTAATGTCATCGTTGTGATCAATCAGAGTTTGAGCTAAAGTCTTGGCACTATCATAGGTATCCGGACGGGCAACCAAAACATGACTCTTTGTTGGTTGGGATAACCCCCAAATGAACCTTTCGATCTTCTTGTTCTCAGGAGTGACTAATCCCAGGCAGAGAAGTGCGAGATCATCGAATCAGGAAGTGTATGCAGCAATGTCGGAACCTTTCATCTTCAGGTTCCAGAGCTCGTGCTCTAGTTTCTGCATTTCAGGAGTGACTAAGCCCCATGCTTTCCTGCATGTTGGTTTCCAATGTGAACGATGTAAAAGATGTAAAAGATGTAAACGTGGTTAGGTTCCATGTTTTTCCCCAGGAAAGTCCCATACTTTCCTGAACGTTGGTTATCGTATGTGAAAAATGTAAAAGATGTAAAAGATGTATAAAGTGGTTCATTATTACTATAAGTAAATCTCTGTTATCCTAATTTCGAGTTCCATAACCATACGATGGACTAAACCTGTGGCAATAAGCAGTCCACATGTGGCAATAAGTAGTCCACATACTTATGACTTTCGTCACCCTTGAACCATTTCGGTTCGGCTGTAGCTAGTAGCCAGGCGTGTGGTAGTCAGCCCCGTATAGATCTATACACTCAAGTCACGCTCTCTAAATACCAGAGATTCTGGTTACGGGTGTAGTCCTCCACTCGCGTATCTCTGTGGAGTGTTTGCCGAGGACGTGTCTCCAATCATACATGATTAACAAATTTACTAGTAATAATATGATAGTCCTCCACTCGCGTATATATGTGGAGTGTTACCGAGGACAAAACAGTGTACATGTATTATATTCAAATGTCTAATATCATGCTTTTAACTGATAAAATATGGAAAGCCATTTGTGAAATATATATAAAACATAACAGTTTAAAGACCTATTTCACAAATATGTGTTACGTGATCTGCCTGTTCAAATGGTTATCAGTTGTAGTAATCAGTATTAAAAGCATATGGAATATGAAACACACATTTGAAAACATGTTTTGAGTATAAGAATTCCCTTGTACTTTGCTTGTGTTCCCTCCCTGAAAACAGTGAAAACAGTGAAAAAGGGTAGGGGTATGAACTCACCGGACTCGGAAATGTGTCGGTTTTGGATACTAGACGTTGGTTCGGGGATTGTTTACTCGTGATGTCCCTATGTAAAATGAAATAATGTCCATATATATTCAATTAGGGATACATTCACTAACTATATGGAACATTACACTCCAACGAGGTTAAACATCTCAGAACGAGCGTTTGGAGTGACCCGGGTGACATCTTCGAACGTGTAATGGCACTAGGGACTTGGGACATGAGTTTACTCCCCAAGAGTAAACATTTTAAGGATTTTACAGCCATAAAACACACACACACATGAGTTTACGGCCGTAAACTCATGTTGGTGTCATTTGGAGGGTTTAATGGCTTAAATGGACATGGGGATTGTTGGAATGGACTTTTAGAATGCCTTGGTTTAATTTGTTTGGATTTATACCATTGAAAAGGGAGTTTACGGCCTTAAACTTGGAGTTTACGGCCGTAAACTCTAATATGGTCAAAACAATTCATTTTAGGTACAAAGAATAATCACATGTGATTCTAGTTAATTTTCCAAGCCTTGTTATGAATTTAGAACACCATTAAACATATTTTTAAGAGTTTACGGTCTAGAAGTATGTTTTATGGCCGTAAAATCTCCTATACTCATGAAAAATTAGTTTTTGATGCTTAAAACAATCACATGTGATTCTAGAAATTTATGCAAGTCATTAGAGTGAATTTGATGCATCATTTAACAAAGTTTCATGAGTTTACGGCCAAGGGTATGCTCCTAGGCCGTAAACTCCTATATGTGGCATTTTTGATGTGTTACAAACCCTTAAACTATTTTTAGATGAATCTAGAATTTACCACAAGGCCATTGGTTGAGTTTCAAGGCATTTGGACATGTTTAAAGGCACTAAATCCCCCTTTTAGAGGAGTTTACGGCCCAAGAAGGAGCCTTGGCCGTAAACTCTCTTTTGTCTCATATAATTCATGTTTTAGATGTTTCAAGTCCCGATTAGCAAGCCTTAAGGTCATATCTAAGTCCCAACTATGATTTGGAAGGGAAATTTTGACTCAAAAATCCCATTTTGAGGAGTTTACGGCCCAAGCTTGATCATTGGCCGTAAACTCATGTTCTTGGTCCCAAAACTAAGTTTGAACATCAATTTGAAGGCTAAAGAGGTTGGATAACAAGTTAGGGGTGTTACCTCTTTGATTGGAAGCCTTAAATCATTGTTTTGGACCTTTGATTATGAATGAAGAGAGAGGTTGGAAGAGTTTTATAAGAAAATGGCCAAAGGCTTCAAATGGAGTCTTAAAACACTTTATATAGTGTCTAAGTTTTGGACACGGTGGAATTCTACCCGATACCGGCGTTAGATGAGGCTTTTGGTCGTACCCGATTAGGTTGCCGTAACCCGATACGGTAAATTCTAGAAATATTCCGATCACTAAAGTGGGGTGTTAAAATGATTTCTAAATGTATTAAGACACCCATTAAGTCATTTTAAATACGTACCAGTTAATGACTTAATTAAACAGATGATCGGAAATCGAATTTGGAAACGACGATTAGTTGCGTAAATTGTACTACGAAAGAGTTACAAGAGATGATACGGAAATTTCGGGTTGTTACAGTTTGTCTATGATCTGCACTTTGTGAAAGAGATCGATTGAACATAATTCCAATGATTCTCATTTCACAATCCCTTCTTACTGCAAATGCAAGAATTCCAAACTCCTGCCATTTACCTAAATCTGTTAGATTCTAAACTTATATGCATTGATCATCTTGTAATGATTATGCACAAAGTCACAAAGACTTGACAAAAAACATTACAGAGCATTCCAAAGGTGATAAACTCCTTGGAAACATCTATCTTGCATTAAGTTTCCTAATCTTACACAAATTTATTGAACAACTTCCACCTTCCCATATTCCCATTTTGACTATCACTTTTGAACAAGAGTTGCCTCTTTTCAGAATATGTAAATATGGTCCTTCCAATAATTAAATTATACTTCCAAGTGTCCCTGAGCAACCAATATTTGGTAAGCCTTAGATTTTCCTCGACAATTGCTTAATCATTTTAGTCATATCCAATTCTAGTCCTTTTCCCTTCTTAATTCCCCATGCATTTGGAAATTTTTTAGAAAGGATGTATATTATAGCACATGCAATCGATCCTGTACCCAAAGAAAATCGGACATGATTCATGATGTCTCACATAAAGACTTGATTCTAGACCATTCTTTTTCTACAATATTTTTATTTGCCATGTTCTCAAATTTTGACTATGAAGTGGGATGTCGTAATCATAATCGAATTTTAAGAACGCAATATATAGAATTTTCTTCAGTTGAACCAAACCAACATAAAATTCATATATATATATATATATATATATATATATATATATATATATATATATATATATATATATATATATATATATATATATTGAAATCTCAATCTAAGCCTTTTAGAATTGAAATGAAGTATAATTTCCTAGCCCTTAATTATAGCAAAACAACTTTTCAACCCATGCAACTCCACGAATTGAGAATTTGATGCATCATTTAACAAAGTTTCATGAGTTTACGGCCAAGGGTATGCTCCTAGGCCGTAAACTCCTATATGTGGCATTTTTGATGTGTTACAAACCCTTAAACTATTTTTAGATGAATCTAGAATTTACCACAAGGCCATTGGTTGAGTTTCAAGGCATTTGGACATGTTTAAAGGCACTAAATCCCCCTTTTAGAGGAGTTTACGGCCCAAGAAGGAGCCTTGGCCGTAAACTCTCTTTTGTCTCATATAATTCATGTTTTAGATGTTTCAAGTCCCGATTAGCAAGCCTTAAGGTCATATCTAAGTCCCAACTATGATTTGGAAGGGAAATTTTGACTCAAAAATCCCATTTTGAGGAGTTTACGGCCCAAGCTTGATCATTGGCCGTAAACTCATGTTCTTGGTCCCAAAACTAAGTTTGAACATCAATTTGAAGGCTAAAGAGGTTGGATAACAAGTTAGGGGTGTTACCTCTTTGATTGGAAGCCTTAAATCATTGTTTTGGACCTTTGATTATGAATGAAGAGAGAGGTTGGAAGAGTTTTATAAGAAAATGGCCAAAGGCTTCAAATGGAGTCTTAAAACACTTTATATAGTGTCTAAGTTTTGGACACGGTGGAATTCTACCCGATACCGGCGTTAGATGAGGCTTTTGGTCGTACCCGATTAGGTTGCCGTAACCCGATACGGTAAATTCTAGAAATATTCCGATCACTAAAGTGGGGTGTTAAAATGATTTCTAAATGTATTAAGACACCCATTAAGTCATTTTAAATACGTACCAGTTAATGACTTAATTAAACAGATGATCGGAAATCGAATTTGGAAACGACGATTAGTTGCGTAAATTGTACTACGAAAGAGTTACAAGAGATGATACGGAAATTTCGGGTTGTTACAGTTTGTCTATGATCTGCACTTTGTGAAAGAGATCGATTGAACATAATTCCAATGATTCTCATTTCACAATCCCTTCTTACTGCAAATGCAAGAATTCCAAACTCCTGCCATTTACCTAAATCTGTTAGATTCTAAACTTATATGCATTGATCATCTTGTAATGATTATGCACAAAGTCACAAAGACTTGACAAAAAACATTACAGAGCATTCCAAAGGTGATAAACTCCTTGGAAACATCTATCTTGCATTAAGTTTCCTAATCTTACACAAATTTATTGAACAACTTCCACCTTCCCATATTCCCATTTTGACTATCACTTTTGAACAAGAGTTGCCTCTTTTCAGAATATGTAAATATGGTCCTTCCAATAATTAAATTATACTTCCAAGTGTCCCTGAGCAACCAATATTTGGTAAGCCTTAGATTTTCCTCGACAATTGCTTAATCATTTTAGTCATATCCAATTCTAGTCCTTTTCCCTTCTTAATTCCCCATGCATTTGGAAATTTTTTAGAAAGGATGTATATTATAGCACATGCAATCGATCCTGTACCCAAAGAAAATCGGACATGATTCATGATGTCTCACATAAAGACTTGATTCTAGACCATTCTTTTTCTACAATATTTTTATTTGCCATGTTCTCAAATTTTGACTATGAAGTGGGATGTCGTAATCATAATCGAATTTTAAGAACGCAATATATAGAATTTTCTTCAGTTGAACCAAACCAACATAAAATTCATATATATATATATATATATATATATATATATATATATATATATATATATTGAAATCTCAATCTAAGCCTTTTAGAATTGAAATGAAGTATAATTTCCTAGCCCTTAATTATAGCAAAACAACTTTTCAACCCATGCAACTCCACGAATTGAGAATTTGATGCATCATTTAACAAAGTTTCATGAGTTTACGGCCAAGGGTATGCTCCTAGGCCGTAAACTCCTATATGTGGCATTTTTGATGTGTTACAAACCCTTAAACTATTTTTAGATGAATCTAGAATTTACCACAAGGCCATTGGTTGAGTTTCAAGGCATTTGGACATGTTTAAAGGCACTAAATCCCCCTTTTAGAGGAGTTTACGGCCCAAGAAGGAGCCTTGGCCGTAAACTCTCTTTTGTCTCATATAATTCATGTTTTAGATGTTTCAAGTCCCGATTAGCAAGCCTTAAGGTCATATCTAAGTCCCAACTATGATTTGGAAGGGAAATTTTGACTCAAAAATCCCATTTTGAGGAGTTTACGGCCCAAGCTTGATCATTGGCCGTAAACTCATGTTCTTGGTCCCAAAACTAAGTTTGAACATCAATTTGAAGGCTAAAGAGGTTGGATAACAAGTTAGGGGTGTTACCTCTTTGATTGGAAGCCTTAAATCATTGTTTTGGACCTTTGATTATGAATGAAGAGAGAGGTTGGAAGAGTTTTATAAGAAAATGGCCAAAGGCTTCAAATGGAGTCTTAAAACACTTTATATAGTGTCTAAGTTTTGGACACGGTGGAATTCTACCCGATACCGGCGTTAGATGAGGCTTTTGGTCGTACCCGATTAGGTTGCCGTAACCCGATACGGTAAATTCTAGAAATATTCCGATCACTAAAGTGGGGTGTTAAAATGATTTCTAAATGTATTAAGACACCCATTAAGTCATTTTAAATACGTACCAGTTAATGACTTAATTAAACAGATGATCGGAAATCGAATTTGGAAACGACGATTAGTTGCGTAAATTGTACTACGAAAGAGTTACAAGAGATGATACGGAAATTTCGGGTTGTTACAGTTTGTCTATGATCTGCACTTTGTGAAAGAGATCGATTGAACATAATTCCAATGATTCTCATTTCACAATCCCTTCTTACTGCAAATGCAAGAATTCCAAACTCCTGCCATTTACCTAAATCTGTTAGATTCTAAACTTATATGCATTGATCATCTTGTAATGATTATGCACAAAGTCACAAAGACTTGACAAAAAACATTACAGAGCATTCCAAAGGTGATAAACTCCTTGGAAACATCTATCTTGCATTAAGTTTCCTAATCTTACACAAATTTATTGAACAACTTCCACCTTCCCATATTCCCATTTTGACTATCACTTTTGAACAAGAGTTGCCTCTTTTCAGAATATGTAAATATGGTCCTTCCAATAATTAAATTATACTTCCAAGTGTCCCTGAGCAACCAATATTTGGTAAGCCTTAGATTTTCCTCGACAATTGCTTAATCATTTTAGTCATATCCAATTCTAGTCCTTTTCCCTTCTTAATTCCCCATGCATTTGGAAATTTTTTAGAAAGGATGTATATTATAGCACATGCAATCGATCCTGTACCCAAAGAAAATCGGACATGATTCATGATGTCTCACATAAAGACTTGATTCTAGACCATTCTTTTTCTACAATATTTTTATTTGCCATGTTCTCAAATTTTGACTATGAAGTGGGATGTCGTAATCATAATCGAATTTTAAGAACGCAATATATAGAATTTTCTTCAGTTGAACCAAACCAACATAAAATTCATATATATATATATATATATATATATATATATATATATATATATATATATATATATATATATATATATTGAAATCTCAATCTAAGCCTTTTAGAATTGAAATGAAGTATAATTTCCTAGCCCTTAATTATAGCAAAACAACTTTTCAACCCATGCAACTCCACGAATTGAAACTTTTATTTTCTATAATTAACATTCCTAACTTGCGACCTTTATCATAATTATCATGCTCCCACTAACATGATGATTATTAGCATAACACTTATGCTCCCACTAGCTTTAACATGTACTCAAAAATCAACTGGACTTCTAGAAGTCAATACTTTGCTGACTTTCTTACCAAAGTTCAGATTTCTTAGACGAGATTGCCTTGATAAGACTTTATCAAAATCATACACCTTATCTTAGATAGCTCATAGGTGTGTCTAAACAGTTTTAGAACTATGAAAAGGGATGTCGTAATCATAGTCTCAGTTGCTTAGATCTTTGCTATCTGCTTCAAATCTACTTGGTGGAAGTGTTTCCTTACCATCATTTTCATGAATCGGAGAGATACCTTATGACCCTTAGATTTTGTGGTGTATGTGTTCTTATCCATCTGAATTTTCAAAACCATAGTCACAAGACAAGGATAATGACAAATCCAAACTCATAAGGACTAAACTCAATCTTATTTTCTTGCCACCTGGCAGCTTAAGGGCATGCCATTGGTTCCAAGTTGTTATGCAACCAATTGAGAACTCTAAGAACTCATATTCAAAGCCAACTTTAACTGGAATAGGAACAGAAATAGAAATATGTCAACACAATAGGTTATAAACCTCACGTCGTGTGCTAATGTTAAACTACTAGTTTTTATTCTTGATTAGATCTTGAAATTCTTCCAGGATTTTTTTTAAGACTCCCACTATCCTCTTGACACATAAGACTCACTTGCCAAATATTCAAGAGATATTTTAGATTATTTATCGAGACAAACACTTCACACAATTGGTCTTAGTTGGTCTTTTTTTTATCCGAAACATCACAATTTACCAATTTCAAATGTACAAGAGTAGGATACTTCTACTCTTACATTTGAATAGTGTTAAGAAACCTTCCTTTAATATATGTCACTCAAGTTACAATCTTGTAGTATGACTCTAAGAATTGTTTTTTGAACGAAACATGACACATCTTCTTGATTTAATCATTTCAACAATTCAATATTCCTCTTCTTAGTCATAAGAATACACTAAGATGACCCTAGAGGACTAATTATGACATGATTTCTAAATCATTAAGACGATCACAAAACATGATGCTAAAGTACTCTCCCGTCTTTTCAGATTTGAGAAACTTTTATCTTTCTGCCTAAGTTGATTCTTATCTTTCGTTTTTCCATACATCGAATATTTTCCAATGTTTCAGAATTATACTTTAAACTTGTAAGTATAACCATATTTACTAAGCTTTAGTAAATCATGACGAATAATCTTATCGATCTTTTGTGGTGGACCTGACCAGTGCACTAGAATGTGTACTGGATCCCTTAGTCCTTCACTTGACTCCATATAAATGTGAACAAGGAACCAGTCTTAACTTTCCAAAGCTGAAAGTTCTCATTCATCATACTGTACAACTTGTATGATTCCAAGTTTCTATCTAACTGAAAACTTGGATGATGAGAATCTTTCCTTATTTGGTAAATTTAGACACTACCACAAATGAAAGAATCAAATTCACATTTCCATTATTGTTAGAAACATACAAACATCAAGTTTTCATAAATGCCATTGCAAAGAGATATAAAATAAAGTAACACAAACTTTTATTTATTTATAAAATATGGATTTTTTTCCTTACAATGCAACTTTAAATGAAAACTATGCTATTACATGTTTCCTAGCAATCTATCATAACTCCTAAGATTAGCTCAAGTATCCGACCTTCAATCAAGCGATAGAAATCCATATTCATGGTCAGATTCAACATACTCTTTCTTTAATTTTCCTTCACTTTTCCTTTGATTCTTAAAACATCAACATGTGACCTAGTCACATCAAGTAATAAGAATGTCAGCATAGAAACTTAATCGAGTTAGATAGTAGGCTTTACCTGAAGTAGAGTCAAACTTATTGACTTTACCAGCCTTATGATATTTTAGGTAAATTTGGCAGCTTTACAACCAATACCCTTTCCTTTTGGCAATAGAACCATATGGACCCTTTGGGAATGGTACATAGGACAATCTCAGACTTAGCCTTTCTCTTTACCATTTGGTCAACCGAGTTGACTATGGACAACCCTTTTCCAATGGGAAGAGAAAACTTTTACTGGGTATCCAATGCAACCATTTTCAATGTCCTTTGAAAGGTTTGGGAAGTTGATCTACTAATCAAATTTGCTTTACTAAAGCTCCAAATCATTGCTGATTCAGCAGTACCAAGCAAATAGATAAGATCATTAAGGGTCATGTCATAGTCTATTTCATAGTAGTCCCAAAGGTAACTCACTATGTGACTTAGAAAGTGATTAAACATCCAACTTTCTTAAGACATTGACACCTAACTCTCACGGCTTGTCAATATGTGTCTTCATCTCCAAGATGCGATTACACATAGACCTTGCTTGCCAATAGGGCTTGAGTGACCTTGAGCTTGTGGGTTAGGGAGAATAATTGGAGGAGGTGGAGGAGGTGAAGTTCCAAGAGATTTGGGAAGATCATAGATGTCTGAATTAAACATCTTTTGGGAGATATTCAAGATAGTTGATTTAAAGTCCTTAATATAACACCCAATATGAAATATTAAGGCTAGGACCCAACACAATATTTTATAGCTTGGAAGAGGGATGTCGTAATCCAAGCTATAGAATATTTGAAGGTAAGTGAATGACGATTCACCAATTTCCACCATGAAAAACGAAATAATTTATTAGGTTTTTATTTGAAACTCCTAGATCTTTTGATATTCATTGAACTGTTCAATGACATGTTTCAATCTTGAGTGTGCCCTTCAGGTTTTGTGACTGGGATGCTGAGGATCACAAAACAAGGTGTGAAGTAACCATGCAAATTACTTGGTACTCTTAAGTGTTTACCCCTCAATCTATGTGCCGGTTAACCACATACGCTCCATCGATACTATGATAAACATTAAGTTACCCTTTTGCTACCTTCTTAAATACGAGTTAGTGTGCCAGTTAACCACACACGCTCCACTAACCGACTTAAACAAAATGCAAAGTGTAATTTCATGGATTAGCACCTTATTCACATTTTCCTAAAGTAACATAGATTGGGAATTATAAAAAACATTTAGTTACTTTATATTTATCATTAATACTTTTAATGAAGGGAGAATTATAGTCCTTGTCCTACCTGTTCGGCTAACGACCCTCCACTAGTCAAGGAAGCGGTGGGTGAGAGTGGACACCCATTAAACTATCATTTTATAGGCAGTAACCTTATACCCCCTTATAGACCGGCTTCGTGAATGAGGCCTACTAATGGTAAGATGATTTTCTCTTATACATATATATATAAATATTATTAACTTATAATATTATAAAGTATAAGGGTTGAATTTTAACTTTTAAAATTCTAAGGGCTTAACTTGGAATTAAAGTATTCATGGGAAAACTTTACAAATTCCAAAACTTGAGCGAAAGTTTTTGAAACTAATCAAAACTTTTCATTTCATAACTTATGAGTTTAATGGTTCATTAAATGAAGACTCTTCATTTTTTTATGTAACCTCTTATTCTTGAATAAAACTTTTAAAGAAGTGACTCTTAAACATCCAGGACAAGTTATGGAATCATAATACTATTTAATGACCTTTTATGTAACTTGAGGACAAGTTACAAAATATGACCTTTTATGTAACTTGAGGACAAGTTACAAAAACACATTTTATGAGCTACCTCTAGATTAATTAGGATTGAAAACAACTAAAACACAATTTTTTTCCATTAATAAAAACTAACTCATAAATCAAGGAAACATAAAACTTTTGGTAATCCATAACTTATGCAGTTAAATGCTTGTTTTATGATGAAACTTTTCATTTTCCATAACTTAAGAATAAGTTATGGAATTCTTTTAAAACATTAACACCAAATTTTGTAACTCCATAAAAACTTTGAATCAAATTTTTTTTAAAACCTTTTCATATCCATAACTTATGGAGGTTTCAAAAATAAAACTCTTTAGATCAAACTTTTAAAACTAATAAATCATATAATTTTCACTTTTACTAAATTTGACCTAATTCAACTCATATAGCAAATGATTCAAATTTTACAAATAATTAGTTTTTCACAAAACAAGTAATTATCTTAAAATTTGACAAACGTCATTTTTTTTCCTTTTTTCAACTTTGAAAATAAAACATTTGCATCAATATAACCAAAAACAACCCATGGCTCTGATACCACTGTTGGGTTTTGAACATTCTAACACTCCTAAGTGTACATGCAACCCTAAATACCTTGGATCTATGTTTTCTTTATTCTACATGCAAATATGAATATTCCAAGGTATTACCCTAACTAGCATATAATCTTTTGATACTTGAATAATAAACTAGATAGAAATACATACCTTGTTGGTGTAGCTTGACTCCATGAAGCTCGAGAGCCTAGTGCCCCAAGTATGACACCTCAAATGGTTCATGCAACATCATCAACACTTGGAATAACCATGAGAAGAAGACATTTCATGCTTAAATCGCCTATCCCTCGTATATGTGTCACTAGTGCCAATTTCTTGAGCTAAAGGGGTCTTTATATAGTGTGGCTATTAGGGTTACACCATGTAACTCATGACTTTACCCATTCCTTATGCTCCATGGGTTTTAACCTCCATGGAGTATCCATGGGTCACCACATGGGTTAAACCCAACATAAGGAATCTTGGATTATAAGCCCACATATATAAGAATTAATGATTTACACAATCAATCCCCATATATTTAATTAGTCTCTTTTGATCACTAATTAAGTCCAAATTAATTCTTGATCAATACTAATTAAATAACATGATTTCATATTAATATATTAGAACTTATAATATATTAATATGTCACAAATGTCCTCTTCTCATAATTGGTCTATCCAAATGTTCCGATGCCATGCAACTCAAATGAACCATGCCGAGTCGGGTCAAGTACACACCAATTATAGTTATGGACTTAAAAACTAATCCAACAGTTTATAAATATCGAGATATGAATACGGGGATATTTCAATTTATTTTGATCATAATGGGAATGGGTTGGAGGAAAAATGGGATGACGACTTGAATCTGGTTGTTAGTGAAGATAATGAAAGTGGCCTTAAAGATGATGATGTATCTAGAAATGAAGGAAACACTGCCCCTAATGAAACTCATCCCAATATAGGTCTTAAATATGAAGTAAGTGACATTAACAAAATACCTTTGAACAAGACGAGTGGGGATGAGTTTCTTAGTAAGTTATGTCCTCCAGAAGGTGATACTGGTGACAATGAAGTTGAATAAGAAGATGTTGAGATCCATTCCATTTTCAACCATGATTTGCAATGGAAGAGGCAAGTACTTGTTCTTGTGATGAAATTTGAAAGTCCAAATTAGCTGAAAAATATGTTATGTAACTATTTTGTGGCAAATGGATACCAACTATGCTTCAAGAAGAATGATAGTAAAAGGTTGTTGGTGGTATGTTGCATAGGAGCTTATCCATTCAGGGTATGGGCTACATGGATGAGGCAGGAGGTGTCATTTCATATCAAGTCATTGAAGACTGAGCAGAACTGTGCTAGAAACTACAAACTAGGATCAATTGTCACATAGTCTTGGATAGGAGAGCATTATACTAAGGAAATTTTGCATAAACAAAAGTTAGCAATTAGACAATTGAGATTGGTGGTCATCAAGAAGTTTGGAATACAGTTTAGTTTAATTCAATGCAAAATAACAAAGGCACATGCCATGAATCTTATTGAAGGGATCCTTACTGAGCATTATGAAAAATTATGGTCTTATGGGGAGGAAATTAGAAGAAGCAATCAAAGTTCAACAGTCAAAATAGATGTCCAATGCATTCCTGATGGTTTGAATTACTTCAATAAGTTCTATGTATGTTTTTCTAATGTGAAATTTGGTTGGTTAGAAGGCTGTAGAAAGGTGTTAGGGATAGATGGATGTCTCCTTAAGGGTGTATGCAATGGGGAGTTATTGTGTGTTGTGGGTAGAGATGCTAACAACCACATATTTCCAATTTCATGGGCAATAGTGTGTGTTGTTCACCTTAATGTCTGACCAACACAAGGGTATTATGGAGGCAGTTAAGGATGTGTTTCCTTGTGTTGAGCATCGATAATGTGCAAGACACATTGTTGCAAATTTTAAGAAGAGGTTTGCATGGGCTATTTTTGAGAACCTTTTTTGGAAGGCGTGGAATGCAACAACACCACATCTTTCAATGTATTCATGAAGAAAAATTGAAAGATTAAGTCTGGAAGCCCATAACTAGTTGATGGAAAAGGAACCAAAGACCTATTCAAGAGCATTTTATGAGGTAGGGAGGGAATGTACTACATTGGAGAATGGTCTTTCTAAGAGATTTAATGCAGTAATTGTGGAGGCCAGAAGGAAACCAATAATCACTATGTTGTAGGAGTTGAGGTTATATATCATGGGGAGGATGTTTAACTTAAAACACAAGAAATGGACAAAGGATGTAAGTCCTACAATAACGCATTTACTGAATGGTTGAAAGATTAAAGCTAGGAACTGCAAGTGCTCCCAAGTAGACTAAACAAGTTTGAGACAAAAATTAAGGTCAAGCTTATGATATGGATGTGCCCATTCAATTGCTACAATCTTATTTCTGAATAGGGATAAGGACACCTATATGGATCCTATTTTCTATAGACCAAACTACAATAAAACATACTTGAATAATATCTTGCCTATGAATGGTAGTAACATGTGGCCAAAGACAACATTCACCCCGCCCTTACCTCCCTAAAGAAGAAGGATGCATGGAAGATTTGCAACAAAAAGGAAGAGAGATGTGATAGAGAAAATGGTGAAACATAAGTTATCAAAGAAGGGTAAACCCATTGTGCGCAGTTCTTGTCATATGCTTGGCCACAACAAGGTGACTTGCCCCACATCAAATAAGCCAGTTAAGCTCAGAGTGAAAAGAGCAAAGATAACCAAGACTACACACACACACACACACACACATATATATATATATATATATATATATATATTGAAATGATGTTGTCACTTGAGCAAAGCAAATTTGTAACTCTTAATTATTGACACGTTATCTTCTACAAGAATCTGTAGGTGAAGGGTTAGTGAATGGTGGTGCAGTAGGTGTGCAAGGATCAGTTAATAGTGGTGTAGGAGGTGTGCATGGATCAGTGAATAGTGGTGTAGGAGGTGTGCATAGTGGTGAAGGTGGTGGAGGGCATGGATCAGTGAATGGTGGTGCAGGAGGTGTGCATGTCGGTGAAGGTGGTGGTGTGTATGGTGTTCGAATGAAAAAGTTATTTTGAAACTTTCCAAGTATACCCCTAATATTGTTTTAAGTATTTTGAATGGAATGGTAATATGGTAATTTTCTTATTTAAAACTTTCTAAGTATACCCCTAGCACTGTTTTAAGTATTTTGAATGGAAGGGTAATACGGTAATTTTATTATTTAAAACTTTCCAAGTATACCCCTAGTACTGTTTTAAGTATTTTAAATGGAAGGGTAATATGATAGTTTTCTTATTTATAGGTTAAAGCAAGGGGCGTGGGGTTGTTGTTAGAACAAGAAAGCCTTCTGAGAGAATTTTGAAAACCAAACTTGCAAAAGCAGTGTATGGGAAAAATGGTGAAGGCAACTCAACAAAAAATGCAGTTGATATAGATTAGGATTTGTCTCTTTAGACATGTGTCGTGTTTTGAAACTTTATGTTATGTACTAGTTTATGTTGTTGCTACATGGGGAACATTTGTGTCTTTTGAACCTTTTGTTAACTTCACATGGATGCAACATTTGTGTCTTTTGAACCCTATGTAATTTGTCTTTATGACTTATTGTTCTAATATTACATGTGATGGTACTATTATATTAGTATTCAATTCTTATGTTGGTACACAAATGTACACTCCTCCCAAAACTCAATCACTTTCAATCCAGATGTGGATCCCATGTGATGTTCCCTTTTATATGTTTGGTCCTCATTTGAATACAATACCCAATGCCTTTTACCTGTATTAGTCTACAAATGTACACTCCTCCCAAAACTCAATCACTTTCACTTGTCTGTTGTAGCCATGTGATATGCATTATATTCAATTGTTTTGGTCCACAATAACCAATGCCTTTTATCAGTATTCAATTTCACTTAACAAGACCATTCATTAAAACAAAAGTATAGTAACAGAAAGATGCTTGTTTCCATTAGATGCAAAAGTACATTGGGCATACAAAAGTAACTTAAGTTACAGGGCATTTACCGGACAAGGGCATTTACATCTATACAAATACTAACCTATATCCTACCCACCAAAAACCACAGAATATCTTCATATACCCAACCCATATCCCCAACCCTAAGTTTACAAAAAGGGAGAGCATCTATACCACCAAAAACCATAAACTACTCCAATCCATTAGCCCAAGCATCTCTATCCCACGACATTTGCTTTCTATATCATCAACACAACAACAAGAAGCACAAGAAACATCATATCAATCCTGAGCTTCATCCTAACAAAGTTCAACTCACCCCTCAACTGTTTGTTTTCTTCACCAGCCATGGTTAACTCACTAGCAACAATTTCTTTAGCAGCAATGGCTTCAACATTTAGGTTCTCCAGCAAAGCTACCCTTCTTTCTAGTCTTGCAGCATAACTGGTGTCTTTCATTATTTGCAATTAACACTTGAAGTATTTACACTTCTCAGCTACCATCTCCACCTACAAACAAACATACCAATGAAATATTCAATCACACACACCACAAGCTCATTCCACTATCGACTTAATCGAGAACAATAAACCCTAAGCTCAACATTATCTCCATTGTTTGATAAACCCTAATTCCTCAATGTCGACAGCATATTTAAATAATTTGACGTTTACCAAAGAGTCAACGCAATTGAAAAATCTATGAGCTGCATTCTTATCTGACATCGACATCCTTTCTACCCTTAACTTTGGATGACGGCAAGTGCACACGTCTTTGTCACGATTCCTAGTGGCGAGAACAATGTGGTTCTCAGAGGATGATCCGGATAAGTATGCCATCGAAGGAGAAGCTAATCGATTCTTAAGGGTTTGTGACCGAAAAACTAAATGTTAAAAAGTGGAAATGATCTTGACTATATTATCTTCATTTAGGGAACTCTTAATAGATTATTAATGCAGCTGATTCGTCACCTTCCAACTGTGTATCTACATGGACAAAATTGTCCACCTATGCAGTAAATTAATGGGTAACGAAAATTGTGTGTAAATTTTAGGGTAACATGTATAAAATACAGGTAATTTTCGAGTTTGGGGGTCCATAAAAGCCAAAAAAAGATAATTGGTATTTTAAAACCAAATGTAGAAGTTAATTGGGTCTCTATGAAAAAAATCCCTACTTCGATTTTCAAATGGAAGAGCTGGGAATGGTTGCAGGGCACACACCACATATTTTTCGCATTCTATGATTTACTCTAATTTGATGATGTTTTGCTAAATCTTGATTACCATGGTTTTATGGAAATGATATGTATTAACGATTTATTTATTTGATAAATGGAAATTTATGTCATTATTTTTGGGACGTTACAAGTTGGTATCAGAGCATTGGTTTGAGGGATTCGGGTATACTCTTGGGTGTATATGAACTCAAACTTATGATTTGGTAATGTTTTTCAAAAATAAATATATTTTTAGAAAGATATTTTTCTAAAAGAAGAAAGGGTGTGGTGCATCCAATCAACCGACCTACCACCATCACCATCACCCACCATCACCAACCATCGCCCACCATTACTACCTACCAACATCATCACCACCTACCACCATCACCACCCATTACCCACCAAAACCATGACTCACCACCACCCACCCACCACCACCTACCATGACCACTGCCCATCACCACCAGCTACCTCCACCACCCATCACCACTACCCCACCCACCACAATCACCACCACCCGCCTCGACCACTCATCACCATCACCACCACCCCACCTATCACCCAACAAAACCACCCCCACCAACCACCACCACCCATTACCACTATCCGTCACCACCATCCTAACCGCCACATACTATATAGATTATACGAGTCTATAGTTATTGGATGAAATTGCCTTGAACAATTAAATATAAATTTGAAAAGTGCAGTTTTGAAATTTCTAAAATCATAATTATATGTTTTAAAAAGCAAGTACATAATATAAAGTATTATAAACAAATTAATTTTAAAAGTTGATTATAACAATAGATAGATCTTCGACGAATATATGACGAAGAAATAGTTTGCAAAACAGAAGAGTAATATTAATTGTTGAACTATTAACATATACTACAAACTCAAAAAGAATTAGAGGCTTTGAACTACAGAAACATTAATGGTGAACACCTATTAATTTGTTATCTAAAAGTTTATTAAATTTGAAAGTTCGTTTCGATTTGGATATGAGTCGCATAACTCAAAAGTGAAATCAAAAGATCGAGAATTAGAAGTTACTTGGATTGTAGAATCGTCACCGATTAAAAGGGATGGAAGAGGATGATTATAATCCAATGATTGAACACAACGGATTTCCTACACAAATTCATCCAGCGAAGATGTAAAGTGATGGATGTTCGCCACTAGAGAGAAATAATGATATTAAATCATGCACCAAATCTGATTGATCTTCAATCCTCCAGATCTGGATTCAAATACGATTTAAAATTTGCTAGAGATTACAAGAAATGTTTAGAGGTATCAGTCACTTTTACTTTGATAACTTTACCTTAGACATGTTGGTTTGACGACTACGAAAAGCCTCCTTGTGTGCTTGACCTACTGTCAATAATTTTCAGCGACAAACAATGAAAATAATGCTTGACCCGTCCACTTACGACAGAAACTGATATGTTGATGGTGAAGAATAACAACTTAGAGAGGGAGAGAAGATATATCACCAGAAGGCTAGAACACTTCGGTGATCGATGATTTAAGTTCTGGAGGAAGCGGTAGTTTCCTAGGTTTTTGGGAGAGACCTGAGTTAAAGAAGAAATACCATTAATATATATTTTAATAATTTTTTAGGATATGTATTTTGTATACCAGTTTTATCCCTTTAATATTTATTAAAATACCTATGACACCATATTAATTGCTTTTATTTACAAAATTGCCATTTTTGATCAACACCATTAAAAAAAATTAATCTAACACTCAACCTTTAGTTATCAGGTTCTCGGAAATTTTAAGTTCTTAAATGATCATTCCTCTCTCTCTCTCTCTCTCTCTCTCTCTCTATATATATATATATATATATATATATATATATATATATATATATATATATATATATATATATATATAAGTTTATAACCCGTGATAACCACAGTTATAAAATTAATTAAACTTTCGTATTAAAAAATCAAAATCATTAATATATTATTTTAAATAAATTATTACTTAAGAATTTTTTTTTAGTTATATAAAATTATAATCGTTGATTTAAATAAATACGTGGAGTTATATCATTTAATAATTTATATTAATTTTATTTTATTTTTTAATCTAATGTTATTAATTTAATATAATTAAAAGGAGAAATTTTAACATTTGAAATTTAAAATGAAGAATCAATTATTAATTTAATAAAATTAGAGTGACAAATTAAAATTTGAATTTTGAAATGAATAATTAATAGGTTGACAAGTGACATAATAAATGATATATAATATTGATGAATGGTTCTAATTGCATGACACTTGTCAATATGAGATTAAACCAATTCTTTTATTAGAATAACGATATATATATATATATATATATATATATATATATATATATATATATATATATATATATATATATATATATATATATTAGTTTATAACCCGTGAGAACCACAGTTATAAAATTAATTAAACTTTTATAGTAAAAACTTAAAATTATTAAATAAGTTAGTTTAAGTAAATTATTAATTTAAGAGATATTGTTTTAATTATATGAAATTATAATCGTTGATTCAAATAAATATGTAAAATTAATT